>NC_085136.1:118417030-119676533 GCF_035046485.1 Aedes albopictus | reverse complement strand
ACAGTCTTCTGATTCGAGCCGAAATAACAATAAAATTGTGCTGAAATGAAATAAACTATCATTTTGTCGGCGCGTCGCCGGGTTCAAGTGGCACTCAGGGCAATCACGAGAGTTTGAAACAAAAGACTGAAATCTGAAACAAATTTCAAAAGGTTCATTTTAAGCCTGAATGCTGAAATAGTGATTTGACTAATTTTTAATTGGGTTTAATCGGTTTAATCTACCTTTAATTGCATATTTGTAACTTTTTACCACAGACAAACAGACGTAACACCTTGAACGATTTTCATGAAAATCCATCGCCCAGTTCACACTACCATCACCTGGTGGAAAAGTTGCACGAACCACTGTGTTGTGCCATATCGTCAACAGAAGGCGCTAGTGTGAAACGTCAAACGCATAGAAAAACGATGCGCGCGCCTCTGGTTGTGAAAGCCATGACTATAAAAATTTAAAATGATCGTTAAAAGCGTGGTCGATGGAAATTTTGCAAGTGTTACGTCTGTTTGTCTGTGTTTTTACCTTTCTTGTGCACCAAAGTGTACTGAAAGGCAATATCACAGACAAACAGACGTAACACCTTGAACGATTTTCATGGAAATACATCGCCCAGCTCACCCTACCATCACCTGGTGGAAAAGTTGCACGAATCACTGTGTTGTGCCATATCGTCAACAGAAGGCGCTAGTGTGAAACGTCAAACGCATAGAAAAACGATGCGCGCGCCTCTGGTTGTGAAAGCCACAACTATGAAAATTTAAAATGATCGTTAAAAGCGTGGTCGATGGAAATTTCGCAAGCGTTACGTCTGTTTATCTGTGGCAATATGTTCACTAAAAACACAAATTTTCGATAGAAGGCTCGGAGGGTCAAGTCACATATACCAAACAACTCAGTTCGACGAATTGTGGTGGTGCCCAATACACTCTTCGCATCGTCTTGTGCACACCTCTCACTACTATCGCTTTGACAGCGAAGGTACACAGGACAGTCAGTCTGATGCTTTCAATCGCGCTATTCGTATCGTAAATAAAACATTCTTGAGTTCAGTATATTTCGTCCGCTTTATTCGTAAACCGTTCCGAGAACCCCACACTGGTGACCACCGTCGCGAGACCTACGTGAACCACCGTGTAACGTCGCGTAAAATCGTCGGATATCGCGAAAAACATCCGAATTTTCGCAAACAAAACTCGCCGCGAGACGCCATCTTGAAACGCATCAAAATGGCACAGCAAAACTCGGGATCCGACTCACGCATTGCCGGTGGGTCGACGATGCACACGACCGCAGCAGTATCCGTCAAGTTGCCAGAGTTTTGGAAGACGGATCCCCTCATGTGGTTCGCTCAAGCTGAGGCCCAGTTTGCGCTAGCCGGAATAAAAAACGATCAAACCAAATTCTTCCACATCATCGCCAAAGTGGACCAAACAGTGTTGCGGCACATTTCAGACATCGTGGCAAATCCCCCAGCACAGGACAAATACGATTCTGTCAAAACACGACTGATCTCTCGTTTCGAGCTGTCGGCGCAGGAGAAGTTCGAGAAACTCCTGAATTCCTGTGATCTTGGGGATATGCGTCCGACCCATCTCCTTGCAAAGATGCAGGAACTGGCTACAAATCTAAACGTCAACGAAGATTTGATGAAAATGCTGTTCATGCAGCGAATGCCAACAAGTATTCGAGCAGTACTGGCAGTCTGTGACGTCAAAGTCGACCAGCTCGCTGCAATGGCCGATAAAATGGTTGACTCCTCCGGCCCACAAGTAGCCGCCGCAGCGGCACCCGCAGTTCCAGATTTGCAAGATCTCGAAGCTCAAATTGCTGCCCTGACGAGTGAAGTACGACGACTGAAAGCTGGTCCGAACCGTGAGAGATCTCGCTCATTTTCGCGTCGTCGCATTGATTCCCAACCCGCACAGGAGATTTGTTGGTACCATCGTAAATTTCGCGCAGCCGCCCAACAATGCCGATCTCCATGCCGCTACAATCAGTCAAAAAACTGAATTCCTTCTCACCTGAGACGGCCGAGGTGAGAACGGCAACGAAAAGCAGCCGTCTTATCATTTTTGATCGGACAGCAAACAAACGCTTCCTAGTGGATACCGGATCGGACCTGTCAATAATACCAGCAACATCGAAGGACAAAAAAAGCAGCTCCTCTCAGTGGCAGTTGCATGCGGCCAATGGAACCGTCATCAAAACATTTGGCCACCGGTTCGTAACAACCGACATGGGCCTACGTCGGAAGTTTTCCTGGAACTTCATAATAGCTGACGTGAGTACACCCATCATAGGAGCTGACTTCCTCGCACATTTTGGAATCATCGTTGATCTCAAGCGACGCCGGCTCATTGATTCGACTACGAAGCTGCACTCAATTGGTGGATTAGTTACTCCAACGCTGTTCAACGTTACAACGGTAGTCGGGAGTCATCCGTTTAAGGATTTGTTTGAGGAGTTCCGTGGAATTACGTTGCCTTCCACCCTACGTTCTGAAGTTCAGCACGATGTGACTCACCATATCCAGACTAGAGGACCACCGTTATCCTGTAAGTGTCGTCGACTTCCTCCGGACAAATTGCAGGCTGCCAAACAGGAGTTTGAAACAATGTTAGAACTCGGGATATGTCGCCGGTCGAGCAGTCCTTGGGCAAGCCCATTGCACTGTGTGCGGAAGAAAAATGGACTATGGCGATTTGTCGGCGATTACAGACGACTAAACGCAGTGACTGTACCAGACCGATACCCAGTACCACATATTCACGACCTCCTGAACGCGCTACATGGTAAGTCCATATTTACTACACTTGATTTGGAGCGGGCTTATCATCAAATTCCCGTAGAAGAGTGTGATATACCAAAAACTGCTGTGATCACACCCTTCGGGTTATTTGAATTCACGAAAATGCAGTTCGGGTTGTGCAACGCTTCTCAGACGTTCCAACGTTTTATGCATCGGCTATTGGGCGATCTTGACTTTGTGATTGTTTTTGTTGATGACATTTGTATTGCTTCAGCTAACGAGGAGGAGCATCGTCAGCATATTCGTTGTGTTCTCGAACGCCTCCACAAAAACGGATTGGTCATCAACCCTGCCAAAAGTCAATTTGCTCAGCGCGAAGTGGAGTTTCTCGGGTATCTCGTGAATAAAGATGGACTACGACCCCTGCCCGACCGAGTGCAGGCATTGCAAGATTTCAAGCTACCAGGTACAGTCAAAGAACTGCGCAGATTCCTTGCCCTGATAAATGGTTATAAACGATTTCTTCCACATGCCACAGATCAGCAAGATGCTCTGAGAAAACTCATACCCGGAAACCGTAAGAACGATACAAGAAAACTCGATTGGTGCGACGAATCAAGGGCAGCTTTTGAGAGCTGCAAGCAGAGCATCGCCAAGGCAGCTCTTCTGCACTACCCCAATCCGACAAAACGATTAAGCTTGATGGTGGATGCTTCCAACACATCGGCCGGTGCGGTACTACAACAGTATGAAAACGGTCACTGGCATCCACTCGGATTTTTCTCGCAGAAATTTTCACAATCTCAAATGAAGTATTCGACATTTGGCAGAGAACTGACAGCCATGAAGTTGGCTGTAAAATACTTCAGGTACCTGATCGAAGGAAGAGCATTCACTATCTTTACTGATCACCGACCGCTAACGTATGCGCTCACGTCCTCAAGTCACAACTATCTGCCGCATGAGGAGCGGTACCTCGGATACATTTCTCAGTTTACATCTGACATTCAACACGTGAGTGGCTGTAACAACGAAGTTGCCGACGCCCTCTCCCGCGTGCAAGCAATTTCAATGCCATGTTCGCTGAACTTCGAGGAAATAGCAGCGGAGCAAGCAGTTGACGAAGAGTTGCAGAGGCTGTTAGACGGACGCACGTCCCTTCGATTGGAGCAAAAATCGATACCACATTCCCAGACGAAAATATATTGTGACGTATCGCTTAAGAATCGTGTTCGACCCTACATTCCCAAGAAGTTTCGGTTGAATGTTCTTAAAACGATCCACGCTGTTTCCCATCCAGGTATTCGAGCTAGTCGTAAATTGCTGGTGGATCGATTCGTCTGGCCGTCGATAAACAAGGACGTTAAGGAGTACGTGCAGTCCTGCGATAATTGCCAGCGTTCTAAAATTCATCGACACACGTCCTCGCCGTTGCAAAGTTTTGGCGTTCCCAAGACCAGATTCCTTCATGTGCACATTGATCTAGTTGGTCCTTTACCGTCATCGAAGGGTAACCGTTATGTGTTAACAATGGTTGATAGGTTTACGAGATGGCCCGAAGCAGTTCCGCTTCCCAACATGACTGCTGAATCCGTAGCTGACGCGCTTCTTGCTGGTTGGATTTCGCGCTTCGGTGTTCCCGAAACAATAACTACCGATCAAGGACGGCAGTTTGAGTCGGAGCTCTTCCGGGAACTAAACCATCTACTTGGTGTGCAACGGATCCGTACGACAGCTTACCATCCCCAAGCAAACGGCATGGTCGAACGTTTTCACAGAACGATGAAAGCTGCTATCATGTGCGTGGACTCAAAGCACTGGAGTGAAAGACTTCCGTTGATTCTCTTGGGTCTTCGCGCATCATTTCGAGAGGATATGCAGTGCTCGTCAGCTGAAATGGTATACGGGCAACCACTGCGACTACCGGGCGAATTCTTCGAAGCGCAAAAAGGAGAGAGAGTGGACCGCACGGAATTCGTTCGTTCTCTTAGGGAAACACTCCAACAGCTCACCCCAGTCGGTGGTACGAATCACTCCAATCGACCGGTGTTTGTGCCGGACAAATTATCCTCCTGTGACTACGTTTTTGTTCGTATTGATTACGTCAAACATCCACTTCAACATCCATACGAAGGACCGTATAAAGTGGTAGAACGACACAGCAAATTCTTCGACGTCCTTGTCGGCGGGAACAGAAAACGCATTTCCGTCGACAGAATTAAACCAGCATTCATGTCTACTGAAGATCCAGAACATCATCCGAACGACGAGGCCAAAACCAAAGTTACACCTTCAGGACACCGTGTCCGATTCCTCGTGTAACTGGAGGGGGCCCTGTGGTGGTGCCCAATACACTCTTCGCATCGTCTTGTGCACACCTCTCACTACTATCGCTTTGACAGCGAAGGTACACAGGACAGTCAGTCTGATGCTTTCAATCGCGCTATTCGTATCGTAAATAAAACATTCTTGAGTTCAGTATATTTCGTCCGCTTTATTCGTAAACCGTTCCGAGAACCCCACAGATCGTTAAAAGCGTGGTCGATGGAAATTTCGCAAGCGTTACGTCTGTTTATCTGTGGCAATATGTTCACTAAAAACACAAATTTTCGATAGAAGGCTCGGAGGGTCAAGTCACATATACCAAACAACTCAGTTCGACGAATTGAGATTTTGTCTGTGTGTGTATGTATGTCTGTGCACAAAAAAGGTCACTCACTTTTAAGGCACTTCCCATTGGCCGACTTTTCGGATTATAGCTTGAATCGAACCGGAATTTTACCGCATTGTTTGCTATTAAAAAAATGGTCCAGATCGATCGAAGCGTTCCAAAGTTATGGCCGTTTTAGTGATCCAGACCCGTCACATACTGGCCATGTATAAAGCTGAACCAAGCCCTATCATGCGACACATCGCACTGTGCCGATTTTTGTAACCTTTAGCATGATTGGCAAATTTTGTGCAGAACTCAACATTGGAGAGTCTCCAGTGTAGACCAGAAATTCCACGATGTTGGCCCACAATTTAAGCTGGCGGCCTAATAAATAATATTCAAGATGGCGGATCAAAACTCAAGATAGGGGATGTTTATTTGAGTTTTATGCTCTAAAACCATACAATATGGGTTGTTTATATATGGTATGGGGAAAATGTTTGGAGTCCATAAATAGCTACATGGAATCTAAGATGGCGGTCTAAAATCCAAGATTGTGGCTAAACTTTCAAGATGGCAGCTGTTTAATGGAGTTTAATGCTCTAAACTCTGCAATAGGGTATATTTGGTATAAAGAAGATGTCTGGAGTCCAAAAATGGCGACCAGAACACCCAAGATGGTGGTCTGAAATCCAAGACGGAGGCCCAAGATTCAAGATGGCAGCTGTTTAACCTTCCTAAGGGAACGTCTATAAAATACGTCACGCAAAATTTGACAATTTTCAACCACCCCTATGTCACACTTTTTGTATGAGGCCTCTAAAATGTTTGTATGGGTCGTCACACTTTGCCGAATCCCCCCTCCCCCCTCAAAGCGTGACGTGGATTTATGGACCCTAAGATGTTTGGTTTTTCGCATTTCGATAGCGTATAGTGCACGCTCGGCACGCTCGAGTGCACGTTCAGCGTGCCTGTCTTGGTTATATTGACCCCAAGAATATCCAAGAATGTGGTCTAAAATCCAAGATGGCGACTCCAAATACGAGATGGCGGCTGTACAATGAAGTTGCTGGCTCTAAAAACATGCAATATGGCTATATTTTGTATGGGGAAGATGTCTGGAGTAAAAAAATGGCAACCAAAATATCCAAGATGGTGACCCAAAATTAAGGATGGTAGCTAAAACTCCATGGCTCAAAAACTATGCAATATGGATATTAGACTGGGTCAACAAAGTCGATTTTTTGGAACAACGCTTTTTCGATTCATTTTAGCATTCAAAGCATCTGTGCAAAATTTGGGAGCGATTGGTCGCTTCCCCGTATTCCGCATTGCGATTCAAATTTGTATGGAATTTAGTATGGGAAAACGTGCTTTTTTGCATTTTTCTCATAAATTGAAATTCTTCGTCTAAAACAGTCTAATCAATGACGGTAAAGTATAGCCTAGGATATGCCGAAAAACTTTGCCGAAGACCACAAAGTGATCCGGCACTTGTGAAAAAAGTTATAACGTACACATTGCCCAGTGGTGCTTAACATTTAACATGTAAAGGAATAACATCAATAATAAAATCTCAATTTTTGGCCTAAGTTACCAGGCGAATAACTTTTTTCACAAGCGTCGTATCACTTTGCAGTCTTCGGCAAAGTTTTTCGGCATATCCTAGGCTATACTTTAAAGCCATTAGTTACATGGTATTAGACAAAATAATTCAAGTTATGAGTAAAATGCAAAAAAGGACGTTTTCCCATACTAACTTCCATACAAATTTCAATCGCAATGCGGAATACGGGGATTCAACCAATCGCTCCCAAATTTTGCACAGTTGTTTTGGGCGCTAATATAGATTGAAGAAGCTTTGTTCCGGGTTGATACGATCAAATTTAAAGTTTCTCCATACAACGTTGACCCACTCTAATGGATATATTTGGTGTGGGGAAGATGTTCGGAGTAAAAAAATGGCGACCATAATATAAAAGATGATGGCTTAAAATTCAAGATGGCGGCTGCTTAATGGAGCTTTAGTCTTCAATACCATGCAATATAAGCATATTTGGTATGGGGAAGATGTCTGGAGTCCAAAAATGGCGACTAGAATATCAAAGATGCCGGGGCCCGTGGCGTAGTTGGTCACACGTTCGCTTCATATGCGGATGGTCATGGGTTTGATTCCCAGCCCCGGCACTTGCAATTTTTCGTCAGTTGCTTTTCCCCCGAGAGCAACTGACACTGACTCTCTTCTGATATTTGGTATAAAAAAGATGTCTGGAGTCCAAAAATGGCGACCAGAATATTCAATATGGTGGTCTCAAATCCAAGATGGCGGCTCAGAATTCAAGATGGTAGCTGTTTAATTGAGTCTCAGGCTCTAAAACCATGCAATATGGGTATATTTTTGGTATGCGGAAGATATCTGAAGTCCTAAAACGGTGACCATGATATCCAAGATGGCGATCTAAAATCCAAGATGGCGGCTTCAAATTCGAAATGGCGGCTGTTGAATGGAGTTGTAGGCCGTAACCATGTAATATATTTATATTTGGTATGAGGAAGATATCTGGAGTCCAAAAATGGCGATTATAATACCTAAAATGGCGGCCCCAAATTTAAGATGGCGATTGTTTAATTAAGATTTAGGCTCTAAAACCATGCAATATGGATAAATTTGGAATAGGGAAGATGACTGTAGTTCAAAAATGGCAAACAGAATTTCAAGATAGCGGTCTAAAATCCAAGATGGCTGTTCCAAATACAAGATGGCGACTATTCAATGGAATTTTAGGTTAAAAACCGTGCAATATGGGCATTGCTCATATTCGGTATAAAGATGTCTGGAGTCCAAACATAGGCGACCATAGTATCCAAGATGGCGGTCTAAAATTCAAGGTGGCGTCCCGAAATCAAACATGGCAGCTGTTCAATGGATATTCAGGTTCAAACAATGCAATACAGGGCCCATATAGCCGAGGCGGTAAACGCACGGGTATTCAGCATGACCATGCTGAGGGTGACGGGTTCGATTCCCGGTCGGTCCAGGATCTTTTCGTAAAGGAAATTTCCTTGACTTCCTTGGGCATAGAGTATCTTCGTGCCTGCCACACGATATACGCATGCAAAATGGTCATTGGCAGAGGAAGCTCTCAGTTAATAACTGTGGAAGTGCTCATAGAACACTAAGCTGAGAAGCAGGCTTTGTCCCAGTGAGGACGTAACGCCAAGAAGAGGAGAGGAGGACCATGCAATATGGATATATTTGGTGTGGGGAAGATGTTCGGAGTAAAAAAATGGCGACCAAAATATAAAAGATGATGGTTTAAAATTCAAGATGGCGACTGCTTAATGGAGCTTTAGTCTTCAATACCATGCAATATAAGCATATTTGGTATGTGGAAGATGTCTGGAGTCCAAAAATGGCGACTAGAATATCAAAGATGCCGGGGCCCGTGGCGTAGTTGGTCACACGTTCGCTTCATATGCGGATGGTCATGGGTTTGATTCCCAGCCCCGGCACTTGCAAATTTTCGTCAGTTGCTTTTCCCCCGAGAGCAACTGACTCTGACTCTCTTCTGAGCCCCATGGCTCAAACGGACCCGGATACCTGGACATCGGCGTACTGCTACTCATAATGGACTGGAAAGGAACAACGGCCATCCATCGTCATCCTTGTGCTCATCATTCTACTAGGTATGTTAGGAGCGCCAAGTCGATCGGCGAGCCCCTCGAATGATGTAGCCGCACCCTTGCATCAATCGAGGGATCGTCAGCTATAAAGTTGAACGATTACCTGACAGTACGGGCAATCGGCAAAAACAATAGCGAGCAACAAAAAGTGAAGTTGTTTTTATAGACTCCACCAATTTTTTCTTAAATCTACAGTTTATCTTAATATTATCGCTTAAATTAGGTAACATTAAAAAAACAACAATTTGAAGTACATATTAGCCTAATTGAACCTATTATTCGTTAAATGCTACAGGCAATTACATGCAAACTACCAGTGTACTCATACGCGGATTCAACGATCTAAAACTATTATTGTGTATCGTTTGGGTAAATGTGAATTATGAATTGCAATTGAACCATATAATGAAATTATTTAAAATATAGATCGCGAGCAGACGCTGACTGTAAAATTTTCTGGGACATAAAAACAGTGTGAATCACCAACAGTAAGCAAAGCAATCTATACTATTATTAATATGCGTAGTATAACTTGAATTTTCTCTACATTTGCCAGGAATTTATAATTTATAAATCCCCAAATCACAACCGGAAATAAATTTATAGATTCAACCGATTCTAGTCTCAGATCATTTAACAACAAGGTATAAAGTAGCAGAAGTGAAAGCAGCAGAAAGGCAACCAGTTCGATAAAGAAGAATAGAATCTAGGCACTGTACAAAATGTAAGTGCAGCTGTCATTTGAAATTGCTCACGTAGTGCCCCAGTGGACAATAGAGCTGTAAATTAGGTTAAGTGATTAAGAATAAAAAATATCAAAGATGGCGGCTCACAATTCAAGATAACGGTTGTTTTATAGAAATTAAGACTCAAAAACCAAAAGTCAGATAAACGATATGATTTCTGGTGCCATGATATGGTTTTTTGTTAAACGGAAGAGAGTGCAATATTCTCAATATATCACTTAATTTTTGTTGAAATGGGTGTTCGAAGGTACGAGAAAGGAGCCATCTCCGCTAGATTGATTAATTAGGGCTTCTTTAGATAATGTTGGATCATCCTCGTGCATGAAAGATTTTAAACCTAATAGAACGAACGCGACATTCTGTGCCCTAGGTCAGGTACAAAGATATATTTGCATATTTGTCTTTTTCAAATGGGGAACTAACAAGACAGCAAACCGTTTCCAAGTACTCAGTCTGAGGGCAGTCTTCCACCGGAACTCTCTCTCTCCCGCGCTAATGACGATGATAGCATAATTTGGGGCCAACAAATAAGGAGGATGTCTGTGTAACCTTGTAGTTTATTGTTATTGCTCGACATTAAACAATTGGAGGCAAAAATATCGCAGGGAAATCAATTAATTGTGCCGTAGGCGGATCGACGACGGTATGGCTAACAACCCAGTCCCTAGTTCGCCAAAACACCCCCAGGAGCCGCCGCCTCTACGACCGTATCGAGAAGGGGTTTATCGAACGGCAAAGATTTTGGCTCAAGGATAGAAATGATAACGATTATTGTTTGGGAAGGAAGCCACGTGCTGTGGTGTTTTCTCGGATGTGGGTGTCAGAGATACTTCTCCTCGGGAAATTAAAGGTCTATCGGAACGGATTTTCACTCGCACCGGAACGATGCTAATTAATTTCTAATTGCCGAATGAAGCTCGTTTCGGAACTGGTTCGGAAATAAAACGGAATTCGGTAATGGCGCATTTAAGTGTTTAGAAACATTCCTTTGAAAGCGCATCAACTCGGCAAGCCTCGTTGGATAACTTACGACTCGTGCTGCAAAAATCATTATTTTGCAACTCGTTGCATAAATAACTATTTCAAAATACTTATCCATTGCCTTCATTACCATTGAGTACAAACAACATAACTCCAAGCGCTCATAAACTAGGTAGCCATCATCATTAATAAGTTCATTAGCTTCTTAATCCTTTAGGATACTTTTATCATTTCAAACGTGAAATAAATGGATACCTACCAGGCATTATAGATTTCCGTTGAACCCACAAATCTTTCTCTATGTCAACTCTGCTAAATGAATCGGACCGGCTTTATAGCGGCATGACATAGGCATCCGTTCTAAATGACTTCACTTAAGCAGCTTGATCTGGCCCTCTTTTGCTTTGATACCTTCCAAAGAATTTCTTTCACTTGACCCTGCCCAAAGGGTGAAAATCCTTTTTGATTCCCTCAACATACGTAGGTGCATATGGATACAAATGTGACAAAAGCTGTCTGTGCCACATTCCGTCTAAACGTCCAGCCCGACTAGGAAGACATTTCAGGATGGCGCCAAACCGTACGTCAGGGTGAATGAAGGCAAATAGGCTTTGCTCAAATGATCATTAAGTCAACCCATCCCTCTTAGAAGTTTTGCAATCATATAGAATTTTTTTTTTACACATCAGTTGCTTGAATCCTTCTTCAACTCGGACCATCAAACGAGCACAAGTTAGCTGGAAGGAAGTCCCAGGAGTGTGTTAGAATGTGTTGTGGGTCGGTAAGTATGGGATTTTCACTCCATTTGAGCTTCGTCCATATGTACCGCTATAGATCCAACGGAGCTATTCGGTCCACCGGATTTGGAAAGGGAAAGTTTCCAGTTCGCTTCTAGGAGAGTATCTAAAAAGGAATCAAACGGCTGGCAACAAAGTGTGGAACAAAACAGAAAACCAACAATCGGATGTGCTTAAAGTCGTTCCAAGCCCGGAGATGGTATGGAGAGAGAAGCCATTCAGAGAATCAAGTGATACAGATTTCTTCCTATTTGTTATCGATTCCGGAGGAGGGGTGGGATGACCGTCACCACTTGCTAAAGGATGCTGCTTGGCGTTGCTGGAAGGTAGTAGAAGCGGGAGATTCATGCGGAAGGAGAAAATGGATGGGGAAAATACGTTAGTTTGTAGAAACATGTGTTTCGGTTTGGGAAATGATGTGTGACTCACATCTCAATCGGGGTGACCGTTAGAAGTGATTGCTGCGGACAATATTGTTTTGGTGAAGGTTTTCTTTAAACGGATAACTGGAACTTGAATGGAATCGGTTATAATCGAAGATGGCTTTAAAACTTCAATTATTTCTAATCCTAGCATAGCAAAATGATGGGTTCGATTTTTGGTTGGTCCAGGAACTTTTCATTATGGAAATTTTCTTGCCTTCTTTGGGCATAGTGTATCTTCGTGCATGTCACACATGCAAAAATAATCATTGGCAGCGGAAGTTCTCAGTTAATAACAGTAGAAGTGCTTATAAGTGAGTCTCGTACTAATGCATCCACTGGTTTCGGTGTCTTCAACGAAAACTCCACAACTTCAGGAACCTTGTTCGGATTATGTTGCTGGGCTGGCAGCAATCAACTTCGCTTTGGGGATGATTTCCAACATGTCCGCAGACCATTTCTTCATCTTCTCGGATAGCCTTAGTTCTATTGAGGCACTTCGGTCGATGACACCTGTTGAACATTCATGGGTGCAGTGGTCGAAAGATCATACAGATTACCTTTGTATGGATCCCCTCAAATTGCTCAAATTATGGCAATGAGAAGGCGGACAAAGGTGGGCGCACAGGAAGGTGAGATCTATGATAGAAGAATTTCACACGATGAATTTTTCCATTTTGTTCGCTAGAGTTCTCTTCAAAGTTGGCAAAGTAATTCCTTAGGAACTCTTTGAGGAAATTCCTTGAGTAATCCCTGAGGAATATCCTTGAAGTATCCCTTAAGAAATTTCATGAACGTTTTCTGATGGAATTTCTTGAGATTTTTTTTAAATTCCTAACCACTTAACCAAATTTACAGCTCTTTCGTCCACTTGGGCACTACGTGAGCTTTTCAAATTGGCAGCTGCGCTTACACTTTGTACAGGGCCTAATAATGTATTCTATTTTTATTGTACTATATCGAACTGGTTGCCTTTTTTACCATTTCATTTGTTTATTTGGCTCGCTTGTTTAATTGAAAACTCTACAGAGCCGCAAATCGTAGAGAATACATTTATAAATTGTTATTCTAATAATTCGATATAAGCGTGTCTAATAAAATTACATTCGCACGCACTTCTTCCTTGGGCGCGAGCTCGATCCAGAACCAGAGCTTGAACGGGAAGCCGCAAATTGAGCACGTCGCTGGTTGGCCTGGTTTCCCATTGGCTCTAGAGTCGCCTTTGATGCCGTCTCCAAATCATCCTTCACGATCGTTTGTTTCTCCAAATCAGCTTCACAAATGTCCAGTTGTTCCTGATCCGCTTCTGTCGTATCCGTTGCCTGTTCGTTTACATCGTCTTCTAGAATTTCAATTATACTGTCCTCTGCTACGATCGAAGGAACCATCTCTTCCGCAACATTTTTTCCTGCCACCACTCCGGCGTACGAATTTGGCGTAGTTTCCGAAGGTTTCTGATTGCCTCGAGTCCGACGATTTGGGCAAGAGTCCTTCCGGTGTCCTACCACGTGGCATGAAAAACAAGTGTTTCTCAGCCCTTAATCCTTTTTGTTTCGATACTTCAATCAGCGGTGGGATATCTTGTTTGATATCGATATGAACACCGCGTACATCATTGAACAGATGATCCAGTCCCAAGTTAGCAGGAAATTTCTCTCTCACTATTCGTTCCATCTTTGCATTTTTTTCCATCTCCAGTGCTAACGCGTCGTCGCTCACCTCTGGTGGGAGATCGAACACCCTAACGTACCGAACGTTGGTGCCAGCAACAGACATACGCACCTCCACAGTGCCACCGTTGGAATAGGCAAATACTTTCGGCTCCGCATTCTGCTCTATTGTTTCCATCAATGCCGCTTGAGACTTGAACTTTATAAACAGCGATCTCTCCTGTGCTGTTCTGTATACTGCCTCCATCTGATCCACACCTGCATTAGGTTGTCCCAAAATTGCACATGGTCAAAAAGCTTGGGGGCTCACCCTGCAAATGATAGCTAAGGGTGTTAGAAAAAAACTTTTGTATGACGGCAACTTTCAGAAATGACGTTTAGAGGTCGCCCCGGCGAGATTTTTGAAAAATGGCTATTCTTTTTAATAAATTTCATACAAATATTTTTTACCGTACAAAAATTGGCAATACCCACTATTTTTATATTTTTTACAGTTTGGTATGGATCCAAACTTCTTGAGAAAAATAATTAACGACATGTTTTGTAGGCAACTTTTTGATACTGAATTTTTGAATTTACTAAAATTTGTCATTTTTTGATATAATGTGCATTTTACCCATTATAAAAAGTATCTGAACCTAATGCTAATTTAAAACAATTTCCATAAAAAGATCGAAAATTTTATGAGGAAAAACTTTGCCGAAGACAGCATTGCGTTTTTTCTATCCGTTTTAGAGTTATTCACGATTTACTATTTAGTGAAATTGGGATTTTTAGATATTTAAAAAAAAATCACAAAAGAACTGCCCAAAAACACATACAAAGTAAAAAATCACGTATGCTCAACAAGTTTTTGTTACAGCATACAGAAAGGTACCTACTAGCGAGAAACTTTATCATTAGGTACCATTTTGAGATGCCTCAGTAGGCCATGGCATTTTTAATGATTATGTACTGGCAATGGTTTATACGAGCATAATACACAACCAAACGCATGGCACATTTTGTATACCATTAAGAAGGTGATGCATTCCGCAAAACATGCCGAGGATTCACTGATGTAATTTCTTGAGGACTCCCTGAAATCCTTAAAGATTCTGTGACGAAATTTCTTGCGAAATCTTTGAGGAGATTCTTAAGGAATTTCTGAGGGAATTCCTTGAAGAAATTTCTTGAGCAATCCCTGAGGGCTTTTGTTTAGTAATCCCTAAGGGCATTCCTTGAGGATTTTCAAAAGAAGTTTCATAGAAGTTTCTTGAGAAATTCCTTAAGTAATCCCTGAGGTTATTTCTTGAGGAATCCCTAAGGGCATTCCTAGAGGGTCCTTGGGAAAATTTCAAGAATTTTCATAATAATTTCCTGAGGTAATTTCTTGAGGATTCTCTGAGTAACCGCTGTTGAAATTTCTTGAGGAATCCCTGAAAATATTTTTTGAGGAATCCCTGATGAAATTCGTTGAATAAGTTTTTTAAGAGCTACTTGAGGAAATTGCTTGGGAAGTCTCTAGGGAAATTCTTTGAGTATTCTCTGACGAAATTTATTGAGGAATCCCCGGAACTCCTTTAGTTATCCCTGTGGATATTTCCTGAGGATTGAGAATTTCTTGATCAATCCCCAAGAAAAGTTCTTGAGGAATCCTTGAGGAAATATTTGAGGATTCCCTGAGAAAATTCCTTGAGTGAGAATTCTCGGAGGATTTTTTTGGGATCCGTGGAAATTCCTTGAGTAATCCCTGAGATAATTTCTTGAAAAATGTCTAAGGGAATTCCTTGAGGATTCCCTGAGGAAATTTTTTAAGGAATTCCTAAGGAAACTGCTTGAATAATCCTTGAAGAAATTTCATAACGATTCCCTGAGGAAATTTCATAACAATTCTCTCGGGCAATTTCTTGAAGAATTCCTGAGGCATTATTGAGTAATCTCTGAGCGAATTCCTTGAGGATTTTGCGAGAAAATTTCTTGAGTAATCGCTGAGAAAATTTCAAAAGGCATCCCTAAAGGCATTCCTTCAGGATTCTCTGAGGAAATTCTTTAAGGAATCCCTGAGGAAATTTCCTGATTAATTTCTAATTTTTTCAGTATTCTCTGAGGGAATTTCTTGAGGATTATCTGAGGAAATTCTTCTAATAATCCCTGGGAAAAACCGGAAAAATCTCCGGAATATTATTTAAAAACATCTCGAGTAACCCCAGAGGATGTTTCCTAAGGAATCCCTGAGGAAATTATATTATGTGTCTGAAAGAATTTCTTACGGATGATCTGAAGAAGTTTCTCAATTATTCTTGAGGAAATTTCTTCTGGAATTGCTAAGGGCATTTTTTGACAAGCCTCTGAGGATAATCCTTGAGTAATCACTGAGTAAACTTCTTGAATAATCCCTGACTAAGTTCTTGAGTATTCTCTAAGGAAGTTTCTTGAAAAATCCCATTGACCCATTGTCAGATCACATCACCAATCATAGGTCCTGACAATTTACTCTATCCCACTAACAAAAATTCCTTCCCAAGACAATCGTGGAGACACTGGGATTCCCGGTCTCTATGACAGCGGTTGTCTTACTAACATTCCCTTCCCTCCTCGATGACCGCAAGGACGTGGTCAGCGCCGTTTTTGACATTACTTGTGAGTTCTCGAGCTGTGCACATTGAGAATAGTAAGCTAGTCCCAAGCCCTATTCATTGGTTCCTTGTGCAATTTCGATTGCTCTGGTCAATCACGGAGTAGCAACTACGAATTGTGCGGTCATCTATGCTCATGCTCATGCTCTAGGGCTGGATGGTATATAGTTTGCATTACCAGGAAATCCAACCATTCAGCTGTTTGTTGAACGAACTCACTCTGACCGTCATCTCAAGCGTCCATCGGATGCACTGCTAAGGAAACCAACTTATTCAGAAGGTCGTCCAACGAGTCTATTGGTTGCACCACCAGAATAATCAAATTTTTAGATAAAAAATAATTGTTCAGATGGTTGTTCAACTGGTTTTGCGAATTCGTCATTTAGACGGTCGTCCAAAGAATCCATTCGCTTGCATTATCAAGAAAACTAAATAATTCGGACGGTCGTCCAACGCTTCTATCAGTTCTACCACCAGGAAAACCAAGGACCTATACGCTTATAGATTCCATCACCAGAAATACTACCTAATCCATACAATCGTCCAACGAGTCTATAGATTGCAACGAAATTCAAATGTTCAGATGTTCATTCAACTCGTTTTTCCATCACAAGGAAGCACAATTCATCCTGACCATCGACCAACATGTCTATCGGTTCGAAAACCAGGAAAAAAAGCACAATCATATGGTCGTCCATCGTGTCTAGCTTTTACATATTACCAATCGTCTAACTTGTTTTTCTATCAAAAGGAAAACGTACTCATTCGGATGGTCGTCCAACATGTCTATCGAGTTTATCACTAGTAAAAACAACCGACCTAGATGGTCGTCCAACGCGTCTATCGGTTAATTATCAGGAATTCTAACTATTCAGGCGGTCGTACAACTCGTTATTACATCACAAGAAAAAAACAGCTTATTCAGACGATCGTCCATTGCATCTACTGATTTCACCATCAGGATAATCAAATTTTCAGACGATTGCCCTAACGATTCCATCATCAGGAAAACCAATTATTCAGATGGTTGTTCAATTCGGTATGCTAAAACCTCATTTAGATGGTCGTCCAAGGCATCCATTCATCGGTTGGCAAGAAAAAAAAATCAGACGGTAGTCCAACGCTCTATCACTTCTACTACCAAGAAAACCAAGGACGGTCGCCCAACACGTCTATTAGTTCCATCATCAGAGAGACTACCTAATCTATACAATCGTCCAACGCGTCTATATTTTATTACAAGTGTGGGATGTGAATCAGAGATGCATTTTGGACGCTCATGAGCTCCCAAGTAACAATTCAAAATCATTAATAAGCATGTCAGTTGATTAAATGTGCTACAAAGGCGCCGACAGTTGTACAAGAGTTTATGTTGAACAAAATGGCGAATAAATGTTTCATGCAGTGGAAACTGCACGTTAGTTAAACATATTTCTGCTCATTGAATAACCAATGGTATAAAAGTTTAAAAACAGTTGCTTAAATATTCACATCATCTGTCCAATAGTGCTCTAATAATGATAGAATACAAGCTGCTTCCAACGTATTAGATGCCGTTATTCCACATAAGATCTTCAATGGAACAAGTAGCCTATTTAAAGTTTAACAACTTTTGCTTGATCATTTTATTCAACTTCACTGATATAGCTTAACAACAAGATATTACCATGTTTCTTTAATACAAATGTTACACTTTTATTCAAGCAATGTTGATTAGCAGTGGTACTGTGTCACTTATTTATCGTTGTTCGCCCTGCCCCTTTTTGTAAACACGATTGTTGATTAGGAGCCTAAAAAGAGCAACCGCGGCTACAAGCTTGAAGACCAAACAAACTTCTTGCAGCAGCTCTAAATATCGCACTCTTCACACTTTTAAAAACATTTTGACTTACCTTTACACTACACGCTCCAACGGCAGCAAAATCGGTAACAAAAATATCAGAAAAAGCAGCTGAAGTGGATCCTGGGCGGCTCTTGGGCGGCTCCTCTGTTTAGTATTGACTATAGATAGTAGAGTAAACGGCTTGTCACTGTTTTTTTCGTGCTCCGGTTTTCTTTTGTTTCGCGTTTTGAACGGTGATTTGGCTGGTGCTATGCCTTCCGGATCGTTCGCTTGTGAGTCTATCGGATGTTTAACCGCGTGTTCCGCATATTTTCCGTCACGTTCTGTGCTATGCATAGCAGCAACTTTATGTGGATTGCAGTGGCTTGTAACGTTACAGCTGGTGGCTCGGCCGCCAGTAATACGCCACCCCGGGAGTCAGTGCTATTTTGCGGAAAAGAAAATTCGCGAGGTCGTCAATAGGCCTTTTCAGTTGACAAGTTCTAGTGGAAAATGTGTAAAAATGTAAAAATTTGAAAGAAAAACAAATGAAAGTGTTGCTCTATGCCTACAAGAAGACGGTGAAGATTGTTCCTGCTGAATTAGGAATTTTACTTCAGATGCTGTGTCTGTTGTTCATCGGAGTTGCTTGAATTCCATCCAGACCAAGATCCAGATATGCTGAAGTACTCGGTGAGAATGTTCCTTTTCTTATTTTGTTGTCGAGTGCCGTGACGAGTCATTTTCAACTGGTGCTCCGACATCCAGACTAGGAAACCGTAACTAGGAAATATATAATCTCCTGATTTGTTTTCACGAGTATTTTCTTGTGACGGGTATTTCTTTCAAATGGCCACGCTGCTTTTGAGCTGGCGGAGTTCAAAGCAATAATGAAGTCGTGTGAGGAAAAGAGCGATATGGGAGTGTAGAATTGATTCTGGAGTAATATAAATTAGTGACAGAGCCTCTCTGGGTAATTTTTGTTTTCCGCTTAATTAAAACATGTAGCAATTGTGGTTAGTTGCGATAATCACAAGATCCAAACGTGGTTTAGGAAGAAATTGATTTTATATTTTATGATGTGATTTTTGAAAATTATAATATCTTTTTTAGTGAATTTTATTTGTAGAATCTTCTTATTTAAATGTGCTTACTTTATGGGCTTATTTTTTGTACTTTCTGGGAAGGGATCATTATACTTTCTTCTCGTTTCAGAGAGCGAGTAATGGCGCTTAAGCCTAGGCTTTGAAGCCAGGACACATGGACAAATGCCTGTGTCCCATCCCAGGAGAAGAGACGCCAAACGGAGTGTGCATTAACCTTTTCAGCAGCACCACTCCCAACGATTTTTTGTTCAAACACCATTCCCCTAATACGAAACGGCTGGTACGGTTGTCCCCGTTTCTTCCTTTATTCAATTCAAAAAGATTTGTCAATCATGTTATTCACAAGTGGGTAACCTGATTGCCTTAAATTTTTGAATTTTCTTTCAACCCATTAGTCTGCACAGTGGGCCTGGCCATTTTAATATTTGTGTCACGTCTCTGACATGCTGCAAATATTAATGCTGACAAGAAAATATCAGAAGAAATTTTGATATTTCCAGGATGCTTTTCAATACTGGCTGTGCAAGCACTAGAATAGAATAGAATAGAATAGACTATAGATAGTAGAGTAAACATAGATCCGCTAAGATGAATCCGTTGTATCCAAACGAACTGTCAAAATCTGTATCCAAACGAGCATGACGTCACGATTTGGACAACATCAATGGAACGCATGACGTCATATTCAAACGTCGCACTTTTGAAAATTATTACTTACACGCTTGAAACATTTTAGTCAGCGGTGTCCGCGGATCTATGTTTACTCTACTATCTATAGTATTGACAATCTACTCTATCCACTTTGTTGCCGCCGGTCAAACCGGGCTTATCTTCCTTATGTTCATATCTTATAGCTGCCTGGAGATACACAAGTTTTACACATTCTCCTCCCGACACAAAACAGGAGCAGTGAAAATAAATAAAGTTCACTTATTTGGACGTTCAAATAAAAAAAAAGTTCGAAGCGATACCAATCTTACAACACAACACCGAACACCGTAAATTACTGACAGACTAGCAAAATAATTAGTATGATTAAACGTTGCGGTTACAACTATTCAAACATTGATCAACTTCATTGTTTATGAAGACAATTAGTTGAATAAAATATGTAAGCAATGTTTAAGCAGCATATGTACGGTAATGTATTCGACTCAGGAATTGAATATTTATATACTGCTTTAAATCTGCCGATTCATGTAATTCGGATTGAAGCAGAGCGGATGCAGACGAGTGTGAACCCAAAGATCCAGAGTTCGAGTCTTTCCATTGATGTGATTTGTCCCATAAGGTGTAATAAAATAAAGATGTTGGGGATACGTAATCAGAGAGAGCTATTCAAGACACAAATGCAGAAATGTTGAAAGTTAAATCATTTTCTCATTTTATTGTTACATGATGCAACATGATGTTGAAGAAACGTTTAAGAATCGTTTTTGTAGCAATTATAAAATCATATCTATAAATAGAAATAAATTTCGTAAGTTGTATCACGGCTCCAGCATGTTTTGATTGTATTATGGTGGAATAAATATCGAAGAAGCTTGTTATTATGCGCTATGCTGCTAGTGCATAATAACGGTTTCTAAAACCATTCTTAAATTATTAAACAAATAGCGTCATACAACATTGTTTAAGAAACGTTGAAGTAAAGTTTATGATGTTTGTGTAAATTGCTGATGGTTCTAACGTTGAACAAGAGTTTCACAACCGATGTACGATCATTGCATAAACATTCATTTCATCGTGCTTATAAAACGGTTGACGTTGAATAGATTCTCATTTTTGGGCGAACAAGAGTTGAAAAACAGTTTTATTTCAAAATAATTCAAAAATAATACGACTTCCAGTTTAATAACGTGGCTTTGAGAAACATTTCTTATAGCAAAAATTGTTTCTTGGGTATTAGCCCATATGAATAAAGCTGAGTAAATACTCTTTACTCAGATCTCCACGGCTTCACATAGATTTAGTAAAGAGTATATATTTACTCAACTTTATTCGTATGGCTTATTGACAGCTCAGATCGTTAGTCAAATGTAGGTAAATAAGGTTCTTGATGTTTGACGACGTCGCGCTTGCACTTAAATCCCGGTCACTTCATTTTCCCACTGATTCAATTAGGGAATCGAATCGCCATGTCCTTTCAAAACTTTAATTTAGGTATTTTATAATCGATTTTTTTCCACCCAGCTCAGTGAATCGTCTTATGGGTGGTAATAAATGCCGTTGTGTGGGTACCTTCATTACACCAGGTAAGAAACGGACTGACGGGACCAGACGAACCAGACGGGCATGACGCTGTTGCGATAGAAATTGTAGTCTCGGAACTGGCTCGTGCCGGTATAATGCATCACGTGTACTTAGAGGAGGACAAATAGCGAAAGGAAGTCTCTAATAAGAGATCAGAGCTGACTATTTCCAATCGTACATAGATAATTAACTACCATTAGTAATCTCTAGGGAGATTTTGCATCCAACGGTGTTTCAAAAACCTTGTGAAAAACTCCACGACCGACAGGCGCGTTCCAACGATGATGACCGCTCAAAACTATCAAATTTGATTTGGTTAAACGAAATATTTTGCATTATTCGATAATTTAGATGTTAATTGACCAATTTATCCTTTCATTGGTTAAAAAAATATTTCCATGCTTAATGACTTACAGTTGAAAAAGCCCAAAATCGCGTATGTTGCCCTATGAATTGAGGTATAGCTCAAAATTGTGACGTGCTGGAGCATCTGAGCCCGGATTCGGATTCAGCGACCCAAAATCTGTCAGAGACACATAAGCTTGCTCTTGAGACAGACCAAAAGTTATTTTTTGTTACGCTGTGAAAACTAACTCATTCGGATCGTCAACATTCAACAATTTATCACTAATAAAACCAACTGACCCAGATGGTCATCCAACGCGTCTATCGATTAATTGGGTTCTTAAGGGGTATCCGGATTATTTTATAACCGGATTCTCCGCCCAAAAATTAGTCGAAATCCAAATCTTCATAATTTTTGGAGTCCAGGAACTATTTTTAAAATGCATTTAAAGTTTATATGGGGAAATTTTTTTGTTCGGGTCGAACTCCCAACTAACAATCGCAAGCCACAAACAAGCATGCATGCTGAATTGTTGCTTTATAATAGTAATGATAGCTGAACTAAAATAATGTTGTGCACATTACTGTACAAATGTTTTTTTCAATTGAAAAAGTTGCTAATGTTCAACCTTTCGTATCGGTGTTAACAATTATAAATTTAAACACTTTTCAAGCGTTTAATAATATTTTTATTCGACTTGCAGTTATTTCTTTACAAAATAGTTTAACAAGACCTTTTTCTGCTTCTTGTCAAGTACATGCAAAAATTAGAACATGTATCAGTATAATGTGTTTTTCACAAGTCAAATAAGCGCTTTCGTTTTATCATACTTCGACTCAGTGTACAGGATGAAAAACACGTGTTTTTTTACTGAACAGCAGCTGAATTAACGTGTTCTTCGGTTGTTAACCATAAACAGAACGTTATTCACCACTGCTGAATAGGAGTCAAAGTGTAATCATTATACAACCACGGGAAGTTTATGTTTTGATTTGAGCGCTTCAATTCATCATCTCTAGGATGGCGCAGATAGGAAGGCAAGCGGCTGGCAATCGATGGGTCTCGAGTTCGAATCTTGATTTAGGTAAATGTATTTGTAGTAATTATTTCACAATAGTTGTTCACAGCATAAGTGTCAATCATAAACTCTCATAGAAATTGAAAAATTTTGCATTTTATTTTTTTGAAATCATTTTTGCAAAAGCTGAATAACAGCTTTACTATCAGTTTGTAAAACGTTTTTAACAACAAACAGTTCAGTTGGTACACAACACTATGCTTTATTGTTTCTCCAAATTTGTGTGAACAAAACCCGAACAAAGCTTGTGCCTGAAAATTATCCAAATGTTATTCAGCACCATGCTGAATTAATTCGTCGTAAAGGTGCTTGTAAAAAGAGTGATTGTTAGTTGGGCTGTCACTTTATCGATTGAACTGTCATTCTATCCACAAAAATGAAAACTGTTTTGTCAATTGAACCATCAAAACAAAGGTATTGAAATCCAATAAAATCACGTTATACACGATTAGGCTATAGAAAATAGCAATATTTTATTCACTAAACAACCCAATTACCAGAAGTTCTAACTATACAGGTGGTTGCGCAACTCGTTTTTACATCACAGAGAAAAAAAAAAACAGCTTATTCAGACGGTCGTCCAACGCGTCTATCGGTTTATCACTAGGAAAACTAACTTACTAAGACGATATTAGGCCGGAACAAATCTCATTTTCTTCTTTTGTCACTTTGCTCGTTGACTCGTCAAGGAGGGGGATGATAAATAATAAACGTATTTCATGAAAAATTACCCAAACAATTAGGCAAAATCGTCAAACTCATCGGATTTGTTAAGAAATTTCCTCGACGACTCTGATTTCACTTTAGAATTTTAAAATTTCCTAAATAATTTATTTGTGTCCCCCCTCAGAATGTCGAATTCCGACAAAAAATTTCCGAGGGGGGGGGGGGGGGGGTGACATTAGAGAAAATCGAAATTTGTGTCAGCCTTACGAATAAATAATAAAGCACTACAAATCTATATATATAAAAATGAATTTCTGTCTGTCTGTCTGTCTGTCTGTCTGTCTGTCTGTCTGACCGCTATGGATTCGGAAACTACTGAACCGATCGGCTTCAAATTTTGTATGCAGGGGGGTTTTGGACCGGGGAAGGTTCTTAGCCTGGTGTGAGACCTCTCCGGTCTCTGGAACGGGGGGCTCCCATACAGATGACTTCGCGGGGGACGTCCCTATCAAGCTGCATGTCAAAAAACACAGTAGGCAGGCAGTACGACGTTTGCCGGGACAGCTAGTCTATATAATAAAAATGAATTTCCGTCTGTCTGTCTGTCTGTCTGTCTGTCTGTCTGACCGCTATGCATTCGGAAACTACTGAACCGATCGGTGTGAAATTTTGTATGCGGGTATGCTTGAGTCCGGGGAAGGTTCTTAGCATAGTGTGAGAACCCTCCCCCCACTGGAAAGGGGGGCGCCCATACAAATGAAACAGAAATGAGCTGAGAGAAAAGCTCAACAGTCAAAAGCAACAAAACCAATCTAGAGTGCGGTGCTCCACCGCAGTCCAGTGACAATATTGACAAATTTGAATTACCAATACCTACCAAATTGCCAATGGTGTTGAGGCAAACACGGCGGTGGCTGGCTAGGTGGGCCCCGAGAGCCACAGAGGAAAGGCCTGGGGTTTCTGACCCAAGGGGTGCGACGATGGCTTCGTTTCGAAGAACCAGGCCCGGATGGCCGGACGCTTGGCAGTGGATAACGTGGGTGCTGAACAACGGCCGGGAGACAACGGCGCGGCGGGGAGACAACGGTGGTGACTGGCAACGTCGTCGTCGATAGCAGGAAAGGCCGTGGTATCTCCTATGATTCCCTAAGGAATTCCTCATGGGGTATCTTCAGAAATTCACCCGGGAATTCCTTCTGTGACTTTTTCAGGAACAACTTTCGGGATTATTTAAAAAAATCCAAGCACTCTTCTTGGGATTCCTCCAGAAATTCCTTCAGGAGTTGTTCCAGGATTCCTCTGTGAATTCCTTCAGGGATTCGTCTAAACAGTCCTACAGGGATTCGTCCAGGAATTCCTCTATAAATTCCGCTAGGTTCCTCTAGAAAATCCACCAAGTATTCCTCTAGATATACCTCAAGCAATTCTTCTAGAGATTCAAACAAAGGAACTCCTTCAGGAATTCTTTCAGGGATTTGTCAAAGAATTCCTCCAGGGATTCTTCCTGAAAGTTCTCCAGTGATTTTTCAAGGAAATCTTCCAGAAGTTCCTCTTGGGATTTAGCTCAAGGAATTTCTCTAGAGATTTCTCCAGAAATTATCTCAGGTATGTCTACTGGGATTCCTTCAGGAGCTCCTCCAGGCATTCTTTCAGAAGTTCCTCTAGGGATTACTCTTGGAATTCCTCCGCGAATTCTTCTAGGAATTCCTCCAGGAATTCTTTTAGGAATTCCTCCAGGAATTCTTTTAGAAATATCTACCAGGGATTTCTATAGGGATTCCTCCAGGGATTTATCAAGGCATTCCTTCAGGATTTAATTCTGGGACTCCTCTAGAAACACCTCAACGAATTGCGACAGGAATTACCCCGGGAATTCCTGCTAAATTTACCTCAGGAATTCTGGATTTCATCCAGGTATTTCCTCCAGCGTTGCCACCAAGAACCTCCAGAAATTACTCCAAGAATTGATCTAGGAATTGATCCAGCAAGTCTTCTAGGGATTCCTTTTTGAAATTCTTACAAGAATATTTCAGTAATTGCTCCAGGAGTTTTTCCAGAGATTCCTCCGGGAATTCTTCCAGGGTTTCCTTGAGGAATTTTTCCAGAAATTTCTCCTCCAGGTATTCCTAAACAGATTTCTCCAGAGCTGAGAGACCTCTAGGGTAAAATCTCAAAAAAAAAAAAAAAAAAATCTCCGGGAATTGGTTCAAGGGATCCCACTAGCTTTTCTTCCAGGAATTCCTTCAGGAATTAGTCCAGATATTCACCAGAAATTCCTCCAGGGATTCCTTTAAAGATTCATCCAGAGATTCCTCCAGGAATTCCTCTGATGATTCCTCCAATAATTCATCCAGATATTCCTCAAAGAACTTTTCCTGGAATTCCTCCAGAAATTCCTCAGGAAATTACTAACGGAATTTCTGCAGGGATTCCTCCAGGAGTTCCACTGGAGATTTCTCAAGAATTCCTCGAAAAATTCCTGCAGTGATTTCTCCAGGTATTTCTCTACAGACACCTCATGAAATTACTGTAGAAATTCCATTAGGGATTCCTCGAGGAATTTCTCCAGAAATTCTTTAAAGGATTGCTCCAGGGATTCTAACTGAAAGTTTTCCAGCGATTCTTCAACAAAATCCTCCAGAAATTACTCCTGGAGTTCCTCTGAAGATTTCTAAAGGAATTTCTCTAGATATTCCTCCAGGAATTCGCACAGGCATGTCTCCTGGCATTCCTTAAGGAGCTTTTCTAGGGAATCCTCCAGGGATCGCTCTTTATTAATTCCTCCAGGAATTCTTTTGGAAATACCTCCAGGAATTCCTCCAGGAGTTCCTCCAGGGATTTTCATAGGGATGTCTCCAGGAATTCATCCATGCATTTCTTCAGGATTTGATTCCACCAGAAGCTCCTGCAGAAATAACCTCAGGAATTCTTGCAAAAATTAATCCAGTAAATCGTGCAGAAATTACAACGGCAATTTATCTAGGGAATCAACCTCCCGGAGTTTATACACGCCATATTCCAGAAATCCAGGAATTTCTACAAGGATTCCTCCAGAGATTTCTGCAGGAATTGTACACTTTTATGAAAGGGTGGCCTTCTCTTACCAAAAAAAAACCATAGATAAAATTTGTTCGGGCAATTTAAACACAAACTGTGTATTTCTTAGGTAAAAAGCATGTTCTGATAGAAGTTCAGTTATATTATACATACACGACGTTCTATCATATATACAACTGACTTTGCATACCCTCTGTAGTCGATGAAATATTAGAATGATCGGCATGATTTTTGCACGGTTCAATTTGACCTCAGGGTGGCTATGTTAAAATGTAGAAAAAGTTGGGAAAATCAACTACATAATTTATTCTGAAAAATGTGACATTACTTAAATATAAATGAGATGCAAAAAATTTCAAAAACAAAATAAAATTAATATTGAATGCGGTAGATAAATGTAAAAAAAACTACACCAACACATTTACATAAAATGGGCAATACAAGGTTTGCCGGGTCAGCTAGTGTACATTAAAATATAACATATTGTAGTGGAACACTACTAATGCGTAATAAATTAGGACATTACATTTGGACAAATACAACACAGAACAGATATTTTGCCCTCCCGAATAAAAAATACAGTAGAAAAACCGAATGTTGTATTGTAACAGTACTATTTAGATCCATATTGTTACAATAAACAACACTGTAAAAATAAAAAAATACAAAAACAAGAAGATGTAATGTAGACACCCATACAGTGAATTGTAAATAAGATTTGTACAATATGCTATACGGGATGTTAAGTATCGTAACAATAAAAAAAAAATTCTCCATATATATTTTTTTACAAAACCATACATTTTATTGTGAATGAATTGTTCGAAATACTGATACGTGAGCTTTAATATATCATACATTGTATGGTACACGTATGGTTTCAAACAATAAAATGTACCGTAAATATATTGTTTTTAATTGTAATTTCACTACTGGTTATAAATTTAATCATGGTTTTGGAATGGTTCTCTTTTGTTATGTTGTATTGTTTTACATTAGATAAACCATATAATGTTATATTATCTCGTCATGTTCCTTCGATAATGGCAGTTCTAGCCAAACTAACCTAAACTCGTCTAAGTCTGAGTAGCCTCTGATTACATTAACAGTTGAAGCTTAGGCTCCCATGTCCCACCAGCCAGATAACTGGGTTTTGCAAACTAAGCATTATTTGTGGCAACACTTTGAGCGGCATGATGGAACTATGCCTAGCGCGCTAAGTGTTATTAGACCACTAATGTAGTTGCATGAAGTGCGTGACGAGGTACATAAGTATCATTACAGCGTGCTTAACCGTTATTGCAATATTGAGGCTCCAGTTTGACTGAACTATGAAATATGTACATAACAATTCATGAGAAAACTGTCAAGTTCGATTCAACTATAAGTTAGGTTAAAAAGCGAAAACGAACTTATATCAGAAGTCGTTTCAGTGTCCAGTCCAGTCCTTATGTTAAAAATGTCAAAGATAAATCGCATTTAATTCGGTTGTTGTACAAGGCAATTTCACATGAGAGAAGAGGAGAAAGAATAGTGTTGAACTCATCCACTGATTTACGGTAATCTGGCCTGCGTTTTCCGGGTTGACCTACATTTGTATTCCTCTCATCGCACTCTACATACCTAGCCCACCATATCTCTTGGATATGCAGTCCTTAGGACACCTGGTTTATCACTTTATTTAAACATTTTATTGACTTTGAATAGATGTTTCAACGTATTCACTTTTTTCTCTTTCATTTCCTTTGCAATAAAAAAGTCACGAACATCAACAAAACAAAGCACGGTAAAAATCATAAACTAAAATAAATAATTAAAAATGCACGGAAAAAGATTGTTTCGGAATAGTGAATGGTTCAAACGTAAGAAAAACAGTATAATATATTGTTACATAAAGATCGGATGTAAATGTATAGTAGCTACCAATGTGCAAAGCTTTTAGCGAACCATTCCATTACAATACACTATATTGTAGCTGGTACACTGTATGGTACATGAATGGTTTTCACCAAATACCCTATGGTTAGTTTTTATCCGGGCTGTTACCCTATTGGATAACAGTTTCCGAACCCAGGATCACGAGGTTTCATAAATGTTGCTGGCCCATCAGTCAATCCTGTAATCGTATTTTCTCTGGCAGGGCAGGTTGCCTTTTGTTTGCAACATAAGTTGCTTTCATTGCTTGTGTTTTGTCTAGGATTTCTAATCCTAAGGGGGCATCTTGAATCAGATTTTAATGTGAGACGTCTACACTTTGATGTCCCTGTTAGGGGAGGGTCTACACATGTCTTCCAGTTATTAATCGCCCGAAATCACCTAAATGTAGGCCATCAAAATGATTCCACTGATTTCTCATAGTGCCCACTTCAGAGCACTATAAATGTGCATTAAACTTGACTAAAGGTTTACAAGTTAAAAACGTACGTATAACACAATAAATAAAACTTGTAATAACGACCCAATGAAAGACGGGCCCCAGATGACTGTTTTTATTCATTTGGGACACGTTGGGGCATTTCTGCCATTTGTCTGATTGATTAAGTGTGTTTAAGCGTGTAAAACTGTCTTCTGACTGCTAACACATGGAGATGCAAAATTGTGGCTTCGTAGCCGTGCGGCTCCGAGTGCTGGTGTCACCTTGCACTTAGTCGCATCGTGCTGGGGAGCGTGGGTTCAATTCCCACCGCAGATGTCAGGAAAAGTTTTCGGCTGTGCCACAGGGCGTTGCATACTAGTCCGTTTTCTAGTGTCGTGCTTCCTTCAAAGAGCATTATAGGTCACTGGAAGCATTGACCGTGTCCGCGTCTGTTTAAAATTGTAGTCTATACGCAACGCAATCTTAAGGAGATTTGTACACTGACCATTACAGGCCAATATGTACTGCACCCTACGGCAAATGTCCGTGGTCAAGTCCCGAAATAAACTTGTCACAGTGTAGTGTAACCAAAGAACAAAATTGAAACAAAAACCGGCAGTCCTTTGCAGTGCGGCTGACAAGTGTCCTCTTGCAAGTGATCTGCCTTGAAAACCTTTGCTTCTACGAAAAGAAAAGTCAAGGAAACAGATCCAACATAATCGGTTTTTATCCTTTCGTTATTCAACCGGACTTAATACTAAATAATAGAAGGGCAAGGAAGACAGGGGGTTCGCAAGCTGTTTCGGGTGCTAAAATCTCTGACCGGATCATTGGCTTTGGGTTCGGTGGGTATGAAATCAAAACGATTGTGTTTCTTGTTCTGTTATTTTTCTTTCTCTTGTTTCTTTGTAAAACTGCTGGATTTGACCTGACTTGAAGATGACAGGACTAGCAGGATGCTGGGGACAAAAAATCGGGGAAGACATCAAAGTTTATGAGGATTGTCTTTGACTTGTTTTGGCGGTGGAACTTTCCCTCGAAAGGGCCCACCCACCATCACCATCCAGATTGAGCTGCGGCAACCAGGCAGAAAGTTTCCCACCCACATCAGTTGGGAGAAAAAATCCGGTTGATTGATTTAGGGTTCGATTCTTCCCCTAAGCCCTTTTAGGTGTCAAAGAGATGTTTTGAAGGGTGAATTTTCACTTTATTGAATTGATGGTGTTGAACCAGTGCAGATTTAGCTTGTTATAATGACGATAATTCTCTTGGACAGTTTTGATCGTTTCAGCATCATTGATTAAGATTTGAGGATTGAATAGAAGCATTTGTGTCAGTCGATACTAATTCACTAAACGAGGGATGGTTTTTAGCTATATGTTTTATCTAGCTGAGAGACTCCTGCTGTAGCTGAAAAACTCCGTCAGCTGAATTTGTACTATACTTTGGTGAGCACAACACTGAATATCGTCGGTTTCCTGCAATAGGGGCACAACTCAAAATTTGTCATTTTTGAGGTTTTGATGGCAAATGATGAAAAACCATGCAAACTTTCATCTGACAAAGACCCGTTCCGAAATTCGATGAGAAACGCGAGATTTTTGCATTTTCACCAATTTTCCGCAGTAAAGGCACAACTCAAAATCAGTCAACTTTTTCAATAGTCGATGAAAAATAGTAATCTAAAATTTATGAAAGAGATAGTCCTTCAGTCCCTTTCCATGATACAACAATCAAAATTCGTATACTTTTGTCTAATAATGAGAGAAATAAGTGAACTTGTAGGATGTGCTTCAAGATTGCCAATTTTCAAACGCTCATTCTGAAAATTCACATTTTTTGAGTTGTGCCCCTATTGCAGGAAACCGACGATATATTCTGTAGCTAAACATTTAAAACGTAGAATGATATCGGGTTGATGGTAAGTTAAATTGACAGCAGATGTTGTTTTAAGTGTTGTTCGGTTAAAACTTTCAACTTTCAGTACACCAGAAACGCACAGAAATCCTTCTCAACCATCTTACTGGGGAGGTGGGGGTTAGCTCAAAATTAGCCTACAGTGCAGCTTGTCGTGGTATAGTCGGCCTCACGGCTGATTCCCGCGTGTTGATCTGCGGAAAACAAACTAACCGCAACAGTCGAATGTTTAACTTTTCCACCCGCACCGCACCCGGGCGGTGTGGTGCAATAAGTAATTGTTTTTGGAGTAAAGTTGCGCCTTCTTCTCTGTTTTGGCGGAAAGTGATGATGGTTTCGCAACTTTTGAATGTTATCTTTAGACTTCTGTTTATAAGTTGCTCTGTTTGCTAGTGGCATCAGAAGAAGGGGAAAATTTTGAGAACTGTAATTGGAAAGTGGTTTCATTAAGAATATGTTTGAGTTCCATGGAATCATTTAGTAAGTTATAGTTATACTTGTACTGAAGTATTTTCATGAAACATTATCTGCGTTGCTAGCCAGGTTATATGCATGTTCTCTAGGACATCCTTAGGTCCAGTAGAGCCAGGCCACCCCATTTAGTTAGCGTTACCTAAATGGGATTTGATAATAGAAATACCAAAGCAGAAGGGAATACATGTGGGATGTGTCACGGAGTTACCACCGGTCTCTAGTCCTTAACACTATCTACGCTTGTTGGTTTTCCGGTATTCCAGCCACGTGACCAGCCCAACATAGGATGCCTTGCTTTATAGCTTGATATTAAATATTCATCTCTTTGTATAGTGGTGTTATCAATTTGGACGAATTTTGATTAGCCCAATCGTGATCAAATGTAAGTCTCTTCTAAACAGCAGTTGGAACGAACTTCATAATTTTGAAGAACATCCTAGAAATAAGATCGAATTGGTTTAAGTTTAAATGTTGAATTGAAATCCCCAAAAAACAGCAAGCCTTCGACGCCATCCATCTTCCAAATATTTCAACAATCCCCCACCGTGGACGACGGGTGTCATTATGCACCCCAAAGACATCGCATAATTAATTGTCTTCCTTCGGGTTTATTTCCGTTTCGTCCACAGAACAACGTGTTTGCTTATTCTAGCCGCACTTCCACAAGTCGATGGCTGACTGGCGGGCTAGCTGACTGGCTGGCTGCGACTAAGTTGTTTCGCATCATCAATTTGTTCTCTCAACACAACAGCAGCAGCCAGCAGCGCAGTCGAACACTCGTTGTTCAACCATAGCCACCCTTCATCACGAATCGCGTTTGAAACGGCGACGACGTCGACGATGGCTGCATCGTGTTTGCTGTCACCAGGAACAAAATGAACATGCAAATTGTTGTTGGTTGGAGTGGGAATGGGATGCTGCGTCGCGTCGTTATTCCAGGAAGGAGTGGTGCTGACGCGTGGGTGTTTGGCGAGGGACTCAACCTCAGGACTTATTCAGCGATTGTGGTGACCACCAGCCAAAGTTGTTGTCTGCTGCGGCCGGTAGAATTGTGTTGTGCGACGTCGAATACGAAACGGGATCTCTCATAGCGGGCACGGGGAGATGACGCGCTTGCTACTAGACTTTACGTCAGAGATTCTCAAATGGGTGAACTAAAGAATATTGAGCCTGGATATTTCTGCCCGGCACAAGCCGTTGCGAGAAGCGTTGATCTTCTGAGTGAACTGCCGTGTTTCTTGAGAAGTTTTTTTTGCTGTTTTCGCTTTTGTCTGTATCGTTCCACGTTCTGCCGGGTTCCACGCTGCAGCATTACCGGCTGCTTCGTTGATGGCTTACTGTACTCCGGCAATTCTCTAGAGGGGCCATATCAAACTCGTCCTTGTCTGGCAACGCTGTAGCCTCCAGATTCTGTGCGTATGCTGATACGACATTTAGTTGCATCGGTCGCTCAAGGTTGTACCAAGGCGGTCGCCGGTACCATACATTGTAGATGATGAAGAGGTTTGCGTGCAGTTTGACCACAATCAGAACTTGGTCGATTTCCGATTCCGTCTGCTGCAGTGGTTTTCAAGTGTAACAACAAAGGAGGCTGTGTTGGAAAAAGGTGCTGAGCATGACTATGTTCTTGCAGACGACGAAAACGACGAATTGTTAGTTGAGAAATATTGTCCAAAGTTTCCATCACCACCCCTCAAAAGACAGTCGGTGGAAATTCGTTATATCCATAGAACTGGTCGGTGTTGTCAGTTGTCGTGTCACCCTTTCGAAGCTTTTGCAAACGTTTACCCAAGTCGATAACATTGTAAACCCGAGAAACTCTGGCATCGAAAGGGTCCGTTTCGGGCTTTCGGGATTGTTCCTTTTCCTATTTCATGCGTCACGGCACTTTTCAAGACGACGACACCACGGACTGCAGAGTATTCTCCCTAACAACGGAACCCGTCTCAGAACTCAACAATGAAGCGTTGGAAACTTCTTTTCAGTCGCACTTTTCCTTTCATCAACTTTTTCCAACTTCAAGCTGTGTGCGAAACACCACGATGACGAACGACTATGCCACTACCTCCAATCCAAGAAGTGACGGCGACCGACGACGTAGTGCAGTGCAGTATACCTAGTAGTGTAGCCAACTCCCAACCGAACAGTTAATTCATGTAAATTAAAATCATTTTGTCGTTTTAATTGAAATATTTAATTAGCACAAACCGCATTTAAATGCGATATCATATTTCAGTTCCCGGAGAGTGGTACTGCTGGCTGTTGTGTGTGTACCTACTACTTACGATACAAACGCTGAATCGGAATGAGAACGCTCTTGATGTGGCGCAACACCAACAGCAGTCGGTGGTAGGTACTTTACTCTCGACGTCTCGACAGTCCTACAGTGTAGTAGGTGTTGGAGGATTCCAAACGAGTCAGAATAATTGTACACTGGAACCTCAGTTTACGGCCTTTTTTTGCGCAACTTACCTTATCGGTCAGACTAAGTTCTAATTCTAGTTCCGCACTCTGCGTAGGGTCCGCAGATCGTCCTCCACTTGGTCGACCCACCTAGCTCGCTGCGCTCCACGTCTTCTTGTACCGGTCGGATGACTCTCGAGAACCATTTTAGTCGGGTTGCTATCCGACATCCTGATGACGTGACCCGCCCACCGTAGCCTCCCGATTTTCGCGGTATGGACGAAGATTGGTTCTCACAGCAGCTGATGCAGCTCGTGGTTCACTCGCCTTCTCCAAGTCCCGTCTTCCATCTGCACTCCGCCGTAGATGGTACACAACACCTTCCGTTCGAAAACTCCTAGGGCGCGTTGGTCCTCTGCACGTAGGGTCCATGTTTCGTGCCCATAGAGGACGACCAGTCTAATCAGCGTTTTGTAGATGGTTAACTTCGTGTTACGGCGAACTTTATTCGATCGTAGAGTTCTGCGGAGTCCAAAGTAAGCACGATTTCCTGCCACAATGCGCCTCTGAATTTCTCTGCTGGTGTCGTTGTCGGCGGTCACCAGTGAGCCCAAGTACACGAATTCTTCAACCGTATCGATTTCATCACCGTCGATTGAAATTCGGGGTGGCGGGCGCGGTGATTCCTCCCTAGAGCCCTTTGCCATTATGTACTTTGTCTTCGGCACATTAATGTCTTATCCGATTCGCCTGGCTTCATTCTTTAGTCAGATGTACGTTTCTGCCATCGTCTCAATATTATCAGCGAAACCAAGCAGCTGAATGGACTTCGTTACTTCACTTGTGCTTATCCCCGCCCTCCTTATTACACCTTATAAGGCGATGTTAAACAGCAAGTACGAAAGACCATCACCTTGCTGTAACCCTCTACGAGATTCGAAGGGACTTGAGAGTGTCCCTGATACTCGAACTACGCACATAACACGATTCATAATCTGCCATAGCTGTTCTCGATCGATTGTATCATACGTCGATTTGAAATCGATGAACAAGTGATGTGTGGGCACGTTGTATTCGCGGCATTTCTGCAATACCTAGCGGATGGCGAACATCTGGTCCGTTGTAACGCGTTCACCCATGAATCCAGCCTGATATTGCCCCATGAACTCTCTTGCAATCGGTGCCAGACGGCGGCATAAAATTTGAGAGGGTATCTTCTAGGCAGCGAGGCAGCGCTCAGTAGTGTGACACGCGGTAGTTGCCGCAATCCAACTGGTCGCCCTTTTTTTAGATGGGACACACGACACCTTCCATCCATACCTCCGGTAATACTTCCTCCTCCAAAATCTTGGTAATGATCCAGTGTAGTGCTCTTACCAGTGCTTCTCCACCATATTTTAGAAGCTCGCTTGTAGTTGGACTGCTCCAGTAGCGAATGGGTGACAAAACATCGAAAGATAACCGGCCAACCTCCTCCTCAATCTCTAGGAGGTCAGGAGCCGGAAGTCTTTCGTGCTGTGCACGTACTCCTGTTACCTGTTAGATCTGTTACCACGCCACCTTCGGTACTTGCAACGTCGCCATTGAGGTCGCTCATCGTAATGCTGCCGCCACCTCTCGACCACCTCACCCTAGCTCGTGAGAAGATTTCCGTGATTGTCTCGGCACATGTCGGCTTGTGGCACAAAACATTTGTGCCAGTAGTTCAGCCTCGTAGAACTTTCGTGTGTCCTTAGCGCGGTACAGCTCTTCCATCGCTTCGCGATCTCGTTCTTCCTGCTGGCGCTTCTTCATCCGGAAGACAGAGTTCTGCCTGTTCCGCGCCTGTCTATAACGTGCCTCATTCGCTCTCGTACGGTGTTGCAGCATTCTCGCCGATGCTGCATTCTTCTCGTTTTTCAACTGTTCACATTCGCCGTCGTACCAGTCGTTTCTGTGATTCGGAGTCGCGAAGCCTAGTGCTGTAGCCGAGATACTACCTAAATATGGTGGATCGGATGTCCCTCCAGCCATCTTCAAGTGTAGCTGCGCCAAGCTGCTCTTCCGTTGGTAGGACCACTGCTAACTGCTGCGCGTAGTCTTGAGCCACTTCTACGTTACGCAGCTGCTCGATGTTGAGCCGTGGCGTTCGACTTCGACGCGTGGTGATAACTGTCGAAAGTTTTAAGCGCATGCATACAGCGACTAAGTAGTGATCCGAATCTATATTCGCACTGCGGTATGTGCGGACGTTGGTTATATCCGAGAATAATTTATCGTCGATTAGAACGTGGTCGATTTGGTTTTTTGTTTGGTGGTCGGGTGATCTCCAGGTGGCTTCGTGAATATCTTTGCGGGGGAAGAAGGTGCTTCGGACTACCATACCACGGGAGGCTGCAAAGTTTACGCATCGCTGGCCGTTATCATTCGATACGGCGTGCAGGCTGTTTCGCCCGATTACCGGTCTGTACATTTCCTCCCTTCCTACCTGCGCGTTCATGTCGCCGACAACGATTTTCACGTCAAGCGGCGAGCAACCATCGTATGTTTGCTCTAACTGCGCGTAGAATGCTTCTTTCTAGTCATCGGGTCTCCCTTCGTGTGGGCAGTGGACGTTGATCATGCTGTAGTTGAAGAAACAGCCTTTAACTCTTAACATGCACATCCTTGTGTTGATCGGCTGCCACCCGATGACACGTTGTCGCATCTTGCCCAACACTACAAATCCGGTTCCCAGTTCATTGGTGGTGCCACTGCTTTGGTAGAAGGTAGCCGCTCGATGCCCGCTTTACCACACTTTCTGTCCAGTCCAACAAAGTTCCTGCAACGCCACGATGTCGAAGTTGCGGGGATGTAGTTCATCGTAGATTATCCTGGCACGTCCTGCGAAACCTAGTGACTTGCAATTCCATGTTCCAAGTTTCGAATCGTAGTCCTTAATTCGTCGCGTGGGTCTTTGCCGATTGTATCGAGTCGTATTTTCTCCTATGTTATTCGCAATGGGGATTTTTACGGGTGGCTTATTGGGCCTACGCCAACACTCCTGTCTCGCCGGAGGGCCATCGTGCCAGTTCTGTTTAACGTCCCAACCAACACTAGGACGACCACACTGATGGGGCTACCAGCTTGGATCTAGCTGGGCGTGCTGCAGCGTTTCTTACTCAGTCGCTGGATGCCAGAACAGACGCTGTTTGAGCCGCACCTCCTTCGAGAACAGACGCTCGAGTCGTACCTCCTCAATCTAGCTGAAGTCAGAAGGACAACGGTGCCCAGGCTGCACTACCAGCTAAGCACACAACTCCTAGCTGGCGGTCTTTGCCATCGCTTGACCCGTGGAAGCATGAGGTAGGAACTTGTGAGGACCAGAGCTATGTTGGGCGCTCTCCTTATCAACTCACCGTTTTGCAGCCCTCCATCCTGGGTCCGGTGTTATGGAATGTCATGTACGACGAGGTGTTGAGGTTAGAGTACCCGGTGGGAGTGGAGATTGTCAGATTTGCCGACGACATTAGGCTCGAAGTCTACGGTGAAACGATCGAAGGGGTGAAGTTGACTACCGACCATTCGATCAAGGTTGTGGAGGCGTGGATGCGGTCCAGGAAACTGGAGCTGGCTCACCACAAGACTGAGGTGACGGTTGTTAACAACCGGAAGTCGGAGCAGCAGACGGAGATCAGTGTAGGCGAGTGCACTATCCTGTCATAGCGCTCCGTCAAACACTTGGGCGTGGTGATCGACGATAAGCTTACCTTCGGTCGATTATGCCTATAAGAGAGCCTCCACAGCTATTGCGGCACTGTCCCGGATGATGTCCAATAGCTTTGCGGTGTACGCCAGTAAGCGCAAGCTTCTGGCTAGTGTTGCGGTCCGGCGTGGGGCACCGCGCTAAGTACTAAATGCTACCGACGGAAGCTGGAAAGTACTTAAAGGCTTATGTGCCTGAGGGTTGCGAGCGCATACCGTACCGTGTCACACGACGCTCTCTGCGTCATTACTGGTATGGTGCCTATCAGCATTCTTATCAGTGAGGACATGGAGTGCTTCGAAATGCGCGGCACAAGAGGCATACGCAGGACTGCCAGGATGGCCTCTATGGTCAAATGGCAGCGCGCGTGGGACAGTTCCACCAAAGGAAGGTGGACCCATAGGTTGATACCGAGGCTAGATAGTTGGATTAATAGGCGCCATGGGGAAGTTACATTCCACCTGACACAGGTCTTTACAGGTCATGGTTGCTTCCGACAGTATCTACACCGTCTCGGGCATGCGGATTCTCCCGAATGCCCAGTGTGTAATGGTTTAGAGGAAACGGCGGAGCACGTTTTGTTCGTGTGCCCGCGTTTTCGCACAATGCGTGACCGGATGCTTGCCACATGCGGGGAGGACACAACTCCGGACAATTTGGTCCAGAGGATGTGTAGGGATGAGTTTGGCTGGAACGCCGTTTCAACGGCTATCACCCATATCGTCTGGGAGCTACAGAGGAGGTGGCGCGTGGACTCGGGGAATGGCTAGTCCAGATGCAGTACAAGAAGTGGTCCAGGGGTTCGGAGTCGGCTTCGTAGGTCATACCGGTGCCTTGCGGTCGAGATCGGCCCTTACAGCGATTAAGTGGCCGCGGAAAGGAAGTCCCGGTAGCGGTGCTTCCGTGGCGTGGGTCTTCTGGGTTAGATCCGAGCTCGCGGTTGGAAAGGGGTCCCCGGCTAGGGTCGGGGTAGGTGGAGACCCTGCTGTCAGCAACCTTCTGGTGCAGCTGATGGGGCCTGAAGGGTAGTGATACCCTTGCCTTCAGCAGGTCAGATCGGGTTGCACGTGGGCAACAGTTCTTGATGTCTGCAAAGCAGTTGGGCGCGGGCGGGGTTGACCCTGCCCGCCTTCCGAGGACAAAGGGAGTGGCAAGGACCACTCGGGAAACTGGCTAAGCGCCAGCATGCTACCGTGATGGACTCTCCAGAGCGAGTCATCGATGTTCGTTGCTGTTAGGCTACGCAGCTAACCTTGGGGGTGCGATGTGCACTAGCCCCTCTCTGAAGCAATGCCTTCTGGGTGGTTCCGGAGAGACGTAGGGTTTGGCGACCTTAGGAATGAGTTTAGTGGGTACGAGGAGAGTGTAGTCCTGGCTTTTACTATTGTTGTAGAAGACGGCCTCAGCTTCACACTACCCTATACTTGATATTAGGGTGTCTGTTGGAAGATTATCTCCCTGTGGTTTATAAGAAAAAAGGGCCTTTGCAGTTCCATGACTTGTATCCTGGTTCCAGGTTGGCTGAACGGGCTCGTTTAGAAGTTAACCATCAATGTTTACTTCTTTTCCCGATCAGCCTAGATAGCTGAGTAGTGTCGGTAGCGGTTGTCTCAATTGGCTAAGAATAACACTACGGACCACCTGTTCCGGGGGTAAAAGTCCACCAAACAGGGAATCCCAATCCAAGGTGTCATGCGACCCGTGCTGATGGATGAATGGTTGAGGGGGTTTAAAATATGCTCGATCTTTAACGGAGCCCGTAATGTAGGTAGATCGCCTTTATGTGTTGCGTTACGGTTCAAGATCTACCAAACCGAACCCTAGTGACATCCAGTTTGTCAAGTTGGGGTAATGTGTTTTGGTAATAAGGATTCATGGTACAAAGTCTTTGTTACTGGTAACAGTTTCTAAAATTGCATTTATTCTGCCTTACTGATAGTTAAAGAATAGGACTTTGCCCACCCGAGACTACACTTGACGTTAGGAAAACAAACATGCTTTACGTATCTAACTGCGTACTAACCTATCAAGGGCTGTTAAGTTCTTGTAATTCAAGGACTCACGTGCGTTCTTATTGTAGAACACATTCTCTAATTTGACAGAGTTTTGCAACTAGCCTAAAGTCCCGGGTTTTTCTTTGATGTCCTGGGACTAAACTAGGAGCAAGACATGGATGGGGCTAGAGTTCCGATGCATGGATAAATATCAGTACCACCGTTTTGTTTTTCTCAGAATTCAAATAGATTGTTTATGATTTGGGGCTCTCTTACTGGGATTTGAATCTCTATGATAACGGTACCATTTCAACACAATCGATTTCTTGCACCTCTGGGATAACAAAACAAGAACTGTACAGAAATCGATGCTTCATTGCCTCTCAATGACAATGGAGTAGTACGACATGCACTAAATACTAAGGATACGGGTAATGCCACAAACGAACAGAAAAAAAAATCCTGGTTCGAGACACCTGAAGCAAACCAGGTACATGAATGGTCATTTAGTATACTGACCAGTCCACCTTAATCTTCCCTATTTACGACGGATTTATTTACGTCCGTCGCAGGTAGCTGTACCATAGCCGAACGGCTGCGGTGGCCACCTGCACCTCACACTGTTGCAACAGTGCCGTAACAACCTCTTCCGCTTCAGTGACCTTGTCTATGTTCTTCACCCTAAGAGCTGCCTCTACTGTAAGAGCTTTCACCTCGACCCCGTCGCCAAGGACCTCTTCCGCCAGACTTTTGTAGACGGCACGATTCCCGCACTTAACCCTCTAATACCCAATCCCGCCTTTAGACGGGGTATAGTTTGAGCATTTTTGTAATTTTTGTTTCGTGGAAAATCATTTTTTTTATATTTTTGGCTGATATTAAGGACTGTTCTGTATATCTCAAAATAATTTTTGGTGTATTTTAAAGCGTATTTACATTTTTCAAAAATCATTGAAAAAATTATGTTTTAGTCATTTTTTACAAGTCATTGTTTATTTTGTATTGAATCTCTTCAATTAACATATTTTTAATTTTTCCCAAATCATTCCATACTTGTTTAATAGTTTAAGGGAATCGAATACACTCTAAAATTATTTTCCTTAAAATTACACGGAAAATAAAATTTTCTGTGAAAAAATTTAAAATAATAATATTTCAACAATAATCATAAAATCTCAAAATGTTTTCATCTCATAAAATCCGTTCCCCAAATTGGCTTCCAGGAAAAATATAAATGTGTGGGGATGTTCAAAAATAAAAATTAGAAAAATCAATAACTGAAATTCACGAAATCGAGAATTAAAAAGAATCATCTTCCAAAACATGTTTAAATCGATTTTAGATGACGGAAAATGATATTTAAATCAAAATCAAAAATTTGGGTATTAGAGGGTTAAGCGATCCTCGACCACTTCTGATACTGCGCATGTCGGCTTCCCGATCCACGAGCTTGGCATAGCTCCTTATCGCCTTCAGGATTTCCGAGTACTTGAACTGTTCAGTTTTTATGACAAGCGCCTCGCCCTTCTCACGCTTGGAACCTGCCTTTCTACTTCTTCATAGCTTAATGTCGCTGCGCTCGTGTTTCTCTTATTTCAGCATGTGTACTAGGATCCTGCTCTACTAGTTTCGCTAACCTTTGGTGGCTGAGGACCTACCAATGATGGCAATCCGCTGCTCCCTTAGAGCTGAAACGGGCCGGCCTTTCCAGGCGTAACCTTCCCAGCTTTTCGGGACACATGACCGAGGTCCGACTCAAAGCTAACAATTGCTTTACCTTGTGAGCACCGCCTGGTAGCTCCTCACCTGACGGCTGATTCGTGCGCGATTCTGCAATTGTTGTTGTCCATCCTCATCAACCATGCTCCATCCAATAACAATCTCAGCACTAATACCACTAGGTCTGCCTCTGTCTCTATCCGGAATCATGTACTTAATCTTGATCTGCCATGTTACGCACTAAATCCAAAGTAATGCTTCCTGGTTCTACGCTCTGATTCAATTTACAGTCCCTCCGTTTCGGGCGTAAAAAATGAGGTTTTAGTGTACTACCGCTGCTGCCGCGGCGGTGTTGTCTGCGATTCTGCATAAAGCTCGGAAATACAAGCTGACAGAGAGGTGGAGAAAGCTGGAGCAAACGAATGCAATCAAGAAATTCAAAAACGGAAGACGGAACATGTTGCCAGCTTTCTTCGCGAGAAGTCGTGATGATGGTGCATAGACACTTCCTCCAAATCAACCGCTGCTGCTGCTGTGAGCAAGCCATGTTCCTCTGGCCAGGACCTTGGCATCCGCGTGAAAAGTTTCCTATGCTGCTTGGTAGAAGAGCTAGGTAGCTGTGTGATGTTCACAACAGGAAGCATAAGTTCATCATCAACAAACTGCTCCAACAACTGGATGTTGTGTGTGCATAAATTATACGCTTCGTTGAAGAGGAGATGATATGCTTCTCGAGATGTAACAGATGGCTAACGCCAAACCGGGAACTTATTTGTTACGCAGTTAGCGATACCTAAACTGTGCTGGATGACGATTGGCATAATTCGAGTTCGGAAGTTTTGTAACTTCGTTAGGCTGATGGATTCAAGTTTATTGCGGGAAATGTTCGCGAACGTCATTGAATGTTCAATACTTATGCGAGCAATTTCAGTTGTAGTCTGTATTTAACTTCACTGTCATCGATTGATTCAGCTAGTAATTAGCAGATTAGTATTCGGATCATTGCACGTCAACTCAAGCCTTCTAGCAAAATTGCTGCAATCTGCGGCTCCAGCCATTATCTGCACACAGAACAAAGGGGGTTTTCAAAGAACTTCTGCTGCCATGCATCCATCCAGTTCTGTTGAAAGTTCTGGTTCGCATAGCTATGTAGTAGGTACAAACCCGCCCAGATTCGATTCCATTGGAATTCTTAGGAACATTTCTCCTAATGACAATCCCATACAAGCGATCCGGTAATTATTTCTTCACATCAACTCCATCATCCTGCAGCAGCGCAATCAGCACCGCCACCGCATGGAAATAATTGGAACAAACGAATAAGAGAACAAAACACTCACAGAGCGGATGGATGGTGTTGTATGACTGACTACTATCTACATAGGTAGATGATATTGATGACGGGCGAATACGAGACAGTGTAATTTTCACAACCATTCAAATTTGATCTCTTTGTCATTTTCCGAGATGATTATCGGTCCTGGTGAAATGGTTTTCCGACAATGACGGAATGGGCAACTTAATGATTCACCAGAATTGGTTTGCTGGCGGCAAGTTATGTGCATGGTGATTTTTTTGCTGTACCTGCAGCATTCCGGGGTTACAACAACGCCTTGGTTCGTATGAATAAAAATTAATAAATTTAAGTTTAAACCTGGACATCCCACCTAGCAATCGCAAGCCGCAAACAAGCATGCATGCTGAATTGTTGCTCCATTATAGTAATTATAGGTGAGCTAAAATTATGCTGTACACATTACTGTACAAATGCATTTTCAATTGAAAAAGTAGTCAATGTTCAACTTTTCGTATCGGTATTAACAATGATAATTTAAAACAGTTTTCAAGCGTTTAATAAGATTTTTATTCGACTCGCAGTAATTTCTTTACAATATAGTTTAACAAGACCTTTTTCTGCTACTTGTCAAGTTCATGTAAAAATTAGCACATGTATCTGTATAATGTGTTTTTCACAAGTCAAATAAGCTCTTTCATTTCATCATACTTCGAATCAGAGTACATGATGAAAAACACGTGTTTTTTTTACTGAACAACAGCTGAATTAATCTGTTGTTCAGTTGTTAACCATAATGTTCTGTGCTAATTCACCACTGCTGAATAGGAGTCGAAGGCTGATCATTATTAAACCACGGAAAGTTTATGTTTTGATTTGAGCACTGCAATTCATCATCTCTAGGATGACATAGTTAGGAAGGCATGCGACTGGCAATCGACGGGACCCGGGTTCGAATCTTGAATTAGGTAAATTTATTTGTAGTTATTATTTCACAATAGTTGTTCACAGTATAAGTGCCAATCATAAACTTTCGTGGAAATTGAGAAATTTTGCATTTTATTTATTTTTAATCTGTTTTGCCAATGCTGAATAACAGCTTTACTTTATAGTTGTAAAACGGTTTAACAACAACCAGTTCAGTTGGTACACAACACTATGCACTACACTATAGTGTAAACAAAACCCGAACGAAGGTTGTGCCTGAAAATTATCCAAATGTTATTCAGCATCATGTTGAACAAATTCGTCGAAATGGTGCTTGTAAAATGAGTGATTGTTAGTTAATATTAACTTGAAGACTCACTATATGTTCATTGATTTTAAAGCAGCGTACGATTCGATGAACAGAAATGTGCTTTGGTAGATAATGTTTGAACATGGTTTTCCTGCGAAACTAATTAGGCTGATACGCACAATGCTCTGGATGGATAAAAATCAAGTATTAGGATCGCAGGCGAAATTTCTACCTCGTATATGTCCTTCGATGGATTGAAGCAGGATACACCAACAAAAACTCATGAAGCTCCAGTGGTGTAGCCAGGAATTTGGGGGCCCGGTGTGGAACTAAATTTTTGCCCCCCCATGAAAATAACAGATGTACATATTTTACAATGATAAGTTAATACATTTACCTCTCGAATGATCGCGCTGTTGTATTTTGTACAAAGCGTTGAAAAAGACTTTTGAACTGACTGACGGAAGGATAAAAATTATTTTCTGTATTCGTTTATGAATTTCTTCGGGGATTTCTTGCAAGGATACATCCCGGAGTTTCATCAATGAGCGTAAGTTTTTTTTCTAAAAATTATGTCAACTTTTTCCAATTTATTTAAGAAATGCACCAACTAATCCTTTAGGAATTAGATAAAGATTGCTTTACCGTTTTCTTCAAAAAAATCTTTCATGAAGAATAATTTGTCTTGAAGAATCTTTTAAGTAGTTTATCCATGCATGTCATTAAGTATTTCTCTAAGCATTTCTGCTGGAATTCTTGTGTTCTTCAGAGGATGCCTTTAAAAATATTTCAGAAATTTTTTGCACAGGATTCATCGAGTGTAACTCGAAACATTTATTCACCAGGGATTCGTAAGAAATTCTAGAAAAAAATACTACAAAAAAATCTTAAATGATTTTTTTTGGAACCAGATATTCTTCCAAGAAATTACATCGGAATTCCGAGAAAGAGAAGTCCTTCTAGAATTTCTTCAAACATTCCTCCATTGTTTCATTCAGGAGATCCTCAAAATATTCCTTTGATGATTTTCCCACGGAAGTTAAGTATTTCTCCATGGATTCTTCAAGATTTTTTTTTCAATTATTCCCTCACATAACTATTTCAGAGATTTCTTCAAGAATTTATCTTGGCATTTACTCCAGTATTCATCACTTATCCTGGCGTTCTTTTGAAGATTTCTAAAGATTTTTTTCCAAGATTTTTTTTAAAGAAATTCCTCTAAGGATTCCTTCAAAAATTACTGCAACGCTTTATTTAAGGGAAAAATTTTGCAAGGATTTTCTCTAAGGGTTTACTAAGAGATTCATTCTAGAATTCCTCCAGGAAATTTCCGAATCCATTGGATACAATTTTTCAAATCTCCAAGGATTCCTACCGAATTTCCTCTAAGAAAATTCTCAAAGCATCTTCTGTAGGAGTTCTATTTTTATTTATTTTTTTTTTGAACTAATAATTTGAAATAGGGAATAGCCCCTTTGAATTATTTCTCAATTTCTAAATCTTTCTCAAAAAGGTACGAAACCTCTTCATCTTTTTCAAAAACGTTATAATACATTATTTAAAACTAAAGGCTCTTGCGGAAATACTCCATATCTGAGCCAGAATCCTGGAATGTCCGAGTCATCAAGAAAACTAATCGTCTACGAATCCAAATTTTGAGGTCTGAAAATAAAAAAAAATAAAGAAAAAAAACAAAAACAGAATAAAAAAAAAAAAGAGATTTCACATTAAAAATTGTACAATAATTTCAAAATAGGAGGACGTTTGCTACCAAGAATATCTCGAACAGATCCAGGAATAGAAGGGTTCAAAACTTTGAGAGCACTGGAAAATTTATCTCTAGCTTGAATAAATTTTGAGCAAGAAAGCACGATGTGATCAATGTTTTCATAAAAATCTCCACAATCACATAAATTTGAATCTTCTACATTGATACGATATAAATAACTTTTGTAAATGCAGTGATCCGAAATCAATTTTGAAAAACAACAAATGAAATTCCTACTGGCGGACATGTTTTATACCACGGTGAAAGACTCACAGAGGGACGAATTGAGTAATACCAACGACCTTTTTCAATTAAATCCCAAAAAATTTGCCAATTATTTAAACAATATGTAGGAGTTCTGAAGGATTTTTTTTCCGAAAAATCCTTCTGGAATTCCTTCAACGAATTTTTTAATATTCATCAACTCTAGGAGTTTCCCCCCACCCCTTCAGGCATTTTTGCTAGCATTCCTCTGGGAGCTCTTCTAAAAAATTCTATTGTGATTTTTGATAAGACTCCTTCAAAATTCTTTCTTGAAACCTGTTGAAAAATCATTCTAAGTTTCCATCAAGCATCTCAGTTCAGAATTTCACCAGGATTTAAAAAATAATTCCTCTAGAAATTCCTCAAAAAAAAAAAAAAGTTTGAAACAATTCTCTAAGAATTCTAGGGTTTTTTTTTAAGAATGTCTAGAAGCATATTTTAAGTGATTAATGCAATACTAAGATTTCATAGTCCTCATTATCCATCAGGAATTTTTCAGGAATAACGTCAAGAATTCCTACGGGATTTTTTCCAAGAATTTCTTAAATATTCCTTCAAATAGTGTCTTGAAAATTATTAATAGATTCTTTCAGAATCTTTTCAAGGATCTTGTTGGAAATTCCCTCAAAGATTTCATCTGTCGGATAAAGTATTTCATGTTTTATTTATTTAATATTTTTTTCCAAGGATTCTATCGAGGATTATTTTGGGGTTTTTTCATGGATCACTTTAGGAATTCTTCCAAGGTTTTATTCAAAAATCCTGAAGGAATTCCTTCAAAGAGGCCTTTAGAAATTCCTCCCTTCTTTAGGAAATTTTTCAAAGATTTCTTTAGTAGTTCATCCAATAAATTCTGTTGCGATTTCTCCAAAGCTTCATTTAGAATTGATTGAAGTATTCTATTAGAATTTCTTGAGTTGGTTTCATTCATTCATTCTTCTCATTCATTTTAAAACGCGCACCTGTTTGAGCCTAAAACTACATCGCACTTGTGCTGTATATGACGAGCAAGGTTTTATTTTTACAGTGTTGTACTTTTTACAACGGCGCGCGTCCTGAAGGGTTAAACTCCAGAGGATTCTTTGAGTGTTTTTGCTGGAAATGCTTAAGAAATCCCTCCAATAAGCCATTCAAGGATTCAGGAACTTCTCCTTTAGAAATGCAAATAAAACAATATAAGAATTCTTTTGAAAATTTTCAAATACCTCCAAGAAATTCTATTGAGTTTCTTGAAACATTTTTAAAAATTGATGTGTATTTTTTTATGAAATTGTTTGGGAACTTCTTCGGTAATCACCTTATTTTTTGGAAATTTCTAGGTAATTCTTTTCAGATTTTCTTCGACCGTTCCGATGTAAATTCTTGGATTTATTTTTTTTAATTCGCAAGATTGCATCTGATAGAACTTAAAAAGTAATAACAGACGGAATTCCATAAGGAATTATCAAAAGAAATTTCCAAAAGATTTGCCAATAGAATTTTCTGAGAAATTATCCGAGAAATTTTCAAAAAATTGTCACTTTAATTTACAAACGAATTGACTGAGGAATTTTCCCTGTCAAATGAATTTTTAAAGAAATTATTGAAAGAATTACAAAAGTATTTGTCATATTATCAAAGAGACTGCTGGTGAAACTTTCATTGAAATCCCGTAGGAGTTACGTGATAAATTTCCAAAGCAATTGCCCAATGATTTTCGAAAAGTAATGATTTTCAAAAATAATAACCTAAATCGATTTCGAATATTATTGTCGAGAAATTCACAAAAGAATTACCGAAATAAATTTGGGAGAAATTTCCGAAATAGTTTTCAAAATAATTGTCCAAGAAAACTCTTAAAATAATCTTATAGGAGTTTTGAAGCAAATCTAATAAAAAAAATGCTAAAAGGATTTCCATCGATTTTCCCAAAAAAAAAACTCCGCAAAAGGTAATTCGAAAGATTCAAGGATTCTCCTAGAAAATTTGCCGAAAGAATTGCCAAAGTAAATGCCAAATAAATTAACCAATCAATTTCCGTAGGAATTGACAAAGAAGTTTCCAGAAGTTTGTTGAAGTTATTGTCAAAAAAAAAAAAAAAAACATCGAATAGTTGTTGACGAAATTTCTAAAGAAACTTCCATAGAAATAAAAATCTGAAGAAGTTCGCAAAGCCAATGCTGCAGCATTATCGAGAACTGATTGAAGTAATTTCTCAAAAGAATTGCCGCAGAAATTTTCGATGACATTTCTAACGAAGATCTTTAAAAAAAACTTGAATTTTTTACCGGAGGAAGAACTTAATTTTCGACACAATAGCTGAAGCACTGCCGTGTGCAGCATAGTTGTCCCATGTTACAAAACAGCAAACCGAGAAAAACGCGTTTTAAGTTCCAGCCTTGTTTCCCTCTCTACGAACAAGTGTAATAAAAAATCAAAGTGAATTCATCAGGAGAGCGTTAGAATTGGTATCAATGATAATTGAAGTATGAACCAAAAATTTCATAGGTATTAAATTTACTTTAACTTTTTAAATAAAAACTCTGGTGGGACTGTAATGCCGATAAATCTAGAAAATTTCGGGATTTTATCGGCATAAGCTGTCCCATGTCATGCGAGATTTTCAGCATAAGCTGTCCCATGTCGAATTTTTCAGCATAAGCTGTCCCATGTTGGATGTTATCAGGATTCCCGGAGAATGTCCAGGATTCACACAGACATTCTCGGCATTCCCGGCGAATTTTTGGAATTCATGTAGTATTGTTAGGATTTCTGGAGGACTTTGGGGAGGGAGGGGTGAAACGTACCATTTCATGAAATTGCCAAAATAATTTTTAAAATCCATGTGAGTATTATCGAACCGGGCTCGACGAGTTGATGTTGTAAATCGATGTCCGACGCAATTTTGAAATCCAAGATGGCGGCTTCCGGTTTCTGGAAATCCATGGAAACCCACGCAATATGGAAATTTCATGAACCGGCTCGACGAGTAGATGTTGAAAATCGATGGCCGACGCCATTTTGAAATCCAAGATTGAGGCTTCCGCTTTCTGGACATCAATGGAAACCTATGAAATATGGATATTTTCGGAACGGGCTCGACGAGTAGATGTTGAGAATCGATGTCCGACACCAAGCTCAAAACTTTGCAATTACGAAACTTCCAGTTCAATCTCAGAGAATAGTGAAGGAAAACAGTATGTTTAGATACATATCAAACTTTATTGGATATTTTTTCTTCGTTTTCATCTTATATTTATGGTTTAATCGGTGCTCCCTTGCGTTGGAAGATTTTCAAAAAATGGTCTTTTGTTCTCCGGAACAACGTCGAGCACTGTAGACAACAGCTTCTTCTTCCGCTCTTCGTCTATTCCTCGCGGAGATTTTTGCCAGCGTAGAAATCGATCAAGTTCAAAGTCGTCAGAGTTTATTATTTTTTGCTGCTTTTTCGAAAATAGAGTGCAGTAAGTCAGCTTCCTGCTGTTTACCGCCTCTGCGTACCCTATCTCGATTTTTCCTTTCTGGAATACAATTTTCCGGATATTCTCAATATACGGCCTTGGGTGTATTTTATTGAGAGTATGCTGTGTGACATTCAGCTCGGTTTGGAAAAAATTGGTGACCTGCATATCCAACACGTCGACCTTTTTCGTGGCCTTACTAACCGCTGCCTTGAAATCATCGAATGTTACTATACGTTCACGCCGCATTGATGATTCTACGGCCGAATGAAAACTGTCAGCCGACATAAATGTGTGTCCACTTTCGAAGTATTTGAACTCGACTCGTTCAAGGGCCGTGTCCATATGATTCAGCAACAGAACAAAGTGTTGGAATAAATGTAAGGGGCTATCCATTTATTACGTAAGGGAATTTTCACGATTTTTCAACACCCCTAACCCACCCAAAAAGTTTATAAATTAAAAGTCAAGACTTACTGATGTAATAGTGTTAGAAAAAGTTTATAAATTAAAAATCAAAACTAAATTATGTAAAAGTGTTACAAAACGTTTTTAAATAAAAATCAAATTGAATGATGTAAAGTGGTGGAAGAAACAATTAAAATGTTTTTTTTTTATTGTTGAAGAACCCATAAACATAAGTAAATATCGACTATTCCACATAAAATATGTATTTGTAATCTGATCCAGTACTGGTTTGTTATTTCAAAACATTTTGATCAAAAAAATATTAATATTGCATGATAACATGGGTAAAACTACTACATACTTCTTTGGGATAGTTTTCTTCCTTTTTAGATTTTAAAATGATGTTGAGCAACCGTTACCGATTTCGGTTCACCATCTTAGTGTTCCAAACCTCATCGGATATCGATTTATGTTCTTCGCATCAAACCCGATCGATGAAAACCTTTATTATACAGCAGCATCGCATGTATTACAAAATGTTATCGGATGTCAGCATTGAAATTACGGCCGCCATCTTGGATTATGGTCCGCCATCTTGAATTTCAAATAGGCTTCGTATATCTTTCCAAGTCCTACGATATTCTTTAGAAAGCCGTTTGAAGGGACCATCATAGCAATCAAAAAAAAATTCAGTATGGAAAAATTTACCTCCATGAGTCGATATCGAGTCAAGGAACATCGACTCATGGAGGTTCGACTGTTGTATCATAGCTTGTACCACCATTCCACCGCCATATTGAATTGTAATCCGCCATCTTGGATTTCAAAACGGCGTCATATATCGATTTTCGACTCCTACCCATCGAGTACGATTGATAGATACCCATATTTCATGGTATCATAGCTCAAAACTCATAGTTCATCGTATCGTATCATCGATCAGTGCGGTCGCGTTTTCAATTCGGTCCGAGTCGCGCGTATTTTATTTTATTTATTTTTGCCTTGTCTGCACAGCATATAGTTGTTTCAAAATGAGCTGCAGAATTTGTAAAAATGGAGTGAGCGACAACCGATTTTTGTGGAAATGTGACAGCTGTTCAAAGCGGTTTCATGCTGCTTGTATCGGAGTCAAGCGAGAGCATGAAGACTTGGTGCGTGAATATATGATTCCAGCATGTAGTGAGTGCCAATCTCGCGTTAGTGTGGATCTTAATATGAAAGAGTTGATATGCCAACAGTCACTTCTTTCTGACCAAATTAAACTTCAAACTGAAGTGAATCATCGGTCTACGCAAAAACTGCTGCACGATAGCGTTTTACATGGGGCGCTTGACCACATTGAGGCCCAGCTCGACTGCATAAAAAGCGAGCTAAAAAATGTAAACAAAGCTAGCTCCTCCACTGCTGCTATTTGCACCATCAAAAACCAAGTGTCATCGTTTTTCAACGACATGCTAGAAACCGTTAACACTAAAGTAATTGAATCGCTCAAGTCATCGATGGTTTCGGTGCAAACTGGAATTGACGGCATCGGAATTATGACTAATGAAATATCTGATAAGCTTCTTCATCACTGTAAGGAGGATTATCATACAAATCCTGTCAATATGGATATGTTAGATGAATTAAAAGCCCTGTCTGCCGCTTTCACCAGTTTCGAGTCAAAGCTACAAGCTCCTTTGATATGCCCTACCCCAACAATTGCTGACGAATTGGAAGAAATCGATTTAAATTTGTTCGCTTCATCTGCAAACGATAATTCTGATGATGGTTGGAAGTGGTTCAAGGGACGACGAACGATTTGGAAGAAGTGGAAAGCTGACTGGAATGATGACTCACAGCATAAAACAGTCAAACATCGTTCGAACCGTAATAGGAGAAGGCCATTCGAGAAAGTCAACCAGGATTTCGACAATAACTATAATAATGTATATTTCAACTATAACAAAAACGTGGACAACAACATCAATAATAAGCGCAGTACCATTTGGACGAAAGGCGGTAGTACACCACCTGACAAAGCACTTTTGGAAGCAGCTAAGCGTCAATTCGCTGGACCTCCTGCAGTTTTAACCAACAGCCAGTTTATACGATTCAGACAGGGTGAGACTCTCAACCCTTCAATTCAGACGAGTGGCTCCCGACATACAGCAGATGAGTCTTGGAGCATGATGCAACCGTTATCATCCAGGACATCACAGAGGGACCCGATTTTTCTATACTAAGGACGCAATACTCGCAAGAGGATAATAGTAAGTCAGAAATATGTTTTTCTAGTAAAGAGGTTATCGTATATTGCCAAAATTTTAACCGAATGAAAGGCGCCAAAAAAGTTAATGAAATATATAGGCAGGTTGCCGCTAGTAATTTCTCTGTCATATTAGGTACAGAAACGAGCTGGGACGAAAGCATAAGTAGCGAGGAAGTTTTTGGAAGTCGATTTAACGTTTTTAGAGATGATCGTGACAAAGCAGTAGCTAATAAGAAATCTGGCGGAGGAGTATTAATCGCAATTAGTGCCAATTACGAGTCGGAGCAAATTTCAACCAGCAAGTGTAAAGAATTTGATCATGTTTGGGTCAAATCATCAATAGGGAATCAGGTTCATATATTTGCAACGGTATATTTTCCACCTGAAAATGCTAAAAAAGAGTCATACTTTAAATTTTTCACTATTGCTGAGCAAATTATTTCAAAGTTCAGTCCAGAGACAAATATTCACGTATATGGCGATTTCAATCAACGCTCTGTAAATTTTGTTATTGATGACGAAAATGACTCTCTATTGATACCAATTGTGGGAGACAATGAAACACTCCAATGCCTTTTCGAAAACAGTTCTGAAATTGGTCTCAATCAAGTCAATCATATTAGAAATGAGAATAATTCCTATTTAGATTTACTTTTTACTAATATGACTGATGATTTTTGTGTGACAGAATCATTAAGCCCGTTATGGAAAAATGAAAAATTTCATACCGCAATTGAATTTTCCATTTTCGTACATAGTACCTCGGTGAGGCCTGATGACAATTTTTTCGAACCTAGCTTCGATTACAAAAATGCTAACTTTGAACTCATTAAAAGAAAACTGAACTGTATAGATTGGCAGACTCTTATTCGTGACTCAAACATTGATCAGGGTGTCGATATATTCTATTGTACTATCTTCGATATAATTGAACAGACTGTTCCTAAAAAGCGGAAAAAAGTGAACATACATAGAGTACCTGTATGGTACAATCATGACATAGTAAATCTTAAGAATAGAAAACAAAAGGCTCATAAAGCCTACAAACGCAATAGGAACGATTCAAACCTTGCGTTCTACTTGTCTATATGCGATCAGTTAAACTTAGAGATTAAAAGAGCACATGAAAGCCATATCAACAAAATTGAAAGCAATATCAAGTCAGACCCTAAATCGTTTTATGAATACGTAAAAGACAAACAAAAATCCAGCAACTTTCCATCAAATATGCATTTAAATGAAAAGGTAGGAAATAATTCAGATGATATAAGTAATTTGTTCGCCGATTTTTTCCAGAACATTTACACAACTCATGAAAATAATATAAGAGATTACGATTATTTCTCTTTCCTTCCAGAACCGACCAAAGACATTGCAGTAGATAATATATCTCCTATTGAGATTTTACAGCGCCTTGAAACCTTAGATCCCTCTAAGAGTGCTGGACCAGATGGTCTACCACCAGTCCTTCTGAAGTCACTTTCGAAAGAGCTAGTTAAACCACTTTTCTGGCTATTTAACTCATCTCTTAAGTCCAACTATCTTCCGCATATTTGGAAAGAATCTTTTTTAGTCCCAATTTTTAAATCAGGTAAAAAATCTGATATTAAAAACTATCGCGGAATAGCCATTTTATCCTGTATCCCTAAATTATTTGAATCAATAATCAATGACAAGATATTCTCTCAAGTCAAATGTCTAATAACTTGTAATCAACATGGTTTTTTCAAAGGACGATCAACGACCACTAATCTATTGCAATTTGTAACATTTTCAATTAACGTCATGGATAGAGAGCATTATGTTGAAACACTGTATACTGATTTCAGTAAGGCATTCGATAGAGTTGATATTGCTTTATTACTATTTAAATTAGGTAGGCTTGGTTTCAATCCTGGATTGTTAAAGTGGATACAATCGTACCTATCCGATAGAACCCAAAGAGTGAGATTTGAACATAGTATATCCACAAAAATAATTGAGGTTACATCCGGGGTACCACAAGGATCTCATCTTGGTCCTCTATTGTTCATTTTATTTGTCAATGATGTAGAACGTGTCTTGAATCGCCTCAATGTTCTAATATATGCTGATGATATGAAACTGTTTCTTGAGATATGTAATTCAGCAGATCTTGATGTATTTCAAAATGAAATAGATGTTTTCCATAACTGGTGTCAGAAAAACTTGCTTGAAATCAATGTTAAAAAATGCGTTTCTATTTCATTTACAAGAAAATATACGGTTGAGCCAACAGCTATTTACCTTAATAAAATACCAGTTGAACGATGTAAGCAGGTTAGAGATTTAGGTATAATTCTTGACTCTAAATTGTGTTTTAATGATCACTACAACAACATCATATACAAAGCAAGTAACAAGCTAGGATTCATAAAGAGATTCAGTTACCATTTCAATGACCCTTACACAATCAAGGCATTGTATGTTACATATGTTAGACCACTTCTTGAATATTGTAGTATTGTTTGGGCTCCATATCATGAAACGCATATAAATCGTATAGAGTCTGTTCAAAAACAGTTCTTGCTTTTTGCGCTTCGTAAGCTTGGCTGGACGACACTACCTTTGCCCTCTTATGAATCGCGATGTTTGCTAATAAATTTGGTTGGTCTCAAAAAAAGAAGAGAATTTGCCATGATAGCCTTCATCAACGATGTTATATCACAGAAAGTCGACAGCGCAGTTATGCTAGAAAATCTAAATTTTTACGCTCCCACTCGTCAACTAAGAAATAGGAATCTATTTTATATTAAATACCAAAGAACTGATTATGGCATTAATGGGCCTATTAATAGAATGATGTCGTGCTATAATAGTTATTGTGAAGCAATTGATATAACAATGAATAGATCGAAACTTAAACATGTTTTCTTTTCAAGATACACAAGGCAATAAGACAGGTGAAAATAGAAATTAAGAATTTCATTGTTACAGACGTTATTTATTATAAATTTTACTGTAAAATTTGGTCTACGTATTGATTGACGACAAATAAATAAATAAATAAATAAATAAAACACCATTCCGTGGCCGCCGTCTTGGATGATAATTCGCCATCTTGGATTTCAAAATGGCGTCAAATATCGATTTTTGAGTTCTACTCATCAAGTCCGATTGATAGATACCCATATTGCATGGTATCATAGCTCATACCACCATTACATGGCCGCCATATTGGATTATGGTGCGCCATCTTGGGTTTCAAAATGGCGTCAAATATCGATTTTTAACATATACTCATCAAGTCCAATCGATAGATCCTCATATTGCATGGTATCATAGCTCAAAACACCATTCCATGGCCGCCATCATGGATTATGGTCCGCCATCTTGGATTTCAAAATGGCGCAAATATCGATTTTTGAGTTCTACTCATCAAGTCCGATCGATAGATACCCATATTGCATGGTATCATAGCTCATACCACCATTACATGGCCGCCATATTGGATTATGGTCCGCCATCTTGGGTTTCAAAATGGCGTCAAATATCGATTTTTAACATATACTCATCAAGTCCAATCGATAGATCCTCATATTGCATGGTATCATAGCTCATACCACCATTACATGGCCGCCATATTGAATTATGGTCTGCCATCTTGGATTTCAAAATGGCGTCAAATATCGATTTTTAACATCTACTCATCAAGTCCGATCGATAGATACCCATATTGCATGGTATCATAGCTCAAAACACCAATCCGTGGCCGCCATCTTGGATTTCAAAATGGTGTCAAATATCCATTTTTGAGTTCTACTTATCAAGTCCGATCGATAGATACCCATATTTCATGGAAACATTGCTCAAAACACCATTCCGTGACCGCTATCTTAGATTATGGTCCGCCATCTTGGATTTCAAAATGGGGTCGGATATTGATTTTTGACTTCTACTCATCAAACCCGATCGATAGATACCCATATTGCATAGTATCCGTAACAGATTCACCGTTAAATAGCAAGCACTCTGACGTTTTGACCGCCATCTTGGAACCTAAGCCGCCATCTTGAATTCCAATACCCTTATAACCACCTCTTTAACAAACAAATAAACAAACATACAAATTTACATACACATTAACATACAATTTAACATACAAACATACATACATTGACTTTTATATATATAGATTGCATGGTTTAGAGCCTTAAACTCCATTAAACAGTCGCCATCTTGAATTTTGAGCCGCCATCTTGGATTGTAGACCGCCATCTTGGATATTGTGGTCGCCATCTTTGGACTGGTTACTGATTACACCCTCCACTGGTTACTCATAGCTTACTCCAATTTAGCTTTAAAAGCTGAGAAAATAAAAACATGGGACAGTTTATGCTGGAAAATTGAACATGGGACAGCTTATGATGACAAAAATGAACATGGGACAAATTGACTTGATGTTGTTTTTATAGATTTTCCGAACAAAGTGTACTAACCGAAGGCAGTTTCTAAAAGAATACGTAAAAATAGACCGTTTGGCGAAAAAAAGTCAAAATCGACAAAATGTAACATGGGACAACTATGCTGCACACGGCAGAGCAGTTTCCAAAAAATTACCAAAACATTTTTTTTAAAGCAATGCAGAATGAAATCAGAAAAAAATGCTTAAGGAATTCCCAAAAGAATTTCTGAAAAAAATCAGAGTTATTGCTGAAAGAAAAGACATTTCCGAAGAAATACTTGAGAAATTCTAACAAAAAAATGTAGAAATTCTCTCAAGAATCCTCACAAAAATTCCTCCAAGAAATTCTACTGGGATGCTTTCAATGAATCTTTTAGGTATTCTTCCAAGGTTTCTATGATGATTTTTTCTATTGCTACCTTTAAATATTTCTTTAGCGATAACACCAGTTTCGTTCGGATTCCCTTCACGATACGTCTGAAACTGTTTCCTACTATGTTCCAAGTGAGAAACTCCATGAACTCTTTTTTTGGATTCCTTTTACGATTTATCCAGGAATTACTTCAAGGACTTCTTTACAAATTCCTCCAAGATTTCCTTCGAAAGTTGCTACAACGATTGCTTCGGGAACTCCTCCATGCGTTTCTGAAGGAATTCCTTCAGTTAGATGTTTTCTCAAGAATTCCATAACAAGTTTCTTAAAGATTTCCACGAGCGATTCCTTTTCGGCTACCCCACATAATCACTTCAGCAATTTTCTAGAGGCGTCCTTTAGGAACTTCTTCAAGACGTTTTTTTACACAACCGGTACCCAATAAATTTTCATTACCGTGTATTTTTTTCCGTGTAAATTGCCTTTTGTATAAATTATATCTAGCGTGTTACATCGATCTGACAGCTCTGACAGTAAGGGACTAAACATAAATTACGTAAAGTGGGTACCGAGGATTGTTTACAATCTGCGAACTTGACTGCGTAAAAAATCGTGACCATGACGCCGCTGGTTATACCTGCAGGGATTTCTTAAGAAATTCCTCCGATAATTGCTGTAGCGGTAAAGTCTCTAAAAAAATGCTGTAGGAAATCGGCCAAAGATTCCTTGGTGATTTTTTAAAGTCCCCTTTCACAATTCTCTAATGAATCCTTTAAAAATATCCAGTGAAAATTTAATCTTTTCTTTAAGTATTTTTTCGCGTGAGTACATTTGTTCAGGGATTTCTCAAAGTTTTTCTTCAGATAACCCTACAAGGATGAACACATTCACCCCCAAAGGATTCCTACACAAATTTCCTCAGGGGGTTCCACAGAAATTCCGCCAAGGCCTTCTGCAGAAATTCCTCTAAAGCATTTCATGATTAGTTCTTCCAAAAATTCCTCTGCTTTGAAAATTTCTTCAGGAACTCTATACGTAAACTCTTATAGTACACCTAGTACTTCTAGTGCTACTTCATAGTACTGTAGTAATCCTTCAAGAATGGCATCAATGATACCTCCACAATCAACCCAATGATTCTTTCTGAATACATCTTGGAATTAAACTAGACGGTTCTTCAAAGATTCCTCTAAAAAATCCTTCAAAAAATCCTGCAATGATTTCTACAAGAATTCTTTGGGGAATTCCTCAAAAATTCCTTTAGAAAATCTCCCAAAGATCCACTCATGTATGATTCGAAGCATGATCCTTGAAATTCATGAAAGATATTTTCAATGAGGAGCTCCTGCAAAATTCCTTTTTGGAGAAATCCTTGTAGAAATTCAGATGAACCTTAGAAGGATTCCCTGAAGGACTTCATGACATAATCCTTGAACGCTTGAAGAAATTCCTAAAAAAACACTTGAAAGAATTCCAGAAGGATTTCTTGAAAAGTTCCGGAATAAATTCTTGGAGTAGAGTGTGGCCGTCCCACCTCCACTTCCGCTCCCGAATTTCTGTCGCTATCGGCTTTTGATGAAATCGACGATCGAGCTCCACGTTGAAGTTCCAATTGTGAGGCCACCAAGCATAAAATATATACCATGGACATCTATTGATAAGGACCTGCAGCCGTTAAGTGTTCTGCAGTGATACACACTAAGTTTCACTGGCGTATAGCAGCACAGATTTCACGTTCGAATTGAAAATTCGGATTTTGGTGCGTCGGCTAATCTGATTGTTTTACCATACATTTCTTGAACTCGCAAAGACAGCCCTCGCCTTCTTGCATGCATCCATGCACCTATGTAGAACTTGGTGCCGCCATTGCAATGCATTGGCCGCCATTTGGCTACCAAGATACTGGAAACTTTCAACGTTCTCCACTGATTGCTCAGCTACCGTGAAGCTGGAAGCGCTGACGGTGTTTACATCCAACGATTTGGTCTTGTTGACGTTGATGGTAAAACCTGCCGCTAAGGAGTGATTGACAAGATCATCGAGCTTGCTCTGCATAACAGAGTGCCGTGGAGATAGGAGAGCAACGCCATCGGCCGATTCGAAGTCATTTAGGTGCTCCATGATAAAGGGGTGCCACAGCAACCCACGATTTGGTTCACGATCAATCGCACCTACCAGGATCTCGTCGATTACGATGAGGAACAGTAGCGGTGATAGGATACTCCACCGTTACCTCACCTTGCGCTTCCCACATGTTTCCGTGATTGAGACGGTCGAAAGCTTTTTCGTAATCAATGAGCACCAGGTAGACAGACTCCTGGAATGCATTGATTTGCTCCAGGCTGATATGGAGCGTGAAAATGTGGTCCACACAGGATCGTCCGGCACGGAATCCTGCTTGCTGCCGTCGGAGAGTTGCGTCAATCTTGTCCGGTTAAGGATCACTTTGCAGAGGACATTGATGCAGCAGTTGTGCCACTGCTGCACAGTTAAAATAAAAGTGTAATTTTAAGTTTATTTTGATGCACATATTTGGAGCATCAAAATAAACGCAAATTTCCATCGCGCTTATATTTTACACGATTCAAAACAGAGAACGAATCGTGTAAATTTAAACGTCGTTTAATTTTACTACAAACGAAGCCACGGTTCTGCCTTGCTTTGCTTCGTTCCATTTTCCAATCGTTTCAACACCTCTCCGCTGTTCTCTCACCGGCATATCGAAAGCAAATAATAAATGTACTTCAACTGTGTGATATGATAGATTTCTTTGCACTTTATTGTGAACATTTTATATTACACATCATAAACACAAGTTTATTCAAATAAATTATTGTCGAAGTCAGCCGCTTCTTGCGCTCGGTGCTTGCTGATGCCATCATGCGGTATCTAAAACGAGCAGATTCGGAATTTGATTGTCACCGATTCAATTGATAATGTACACAGTTAAAAAAGAAATGTAATGTAAGTTTATTTACATGCACATATTTGGAGCATGAAAATAAATACAAATTTAAACAACGATTCAAAATTACACGAGCTGAAAGACGAAAAGGTGGCGTTGAAATTTAAACGTCGTTGAATTTTACACGAAGCTGGTGGCTCGCCTGGTGTTTTGTTCCATTTCCCACTTTGTTCCCATGGATGCTGCTTTGCTCTCCGAGCTGGAGGTAGAAAAATGAAATAAAACGACACCTCTCAGGAATGATTTTTCATGATTTATTCAATCTGTAACTTCCATAATTGTAAAATTTTAATTACATAGCCATATTCTTGTCTAGTGTAAGCATTTACGGCGTGCCGTCTCCGAGCCGAAGTAGCGCTGCCGCGCGCGGTGCTGACTGGTGATGCAGGGAAATACACCCACTTTCTGAAAGCAGTTTATTGTTGAGTTCACAATCACAGCAGCATTCGATCATAATTCACAGTTCACAGTTATCTCTCACTTACCTGCAGATAAAAACCAGCTTTGGTATTGATATTGTAGGCAAAAACAAAACTTTTCAGCAGCACAAAATCAGCTAATTTCTCCGCAAAAAGTCGCGTGCATCTCTTCCAAATTGAACGTGACGGCCATACTACTATCGGTGCTGTTTTGTAGTCAATAATCTACATGTCGATTGAAATTTAAACGTTTCTCAATTGAATTCTCAACGTATATCGACTCACTTTTGTGAAGGGCATGAAATGTACGATTCACAGTAGTATCACGGGTTTAATAGTGTAATACCAAATGTAATTTCATGCTCCAAGTTTGTGCATTGATTTTAACTCAATATTAAATAAAATTGTTATTTCAAGTTATGTAAATTTAAAATGGAAATGATTTACATGTCATTGAAATTTACTTTCTTTTTGCTGTGCACCTCCACTTTCGCTCCCGAATTTCTGTCGCTATCGGTTATTGATGACATCGACGATCGAGCTCCACGTTGGAGATCCAATTATAAGGCCACCATGCACGAATTATATACCGCAGGCATCTATTGATAAGGACCTGCCTGCAGTCGTTGAGTGTTCTGCAGCGATACACACTAAGTTTCACTGGCGTATAGCAGCAAAGATTTCACGTTCTACTAATCAACGTTCACGACTAATCTGATTGTTTTTCCATACATTTCTTAAACTCGCAAAGGTAGCCCTCGCCTTCTTGATCCATGCACCTATGTAGAACTTGGTGCTGCCATTGACCGCCATTTGGCTACCAAGATACTGGAAACTTTCAACTGCTGGAAGCTGGAAGCGCTGACGGTGTTTTTTTTTTCCTTCTAAACCATAGGGGGATAATCTGCTCAACAGACACCCTAACAGAAGGTTAGGGTAGTGTAGGTCTGACAGGCCGTCTTCTACAACAAAAGTAAAATCCAGGACTACTCTCTCCTCGTACCCACTAAACCATTCCTATGGTCGCCAAACCCTACGTCTCTCCGGAACCACCAAGAAGGTATTGCTTCAGAGAGGGGCTAGTGCACATCGCACCCACAAGGTTAGCTGCGTAGCCTGCAGCAACGAACATCGATGACTCGCTTTGGAGAGTCCATCACGGTAGCATGCTGGCGCTTAGCCAGTTTCCCGAGTGGTCCTCGCCACTCCCTTTGTCCTCGGAAGGCGGGCAGGGTCAACCCCGCCCGCGCCCTACTGCTGAGCGGACATCAAGAACTGATGTTCACGTGCAACCCGATCTGACCTGCCCGTAAGGAAGGGTATCACTACCCTTCAGGCCCTATCAGATGCACCCGTAGGTTGCAGACAGCAGGATCTCACCTACCCCGACCCTTGCCGGGGACCCCTTTCCAACCGCGGGCTCGGATCCAACCCAGTAGACCGACGCCTGACCGAGCATGCGGTCACGCATTGTGCGAAAACGCGGGCACACGAACAAAACGTGTTCCGCCGTTTCCTCTAAACCATTGCACACTGGGCATTCGGGAGAATCCGCATGCCCGAAACGGTGTAGATACTGTCGGAAGCAACCATGACCTGTAAGGACCTGTGTCAGGTGGAATGTGACTTCCCCATGGCGCCTATTAATCCAACTATCTACCCTCGGTATCAACCTATAAGTCCACCTTCCTTTGGTGGAACTGTCCCACGCGCGCTGCCATTTGACCATAGAGGCCATCCTGACAGTCCTGCGTATGCCTCTTGTGCCGCGCATTTCGAAGCACTCCATGTCCTCACTGATAAGAATGCTGATAGGCACCATACCAGTAATGACGCAGAGAGCGTCGTGTGACACGGTACGGTACGCGCTCGCAACCCTCAGGCACATAAGCCTGTAAGTACATTCCAGCTTCCGTCGGTAGCATTTAGTACTTAGCGCGGTGCCCCACGCCGGGCCGCCATACCTAAGTATGGATGTAGCAACACTAGCCAGAAGCTTACGCTTACTGGCGTACACCGCAGAGCTATTGGACATCATCCGGGACAGTGCCGCAATAGCTGTGGAGGCTCTTTTACAGGCATAATCGACGTGGCTACCGAAGGTAAGCTTATCGTCGATCATCACGCCCAAGTGTTTGACGGAGCGCTTTGACAGGATTGTACAGTCTCCTACACTGATCTCCGTCTGCTGCTCCGACTTCAGGTTGTTAACAACCGTCACCTCTGTCTTGTGGTGAGCCAGCTCCAGTTTCCTGGACCGCATCCACGCCTCCACAACCTTGATCGAGTGGTTGGTAGTCAACTTTACCTCCTCGATCGTTTCACCGTAGACTTCGAGCGTAATGTCGTCGGCAAATCCGACAATCACCACTCCCACTGGATACTCTAACCTCAACACCTCGTCGTACATGACATTCCATAACACCGGACCCAGGATGGAACCTTGCGGGACTCCTGAGGTTATGTGAAAGCACTTCCGACCCACCTCCGTGTCGTAGACTAGTACACGATTCTGAAAGTAACTTCCGAGAATCTTGTACAGGTACTCCGGTATCCCCAGACGCAAGAGCGCATCGGCAATAGCGGACCAGCTGGCGCTATTAAACGCATTCCTTACATCCAGAGTCACTACCGCGCAAAAGCGAATCCCCCTCCTCTTAGGCTCGAGTGCTTTCTCGGCGGTTTTTGTAACCGACAAGATAGCGTCTACGGTGGACCTCCCCTTCCGGAAGCCGTACTGGTTACTCGAAAGACCATTTTCGCCCTCGGTGAACCGCAACATTCTATTGAGGATGATCTTTTCGAGCACCTTCCCCGCCGTGTCAATCAAGCATATTGGTCTATATGCCGACGGGTCTCCGGGTGGTTTCCCCGCCTTTGGCAATAGTACCAGGCTCTGCCTCTTCCAAGCTTCTGGGAAAACTCCCTCGTCCAGGCATTTCTGCATAGTAGACCTGAACATCTCGGGAGCCTCTGCAATAGCTACTTTTAAGGCCAGGTTCGGAACTCCGTCCAGACCTGGGGCCTTACCTACGCTAAGGGACTTAGCTATCCCCGCAAGTTCCACATCGGTGACCCTCTCCTCATCGCCAGCCCCAGTCCCCGGCTGTCCTACGAAAGGAGGCCAAGGACTAGGATCATGACGCGGAAAAAGTCCTCCAATGATCCCCTCCAACATCTCTGGAGATTGCTCTGTAGGAGCCATCACACCTCTCGTCTTGGCCATAACGATCCTGTAGGCGTCACCCCACAGGTTCGTATTGGCACTCTGACAGAGACCCTCAAAACAGGCCTTTTTGCTTGCTCTTATCTCGGTCTTAAGCGCGGCTTTTGCAGCGGCGAACACCACCCGCCGTTCGTTTCGCTCTTCCTCTGATCGTGCTCGCTGCATCCGCCGCCTAGCCCGTAGGCAGGCGCGGCGCAGGTCCGCAATCGCGTCGGTCCACCAGTAAGCCGGTGGCCTCCCATTTCTAGGGTGGACTCGCCTAGGCATGGTCGCATCACACGCACGTGAGAGCACCGCTACCAGCTCGTCACCGTCTAAACCGATTAAGTTTCGCTCACGGCGGAGCGCCTCCCTAAATACCCCTTCGTCGAAGTATGATGTCTTCCACCTGCGAGGGCTTGGCCTTGGCCTAGCCGCCTCTTCTTCTATCCGCTGTCTGCTGTTATTGTAGTCGATACTGTAGCGAACCGCCAGGTGGTCGCTGTGAGTGTAGCCATCATCTACTCTCCAGTTCGAACTACTTGTTAGGCCAGGACTACAAAAGGTCACGTCAATAATTGACTCCGCTCCGTTTCGACTAAAGGTACTCTTGGTACCGACATTAGCCAAGTCGACATCTAAGATGGCCAGTGTTTCTAGCAGGATCTGACCCCGCTGGTTCGTGAAACGGCTTCCCCATTCCACGGCCCAGGCATTAAAGTCGCCCGCTATTACCACCGGCCTTCGCCCTGTTAGCACGGTCGTTAAGCGGTCCAGCATTTGCGTGAACTGCTCGATCGGCCACCGCGGAGGCGCATAACAGCTACAGAAGAAGACCCCGTTTACTTTGGCGACCACGAAGCCCTCATAGGTAGTAGACACCAACTCCTGAACGGGGTATTTACCCGTCGTCCATATCGCCGCCATTTTTCTGGTCCCATCCGCGACCCAGTTGCCGTTGCCGGCGGGTACTCGGTATGGGTCCGATATGATGGCGATATCCGTCTCCCACTCAGAAACTGCCTGACAAAGCAGTTGCTGAGCCGCATCACAGTGGTTCAGGTTCAGCTGCGTTACCTGCACTGTGATTTGTTGTTCACTGCGGCTTTCTTGAAGGCCGGGCACCTTGGGCCACCCATCGGATGTCTGTTGTTCGAGGATTTCCCGGTACAGATCATGCAGATGGGCGGACTCGTGCAGCTTTGGGCCTTATGACCTTCAGCGCCGCATCGCCTGCACAGTTTGCGCCTGTCGGGGCCTTTGCAGTCCCACGACTTGTGTCCTGGTTCCAGACACCTGAAGCAAACCTCTGGTGGCTCGTGGAATGTCAGGTGACATACACACCAACCCACCTTTATGCTCCCTACTTTAACGGACTTTTTGACGTCCGCCACAGGTAGCTGAACCAAAGCTATCTGTGTCCCTGCTGGCCCTTTCCGTAGCTTAACGGCTGCGGCGGCCACCTGCACATCGCACTGTTGCCGCAGTGCCGTGACGAGCTCTTCCACTTCGGTGATCTCATCGATGTCCTTGACCTTCAGAGTCGCCTCATGTGTCAGAGCCCTCACCTGCACACCCTCACCAAGGACCTCTTCTGCCAGCCTCTTATAGGCGGCGCCCTTGTGCTCCTTCTGGCGCTTCAGCTCCAGGATCATCTCGCCCGTACGAGTACGTCTAATACTGCGTACGTCGGCTCCAAGACCCTCAAGCTTGGCTTCGCTTCGCATCATCTTCAAGACGTCCGAGTACTTGGACTGTTCCGTCTTGATGACGATAGCGTCGCCTTTCTCGCGCTTGGCACCTGCCCTCCTACGCCTTGGCTTGGCGTCCTGCGCTACTACCTGCGGATTCGCCTTCTTCTTCCTCTTCCGCTCTACCTTTGTCCAAGGGGGGTCCTCCCCTTGGATCGCCCTACTCTGTGGCTGTTGAGGGCCCACTAGCGGTCGCAACCCCTTGTTCCCATCGTTCCGGGACGGGCCAGCCTTTTCAGGCCCACCCTTCCCAGCTTTCCGGGAACCCTGGCTGGGGTCCGACCTTCCGGCATTATTACCGACTTTCGGGGTAATGATTCGCCTGGCCTTGCGGGCACCGCCAGACAGCTCCTCGCCTGACGGTTGCCTCGCCCGCTTCTGCGATTGCTTGCCCCGTTTGTCGCGAGCAGTCGCTTCCGCCTTATTCGGACTTCCTGCGAAGGAGAAGGCCTCCGTTTGGGTAGACTTCGGCACTTTCTCATTTGCAGGCTCCGCTGCTGCAGCAGTCAGCAACGCGAGTGCCGCGTGCTCCTGCTTGGCATCGTCGATCGACGCCCTAAGTCGAAGCAAGGCCGTTTTCAGGTCCTTGCTTATGTTCGACTTAGTGGACGCAAAGTCGATGATTTTGCCAAGCTGCTGCTCAGCCACCTCTATTGCGGACCGTCCTTTGGCGGTGTTTATATCCACCGTCCGCTGACGGTGTTTACATCCAACGATTTGGTCTTGTTAACGTTGATGGTAAGACCTGCCGCTTAGGAGCGATTGGCAAGATCATCGAGCTTGCTCTGCATATCAGAGCGCCGTTGAGCTAGGAGAGCAACGTCATCAGCCAGTTCGAAATCATTTGCCTCACTCCAGCAACTACCCGGATGGGATCGGACAAGACACCGTTGTGCAGTACTCTGCACGAAAATGCCCTGTACTGTGCTTCAATGGAACTTCGGTGTTGACCCGGGTAATGCGTCCAACCCTTGGCGGATAATGCTGAGGTGTTGAAGGCGTGGGCGACACTTTAAAAAGGTTTCCAAAGTGCTCGAACCAGCGTTTTGGTCAGTAACTGTCCAGACGTGTCTTTCACGGGCCTCTTAGCATTCATCATGGTCGCACTAAGGTGACGTAAAACATCGTAGAGAAAATGAATGTCACCGGTGTTTGCGGCTTTCTCGCCTTCGTCGGCTAGGGAGTCCTCCCACGCTCTTTTGTCCCATCTACATGAGTGTTTCACTTCCTTCTCGAGAGCCGAATAGCGCTGACGGGCTACGGCGTTGGCTCCTCGTGTTTTTGCTCGCTCTATCGCGGATTTGGCGTTCCTTCGCTCCTCTCTTCTTCCAGGTATCATCTGTGATCCATTGCTTTCTCCGGGTGCGTAGCTCACCCAAATTATTCTCGCTGGTAACGATGAAGGCATTCTTGATGGCGCTCAATTGATCTTCTGCGCTTCCACCTTCTGGAATATCCGCAGCACGGTGCTCTGGCTCCTCGACGAAGGACCTTTTCACCGTAGCCTTTTCCAGTCGACGTGTGTTGAACCGTTGTCCGATTCTCTCCTCCTGTTGCAGGATCCAATCAGTGCGCAGGCGGCTCTCGTCGATTAGGAGATGATGGTCGGACGCAATGTCGGTGCTATGTTTGTTCCGCTCATCAAGAAGGCTCCGTCTCCATTTGCGGCTGATACAGATGTGGATGATTTGATTTTCCGTGACGACATCACGGAAAATCCATGCCACTTTGTGCACTGGTCGATGAGGAAAGAGCGATCTCCCAATCACCATTTCATTGTTGCCACTAAAATCTGCAAGCAGCTCTCCGTTTTCGCTCATTTCTCCAAGAAATTGGCGTCCCATGACGTGCTCATAGTCCGAATTGTCGGAAACAACCTTCCCGTTGAAGTCGTGCATGAGGATCTTGATATCACCTTTTGGAATCTTGTCCACGACACCATGTACTTGGCTGTAGAAGTTCTCTTTGTCTTGCATTTCGGCAGCATGGGTTGGCGCGTAACATTCAATCATGGTATGGTTTCGACCCCGTGTTCTGAATCTGGCTACACTTATCCTCTCACTAATTGGTTATCCCACTTCATGAGCGCAGCGTAGCCGTGATCGCTGAGCAGGAAACTAACTCCACGGTGGCGAGGAGCGTGTTCACCTCGTAGGCCAGAGTATAGCAGAATTTGATCCGATTACAATCTGTGTTCTCCAAAGTTTGGTCAACGGACTTCGCTCAGTTCTCGGATCTCAAACTTCATACGGCATGCCTCATTGACTAGTTGTGCCTGTTTACCCTGCTGGGCTAGGGTTAATACATTCCATGTTCCAATTCTTGTCCGTTGTTTCGCGCTAAAAGTCGTTGCCGTTGAATCAGTTCGTAATCTTTCATTTTCGGTTTCTGTAACGGTTTTTGGGTTTCGAGTACAGTAGGTTGTTGGCCTAAGGTCCCCTATCTACCGTGGTGGGGCTGCCACCTTAGGTATAGCTTCCAGTGGAGGAGCAATTCATACTCAGCCGCTGGATGCCAGAACAGACGCTGTTTGAGTCGCACCTCCTTGGTGAACAGACGCTCGAGACGTACCTCCTCAATCTACCTGGAGTCAGAAGGACAACAGTGCCCAGGCTGCACTACCATCTAAGCACACAACTGATAGGAATGGGTGGACCATGTGAAGTGTGATCTGACTAGCATAGCCGGAGCCAGAAACCGAGTATTGTGGTGAAATTTTCCTGATTATGTGTTATCCTAATTGTGATGTTGCGCTAACAATTGTAGTAGTGCTTTTCCCAATTATCGTTACTTAAACTCGTTTTATGTAGTCTCGTATTATCCATACCTGCCTACGTATTAGTAGTTTATCAGAATTTTATTGGTTTGTTTTTTTTTTATTGGAGCTTGATTATGGATAAAAAAAAAATGTTTAAAGATTAAATTTTTAGAATCTATAGCAATAACGGGTGAAAGGTGAATTTTGAAGTTGCTCGGCAAACATCGATGATTGTCGTTTCGTAACAGATTTGAAATGAATCCGAAAACAAAGCCACCATTTTGCCACAAAATATATATCCTATAGAATGCATTTCCAATGTCCCACTGCAAAACAACTTAACTTCGGACAAACAATCTCGGACGAACAATGCATCATCATCGAACAAGGAGTAAGGACATGACCGACCATAGTTCAGCTTCGAGTTGTTGACTTGGAAGAATAGGCGTTGGTCGCTTGGGAGACGGGAGGATGTCCGATTGTACACCCGGCGATGAGTATAACGCCCACGAGGCAACTTTCTCCATCACCGACCGACGACGACTTGAAATGTAAGATGAAATCCTTTTCCGAACAACAGCCAGTACCACCAGTGACATTCTCATCATGAACCCGGCCGTCGTCGTCCGCGCCAAGCTGCATTCAACAACAGCAACAACAAGAGATGACATTGTACTCTTCCTGTTGCAGCAGTCTTGAGTTGGTTTCCTCCTTCGTTGGAATTTGTTCTATGGGTGTGCGGTTATGAAGCATGGTGATCATCAAGTCCGGCACTATGGGTTGTAAAGTGATTAAAATCCCAGAAGAAAATAATCTAAGGTAGCATAAACGGGTAGGCATCTTCGTAACTAAGTGAGCAACCACCAAGGCTTTCTAACTGTGGGGTGATTCTCATACTTATTCGTTCCTACTAACGAAAAAAATCTACAATGTACTCAAGTGCACATTGTTAGATGTTTCGAGAAACTTTGTCGAACACTCAGCCAAATAACCTTAAGATTTCCATAAGGCCCAACTTATGAAACGGCCTTTAAATAATTCATAATGATTCGGATGAATTTCATAAGGTCACTCTATGACGTAAAATCGTCTCCTAGCTTGGCTTTTATTCATGTTTAGCAACATGGTATTCTCAAGCGTCGGTAGCCGTGTGGATAAAACATGGGCTCAGTGGTCCCGACGTTCATGGATCGAATCCAGTCTGCATCATTTTAGGATTTTTTTATTCTGTTCATAAGTCTATCTTATGAAATTTGTCATAGCAAGCACGATCAATTTTTATAAGGTTTTCTTATGTCATCCATAAAAATTAGTTATAGCAAATTTTCATAAGGCATTTCGATGAATTTCGCTAGTTTTTTTCGCTGAGTGAAGACCACAAAGTCATCTGGTACCTGAAGAAAAAGTTAATATTGGCTACATTTGTGCTGTCAGTAAAGTTCGATGTACTTTAGTGTCAAACTGACGTTGCAAATAGCGAATGGCATTCACTCGATCCAATGTAAACATCTTGCAACGAGCGAACGGTCACTGTACCCTACATGCAAACCGTTTGAAGATGTTGCTCTCTTAACACGTAAAGGAATAATAACGATTTAAAATAAATCTATATATATAAAAATGCAGTGGCATACGTGGGACCGCGCATAACTTGCGAACGGATGGTCCGATTTGGGTCGTCTAAGTTTTGTTCTGTTAGTTTTCACCCAAGGAAGGTTTATGAGGCCAAAAACATGGGAAAATTGAGAGTTTTCGAAAATGGGGTTTTCATACATTTTGAACGGGGGCTTGAGCGCTTAGCTATGGACTTGAAACGTCAAAAAACGCAGTAGGCAAGACAAAGTTTGCCGGGGACAGCTAGTTTTAACTAAAATTTCTTATAAACTATTTTAAGCTAAATCAGAAGTTTTCAAAACTTAGCATATTAGCCATAAACGATCAAAACATTGGTGCATTTGGTTCATTGAATCCGGAGATATAATTGTTTAAAGTTAGCCATCGACTAATTTTTTTTGTTTTATATAATCTTTCCAATTTGATTTTAAAACTCGATCTTCCTCAAATTTGGACCATTAATAGACATCTAGTTGATCAAATTCCAGTGAAAATTTGAGGATTTTTTATGCACTTTTTGAAAAGTGACAGCAAGTTGCATGGCCCGATCATTTTGTCTGTCCTCTGTAACTTCTGACCACCAAATCGGGACGAAATCGACCACTGTGATCCGGCAACAATGCTGTGCGAGTCGCATTGCTTGCTGGCTTGCTTTCTCGCCCTCTGCTGGCTGGTTGAAAGTCTGGACCAAAACTATATCTCGAAGTCAAACATCTTGTTAAATTTAAATTATAACTTTTTTGATATTTGTCCTCTTCGCCGGCGGAGCATTCAACTCCGACAAACAAATGATGGGTTTCCCTCGGCTCGGCAGCCGGACAAGAGCAAGAGTTGTGTGATGATGGGGAAGAAGATGAAGAGAAAGATGAACACTGAACAGTCTTTTGCGAAGACGATGCTTCATCTTCAGCATATCAAACTATGGCAGTCGTCATCTCTCCGAGTGGACCACTCGCGATTGGAGACAGCATAATTTTGATTGCAACTTTGGCGGATGATTTTCGGTCGTGAAAGACAATAAAGCTTTTCAACTTCCGATCAAATAAAGTTCGATAAAAAATAATATTTATTGATTTGCTAAACATAAACGCTCAAGCCTCATGATTAGGATTTTCCACGCGCGATCATTGGCTCGCTAAATTCATCGTATGTACTTTGCTTTTGCATTTCTGGGGACGGCTGATCAACGTTCGCATGCCAGAGAAGAAATCTAAGCTCAACTGCACACTATGCGACTATGCCCAAGTAACACCATGGCGCTATTATTCGCCTTTCGTGCCACTACAGTGCTAGTGTAGAACAGACATGCTTAATATTGGCCCTGTAATAGCCCTATAAGACAAAAAAAGCGAAATATAGTGCTTGGGCGGTCCTCTGAAAAGTAGGAAAATTGCAACAGAAAATCACCAACCAAAGAACTGAGACCAATAGCAATGATTCCAGACTCGGATCACTACTTAGTCGCTGTATGCATGCGCTCAAAACTTTCGACGGTTATTAGCACGCGTCGAGGTCGAACCAGCTCTACATCGAGCAGCTGCGTAACGTAGAAGTGACTCAAGACTACGCGCAGCAGTTAGCAGTGGCCCTACCAACGGAAGAGCAGCTTGGCGCAGCTACACTTGAAGATGGTTGGAGGGACATCCGATCCGCCATAGGTAGTATATCGGCTACAGCACTAGGTCTCGCGATTCCGAATCACAGAAACGACTGGTACACTGCAAAATATTTTTGCTGGTAATCAGCAAACTTTGCTGATTTTTGGCGTGCTGATTGCATTCAGCAATACAAATTACTGAGTATCAGCTATTATTTTTCAACTTGCTGAACCATCCAGCAATTTTGACAGCTGATCAGCAAATTCAGCAAAAATGTTGCTGAAATTCAGCAATTTCTTTTGCTGATTTTTGGCGTGCTGGAAGCATTTCAAAAATTTTGGTGTGTACGACGGTGAATGTGAACAGTTGAAAAACGAGAAGAATACATCATGGGCGAAAATGCTGCAACACCGTACGAGGGTGAATGAGGCACGTTATAGACAGGCGCGGAACAGGCAGAACTCAGTCTTTCGGATGAAGAAGCGCCAGCAGGAAGAACGAGATCGCGAAGCGTTGGAAGAGCTGTACCGCGCTAAGGACACACGAAAGTTCTACGAGAAGCTGAACCGCTCGTGCAGAGGCTTTGTGCCACAAGTCGACATGTGCCGAGATAATCACGGGAATATTCTCACGAGCGAGCGTGAGGTGGTCGAGAGGTGGCGGCAGCATTACGATGAGCACCTCAATGGCGACGTTGCAAGTACCGAAGGTGGCGTGGTAACAGATCTAGGAGTATGTTCTTCTTCTTCTTCTTCTTCTTGGCGTAACGTCCTCACTGGGACAAAGCCTGCTTCTCAGCTTAGTGTTCAATGAGCACTTCCACAGTTATTAACTGAGAGCTTCCTCTGCCAATGACCATTTTGCATGCGTATATCGTGTGGCAGGCACGAAGATACTCTATGCCCAAGGAAGTCAAGGAAATTTCCTTTACGAAAAGATCCTGGACCGACCGGGAATCGAACCCGTCACCCTCAGCATGGTCATGCTGAATACCCGTGCGTTTACCGCCTCGGCTATATGGGCCCTAGGAGTATGTGCACAGGACGAAAGACTTCCGGCCCCTGACCTTCAAGAGATTGAGGAGGAGGTTGGCTGGTTGAAAAACAACAAAGCCGCTGGAGCAGATCAACTACCAAGCGAGCTTCTAAAATACGGTGGAGAAGCACTGGTGAGAGCACCACACTGGGTCATTACCAAGATTTGGGAGGAGGAAGTATTACCGGAGGAATGCATGGAAGGTATCGTGTGTCCCATCTACAAAAAAGGCGACAAGTTGAATTGCGGGAACTACTGAGTGCTGCCTACAAGATACTCTCTCAAATGGTACGCCGGCATCTATCAACGATTGCAAGAGAGTTCGTAGGGCAATATCAGGCTGGATTCATAGGTGAACGCGCTACAACGGACCAGATGTTTGCCATCCGCCAGGTATTGTAGAAATGCCGTGAATACAACGTGTCACACATCACTTGTTCATCGATTCCAAATCGGCGTATGATACAATCGATCGAGAACAGCTATGGCAGATTATGCACGAATACGAATTCCCGGATAAACTGATACGATTGATCAAGGCGACGATGGATCGAGTGATGTGTGTAGTTCGAGTATCAGGGACACTCTCGAGTCCCTTTCGAATCTCGCAGAGGGTTACGGCTAGGTGATGGTCTTTCGTGCTTGTTGTTTAACATTGCGTTAGAGGGTGTAATTAGGAGAGCGAGGATAAACACGAGTGGAACAATTTTCACGAAGTCCGTTCAGCTGCTTGGTTTCGCTGATGATAATGATATTATTGCTCATAAATTTTAGACGATGGCGGAAACGTACATCCGACTAAAGAGTGAAGTCAGACGAATCGGATTACTCATTAATGTGTCGAAGACAAAGTACATGATGGCAAAGTGCTCCAGGGAGGAAAAACCACGTCCGCCACCCCGAATTTATATCAACGGTGATGAAACCAAGGCGGTTGAAGAATTCGTGTACTTGGTCTCACTGGTGATCGCCGACAACGACACCAGCAGAGAAATTCAGAGGCGCATTGCGGCAGGAAATCGTGCTTACTTTGGACTCCGCAGAACTCTACGATCGAATAAAGTTCGCCGTAACACGAAGTTAACTATCTACAAAACGCTGATTAGACCGGTCGTCCTCTATGGGCACGAAACATGGACCCTACGTGCAGAGGACCAACGCGCCCTTGGAGTTTTCGAACGGAAGGTGTTGCGTACCATCTACGGCGGAGTGCAGATGGAAGACGGGACTTGGAGAAGACGAATGAACCACGAGCTGCATCAGCTGCTGAGAGAACCAACCATCTTCCACACCGCGAAAATCGTGAGGCTACCGTGGGCGAGTCACGTCATCAGGATGTCGGATAGCAACCCGACCAAAATGGTTCTCGAGAGTTACCCGACCGGTACAAGAAGACGTGGAGCGCTACGAGCTGGGTGGGTCCACCAAGTGGAGGACGATCTGCGGACCCTACGCAGAGTGCGGAACTGGAAACAAAAAGCCATGGACCGAGTGGAATGGAGACGACTACTATGTACAGCAGAGGCCACCCCGGCCTTGGCCTGATCGGTAAGGTAAGTAAGGCAACGACCCCAGCGACGAAACAGGACTTGCGGATATTTCAAATTCATCAGGAGCACCCGCAAACTCGCCGATCCACTGAAGGGCCGCGGGTTCGGCAGGAGGTGTGTTGGAGAGGATACATGGTGTGAACGTTTTGGTGTCAACCATACCGTCTATCAGAGCAACACAAAATCTGCAAAGCTGTTTGCGAGGACGGAATCGCAGCTGAACTCATCGAGATGGGAAATTTGGCCACAAGAGAAGTTTTGGAGGAATTCCCGGAATGACCCTAGCACTCCTGCAGAAATCATTGCGTGAATTCCTTATGTAAATCAAGCTAAGATTTCTCCAAAAAAATCATCTGTGGATCCTTTCCAGTATTTTTTCTAGTAATTCCTGCTTGAAAGCCATTGCATTAGGAATTATGACTATGATTGCTCCTGGAGCGCTGCTAGGATTTATTCAGAAGTTTCTGGTGGAATCCATCAGGAAGTCTTGCTAAGATTCCTGTCCTCAGACAATTCCTGCTAAAAATCTCCTGGCATTGTTGGAAGACTCTCATGAGCAATTACTGGAGACATCTTAGCTGAAAATGCTTAATCCCAGCAAGAATTCCTGAAGAAGAAGAAATCCAAATCATTTCAAAAGATACACCCAAAGATATCCTGGTAGAAATATCAGGAGAAATTCTTGGAAGAAAGATTCGGGAATGCCTAATAGGATTCTTCAGACATTTCTGCCAGGATTGCTGTAGAAATTCCTCCAAAGATTCCGTTAGGGATTCCTCCAAGGATTTCTTCATGAATTACTCCAGGAATTAAAAAAACCGCTTTAATTCCTCTTGTGATCTCTACAAGGACTCCTCCAGAAAATTTCGCTCTCGCAATTCCTCCAGGAAATCCTGCTGAAAATAGCAAAAAATTCTTCTAGTCGCTCCTGAAGAGACTCCTCCGTGGATTCTTCCAAAAAAACCTTTTGGATTTTTTTTGCGAATTTCTCAAAGGGTTCCTTTAGGAAATCATCTAGAAATTTATTTGGGAATGCTTTGTGGAGCTCCTGCAGAAGACTCTATGGTTTTTTAAAAAATGTTTCTGCTGAAATTTATCTTGGAATTCTCCAAAATTGCCTGCAGGGATTCCTTTAAAAATTACCCCTGAGTTTCCTCCATAGGTTTTCAGAGAATTCATCAAAAAATTCTTACTGTAGTTTTTTTTAGATTTTTCCTCTGGGATTACCTCTAGAAATTCTTACTGGAATTCCCCCAGCAATCCGCGCTGTAATTTCTGCATGGATTTCTTCAGAGTTTTCTAGAGATTCTTCCAAGAATTCCTCTTAATATTCCTACAAGAAATACTCAAAGAATTTTTGGAACTCCTGTTTGGGATTGTTCCAGAACTGCTACTGGGATTCATCCAGACATTTTTTTTTGGGTTTTGGGAAATTTCCGGAGGACTGTCAAGCGCAATGATTGGAGCTATTGCAGGTGTGAATGCTTGAGTAATCCCGGCAAGAATTGCTGGATAAATTTTGGTAGGAATTCTCGCAGATACATCAAGAGAAATCCCAGGAGGAAATCCTGAAGCAAACCACAGTGGGAAAAATCGACCCAAAAAACGGATCTTTTAACGCCGCTGGTTTCGGTACGTGAAGATGACCATTTCTGACGTAAAAAAATACGAGAAATTGATTGGTGCTAAATTCATTCACCACATGGCACGGGAAGGGGTCCATTTTGCCCCATTTTACCCTTTTTGCATACATGAAGAGAATCAAAATGTATTTTCAAACAACATGCACGACTGTAGATCATTGAAAATAGCTGCAGGTGTAATTAGAGGTGCATAGCAATCTTTAAACTATATGAAAAATTCCTTCACATGCTTATTTTGCCCCATATCCCTTAACAACTGCTGGAAATTTACACTTTTACCTAATTATGAATGGATTTTCAATGTTACTGATTTGAAGTTGATTTTTTTTGCATAAACAAAAAGCGCTAAATCTATTATCACCAGAATCATCATTGGGTGTTGTCCAATTTGCCCCATTTCGCCCTATTTTCATATAAAAAGTATATTAAAAATGTATTTATAAGAAGCAGATAATGTTGGGAATGTTGAAATTAGGTTAAGGAACAATTGGCAGCTAAGAGTAATCATGCGCGTATATAAGAGATCTTTTCCCTATTTCACCCAACATGCCCCAAAACCTGCTGGGTAATAACATATTTTGTATGGTTTTGTAATGTCACTGATTGCAAAACATGAATGAGTTAATTTTTGATATATACAAATGCGGTTTATCGTTCAATACTAGAATCATTCCGTGAATGGTACAAACAGCTGTCCGTTTTACCCCAATTTGCTCTGATTTTTTTTTGTTATGTAATGAATTTATAATTGATTAAATTATTATCCCTTATTTTCATTGGTGCTGAAACCAATGTAATCGAATATACAGTCATATATACATATAAGACTTTTTCTATAACTTCAGCTTTTCGTGGTTAATAAGCATTTGATAAAATGTGTCAAATATGAACAAAACTGATTAAATAGTCCGTCGTACCAATATGTAAACATTAAAGATGCTACATTTAATCAGTTTCGTCCATGTTTGACACATATTAAGATTAAGATTAATGCTTATTATGCCCTCAATTCCCCACCAAAAGCAAGAATTAGAAAAAAGTAAAATATCTTACCTATCCTTTTGATTACATTGGTTTCAGTACTAGAAGTCGATTAATTCGGACATAAGCAAACACGAGAAATCAATTTATTCATGAGACGATAAAAAATCAGGACAAATTGGGGTAAAATGGGCATCTGTTTGTACCTTCACGTGAATGATTCTAAAGCTCATCGATAAACTGTATTTGTATGTATCAAAAATGATCAATGACTTCATGTTGCAACCGTGATGTAGGGTGATGTTACAAAACAATATAAAAAATGTGATCATCCAGCAGTTTATGGGGCATGTAGGGTAAAATAGGGAAAATATTTTTTCATATACGCGCGTGATAGCTGTTGGCTTCCAATTGGACCTAAAACTAATTTCAACGTTTCTTAGCAATATCTGTTTCTTATAAGTGCATTTTAAATCTCATTTTCTATGAAAATAGGGAAAAATGGGGCAAATTAGACAACTCCCGAAGATGATTCTGGAAATAATAGATTCAGTGTATTTTGTTTATGCCAAAAAAATCAACTTCAAATCAGTAACATTAAATATCCATTCATAATTGGGTAAAAGTGTGAATTTTCGGCAGTTGTTGGGGCATATGGGGCAAAATAAGCAATTTAAAGGATCTTCAATGTATTTTAATGATTGCTATGAACCTCTAATTACACCTGCAGTTATTTTCAACGATCTACAGTCGTGCTTGTTGTTTGAAAGTACATTTTGATTCTCTTATTGTATGAAAAAAGGGCAAAATGGGGCAAAATGGATCACTTCCCGTGCCGTGCGGTGGATGAATTTAGCACCAATCGATTTCTCGTATTTTTTTACGTCAGAAATGGTCTACTTCATGTACCGAAACCAGCGGCGTTAAAAGATCCGTTTTTTGGGTCGATTTTTCCCACTGTGCAAACCTAGGCAGATTTGTTGGAGGAATCTTAGCTGAAATGTCTAGAGGAATCACATCAGGTGTAAGAGAAATAAGTGCGTTTTTTTCAACATTCAGTTGTAATACTATTCTGTTGTGGCTCTGTTTCGTGATCTGAAATCTTATTGTCCTGATCTATAGTGACGTTTAATTCATTAAATTAGGGTTACTTCAAAAATTATTTTGAGATCTAGTTTAGACCATTCTTCAGGGATTCTTTCAGAAATTTGTGTGGTGACAGAAATTCCTCTAGAGATTATCTCAAGATTTCTCTAGTTACTGCTCCAGGGTTTCCATCAGAGTTTTCTACAGGAACTCCATCATAAACCCTGTAAATATTTTCTCCAGAAACACCCCCAGAAATACCTCCAGAGATTTCTCCAGGAATTCCATCACATCAGATTTCATTCGGAAATATCTCAAGAAATTCCTTCGAGTACTCCCCCAGGGAATTCTTCAGGAATTCGTCCAGTAGTTATTTCAGAAAGGCATCGTATGCAAATTACGTAACGCTATAAAGGGAGGGGGGAGTCTAGCTTAGCGGTATGATCCAACAAATTTCGATACAACATTTTTTTGGGTTTCAAACAAAAACCGTTTTAGGGAAGGTGTGTCTGAAATTTCCGATTTTAGCGTTACGTAATTTGTGTACCATGCCAAATATTTCAGGATTTTTTGCTTACAAATCTTTGCAAGTTACTTGCAATAATTACTTCTTGAAATCTCTAACGGTATGTACAGGAGTTTCTTCAGGAATTCGATCAGAAATTTTTCTCTAAAATTCTTTGTGAAATTTCTGGAAGAAATTTTGAGAAAATCCTTGCGATAATGCTGAATTAATTTATGGAGGAACATCCGAAGAAATTTCAGGATATATTTCTACGGGAATCCGTGAAAGAATTCCTCTATGAATTCTTGGATAACTCCTTGGAAGAGTTTCTGAAGGAATCCCTGAAGGAGTCTGTAATCATAATATCTGAAAAAAAAATCACGGAAGGAACCTCCGATTGATTTGTATTTATTAAAGAGAAAAGGAACCTCCGAAGAAATCTCCAGTTGCATGCCTGTAAAAATACCTGAATGCATTTTTAAAAGAACCCCTAGAGGAAAACCTGAAGGAAACCCAGGAAAATTTCTAAAAGAAGCGCAGAAAAAGTTTCTCCTGGAGGAGCTCCTCGTTGAAATTCCTAGAAAAATGTTTTGGGATACTTTAGTAAGAAAAGTTGAATAAACCCTTCAAAAAAACTCATGAGACATTATCTATAAATATTCTTAGATGAATCCGTGAACACTTTTCTTAATTAAATCCTGTAGGAATATTTGGAGAAACGTATAGATACATTTCTGTAAAGATTTCTCGTAAAATCATTTCCAAAGTAATCTCTGTGGAAATTCTCCGGAAATATTTTTGGAGAAATTTCTGAATGAATTTCTTCAAGGATCCGTAGAGAAATTCCTAGAAGTATTCTTGGAGGAAATCCTAGGTAACAATTGGAAGCTGTACAAACGTTTCTCCAACTATTTCAAATCAGCCTTCATTTGAACAAAAGCTGAACACAAGAGGCACAATCATTTATTCAGCTCCTAAACATCTAATTTTGCTGATTTTATTCAACTTTTAGCTGATTTGAGGTTCCTTGGAAGGCTGATTTAAGACTTAATATGCGCCTAATCAGTAATCAATTATTTTTTTTAAAATAAAAACGATCAAAACGATCAAATCAGACTATAAATGTCAATGGTTGCTCCTCCGTGATTGATCTGAACTGGTACCAATTGCACTGAGATCCAACCGAATAAGGGCTGGGACACTCCACTTATTCTCAAAGTGCAATTTTAAGCAGCTCATACATTTTCGATCAATAACGGTGCCGGCCTCGTCCTTATAGTCAGTTGGGAAGGGAAAGGACTGTTAGAGTGTGCTGGTTGTTGTTACTAAAGACAGAGAGCACCTCTGCATTCCCACAACCAGCACGGACTGGGGTATTTGTTAGACGGAAAGGATGGGAGATCTGGGAGTCACCGTTGGGTCGGTGATGCGATCCATGGATAGGGGATATTTTATAGTGTTCGTAAAGTGAAAGATTGTGTGGTGATTACTATGGCTGACAAGCGGTACAGCTCGCTTTGGTTGCATAACTTGTAGGCGTTATTATATACACTGTGCTGTAGAAGTTGGAAGGAAGGAAAACGCATTTTTGCAATTCGTTTCTGGTTCTAGCGATGGCTATGAACATATGATTATACATGAGTTGTATATGTAGAGAAAACAGAGAGAGAGAGAGAGAGAGAGAGAGAGAGAGAGGAGAGAGAGAGAGAGAGAGAGAGAGAGAGAGAGAGAGAGAGAGAGAGAGAGAGAGAGAGAGAGAGAGAGAGAGAGAGAGAAGAGAGAGAGAGAGAGAGAGAGAGAGAGAGAGAGAGAGAGAGAGAGAGAGAGAGAGAGAGAGAGAGAGAGAGAGAGAGAGAGAGAGAGAGAGAGAGAGAGAGAGAGAGAGAGAGAGAGAGGAGAAGATGAGAGAGAGAGAGGAGAGAGAGAGAAAGTGGATTGAAAGATACAAAGCTATGATGAAAGGGACGGGCCAGGGATTGAACCCATGACCTTCTGCATACGAATCAGAAGCGGCAGCCACTAGACAACCAAGCCCGGACTAATCAATTATTTTTTTCAATAGTGTAAAAATCAATTAAAAACACTTTCGTGGGCCGTTTTAACCATTAGCTGCGTCTATTTCCAGAAGAGGTGTTCAGAAATGTATAAATTAATCTGTTGTAAAACTGGGAATTGAGCTCGGACCTCCTGATTAATAGTCACTCACTTTAGCACCTATACCATACACAATTGTATACATATCCTCGAAAACAAGACCTCTACTTGTTGTGTCTGAATAGACAAAAACATAAGTTGAACTAAGACTGTATTGAGGCTGAAGAAGCGATGTGAGCTTCACGAAAACCATGCTTGGGTCAGCTGTCAAAAATCATTTGATGAAAGGTTGAACAACAGTTGATTAATTTTGCATGTTGGTGTATGTTTTAAAGCTGATTACGCAGATAAATAATATTCTATTAAACTTGATATTTAGCCATCTACGTGTTGCTGATTAAAGAGGTTGAACAAGCCATACTTCAGACCAATATACAGCTGTCATTGTGTTCAGCCATTGACACCATCAACCAGCTATTGTTCAGTTAAAACTCTCACTGTTCAGCATTTATTGTTACTTGGGATTACTGGGGAAGTACGGAGGAACATCCGGGGAAACTCCTGAAGGAAACTCTGTATGAATTCCAACAGGAATCTCAGAAGGATTTTTTGCTGAAATCACTGAAGGCAATAAATTTTCATTTATTTAGTATTACATCAAATCAAGATAAACGATCAAACGATCAACGATCAAATCTACATGTCAATGGTTGCTACTCCGTTATTGATCTGAGCTGGTACCAATTGCACTGAGATCCAAATGAACAAGGGCTGGGACACTCCACTTATTCTCAAAGTGCAATTCTAGCAGCTCATACACATTTTGGATCAACTGAATTAGTATTACATCAAATTCAAGATAAACTGATAAACTCAATCAACAATATTTCTTCATAATACACGGATCGTGGCTGCCGCTCTCCATCCTCGGTCACGCTCGATGCTCGCCAAGTCACGCGCCACCTGATCCGCCTACCGTGTTCTCTGCGCTACACGCCTTCTTGTGCCAACAGGATCTGCTGCGAACACCAACTTTGCAGGGTTGTTGTCCGGCATTCTTGCCACATACCCTGCCCATCGTATCCTTCCGGCTTTGGTCACCTTCTGGATGCTAAAATCAAGAATTATAGGAAGAATTTCGTCATGATTTTATAGATGCGATTCCTGAAGAAACTTCTGCTGGAATCTATAATGGAACCCATGGAGATATTTCTGAAAAATCTCTGAAGGAGTTCGTGAAGAAATATCTGAACGAATTCCTGAAAGAATCTCTGAAAGAATGTTTGATAGAATTTCTGAAGGAATCTCTGGCAAAAAATTTGAATTTTCTGTTTTTGAATTTTCTCAGAAGAGATCAATGCCAAGCTTTTTATAAGAATTCTTGTTGAAGAACACAATTTCTTAAAGAAACAATGGTAGACTATTTGAAGGAATGGTTTCCGAAATGAATCCTGCTCGAAGTATATGGAGGCACCGCTTGAAGAACTTCTGAAACAATCCATGCAAGATTTTCTAAAATAATCCTTTGAGAAATTTTGAGAGAGTAGCTAGTGGAGCAATTTTTGTAATATTTTAAGGACGCAACAAATCTGAAACCAGGAATCCCTGGAAAAGAAGCTCTGAGTGAGTTTCTCGAGGAATCCGAGGAGAAATTACACCAGGTATTGCTGCAGGGATCACATCGAGAAAATTTGGAGGAATCCAAGTAAAAGTTTCAAGAGTAGAGTAGAGTTACTTGGGCGGTTACGGCCCATTTTATGAAAATCGCCGTTTTCCCATCGCAATTACCATAAGAACTGTGAAGGACTTGTGCAGTCTCAATTTTTATCTTTATAAGCTAAAATTCAGGGAGGAGGTATAGAATTATCGAACAAACGGTGTGAAAATGAAAAAAATACAATAAAATGGATTGACCGCCCGTAGACGCTACAGTATCAACAATAGGGGTAATAAACTATAGAGCACGAATGTCGCTGGCGTCGCTACCAAAACATCTCTTGCTGGCGAAGATAGGAAGGGATATAAGTGTCAAAGCGAAAAAGTATGCAGTTTGACAGATAGATACCCGACATGTTTGCGAACGAGATCAAAGGGAACATCAGCGACATTTGTCCTCTATAGTTTATTACCTCAATTGTATCAACAGACCATCTACATTAACACAAGGAACCAATGAGATAGCTGCTTGGGATCAACAGGCATCTTCAGTGAGTGAGTATTGGTGATCTTCACACTTAGATAAAATTACCGACTTCGGTAATATTTTACCGAAATCTCAACCGTAAAGTTTTGTTTATCGAAAAAATTCGGTAAGCCGGCAACATTTACCGAACTTCGTTAAAGTTTGACAGATAAACGATAAGATTTTACCGAAATTTTGTAGTTTTTTACAGAATTCCGGTAAAATCCATTACCGAACGCTCAGCAGTTGAGATTTCGGTATAAATTACCGAACGCGATTAGCTGTGTTCTTTTTTGATGACGATAGCGACAATAGTCAATGTGAGGTTGCGGAGGAAATTGATGATTGCAATCGTATGTTGCCAACAGACCATTGAGTCCTCTGCGCCTGCACAAGTTCATGCGAATGTCGGAGTGTTATTGTAAAATGTTTATTTTTGGCATAGAAGTTCACGCATTGGTGCGTGGATGCCAGGCGTAAAGTGATAGATTGTGTGAAGATTACCATGAAGCAGCACAGTTCGCTTGGTTGCATAATTTGATGGCGTCATACGGATAAAATTTACACAGGGCTGTAAAAGTATGAATGAAACGTTTTTGGTTCAAACGATGCACACTTCGAAAAAATCTTGTAATTTTGTGTCATTCTACGCCGACATATGACAGCGAGCAAAATGACACAAAATTGTGTTTGATCTTATTTTTACACGATACTGATTCTAGCGGGTTTGTAATTTTACTGCACTCACCTGCTGCCCATAACATAACCTCAATCCCTTTGGCGCTAACTAGAGTTCTACTTCCCAGGTTTTCATTAGTGTAAAGAGTAAAACAGATTTAACAGCTCATTTAAATAAAATTTATTCAGTTTTCACATTATAAATACACAACATTCCAAACACTATTTTCTATTTTGGTTCTCTCCTCGCGCTTCGACACAGATTCACTTCGCTGCTGTTGTCAAAATGTATCCGTAGAAACAGCATCGTGATACATGTCGCCGTTCTCTTCGACGTCTTTTTCCCATACAGCTGTAATTAACCCTAAAAGGGATACCTTAATGGCCTCAGTTTCGTCACCTCGCTGAGTGTGTTCCATCAAAGACGAGCTCTGAAAGGCGCCTGGGGTCCAATGGACCCCAGGTATCCCTTTTAGGGTTAATCACTTTTCTCACTGCACAAATAGGTAATCAGTTTTTTAATTACAGATTAAAAACGTACCGCGGGAAAAGTTCCACAAATCACGAGTAGCTTGCACGACGGAATTTGACGTTTCATTGTAAACAAACGTTGCCTGGTTCGATTGCGTTATTATTCATGTAAATTTGTGGACCATTGAACAGAATAATAAATGCCGTGTTTTAATGTCGCTGGAACACACTTAAAAGCATGTTCAAAATGTCTTGAAAGAATCTGAAAATGATTATCTCTGCATTTACGTCTCCAGAGATGTTAAAATAAATCATATTTGTGTTTATGTCATGATTGAATACGTCAATTTCTTCAATTACGTCATCATTAAAATTGAGAATTTTTTGGTGTGTGGCTCTGAACATACGTGTGTATATGAGATGTACAGGGGATAGACAAAATGATCGGGACAGGTAAAATTTTCACTTTTCAAAAAATGTTCAAACAGCTGTAACTTTTTGAAAAGTGCATCAAAAAATCTGAAATTTTTACTGTATGTTGGTCAACTAGTTGTGTATCAATGGTCAAAATTTAGGATAAATCGGGCTATTCCACATGAAGTTAGAAAGATTCTAGAAAAAGTCAAAATTATCCGATAGCCAAATTTGAACTGTTATATCTCCGGATTCAATGAACCAAATGCAATGAAATTTTGAGCGATTATGACTTATATGATTAGCTTTGAAAAAAGTTTGACTAAACTTGAACTTAATAATAAGAAAGAAAGTTACAGCGATTTCATTTATTTTATGATTTTTTAGTAAATTGGTCTAATTTTTATATGCTTCCCATTACTATTTCAATTTACTGTTGGTTATTTTGTGACTTCTTTTCAAAACATATCCACATTTAAGTCAATTAGAGGGATTTCAAATAAACTATAATTTATATATCGAATATTAAAGCGATGTTAAAATTTCCGATAATTTGGTTTTATATCGGAAAAATAATGTAGGCGCTATAATTTTCTTCCGTGTTTACAATTTTAGGTTATGTCAAATGTTTTTCAAAGCTAATCATATAAGTCATGATCGCTCAAAATTTCATTGCATTTGGTTCATTGAATCCGGAGATATAACAGTTCAAAGTTGGCTATCGGATAATTTTGACTTTTTCTAGAATCTTTCTATCTTCATGTAAAATAGCCCGATCTTTCCCAAATTTTGACCATTGATACACAACTAGTTGACCAACTTACAGTAAAAATTTCAGATTTTTTGATGCACTTTTCAAAAAGTTACAGCTGTTTGAACATTTTTTGAAAAGTGAAAATTTTACTTGTCCCGATCATTTTGTCTATCCCCTGTACATGTAGAGAAAAGAGTACAGATAAAGTAGATAGATAGATACAAAGTAGTAGAAAAGGGTCGAGCTAGGAATTGAACCTAGAACCTTCTGCATATGAATCAGAAGCAATAGTCACTAGACCACCAAGCTCCTCTTCATATCGAACAACCGGAGGAGAGTAAACACCGATGTTTTGTACCACGCTACTACATAGTTTACTTTACATTCGTTGGATAGTTCCCAAGATATGTACTTGCTATCGATTCCCCTTCAGCAATTGTGAAAACCAATTGGCACCAATTTCGGTATCATTTACTGATTTCTCCCGCAAGGTTCGCCAACAACTTACCCAGACCACTATGGGCTCCCACAACCACTGACTGTTGGCAACGGTGGCGGCAGTCCCAAGAAGGCTAATAATTGCATTTCTCCTTTTTTCAGTTCTTCTACACAGTTCGACAAACCGATCAGTATTCCTGTCTGCTCGATGTGAAGCCACTTTCCGAAAGCCAATAATTTATCACATTATCTTGATTTCGTTTTCCGTTCCACAGCAAAAGGAGTTTTGCCACAAGCCATCCTTCCAACTGAGGCTGACTGGACATAGACACCAGAACTCTTTTGGCTTGTGGCGATATCAGCAGGTATCCAAACAGAACAAACACAGAAGAATGGCAATAAGTAAAGTAAACCGATATGGCTGGAACTGGTTTCACTTTTCTTTTCTCACTTCATTTTCCCGGTTTTTCGTTTGATGGTGGAAAATGCATTATGGACCTATGTGCCAGCACTAGTAGGGGTAGGTAACTGTTTGGCACCATCATCGTTCGACTGGTTGTTGGTTGGATCGACCGGTCACATTCCGCATTGCTATCGAACCGCACAGTGGGATGTATCTCTCCCCGTGGTTGTTTTGCTATTGCAACTGCATGGTGGCTACGAACCATAGCATCATCAACAAATATGTACCCCCAGTCAGTCCGCGAGACATATGTACTCTCTCCATGCTGAAAATTGGCATGCCGTATGCCTTAGGACTCACTGTGGTTGCCTCCAGACGGGATGGAATGTCTGGGATGTTATTTTTGCGTCGTTTTTCTGACTCTTGTTCATATTTCCAATAGTCGTAAAATAGCAAATAGAGTGAAGAGAAAACATTATCTTTATGTCTGATATATAATATTCCTTTCGTAGTCTTTTATTATCACCGACAGTGGATATTGGAAGTGGCATGGGTGGGTTTATTTTTCGTCGAGTAATATTCGATTGTCCTTTCATATCGAAAGATGTGGTGAACTTTTGTGTGTGAAAAATTGGTGGCAAAGAATTTTTGTATGCAAAACAAGGGCAAACCATAGTTACTGAATCATGAAAGCTTCAATTCTTTCGAACCCTGAGACCACCCTTTAGTTGAGGACTAAGCTAGCCACTCCTCGAGGAGTGTGAAGAAATGGAACATCATTGGGTATGCGGAACGGAGCCGAAGAAACGATTGGTTCGACGATGAGTGTAGAGAGATTTTGGAAGAGAAAAACGCAGCGAGGGCGGTCATGCTGCAGCACGGGACCCGGCAGAACGTGGCGTTATATAAAAGAACGAGGAAACAGCATCTCTCGTCCGGGAGAAAAAGAGCCGCCTGGAAGAAGTGGAATGCGAACAAATGGAACTGCTGTGCCGTTTACAAAAAAAAAACACGGAAGTTCTACTAGAAGCTCAACGCATCCCGCAAAGGCTTCCCACCGCGAGCTGAAATGTGCAGGGATAAGGACGGGAGCATCTTGACTGCTGGACGTGAGGTGATCGAAAGGTAGAAGCAGCATTACGACGAGCACCTGAATGGTGTGGAGGAACACCCATTTTCAGGGAAGTTAAGGAAACTATCCAGCAGCTCAAGAACAATAAGTCACCTGGTAAGGATGGTATCCGACTCATCTAGATGGGTTCGGAAAAGTTGGCCACCTGTCTGCACTGGCTAACAGTCCGGATCAGGAAGACCGAGCAGCTACCGGAGGAGTGGAAGGAAGGAGTCAATTGTCCCATCTACAAGAAAGGTGACAAGTTGGAGTGTGAGAACTCTCGAGCGGTTACAATTCTAAATGCCGCCTACAAAGTGATATCCCAGATCATCTTCCATCGTCTTTCATCCAATGTTAATGAGTTTGTGGGAGTTATCAAGTCGGCTACGTTGACGGCCACTCGACAATGGATCAAATCTTCTCCGAGTGGCAAATCCTCCAAAACCGCCACGAATACCAGGTCCCAACGCTCCACCTGTTCATCGGCTTCAAGGCGGCGTGCGATAGTATCGACCGTAGAGAATTAGGAACAATCATGGATAAGAACGGCTTCTTCGAGAAGCTTATTAGATTGTTCAAAGCAACGAAGGACGGTGTAAGAAACTGCGTAAGGGCTTTAGGTGATCTGTCTAGTTCGTTCGAATCTCGCCGGAGACTGCGACAAGGTGATGGACTCTCACGCCTTCTGGTCAACATCGTCCTGGAAGGAGTTATGCGACTAGCCGGGCTCAACAGCCGATGCATGATTTTCACGAAATCCGGCCAATTTTTCGGTTTTGCGGAAAGCATATATATTATTGCTAGAAGATTTGGAACGGTTGCTGTCACGTCACCCCCCTGCTACGATCAACTGTGGCCGATGAATACTGTTGTACAGTGATCGAAGTTTTTGCTCAAAAGACTTTGGAAAACTTCGCCCACAACATCCTAAAAGAATCACAGAATCAGCAGACTTTCATTCCCTGCCACGACGGAAGGATTTCGGAGCAACCAACGCACTGTCAGCAAAGACCGTCTGGGAATGCGTCTATGCGCGGCGTAATACCTAGTCCCCAGACTGTATCGCAGATTTTCTTCTGTGAGCCTCACCCCGACTATCGTTATCCTTCTGGCGTTCCAGATCGACACTCAACGCTGATCAACCAAGAAGATGGAGTTAGAATCTCGCAGGGAGTTAGCTCCTTGCCGGGCGAGACGCCAGGGATACTCAATCCGCAGCAAATCGCAGCCCGACAGGTCGTCGGTAAAGATTTACCACACTTCAGGGCAATCCAACTGGCTGGCCGTTGTTTATTAGTAGTTTTGAGCAATCCACGATCACTAGTGGATACTCGAACGCTGAAAACCTTGTGCGTCTTCAAAGATGCCTTACCGGACATGCACGAGAGTCAGTAAGTAGTAGACTTCTGCTTCCTGCTAACGTTCTGCATGTCATTAGTACACTTCGTGTGTTGTATGGTCGTCAGGAGCTCCGGGACCCAGATATGACCGTCCGGAATCGATCCTGGAATTCGGCTTGTTCAAAATACGTCGATCATCTTCAGGTAGCTCAGCAGGAGGAACATCTTTCTAATCCGATGCTGATGTAAGAGCTGAACGAGAAACTCCCAGGAACCATGAGAATGGATTGGGCAGCTTTCAAGAATCTTCAATCGCGTGCAACGGTTTCTACGTTCGGTGACTTCATGACCAGACTAGTAAAAGCTGCTAGTGAAGTAAACTTCGAGCTTCCAGGGCTATCGAAACGCGGAGACCCTGATGCACAGCAACGATCAAGAGAAAAGGCAAGAATCCAAGCACACGCAGCCAAAGAAACCACTCACCTTACAATGGACGGGGAACGTGAAGCGAAACGAACTCCGATCAGAGGAAGTCAGCATGCAAATATTAGGCAAACAGAATGAGACTCGATACGAACTTCGACAGGTGCGCACCGTCAGTCGTTTGCTTCTACCAGCGCAGAGGCTGAGCTACAAAGAGATGGCTTCTCGCTTTCCGCATCTCATGGGACTTCCAATCGCAGCTTGTGACCTAGTGCAACCCAAATTACTAATTGGTTTGGACAATTTTCGCCTAGGAGTTCCTCTGAAGATTAGAGAGGGAGGATCGTCCAACCCGATTGTTGCGAAATGTCGTCTGGGATGGAGTATTTATGGTCGTCTTTCCACGAAACCTGTACAAGAAGCGATCGTCAACTTTCATATCGCTACGGCGTCAAGCTCCGGCTACCTTCTCAATAAACAACTGCGAGATTTCTTCACGCTTGACATAATGGAGTCAACGCTTCGTACGAGAATCTCGAGTCAGAAGAGAATAAAAGAGCGCAACGGCGCGACGGTTACTAGAGAAAACAAAACGACGCATGGATAATAGATTTAAGACAGGCCTTCTGTGGAAATCCGACGATCCAGAATTTCCAGAAACATATCCGATGGCAATTTGGCGAATGAAATCACTCGAGAAGAAACTAATGGGTAATCCACCGTTGGCGGAACGGGTAAGTGAGCAGATCCTATTAAGGCGGCTATTAAGGAGCATCACTACGTGGATGACTACCTTGGCAGCTTCACATCTGTAGACGAAGCAGTACAGGTAATAAACGACGTGAAGTTTGTCCACTCCAAGGGTGGATTTGAAATCCGCAACTTTTTGTCGAACAAGGGCGAAGTATTGCGGCGAACTGGGGAGATCGAACCAGATTCGTCGAAAGAGTTCGCTCTTACACGTGGAGGCTGCCGAATCAGTACTCGGGATGAAATGGATTCCATCAGATGACGTCTTTACGTACATCTTTACAATTCGTGAAGATTTGAGAGTAATTCTCAAAGATAATTACGTCCCCACGAAGCGGGAGGTCCTGAAGGTGATTATGAGCCTATTTGGCCCTTTAGGATTCGAAGCATTCTTCCTAGTCCACGGAAAGATATTGATGCAGGATGTCTGGGCTTCAGGAATCGACTGGGACCAAAAAATTAACGATCAAGTCTTCATCCGTTGGCGACAATGGATTTCCTACTTTCCGCAACAATGCAGATCCCTCGGTGCTACTTCAGCTCTCCGTTCCCTAAAAACTTTGACCGGTTGGAGATACATATCTTTGTTGACGCCAGTGACTCTGCATATGCCTAAGTGGCTTACTACCGACTTCAAACTGAGAACGGAATCCAAATGGCATTCATCTGCGCGAAAACCAAGGTGGCCCCACTGAAAGTTTCATCGATTCCTCGCCTGGAATTGAAAGCAGCGATCTTGGGCGTCCTTATGTTGGAGTCCATTCGAGGTTACCACGCCTATTCCATCAATCGGCGAGTGCTGTGGAGTGGTTCTAGCACGGTGTTAGTGTGGATTAGATCTGAACATCGTCGGTACAATAAGTTTGTCGCCGTTCGCATTGGTGAAATCCTCAAGACAACTGATATTGAAGAATGGAGATGGGTATTCTCTGGGATGAATACAGCTGACCTTGCCACTAAATGGAAAAGCGCTCCTGATTTTTCATCCGATAGTTCATGGCTTAGTGGACCATCGTTCCTTCTAAATACAGCCGGAAACACTCTGGCCCCAGCAAACTCAAATCACCACTACATGTGAGGAATTGCGGTCGAACCTTACCCATTCCACGATTTTTTCGTTGATTGATGTATCTCGATTCAGCAATTGGACTCGACGCCAGCGAACAATGGCGTTCGTGCTACGATTTTCGGATTTCATGGCACAAATGTCCCAAATGGAGGATAACGTGCCTCTGGAGCCGGCCCTCTGACCAGCCCCATCTACAAAAACTGACCCTACATCGACGAACATGGAGTACTACGGCAACGTGGCAGAATCGGTACAGCAACTTTTGCACCGACCGAAGCTAAGTACCCCGCCATTCTGCCTAGACAACATCCTATAACGTTCCTAATTACAGACTGGTTCCATCGCCGTTTCCGCCATGCCAACCGAAATCGATAAACTACGTGCCTTGATTGAAATGGTTGCCAAAAGCTGCATGCTGTGCCGAGTGAGGAAGGTATTGCCAAGCCCTCCTGTGATGGCGCCGCTTCCTGCTTCACGACTTCAGCCGTTCGTCCGACCGTTTACCTCCGTCGGAGTAGATTACTTCGGGCCTATACTGGTAAGAGTTGGTAGAAGCTCCGTAAAGAGATGGATTGCCTTGCTCACCTGTCTCAGTGCTCGCGCAGTGTACATTTGGAAGTAGTTCATAGCTCGTCTACCGAGTCGTGCGTCATGGCTGTGCGACGTTTCATAGTCCGGCGTGGATATCCAGCCGAATTTTATTCGGACAATGGGGCATGTTTTCAAGGCGCGAGTAAGGAGTTGCAAAGAGAGGAGATTATAAGACGGAACGACGCCCTAGCACAACGTTCGCAACCGCCAGGACACGATGGTGCTTCATACCGCCGGCTGCACCCCATATGGGAGGTGCATGGGAGCGTCTCGTAAGGTCGGTCAAGGTGGCCATAGAGTCCATAACCAACGTTCCACGTAAACCGGATGATGAAGTCATCGAAACAATTTTTCTGGAAGCAGAGGCTTTGATAAATTCGCGACCCCTGACCTACATTTCGCTAGAGTCAGCGGATCAGGAGGCCATCACTCCAAATCATTTTCTTCTTGGGTCCTCTAACGGTGATAAGTTCCTTCCGCACGAAACCGTGGATAGTCCAACGGCTCTTAGAAATAGCTGGAGACTGGCGCAGTCCATAACACAAGTGTTTTGGGCAAGGTGGGTGAAGGAATACCTGCCGGTAATCACGCGCAGGTCGAAGTGGTTCTGGGACACCCGAGATATAGCTGTAGGAGACTTGGTGTTGGTTGTGGCTGGAATGGCGAGGGACCAATGGATTCGAGGACGAGTAGAGGAGGTGATACCCGGACGTGACCGGAGAGTTCGCCAAGTGGTGGTCCGGACAGCAACCGGAAGCATTCGACGACCAGCAGTGAAACTAGCAGTGCTTGACGTGAAGAGTAGTGACCCCAAACCGGAAGTCCATGAGAGGCAGGAACGTAACTAGGGTTCACGGGAGGGGGGATGTCACGTCACCCCCCTGCTACGATCAACTGTGGCCGATGAACAGTGTGGTACAGTGATGTACCCGTATGCGAACGCTACTAGGATTGATCAATGGATAGTGTACGAAGCACTCTCTTCTTCAAAACAGAAGAAAAAACTGCATATCATTGTAAATCAGAGTACAGACGACATCCTAGGTCCTGAAAATCCAATTAATTACACTTTTCCTTTCCTAATGTTAGTTTATACCTAAATACTACTTAATCAAGTGAATTAGTGCTTATTACTATACAATAATTATCTAGACTAGAGTACGTAAGAAGGTAACATGCAAACATGTTGGAAATTATGTAACCTACATTAAGTGATTCCCAAATTAGGTTTGACTACATAGTCATCCACTACACAGAGGATTCGGAGGATAATAAGGCAAACAAACTTCTTATACCGTGAGTAACTACAAACCGCTTTAACCCTTTGAAGCCGGAATTTTCCCAAGCGTTCTTCTGGAGTTTTTCCTACTTTTTTCTGTGGTTTTGGTATTCAATAGCATAAAAACGGTAGAATATTATGCAGAATATTTTTTCTGGACATCCTAGGTCATCCAAACTATTCTTGAGTTTAGATCCTTAAGTCTATGGCTGTAACGGTAACTTCTTTCATTATACAAAGCTGCTATTTGTAATCTATCATGTCCAGTAAGTCTTCTGAAAATTCAAAAGACAGTTACAGATCATTCAGGATATCCTAGATCATCCAAACTATTCTTGAGTCTAGATCTTGAAGTCTAGGGGTGTAACGGTAACTGATTTCATTATACAAAGCTGCGATTTGTAATCTATCATGTCCAGCAAGTTTTCTGAAACGTTAATAGACAATATCAGTTCAGTCGGGATATCTTAGGTCATTCAAACTGTTCTTGAGTTTAGATCCTAAAGTCTGCGGGTGTAACGGTAACTGATTTCATTATACAAAGCTGCGATTTGTAATCTATCATGTCCAGTAAGTCTTCTGAAAATGCAATAGACAGTAACAGATCATTCGGGATATCCTAGGTAATCCAAACTGTTCATGAGTTAAGATCCTAAAGTCTATGGGTGTAACGGTAACTGATTTCATTATACAAAGCGGCGATTTGTAATCTATCATGTCCAGTATGTCTTCTGGAAGGTAAATACACAGTATTTGATCAGTCGGGATATCCTAGGTCATCCAAACTGTTCTTGAGTTTAAATCCATAAGTCTACGGGTGTAACGGTAACTTTTTTCATTATGCAAATCTACGATTTGTAATGTATCATGTCCAGTAAGCCTTCTGAAAATTCAATAGACAGTATCAGATCATTCGGGATATCTTAGGTCATCCAAACTGTTCTTGAGTTTGGATCCATAAGTCTACGGGTCCAGCGACCGGAGGAGTCGCACACTATGCTAAGAACCTCCCCCGGCCCCAAAAGTATCCACATACAAAGTTTCACGCCGATTGGTTCAGTAGTTTCCGAATGCACAGTGGTCAGACAGACAGACAGACAGACAGACGGAAATTCATTTTTATATATATAGATATATATACGGTAACTGCTTTCATTGTACCAAGCTGCGATTTGTTATCTATCATGTCCAGTAACTCTTCTGAAAGGTAAATAGACAATATCAGATCAGTCGGGATATCCTAGGTCATCTAAACTGTTCTTGAGTTTAGATCCTAAAGTTAACGAGTGTAACTGTAACTTCTTACATTAAAAGCTATGATTTGTAATCTATCATGTCCAACAAGTTTTCTGAAAGTTACAGTTGTTGTTTTTATCAACTAAGCTTCATAACGGTAAGGAGCCCATAATATCCCAACAATACATAACAACGCGTATTGTTCCTGCTTTGGTAAGTACAGTGGATCATGTAACACCTTAACGTAGTGGCAAAAGCTATTATTACAAATGTAGACCAGAAGCTATGGTCTCCGGAGTAGTGATGTTGATCTGGAATATCTCAAAACTATCATTACAGATTACAGTCTAAAGTTCATTGTGAGACTAACTACTGTTACAATCAAGAGCTAACCTTCAAGATAGTTTGGACGACCCTCAATGTCCCAAAGGTTCATAAAAATATATAGTAGACTTTAGGTAGGTCCAGTCATCGTTATTGATTATGAAACGTTACTCAGTATGTCAGATATGGCTGATGTTACGAGTGTAGACCTGAAGTTCTGAACTCATGGATAGTTTGGCTGACTTGGAACATTCCCATAGTGTCTCTAAATGACATTTCAGATTCCAAGAGTTGATGGATCTCAACAGATCCTATGCTATTATTTATGGTGAAAATACAGTTTTTCTTGTAGATTTGAAGGTCTTCATTATAGAACAGTTTGGACGACCGTGTATGTCACAAAGGTTTGTAATAAAAAAGTAGACTTCAGACTGTTCCAGTAACTGCGGTTCATTATGCAGCGTTACTCAGAATAACATATATGGATACAGTTACGAGTGTAGACCTGAAGTCCTGAACTCCAAAGAAGTTTGGCTGACCTGGAATATCCCTGTAGTGTTTCTAAATGACATTTGAGATTTCAAGAGCTTTACGGATCTCAGCAGATTATGCTATGCTATTATTTATGGTGAATACACATGAAATATTTCTTGTAGATTTGAAGGGCTTCATTATAGAACAGTATGTACGACCGTAAATGTCCCAAAGGGTTATAACAAAAAAAAAGTAGACTTCAGATTGCTCCAGTAACTGCGGTTCATTATGCAGCGTTACTCAGTATAACAGATATGGATACTGTTACGAGTGTAGACCTGAAGTCCTGAACTCCAAAGAAGTTTGGCTGACCTGGAATATCCCTGTAGTGTCTCTAAATGTCATTTCAGATTTCAAGAGCTTCGCGGACCCCAGTAGATTATACAATACTATTATATATGGTGAAAACACATAAAATTTTTCTTGTAGATTTGAAGGACTTTATTATAAAACAGTTTTGAGGTTTATAATAAGCTCTTAGACTTCATATTGCTGCAGTAACTGCGATTGATTATGTAGCGTTTCTCAGTTTAACAGATATGGATACTGTCACGAGTGTATACCTGAAGTCCTGAACTCCAAGGTAGTTTGGCTGACCTGGAATATCCCTATAGCGTCTATAAATGACATTGTAAATGTCAAGAGCTTCACGGAATCTTATGCAATGCTATTAGTTGTGGCGGAAATACATAAAATTATTCTTGTAGATTTGAAGGACTTCACTACAGGACAGTTTGAAACACCTAGAACATCCCAGAATATAAAACACCTTTTGATATTCTTGATGAAGGCTAAATGGATACATATAAACGAAACCCATATTCAAGTTAAGCTTTTAGAACACCTGGTATGTCAATTATTTCGTTTTTTTTTTTTTTAATTTCATGGTGTTCAGGATGATCTAGGTTATCAATGAAGTCCCAAATACAAATATCCCAATTTTTCCCTAATAAAGGACTCAATTTGCAACAACTTTGCCGAAGACAGTATTCTGTTTTATCGAATGGGTGAATTTATACAGCTGTTTCTATGTTGGTGTCATATATGACCCCTCCGGCTCCAAACGGTTAATAGAGAATCATTCAATCATATATTTTGCAAGTACAGAAATTTAAAACAGAATTAGTAAAAGTGATAAGACCCGTTCTCCTAGAGGGTTCACCAAAAATTGTGAGTAGATATAGGTTAAAGATATAAAATAAATCCATTTATAGCTTTTAGCTTACCACGATAATCGAAGGGTTTGCTCAAAAGACTTTTTAAAACTTCGCCCACAACATTGGCAGAACTGTACCACGAGGGGTCTCTTCGATAGAGTTCGGAACTACTCCGGCCAACATTCCTCTGGCTGGTACCGTTGGCTAGCGTCGTCGACCACGTTGCACTTCGTCGCTGCCAATTTCCATCCTGCAAGCCTCGTTACTGAACTGTAAGACTGCAACCATGAACCGGGTAATGCGGCGAAGAATTTTTGATTCAGTTTTATTGTTAAAACGATTAAATACTAAACAAATGAATGAATGAATAAATTGTATTCTAAAATATACTGAGTGCAAGGCCGTGCCCAAAGGAGAGGTTTTGGGCTAGAGTTCTTCCCGTTGCCCCAATTTCATTTACTAGGCATCCCTTTGGCATTTACCAAGAAACACCCCTAACTTTCACCTTTTCTGTGAACAGACTTGCTGAGAGGTGTTACCAATAACTAAATAAGCAAAATAAAAAAAAAAACTGAGTTAAAGCAAAAGCTCATTCTGCTCCAGAGCCTAATTCTCTACACAATTTCAAATGTTCCTAACCACATAAAACCATAACTTACCCACAAGTAATCCAGTGCAATGGCATGGAAGTAACCTGATAAAGATGTCCCTTATCCCTGCTCTCTTTCAGACGGGATGAATAACACATGCCGATCCGGTCGACTGGATCCCAAAAATCCTTCTTCTCGTTCCTCAATTCCAAGGAAAACACCAAATGTCCCGAAAACTTCCAATGCGGTTCGGTGCTGCTGCTGCATCAGTCGTCCAGGCGATGGCTCTTTTTCCAATTTTTATTCACCCAGTTCAAAAACCATGTCCTCATCGTGCGCTTCTCGGTTGGTTATGCTTTCCGGCAACCGGAAAGTTTGCGAACAGTTTGATAAGACGAAATCTTCGGCGGAGGGCGGATGTGGGTGTCCGCGCCCAAAGAACCACACCACGCCGATATTCTGGGTCGTCAAATATTGCCTGATAATAAAAAATAATAGGAAAAGATGGTGTTCCAGTGAAGACTACTGGTGGAGGGAGAGCGAAAAAAGCCGAATGTTTGCCATACATGCGGAAAGTTGGTCCATCGCGATGGAAAGTCCATCGCGGGAGATGACGACGACGACGGTGGCATTATGGAACACAAAGTAAAATCACACAGTGATAATGGAATATGAATGTACTTTTTGTAGGGAACACGCGGCAACGATTCGTTGTGCATCGGAAAAGTTTTTCCATCTCCATTCCGGATGAGGACGAACGCGATGTACCTACTGCTACTGGACGAGTGCTGAATGTCAGCTCACTTCTGCGGTTTTCTCAGTATGATTCAATCCTAGAAGTTGAAATAAGCAATCTGAAAATAGCGGGAAAATATTAAAGTTCACATTGTTGGACTGGAAATCTCTTAAGCCTTCCATGAATGTCAGGAGCGCTGAATGGATGAGAATTACACCCATGAATGAATGCATTGTCACAACACCTATCTGGGATAAAGTCAGTCACTGATTGAGCAGAACAGTCGTCTGTCGGTTTGAAATGTGTTAATGGTAGAAGTGTTCAACAGTTGGAGACCCACATCCCTAGTATCGCGATTGCAATTAAAAGTTTTGCCACTCAGTGTCGGGATGGGACATGTGATTCAGCGAGAAACTTTTCAAATCCAAATGGTTCGTCTTATTGCCATATCATTTTCCAACACTATCGCCGATCCAGCAACCTTTCCTCTCAAATGCTGGTATAATTTATATTTGGCTCAGAGATGAAGATGATGATAGATGTCGTGCTTATATTATGCCTGGACTTCCCTGTCATTCGCGGTTCCGCTTGTCAGCGTGTACTTAATTTTTGACGCGTTCGCCATCAGTCCGACCTCCGCTGCTTCACGTTTCAGGCGGAGTGTATAGTTCTGTTACTATCGCTCCAAATGTTCTAGCAATGATATCATTGCCATTCGCAAAACAGAATAATTGACCGGATTTCGCAAGAACCGTGACCCGGTTGTTGTGCTTGGCTACTCGCATTACACCTTCCCGTGCGAGTTTGAACTGCAGGCATGATAGTCCATCACCTGGTGCCCGGCGATATTCTAACGAACTAGACAGCACATTCGAAACCCTTACGCAGTTTTCTAACCGCCCATTGTAAATAACTTTAATCAAACTAGTCAGCTCCCCGGAGAAGCCGTTCTCGTTCATGATTTTCCATAAATAGCAGAGTGCGATTGATACTGTCGTACGCCGCAACGAAGTCGATGAACAGATGGTGCTTTAAGACCTGGTATTCGCGGCATTTTTAGAAGATTTACAGTTCGGCGAAGATCTGATCCGAGTTCGGGTGATCGAACTCATTCGCCGGTTTAGAAGACAGGCGACGGAAGATGATCTGGGATAGCACTTTGTTGGCAGCACTGAAAATGGTGATCGCTCTGAAGTTCTCACGTTCCAAATGGTCGCCTTTCTTATGAATGGGGCAGATTACTCCTTCCTTCCACTCTTCCGGTATCTGTTTTCCCAGATCCTGACTATCAACAGGAGAAGACAAGTGGCCTACTTTTCTGGGCCCATCTTGATGAGTTCAGCTGCGATACCATCCTTACCAGCTGCTTTGTTGGTTTTGAGCTGGTGAATGGCATCCTTAACTTTCCGTGGGTGTTGGCTCATTTCCGTCCTCTGCTGCATTGGTGTAGTCGTTCCCTCCGTTGTCGTGGTCTCCCGTGTGTAACTCCGCTGTCTGGGATTAAGGGTTTTGGGGTCTTCAGGGTCGTTGAGCGTGATTTTGGGGCTTATCTTTACCGTCAAGTGGAGGCACTGAGGTGAACAGGAGCACTGATATAATTACGATGGCAAACAAAGGGAACACACACAAAAAGGTACAAGAGATGGAACAAAATGAAACCGAACCCGACTCAAAGACAAAATTCGACAAAATGGAGGAGTACTGGGACGTCGAGGCTTGGCGGTTCCTTTGGAACCCGGAAAGACGAACAAAATACAAAAAGTAGTGGAAATGCTATTAAACAGAAATATACTCTTTAAAAAGGATAGGCAATCTATTTACAATTACTATATACAATTTTATTGTGACGTCACATTTCTTTGGGGTTTTGTGGTTTTACTAGCGGTTTTTAGTGGAGGTTGTGGGCATATTGGGAACTGCTGCTGGTGGTTGCTGGTTGGACGGAGCTGCGGGGATGGACGAGCGGGTGATCGGCGGCCTGCTCATCTGATGACTGGTTTGGGAACCGATGTCGGGCTCATTGGCGTCCTCCGACTTGGTTCGCTCGATGAGATGGCGGTTTGATGTGTCCGCCGGCCTATTGCGTGTATTTGCGGGTGCAATGGCGGGTTTTTGCTGCACTTCACTGGTTGCGCTGGCGTGGGTTTGACTATTTTCCGGTGAAGAAAGGCCACAAATAAAAAGAAAATGCCCAATGCTTGGACCTAACCATCACAGATTAGAATTTCGCATTGTCCTCAGCACAAACCTCAACATTCTTCTTGTTTACAATTTTAACCACTTAATTACCTTTTCTTGTTGTTTTATATGCGTTGTTCTTTGTACCCTGGTTGTTTGTTTGCTTGTTTGTTTCGCATTTTAACGATTAGGAACTACAACAATTTTAACAAATTTTAGAATAAGGTAACAATTAACATATTTTTCAACACACTGTCTTCGTTGCCGTACTAACACCTTTTTAACGTACTAACAATTGACCATTTAACTTGCATGGCTAAACGACTAAACCACAAACAAAAGAGAAAAAAGACTGATTAACGACACTTCCACTAACAATGAGGTTTTAACAATTAACACTAACCTCGACATTTTTCTAACAAAACTACACACGCGCGCACTACTAAACGTTCCGGTATTCGCAGCAAAAAGAGAATGTCTGCTTTGAAGCCTGGGGTTTTTATAGGATACGGTACAACCACCCTAATGCATAACTGTGGTGTGCTCCATCTGTCGGCGGGTACAAAAAGGGCGAGGTAATCTTCTGCCCCGATTCTCAAATTGCTCGACATCAAGCAACACTCACAAAATGACAGAAAATATATAGCCACTCATTAGCTCACAAATCCAACTACGAGTATCTGACCCGAAGTATATTGGGGAATATTTACAAAGGGCGTAGGAAGGGAAATCTGGAAAAGGGAATTGGAAAAATTCTAAAATTGTGGTGGAGCCACAAGCTTAACTTGGAACCAACGGTTACACGTGCCTACGTCCCCAACGCCATTCAGGTGCTCGTCGAAGTGCTACTTCCACCTTTCGATCACCTGACGTCCATCCGTCCGTCAAGAGCCCTCCGTTCTTCTCGTAGAACTTCCGTGTTTCATGGGAACGGCACAGCAGTTCCATTTTCTCGCACTCCGCCTTTTCCAGGCAGCGCTTTTTTCCCCAAAAGAGGTAGGTCTGCTGTTCCCGCGTTCTGTCGGGTTCCGTGCTGCAGCTTGTTCACTAGGGTGGCCCACATTTATATGAAAAACAAAAATTTCGAAAAATGCCAAGTCTTACCTCCTAAATCAGTTGTTTGGGACTCACAGAACGTACTTTCAAAATTTGAGCAAAATCGGTTGAGCCTAAGGGGGCGCTCAAAACGCTTGAAGTTTGTATGGGAAAACTTGGCCAAATATATGCAGATATTTTAAGTTTTTGAATTTTGCCGCTAGGTGGCGCTGTAAGCGTTCAATAAATAAACCCTTTGGTATTATTGTAGGTGACTATATGCCAAAGAACTTTGTCGAAGACCGCGAAGTGATCCGATGGCTGTGAAAAAAGTTATACCCTAGGCAAAGTACGGCAAAGTATTGAGATTTCATTATTGATATTATTCCTTTACATGTATTGGAAAAACAACAATAAAGTTTATCCTCACTTTACCTAGGGTATAACTTTTTTCACAGACGTTGCATCACTTCGTGGTCTTCGACAAAGTTGTTTGGTATACAGTCACCTACAATAATACCAAAAGGTTTGATCATTGAACGCTTACAGCGCCACCTAGCGGCAAAATTCTAAAACTTAAAATTTCTGCATACATTTGGCCAAGTTTTCCCATACAAACTTCAAGCGTTATGAGCGCCCCCTTAGGCTCAACCGATTTTGCTCAAATTTTGAACGTAGCTTCTGAAAGTCTAAAACAACTGATTTAGGAGGTAAGACTTGGCATTTTTCGAAATTTTTGTTTTTCATATAAGTGTGGGCCACCTTATTGTTCACCCTCGCTGCGTTCTATTCTTTCAAAATTCTCTACACTCATCGTCGAACCAATCGTTCCTTCGACTCCGTTCTATATACACAATGTTGGTCTCTGCTGCGTTGTTGTTAGCAACTTTCATCGTACTCCAGCAGTCCTCCAGAGGGTCTTCATTGAGCTCGTCCTCGTCCGGCAACGCTGGTCCAGAATTCTGCTCGTATATGGTGGCCTTCGGTTGCTTCAGATGCCCCAGAGAGATCGGCAGTTCCACTTATTGGATGGAAAATAGCAGAGCAAGCAGTAAAACACGTCTTTACAGGTTGAGGTAACAAACTGATGTGATCTTTATTCATCTCCTTTTCCCTCTTCATTCATGCCCCATTGCTAAGGCGGGTTTTTAGTGTAAGCACTAATAATCCATTCACACTGTCGACTGCGTACTCGATAAATGCGTGATGCTTAATGGCACAGTGATGTTCAATGGCACAGTGCTACCATCACCACGTACCGAGCTTCCAATTGCAAGTCCTTTTTGTTCGCTGAGGTCCTTGTTGTTGGTCTCGGGTTGTATTCTCTTGTTGATTTTTCGAATCCAGTAAGTAAACCCTTCGTCCCTGACAGCATACGTCTAAAGTTCTCACCGGGGTTGGTTACCCTATCTTCCCTAAAGTTGCTCATATCTCGGTCGGTGCCACGCGGAGGTAGGGATTGGAGTTGCGTGTCAAGAAGCTGAAGAATCTTACATAAGGTCTGAATCGCATTGCCAGCCTTTACCGTGCCGTGAAGCGCCGCTAAAACTGTTGAAACTCCCTGAGATCCCATGGAACGGTTCTCTAAACATGTAAATCCTTCTGAGGTTTCCTGGAACACGTGAAATGCCCTGAAACGCTTCTCAAGACCTTCACCTTCCATCTGTAAGGCGATGAATCGCCCCGAAATCTCCTATATTCCCTGAGTAACCCTTTGAAACTCCCTGACACCGCCTACGATCGCTGAAAGGTCCCTTAATCCACCCAAACCTCCCTGAGATATCCTGAAACAGCCATGACATCTAAAATGCCATTAACTCCCTGCACATCCCCTGAAACGCACCTGAAAGTTTCGTCAATCTCCTTAGAAACCACTTAAATCCTCATGGTACTTCCATGAAATCCCCTAAAACTTATTGAAACCCTCTCAAACTCTAAACCCCAGAGGATTTCAGCTCAAGCCTCCCAGAGGCCCTCTGAAATATCTGAAAACGCCTCTTTCTGCTATATGAAATATTTCGAAACCCATGACGTCTAGGTACATACTTGGATGTTTTCTTAATTTTTAATTTCTCCCCGAAACTTCTCAGAAACCTCCTGAAACTCCCTTTAAACTCGCCTGAAATCCCTTGAATCGCTTTCGAATCCATTTGAAATCCTACTGACACCCACTGATATCGCTCAAAACACCCCGAAACGCTTTGAAACGTCTTTAATCATCATATGAAAGCCCTCAGAAACCGGTTTACGTGAACTTTTCTGATTCTCTAAACCCCTCAAAAGTCCCCCAAAATCCCCAGAAATCTCCTTAAAAAATCTTTTGCAACACTCGGAAACGCCCAGAAACTTCTAGAAAACGCCCAGAAACCGATCAGAAAAACTTTTCAAACCGCCATAGACTTGCCATAAACTCTATCGAAGTCCTCTTAATTTCTTGAACCGGATCAGAAAGTTTCCCTGACACTCCCACCGATTCCCCTTATATGAACTCTACTGAAACCTCTTGGAACTCGCTAATACCCCTGAGTTCCACAGAAATGCCGTGAAACCCTTCTGGAAATCATTCTTAGATTCTCGTAGGCTTATCTTAATGTTTCCTAAAGTGAAACGCCTCAGAAAACTCCCTGATACCCACGCAGACTTTCCTCAAACTCTACTAAACCCCATTGAAACCGCATTAAAACCTCTGAAATCACCTAAAACGTCTTGCAGCTCATTGGAGCCCCTCATAAAACTCTCCTGAGACTTCGTAGACCTCTCTTAAACCCTACTGAAATCCTCTGAAACCCTCTGAAACGTTCTGAAACGCCATAAATCTTTTCAAAACGCCTTGAAGTCTTTTAGAACATTCTTCTGAGAGCCCCGTTGTAAAAACACTGGTAATGTCCCCTGAAACGCCCTGGAATCCACTGAAAAGCATTCACGCCTTGAAGCGCACTCTTGCAAAACTCCTGAAGCTCTCTCTTGAATAGCCCCTGAAGCCCTTTAAACGTCTCGATCCGCCTCAAAAATCCTCCAAAACACTCCGAGTTCCTCCGAAACCTTTCTGAAACCTTCTGGAGCTCACCTAGGAGCCCCTGAAACCGCTTTATATTTACAGGGGGTGGCAAAATGTTTGGGATAGAAAACATTTTTTTCTCTCACAAAAACATGCTGTAACTTTTCATTGAGTGCATCAAAAATTCTCAAATTTTGACGTTTTGTCAACCTATTATAGGTACAAATTTGAGCTCAATTGGTTAATCTTTCGCGAAGCTAGAACCGTTCACGTAAAACTATTTTAGACAACTAATTTTTGAACTGCACTCTATGAAAAGTTACAGCATGCTGAATTTTTTTTGTGAGAGAAAAAAAAGTTGCCTTTCCCAAACAATTTGGCAACCCCCTGTATCTATAAAGAATGTATGAGCAGTCTAGTCCATCCTATTCAACCAAATTGTTTATCCTGTGAAACAATAAAACAAACACAAAGCATAATAATGATCCGTAATAGTATGCTGTCGGCCAATCTTTGTGTAGGTACATAAATATACACGTAAATACGCTCCCAAGGCAACATAAAACAATCATCAATTGAGATAAATTGCCGCTGTTATTGCCGCATTGTCTCGGGAGAAGGACCTCACCAGTCAGTAGTGTAGTGGACTCTGGCGTGGACCGAAGTTCATCCATTCTCTAACTATGTACTCTTCTGGCACTTCAAGCGGTATACGTTATTGCTGATCAATAATGGTTACTGGGAAAACATGACCAAAGTACAAATGTTCACCTCCTCGGTCCGAAACACAGCAATGGACGAAATGAAGTGCCATTCCTGCAGAAGAGAATCGATTGTCTTTATGCGGGGTTGAAGTGATTAATTTTATGATGTTGCAATGTGTTGGACCCCTTCCCGAGAAGGTGCTAAATTTCGAGAGGTATTGAGAAGTAATCTTCCACGAGTAATCAACTAAGAATTGCAACATTCTGAAATCCAAATAGATAGCTACCAAATAAATTTGAACGATGTTCTATCTTCGCAACTCAATTGTTCGCCCCCTCTCCTGACGAATTAACTCCGATATAGAACCGAGTTCAATCTTCGACGAAAGAATCAATTATCCGTTTGTTAATGGCTTGATTCCGACAAGCGTGAAACGTGCCGCCATCAAAAATTGTAGCAAACTCAATAAACTTCCTCTTCAGTGGACGGTGGCGGCTCTTGCGATGAAACCCAATTAGGATTCAATCCATCGCCTGAACCATTAATCACTCGGGTACGCACAGGAAGCATCCGACGAGAACTGCCAGTCCGTCAGGCAGTGGGCAAAAATTTACATTAATTAAGAGCCTGGAACGCATCTGCAGTAGGGTGTGGCGAAAATTGATGCTATTGAAAGTAACACTGGTTACATTTTTTATGTTTTGTGTAAGTTGAGTTTTGAAGCACACACACTAAAAAAATTCTAATACAAAATATTTGGATAAAGTAAATTAAAATTAAATTTTAAATTGGAAGATATACAGATATGAACGTAGCAAAATAACCAGATTGGAAGAAAGGAAGTTAGGAAGATAAGACAATTTAAAGAGAGTAAGATTGGAATATTGGAGGATGGGAATATGGGAAGATGAGAAGATAGAAAAGTAAGAAGATAGGAAGATACGAAAATAGAAATATAGGAAAATAAGAAGATAGGATTATACAAGAGAAAAAAAACAGAAAGATACAAAATAACAAGCTAAGAAATTGAAAAAATAGGAAGATAAGAAGATGGGAAGATCAACAGATAAAAGTTCAGGAAGATAGGAAATTATAGTTAGGAAGATAAGAAGATTGAAAGACTGTTAGATTCAGCATTTGCAATGACCCACCCTAATACGCATCGACTGTCGGTCTAATTTCATTTATCCAAGTACAAATTGAATATGAAGAACACTGAAGTGTATCCTTGTTCCTGCTGATATCCATCCTCCGTTCCATTGACCATCAATCCCAGTTTCCGTTGCATCAGGACTGGGTGAGATTCTTGAAGAAGGCACTTTTCAGTCCCAGTCACGTTGCCATGGTATTACGGGCCGGATGGACTCCAATACCCATTGCTGCTGGCTGTCGTGTTTCAATATTTTGACAAGTGTTACAGAACCGAACGCTTGTCTTTCCCATCAGCATCGTCGCAACAACAACGTGTGGCTCTCTGAGGCCAACAATGAAGAGGCGCGCGTTTGCAATATGTAGTAGCCTCTCTACTACTGGATGGAGGAACGAGCAGCATTCAGTCAATCAGTCCGACAGGCAGGCAAATTGTATTTTCCTCGAGAAAACGTGTCCGACATATCTTAGTATGTTCCGGGACGTGTTTACAATGCTAGTCAAAGGGGTTAAGTTGTATTGTGTTCTTCAAGTAGTTTAGCCATTGTGAAGCGCCCTGTGCCGTCCAGGGGCTGCATTAAACACAACACGGAATGTGATATCTTTCATTTCATAACAGTCCGACGATATCTTTTTAATAAACTATATTGAAGTATCACAAACCATCACTTAACTTATATTACAACGATTCACTTTTTCTTGTATCACCTTTCTGTATTTCTTCACCGAACTACTAAGTTTAACAATCTAGGGACACTTCTAGCTTCTTCTTGACCCGACTACTAAGTCCTACCTACAGCCTTAGGACAGTATCTAGAGGTGTCCCACATGGGAGCTCAAGACTTATCCGATGTGCTGCCTGCGTTAACGTTGTCACCGAACTCCCCGACTACTGGCCCCGACTGAAGCCAAAGCCTCCGTATTTATAGCCTAAATTTCCTAGCAATACCCGAACCAGCTTGGGCGTGTCTAAAATTCCTACGATCATTCTCGTCTTGCCGAAGATGTCATGATAATTCCTAACAATGCCCGAACCAACTTGGGCGTATCCAAAACCCTACCAAATGAAAATACTAATAAGTCCAAAACCTAGACCTCTACCTATCCTACTTGTCCTCATCGTGATTAAAATCCTTCTCTTCTTGAAAACATCACGACTCTTCTATCTTGGGCGTATCCCAAGCCCTACCAAGAATATTAATGCCAACGAAAAACTTAAATTTCCTAACCACGCCTGACTTGGGCGTGTTCGCACAAAACCTACTGAGAATCTTTACACCAAGGCCTACATCTTCTAGCCCCGCCTCACTTGAGCGTATACAAGGCTTAGGTGTGTGAAAGAATTGAACCCCACCATCGACGTCATTATCATTCTCCCCATCATCATCATCGTCACCATCATCATCCTCATCGTCTTTGGAATTTGGCACCAAATTCTCCAAAACAAAGCACCCGCTTTGTTATTGAAGTGTACCTTACTTGGGCACAGTGAACCCTAGCCGAGCCCCGGCCGCGGATGTTGGTTGAAATTATACCCCCACATTCTTTTCTTTCAGTTTACTCGAAGTCAAAACCAGGGATTGGCGGCATGCACCGTGCGGTGCGAAAAAAGCGTGTGCTTCACACAATCGCAAGTGCTCGTCTCCCGTTTTGCCGAGAGACAAGAGACGTATGAGTGAGAGCTTTCGTAATTGTGCGAGAGACAATCGCAGCACTAGCTCTACGGCGCAGGGAGTAATGCACGGTGCTTGGACTGCGCTTGTCTCCAAACAGAAAAAATCAATTAATAAATTAATTGAAGAGTTTGTGTTTTCGTCAAAGTTGTTAAGCTTGTCAAGGGTTGACAAGTGATGGGTCGTTTGATTCGAAATTTTTCCAATCGTGCGTAGTATCAAGCCAAGTGCTATGCACGGAGACAAGCACCGAGAGAGTGCATACGACAGAGCGTGAGAGCTCCAGCGCGCGGCAAAGTAAGCGAGAAACACACAACCGATTGCGCGTACTCGTCTCCTTCTAGTTTGTTGTGCTGTCTCGTAGCAGAGTGTGCGGCACGCAAAGAGTTTTGAGTCGCACCCTATCCCTGGTCAAAACAAATCGAGTGCAAAACAAGTCCGGCGCCGTATGCCGCCAATCGAAACAAAAATAAACAATCTTTGTTCCAGCGCGATCAATAGGATGTCGCGGTTCTATATCATTCTTTCGGGTTCATTACCCATCGTTGTCCCAAGCGTAATTGAAATTGCATCACACCGACCGGACCTAGCGCGTTGCAACACGATCGCACCCGGCCACCACCGGACGATGATGGGTTATAAAAACTAGGTCAATAACAAATGGTGCGATTTTCGTTGCTTCCAATATGACGCGCCTACGATGAAAATTGAATCTAAAATCCCCCCGGGCAGCTGTTGGGAATGATGGGTGTTTCAGTTGAATATTTGAACTTTGAATATCGGAGTGTGTGGGAATATTTAGGTCTATGCAATTGTTGTACAGGGTGGGTACACTTTTTGTTCTCATAGGCCTTGTTAAGCTTAACACAAAGTTTGTGTGATTACTTCCGCAATGTAATTAAGTATTTCTACGTTCATTTTCAAGTATCTATTTGACGTCAGAGGTGAAAGTGGATGCCAAAATCTTTAAGTTCAGGAAAAAATCTTTCAAAATAATCAATTTTGTTGATCCCAGCTCGAAACAACAAGCAAAGCTGGTATCTGCAACAATTTTGACACAAAAAAGTGCTGTAACTACGGCTGTAATTTTGCAATGGTTCGACAAAATTTGTCAAAGAAATGGACTGAGAGCACTTTGATTTATGATTATTGTCTACGTCACATTTCGAAAAAATCAGTTCAGTACATCAAACTGTAGATCAAAAATGATTCTGTCACATTCACCTGAAAGCCATTCGTCCGAATGACAAACGCCAGAAGAATTCCATGCAATTTCTTCACACATTTTTTTCTGTTTTGTCATGATAGAAGTTTAAGGCGACAGGTGTACTTAGTAGCCGCCTAATCGCCAACCGACTATTGGGCGGCAGGGATTATAGTCCCGGGGCCTGACGAACTCTCCTGCTTGCGAGTCAGCTTCGCAGTCGTCGGCTAAGAGTAGGACTACGAACACCAATTCAGTAACAAATTTTGAAAACGACGAATAATCAATGGTGTAGCATTGATTATACGTCGTTTTCAAAATTTGTTACTGAATTCAAGGTGTCAAGCGACCCGTGCCGAGGAATAAGTGATCGAGGGGGTGAAAAAGGCGCTCGATCTTTAACGGAGCCTGTGGGGTACCTGGGTATCCTCCCACAGTACTTCATCCCTTACCGCGTTAATGCAGGGTTCTGGCGTGGTGCACCTCTTTTCCCGTGCGACTCGTGAGATTTGAACATAAAGAAAAATAACCCAAAAATCAAAAGGTAGGAGATGGTGGTGGTGGCGATCGTAACCCCTTCATAAGAACAGGCATGGAATCCTCCTCAGAGCAAAACAAGAGAACAAAAAATCAACTCCGCGCTCCCGCATTCAAAGCTAGAGCGTTTTCTCTCGTTTTGTTTCAGCTTCCTGCTTGTAGCTTGTGACTCCGAAAAATGTGCGGATTGATTGCTCAAAAAAGTGCGTTTCCTCAAAATTGAGGCACTTTGTGTACGCCGGAAGTAAACATGAATATGTTTGTGATATCAAATCATTTATTAACAATTGCACAAGTATTTATATGTGCAATTATGACATACCACCCGATCGGCGAGCTCATACTGCGAACAACGCCATAAAAATAGTCCACCAACTTACCGGGTTCCTCAAAAATGAGGCACAAAAAAGTTACACTTTGGGGCTGTCCATAAACCACGTGGTCATGAGGGGGGGTTCGGCCAATGATCATTTTGTATGGACAAAGAAATTTTTTTGTATGGACTAATGACCACGCGAGGGGGTTGAAAAGTCCCAAAAAAAATGACCACGTGGTTTATGGACAGCCCCTTTGTGTTGATTCAAGTGCACGGAAAGATCGATGTACACAGAGCAAGGAGTAACTTTCACGCAGCGATCGAAAAGACAAAAGATTTCATGCAAACTTGTGTGAAAATTCACGCAAATTTGTGTAAACCCGGATCAGCACATTTTTTGTGCTGATCCAGTCGAACGCAAATATGAGTGAAAAATCCTTTGTCTTTTCGCAAGTTACTCATTCGCTGTGTACTTTCGTTTTAGGGTGTGGCTCGAAGTTTCTCTTTGTCTCGCTCCCGTTCTCTCTTTGTGCATCGTTCCAACACAAACGGCTTCGGTACACGCAGAACTCGATGTACACAGAGCAACGAGTAACTTTCACGCAGCGAGCAAAAAGACAAAAGAATTTTCACGCAGATTTGTGTAACACCGGATCAGCACATTTTTTGTGTTAATCCAGTCGTACACAAATCTGCGTGAAAAATCCTTTGTCTTTTTGCTCGCTGCGTGAAAGTTACTCGTACGCTGTGTTGTTCCATTTAAAGCTAAGTTTCCTGTTGCCAAGTAGAGCGCTCAAGTAAAATTTCACCTTTTTCCGTAAGTAATTTTGACAGTTGTTTAACTGACAGCATTTTATCGAAATGATGCTGTAAGAAGGATGTGAAGAAAAGGGCACCAGGTTGTTTACGATTTGGGCTTAGAGAAATTTCGTTCTTTTCCTCAGGAAATGTTATTGAAATTTAAATGTACTATTTCGCGCGCGTGTAGGGAAAATGGTTCAATTTAAAACTTTTGAGTGGGCTTCTGGGGAAAAGCCAGATAGTGAGATTCCAACGGAGTTGTGAAGCTTTCCAGGGAAAATATTGATTAGAGACATTGCGCTGGAATTCTGGGGGAACTTTTAATGGTATTACAGAGAGAACTAAGGTTAGATACTCATTAAAAATTCTGCAATTTATTCGTTCGGACTACGATGGAAGGAATTCTGCTGAGACTCTGGCGGGTACTTTATGGAGTTGTTGAAGAAATACTGGGACAAAGCTTCACGGGACTCCTCCGGAGGTCCAGGAATTCCTCCGAGGATTCCTCAGAAGAATCTCTGGGAGGAATTCTTGAAGGAATCTCCGAAGAAATTCCTGGAGGAACCTCCAGAATTGGGGGAATTCCGGGAGGAATCTCCGGAGAAATTCCAGGAAGAATCCCCGGAGGTATTCCTTGATGAGGAATTTCTGGAGGGATTCCTGGAGGAATCCCCGGAGGAATTTCTGGAGGAATCTCCAGAGGAATTCCCGAAGATATCTCTGGAGGAATTCCCGGAGAAATGTCTGGAAGAATTTCCGGAGGAATCTCCGAAAGAATTTCCGTAGGAATCTCCGGAGGATTTTTTGGAAGAATCTCCGAAGGAATTATTGGAGAAATCTCAGAAGGAATTTCTGGAGATTTGCTCCAGAAGATGCTCTGATGATTGCTCCATAAATTCCATCGGGGATGCCTCCGGGAAATTCCTCCAGGAATCCCTCCCGGAAAGTCCTGTAGGAGTTCTGGAAGAATTGCACGGGAATTTCAGAGGAACTCCCGGAAAATTCCTGGTGGAATTATTGGTGAACTTCTGGTGGAATTTCCGAGGTAATTTGAGATGAGTTCGTGGGAAACTCCTGGAAGAATTTCTTGGAAACTCATTGGGTGATTCCAAAAGAATTTCTACAGGATATCCCGGGGAACTCCTACAAGAATTCACGGGGAACTCCTGGATATATTCACGGCAAACACCTGAATGAATTAACGGGGAACTTCTGGAGGCATTCCCGGGGAACTCCCGGAAGTTTTATTGGGGGTTTCCTGGAAGTGGAACCTGATAATTTCTGGATGATTTCCTGGGGGAATCCCTGGAGGAATTTCCGGAACACTCCTTGAGGAATTCCCGGGGAACTCCTGGAGGAATTTCCGGGGAACTCCCACGAAAATATCCGGGAAAATCCGGAAGAATTCCTGATAATATCCTGGAGGAGAACTTCTAGATGAATTTCCGTGAACTCCTGGGGGACATTCTAGAGGAAATATCGGGAAACTCCTCAGAGAACTCTTTTAGGAATTTTCGAGAACTAGAAAACCTCAGATTTTTTTGATAGAGCAAAACAGAGCAAGAGCAATTAATGCTGCAGATTCTCACATAATTCCTTTCTTCCAGGAAACAAACATATTCACCGAGCTGGAGTTGTTCTGAAATTAACCGCAGGATATCCGTGCTCATTGTGTTTTGCCGCGCATACGCGCCAATTTGTGACGTAGTTGGGGGCAAGGCCTTTCAAAACCAATCGAATGCGGAAAATATCGATGCAATTCATCTTATTCAGGCATATCCACGTGAAAACTAGTGCATTGGACTGAAAAATGTTGAATTTTGTCCAATTTTGGAGAGCTTCGACCCCCAACTACGTCACAAGTTGGTGCCTATGCCGCAGCGGCATAATTGCAGATTTTTTTAGTACGTACCGCAGTGCTTCCATTCCATTGCCGAACCCATTGCGTTTTCCGCAATCAAATAAATAAATAAAATATTTGACGCTGTGTACTACATGCCTGTGTACTAACAGCTTAATGCACCCTGATGTCTTTGGTGCGAAAGAAGAAACATAAACGAAAGAGAAATGCCACTTTAACTCACGGAATAATACATCGACATATTATTCCGTACGGAAAATTAACAACATGACTGACAGCATCGCATGACAGTGCCATCTGTTGGCAAATCTTTCTGGCTGCAAATTACTTATCAACTGCGAACGCTTCAGTAATTTTGATTGCAAAAGATTTACGTGACCATTACTTGTCCTATCTTTTTACACATTACTTACCAGGTGGAAACTAGCCATAAGGGTGTAGGAACGCACAAAGATAAAGAGAGCAAAAACGTTCATTTGAGGCACATTGTGGGAGCAAATAACAAGCCTGCATAAGAAGAGGGTTGGCGAGGTCTCCTTTAAGAAGAAGTTAGGTCATATTTAGGTGCGGTCCACTCCCGACAAGCCTGCCGGTGGAGATACTGGATGGAGCGTGGTGGTTGAGGGCCATCAATACCAAGCCGGTTGCGAAACGCGCAAGGGATGAAACCAAGCCCCAGCAAGCCAATCCCAAGAAGAGTGGCGGCCAACCAGACCAAGGGAAGAAGAACCCTTGGATTACGATTGGAAAGAGAAATATGTTGAGAAAGGTGCATCCAGCCCGCAAGCGCGAACGGAGTGACGCGCTGGTCTTCAAAACCGAGGCAGACACATATGCCGAAGTGCTGAAGGCCATACGAGGCGAAAATCATCTCTCACCGCTGGGCGCGGATGTAAAAAGCATCCGACGCACCAGGACTGGAGAGATGACAATAGTGCTGAAGAAGGATGCGGTCAAGAAAGGTGCATCATACAAAGCACTAGCCCAGGAAGTACTTGGAGAAAAATTACAGGTAAGAGCTCTAACAGCGGAAGCAACTCTCCAGTGCACTGCAGTGTATAAACCTGGACGAAATCGCCGACGCAGAAGAGCTCGCTGCCGTATAGATGTACCAAGTGCATCGATCCACCTGCGAAAGGGCCCGGCTGGTACGCAGATTGTCACGTTCTAGCTCCACGTAGAGGAAGAGCGAAACGAACGGCAGGTGGTGTTCGCCGCTGCAAAAGCCGCGCTTAAGCCCGAGATAAGAGCAAGCAAAAAGGCCTGTTTTGAGGGTCTCCGTCAGAGTGCCAATACGAACCCGTGGGGTGACGCCTACAGGATCGTTATGGCCAAGACGAGAGGTGTGATGGCTCCTACAGAGCAATTCCAGAGATGTTGGAGGGGATCATTGGAGGACTATTCACGCGTCATGATCCTAGTCCTTGGCCTCCTTTCGTAGGACAGCCGGGGACTGGGGCTGGCGATGAGGAAAGGGTCACCGATGTGGAACTTGCGGGGATAGCTAAGTCCCTTAGCGTAGGTAAGGCCCCAGGTCCGGACGGAGTTCCGAACCTGGCCATAAAAGTAGCTATTGCAGAGGCTCCCGAGATGTTTAGGTCTGCTATGCAGAAATGCCTGGATGAGGGAGTTTTCCCAGAAGCTTGGAAGAGGCAGAGCCAGGTACTATTGCCAAAGGCGGGGAAACCACCCGGAGACTCGTCTATATGCCGACCAATCTGCTTGGTTGACACAGCGGGGAAGGTGCTCGAAACGATCATCCTCAATAGAATGTTGAGGTTCACTGAGGGCGAAAATGGTCTTTCCAGCAACCAGTACGGCTTCCGGAAGGGGAGGTCCACCGTAGACGCTATCTTGTCGGTTACAAAAACCGCCGAGAAAGCACTCGAGCCTTAGAGTAGGGGAATTCGCTTCTGCGCGGTAGTGACTCTGGATGTAAGGAATGCGTTTAATAGCGCCACCTGGTCTGCTATTGCCGATGCGCTCTTGCGTCTGGGGATACCGGAGTACTTGTACAAGATTCTCGAAAGCTACTTTCAGAATCGCGTACTAGTTTACGACACGGAGGTGGGTCGGAAGTGCTTTCACATAACCTCAGGAGTCCCGCAAGGTTCCATCCTGAGTCCGGTGTTATGGAATGTCATGTACGACGAGGTGTTGAGGTTAGAGTACCCAGTGGGAGTGCAGATTGTCGGATTTGCCGATGACATTACGCTCGAAGTCTACGGTGAAACGATCGAGGAGGTGAAGTTGACTACCGACCACTCGATTAAGGTTGTGGAGGCGTGGATGCTGTCCAGGAAACTGGAGCTTGCTCACCACAAGACAGAGGTGACGGTTGTTATCAACCGCAAGTCGGAGTAGCAGACGGAGATCAGTGTGGGAGAGTGCACTATCCTGTCAAAGCGCTCCGTCAAACACTTGGGCGTGATGATCGACGATAAGCTTACCTTCGGTAGCCACGTCGATTATGCCTGTAAAAGAGCCTCCACAGCTATTGCGGCACTGTCCCGGATGATGTCCAATAGCTCAGCGGTGTACGCCAGTAAGCGCAAGCTTCTGGCTAGTGTTGCTACGTCCATACTTAGGTATGGCGGCCCGGCGTGGGATACCGCGTACTAAGTACCGTTCTAAGTACGGCGCTAAGCTGCCGACGGAAGCTGGAAAGTACTTACAGGCTTATGTGCCTGAGGGTTGCGAGCGCGTACCGTACCGTGTCACACGACGCTCTCTGCGTCACTACTGGTATGGTGCCTATCGGCATTCTTATCAGTGAGGACATGGAGTGCTTCGAAATGCGCGGCACAAGAGGCATACGCAGGACTGCCAGGATGGCCTCCATGGTCAAATGGCAGCGCGCGTAGGACAGTTCCACCAAAGGAAGGTGGACCCATAGGTTGATACCGAGGGTAGATAGTTGGATTAATAGGCGCCATGGGGAAGTTACATTCCACCTGGCACAGGTCCTTTCAGGTCATGGTTGCGTCCGACAGTATCTACACCGTTTCGGGCATGCGGATTCTCCCGAATGCCCAGTGTGCAATGGTTTATAGGAAACGGCGGAACACGTTTTGTTCGTGAGCCCGCGTTTTCGCACAATGCGTGACCGCATGCGCGGGGAGGACACAACTCCGGACAATTTGGTCCAGAGGATGAGTTAGGCTGGAACGCCGTTTCTACGGCTATCACTCATATCGTCTGGGAGCTACAGAGGAGGTGGCGCGTGGACTAGGAAAATGGCTAGTTCAGGTGCAGTACAAGAGGTGGTCCAGGGGTTCGAAGTCGGCTTTGTAGGTCATACCGGTGCCATGCGGCCGAGATCGACCTTTACAGCGATTAAGTGGCCGCGGAGAGGAAGTCCCGGTAGCGGTGCTGGCGTGGCGTCGGTCTACTGGGTTGGATCCGAGCCCGCGATTGGAATGGAGTCCTCGGCAAGGTCGGGTGCAGGTGGAGGCCCAATGTCGACACGTCCTTCTGGCGCTGTCCATAAACTACGTAGACTTTTTTCGGCCATATCAGGTCCCCCTCCCCCCTCGTAGACTTTTGTTCATACAAAATTTTCGAAATTTGTATGGAGCATAGACTTTGGCCAGACAACCCCACCCCCCGCCCGCCCCCTAAGAGTCTACGTAGTTTATGGACAGACCCTCTGGAACTAGTTGATAGGGCCTTACTTACGGAAAGGTCAACTCGCAGTATCAGTTCTTGATACTTGCTGTGCATTAAGGTAAGGACCAATCGGGAAACTGGGCCAGCATGCTACCTTGGTAGACTCCTCAAAACGAGTCATCGATATTTGTTGCTGCAGGCCAGGCAGCTAACTTTGAGGGTGCGATGTGCACTCTTTACCTTCTTGATGATTTCGGAGAGACGTAGGGTTAGGGAATGTTGTTTAGTGACTCGAGGAAAGAGTAGTCGTGGCTTTTACGTTTCTTGTAGAAGACGGCCCTTAACCCCACACTACCTACCTGGATTCTTCTGTTCAGGAGTCTGTTTATTATTCCCCCATGGTTTAGAAGTCTGTGCGGCTCCGTGGTCGTGCGGCTATGGTCACCAAGCTCTTAGTCGCATCGTGCTGAGGAGCGCGGGTTCGATGCCCGCCGCAGCTGTCAGGAAAAGTTTTCGGCTGTGCCACTGGGCGTTGCATGCTAGTCCGTTGTCTAGTGTCGTGCTTCCTTAAAAAAGCGAAAAGCTCACTGGAAGCGTGTCTTTAAGATGAAAAATAACTACAAGACATATAACATAAATATACGGATGATTTAGTGAACCTTCATAGCTTGAAATTTTTATTTCGTATGAAATAATCTATATCTTGCTAAATTTTAATAACAGGCAATATCCTTCCGCGATACGAATACTGTTTGCGGTGTGAGATTATTACCACAGGATTCAAGCAACAAACGCTCTAATTTTTCATTTCGCCAGATTTCACATCACTCATCAAAACTGAACGAACGTTGCAACTTCTCTGACTCCCTACCTACAACTACCCAGCCCGGGCGCGGTGGCACAATGCATCTCCTGGACAACACGCGCCGCCATCCCATCGGAGCTCCGTCCGCAACGGAAAAGTGCCAGACGCGTTCCCGGAGACAATTTTGGCATTTTAAATTTCACTATTCACTGAGCTTAAAATTTAATTTAATTTGAATAAAATGAGACGACGTCGATGACGATGCAGGCAGGCAAGCTTGCTTCCACCACCGCCCGTGATGCGACCATCCAGCGTAGTCAGCAGCGCAGCGTGCTTGTCACCCTTTTTTTGGATCTCGAAAAAGTGAGAAGCAAGTTGTTCTTCGTCAGTCAGTACAATATAGGACTTTCTGGTATTATGAGGTTCGCTAAAATCTACGCTCGTAGGAAAATTAATATAAACCGCACAATAGCGGTAGTGATATGAAGTGATCATAAGAAGTATCACGCGAGATAAACTGGATTAGCCGCCCCTATTTCCGAATCTGCATTACGCCCGCCACTTTATACTAGTTACCTACGTAGTGCTGCTGCATTTCAACGTCAAAAAGCGAGACGCAGCGCTCCATGCACTGCAACGGATGATGATATCGTACAGGAAAGATGATTTTCTGCAACGAAAATGGTTTCACCCACTCTACTTGAATGTGATATGTTGCAGCTGACCTGTCCGGCACTGGTTTTCACTGTTTCAAGGTACGCGCCTCTAACCTAGCATCCTTGACCCTTGGTCAAAGTATTTCAATTTTCCGTTTGAGGTAGAGTGGACAGTGAAATTGAAATCAGCTGAAAGCTGAGAAGTGCGAGTTCGCACACTTGAAAGATTGGGTTATTTAATCGGTTATGTACACTCCCGTTCAAAAGTTTGGAGTCACCCCCTCAAAAACATGTCATTTTTTTGAGCCCATATCTCCGCCAATTTGCGTCCGATTGCAAAACCCTAGGTTTCATTCAAAAGATAATGAGTCAAAGAAACTTTAAACATGATTTAAAAGAAACTTTTTCAAAAAAATTTGTATGTAAACTATACTCAAAGTTGCCAAATATTCTAAAAAATGAATATAAACTTAGGGCAGTGTCACTGGAAGTTGGGTCGACCAAATTTTAAGATGAGAGCGGTAATATGACCCATTTTCTATTAGCTTTCAACTGCTTTTTACAGAACTTAGCTAAAAAATCTAGAAAAAAAGTTATTAAGTAAATTAATCCTTGATATCATCGACCAAAAGTTTGGGGTCACCCCTCAATATGATGTATCGGCCAAAAGTTTGGGGTCACTTTCGTAAAACATGGAAAAGTGATTTGGTGATTTCTTCGTCATCTATAGTTCAATTTTAATTATTTTTGGCTCATTTCAAAGATAATTAACTAAATTTACGTTTGATGTCTTCAACTTAACGTATTTAACGATTTTTGTATATAAAAATGTTATGTAAAGTTAGCACATTTTACCACGCTTCTAAAAATGAGGCAACTTTACGTTAAGTTTTAGTATGTAAATTTCAACAAATATGTGTGGTTCAATGTCTATGCAGTAAGTATCATTCATTTTGTTTCAAATAAGCCAAGAAGAATTAAAATTGAATGAAAGATGACAAAGATATCAACAAATCACTTTTCCATGTTTTACGATAGTGACCCCAAACTTTTGGCCGATGACATCAAGGAATAATTTACTTCATAACTTTTTTTCTAGACTTTTTAGCTAAGTTCTGTAAAAAGGAGTTGAAAGCTAATAGAAAATGGGTCATATTACCGCTCTCATCTTAAAATTTGGTCAACCCAACTTCCAGCGACACTGCCGTAAGTTTATATTCATTTTTTAGAATATTTGGCAACTTTGGGTTAAGTTTACATAAAAAAAAATTTTGTAAAAATTTCTTTTAAATCATGTTCAAAGTTTCTTTGACTTATTATCTTTTGAATGAAACCTAGGGTTTTGAAATCGGGCGCAAATGGGCGGAGATATGGGCCTAAAAAAATGACATGTTTTTGAGGAGGTGACCCCAAACTTTTGAACGGGAGTGTATGTACGTCGCTGACGTTAAAGTCAGCATTTGTTGTTAATTGGAAGATTATAAATAAATAAAATATAACGAACCATAACGGCGCTGCGAACTGCCATTCAAATTCATCAGAAATGTCCGAGGAGTCCTCCAACCAACACAACTTGCTGCATTTTGGTTTACCTTTTCAATTTATGATTGGCCGGCTATCTACCTACAACAATTCTCCCAGTTGCCCAATCAAATGGAATCTTAATTTGATGCGAATGGTAAAAGTCTGCCCGGCCATGACGCCTGCTTGTTGCCAATTAAAATCTTCCGCGGAGGCGAGCGATTCGGTGTTGACGGATTTTTTGCGTTTATGTACAGTTTCAATTAATCGCATCGATTATTCCCCGGGTAAAAATAAATGTGAAGTGAGATTTTTGTTTCGACGAAATGCATGATTGTGCCAGTTCAAATAATAGACTAAATCAAATGGAGAACAATGCTGAACTAACTTCTCTTCTATACTCTTGAAATTGTTGTTTACATTTTTATGGTATTGTTGTCTGACTCCAAAATAGAACTTTTCTTCAGTATAATAGTAGTGTTACGCGACAATCAACCCCCACTGAAGTATAATTCTCGATAGAAATCTTCAATTTATCAAATTAAATTTTTTAGTCGGGTTGCTGTCCGACATCCTGATGACGTAATCCGCCCACCGTAGCCTCCCAATTTTCGCGGTGTGGACGGCGATGGTTGGTTTTCTCAGCAGCTGATGTAGCTCGTTGTTAATTCGCCTTCTCCAAGTCCCGTCTTCCATCTGCACTCCGCCGTAAATGATACGCAACGCAACATTTTCCGTTCGAAAACTCCAGGGGCGCGTTGGTCCTTTACACGTAGCGTCTATGCTCCGTGCCCATAAAGGACTACCGACCTAAGGGTTCGTTCAAATATTACGTAACGCTAATAGGGGAGCGAGGGGTCTAGCGCTGTGTTACGCTTCATACAAAATTTTAAAATTTCCCATACAAAAGTTGTTACGTGGGGGAGGGAGGGAGTCTAAAATCGTCAAATTTTGCGTAACGTAATATTTGAATGAAAGCGTTTTGTGGATAGTTAACTTCGTGTGACGACGAACTTTGTTCTGCGGAGTCCAAAGTAAACTCGATTTCCTGCCACAATCTCCCCCTATCCGATTGTTGTACAGATCCAGAACTTACTTACCTTCAGTCCTGGGCACCCACGGTGGTGCAGAGGGCCGAATTGAAAGATTCCCATCCTGAGCGATTGCCAGCCATCGCCTTGACCTGTGGCCCGGTCAAATTTCTGTCGACTTGATTGATTTCGTTGTTGAGGCTGCGCCGCCATGAGCTTATGGGTCTGCCTCTGCCACGATGTCCTGTTGGGTTCCAATCTAACGCTTGCATGCAGCCTCTGCGTAGAGTGTGGCTGACCCACCTCCACTTTTGCTCCCGAATTTCTGTCGCTATCGGCTTTTGATGACATCGACAATGGAGATGTAGATCCAATTGTGAGGCCACCATGCACGAATTATATACCACAGGCATCTAATTGATGAAGACCTGCAGCTGTTGCGTGTTCTCCACTGAGACACACCAGGTTTCACTGGTGTATAGCAGCACAGATTTCACGTTCGAGTTAAAAATTCGGATTTTGGTGCGTTGACTAATCTTGTTGTTTTCCATACATTTCTTGAACTCGCGAAGGCAACCCTCGCCTGCCTTCTTGATCCGTGCACCTATGCCGATCTTGGTGTCACCATTGCCAGCCAAATGGCTTCCAAGATATTGGAAGCTTTCAACATTCTCCACTGATTGTCCAGCTACCGGAAGGATTGGAAGGATTGACCGTGTTTACATCCAATGATTTGGTCTTGTTGACGTTGATGGTGAGGAGAGATCATCGAGCTTACTCTGCATATCAGAGCGCTGTTAAGCTAAAAGAACAACGTCATCAGCCAGTTCGAAGTCATTTAGGTGCTCCATGGTAATGGGCTGCCACAGCAATCCACGATTTGGTTCACGGTCAATCGCACCTACCAAGATCTCGTTGGCTACGATGAGGAACCGTAGCGGTGATAGGATACATCCTTGCCTTACTCCAGTTACGACCCGGATGGGCTCGGACTAAACCGTTGTGCAACACTCTGCACGAAAATGCCCTGTACTGTGCTTCAATGCGGAAATAATTGATGCACTAGTCGTGCGGATACTACATGGTCAGCTGTGAGTATCTTAGCTGATATGCGATCGGCCCCTGGGGTCCTGTTCGATTTTATGCTACGGATGGCTGTTTCTATCTCCTGCACTGATGGAGCTTCGGTGTTGACACGAGTAATGCGTCGAACTGTCCAGACGTGTCTTTCACGGGCATCGTAGCATTCATCTTGGTCCCACTAAGGCGGCAGTCAACCAGTCATCGTATAAGATGTTGTATAAGATGTTAAAGTGGGGACGATATGCGTACATTGGATATGCGCCTAAATGGAGGCATGCACGCATATGGCCTACACTTTATCATCTTATGCAACATCTTATACGATGACTGGTTGACTGGGATCGTAAAGGAGACAGATGTCGCCGGTGTTTGCGGTTTTCTCGCCTTCGACGGCTAGGGAGTCCGCCCACGCTCTTTTGTCCCGTCTACATTAACATGAGCGTTTCACTTCCTTCTCGAGAGCCGAATAGCGCTGATGGGCTACGGCTTTGGCTCCTCGTGTTTTCGCTCGCTCTATCGCAGCTTTGGCGTTCATTCGCTCCTCTATCTTCCTCCAGGTGTCACCTGTGATCTCTGGGTGCGTAGCTCACCCAGGTTATTCTCGCCAGTGGCGCTGAAGGCGTTCATGATTGCGTTCCATTGATCTTCTACGCTTCTACCTTTCGGGATATCCGCAGCACGGTTCTCAAGCTCCTCGACGAAGGACCTTTTCACCGCAGCGTTTTCCAGTCGACGCTTGTTGAACCGGCGCCCGATTTTCTCCTCCTGACGCTAGATCCTCGCAATGCGCAGCCGGATCTCGCCGATTAGTAGATGATGGCCGGACGCAATGTCTGCGCAACGTTTGTTCCGCACATCAAGAAGGCTCTGTCTTCATTTCCGGCTGATGTAGATGTGGTCAATTTGATTTTCCGTGACGCCATCACCGGTGACCCATGTCACTTTGTGCACTAGTCGATGGGGAAGGAGCGATCCGCCAATCACCATATCATTGTTGCCACAAAACTCTGCAAACTGCTCTCCGTTTTCGCTCATTTCTGCGAGACCATGGCGTTCCATGACGTGCTCATAGTCTGAGTTGTCGGAACCAATCTTCGTTAAAGTCGCCCATGAGGATCTTGATATCACCTTTCGGAGTCTTGTCCACGACAGCATTCAGTTGACTGTAAAAGTTCTCTTTATCTTGCAATTCGGCAGCATCGGTTGGCGCGTAACATTGGATCATGGTATGGTTTCGAACCCATGGTAAGGTTGTTCTAAATCTGGCTTCAATTATCCTCTTATTAATAGGTTCCCACTTCATGAGCGCAGCGTGGGCGTGAGCGCTGAGCAGGAAACCAACTTCACGGTGGCGAGGAGCGTGTTCACCTCGTAGGCCAGAGTATAGCAGAATTTGACCCGACGCAAATCTGTGTTCACCAAAGTTTGGCCAAAGGACTTCGCTCAGTCCTAGGATCTCAAGCTCGGTGAGTAGTAGATGCAAACCAGTTTCAATTTAAATCAATTTCGGGAGGAATAGCTGGATGAACTTCATGAGGAACCCCTGAAGAAACTCCTGGATGAATTCCTGAGAGAGTTCCTTGAGAATTCCTTGAAGTAGCTCCCGAAGGAGTCCCTCAAGGAGTAGCTTAAAAATCTTTAAAGCAATTACAGGAGAAACCTCTCCAGAAATTCCAAGAAAAATTTCACTGAAGATGTTTTTGTAGGTTTTCCTGAAGATACATCTAGAGGAATCTTTGAATGAACTCCTGAAAATACCTCTGGTTGATTTTCTAACAGAACCCTGAGGAAATTGCTGATGAATTTCAGGAAGGAATTCTTGGAAGAATCCCTGAAAGAGTTCCTATGGGAATCCCAGAAGGAGGAATCTCTGAAGAAGTCTTTGAAGAAGGAGTGCCTGAAAAAGTTGATCGCTCCAGAAATTCCGGGAGTAATAAATCAAAGAATACCAGGGAGGGAAAATCACTGAAGGTATCAGGTATCATCAGGTATCAGAAAAGTCGGCTCAGGCGGCACGTTCCCCTACCAATGGGGGATTTGTGCCTCGCCTAATCATAGCCTATTTGCATCATTTACCTGAATATTTAAATAAACTGTTCAGAAACCTTTGGAGAGAAAGGAACATCAAAAGCGTCCTACACGAGTACAATAATTGAGAAAAAATAAAAACAGAAAGAACAAAACATAATGAAATCTGCAGATGTACAAAGTGTATAGACAATTCAGGCCAAATATTTGAATCCCAGCCCCAGATGGGCCACTTATCTGAAACAACACACACTTCAATCGCTAAGAGGCCCGTCTAGATCCACCCACGCACACCCTCGCCACTAATAGCTTTCTGTTGGTGATTCTGATGTGTAGGCAGATCCAGACTAGTCTCACAGCCACCAAAAAAAGAGCCTTCTCGCAAGATAAAGATAAACCGTGTCCAAATGTTTTCCTGAAAATCAAAAATATACTTTTACTTAGTATTCTACAATGGGATCCATATAGGTTAGACTGTCCCAAAAAAAATCGATGTTCGAAAAGTCAAGGTGCTCAACCCTTAATTGAAAGATATGCACATTTGAAGCATTTTTGTAGAACATTTCGATTTTCTCAAAAATCATTAAGAGGTTCCGCTAGGGCGATTTTTGAAAAATGGCCTTTTTTCATGAAAAGTCTTAAAAAAATCATTTTTTCGTAATATTTTTTCAACTTCTGAATTTTTTCAACATTTTTGTATTTTTCTATGGACCTCAAGGCATCCTTGAAGGGGATAAGTGTTTTAAATATTGTATTTATATTGACGGCAGAACCGTTTTTATGTTAATAAAAGGAATATTTTTTGAGAATTTTTCATCTAAATTTGAGAAAAAAATGCATGCACGATTTTTTATTTTCAATTTTGACAAACTTATCTGATAGTACTATTTGTATGCGTCATTTCTCTAAAAAAAAGATTTAAAATATCTTGTCTAGAAGCTGAGATATTAGGATTTTAGTAAATGGACAATTTTTCTAATTTTTGCAAAACTTTGTATATTTGGAATATTGTAAGGTCTTTGTGACATTCCAATGTTCGTATATTAAAAAAAAGGTTAAAAAACAGCTTTCCTCGTTGGATGATTAAGCTAGTTTAAATATGAATATTTTATTCTGGGCTGGTTGGCAGTAGATTTATGAAGAGCTTTCTGAATAACTACAAATATGACGGGTATTGTGGTTACTGGTAGCAACGCATTTAGTTCGAGATTACGTCATGGAATTCCCGACTACTGCGCCCCTTTTTTTCTGAAATAGGAATGACCATTCCATGCAGAGGTTCTATAATATTGATAAAATCAATAAAAAAAAAACATAGTTATGTCATGATTTTTACTGAAAACTTGAAGTTAAAATATTATAGATAAAATTAAGCTTTTGTAGAAATACGCGAATTTCTGAATCTCATAAAATTCAAAATCAACATATATTTATTTTTCTTAATATCTGTGTAATTTCTCAATTAAACATAATTGCAAATAATTTGTATAGAATATGTACAAATGTAATTTTAGTAAATGGACAATTTTTCAAATTTTCGAAAAACTATGTATAATTGGAGTACTGTAAGGTATTTGTAACACTCCAATGTTCGTATATTAAAAAAAAATAAAAAAAAACAGCTTTCCTTGTTGGATGGTTAAGCTAGTTTACACATGGATCTTTTAATCTGGGGTGATTGGCAGTAGATCCATGAAGAGCTTTTATCTGAATATCTACAACAATGACGGGTATCGTGGTTACTGGTAGCAACGCATAAATTTCGATATTATGTCGTGGAATTCTCGACTATTACACCCCTTTTCTGAAGTAGTAAAAACCATTTCATGCAGAGGTAACATAATAGTGATGAAATCATTCAAAAATAACTAAGTTAAGTCATGATTGATTTTAAAAAACTTGAAAAATAATAGACAACAATAGGCTTTTGGGGAAATACGCGATCTTATGATTCCTAAACGTCATGATTTTTAGACTTAACTATGTTTTTTTTTATTGATTTTATCAGTATTATAGAATCTCTACATGGAATGGTCATTCTTATTTCAGAAAAAGAGGGGCGCAGTAATCGGGTATTCCACGACGTAATCTCGAACTAAATGCGTTGCTACCAGTATCCACAGTACCCGTCATATTTGTAGTTATTCAGAAAGCTCTTCATGAATCTACTGCCAACCAGCCCAGAATAAAATATCCATATTTGAACTAGCTTGATCATCCAACAAGGAAAGCTGTTTTCTTAAACTTTTTTTTAATATACGAACATTGAAATGTCACAAAGACCTTACAATATTCCAAATATACAAAGTTTTGCAAAAATTAGAAAAAAAAAATGTCCATTTACTAAAATCCTAATATCTCAGCTTCTAGACAAGATATTATAAATCTTTTTTTTAGAGAAATGACGCATACAAATGGTACTATCAGATAAAACTGTCAAAATTTAAAATAAAAAATCGTGCATGTATTTTTTTCTCAAATTTAGATGAAAAATTCTCAAAAAATATTCCTTTTATTAACATAAAAACGGTTCTGCCGTCAATATAAATACAATATTTATAAATTTTATCCCCTTCAAGGATGCCTAGAGGTCCATAGAAAAATACAAAAATGTTGAAAAAAATCAGAAATTGAAAAAATATTACGAAAAAATGATTTTTTTAGACTTTTCATGAAAAAAGGCCATTTTTCAAAAATCACCCTAGCGGAACCTCTAAATGATTTTTTAGAAAATCGAAATGTTCTACAAAAATCCTTCAAACGTGCATATCTCTCAATTAAGGGTTGAGCACCTTGACTTTTCGAACATCGATTTTTTTTGGGACAGTCTAATATAGGTTCTTTACAGAGTGAGAATTGTGAATCATAAATAAACAATGGTTTATATTCGACATGCGTATTTATTCAATTCATCGTGCGAAAATCATTACACAGTTATGTTAATCAGTTGACGTCTGTAGAGGATAGACTTTGACAAATACTTTGGTTAATCCATAATGTATCTTGTTTCCCTGATTGCCAATTGTTTCAACAGATTTTTCATCCATCGCTACTATCACAGATTGCCTATCATTTTCCGGAGGAAGAATGCGTGCAACTTTCCAATACTTTGTATTCAAATTAGGATTTAATCTTGTCATCATATTGAGAATAGTTGCATGGGCATTCTTTCTCAATCTTGGAACTAAGGGTAAGGCAATGATGGGCACGACGCAGCGTAGGTAATGTAGTTAATGGTAAAATTTCAAAATATGGTAGCACTTTTGTCACTTTTATGGAAGCTAATGAAGTTTTCAGCCATCTCATGCTGAAGTAATTTTCTGCGGCAAACCAAGCAACGCCTTGCACATGACCGGAACCGGTAAAAACTGGTTGGATCTCTTCCTGAGGAATATTCTGCAGTATCGTGATGAGCTCCAAGGATAACTTCTCAAAAAAAGGTTCGTCGATGTCCCCATCCGGTCGTTTAATCATCAGCTTCAAAGAATCGACACCGCTGAATCTGACTTTCTGGCCATCGTTCGATACTGGAGATATGGCTGCCCGTTTAATGGACTCTTCCAGAGAGGTTGTTGAAGAAGAGCTCATACCTTTATCGTCCTGGGACAATAGAAGTAAGTCTTCTATCGAATTCTAAAAAGAAGAATCAATCAAATGAACATTAGTTTTTTCACAATTGAACAAAAAGGAACCTTCAAAAGGCAAGCCAGTCAAATTAGTTTGAATAATACTTACATTTTCCATTTTAGAGCTTGAGTTGCCGAGAAAAAATCACTCTTGTATCAGACTTCGTGAGATAAAAAGGGATTGTAAATTAAATTAAATTCAGTTGGACAAATCTGATATGCGACCGCAGATCACGAAGGTGATGCACGAAATGGATGCAATACTTTTTGATCGGTAACTATACAAGCGCGATATTTTAGCACTGTATAGGTGACTTCACACACTTGAGAAATGTTAGACAAATGAAATTAACCACCAGGGTGCGAGGCCGCCATTTTAAAGAATCCAACATCTGTATGTAAACATTTGTGTATCCACAAAGGATTCCATTGTGGATACACGATAGATGTTGACTCCTGTCAGATGCATTAGGTGGGATTAGGGTTGCCACATACGTGAAATTAACAAACAAAAGTGATATTGTGTGCAATACTGCAGCATAGGGTGACCAGGCTTATTATGTAAAAAATAAAAATATATAGAAATAGTGCCAGACAGTAGTTGTCGTAATTCCCGTTGTTGCTCAGCCACATACACCATTCTACAACCGTTTCCAAACAATCACAAAACAAAATTACAATAATTTCTTCTTGTGTTATTCAAGAACCGCCTACAGAATGGTGGGTGCAGATAGAAATCGACAACAAAAATATGTCAACCACTGTAACCATCGCAGTGTAGAGCAGCCAAATCGATTCACTTGCATGCAATATTGATTGGATCAGATAATCAAAATCCGATTTACAGTCGGTTGTATTAGTAATAAATGCCAATAGCTTTCATGTTTCGTTGGGACCAACTTATAGTTTTACACAGTTAACCATGTCATGTATGTATTTGATGCTTATAAAACACGTGTATGCGTCGAAGATCAATTGATACTGGTATAGGAAGCTAAACAAATAATTCTTTTCAATAAATTTTAATAGAAATAACAATTTTGTTTCCACCTGCACAAAAAAAAATGTTTGTGTTACATCCATGTACTTTAGAGAACGGCAGACAATTAAACGTTCCATAATAAATACAAAATTTCCCATAAATAATTCGAAAAGTCCCAGTGAAGAAACAGGGGTGCAAGCAGTAATAAATAACAAAAGTTCCATAAACAAATAGAAAAATGCATAAATAAATCAAAAGTTTCCATAAATAATTGATTTTTGAGCAATAATAAACGTCAAAAATGCAATAAATAAATCAACTATTGCAATACAAAAAGGCAATTTTCCCAGCAAATAACTTCGAGTTTTCCATAAATAAATCCGATTTTTCCATAATAAATTAGAAAATTCACAATAAAAAAACATCGAAAAAGCAATAAAAAATTCAAAAAATGCAATAAAAAATGACGAAATTACCCATGAAAAACAAATGCAGAAAAGTATGAGACAGCAAAATGCTGAATCGCACTTATATGACTGAATCAACTGAAAAGCTATGATTGCAATTTACCGAGCAATTGCTTGCTGTCCGAACTCGCTATCGCTCGTCGGACCTAAAAAAAGGGATAACATCTATGTTTGCATTATACCGGGCAAATTCTTGAATCTGTGGTTTTCCTAGAACCGAATCGATGCAGTTGCGGTGCATCGGATATCGGAAACTTCGGCAGCCTTCTGCCGCCTCAGTTCCTCAATCCTCTATGCGGCTTCGCCGCATGGTCTATGAAGTTTTTGGCTCAAAATGCATTTACGTTTATTGCTAGTTTTTTGACATTTATTGATAATTTATTTTTTTGTTATTGCACTTTTTGAATTATTTATTGCTTTTTCGATATTTTTTTATTGTGAATTTTCTAATTTATTATGGAAAAATCGGATTTATTTATGGAAAATTCGAAGTTTTTTGGTGGGAAAATTGGCTTTTTTTATTGCAACAGTTGAATTATTCATTGCATTTTTGACGTTTTTAATTGCTCAAAAATTAATTATTTATGGAAACTTTTGATTTATTTATGCACTTTTCTATTTGTCAATGGAACTTTTGTTATTTATTACTGCTTACACCCCTGTTTCTTCACTGGGACTTTTGGAATTATTTATGACGAATGATCACTTTCTTATGAGTCGTTTATATTTTAGCCATTCGGAAGCAACCTTTTGGCAAACAATTAATCGGTACTTATCGTTTCGCAGCTACCATGAAGGGGACCATTTTCTTGTGACACACAGTATACAATCACCAACACATATTCACACTGGAGATGGAAGTCTCAAACGCGACAAATATGCGACAAAATATTTCACTAAATTTGTGGAGCGGACCTGGTGTGATGGTTAGAACACTTGACTATCACGCCGAGGACCTGGGATCGAATCCCACTCCCGACAGACTCACAAAATGTGAGTTCTTCCTTCGGAAGGGAAGTAAAGCGTGGGTCCCGAGATGAACTAGCCTAGGGTTAAAAATCTCGTTAATAAAGATAAAAAAAAAAAATTCACTAAATTTCACTGTTTCAGTAAAAAACTGTAATATTCACTATATTTAAACTATCAAATTTAACACAAGGAACAATTTTATGAAAAGATAATTATTAAAAACAAATGTGTAACTAGTAAAACAAGCAAAAATTGTGGCGTGGAAGACACCACGTCCAAGCCATAATGGACACACACAAAACCATGCACAAAAGGTATGGGGCTGTCCATAAACCACGTGGTCATAGCACTATGGGCCAGAAATCAAAATTCCGCGACAAAAGTCAAAAAAGTTGTTTTTCTAAGATCAATAAATTTTCATATTTGTTTGATTGTTTGGGCTATGTTTGATTATATACCGACTGATTTTTTCGATTTGTAACAAAATTGTATCGTTTTTTGTATGGAGAAATTTCTTATGAGCGAAAATTCTCGATTTTAACCAATATTAATAAAAATGTGATTTGTGGTGAAAAATGAGATTAAAAAATATAACGCATACATTTCCTAAGAGTAAATGTATTGTATTTTGCATATTTGATGTACAAATTGCGATGCTTTTACGTTTAAAAATAAATTTTACAATATTTACTCAAATTTTACGGCTTATTTGCCAATGTGTTCAAAAAGTAGGAGTATTCGACCGTATTCGACATGCAACCGGTCCAGGATGCTAGTTAAGACTCTTCTTTTTCGAATGCTTCCGGACTTTTTTGCGGGAATTTGCGGGAAGCCAAGTTAGAGTGATTTGAGTGCTGGCTTAAATTTTGCAATATTTCACGCTGTGCTTCAATAATCATCCACTCTTGCCATTACGACGCTATGACTTTATGGCTTGCGAAACAATATACAAAGCAACAAACAACTTTCATTCTGGAAGGTTTTGTTACAAATATAAATGTGATTATAAGCTTTTAAAATCAAGACCACGGACTTACTCAATGGGAAAAGTTTTGGGTATATCAATCAAAATTAGAATTTTAAATAAATTCAACGTTCATACATATGCACAGATGGATACATTATTAGTGAAATTAGGAACAAATCCACAGCTCAAGTGAGATTTCAACTCACGACCCTTATATGCTAAACAAGTGCTTTACCGACTTAGCTATCGAGCCTATCAATGACACGGCATTTTAAATATTATAAAGGAAAATCAAATCTTTTCCCTAATCGCAAATACAATATCCATCCCTAATCGCAAATGTATATCCATTCCACTTGTACATGTGATCGAAGAGCAAACACAATGTATTGTTCAAATACCGATTCCAAGTCATTTGGCCGAACGTCATTTGGCCGAACGTCATTTGGCTGAATGACGTATGGCTGAAGAAGAAACGATCATGCCACTGTCACCACGTCAGTATAACTCAAAATAATCCCCTTTGATTAAAAGGAGGAAAAATCTCTGATAAAATATTGATAGTTTTAACGCCAACTAATCCCTGAATTGTAAAATAAGAAAGAATAATAAATGATTGGAGGAAGGAGGAATGAAAAATTAATGATGATCAAATTGGCAGCTAGAATGTGAAAGGAGGTCTCTGAATTATTTTGATCATAATTCGGCCAAGTGGCATTCTGCCAAATGCTGGACATCTGAAACACCTGAGCAGCGAATTTTTTTCACCAGAAACTATACATACATGACATCTATACATAAATTGAGATTATTAAAAATCATAATTGACCACACGAACTGATGTACCGAAACTTTGCACTTTGAGTGAGTGATATTGATTTAAACGTCTACATTCACAGTCTTACCTGAAACGAAACCTTCCAGAATAAAAGTATTATTATGTTATGTGTATTGTTTCGCAAGCGATAAAGAGATTGCGTCGTTATGGCAAAAGTCTATCTAAGAGTGGAGGGTTATTAAAGCACAGCGTAAAATATTGCCAAATTAACGCATGCGCTTAAACCATTATATCTTGATTTCCCGCAAAAAAGTCCTGTAGCATCCGAAAAAGAAGAGTCTTAACTAGCTTCCTAGATCGGTTACATGTCGAATACGATCGAATACTTCTACTTTATGAACAAATTGGCAAATAAACTGTACAATTTGAGTAAATATTGTAAAATTGTAATTTAAACTTAAGGAGAATTTTCGCTTATAAGAAGTTTCTCCATACAAAAAACGATACAATTTTGTTACAAATCAAAAAATCCGCCGGAATACAACTAAACATAGCCCAAACAATCATACATATATGAAAATCGATTGATCTTAAAAAAAAAAAAACAACTTTTCTGAATTTTGTCGCGGAATTTTGATTTCTGGCCCATAGTGCATAGGGGGGGTAGGGGGCGGTTCGGCCAAAGACCATTTTGTATGGACAAATAAAATTTTTTGTATGGACTAAAGACCGCGCGGGGGGGTTGAAAAGTCCCAAAAAAAAAATGACCACGTGGTTTATGGACAGCCCCTATGCAGTCTAGAGCATCGTTTCCTAACCTTGGCTCTCGAGACCGCCCCCCCCCACGTCTGTTGTAACGCCACTTTTCGTAGAACAATCGAAGCGTGCCTGCAAGCAGTTGAGGGGTCGCGAAACGAAAGTTGGCAAATTATGGTCTAGAGGAATCCTTGAATGAACTCACTGATGAATTTTCTAGAGGGTTTTTGGAGAAATGGCTGAAAACGTCTTAGATGAAGAGGGATCGCCTGGAGAAATTGGAATTATAATAAAAAATGTTGGCACGGTAAAGGCTGGGTATGCTGCGCAATTCAGATCCCATTGTGATCCACTAGCCTCTGCCCAGCAACTCCTATCCCTACCTCCACGCGGTACCGGCCGGAAACTATGAGCAACCTTAGGGAAGATCGGGTAACCAACCCCGGTGGGACCTTTGGTCGTAGGCTGACAGGGAAGGGGGGGGGGGGGGGTTGCTTCGGCAAACCTGAGCGTCTGTTCTCGGAGGAGGAGCGGCTCACAACAGCGTCTGATCCCCATGTTAGGGGCGGCTGATCTACGTCCGAGTGCCAGGGAAGGACTCTAAGCTCAACTGTGCACTATGGTCCTCCGGAAAGTAGGGGGTTGGTGTCAGGCCCTACGAGCCAGCCGTAAAAACCCATTGTAACGGAAAATCAGCAACAGAATAATACGAACCGAGACCAACGGCAACGACCCCAGCGAACAAAAAGGACTTGCGATTGGAAACTCGGTACGTGGAACTGCCGATCTCTCAACTTCATTGGGAGCACCCGCATACTCGCCGATCTACTGAAGGACCGCGGGTTCGGCATCGTAGCGCTGCAGGAGGTGTGTTGGACAGGATCCATGGTGCGAACGTTTAGAGGTAATCATACCATCTACCAGAGCTGCGGCAACACACGCGAGCTGGAAACAGCTTTCATCGTGATGGGTGATATGCAGAGGCGCATGATCGGATGGTGGCCGATCGACGAAAGAATGTGCAGGTTAAGGATCAAGGGCCGATTCATCAACTTCAGCATAATAAACGTGCACAGCCCACACTCCGGAAGTACTGATGATGACAAGGACGCATTTTACGCGCAGCTCGAACGCGAGTACGACCGCTGCCCAAGCCACGACGTCAAGATCATCATAGGAGATTTGAACGCTCAGGTAGGCCAGGAGGAGGAATTCAGACCGACGATTGGTAAGTTTAGCGCCCACCAGCAAACGAACGAAAACGGCCTACGACTCATTGATTTCGCCGCCTCCAAAAATATGGCCATACGTAGCACCTTTTTCCAACACAGCCTCCCTTATCGTTACACCTGGAGATCACCACAGCAGACGGAATCTCAAATCGATCACGTTCTGATTGACGGACGGCACTTCTCCGACATTATCGACGTCAGGACCTATCGTGGCGCCAACATCGACTCCGACCACTATCTGGTGATGGTCAAACTGCGCCCAAAACTCTCCGTCATCAACAATGTACGGTACCGGCGACTGCCACGGTACAACCTAGAGCGACTGAAGCAACCGGATGTCGCCTCAGCATACGCGCAGAATCTCGAGGCCGCGTTGCCAGACGAGGGCGAGCTCGATGAGGCCCCTCTAGAGGACTGCTGGAGTACAGTGAAAACAGCCATCGACGACGCAGCCGAGAGCACCATCGGGTACGTGGAACGGAATCGACGGAACGAATGGTTCGACGAAGAGTGCAGAACGGTTTTGAAGGAGAAGAACGCAGCGAGGGCGGTAATGCTGCAGCAAGGGACACGACAGAACGTGGAACGTTACAAACAGAAGCGGAAACAGCAGACCCGCCTCTTTCGGGAGAAAAAGCGCCGCCTGGAAGAAGCGGAGTGTGAAGAAATGGAACTGCTGTGCTGTTCCCAAAAAAACACGGAAGTTCTATCAGAAGCTCAACGCATCCCGCAACGGCTTCGTGCCGCGAGCCGAAATATGCAGGGATAAAGATGGAGGCCTCTTGAAGGACAGACGTGAGGTGATCGAAAGGTGGAAGCAGCACTTCGATCAGCACCTGAACGGCGTGGAGAACGTAGGCACGGGAGCCCACGGCAACGGAGGAAACAACGACGCCAGTGCAGCGGAGGACGGAAATGAACCAACTCCCACACTGAGGGAAGCTAAGGATGCCATTCAACAGCTCAAAACCAACAAAGCTGCTGGTAAGGATGGTATCGCAGCTTAACTCATCAAGATGGGCCCAGAAAAGTTGGCCACCTGTCTGCATCGGCTGATAGTCAGGATCTGAGAAACCGAACTGCTACCGGTGGAGTGGAAGGAAGGGGTAATCTGCCCCATTCACAAGAAAGGCGACCATTTGGAATGTGAGAACTTCAGGGCGATCACTATTTTGAATGCTGCCTACAAAGTGCTATCCCAGATCATCTTCCGTCGTCTGTCACCTAAAACAAATGAGTTCGTGGGAAGTTATCAAGCCGGCTTTATCGACGGCCGGTCGACAACGGACCAGATCTTTACCGTACGGCAAATCCTCCAGAAATGCCGTGAATACCAGGTCCCAACGCACCACCTGTTCATCGACTTCAAAGCGGCATACGATAGTATCGACCGCGCAGAGCTATGGAGAATCATGGACGAAAACGGCTTTCCTGGGAAGCTGACTAGACTGATTAAAGCAACGATGGACGGTGTGCAAAACTGCGTAAGGGTTTCGGGTGAACTATCCAGTTCATTCGTATCTCGCCGGGGACTGCGACAAGGTGACGGACTCTCATGTCTACTCTTCAACATCGCGCTGGAAGGTGTGATGCGACGAGCCGGGCTCAACAGCCGGGGAACGATTTTCACAAAATACGGTCAATTTGTGTGCTTTGCGGACGACATGGACATTATCGCTAGAACATTTGGAACGGTGGCAGAACTGTACACCCGCCTGAAACGCGAAGCAGCAAAGGTCGGACTGGTGGTGAATGCCTCAAAAACAAAGTACATGCTGGTAGGCGGAACCGAACACGACCGGATCCGTCTGGGTAGTAATGTTACGATAGACGGGGATACTTTCGAGGTGGTGGAGGAATTCGTCTACCTCGGATCCTTACTGACGGCTGACAACAACGTGAGCCGTGAAATTCGGAGGCGCATCATCAGCGGAAGTCGGGCCTACTACGGGCTCCAGAAGAAACTGCGGTCGAAAAAGAATCACCCACGCACCAAATGCACCATGTACAAAACGTTAATAAGACCGGTAATCCTCTACGGGCACGAGACATGGACCATGCTCGAGGAGGACCTACAAGCACTCGGAGTTTTCGAGCGACGCGTGCTAAGAACGATCTTCGGCGGTGTGCAGGAGAACGGTGTGTGGCGGAGAAGGATGAACCACGAGCTCGCTGCACTTTACGGCGAACCCAGCATCCAGAAGGTGGCCAAAGCCGGAAGGATACGGTGGGCAGGGCATGTTGCAAGAATGCCGGACAACAACCCTGCAAAGCTGGTGTTTGCAACGGATCCGGTTGGCACAAGAAGGCGTGGAGCGCAGAGAGCACGATGGGCGGACCAGGTGGAGCGTGACTTGGCGAGCATTGGGCGTGACCGAGGATGGAGAGCGGCAGCCACAAACCGAGTATTGTGGCGTACTATTGTTGATTATGTCTTGTCTTAATGATGTGGAACAAATAAATGTATGTATGTATGTAATAAAAAATGTTCTAGGAGCTTCTGAAGAAATCCATCATTGAACTCCAGTAGCAATTCCTGATGGTATTCCTGGAGAAATCCTTCAGCAAATTTCTTGTAGAATCTCTGAAGGAGTTTCTGGATGCATCTGTGAAGGAGAACTTCCTCCAAGAATTCCAAAAAAATCAGTGAAAAAATTCATTGAGAAACCTCTGAAATAATTCCTGGATAAATCACTTAATGGGTTTCTGAAGGAACCCCCGAAGCAGTTCACGAAGAAATTCGTCAAGAAATTCTACGAAAATCCAACAAAAAAATATCAAGGAGAAATCACCAAATGAACTCCTGAATAAATCTCAAAAGAGTTCCTGGGAAAATTCTTAAAAAAATTCTTTGAAAAATCCATGAAGGAGTTCCTGGAGAAATCCCTGAAAAATTAGAAGAAATTCTTGAAGAAGTTCATGGCGCAATCCTTGATGGAGTTCCCGGGAAATATCTCCAGCAATTCCATCAGAACTCCTACGAAGGTTTCCAGCAAAATTCCTGAAAAAAAATCTGGAAGAATTCAAGATGGAATTCCTAAAGGGATCTCCAAAGAATTACTGGAAAAATCATCGAGGAATTCCTCGAAGAGTTTATGAAGAAATTCCAGGAAAAATCCCATAAATAATTCTAGAAGAAATTCCTGCAGGAATCTCTGAAGAGTTTATGGAGAAATCACTGGAGAAGTCCCTGGAAAAATCTGGAAAAGTTCCTGAAGCACTCCCTGAAGGAGTGCCTTCAGGAATCAATGAAGGAGTTCCTGGAGAATGAGTGTCTGAAAAATGAGTTTCTGAAATAAATGAGTATTCTGAAAAACATCATGAAGGAATTTGAGAAAAAAACTCTCGAAGGAGGTCATGGAGAAATCTCTCCAGCAATTTCAAATGAAATTCTTCGGTGATTTCCAAAAAAAAAACATCCCTGAAGCAATTTATGAAGAAATTAAAGAAGAAATTCGTAAAAGATTTCTTAGCGAAATCTCCGAAGAATCCTTGGTGAAATCATTGATGGAGTTTCTGGAAGAAGCCATGAAGGAGTTCATGAAGGCCTTTCACAAGGAATCCCAGGAAAAAATCTACAGAGAATTCAAGGATAATTTCCTGAAGGAAATCCTTCAAAAATCCCTGAAGCATTGTTAGAAAAATCCTTGGAAGAGTCCCTGGAGCCATCTATGCAGGAGCTCCTGCAGGAATCCCACAAAGAATTAAGAATTCCAGAAGAAACTCATCAAAGAATTCACGGAATTCAATCCTTGAAGAAATTCCTGGTGAATCCCAGAAGTTTATGGAACTTTCAAGGAACTTCAAGAGAAATTAAGGATTTACTAGAAAAAAATCTGGATGAATTCCTGGAGGAACTGCTGGAGGAATACCTAATGAAATTTCTAGAGGAATCATGAAATAAACTACTGGACGAATCCCTGAGGACATTTGTGTAGGAATCCATGAACAAATTCCTGGAGGAATTAATAAAGCACTTACTGAATGCCCGATTGAATTCCCGAAGGAGTCCATGAATTACTTAAAGAATTCCTCCAAGTATTCCTAACAAATTTCCTGCAGCGATTTATCGACGAAGTTCTTCAGAAATTCTGTCAAGGGCCGCCCATAAATAACGTAGCATTTTAGAGGAAGGGGTGTCACTGAAATTGCTGCAAGCCATGTATTAGGGATAGGAAAATAGGCTACAGGGTGGAAGAGGTGTTGAGGATTGGTGAAAATATGCTTCGTCATTTTTGGATGCTCCCCAAGGAATTCCTTCATGGCAACATCCAGGAATTTCTTCAAGGATTCCTACAGTGCTTTCTCCAAGGATTTCTCCATTAATTATTTTGATAATCCCTCCTGAAATTCCTTCAAGGATTTCTCAAGAAATTGTTAATAAATTTCTCTACGATCCATTCTCGAATATTTCCAAAAATAATGTCAGTTTTCTTTAGGATTTTTTCATGAACTCCTTCATCCATGAGTTTCTCCAAGAATTCCGCTAGCAATTCCTCCAAGGATTTCTCCGCAAATTCTTTCGAAATTCTTCCACAAATTACTTCAAGGGTTCCCTCAGAAATTGCCTAAAATTCCTAAAGTAATTCCTTCTCGAGTACCTCCACATATTTTGTCAAAGATTTTCTCCAGGAATTCTTTCACGGATGCCTCCAGTGATGCTTTCATTGGATCTTCCACCGTTTCTTTTGATAAATTCTTCAGTAATTCATTCAAGGATCTGCTAAACATTTGTTTCAAGAATTCCTTCAAGAGTTTTTTCAAAAATTCTTCCTGCAATTCTTCCACATATCCCTTAATTGATTTTGTCAAGGATTTCTCCAGAAACAGTTTCATGGAACCCATGACCATCCATTTATAAAGCGAACTCCAAGTAACATTTTGATGACCAATTTTTCTTGTAGAGGTTTTGACAACCATCATAAAACCTAGCACCTTTTATTTTGGTTTTATGATGGTATGATGACTAAAAAATGTTACTTGGGACCTGTGACTAATGCACCCACGGGCCCAACTGCTTTCAAGGAATGAGTGTATCAGGTATCAGTAGGTCGGCTCTAGAGGCACGTTCTCCTCCGTTTGGGAAATTTGTGCTACAGGAATGAGTGTAATCAGCTTCGTACCTTTTAATTCCGCCCTAATAGCTTATCCTTAGACAGATACGCGTATTTCGACTACCACTTGTAATCTTCCTCAGTGTCAGTTATCCACTGTGGTAGTCGAAATACGCGTATCTGTCAAAGGATAAGCAATTAGGGCGGAATTAAAAGGTACGAAACTAATTATACTCATTCGAGAAGGGTATTCTGCTCAGAGGGTTCGAAAAGTCGGTACAAGATGCTTTCAAGGATTGCTCCACGCTCCACGAATTCCTTCATGGACTCCAATATTCTTCAGCTCCCAGGTCAAGAGCCCAAAATGAACGGATTAGGTATTCAAACAATTGATCTAGATATCAAGGACATCACCTAATTAATTCATGCATTGATGCCAATATCACATCAATTTCAATTATTAGATATTAGTCTAGCTTAAAGTCATTAATCACATTACTCGCCCAACAACAACCTAAAGAGTATTTAAATCGGCGACAATAACCTACAAGTGCCTAATGATCTCCACACTAAACTACGGCCTTAAATCACAAATCCTCACCAAAGCTCCGCCATCATCGAGTAGCACTCCCCGGCATGTTATCCAATCACCAATTAACCTCCTTTGCTTCCTCAACTCGGCAATCTTTATCCTATTTTGTGGCGGCTCAGATTTCCGCTCCCACTGAACCAGCACCACGCCACGCCGCACCGGCAGTCATCACCCGCACTTGTGCGACACGCACAAAATCACACCAAAAGCTCCCTCCCATTGCTTCCTCCGATCATCACACGAACACGACTCACGACTCGACAGACTCGACTCGATGATAATGGCTTCATAATTAAAATATAATTATCATATCATATTGTGCCATTTAATATTACCTCTGGTGTCGTCGTCGTCGAAGTCGGAGCGGGTGTAGCTACCGTGAAAATGACTGCTATTATATGGCGACCGTAGCACAGACAGACAACGGGAAGACTGTCAGACAGCCGCCCCTTTCGTTTGGATGTACCGACCGGGGAGATTTGTCAAAATTGTGTCATGGAATAATTTCCCATAATTTGTCTGACTTCTCCAAATGGATGATTTCTCGAAGATAGTTTGCTGGTCGTAAGACTAGAATTCCTAGGGAGTTACTGGCTGACTTGCTATAGACATATTGAGATTTTGAACAAGCTTTGAGAAAATCTAAACCAAAAGATTATAGTATTAAATTTTGTAATATATTTCCAGTCGGGAACCCATCGATGTTGTAGCTCCTTGTGCTACCATCCGGTGCGGCTGGAGTGCGTGGTGAGCGACGAGGTGCTACAGGACAGAGAGCAATGATGAAGTTCCGTTACCAACTTGATCTCCCCACACATTTCCAACCATCCCCCCCCCACACCAGCCGTCTAGCAGCGAATCTCTGTCAACTCAACGAACGGGACGAAGACACCGGGAGTGTGTCTGTCAGCGGTCGGGTTGGGAATTTAACGAGCTCCTCCCGCCGCGCCGGAGGAACAAGCCATCCATCGCATCGTTTAGTCTCAGCCACAAGCACACCGACGCCGCTCCGCCACCACTCATCGACGGTTATCGTTCTGGTCTACTGCAAAGGTATCGTTTTGATGGTTTCCGTGGTTTCTGTTTTCCCTCCAGGCCCACAACGCAACGCCCTGCTGAATATACGCAGAAGAGATTTTCATTGCCGCCTCCTTCCGCTAATAAAGTTGTCGACGAGGCGGGAAGTAGGAATAAGGAAATTAAATCATCTCTGGGAAAAGAGTTTATCCTGTGGATTTTCAAATGTGTGCGAAAACTTTTCAAGGGGAAGGATTTGGGGAGGAATTAATTCTAACAAATTAGGAGATTTGTAAATTAAAGTGAATTCTGAGGCATTCTCTCGGAAATGTATACTAGTAAAGCTCAAAGCCAGGGATTTTTAGAACAATTTTCATACTAGAAAGGGAGAAGTTCTTTGAAACGATGAAGATCGTTTTCAGCAAGCGTTTTTAGAAAACTAAGAGTGCTTACAGGTCCTTCTCAAATATGGACCTTGTCTCGTGTCTGTATAGGACCACTTAACCGGTGTTATTTTACGCGTAAATACACCACAAATTCGACCTTTGCTGGTTCGCATTTCGGGTTTACAACTACGCTATCTTTCCAAATGTAATAATGTGCATGTCGTCCCGCAAAACATACAAATTGGTTTTATGAAATCCGGCTCATTGACCCCGGCTCGTCGCATAACACCTTTTAGGGGCCGTCCATTAAGTACGTCACGGTCCTAGGGGGGAGGGGGGTTTGTGCATGTGTGACAAGCAATGTATCAGGTATAGGAAAACCCCGTACGAAGGGGGGGGGGGGGGGGGGGGGGGTCGAAAATTCCCAATTTTGGTGTGATGTACTTAATGGATGCTCCCTTAGAGCTATGTTGAAGAGGAGATCCGAAGGAAGTGGATAAATTACCTGAAACCTTTACGCAGTTGTGTACTGCATCCATCGTTACTTTGGTCAGTCTGGTCAGCTTCTCGGTATGTCGCCTTGCAGTCTGTGAACAAATGATGCGCTGAGATCTGTTATTCACGACATTTCTGCTGGACTTGCCGTGGCGTAAAGATCTGATCCGTTGTCGGCCGGCCGTCGGAGAAGCCGGCTTGAAAACTTTTCACGATCTTATTCGTTTTGGGTGACAGACGACGGAAGATGATCTGGGATAGCAGTATGTAGACGGCATTGCAAATGGTGATCGCTCACATTCAGTGAGTTCTCACATTCCAAATGGTTACCTTTCTTGTGAATGGGGCAGATAACCTCTTCCTTCTGTCGTGTCCAGACGGACACGGTGGCAATCCAGCAAATGATGCAACCTACTCGTGCAAAATACTTTACAAGACTGACGTTTTATTTCATCATGATCGTTTGCTTTGTTTTTCCGATGGCGTATCACCGCTGCTAAAGCTATATGCCCTGTTTCTCGCTTTCTCTGTATCCCTCTCAATCCCTACACCTTCCACTCGTCCTCCGGTAGCTGTTCGGTTTATCTGATTTTGACGATCAAGCGGGACAGACAGGTGGCCCATTTGTGGATGAGTTTATCTGCGATGCCATCTCTACCAGCTTGTTTTGAGCTAGTGAATGGCATCCTTAAATTTGCTCAGCGTGGGATTTGGAGCTTTTCCATCCTCTGCATTACAGGCGTAGTCGTTTCCAGCGTTGTCGTGCCTATGTTATCGTAGTGGTACTTCCAATTTTCGATCACCTCACGTTCGTCCATCAAGAGAGCCCCAGTCTTTATCCCTGCAAATTTCGGCTCACAGGACGAATCCCGTTGCTTGCGGGATGCGTTGAGCTTCTGGTAGAACTTCCATTTCCTCGCACTCGAATTCTTCTAGTCGGAGCTATTTCTCCCGATAGAGGGGGGTCTGTTCCCGCCACTGTTTGAACGTTTCTCGATTTGCCGTGTTTCTTGTTGCTGCAGTATCGTGGTAATCGCTATGTACTCCTTGCGTCGTTGATGGTTGCTTTTACTGTACTCCAGCAGTCTAGAGAGGCCACATCGACCTCACCCTCGCCTGACAACGCTGCCTCGAGTCGAGATTCTGCGCGTATACTGAGACGACAACGGGTTAAATCTGTTAGGGCGAAAGGTTAAGTAAAGCAAATTGACTTCAACAGTACAATAACATTTGAATTTATTTATGTCGACTTCGGGTTTGTGCATGGTTTGCAACAACGTGTTAACGAGTCATCGAGTAAGGAGAACCTGCGCAGGTATCATGATAGTAGCTCATTATTTATTCCGTTCCACTTTTTAGTTCAACCCGAATTTAGCTAATTGTAGTTTACTATATTTTCGAAATCTGACTGAGCTTGTGTTTTAGTTTCTGATTTTTCATGTGCGTCGGTCGAACAAACTCCGTGTGTGTTGAGTGTAGTGTGCCATTTCTGGGGGTTATGCTCCGCAGTTACAAGCACCAGAAATTCCCGATTATTCTGTGGATGGGATTGCGTGTTTCGGTCATGCAATGACTGTTATTGGATTAAGTTACTAAGTGCTACTCGATAAGTTTCTGCAGCGAACATAAGGATGGATATTAATTGGCGAGTTCGTTCCATTTTAAAATAGTAGCATTTGATATGTATTTATGTACAGTGTATCAAGAAATTGTCCGTACAGCAAATTTTTTGTCGGAATAATTTTTCATTCAAATGTTAATAACTTTTTTATGCGTCAATAAGAAACGCTGAAATTTTGACCAATCATGAATCATACGTTAAAGCTCCATTAGTAAAATTTTGAGCGAGATCGAATAAGTTTTCCGGAAGTTATAGAACTTTTGGTAAAACTTATAAGTTTTTTGTAACACATTTTTAAAACATTATATCTCAATATGTACTCGGTGATTTTTTTCAATTTTTTTGTGTTACATCTTATACCTAAGGCTTCCATATGCAGCCATGTTTGAGGTTTTATATTCACTACAAAAAATATGAAAAATTTGCGTATGTAGTTGACGATGTTTTAAAGTTTACCATATTTTGCATATATTATCTGCCAAACGTTTTCCACCAATAAAAGTGCATTAACTGAACGAAAATATCCATAGGACCTACTCTTTATATGTAGTTTAGTAGGTCCTGAATAAAAATATATCATTAAGAGAGTTTAAAAAAGTTGAAAACACTTGGCACTTTTCCCAAGTAACACAACATGTTCTATAGGAATTATTTCGACTCCAATATTACCAGTTACTGTGTTTTGGTTCATAACAATAAAACCGTTTTTCAGACAGATATATGACCGAAAAAGCGCAGAAGGTGGAGCTTCGGCAACATATTTGAGATGTTATAATCATGTTCTATATGAATCAAAGCATACTTAATAATGTTTCTTAGTATGTTTTACAGTACATAATTCTGACAACTTTCAATAAACAAACTACACGTCTTCTTTTTCTAATTGAGGATGAAAATTCAGTTTCTTTTCTAAAGCGTAATCAATGTTTGTTGCATAACCGTATTCAACTAAGTTTCAAAATGTCAAAAAAAAAAAAAAACTATTCAAGTGCAAAATATGGCTTGCGATATTATTTCAGCTAAACTATTTCAACTTCAAATTGGCTTTCTATGACCAGAAATTGTGGTGCGAGTCTTTTTTTCTGGTGAAATAGGCATTTGTACTTCGATAAATTTGATGAGCCTTATTAACACGTATCTTTGAAGGATAATAAAATAAAACAAATTAAAACCATCGTTTTACTTGAGCATGTGTAACCTTAAGTGCTTTGTTTTCCTAAATAATATTTCTAATTCCTGCATAAAAATCATACATCATGGATAAAAATGGGATATTTGACTGGATATTTTATAAATATTAAAAGAATTAATGAAAAAATAAATGGCATACTTGGACACGGCATGCTAAATGATTCGAGATATGATTAGAAATTAGCTTAATGCTTACCAATCTGGAAAATTTGTAAATGTAAATTGAGAATATTCTTTTTACAATGTCCTACATATAGCCATCACAATTTATATGGATACGAATGAAGAAATTTTAAAGTGACATACACATGCAAAATTGACATTGGCAGAGGAAGCTCTAAATAAATAACTGTGGAAGTGCTCGGAGACCAACACAAAGCTGAGAAGCAGGCTTTGGTCCAGTGTTGACAACGTCAGAAGAAGAAGAATATGTATTTCACATTTTAGGGCTGATTTTATAAACGAAAATTTGACAGGAGGTAGTGTCACTACCTCGTGAAAATCAATATCATTATTAACATTGTTGTCAGTTCGTAAAATGGGTAATTTTTCATAAAAAAAATGCGGTGAAAGTCGATATGAATTTCCATCTAGAAAAGTGGTACACTACTAGTTTTTCCAGGATGATAAAATTGATGTATGCCGTCGAGCCAATTGAAATTTTATTAATTAATACAATCAAAATTGTAGAGCATTGGCACGGTAAAAATATAGTTTTTATTCTTAATTTATTACATATTGAACATCATATCGACATTTTTATGATCGGTAGTGTAACATAGCCTAGTTAAAAATAATGACTTTAGTTTATGTTACATATGTTTGTTTACTTATTGAAAAAACATCAATATGACTTAATGTAAACAAACAAAATATATTATGTTTAACCAAGGATCGGTATATTCGCCTCACTCCATTCATATTCACTCCTTTTTGCTGAAGCGAATCGAGAAAGATGCAGCAAACGGATAGTCGCGATCAAACACGCAACCCCATCACCAGTGGGAAGCGATGCGCAAATTGTTTGACATGGATATTCGTTGCCGTTCGTCGCAGTTTGGATCGCACGCGAATGAATGAATGGCGAGTGGACAAGAATGCTGGTGAGCGATCGAAGCGGCTATTTTCGTATCTAAAAGAGGATTTTTGCATATAATGTATACATTTTTAGTGAATTGTTGTTGAAATGCTAGATTAGCAAAGAAAATAATAAACATGTTTTGAAAACACCAAAAAATCGTAAGCACAAAATGACTCGTATCGCTCACGAATCGCATCACCGCTCGATCGCTTGCGATGCGAATGTGGACGAATGAGTATTTTCCAAGTGTGGCTTCACACCGTTCGCCGGAGTTTGCTGTCGTCGCTGACAAGCAAACACACAAACTAAAGCGACAACCGTTCGCTGCTGACTGTCTTCGAATGTGGAAGAAGATGAAAAGTGGAAATCAGGAACCCTGTGTTTAACAAAAACTTAATCGAAAACAAGTATTGAAAGACAGACTGAAAATGTTACTCATATCCCGAGCAGAGGGAATATCAAAATAATAAAAACTGAATCACAAACCCTTTTATATCTTGGTTTATTATTATTAATTTATTGAGGCATGACTTTTCCATAACACGTTTTGTTGGGCAATCTGATTTCGTTATGATCCTGGTATTGGTATATTTTCTTTAAATAACATTTTAATCAGTTGTTTTGTTGTTGAACATATTCTGTTATTATTGTATTATTGAGAATGTACCATTATTTGATCATCAATAGCACAACAATAAATTTTTGCAATCACAACTACACCATGCGAGATTTACAGAAAAAGAGATGAAAAAGTTAACATTTGTTGATTTCCATACAAAAAGCTATGTTTGAAGTCTATGAGCCATATCTTCGGTGTCTATGAATCAATTAAGCTGAACTTTTGACACGGAATCAAGAATTACTTGTAATTTTTATTTCTGTTTAGTTCGAACCATTTCAGTGAAAGTGGAAAATTTTGGAAATAAAAAAGTGAACAATCATGATCCACCATAAACAAAATTAATTTTGAAATTATCTCAAGGCCGTTTGGACCAGGAAGACTGGAAACTTGCCATTCTCTTTGAATGACTGGCTTATGAGTTATTGTGGGTTATGGCCTTTGTCATGGCTGTTTATTACTTTTTATTTACAAAATAGATCTAACAGAAATTCATTTTGTTCCTCTCAAATGACCCGAACTTAGGGGTTTCATACCTACCATGCGAGGATAAAAACATCTTTGTTAGGATTCTGATATTATAACTCATTTTGCATCCATTTTGTTATCAATAACTTTTTAATTTCAAAATTTGTTATTGAAACATTGTATAAATTCACTGTTATTAAATTGTTTTGAAACTAACAAAACCTGTTATTTAACTGGTCTTCCAGGAACATTTTTTTGTTATGATTTTTGTTATTTTGCCGCTTATGACAGACAAGTTTATAACATGGTCTCTCTCTCTCTCTCTCTCTCTCTCTCTTCTTGGCGTAACGTCCTCATTGGGACAAAGCCTGCTTCTCAGCTTAGTGTTCTATGAGCACTTCCACAGTTATTAACTGAGAGCTTCCTCTGCCAATGACCATTTTGCATGCGTATATCGTGTGGCAGGCACGAAGATACTCTATGCCCAAGGAAGTCAAGGAAATTTCCTTTACGAAAAGATCCTGGACCGACCGGGAATCGAACCCGTCACCCTCAGCACGATCATGCTGAATACCCGTGCGTTTACCGCCTCGGCTATATGGGCCCTGATATAACATGGTATGTTATGTTAATAACATGAAAATAACTTTTTGCGTTACTCAGTTATTTTGCCAAAATAACACATTTTATTATGCTGTTGGTATTCCCTTCTGCTCGGGATATGACTTATGAAACATACTGAACATGCCATCATGTTACACATGTTTGCATACATACTGCAGAAACCCTCAATATGACTTCATAAGAACAAATGAAACATATTATGTTTCGACAGAACTTAACCAAAACAAGTATTGGAAGTAAGACTGAAAATATTACTCTAATACGACTTATCAAACATATTGAGTCTGTTGAGCTGTAGAGGGGCTTTCATTTGTTTATCGTGTGGTTGGCATGAAGAAATTCAAAGAAGTTTCCTTTGCGATCTACGTAAATCCTCCTGATAGAGCTACGGGTTGACGTACGTGGGCTGAAGTGGTCTTTATATATTTATTACAATAATCGGGTAAGTTGGACGGCAGTAGTATAGAGAAGAATCTATTGAAAGTTCGCTATTGAAAGTTCGCGTGCAATACAGGAAATATGTTGTAATGCGAAACCCAATAAATTGGAGTGTTGTAATGTATTTGCATTTATTAGCGAAACGTTAAGGTGTAGATATGACGAAGCCACAGCTCGAATTTTCATGAGCACAAATCTGAAGAACCGAAAGTTCCTACCGAGAATATGTTTGATGAACATATTAAGACAAATATAAAACTTAACCAGACTTTTCATATTGCGGCAAAATAAACGTTATTAGAACATATTCAACAAAATTGATAACAACATGTCAGATTTGTTTGAAAAGGCAAAATATTTACTCAAATACGACTTTTTAATAAGAGATTTTTAAAGACTATTTTTTTGGAATCATGAATATGACTTATACAAGACAACATTTGTTTTGAAAAACTTTGAAACAACTGTTATAGGACAAAATGATTAGTTTAAGACTTCTGATTATGTTTTCGGTGTTACTTGGGTTATTGATCTAAATATTATAAATTTGAAATTGACACTCTGAACATATACAGATTTTTCATATTTTTTGTAGTGAATATAAAACCTTAAACGAAGCTGTATATGGAAGCCTATACCTAGCTGTATAAACACGAAAAATATTGAAAAAGTTTTATCAAGTACATATTGAGATATAATGTTTTAAAAATGTATTCAAAAATTTTATAAGTTTTACTAAAAGTTCTATAACTTTCAGAAAACTTATTCAATCTCGCTCAAAACTTCAACAATGGAGCTTTAACATATAGGTTATAATTGGTCAAAATTTCAACGTTTTTGATTGACGTATAAAAAAGTTATAATCATTTAAATGAAAAATATTTTGACCAAAAAATTGCTGTTTGATACACTGTATGTGTGGTTTATTTTTTATTTACTCAAAAGTTATTGAAAGGTTCCTCACGTTAAATGTCAGCTGTAATTGTCGAGTATTTTTAGTCTCATTTTACTTTGTCCCTTTATTTTTATTTACCAAAAATTTATTGTGGGCGTTTTTGCTCCCTGTGTGTTGCATAAAATAAATTAAAAATTTTCATGTTGTTCCCCAACAATTATTGAAAGGTTCGTCTCGTCAAGCTCTCAAGTCACAAGTGATTCAAAATGATTTAGTTTTTCTGTAAGTTTTACACTTAGTTGGTCATCTTTGGTGTCGGCATGTGTTATATGTGTTTAGCCAAATAGGTGTTTTAATTCAAAAAGAGATTAAAACAAAACTTTGGTTTTAATGTGAGTGCAAAGAAGCTTCGACATGCTCCGGTTCGTTGTTGCGTTTCTTTCATTGTTTTTTTTTTTTCGAAATACAGTTCTCTTGTACAAAAGTAGTCGATTGTGCGTGTTGGTTTGTGTACATTGACTCTTTGTCAGGTCACATCACCAATCATAAGTGACTCCTAGACCTGACAATGTGCCATACCCTACTAACAAAAATTCCTCCCTGAAACAATGTGGAGATGCATCGATTCTCGGTCTCTATAACAACGTTTGTCTTACTAACATTCGTTCCCATGCTCGATGACCGTAAGGACGTGGCTGGAGCCGTTATTGACGTTGCTATAGTCGAGAGTTCTCGTACTATGCACATTAAGAATGGCAAGCTAGTTCCAAGCCCTAGTCACTGGTTATTTGTGCAATTTTGATTGCTCCGGTCAATCACGGAGTAGCAACTACGAATTGTGCGGTCATCTATGCTCATTCTCATGATCATGCTCAATGAGGTTTGTATTAGGCGCTGTTCACAAACCACGTAGACCAAATTTAGGCCTTTTATTTTTTCCGGTGTGCCCTATTTTGCGACTGGAAACTCAGCAAGTGGTATGAAAGAGTAAACATATGTTACAAAAATAATAGAAAATTTAGTTCTATAAAGGATTATCACATCACGACTTCACGACAAATAGAACCTTACAAGTTCACAAATAAGAGACACAAATTGATACAGCACAACACTAAATATAAATATGCCATGTTATCCAGATGATTAGCACCTTCCGATCACAGGATGACGAGGTTTCATTAATTGGTTTGGGTCCATCAGTCATCCTGGAATTGTGTTGTTGTATTGTTGTTTCCCGTCTTGCTCACAGTCTTTCATTGCTGTGTTCATTGCATGTTTTTGTCTAAAAAAAACTAATCCTAATCAGGCATCCCGATTCGGGATTCATCACTAGTGCTTTATAACTAAGTTAATGTAAGGGCAAGGTTTACATCTCCAGTACTTAATCGCGGCCCGCGGTTGGCCATCAAAATTTGATTGCATTTCATTGGCTTCTATTCTGCCAGAATTCTAAAAATGTGCATGAATATACGGAGAATGTTAAAGACACGGACACGTTTAGTACTTCCAGTGAGCTGTTCTTTTATTTATTTATTTATTTATTTATTTATTTCGTCAAACATACCGTAGACTACAATTTCACTTAACTATATCACTTAATAACTATATTCTAATATGTCTCAAAGACCTAAAATATTCTCTTAAATTTGCTCTAGACATGGTTAAACTAATAGATGCACAGTGGTGATTATAAATGTTCATCATTCGATTCAAGGGACCAAATTTTGCATAATCTGTTCTATGTTTGTTTAGAGCAAATATATTACGACCTCTCAATTGTCTAGCAGGAGCATAGAAATTTATACATGATAGTAAGTTGGCGGAGTCGATGCGTTGAGATATTAAATCATTTATAAATGAAACCATGGCTAATTCGCGACGCTCTTTCAAAGTTTGAATATCTATAAGCATGCATCTAGCATCATATGAAGGCAGTGGAAATGTTGACCAACCTAACTTGCGTAAGGCATATAGGAGGAACTGCTTTTGTATTGATTCGATTCGATCCACATGTGTTACCATGTAGGGAGACCATACTATGCTACAGTATTCTAGAACTGATCTTACATAAGCGACGTACAATGTTTTAATCGTGTATGGGTCCTGAAAATTGTAGCTAAAACGCTTAATGAAGCTTAACATATTAGATGCTTTATGAGTGATAGCGTTATAATGATCGGTGAAAGTTAATTTGGAATCTAAGATAACACCTAGATCTCTAATTCTATTGTACTTTTCAACTTCTTGGTTTCCTAAAGATACAATTAATGGTGGTGTATTTAAGGAAGGACGACACTAGACAACGGACTAGCATGCAACGCCCAGTGGCACAGCCGAAAACTTTTCCTGACAGCTGCGGCGGGAATCGAACCCACGCTCCTTAGCACGATGCGACTAAATGCTTGGTGACACTAGCCACACGACCACGAAGCCACACTAGATTTTGATCCATCCAGCGTTGCGCGTATCAGCCTTATTAGTTTCGCCGGAACACCATGACATTATCTGCCAAAACTCTTGTTACTGAATCGTACGCGTATCAATGAAGAGATGGTGAGCCTGTAAGTTATTTAGAAAAAAACCACAGACAAACAGACGTAACTCTTAGAGGAAATTAATCAAAAACTTTTGCCCGGTGTCATTTTTATGAGCACACTGCCACCTGTTGGTAGAACCGCGCGCGACTCTGTTGGCCATGATGGATTTCGATTTGACGTTTTGCTGACACGCACACTACAACACAAACTGCCTGTAAATTTCGTTTGCATCATTCAGCAACGTGAACACTGGCAAACGTCAAAGCAATCGAACACTAGCGCATCTGGTGGAACGATCGCGCAAATAAAATGAAATTTGAATTGATCGTTAAATGCATGAGCCAAGCTGTTTTGAAGAGTGTTACGTCTGTTTGTCTGTGAAAAAACTATCTACGATCATCCGCAGATTAAACATTTGTCCCGTCGTGGATCGGCCCTCATGTAAACCAGCTTGATTTTCGCCGACAAAAGACTCCTCAAAAGGCTCCATTCTGTTGAAAAGGAACGCGTCTGTATCTTATACGCCAAATTTAAAAGGGTTATCCCGCTGTAATTGACACACTCTTGTCAGTCTGTGTGATGCAATATTAAACTGAGATGTACGTACATTCTGTATCAAGAGGGAAGCACGTTAAGAAGAAGATGAAGAAAAAGAAAATAATTTGATGATGAAACAAAAAGAAGAAGAGCAAAAGACGATTAGTAGAAAGAAACATGTAATGAGCCATACTTTCCACTCGGTTGGAGCATCTATAGCATTCAAGAGAATGTAACATTCGACTTGAAGATGTTTTTTTCCATTTTTAGCTCTAAAGCGATTAAACTACATATCTGTGCACTTAACACCCCATTAATTTTGAAGCTCCACTCCATGGCTGAAAAAAAAACATCTTTCTTTTCTGGTGTAATATTGAACGATTGTTTGTCATCCAACGCCAAAAAATCCCTTCACCAGTTTCCGTTTCGTTTTGCTGGTTTTCGAACAAAGCAACCCAAAAAAAAGTCTTGCGCTAGGTCTTGCGGCATAACGTATTGCAGAAACTTTCCATTTCCATGGAGAAAACTGCGACACCAAAGTGGCTAAAAATTATCTTCTGAGCCGAAAAATTACAAAAGCCGAGAATCGGCTGAAGAACAGCAAATTTGAAAATAATTAAACCCATATCACAGAGAAACAAACGTAACACTTAGAACAAATTTCATAAAAAATATCGTCACGAAAACGTTATCGCCCAATGCCCAATGCGTACTGTGTTTGGCCGGGCCACCACTAGGTAGCGGTAGTGAGCAAACGTCAAACAGGAGCAAAAACGATGCCAGCGCCGGGAGTGGTCAATCGACCAATTTCTGAATATTTGAATCAACCGTTAAAAAGGTGATCGATGGGAAGCGATCAGAGTGTGACGGCTGTTTCTTTGTGCCCAATTTTTTTTTGTATTTCGTCATTAGGGTGACCAATTATAAGATAGGGTAGTCCAAAAATATCAAAGGTTGGTTAGCTAATCAGTACCACTCAGAATTCGTTTGAGAAAAAAGTATAACTACTGTGATCGTCGCTTGTTTAGAATAATTTAGTAGAAGATTAGATACGTTTTCGATAACAAGTTTTTCGAGGTACATAAGCTCAAATAAAAGCTTTGTGAATTCATAGAAAATAAGGATGTAATGCACGATTCTGTAGCTTCAGTTGACTATAAATGACATATTTACAAAACATGCCAGTAGTTCCCCTACCTCGTTTCAACCCAAAAACAACAAGCAGCTGTTGGAGTATACCTACCTACCTATAAGTTTCGCATTGATTGGACCGTGGCATCCAGCCGGAAAATCTAATGATGCGAATTAAATCGGGGCCTGTCGTTGAGTTTCCTTTAGTCCGATGGTGAGGCTCGGCGGCAGTCAGTGACGGGCGGCCAGCATCAAAACACTTCCCAACCCCTCTCTGGTGGTGCTGCTCGGAGCATGATGGATTGGATGTGGAACTGAAAGGGGGCGGTGAGCTGGCGGAGCAAACATATTCTCTGATGAAATTCCTGGCTGGTTGTTGTTGGCCCAGGCTAGACTTTGTGCTCTTGGAAAAGGGACGCATTGCTCCACCAGTTAGCAGTTAATTTACAATGACTGATGACATCTAGTTTGAATAATGGAAATTGTTTGACCGTTGGAATTCAATGCAGGCAGGCAGGCAGAGATGTACGACGGAGAAGGTCTTTGATAGCATACCTACTTGAGAGAGATTCTCTTGGAAATATTAAGATGAATTTGAATAATTGCCATGTATGTCGTCTGTCTTTCTAGGTAATTTGGACTGTGAGTGCCACAAGTGATGTATGTACTCAAAATTTGATTTGGTCTGAGTTTGAATAATTTCACATATCAGCATGCCTATCTTTAGACAATTATGGTTACGTATTATTGGAATGAATATCGTTTAACCAAATGAAAAAATATGAATTCAACCGAAGAAGTTATGACACGTTCAAGTTCCACTAACACGTTCAAGTTTATTATCAAATTATGTGTTCAAGGAGCTGTCTCAAAAATTATGAGTAGTGAGCAATGAGAAGTAAGCGATTAGGAGTGAGGATTGAGAAGTGAAGAATTAAAAGTGAGTATTGGACAATGTGGAGTGAGGAGAAAACAGTAAGAAGTTGGAGCAAGTTGTGAGGAGTATTCAGTTAAGTGTGTGTGGTACTGAGGGGTGAGAAGCGAGCAGTGTAGAGTGTTAAGTGAGGAGTTTGGAGGAAGTAGTGAGAAGTGAGCTACGATTAGTGAGGGGTGAGCGGTGAATAGTAAAGAGTGTTGAGTAGGAAATGAGTAGTGAGGAATGATCAGTGATAAATAAGGAGTGAGTGAGTGAGTAAACAGTGTTGTAGAGTGAGGAATGAGCAGTAAGGAGTTTGAAGCAGTTATAAGTGAATAGTTAGAGACAGCAGCCAAGAGTGAGAAGAGAGAAGTGGGAAAAGATTAATGAACACTTGAAAGTGAACTGCAAGAAACGAGCAGTGAGAAGTCTGAATGAGGAATCAAGAATGTGTAATGGGAATTGATCCCTGAATATTGAAGGGTGGTGAGTGAGTTGAAGGCAGCCTATTTATTGCACCCTTAAACAAATAGAAACGCTCCATAGAAAATCAAAAAGCGCTCTATAAAGAATGAACCTATGTTCCATGAAAATGTGCAATGTTACCCATAAATAATTGAAAACGTTCCATACTTTATAAAAAATGTACCGGTAAAATATAAAATTTTCTCATTAAAAGTAAAATTTTGCTCCAATAAATAATACTGAAATGCTCCATAATAAAACACAAATGCTCCATAGAAAAATGCAAATGCTCCATAAAAAATTAAAATTGTACCCATAAAAAATTGAATATTGCTCCATAGAAAAATTAAATTGCACCATAAAAAATTGAAATTGCACCATAGAAAATTGATGAATTCTCCATAAATATTATCAAACTGCACCATAGAAAATACGAATTGCTCTATTAAAAATTGAAAAACCTCCATAGATAGCATATTCTACTAATTTAATTCGACATGGCTCAATTGCTTTACATTGCACTGTTTAAGTGGTGCAAATGTTTTAAGTTATGGATAATTTTCAGATTTTTATGGAGCAAATTATATTTCATATGGTGCAGTTTGATAATACTTATGGAGCAAAGCAAAGCAAAGCAAAGCAAAGCAAAGCAAAGCAAAGCAAAGCAAAGCAAAGCAAAGCAAAGCAAAGCAAAGCAAAGCAAAGCAAAGCAAAGCAAAGCAAAGCAAAGCAAAGCAAAGCAAAGCAAAGCAAAGCAAAGCAAAGCAAAGCAAAGCAAAGCAAAGCAAAGCAAAGCAAAGCAAAGCAAAGCAAAGCAAAGCAAAGCAAAGCAAAGCAAAGCAAAGCAAAGCAAAGCAAAGCAAAGCAAAGCAAAGCAAAGCAAAGCAAAGCAAAGCAAAGCAAAGCAAAGCAAAGCAAAGCAAAGCAAAGCAAAGCAAAGCAAAGCAAAGCAAAGCAAAGCAAAGCAAAGCAAAGCAAAGCAAAGCAAAGCAAAGCAAAGCAAAGCAAAGCAAAGCAAAGCAAAGCAAAGCAAAGCAAAGCAAAGCAAAGCAAAGCAAAGCAAAGCAAAGCAAAGCAAAGCAAAGCAAAGCAAAGCAAAGCAAAGCAAAGCAAAGCAAAGCAAAGCAAAGCAAAGCAAAGCAAAGCAAAGCAAAGCAAAGCAAAGCAAAGCAAAGCAAAGCAAAGCAAAGCAAAGCAAAGCAAAGCAAAGCAAAGCAAAGCAAAGCAAAGCAAAGCAAAGCAAAGCAAAGCAAAGCAAAGCAAAGCAAAGCAAAGCAAAGCAAAGCAAAGCAAAGCAAAGCAAAGCAAAGCAAAGCAAAGCAAAGCAAAGCAAAGCAAAGCAAAGCAAAGCAAAGCAAAGCAAAGCAAAGCAAAGCAAAGCAAAGCAAAGCAAAGCAAAGCAAAGCAAAGCAAAGCAAAGCAAAGCAAAGCAAAGCAAAGCAAAGCAAAGCAAAGCAAAGCAAAGCAAAGCAAAGCAAAGCAAAGCAAAGCAAAGCAAAGCAAAGCAAAGCAAAGCAAAGCAAAGCAAAGCAAAGCAAAGCAAAGCAAAGCAAAGCAAAGCAAAGCAAAGCAAAGCAAAGCAAAGCAAAGCAAAGCAAAGCAAAGCAAAGCAAAGCAAAGCAAAGCAAAGCAAAGCAAAGCAAAGCAAAGCAAAGCAAAGCAAAGCAAAGCAAAGCAAAGCAAAGCAAAGCAAAGCAAAGCAAAGCAAAGCAAAGCAAAGCAAAGCAAAGCAAAGCAAAGCAAAGCAAAGCAAAGCAAAGCAAAGCAAAGCAAAGCAAAGCAAAGCAAAGCAAAGCAAAGCAAAGCAAAGCAAAGCAAAGCAAAGCAAAGCAAAGCAAAGGGTAATGCATTTGACTCCTTGCATCCATTTTTATCACTTCACGAGGAAGAACAATGTCATCTGCCCCAAACACGCGCCATTTTTCACTTTTTCCTTCGAACAATGCCACCCGATCGCGATCCCCATCGCAAGTCCCAAAAAAAAACTTTGAGTAAAAAAGAGAAAGAAGTAGTAAGTAGAAACCCGAAGGCACAACGGAGTTTCTTTCCTATCGAATGTAAAACACCACCTGCAATATGTTGATATCCTCGGGCAGAGATTTATTGCCAGCAGTAACAGCGAAAAACAGTTTTTGTGTGTCATTAACCTAGGCTTTTTACCTCTGTGTGTCGTCTTGCAACATAACAGGCGAACTAACTTTTGGCCGTTTTGTCTACTATTTCCATAGAAATACATAATCTTATCGTTCCATCCACTAATTTATCTTTGCAATTTACATCCAATATACAGCATTGTCCCTCGTTTCAGTTTTGAGCCTTGCCCCAGCCCCAACAGTCTGTGTGAATCCCCTGAAGATAATGGTTTTAATACCTCTATTATAATAAATGTCCTGTTTGCCTATACTTGTGTGTTCATTCATATATGGTTTTGGTTGATAACAAAAAAGAGAACTTCGCATTGTCCCGCATTGTTCTAAATTTTAGAGCAGATTTTGTTCCCTGTTGCACCTCCTAAATGAGTATGTATGAGAATTATAATCTAAGAGCCTACCAATTCAACGAACTCCGCACCGCACCGCCGAGTGAGCTAGTGCCGCCTTTGGCGATAAATCGCGTACCAGCTGGTTCCCACCAGGACGACGAGCAGCCGCCAAAGGGTCAACTCCGCAGTGGCCCGACCTGCCGCATTGCTTCCCTCCAGACTACCGTCGCCACCGCTCCGGCCCGGCGGGATGACGAACGGCTTCCGCGTGGCGATGTCGTTCATCAACGGTATCAGATTTTTATTGTTGCCACCATTGCTGCTGGACCCGACGCCACCGTTCAAGTTGCTGCTGCTGCTGCCGCCGTGGCGACCATTGACGCTGTTCGGATGGTCCATGGACGACCCGAACGGTGACCGGGACGTCGGCCTGCTCCCATATGGATGCTGCTGATTGTGCTGGCTGTGCTGATGCTGATGCTGATGGGTCTGTATGGAGTCAATCTCTTCGAAATCTTCCGCCGAGCCACCGTACTGCTGCTCCTCGTCGTCCGGCGGGTAGGATAGCTTTGTTTTGGTCGATTTATCGCCGCCGTTGCCGCCGGGCTTGACGATATCATTCAGATCCGAGCCGTACTTGGGCGAGTATATTTTCCGATTCGGTTGAGGGATTTCTGGAACGAGAGAAGGGGGAACGTTGTGGAATTAGAATGTGATTAGTGGTGTGACTTGTCGCTTCTGCTGCTGTTTCGTACAACAATGTGCCTTCAACGATAATTTCACCATCTAGAGTCCTTTTCGCGCTCTAAACTAGCGAAAGGTTATCAAATCTTTGCATGTACATTAAGTACATCGAGACTGAAGTGTTCAAGTACTCGGAAGTCTTGAGGGCGATGAGGATCGGCACCAAGCTCATGCATCTGGAAGCCAACGTATGAAGTATTATACGTACTCGTGCAGGTGAAATGATCCTCGAGCTCAAGCACGACAACGGACAAGGACGGTAAGTGCACCGCCTACAAGAGTCTGACGGAAGAGGTCTTTGGCGAGGGTGTCGAGGTGACGACTCTTACAACGAAGGCGACTCTGAAGATTAACTGTGGCGAACGCTAACAAGCCCGTAGAAATAGGGAAGTTCTAGGTGGGCTAATCAGTATGCCAACTGACCAGGACACAAGTCATGGGACCGCAAAGACCTTGACAGGAGCAAGCGCGTACACACAGCTGAGGATTAGGAGGTGTAGGCCATAATGCACAAGGCCGCAAGAACCCTCCCAAAAGTTTGATTTGGTCCGAGAAATCTGCGAACAGCAAGCACCCAACAGAAGGCCCAAGGTGCCCGATCTTCAAAAGAGTCAGTCTGTCAAGCAGTCGCTGAGTGGCAGACGAATACCGAGTACCTGCCGGCAACGGCAATCGGGTCTTGGATTGGTACAGAATAATGGCGGCGATATGGACGACGGGTAAACACCCCGTACAGGGGTTGGTGCCTACTAGAGAGCTTCGTGGTCGCCAATGTAAACGAAGTCTTTGATTTGAGATTTTTCGACTGGAAATGGATGTTATTGCGTAGAAACGGCTATCTCAGTTTTAAATTAATAAATGTCGGGTAGAATAAAATAAATCGTCGTAAATTAAGACTGAGATAGCCGTTTCTACGCAATAACAGTAAACGAAGTCTTCTTCTGTAGCTGTTATGCGCCTCAGCGGTGGTCGATCGAGCAATTTACGCAGATGCTGGACTGTATGACGACCGTAGGAACAGGGCGAAGGCCGGTGGTAATAGCGGGTGACTTTAATGCCTGGGCTGTGGAATGGAGAAGCCGTTTCACGAACCAGCGAGGTCAGATCCTGCTAGAAACACTGGCCATCTTAGATGTCGACTTGGCTAATGTCGGTACCAAGAGTACCTATAGTCGAAACGGAGCGGAGTCAATTATTGACGTGACCTTTTGTAGTCCTGGCCTAACAAGTAGTTCGAACTGGAGAGTAGATGATGGCTACACTCACAGCGACCACCTGGCGGTTCGCTACAGTATCGACTACAATAACATCAGACAGCGGATAGAAGAAGAGGCGGCTAGGCCACGGCCAAGCCCTCGTAGGTGGAAGACATCATACTTCGATGAAGAGGTATTTAGGGAAGCGCTCCGCCGTGAGCGAAACTTAATCGGTTTAGACGGCGACGAGCTGGTAGCGGTGCTCTCACGTGCGTGTGATGCGACCATGCCTAGGCGAGTCCACCCTAGAAATGGGAAGCCACCGGCTAACTGGTGGACCGATGCGATAACGGGCCTGCGCCGCGCCTGCCTACGGGCTAGGCGGCGGATGCAGCGAGCACGATCAGAGGAAGAGCGAAACGAACGGCGGGTGGTGTTCGCCGCTGCAAAAGCCACGCTTAACCTTCCAGGACGCGCGCCATCAGGCAGCTGAAACTGCACTGCGCTCGCGCTGTATACGACGAGCGAGGTTTTTTTGATAGTGTTGTACTTTTTACAACAGCGCGCGCGCTGAAGGGTTAAGACAATTTCACACCGTCTTCAGCCAGAGGCTGCACAGACTGAACACATTACCTACACTAGGACAACGGACAGCACAGAACACCCAGTGGTCCAGTGATGGATTTTTCGTTTGACGAAAAGTTTCCACCGAATGGAGCGGGAATCGAACCCACACTCCGAGGCTTACGATACCGCACGACCACGAAGCCCACACCGAGACCGAGATAAGAGCAAGCAAAAAGGCCTGCTATGATGGTCTCTGTCAGAGTGCCAATACGAACCCGTGGGGTGACGCCTACAGGATCGTTATGGCCAAGACGAGAGGTGTGATGGCTCCTACAGAGCAATCTCAAGAGATGTTGGATGGGATCATTGGAGGACTTTTTCCGCGTCATGGCGGCGGGCCTCCTTTCGTAAGACAGCCGGGGACTGGGTCTGGCGATGAGAAGAGGGTCACCGTGGTTGAACTTGCGGGGATAGCTAAGTCCCTTAGCGTAGGTAAGGCCTGCACACCTGGCCTTAAAAGTAGCTATTGCAGAGGCTCCCGAGATGTTCAGGTCTGCTATGCAGAAATGCCTTGACGAGGGAGTTTTCCCAGAAGCTTGGAAGAGGCAGAGCCTGGTACTATTGCCAAAGGCGGAGAAACCACCTGGAGACCCGTCGAAATGTAGACCAATATGCTTGATTGACACGGCGGGGAAGGTGCTCGAAAAGATCATCCTCAATAGAATGTTGAGGTTCACCGAGGGCGAAAATGGTCTTTCGAGTAACCAGTACGGCTTCCGGAAGGGGAGGTCCACCGTTGACGCTATCTTGTCGGTTACAAAAACCGCCGAGAAAGCACTCGAGCCTAAGAGGAGGGGAATTCGCTTTTGCGCGGTAGTGACTCTGGATGTAAGGAATGCGTTTAATAGCGCCAGCTGGTCTGCTATTGCCGAAGCGCTCTTGCGTCTGGGGATACCGGAGTACCTGTACAAGATTCTCGGAAGTTACTTTCAGAATCGTGTACTAGTCTACGACACGGAGATAGGTCGGAAGTGCTTTCACATAACCTCAGGAGTCCCGCAAGGTTCCATCCTGGGTCCGGTGTTATGAAATGTCATGTACGACGAGGTGTTGAGGTTAGAGTACCCAGTGGGAGTGGTGATTGTCGGATTTGCCGACGACATTACGCTCGAAGTCTACGGTGAAACGATTGAGGAGGTAAAGTTGACTACCAACCACTCGATCAAGGTTGTGGAGGCGTGGATGCGGTCCAGGAAACTGGAGCTGGCTCACCACAAGACAGAGGTGACGGTTGTTAACAACCTGAAGTCGGAGCAGCAGACGGAGATCAGAGTGCACTATCCTGTCAAAGCGCTCCGTCAAACACTTGGGCGTGATGATCGACGATAAGCTTAGCTTCGGTAGCCACGTCGATTATGCCTGTAAAAGAGCCTCCACAGCTATTGCGGCACTGTCCCGGATGATGTCCAATAGCTCTGCGGTGTACGCCAGTAAGCGCAAGCTTCTGGCTAGTGTTGCTACGTCCATACTTAGGTATGGCGGCCCGGCCTGGGGCACCGGCACCGCGCTAAGTACTGAATGCTACCGACGGCAGCTGGAAAGCTTACAGGCTTATGTACCTGAGGGTTGCGAGCGCGTATCGTACCGTGTCACACGACGCTCTTTGTGTCATTACTGGTATGGTGCCTATCGGCATCCTTATCAGTGAGGACATGGAGTGCTTCGAAATGCGCGGCACAAGAGTCATACGCAGGACTGCCAGGATGGCCTCTATGGTCAAATGGCTGCGCGCGTGGGACAGTTCCACCTAAGGAAGGTGGACCCATAGGTTGATACCGAGCGTAGATAGTAGGATTAATAGCGCCATGGGGAAGTTACATTCCACCTGACACAGGTCCTTTCAGGTCATGGTTGCTTCAGACAATATCTACACCGTTTCGGGCAAGCGGGTTCTCCCGAATGCCTTGTCTGTGCTGGTTTAGAGGAAACCATATGCGGGGAGGACAATCTTGTCCAGAGGATGTGTAGGGATGAGTTTGCCTGGAATGCCGTTTGACGGCTATCACCCACATCGTCTTGGAGCTAAAGAGGAGGTGGCGCGTGGACTCGGAGAATGGCAAGCTCAGACGCAGTACAAGAGGGGGTCCAGGGGTTCAGAGTCGGTTTCGTAGGTCATACCGGTGCTCTGCGGTTGAAATCGACCCTAACAGCGATTAATTGGCCGCGGAGAGGAAGTCCCGGTAGCGCTGCTGTCGTGGCGTCGGACTACTGGGTTCGATCCGAGCCCGCGGTTGGTAAGGGGTCCCCGGCAAGGGTCGGGGCAGGTGGAGACCCTGCTGCAGCTGATAGGGCCTGAAGGGTAGTGATACTCTTGCCTTCAGCAGGTCAGATCGGGTTGCACGTAGGCATCAGTTCTTGATGTCTGCAAAGCAGTTTGGCGCGGGCGGGGTTGACACTGCCCGCCTTTCGAGGACAAAGGGAGTGGCGAGGACCACTCGGGAAACTGGCTAAGCGCCAGCATGTTAGCGTGATGGACTCTTCAGAGCGAGTCATCGCTGTTCGTTGCTGCTAGGCTACGCACCTAACCTCGAGGGTGCGATGTGCACTAGCCCCTCTCTGAAGCAATACCTTCTTGGTGTTTCCGGAGAGATGTAGGGTTTGGCGATCATAGGAATGTGTTTTAGTGGGTCGAGGAGAGAGTAGTCCTGGCTTTTACTAGTGTTGTAGAAGACGGCCTAAACCCCACACTACCCTAACCTTCCTGTTAGGGTGTCTGTTGAGCAGATTTTCCCCCCTATGGTTTAGAAGGAAAAAAAAAACCATTCAGTGTCTGATACTGCGTACATCGGCTCCTTGATCCATGAGCTCAGCGTCGCTCCCTATTGCCTTTAATGGATTCCACCATTCCAAGGTAAACAATCGCATATCTGATCATCGGAAGGCGGTCACTAAGGGTGGTTGCACGATCAACTCCAAGCAATCACTGAAGCAGCCACTTGTCGTGATCGATGACAAGCTGACATTCGAAGGAAAGGATGAGACAGAATGATATTCGGTAATCGACCTCCCGTCACACTACCCGTCACACTACCCAGGAAAACACCTACCGCGTGTCTGATTGTAGATATTTGTATTGTAGAAAAGAAGGCATAGCGTCTTGCCGTAGGCAGCCTTCCCCAACTTCTTGGCTTTTGACTTCCCAGATTGACGTCAGTTTTCGCCCGGAACTGAATCTGCTGACCTCCCTTAGTGGACATGTTTATGGACTGGACACCGCAAGGTCACGTGAGGTTGTATTCTGCCAATAGAATTGCCCTAGGAATTGTCCAAATTCCACGATGTTTTTGTTTTAGTTAGTACTTCAAATAAGGAAACTCAGTTCGCGAGAACAGGTTTTACTTCTGGGTATTTGGGATGGGGCCAACAGAGGTTTGCAGTAAGTTTTAGAATAGTATAAGAGACATGGATTTTTCAGGGGTGTTTCAAGGGGGTTGCTTACTCCAGAGGTATTCAGGAAAGCTTTAGATGGTTACATAGAAATTTTAGGGGCGTTTTAGAGGTATTCTAAGGCATCTCAAAGGATGACAAACGGCATCAAGAGGTTTCAGAGACGTTTTTAGAGGGTTTCATGGTATTATGCAGTCCTTTGTAAAGTCCCTCAAACCCCTATGCAACCCTTATAACCCCTGGTTTTTCAAGGTAACAGGGAAGTCTCGAGTGGCATCAAGGGTGTTTCAGGAGCTTCAAAGAGATTCTAGGGGCGTTATAGGAGACAATCAGAGGGTTGATGAAGCGGCGCAGGGAATTTGGGAAGAAGGGGGCGGTTCATTGGATTTCTGAAGGCATTTTGGGGAGTTTTGGAGGATTTTTAACAGTTTTCAAGGGGTTTCAAGGGTGCATCGTGTATTTTGGAGGGTTTCATGGGGTTTCCGGATTAGCAATGGGTTTCAGAGGCGTTACAAGGAGCTTAATGGCTGTTTTTGGAAGGTTCAGAGAGATAGATTCGTTGAAGGCGGTCCCTCAGGGTTTCGGGGGATTTTTGGTGTCATTTCAATGAGTTTCACAAAATTTTATGTGAGTTTTAGAGGCATTACAGCTTATTTCAGGCGTTTTGGGGGATTTCTGTGAGTTTCTCGGGAATAATTTTCCAGAAACAAGAAATTTTTACAAGAACTCCTCAGGGAAATCTTTCAGAAGCTACTCCGGAATTTCTTCCAGGGGCTGCAGTAAAATTTTTTTTCGGGAAGACCTAACTCTGACCAATATTTCAGTAGTTCTACAGGAACTGCTTCCAAGAGTTTTTTTTTCCGAAAATTCTTCCAGGTTTTCCTTCGAAAAGGCAGAAGCAGCTCCAAGAGCTTTTGCCCGAGTTTATCCGTGAATTATTTCGAATGTTTATTCGAGAAGTCATCCAGAGCATCCTAAAGTCGTCCAAGAGTTTCTCTTAGAAATCTATAAGCAGTCGCCATAGAAATTCCGCAAAGCAGTCCTTTGGAAGTTCGTTTAGCAGATGTGTTTTCAACCTATCGGAAACTCTTCCAGGAGCTACTCATAGAATGTTTGTAGTAGTTTTTCGGGAATTATTACAGGAGTATTTGTGAAAGTTCTTCCAGGATTTATACTTCCGTCATTCTTACACAAGCTTATTCGGGAATTCCTCCAGAAGGGTATCTGGAAGTTCATTGGGATTTCTGAAGTTTTCAGGGACGTTAAGGACAAGGTATTTGGAGTACATATTTCAAAATTTCTAGAGCACCGTTTTTTAGGACCGTTGAACGGATTTGAATGAGAATACATCACGCTAATTGTTCAGTGGTTGTCAACAGCGTGATGCATTTTGATCCAAATCCGTTCAACGGTTCTAAAAAACAGTGCTCTAGAAATTTTGAGCAATGTACTCCAAATACCTCGTCCTTAAAAAGGGGTGGGGTATACTTCAGGGGTATTTAGGAAAGCTTAAGGATGTTACATGAGGGTTTTGGGGTTACTTTCAGTTTCAGGAGCATTCCAAGCATCTCGAAGGATGAGTCACGGGATTTCTGAGATAATCCAAGAGGTTTCAGGGTATTCTGAGATTCCCTCAAGTCTCCTAAAAAATCCCGGAAACTCTTTAAGGCGTTAACCTCAGGTTTCCCAGGGTTACATGGAGGTTTTAGAGGTTTCAAGGGTGTTACAAGAGCTTTCAAGAGATTCCAGATGTGTTACAGGGGATTAGAGGGATTCAGTTTCAGTGGCGTTACAGGGCGTTTCAGAAAATTTTCGGAGCGTAGAGTTTGTTTGTTTTAGAGAATTTTCAGAGGGTTCCAGGGGCATTACAAGAATTTTGAGCGAGTGTTCCAGGAAACTTCCGAAGGTTTTAGGTGTCATTTCAATGTGTTTCACAAGCGTTACAGGTGGTCTCAAGAGGTTCCAGAGGTATTTTGGTGAGTGGTAGAAGCGCAGGGGTTTTAAGAAGGTGTCAGGGGGAGGTTAAGTCAACGCAGTTCAGAGCCGTTACAGTGAGTATCAGGAGCATTTTGAGGGGCTTCGGATGCTGGCAATTTCATGGAGGTGTCAGGGGGTTTAGAAGCCCTTTCAGGGAGTTTCAGGGGATTTTTATATGGTTTCAGAGGCGCTACTGGGGTTTTGTGGAGTTTCAGAGGATTGTAGGTGCGTGATAAAAAATCCCACGAGGTTTCAGATTGTTTTGGGTATCATTTGAAAGCGTTGTAAGCGGCGATACAGGCAGTTTCAAGAGGTTTCAGAAGAGTTTTCGGAGGTTCCAGAGGGAATAGAGGGCAATCAAGAGCCGTAGAGGCGTTTTGGGGGTTTTAGAGGGTTGCATGTGCTTAACAGAAGTTCAGGGGGGTTTTGTTGTCATTTCAATGAGTTTCAGAGAATGCTTAGTGAGTTTCAGAGGCGTTACAGGTGGTTTCATGATGTATCCGGGGCATATCAGAGGGTTTATTTGGCTTTACAGTGAAGGGGTTTCAGGGGGTTTTCGAATATTTATAGAAGATTTCAGAGGCGTTACAGGTAGTGTAAGGGCTGTTTTTTTTCGGTTTGTAGATGCGTTACAGGAGTCCCACAGGATTTCAGGTAATTTTTTATGTCATTTCAATGAGTTTCTGAGGTTTTCCAGGTAGTCTTAGCAGGTTCCATAGGTATTTTGGTTGGCGCCATAGGCGTTGTACTTAGGGATTTTAAGGAGGTGTCAGGGAGTTTACGGAGCCATTTTAAGGAGTTTCAGAAGATTGTCAGCGCATTTCAGAGGCGTTTCAGAGAGTTTCAGGGACATTTTAAGGAGTTTCGGAGGCTTGGAATTCTAGGGCAGTTTTTGTGGGGTTTTAGGAGGTTTCAGAGGCGTTACAAGGATCAGGCGATTTCAGAGCCATTTCAAGGAGTTTCAGGGAATTTTCAGTGGGCTTCAAATGCGTTACAGGTGGTTTCAGCAGGTTCCTGGTACGTTTTTAAAGTTTAAGAAGGTTTCAGGGCATTACAGAGTGTGTCAATGGCGTTTTTGGGGGTTTTGGGTTTCAGGGGCGCCACAGGGAGATTTAGGATTCTTTCAAGGATATTCATGCCCTCCCTGGAATGCTCGTTAGTCTCTGAAACATCCCAGAATCCCTATTTATAATCTTGAATCTCACTGAAATTCTCTGGACCCCCTGATATCTTTTTGAACTCTCTGTAACACCCTAAAAACTCTCTGATCCTCAGTAGCGCCCGTAGAGCGCCCCCTAAACCCCAAGCAGCCTCTACTAGGAAGTGTCTCTGAAATTCCATTAAACCCCCTCTAACTTATGGAACTTATTCAGTGTATACAGTTGAATCTCCTACTATGCCTAGTCCCTTTTTATGCCCTCAGGGGTTACTCGGCTGTGCTATGTGCAGCATCTAATTGTACTGGCTTTCAAGGTACAGCAAAATCACAATAAAACTTGTAAACACGATTTCTACAACATTTTGAAACCTACATTAACAGATACTTACCATACAGTCGGATGCTGCTGTCCACCTCGCCGAGTGAGTTCTTCGCAATGCATCGGTACGAGCCCATGTCCTCCTTCTGGATGGCCCGCACCGTCATCGTCATCTTGGTCTCGTACAACGATTTGGGAATGTCCTGCACTTGGTACTTGGGCGATGACACAATCATTTCTCCTTTGTGTAAGGGGATTTGCGAGAAGTATCATGAGGGATAAAGAAAAAGCAAGACAAATTGGTCCATAAAAATTGACCCGGTTCGATAGAATGAAAAACTGGGAAAAGGTCACACATCGCCAGATTCGTCGTGGATGTCTTACCTGTATCCTTAACCCAGTAGTTGATGGATTTCGGGGATGCCTCTACGAGGCACTCGATGGACACGTCCGTTCCCAACGGAGCTCCCACCAGTTGGTTTGGCACTTGGATGACCGGGTGAACTGCGAAAATGGAACAAAATCGAACAAAGCATTTAAAATACATGTGGATTTAAATAGTTCCACTGTATCTATCAAGAAAATTGTTTTAAATTGCAAAAATCAACTTTCCAGCTTGAATTTCATCCCCCTGGCTGGATCCACCCATTTTCACACTTATAGTTTTCGCGACAGCAGCACCCGACTGACTGGCTGCTGACTACACAAACCACATGTTGTGCATGCCTGTCACGTATTCCGGCCTCGCTCACGAACGACATCGCTCCTGCAGAACCCCGCAATCTGGTCGTCTTGTCGTCTTGCCATCCGTTGTTGTAGTCGTCGTCGTCGTCGTCGTCGTCGTCGCCGTCGTTCATCTCGAAAATGTGAAGAAACGTTCCGTTTGCTATGCTTGGGGTCCCCGAGCAGAAGGTGACACACATCGAGCACACGTGTTAGTGTGCTAATTTAATACAATTTAGCATGGCTCTAACCCGGGGAGTTCGAAGGACATCCAGCGGATGGGGAAGTATGGCGCTGGTCGTCGTCGTCGTCGACGACGTTAATGTTATGAAAAACACAAATCTGCTCGTTTTCGTTTGCCACACGTATGCATGCAAATTGAGGGGTCGCTTGCAGCAGGCAGGCAGCCAACAGCTAACAGGGGATTGGGTTTGTCGTTTTGGTTTCACAGTTGAGAGTTGGGAAATCACTTGACGTGATAATGGTGTTTGAGGTGAAAATTCACTTTGTGAACTGTTTCGTGTGCATTAGTGGATGATTTCCCAACATAATTGTGGAGTGTGAAATTGTATAGCATTTTTATGTTTTGCTTTTTTCATTTAAGGAATTCATAAAGATGTAGCAAGTGTTTGGTGTCATACAAGACGTTGAATCAGTGTAGTGCACCATCACCATCTTAACACAAAAGGATCAACATCATTTTTATTTTTCTTGTAACCCCGTCAAAGCTATTGCCGATCGTCTCTATGTCGCTAACAAACACATTCGCGACGAAGGAATACGATGGGAACTCCTACAACGCTCATTCTTTGAAAATCTCATTAACAGCTCAACGTTAGTCGCTGTCCAAAAACTACAGAACCCTCGTAGACTTTTGTCCATACAAAATTTTTGAAACTTGTACGAAGCGTAGCCTGAACACATTACACTGAAACCTCCATTTAGGTAAAATCTATTAAGGCCCCTCCATTTAGGTAACGTTACCTAAATGAAATTTGATTGTATTCAGAGCAGTTGGAATACTCAAGATTACAGATAAAGTTGGTTTACGGGAAAAAGCCGAATTAAGAGTTAAGGGACGTTTACGGAGTGTTTAAGAGTTAAAAGCTTAAGAGTATCCGAGAACTCCCTGGAGTTTGGGCCATCTGATCTACAAGCGTAATCAGTGATCTATTGGAGCATTATGAATGAGATTTATGCTTACGCAGCTTCATGTTGCTATGTCTTGTCAAGTGGTGAGTTCGTTGTCAGTTTGAGGATCTCCAAGAACTTCCTTGCGTATAGGTCATCGAGTCTATGAGGACTACTAGTTGTTTAAGAGCATTGAGAATGAGGTTTATACTCACACAGCCCCAAGCATCTATGTTCTATCAAGTGGTGGGTTCTATGATTGTATAGGAGTATCCGAGAACTCCCTGAAGTTAAGGCCATCTGATCTACAAGTGTAATCAGTGATCTATTGGAGCATTATGTAGCCATGTGCTATCAAGTGGTGAGTTCGTTGTAAGTTTGAGGAACTCCAAGAACTTCCTTGAGTATAGGTCATCGGATCTACTGACGTATTTGGTTGCCTCTAAGAGATTTACGACTAAGATTCATACTCACACAGCCTCAGGTAACTATGATCTATAAAGTTTTGAGTTCGAAGAATCTTTAAGGTTCTCCAGGAACTCCCTTGAGAATAAGTCATCAAATCTACGAGGGCTGCTAGTTGTATCTAAGAGCATTAAGAATATGGTTTATACTCACACAGCCCCAGTCATCTATGTTCTATCAAGTGGTGAGTTTTATGACTGTTAAGGAGTATCCGAGAATTCTTTGGAGTTTAGGTCATCAGATCTACCAGCGAAATCAGTGATCTATTGGAGCATTATGAATGAAATTTATGCTTACACAGCCAAGTGCAGCTATGTGCTATCAAGTGGTGAGTTCATCGTCAGTTTGAGGATCTCCAAGAACTTCCTTGAGTATAGGTTATCGGATTTAGAAAAAAGAAAAAGACGCGGATACCGTCTTCAGCCAGAGGCTGTACAGACTGAATGGAATTTAACCTCTAGATAAGGGGCACACGGAGCATGCAGCAGTGGATACGAAAAAAAACCTAATTAATCCACCTAGCAGTGGTGGTGCCTTTCTCGTGCCTTCGAAAACACGTTTCAACACAACTCAAGTGACATGTTGATGAATATCGTACTTTCATACGTTTAACAGAAATCCATTTCATGGCATCAGAGATCATATCATATATCTGGTTTTTGATTTGTGAGCCTTGAACTCTTAAACAGCAGCCACAATCTTGAATTTTGAGCCGCCATTTAGGATTTATGTCCAGCAGCTTGGAAATTCTGGTCGCTATTTTTGGACTCCAGACTTCTTCCCCATATCAGATACACCCATATTGACTGCTTTTAGAGCGTAAACCTCCATTAAACAGCTGCCGCCTTGAAGTTTTTGCCGCCATCTTGAATTTTGAGACGCCATATATGGCAGTGAACATATAGCCTTTCAGTACACTTTGGTGCACGAGAAAGGCAAAACAATATTTTCGAGCTTAAATTCTGTAGAAAACTAAGATATTTAACTAAACCATTAGAATAAAAGATCTGTTTTTGATAGAAAATTAAAAAAACTTTCGAATGAGGGTTAAAAAACTGCGATAAGTTTGACCATTTTCAAGTTATAGCCAGTTTGAGACAAGCAAAGTCAAAAACATCTGAAGTTAATTACTATGTAACGGTTGAGATTTGACCATATGCGTACACATCACTCCTTAAAAAGTTTGCATTCACCCATCGGGACCCCCCGGAACCGGTTCCGGAACACTATGGATATGGACTGATAGTGTTTTTCTGCTAACCGTTCATCAGGTTATCGAAAACTCCGCTGTTTGTTGTGTCGCATGAATGAGTTATGTTCAATTTTATATGTGGTCACTTCTGGTGGAACACCCAGAACCGGTTCCGGAACACTACCAGTTCATATATGATCTGATACTGTTTTCCTGCTAACCGTTCATCACGTTATCAAAAAAGCCGCTGTCGCATGCATGGGTTTGGTTCTCTTTTATATTTGACACCACTTCCGGCGGGACATCCGGAACCGGTTCCGGAGCACTACCGGTTCTAATATGGTCTGAGAATATTTTCACCCCATAGTATGGTGCAATTAGAAGCTTGGTGACCCTAACCGCACGGCTACGAGGCTCCATCTACTAACGTATTTGGTTGTCTCTAAGAGATTTGCGCAATGGAGTAAATATTAAATGAGTTTCTATATTCCCCTGAAACCGCTCTGAAGACCATTGATATGCCTTGAAACGCTTTGAAACGCCTCTAGAACCTCCATTGAAATCTTCATGAAATTTATCTGAGAGCCTCTGAACACTCTGAAACCTCCTGGAACGACCTGAAACGCATTGAAACGCCTTAAAACGCCTTCAAAACCCTCATGAAACCCCATGAGCCACTGAGACCCCCTTAACCCTCTTGAAACGCTTTGAAGCGCCTCGAAACGCTTTGCAACCCCTTGAAACGCTTAGCAATGCCTCTGAAACCCCTCTGACACATGCAAGAAATTCACCTGCGAGCCTCTGAAGCGCCCTAAAACCCTCCTTAAACTTCCTTGGATGCCCTGCAACTCATTGAGAACCCTTGAAACGTCTTGAAACGCTTTAAAACGCCTCTAAGACCCCTACAAATCGTCCATGAAATTCACCTCAGAGCCTCTGAAGCCCGCTAAAACCCCTGTGAAATCCCCTGAAACGCTCTGAAACGCATTGGAACGTCTTGATACGCTCTGAAACGTCTCTAAAATCCCTAAAAAACCTCCGTTAAATTTACCTGAGCCTCTGAAGCCCCCTAAAACGCCTGTGAAACGCCCTGAAACGCATTGAAGCGTCTTTGAACGCTTTGAAACGCCTCTGAAACCCCCCAAAACTCCGTTAAATTCACCTGCATGCCTGTAAAACCACGTTAAGGCCCCCTAAACCTCATAAACGCCCTGAAGCACATTAAACTGTACTGAAACGCATTGAAATGTCTCTTAAACCCCCAAACACCTCCGTAAAATTCACCTGAAAGCCTCTGAAGCCCCCTAAAATCCCTATGAAACCTGCTGAAATGCCCTGAAACGCATTGAAACGCCTCTGAAACCCCCCAAAACTTGGTGAAATTCACCTGCGAGCCTCTGAATCTCTCCTAAGGGGCTCTAAACCTAAAACGCATTAAAACGCCCTGAAATGCTTTGAAACGTTTTGAAATGCCTCTAAAACCCCTATAGAGCCTCCGTGAAATTCACCTGAGAGGCTCTGATGCCCCCTAAAAGCTCTGCGAAACCTCCTGAAACGCCCTGAAACGCATTGAAACGCCTTGAAACGCTTTGAAACGTCTCTGGAGTCCTATAAAACATCCGTGAAATTTACCTGAGATCCTCTGAAGTTCCCTCAAACCCCTGTGAAACCTCCTGAAACGCATTGAAACGCCTCTGAAACCCTCATGAAACCTCCGTGAAATTCACTTGCGAGCCTTTCAAGAAACCGCCCCCAATTGGCTTCTTTAGCGGTGTTGAGATAATTCCATGTTTAGAATTTGCATGCAAAACTGAGCCGAAATTTTCATGAATTTTGGTGCCCGGGAACCTATTTAAAAATCAGTTTGAAGTTTGTATGGGAGCGATTTGTCGAATCGCCCCTCGTCGCATTTTGTACTGGGCGGAGCTGTCAAGCAGATGGCCAGCTGTCAAAAGGTGATTTCGAAAAATCTCTTCGAAAGCGATTTTAGGTACCACAATGAAGCTCTAAAAATCTGAAAAAAATCATGGTGGTTCAGAAAAAGGTGCTCTTTCGTATAAAATCAAAAAATCAATAGATTTTTCTTAATTAAAAAAACCCAATTCATCGGAAACCTTCTGGAATGCCTTGAACGCCCTGAAACGCATTGAAATGCTTTGAAACGCCTCTGAACCCCCCATGAAACTCACCTGAGAGTTTTTGAAGCCCCACAAAACCTCTCTGAAACCTCCTGAAACACCTCTGAAACACAAATGAAATCCATGTGAAACGCACCTGGAAGCCTCTGGAGCCTCCAAAATACCTCTGAAACTTCCTGAAACGCCTCTGAAACTCCCGTGAAGTTCACCTGAGAGCACCCCTTAAAGCCCTCTGAAAACTTAAGAATCGCCCTGAAACGCCTAGATACGCTACTGAACCACTCCCCCCTTCAAAACTCCCTTGGAATCCCTCTAACCTGACAGGCTTTACCCCCTCCTCTTTGCATCTGAAAGCCACTTGCCCTTCTCAAACTTCTTTGCAACCTTGAAATCCATTTAGGTAATCAACTGAATGCATTTAGGCAAAAATTCTATTTAGACAGTCCCGACTCGTTACCTAAATGGAGGTCCGGGTGTATTACCCTTCTATAGTCCCCCTGAGACTTCCATAAACATTCCTTAAACCCCCAGGCACTTCCACGGGAGACTGCTGAAGCAACTTGAAACCCCTAGGAACCCATTGGAACACTTTGGAACGCCTCAAGACCATTCTGACACGCCTCTGAAAGCCCTAAAGCTCACCTCAAGTTCCTCTAATTTCTTAAGAACCCCCAACATAAAGCTCTCTTAAATTTTCCTGGAATCGCCTTGAAACCCATATAAACCCACTGAGACTTCCAGAAACTTCTCGTTAACCTCCGAAAACCCTTCTGAACCTTCGCGAACACACCTGAAGTCCTGCAGTAACTCATGTAACCTCATTAAATGCCTTGTGTCGCCTTGAAATGCATTGAATCTCATTTTGAACCCCTTTGAAACCATCTTGAAGTTCTCTTAAATGTTCCTGAATTGATCGGAAACCAGGGGTAGCACCCTGGATCTTTATGAAATAAATCGACACTCCCAGAAACGCTTGAGTTAAAACTAAAGAATCAATCTTTCTTTTATGCAGTTTATTTTTATGCACCTCATTTTATGACGTGCATAAAAAGAGAGAACTATTCAGAACCAATTTTGTGCATGACGAAAAGGAATAAAAAGATAATATCTATGACAACGGCGCCGAAGGGAGCGAGACCAAGGTAGAGTAAAGAGATGTTACAGGGACGTTTCGGGGAGTCCCATTGGGTTTCAGGGGGTACCAGCCCAAGTAACATTTTTTTATCAAATAGACTGGAAGCGGTTCTTAGAACCATCATAAAACCAAAATAATAGATATCAAGAATTATGATGGTTCTGTAAGGCTCCAAGACTAATTTTGTCATCAAAATGCTACTTGGGCAGTAGATCTCAGGGACGTTCCAATGGATACCACAGAGGGTTTCAGAGGGTGCGAGGTGATGTCATGGGATTTTCAGGAATCTCAGCGGATTCTATGAGGATTTGACCGTTTCAAGGGGTCTGACGGAATTCCAAAGAAGTTTTAAGGGGTTTCATGTGCGTTTAAAGGGTATCAGAGATGTTTCATGGAGCCCAGGAATGTTTTGGGACGTCTCAGGGGCACTTCATGGTTTTTATTAGTGGGTTTTAACTTAATGGCTCAGGGGTTCCCAACCTTTTTGAGATGGCGACCCCCTTTAAGAACTGTCAAAACATCTGGGGCCCAATGAAGTCTTTTAGAAAAAATAAATAAATAAGAGGTTAATAAACTAAACCGAGTTATTTGGGTACGGTGGCGTAGCCAGAACTTTACTGAGGCAGGGATTTTTGACGATCAATGATACTACGAAGACTCATTTTTGGTAATCTTAGACCCTCTCCCCCATCGTAGAATTTGTCCACTCAAAATTTTCGAAACTTGTATGAAGCGTAGCTTCCGGCCTGAACGCATTAAAACCTCTATAAAGTCCCTTCGAGACTTCTATAAACTTTCCTTCCGGCATTTCTTTGAAATCCCCGGGAGCTCGCTGAAGCAACTTGAAACCACTAGGAACCAAATGAAACATTTTAGACCGCTTTAGGACCATTCTAACATACCTCTGAAAACCCTAAAAGCTCTCTTCAAGTTTCTGAAGCATTTTATTCTTAAAAGCTCTGAAAAATTGTATTCCAAATTGTGGCTCTTGGAGGTGGCGGTCAGTGATTTGGTAGTGGTTAACCCTAAAAATGGAAAAGGGGATTAATGAATGACTCGCTAAATTCCTGTATTTTCCAAACCACTCCTAGAGATAGCTTGAACTTGAGCTTGATTGACCACCCGTGGAAGCTTATAATAAACCTTTGGGACATTGTAACGAATAAATTGGAACCTTACGAATGCTCATATTATTTTCCGTATCGGGCCCCACGTTTGCGAACTAGATACACTCAGAAATAAAAGTATACACGGAATTACTATTATTTATGCATTTTGTATCCGCATCTCTCTCTCTCTCTCTCTCTTTCTGTTTTCATGCTATCTGGTGCTTCGCCTGGGTTGACGAAACACTCCTGTTCAACCCAGGCTAAACGGCAGATAGCATGAAAACAGAAAGCGAGTGAGTGAGATGCGGATACAAAATGCATAAATAATAGTAATTCCGTGTATTCTTTTATTTCTGAGTGCACGAACAACAAAATGGAATTACAAATGCACAAAACACAAACATGCAACACACAACATTAATTGTGCCCAGTTATCTAAATAGGTAACGAAGTCCAATCCCAGGATGACGAGGTTTCATTATTGTTCTCGGTCCATCAGTCAATCCTGTGATCGTTTTTCTTCTGGCGGATTGCCTTTTGTTTGCAGCGCTACTTGCTTACATAGCTTGTGTTTGATCTAGGAATTTCTAATTCTAAAAGGGCATCCTTATTTGGGCAACAACAAAAGACCGTGTACAATTTGATGTTCGGGTTAGCGGACGGCTTGCGTGTTTTGTACTGGATCGCTCCTGAAATGTTTGAAGCGCTACAAATGCACATTAAACAGTTTCACAAGCCAGAGTATAGCATACGAACCAAAAAATACGACTAAATGCAAACGTAACACACTCCATGCAACAATCGAAGAATTTTCTAGAATTGCATTCAAGGGCGTAGCCAGAGGGGGGCCGGGGGTAGGGGGGGGGTCGCCCCCCCCCCTGGCCGGCAGATTTTTTTTAATTCAAGCCGACTCAAAGATTGTCAATAATTCAAGTGTCCCAGAAAAAATATGAAAAAAAACTATTCTAATAATTGAGGTTTTTATCCACAATTAGCCAACCTTTTTTATTCTTGAGAATCACAGGAAATTTCGCCAAGTATTTCTCCAAGAGATCTACTTCAATCTTATCATAGAATTTAACCCTCTAATACCCAAATTTTTGATTTTGTTCTAAATATCATTTTTCGTCATCTAAAATCGATTTAAACATGTTTTGGAAGATGATTTTTTTAAAAACTCGATTTCATGAATTTCGGTTTTTGATTTTTCTAATTTTTATTTTTGAACATTCCCACACTTTTATACTTTTCCTGGAAGCCTATTTGGGTTACGGATTTTTTGAGACAAAAACATTTTGAGATTTTATGATTATTGTTAAAATATTTTTATTTTTATTTTTTTATGCAAAATTTAATTTTCCGTGTAATTTTAAGGAAAATAATTTTAGAGTGTATTCGACTCCCTTAAACTATTGAACTAGGATAGAATGATTTGGGAAAAATTTAAAATATGTTAATTGTAGCGATTCAATACAAAATAAACAATGACTTCTAAAAGGTAACTAAAACATCATTATTTCAATGATTTTTAAAAAATGTAATAACGCTTTAAAATACACCAAAAACCATTTTGAGATATACAGAACAGTCCTAAATATCAGCCAAAAATATAAAAAAAAAATTTTACACGAAACAAAAATTACAAAAATGCTCAAACTATACCCCGTCTAAAGGCGGGATTGGGTATTAGAGGGTTAACCAAATAACAAGCTTGAATGAATGGTTAAATTTTGTGATGTTTATTCATGGAACACAAAAACAGCATGGCAAGTTTCCGGTAGGGAAAAACAAGGACTTTGCATATCCCAGAGACGAACCAGCCAAGGGCTGAAAGTCTCTATAATAAAGATAATTTTTTTTTGTTTATATTTATGTGTATTTTAACTCATAGCTAATTCTACACTTGAATAAAGATAAATCAATCAATCAATCAAGGACTTTGTAGAATTATATGCTGCCATAGAGTGCAGTTATATGCTATTGCTACACGAATTTTCACTTGTATTCAATTCAAACAAACGTCATGCTAAGATAATAATACCTGGGATTTCTTTACAAATTATTTCAAGGACATCTCCAGAAATTCCTTAAGGCAGTTATTCAGGAACTCCTTCGTGAATTCTTCCATGGCATCTTGCAGGGTTCAGATAGTTTTTTTTAGGGTTTGTTCCAAGAAATGCTTTAAGAATTCCCCTACGATTCCTTCAGTTTTTTTACAAATACTTCTGCAAGGATACATCGATGAATTCCTTCAGGAATTTTCCATATCTTCCTTCAGTGATTCTGCATGGATTGCTCCAGAGAATTTTCCAAGAATTCCTGTATGGGTTTCACCAGGCATTCCTCCGGGAATTTCTCCTGGGATATCTTTAGAAGTTCCTTCAGTGATTGTTCCTGTGCATTTTTCGATAATTCCTCCAGAAATTTCCAGGAGTTCCTTAAATCATGTACAAAACATTCTCCATCCAAAAATTCCAACAATAATTCGTCCAAAAAATATTGCAGACATGGATGCCTTCATTTTTTTCCTACAGAAATTCTTCCAGGAATTTGTTAAGAAAGCGTTCCTGGGATTTCCTAAGGAATTCATCATGGGATTGCTTCCGGGATTCCTCCAGATTTTCCTTCAAGCATTCCTCCAAGGATTCGACCGGGAATATCTTCTGTGTTTATTTCAGAAACAACTCCAGGAATTGTTTAAAAAAATCCTCCAAGGGTTCCCCCAGGAACACTTTTTAGAATTCCTTCAGAAGTTCTCCAAAAAATAATCCATAACTTCCCCCAGGAACTATTTAGGAATTCCCCAGGATTTCATTTCATTTATTTATTTATTTATTTATTTATTTATTTATTCATTTATTTATTTATTTTGCCTGAGGTATTACAGATGGTTTCTGCAGGTTCCAGAGGTATTTTGGCAGGTGTCGGAGGCGTTTTAGGGATTTTAAGTAGGTGTCAGGGGGACTTCGGAGCCATTTTAGGGAGTTTCAGAAGACTTTCAGCGCATTTCAGAGGCGTTACAGGTAATTTCAGGAGAATTCAGGGGCTTCGGAGGTTTGGAGTTCCAGGGGAGTTTTTTGTGCGGTTAAAGGAAGTTTCAGGTTCGTTACAGATATTTCGAGGTAGTGTCAGGTGGTTTCAGAGCCATTTGAGAGAGTTTTAGAGAATTTACAGCGGGTTTCTAAAGAGGTTTAAGAAGGCATTACAGAGGGCGTCAATGACTTTTTTTTGCGTTTTGGGTTTCAGGGACATTCAGGACCATTCTGGAATGCTCGGTAATCGCTGCAACGTCTCAGAAACTCTTTTAATAATCTAGAATCCCACTGAAATTTCCTGGGCATATTGAAATGCTTTTGAACCTTTTGTTACACTCCAAAAACGCCATGACTCAGTAGCGCCCATATAACGCCTCTAAAAACCCCAAGAAACCTTCACTACCTTTCTTGAAACTCTATGAAACCCTCTCTAACTCATGCAACTTTTTTAGTGTATACTTTTGAATCTCCTGCAACTTTGCCTGGTCCCCTATTAATGCCCGCCGGGGTTACTCGGTTATATCATGTACTGCATCCAATTGTACTGACTTTCAAGCTACATCAAAATCATAGTAATACTTGTAAAGACGATTTCCACACACGGTGTGCTAAATCCCGTTATTAACAAATAAAAATGTCCACCTAAATGGCACCCCGCATTCGAAAGATATACTACTCTAGTATCTCCTCTGAAAATTTGAAAATGTTTCATCGAGGGAAACTAAAGTTTTTGTGATTTGAAGATTTTGAGTCGTTTCTATAGGATTTTCTTATATGCACGCACGGTGTGCCTGAAACCGATATTAACAAATAAAAATATACACCATATTGACACCCGGCTTTTGAAAGATATACTGTTTTAGTATCACCTCAGGAAATTTGAAAATGTTTCATCGATGGAATTGAAAGTTTTAACGGTTTGAAGATTTTCCTCTATTTTCATAGAATTAGCTCATATATGGCAATATTGTCATAGAGTGTTTCATTGGCTCTTCAAATCATAAACAAATATTATTAAGTTTCACAAACACCATTCCAAAGAAACAACATTCAAAAAATCTCTCTGAAAATTTAACAACATTTCATTGAAACGATTGCAAATTACCGTGGTCTGAAAACAAGATATGATAAACTATATTGAAAATGTAGTAACTTCATAGAATATTATTTCAATTTCACGTGTTTTAATCATTCCTCGCAATCAATATATATATTGTAACTCATCGAAAACTTTGATTACATCGTTCAACACTAAATTTTGTTATGGGAGAGAAAAAAAATAACAGGGGTTATTTTAGCCGACCGTCTCTATGTCGGGAATCGCGCCACTTGGGCGGTGGTTCTATATTCGTCTGTTTTCCACTATAACTCAGTCAAATTTGAACCGATTGGCACAACTTTTGAAATGTGGTGAGATAGGTATATGTAGTATCTACCCGTGTACAACATTTCAAGTCAATTGGTTCAAAATTGACTGAGTTATAGTGGCAAACAGACGAATATAGAACCACCGCCCAAGTGGCGCGATACCCTCGCTAACAAACACATTCACGACGAAGGAATACGACGGGAACTCATAAAACGCTCATTCTTCGAAAACCTCAACAGCAGCTCAACGCATGTTAGTCGCTGTCCAAAAACTACGACGTCTCAGTTTTGGTAATCTCACACCCCTCCTTCCTCGTAGACTTTTGTTCATACAAAATTTTTGAAACTTGTACGAAGCATAGCCTGAACGCATTACACTAAAACCTCCATTTAGGTAGGATCCATTTAGGTAAAATCTATTTAGGTCCCTTCATTTAGGAAACATTACCTAAATGCAATTTGATTGTGTTCAGAGCAGTTGGAGTACTCAAGATTACAGATAAAGTTGGTTTACGAAAAAAATCAGAATTAAGAGTTAAGGGACGTTTACGGAGTGTTCAAGGGTTAAAAGCTTAAGAGAATCCGAGAACTCCCTGGAGTTTATGCCATCTGATCTACAAGCGTAATCAGTGATCTATTGAAGCAATATGAATGAAATTCATGCATACGCAGCTTCATGTTGCTATGTCTTGTCAAGTGGTGAGTTCGTTGTCAGTTTGAGAATCTCAAAGAACTTCCTTGAATAAAGGTCATCGAGTCTACGAGGGCTACTAGTTGTTTCTAAAAGCATTAAGTATGAGGTTTATACTCACACAGCCCCAGGCATCTATGTTCTATCAAGTGGTGGGTTCTATGATTGTATAGGAGTATCCGAGAATTCCCTGGAGCTTAGGACATCTGATCAAGCGTAATCAGTGACCTATTGAAGCATAATGAATGAAATTTATGCTTACAGAGCCTCGTGTAGCTATGTGCTAATCAAACCTTCACCCCATAGTATGGTGCAATTAGAAGCTTGGTGACCCTAACCACACGGCTACAAGGCTCCATCTACTAACGTATTTGGTTGAAACGGCTCCCCCTGAAACCACTCTGAAACCTCCTGGAACGACCTGAAACGCATTAAAACGCCTTAAAACGCCTTCAAAACCCCCATGAAACCCCATGAGCCTCTGAGGCCCCCTTAACCCTCTTGAAACGCTTTGAAGCGCCTCGAAACGCGTTGCAACCCCTCGAAACGCTTAGCAATGCCTCTGAAACCCCTCTGACGAGAAATTCACCTGCGAGCCTCTGATGCGCCCTAAAACCCTCCTTAAACTTCCTTGGATGCCCTGCAACTCATTGAGAACCCTTGAAACGTCTTGAAACGCTTTAAAACGCCTCTAAGACCCCTACAAATCGTCCATGAAATTCACCTCAGAGCCTCTGAAGCCCGCTAAAACCCCTGTGAAATCCCCTGAAACGCATTGGAACGCCTTGATACGCTCTGAAACGCCTCTAAAATCCCTAAAAAAACCTCCGTTAAATTTACCTGAGCCTCTGAAGCCCCCTAAAACGCCTGTGAAACGCCCTGAATCGCATTGAAGCGCTTTTGAACGCTTTGAAACGCCTCTGAAAACCCACCAAAACTCCGTGAAATTCACCTGCATGCCTCTAAAACCACCTTAAGGCCCCTTAAACCTCATAAACGCCCTGAAGCACATTAAATTGTCCTGAAATGCTTTGAAATGTCTCTTAAACCCCTAAAAACCTCCGTAAAATTCACCTGAAAGCCTCTGAAGCCCCCTTAAATCCCTGTGAAACCTCCTGAAATGCCCTGAAACACATTGAAATGCCTTGAAACGCTTTGGAACTCCTCTGAAATCCCTATAAATCCTCCGTGAAATATACCTGAGATCCTCTGAAGCTCCCTTAAACCCCTGTGAAACCTCCTGAAATGCATTGAAACGCTTTAAAACGCCTCTGAAATCTTCATGAAACCTACGTGAAATTCACCTGCGAGCCTTTTAAGGACAGACTTGTTAGAATCCCAATATGGCCGCCACAATGGCCGACTTTGGCACCTACTCACGATTTTGAGGGCACAAATCTCTTCGTAAACAAAACCAGCGCACCTGAGCTTCTTATTTTAAGCTTATTACAAGTGAGCATGAGCAGAATAATAAAATGCATTGTTGTTTGAAGCTTGCTTCTTGAGATTAGTGCGTCTGAAGTTTTGATGCACTGCTGAACTGATATTTCAAGACGATTATCCTTAAGCCCTCCCCAAATTCATCGGAAACCTTCTCAAATGCCCTGAAACACATTGAATCTCATTTTGAACCCCTTTGAAACCATCCTGAAGTTCTCTTGAATGTTCCTGAATTCAACTGAAACCAGGGGTAGCACCCTGGATCTTTATGCACTGAATCGACACTTCCAGAAACGCTTGAGATAAAAATGAAGGACTCAATCCTTCTTTTATGAAGGTTGTTTTATGCACCTCATTTTATGCCCTGTATAAAAGAGAGAGTTATTCAGAACCAATCTTGTGCATGACAAAAAGGAAAAAAATGATGGTACATATGACAACGGCGCCAAGGGGGCATTTATAAGGGATGTTACAGGGACGTTTCAGAGAGTCCCATAGAGTACCAGCCCAAGTAACATTTTTGTTTCAAATAGACTGGAAGCGGTTCTTAGAACCACCATAAAACCAAAATAATAGATATCAGGAATTATGATGATTCTATAAAACTCCAAGACTAATTTTGCCATCAAAATGCTACTTGGGCAGGAGATCTCAGGGACGTTCCAATTGATACCTCAGAGGGTTTCCAAGGGTACGAGGAGATGTCACGGGGTTTTTAGGAATCTCAGAGGATTCTATGAGAATTTGACCGTTTCAAGGGGTCTGACGGAATTCAAAAGGTGCTTTAAGGGGTTTCATGTGCGCTTTAGAGGTGTTTCATGGGGCCCAGGGGTGTTTTGGTACGTTTTAGGGGCGCTTCAGGGTTTTCATTCGTGGGTTTTAACTTAATGGCTCAGGGGCTCCTAACCTTTTTGAGATGGCGACCCCCTGTAAGAATTGTCAAAACATCTGGGCCCCAATGAAGTTTAAAAAAAAATAAGAGGTAAATAAACTAAATTGAGTTGTTTGGGTACAGTGGCGTAGCCAGAAATTTATTGAGGCAGGGAGTTTCGACGATCAATGATATTACGAAGACTCATTTTTGGTAATCTCAAACCCTCTCCCCCTCGTAGATATTTGTCCATTCAAAATTTTCGAAACTTGTATGAATCGTAGCCTTAGGCCTGAACGCATTAAAACCTCTCTAAAGTCCCTTTGAGACTTCCATAAACTTGCCTTCCGGCTTTTCTTTGAAATCCCCGGGAGCTCGCTGAAGTAACTTGAAACCACTAGAAACCCAATGAAACACTTTAGACCGCCTTAGGACCTTTCGAACATACCTCTGAAAACCTTAGAAGCTCTCCTCAAGTTCCTTAAGCATTTTATACTTAAAATCTCTGAAAAATTGTATTCCAAATTATGGCTCTTGGAGGTGGGGTAAGGGATTTGGTAGTGGTTAACCCTGAAAATGGAAAAGGGGATTAATGAATGACTCGCTAAATTCCTGTATTTTCCCAACCACTGCTAGAGCTGATAGATTGAGCTTTTGCTTGAGCTTGATTGACCACCCGTGGATGCAACTTCAGTATCGCCAGACCAGCTACAATCACACACAAGCAACCCATGAGATATCTGCCGGGAACAAGCAGGCATCTTCAGTGTGTGGGGGTTGGTAATCTTCTATTTAAAGGCGGCAATGGCGTCTGCCACGTCATGTTGCAGGTCAATGAGGAGAAGGGTAAGGAAGTGATGATTGCAATCATTTACATCCACATCAGACCGAATAGACACTCCCGTTCAAAAGTTTGGGGTCACCCCCTCAAAAACATGTCATTTTTTTAGGCCCATATCTCCGCCAATTTGCGTCCGATTTCAAAACCCTGGATTTCATTCAAAAGATAATAAGTCAAAGAAACTTTGAACATGATTTAAAAGAAACTTTTTCAAAAAATTTTGTATGTAAACTTAACCCAAAGTTGCCAAATTTTCTAAAAAATGAATATAAACTTACGGCAGTGTCGCTTGAAGTTGGGTCGACCAAATTTTAAGATGAGAGCGGTAATAGTACCCATTTTCTATTGGCTTTCAACTGCTTTTTACAGAACTTAGCTTAAAAATCTAGAAAAAAAGTTATTAAGTAAATTAATCCTTGATGTCATCGACCAAAAGTTTGGGGTCACTCCTCAAAATGCTGTATCGGCCAAAAGTTTGGGGTCACTATCGTAAAACATGGAAAAGTGATTTGTTGATATCTTTGTCATCTTTCATTCAATTTTAATTCTTCTTGGCTTATTTGAAACAAAATGAATGATACTTACTGCATAGACATTGAACCACACATATTTGTTGAGATTTACATACTAAAACTTAACGTAAAGTTGCCTCATTTTTTGAAGCGTATTTTACCACGCTAACTTTACATAACTTTTTTATATACAAAAATCGTTAAATACGTTAAGTTGAAGACATCAAACGTAAATTTAGTTAACTATCTTTGAAATGAGCCAAAAATAATTAAAGTTGAACTATAGATGACGAAGATATCACCAAATCACTTTTCCATGTTTTACGAAAGTGGCCCGAACTTTTGGCCGATACATCATATTGAGGGGTGACCCCAAACTTTTGGTCGATGTCATCAAGGATTAATTTACTTAATAACTTTTTTTCTAGAATTTTTAGCTAAGTTCTGTAAAAAGCAGTTGAAAGCTAATAGAAAATGGGTCATATTACCGCTCTCATCTTAAAATTTGGTCGACCCAACTTCAAGCGACACTGCCGTAAGTTTATATTCATTTTTTAGAAAATTTGGCAACTTTGGGTTAAGTTTACATAAATTTTTTTTTGAAAAAGTTTCTTTTAAATCATGTTCAAAGTTTCTTTGGCTTATTATCTTTCGAATGAAACCTAGGGTTTTGAAATCGGACGCAAATTTGCGGAGATATGGGCCTAAAAAAATGACATGTTTTTGAGGGGGTGACCCCAAACTTTTGAACGGGAGTGTACCTCTGCGTCTACACAAATTCATGCGGATATCGAGGTGATATGATGGGCAGAGGGTTCACACATTGGTGCGTGGATGCCAGGCGTAAGGTGCTTGATTGAAGATGTGCTGCATGATTGCATAACCCGTAGGCGTTGTCTGATAGATACTGTGCAGTGAATGTTAGAAGGAAGGGAAACAGATTTTTGTAGTCCTACATACACATACATTTGTTTGTTCAACACCATTAAGACAAGACCAACAATAGTACGCCACAATACTCGGTTTGTGGCTGCCGCTCTCCATCTTCGGTCGCGCCCGATGCTCGCCAAGTCACGCTCCACCTGGTCCGCCCATCGTGCTCTCTGCGCTCCTCACCTTCTTGTGCCAACCGGATCAGTTGCAAACACCAGCTTTGAAGGGTTGTTGTCCGGCATTCTTGCAACATGCCCTGTCCACCGTATCTTTCCGGCTTTGGCCACCTTCTGGATGCTGGGTTGTCCGTAAAATGCAGCGAGCTCGTGGTTCTCCGCTACTCACCGTTTTCCTGCACACCTCCGAAGATCGAAAAAATCTTTCGAAAACTTCGAGTGCTTGCAGGTCCTCCTTGAGCATGGTCCGTGTCTCGTGTTCGTAGAGGACCACCGGTCTTATTAGCGTTTTCTATAAGGTGCATTTAGTGCGTGTTTAGATTCATTTAGATGTTTAGATTGCGCCTTTGTATTTCACGACTCACGTTATTGTTAGCCGTTAGCTAGGAACCAAGGTAGACGAATTCTTCTACCACCACGAAAGTATCCTCGTCTAACGTAATATTGTTGCCAAGGTTTGTCCTGCCTCGCTCAGTCCCACCTACCAGCATGTACTTTGTCTTAGCCGCATTCCCCACCAGTCCGACCTTGACTGCTTCACGTTTCAGGCGGGTTCCAAAATGTTCTAGCAAATAACCCCCATGTTATCCGCAAAACAGACAAATTGACCGGATTTTGTGAAGATCGTACCCCGGCTGTTGAGCCCGGCTCGCCACATAACACCTTTTAGGGCGATGTTGAATATGTAGTAGGCAGGAAAGTCCATCACCTTGTCATAGTCCCCGTCGAGATTCGAACGATCTGGATAGTGCACCCGAAATCCTTACGCTGTTCTGCACACCGTCCATCGTTGCTCTTATCAGTCTGGCAAGCTTCCCGGGAAAGCTGTTCTCGTCCATAATTTTCCATAGCTCTGTGCGGTCGATACTGTCGAATGCCGCTTTGAAGTCGATGAACAGGTGATGCGTTGGGACCTGGTATTCACGGCATTTCTGGAGGATTTGCTGTATGGTGAAGATCTGGTCCGTTGTCGACCGGCCGTCGATGAAACCGGCGTGGTAACTTCCCACGAACTCATTTACTTTAGGTGACAGACGACGGAAGATGATCTGGGATAGCACTTTGTAGGCGGCATTCAAAATGGTGATCGCTCGAAAGTTCTCACACATTAACTTGTCGCCTTTCTTGTGGATGGGACAGATTATCGCTTCCTTCCACTCCTCCGGTAGCTGCTCAGTTTCCCAGATCTTGACTACTAACTGGTGCAGACAGGTGGCCAACTTTTCCGGGCCCATCTTGATGAGTTCTGCTGCGATGCCGTCCTTACCAGCCGCTTTGTTGTTTTTGAGCTGGTGGATGGCATCCTTAACTTCCCTCAGCGTGGAAGTTGGTTCGTTCCCGTCCTCTGCTGCACCAACATAGTCATTTCCTCCGCTGCCTTGATCATCCGTGCCTACATTCTCTTCGCCATTCAGGTGCTCGTCGAAGTGTTGCTTCCGCCTTATGATCTCTTCACGTTTGTCCGTCAAGAGGCCTCCGTCGTTATCCCTGCACATTTCGGCTCGCAGCACGAAGCCGTTGCGGGATGCGTTGAGCTGCTGATAGAACTTCCGTGTTTCTTGGGAACGGCACAGCAGTTCCATTTCTTCACACTCCGCTTCTTTCAGGCGGCGCTTTCTCTCCCGAAAGAGACGGGTCTGCTGTTTCCGCTTCTGTTTGTAACGTTCCACGTTCTGTCGGGTCCCTTGCTGCAGCATAACCGCCCTCGCTGCGTTTTTCTCCTCCAGAACCGTTCTGCACTCTTCGTCGAACCACTCGTTCCGTTGATTCCGGTCCACGTACTCGATGGTGCTCTCGGCTGCGACGTTGATGGTTCCTCTAGAGGGGCCTCATCGAGCTCGCCCTCGTCTGACAACGCAGCCTCGAGATTCTGCGCGTATGCTGAGGCGACATCCGATTGCTTCAGTCACTCTAGGTTGTACCGTGGCGGTCACCGGTACCGTACATTGTTTATATGCTGAAGTTGAAGAATTGGCCCTTGATCCTCAACCTGCACGTGCACATTCTTTCGGCCACCAACCGATCACGCGCCTCTGCATATCATCCATCACGATGAAAGCTGTTCCCAGCTCGCGTGTGTTGCCGCAGCTCTGGTAGATGGTATAATTATCTCTAATCGTTCGCGTCATGGATCCTGTCTAACACACCTCCTGCAGCGCTACGGTGCCGAACCCGCAATCCTTCAGTAGATCGACGAGTATGCGGATGCTCCCAATGAAGTTGAGAGATCGGCAGTTCCACGCACCGAGTTTCCAGTCGCAAGACCTTTTTGTTCGCTGGGGTCGTTGCCGTTGGTCTCGGTTCGTATTATTCTGTTGCTGATTATCCGTTACAATGGTTTTTTACAGCTGGCTCGTAGGGCCTGACACCAACCCCCTACTTACCGGAGGACCATTAGTGCGCAGTTGAGCTTAGAGTCCTTCCCTGGCACTCGGACGTTGATCAGCCGCCCCTAACATGGGAATCAGACGCTCCTTCTGGAGAACAGACGCTCAGGTTTGCAGAATCAAACCCCCCTTCCCTGTCAGCATGCGACCAAAGTTTCCGCCGGGGTTGGTTACCCGATATTCCCTGGTTGCTCGCAGATCGACCGGTGCCATTTGTAGGTATGGATAGGAGTTGCTGGGCAGAGTCACATTTTTCTCACATTTTTACATTTACTCGTCCTTAGCGGTTGTGGAGCGTAAAACATCACATCCTAAAACATTGGTTGAAAATCATGGCACTTCTCCTTATCTCACTGTCTCCAATTATGAAGGACGATTATCCTCTGCACGTCCCAATTAAACTGTCCAAAAGTTGCACTGTAATATGTCTGCCTAGGAGTAGCGGCTCAACTCACCATGAGCGGGTAAACGAACTGATCCCCGCTCGCACGGGAGAAACATTAATTGGCAGAGTTTTCCAGTATGTCACCCCCAAAAACTCACACGGGATCGGATCACACACATCTCTTATCCAGTCGTACGAAGCTGGGAATGATTGTCTACATTTTAGGCAGGCCTGGGCCAACAACTGGTCGGCGCGCCAGACACGGAATAGAACGATGTCATTGACACTTCATGGTGTCGCATTCCAACAATTCATGCAATCCGGTTGGTTGTTGGCACAACAGCAAAACTTTCTCTCCCGAAAAACACAACTTTTGCCAGTGGCGACGCATTTCACGCCGTGTGCACAGTTTTGGATTTGTGAAAGGGTTTTTGCAACGGTTGAAAGAATAACATTCGACACAAGAAAGTTTAATGAAGCAATTCGGTTATGCTTCATGCTTCTTCAACGTTAACAGTTTTTTTTAATCTGTGTTCAGAAGGCTAGGCCGCCCAAAAAAAGGAAATTCGATGTAATTCTAACAAAGTTTATATTCAAAATAGTACAATTCCATTAGTTAAAAAAAGCAAAAAATTAATCAATTTTATATTTTTGTTTGCATTTTGTATGTTTTGACTGTGTACTCTACGGACCTACTAAACTGACTGCCCTTGCATCCCGATGCAATTGAGCCCGCTGGGCTTTTCAGCCAACATATACGGGGCTTCCAACTAATGTATGGAATTCGTCCGTGTTAGGGAAGTCTCCGAGGCCGGATGGGCTAAACTATTTCAATACACGCATGGTTGTACGAGTTAAATCCTGATTCGGAACGGAATTTGATTACGGCATGTCGGTTGTCCATGTCACACAGTCACAAACTTTGTCTTGGTGCTTGGTGGCACATAACTCGTCCAATCCTACAGCCGAACCGATCAAAGCTGCGAGCTTACAACACATTCCAAAATTAATACTTACAGTGAATGCTGAGCGATATTCGCTTGGACACCGACGGGGGCACTCCATTGGATGCGATACACAGATAGGAGCCCATCTCGCTGCGTGAGATTTTCACCAGCTTCAGCACCTCGCCTCGGTAGGAAGTCACTGCAACAAAAGAGAAGGTGAAAACAAATTACTTCCGTTAGGAGCTTTGTTTTATATGGATCATGCGTTCAGGGGGGAAATCGTCACGTAGTGAGAGTAACAGTGTGGGAACAGGAAGGACCATTTTTCTTATGTCTACGTTTGTAGTTTTTTGGAGGATGTGAAGAAAATTGGGGGGATCACACGTCTCTAGAATCCCTCTTATGGAAAGGGTGTCGGTGAAAGGGCCATAAATCAAAGATGATGGCCACTTATTGCCAGTTGGATCTATCATGTTGTATACGAAGACACGTAGGTGACGATAAGTTGCACGACTTTTGTTCCTTCAGGAAGAAACATATCGTCTGTTTCCTGCAATAGGGGCACAACTCAAAATTTGCCATTTGCCTAACGATGAAAAACTATGTAAAATTTCATCTCACAAAGATCCGTTCCGAAATTCGTTGAGAAACGCAAGATTTAGACATTTTCGCCAATTTTCCGCAATAAAGACACAACTCAAAATCAGTCAACTTTTTCAATAGTCGTTGCAAAATAGTAATCCAAAATTCATGAAACAGATAGTCCGTCAGCCCCTTTCCATGATACAACAATCAAAATTCGTTTACTTGATAATGAGCATGAGCATAGATGACCGTACTATTCGTAGTTGCTACTCCGTGATTGACCAGAACAATCGAAGTTGCACAAGGAACCAACAGACGGAGCTTGGGAGTAGCTTACCGTCCTCAATGTGCATCTTCGAGAATTCCAAACTTTATTAGGTCAATAACGGCGCCGGCCACGTCCTTACGGTCATCGAGGAAGGAAAGGAATGTTATTATGACGTGCGTTGCTTACTAAAGACCGAGATCACCTCTGCGTCTCCACGTCTGTCATGGGAAGGACTTTTTGTTAGTGGGGAGGGGAAAGGGCGCATGATATGAGTTCACTTTGGAAAGTGGAGTGATTCATGCAACCCTATTAATATCAAACCACTTATTTTCATTTGGACTAAAACAAAACACATGCCGACATCGAAGATGACGAACCATTCAGATAGTTTTCGAAGTGCGAAAATTAACGAAAGAGAAAATAAAGTGATTTGAACCAACGTGACTTTGGAACTTGGGCCGACACTTGACGTGACGAACATTTCAATGTCTGTTGACTAAAATCGCAAAAAATGTTGTTTGTTGCATTTATCGTATCATAAATCGCCCCGTACGAAAATGAGCAGTCAAATAGACGACGACGACGACCGAATGAAAACGCGGCCTGTACACTTTGCCTCCAAAAACTCACTCTCGCAAAAATCTAGCAAAGCGAGCGCGCGAAACTTTGCTGCTTCCGAACTACCGTACACTACTGACTGCTTGGCATCCCGTCGTCGGAGCCCCGCAGAGGGAAGAGGAAAAAAAAATCGCAAAAATCTAGCAAAGCGAGCGCGCGAAACTTTGCTGCTGCCGAACTACCGCACAATTCGTTTACTTGATAATGAGAGAAATAAGTGAATTTGCAGGAGGTGCTTCAAGATTGACAATTTTTAAACGCTTATTCTTAAAATTCTCATTTTTTGAGTTGTGCCCCTATTGCAGGAAACCGACGATATATGAATTGCGAAAATCATTCAAGTATCACTTCCTTACAAAATGTCAAACAACCTTGAATATAAAATAAGGATGCACCTTTCTTCTTCTTCTTATTTTTCTTCTTCGTCTTCTTCCTTTTCTTTTTCTTCTTCTGTGTGGCTCTACGTTTCCACTGAAAATTGGCTTGCCTCTCTTCAACCTAGTGTTCTTTGTGCACAGTTATTAATTAAAGGGTTTTCTTTGCCAGACATTGCGCGCACAATATACAATTTCTGAGGCAAGGACAATGATACAGTATGCTCAGGGAGTTGAGAAAATTTTCACAGCCAGATCAGAATCACACCCGTCGTCATTAGATTGGTAATCCATAGCTTTAACAACTAGGCAAACTGGAGACCCCTAAGATACACCCAAAAACCTCAATTTAAGTAATGAATCGGAACTGCCTAAAGGAGTTTTTTTTCCTAAATGGATTCATTACCCAAGCAACACGACTTGTTTCAAAGCCAGTACCAGCAACATCAGTGCAATTTATTCACTGTTAAAATTAAGGACAACAGAACACAATTGCTTCTTATTTGAAACGCAAAAAGCGCAAAATATATTCAGACTCGAACCATGGACACCAGGAGTATTAACCACTCACCTTACATACTACACCAGAAGCTCTGTGAAAGATTTGCTGCTCAATGCACCATAAAAGCTACTGAAGTTACGCGTTACTTCATTGTACCGTCTTTGCCACAAGCTACCTTACCTTACCGGTCAGGCTAAGGCCGGGGTGGCCTCTGCTGTACATTGTAGCCGCCTCCATTCCACTCGGTCCATGGCTGTTTGTCTCCAGTTCCGCACTCTGCGTAGGGTCCGCAGAATGTCCTCCACTTGGTCGACCCACCTAGCTCACTGCGCTCCACGTCTTCTTGTACCGGTCGGATGACTCTCGAGAACCATTTTAGTCGGGTTGCTATCCGACATCCTGATGACGTGACCCGCCCACCGTAGCCTCCCGATTTTCGCGGTATGGACGATGGTTGGCTCTCCCAGCAGCTGATGCAGCTCGTGGTTCATTCGCCTTCTCCAAGTCCCGTCTTCCATCTGCACTCCGCTGTAGATGGTACGCAACACCTTCCGTTCGAAAACTCCAAGGGCGCGTTGGTCCTCTGCACGTAGGGTCCATGTTTCGTGCCCATAGAGGACGACCGGTCTAATCAACGTTTTGTACACACTTAAATTCAGAAATTGATCTCGGTAAACGGTTTACCGAGAATCCAACAGCTGATATCTCGTTAAAATATTAACTGATTCTCGGTAAAATTTTTACCGAGATTTCGGTAAACCATTACCGAGTCTCGATGAACTCTGCCGAGATCTCGGTAAAAAGTTGGATTACCGAGATCTCGGCAAAGTTTGAACGACATCTCGGTAAAACTTTTACCGAGATTCAGTAAAAAATATTACCGGATTCTCGGCTGTTGGATTCTCGGCAATCCGTTTGCTGAGGTCGGCGATTTAATTTAAGTGTGTAGATGGTTAACTTCGTGTTACGGTGAACTTTATTCGATCGTAGAGTTCTGCGGAGTCCAAAGTAGGTACGATTTCCTGCCACAATGTGCCTCTGAATTTCTCTGCTGGTGTCGTTGTCGTCGGTCACCAGTGAGCCCAAGTACACGAATTCTTCAACCGCGTCGATTTCATCACCGTCGATATGAATTCGGGGTGGCGGGCGCGGTGATTCCTCCCTGGAGCCCTTTGCCATCATGTACTTTGTCTTCAACACATTAATGACAAATCCGATTCGCCTGGCTTCACTTTTTAGTCGGATGTACGTTTCCGCCATCGTCTCAAATTTACGAGCAATAATATCAATATCATCGGCGAAACCTAGCAGCTGAACGGACTTCGAGAAAATCGTCCCACTCGTGTTTATCCCCGCTCTTCTTATTACACTCTCCAAAGCAATGTTGAACAGCAAGCACGAAAGACCATCACCTTGCCGTAACCCTCTGCGAGATTCGAAGGGACTCGAGAGTGTCCCTGATACTCGAACTACGCACATCACTCGATCCATCGTCGCCTTGATCAACCGTATCAGTTTATCCGGGAATCCGTATTCGTGCATAATCTGCCATAGCTGTTCTCGATCGATTGTATCATACGCCGATTTGAAATCGATGAACAAGTGATGTGTGAGCACGTTGTATTCGCGGCATTGCTGCAACACCTGGCGGATGGCGAACATCTGGTCCGTTGTAGCGCGTTCACCCATGAATCCAGCCTGATATTGCCCCACGAACTCTCTTGCAATCGGTGATAGACGGCGGCATAAAATTTGAGAGAGTATCTTGTAGGCAGCGCTCAGTAGTGTGATCGCGCGGTAGTTTCCGCAATCCAACTTGTCGCCCTTTTTGTAGATGGGACACACGATACCTTCCATCCATTCCTCCGGTAATACTTCCTTCTCCCAAATCTTGGTAATGACCCAGTGTAGTGCTCTCACCAGTGCTTCTCCCCCGTATTTTAGAAGCTCGCTTGGTAGTTGATCTGCTCCAGCGGCTTTGTTGTTTTTCAACCGGCCAACCTCCTCCTCAATCTCTTGAAGGTCAGGGGCCGGAAGTCTTTCGTCCTGTGCACATACTCCTAGATCTGTTACCACGCCACCTTCGGTACTTGCAACGTCGCCATTGAGGTGCTCATCGTAATGCTGCCGCCACCTCTCGACCACCTCACGCTCGCTCGTGAGAATATTCCCGTGATTATCTCGGCACATGTCGGCTTGCGGCACAAAGCCTCTGCGCGAGCGGTTCAGCTTCTCGTAGAACTTTCGTGTGTCCTTAGCGCGGTACAGCTCTTCCATCGCTTCGCGATCTCGTTCTTCCTGCTGGCGCTTCTTCATCCGGAAGACTGAGTTCTGCCTGTTCCGCGCCTGTTTGTAACGTGCCTCATTCGCTCTCGTACGGTTTTGCAGCATTCTCGCCCATGCTGCATTCTTTTCGTTTTTCAACTGTTCACATTCGCCGTCGTACCAGTCGTTTCTGTGATTCGGAGTCGCGAAGCCTAGTGCTGTAGCCGAGGTACTACTTATGGCGGATCGGATGTCCCTCCAGCCATCTTCAAGTGTAGCTGCGCCAAGCTGCTCTTCCGTTGGTAGGGCCACTGCTAACTGCTGCGCGTAGTCTTGAGCCACTTCTACGTTACGAAGTTGCTCGATGTAGAGCCGCGGCGTTCGACTTCGACGCGTGGTGATAACTGTCGAAAGTTTTAAGCGCATGCATACAGCGACTAAGTAGTGATCCGAATCTATATTCGCACTGCGGTATGTGCGGACGTTATTTAAACCGAGAAGAATTTACCGTCGATTAGAACGTGGTCGATTTGGTTTTCTGTTTGGTGGTCGGGTGATCTCCAGGTGGCTTTGTGGATATCTTTGCGGGGAAAGAAGGTGCTTCGGACTACCACACCACGGGAGGCTGCAAAGTTTACGCATCGCTGGCCGTTATCATTCGATACGGCGTGCAGGCTGTTTCGCCCGATTACCGGTCTGTACATTTCCTCCCTTCCTACCTGCGCGTTCATGTCGCCGACAACGATTTTCACGTCACGCGGCGAGCAACCATCGTATGTTTGCTCTAACTGCGCGTAAAACGCTTCTTTCTCGTCATCGGGTCTCCCTTCGTGTGGGCAGTGGACGTTGATGATGCTGTAGTTGAAGAAACGGTCCTTAACTCTCAACATGCACATCCTTGCGTTGATCGGCTGCCACCCGATCACACGTTGTCGCATCTTGCCCAACACTATAAATCCTGTTCCCAATTCATTGGTGGTGCCACAGCTTTGGTAGAAGGTAGCCGCTCGATGCCCGCTTTTCCACACTTTCTGTCCAGTCCAACAAAGTTCCTGCAACGCCACGATGTCGAAGCTGCGGGGATGTAGTTTGTCGTAGATTATCCTGTCACATCCTGCGAAACCTAGTGACTTGCAATTCCATGTTCCAAGTTTCCAATCGTAGTCCTTATTTCGTCGCGTGGGTCTTTGCCGATTGTATCGAGTCGTATTTTCTCCTATGTTATTCGCAATGGAGATTTTTATGGGTGGCTTATTGGGCCTACGTCAACACTCCTGTCTCGACCAGGGAATGAAATTATCGATCACGATCGCGATAGTAGAAAACTCTCCCACACGCATTATCGGCGAAAAAAGCCGTGCGATAAATTCAGACCCGGGTTTCTCTCGAGAATGTGTTTTCGCTCGTTCCGCAGCGCCGAAAATCGATTATCATCAGCAATGAAAAGTTGACTGGTTTGCTTTCTGCTCTTTGTTCGCCTTTCCGTAGTCCCGTCGTCACCGGCTGTAGCTTTTATGTATAAAATTTTTGACCTCTCTCGAGCAGCTTGTGTGGTCGAGTGGTTATGGTGCGCGCTCATGCACAGTTTTGTGGAGGGTCTAGGTTCGAATCCCGTTAGCGGCAAATTTTTGTTATTTGCCTTCTGATAATTATCGCGATAACTTTGCGGGCGATAAAGTTGGATAGCGAAAATGAAAAGAGCGATTTCCAGTTTTCGGCTATCTTTGATCGGGGACAAACAGCAACGACCGATAAACATTTCTCACAGGAAAAGTAAAAACAGAAAAAATCGGTTGCTCGAAAAACGCCGTTTTTCGTCTCAATTTGCTGATAATTTCATTCCCTGGTCTCGACAGAGGGCCATCGTGCCAGTTCTGTTTAATGTCCCAACCAACACTGGGACGACCACGCTGATGGGGCTACCACCTTGGATCTAGCTGGGCGTGGTGCAGCGTTTCTTACTCAGCCGCTGGATGCCAAAACAGAAGCTGTTTCAGCCGCACCTCCTTGGTGAACAGACACTCGGATCGTACCTCCTCAATCTAGCTGAAGTCAGAAGGACAACAGTGCCCAGGCTGCGCTACCAGCTAAGCACACAACTCTTAGCTGGCGGTCTTTGTCATCGTTTTACCCGTGGAAGCATGAGGTAGGAACTTGTGAGGACCAGAGCTATATTGCACGCTCTCCTTATCGACTCACCGTTTTGCAGCCCAATTGCCACAAGTTAGAAAGCTGTCAAAATGAAAAGACGCGCAAGTTCTCCGCAACACATTTGGAACCTAATCTGCACAAACAAACCAGAGTAAGATGTTTCATGTGTGTTACATAGCACATTTAATGCAAGCTGACTGTATTGCCACTTGTGAGGAATATGTAAGCTCCGCCTCCATTAATCGATGTTAAGGACAAACGTCTTGAAATCCCACTTCAACAGTGAATCAAAACTTCAGACGCACAAATCTCAACAAGCAAGCTTCAAACAATAGTGCATTTCATTATTCTGTTCTTGCTCACTTATAATAAGGTCAAAATAATAAACTCAGGTGCGTTGGTTTTGTTTACGAAGAGATTTGAGCGCTCAAAATCGTGAATAGGTGCCAAAGTCGGCCATTGTGGCGGCCATTTTGGGATTCTAACAAGTCTGTCCTTAATCTTTTTTGCAACCTTGGAATCCATTTAGGTACCCAAGCAGCACCTGCAACATCATCCAAAATGTGGTTTTCTATGGTTTGGTCTAAAAGAGTTGCAATAAAAGCGCACGCAACTTCCATCTTGTCAGTTGAGTTGCATTTAAACTCCGAATATCGTTGAGTTGCAGCTTTGTTTCATAGGAATTACAAATAACATCGTATTTAAGGACAGACTTGTTAGAATCCCAAAATGGCCGCCACAATGGCCGACTTTGGCACCTATTCACGATTTTGAGCGCTCAAATCTCTTCGTAAACAAAACCAACGCACCTGAGTTTATTATTTTGACCTTATTATAAGTGAGCAAGAACAGAATAATGAAATGCACTATTGTTTGAAGCTTGCTTGTTGAGATTTGAGCGTCTGAAGTTTTGATTCACTGTTGAAGTGGGATTTCAAGACGTTTGTCCTTAAAAAGGGCAAGTGGCAACGAAATTTAAAGGGGCATCATGAGAGCTTTTACAGGGTTTTCAAAAAAATTTAGGGGGGGGGGGGGGGCTGTTTTAAGGAAATTTCGAAGAGTAATCATATGCCTGACAGAGGGTCTTAGGGGGCTTCAGTCGGTTTTCGGTGGCATCAGTAAGTTTCAGATGATTTTCAGAGGGTTCCTGTGGCGTTAGAGTGGCATGTTCGAGGGTTTCGGAGGATCTCAGGTGCGTGACAGGGGGTCCGAGGAGGTTTTAACGGTTTTCGGAGTCTTTTCAGGAAGTTTCAGAGGACTTTCAGTGGCTTTCAGAGGCGTATTTGAAGATTCCTGAGGGACTCCAACTGTTCTGAATACAAACAATCTCCGTTTAAGTAACTTTACCTAATTAGAGGGACCTAAATATATTGATGGATTCCACCTTAATGGAGGTCCCAGTGCAGTAGGACATGTTGATGGGTATGTTCTATTTTATCCCAATCTCAATCTATCAAACAGCGCTAGCGTTTCGCCTCGGTAAGAGGAACGTCTGCTGCGCTGCTACCGCTTCTGTTTTAATCGTTTTACATTTTGCCTCACTCACGTCCGGCAGCTCAATAGAAATACACCAGAACTCCAATGGTGCTGTAGTCACTTTTCTTATTCAATTATTTTAATAACTTTGATTGCAATATCTTACTATTTTCAAGTGTTCATCTTGTAGAGGAATTTTTGTTATTGTAAACAAAACTTACTTGACATTTCTAGTACCGCTGCTGACGCTGTTACGGCGTGGCAAACTAGATGTTAGTCACACGAACAGTCGCGACACTGGTCTTCTGTGGCTAGTTATTCTACTGGCAGCGCCGTCTGGATATTCTGCGCGTATCCAACGGCGACATATCCTTGATATAGTTTTAGATGGTCTAGGTGGTACCGAGGCTTCACGTTGGTATTAACTGCCATGCCTGGGTTTTCTCCGTTGAGTGGAGCTCGCCCTGAATGGTTTGCATCCAGTCTTCTCGATCGTCACGATGTAGGGCCTAGATCTAGGGCCTCCTGGTAGGTTTCAGGAACATTTAGTTGGGTTTGGTGGCACTACTAACAATTTCTCATCTTTCTTCTCAGAACCCTACATGAAACAGGTTTCGTCGAAACAAATCAAGAAATGAACGTCACGAGTAATTTCCGCCTTTCTGGTTCCACAAGCGGTATCCGTTCGACACCTGTTCGACCTGGATGCCCTTTCATTTGTAGAATCCCTTCTGCGCCGTCGAGCCATACTCTCGATCTTCATTCCAGACTGTGCGGTCACGAGCACTTGATACTCCTGGAACTCCTCGAAGAACTCCGACTTCCTCGCCATTGTGTAGATCTTTGTAGAAGTGTAGAAGTGCGTCTTATCGTCAATGAACGAGGCACAATTTTTCAATTCATCCCCAGACGGTGTGGATTAACCGAACCGCAAACGTCCAAATGGATTGGAGAGGTCGCGTCGCCCGTTGACGCGTTGCTTTGAAAGGTTCCCGGCACTGCTTTCCCTGAGTGCATGCATTGCAGAATCGATGATGTTCAGGATTGAAGTCTCCACCAGTTGCCATCTTCTTCTGCCGGTTTTGGCCATTTCACTTTGACCAAGATGCCCCAGGTGTCGATGATAGGGCTGGTTTTTTTTCCACCTGACAAACGTTAGCAGTTGAGTAACTCGTCTCAATATCGAGCTTGTGCAGGTTGCCCTTCATAGCTGCGATTGCGATGATTACATCATCGACGGCTTTGCTCTTGAGAAACAGCTCCTTATTGCGTTCACTTCGAGCAGATTATCTCAAAGGTCCACCACGTACTGGACTTTCTGCACGTTGAGAGGCACGCCGTGGTTCCTGCAGCCATTTCACCCCTTCTTTCTTCACAACAAGTTTCGAGTTCGGCAAGCTTAGGAACAGCTGGACCACAAGATCACCTTCCTCCAGATTCACACCGGCCGCTGTGGATTTACCTCACCAGATCGTCGATCGTCAAACCACATCGAAGCTACTTCCTTCATCCGTAGACGACCAAGCTGTTCCCGCAAGAGCTTTTGCCTATCCGTAGACTTCTTGGCGAAAACGTCGCTCAGGCTTGATCACATCTTCTGCACACTGCGTTTGTCCCGGGCAGCCTAGATTGTATTCTCTTACAATCTATCTTATTTTAAGTATTTGAAGACTTATTTACAAAAATATACCACGATAGAAACCGGGTTGTGGGCTATTTTACCCCAACTCTATCTAATATTCATGTTTCGGTGCAAAATGGGACCAAGAAGCATTTGGAGATCTTCATTGAAAATCTGCACTGATGAAAAATGTTCAATATTCAGCAAAGATGATTCACAACCAGGATGGTTTATTGCTAGCAAGTAAGTGTTTATTTGTTAAGAATAAGTCACAGTGGCTTCTGCGCAACAAAAACCTGCGCTGCCGTGACTCTTCTGTGACAAATGTGTTGCTTGGGTAGGATCCATCGACAGGGGGAGAAAATCGGGCGTCGGTTTAGCACACGCCGACTGGAAGACGATGCGGTGAAAAGGTCCTTCGTCGAGGAGCTAGAGAATCGTGCTGCGGATATTCCAGCAGGTGGAAGCTTAGAAGATCAATGGAGCGCCATCAAGAACACCTTCATCGCCACCGGCGAGAATAATTTTAGTGAGCCACGCACCCGAAAAAAGCAGTGGATCACAGATGATACCTGGAGGAAGATAGAGGAGCGAAGGAACGCCAAAGCCACGATAGAGCGAGCGAAAACACGAGGGGCCAAAGCCGTAGCCTGTCAACGCTATTCGCTCTCGAGAAGGAAGTGATTCGCTCATATAGACGGTACAAAAGAGCGTGGGAGGACTCCCTAGCCGACGAAGGCGAGAAAGCCGCAAACACCGGCGACATCCGTCTCCTTTGCGATGCCTCACGTCGCCTTAGTGGCACTAAGATGAAAGCTACGATGCTCGTGAAAGACACATCTGGACAGCTATTGTCCGACCCGGATGACCAGTTGAAAAGCTGGTTTGGGCATTTTGGAAACCTTTTTGCCTTTCTCGTACACTAAGTGTACTGGAAAGGCTATATGTTCACTCCAAAAATGACTTTTTGATAGAAGGCCCGGAGGGTCCAATCACATATACCAATCGACTCAGCTCGACGAATTGAGGTGATGTCTGTGTGTGTGTATGTGTGTGTGTATGTGTGTGCGTGTGTGTGTGTGTGTGTCTGTATGTGTGTGTACAAAAAAACTCACATCACTTTTTGGCAGTAAACCTCATCCGATTTCAATGACCGACGGTTCATTCGACGCGGAATCTGGTCCCATTGTTTCCTATTGAAAATGGTTCGGATCGGTTCAGCCGTTCCGGAGATATGGCCATTTAGGTGTTCCGGAACGGTACCTCAGGAAGAGACCAGATATGAAAATGCATCAAACCTATGCATGCGACACATCAAACCACGGCATTTTCGATAACCTGATGAGCGGTAAGCAGAAAAATAGTCTAAGACCATATCTGAACCGGTAGTGTTCCGGAACCGGCTCCGGGTGTCCCGCCGGAAGTGGCAAATATCAAAGTGAACCAAACCCATGCATGAGCCACATCAAACCGCGGCATTTTCGATAACCTGATGAGCGGTAAGCAGGAAAATAGTCTCAGGCCATATCTGAACCAGTAGTGTTCCCGAACCGGTTCCGGATGTCCCGCCGGAAGTGGCCAAATATAAAAGAGAACCAAACCCATGCATGTGACACATCAAACAGCGGCATTTCCGATAACCTGACGAACGGTTAGCAGGAAACAGACAATATCTGAACCGGTAGTGTTCCGGAACCGGTTCCGGAGCGTCCCGACGGAAATGGCCAAATATAATAGTGAACCAAACCCATGCATGCGTTACAACAAATCACGGTTTTTCCAATAACCTGATGACCTGTTATTAAGGAAGTAGGCACAGACCACATTGAAGAATGCCGGTTGTATTCCGGAACCGGTTCCGGGTGTCTCGCCGGAAATGGCCTTATATAAAAGTGAACTAAACTCTTGCATACGGCACATCATAGCGCGGCTTTTTTGATAACCTAACGAAAGGTTAGCAAGAAACTAGTCTTCGACCATATCTAAACCGGTAATGTTCCGGAACCGGTTCCGGAAGCCCCACCGGAAGTGTCCAAATATAATAGTGAATCAAACCCATGCATGCGACACATCAAACACAGCGGCTTTGTCGATAACCTGATGAACGGTTAGCAAGAAAATAGTCTCAGACCAAATTTGGGACAACAGGTCCTGTCCGGGAACCGATTTTGGGTGTCTCGTCATAAGTGGTAAAATATTAAAGGGAACCGAACCTATGAATGTGACGCATCAAATCGCGACTTTAACCTAATTAACAGTTTGTCAGCAAAAAGTATCAGACGCACATTTGGCAGAACCGGTAGTGTTGAAGAACAGGTAACGGGTGCCCCGCCGGAAATAGTAATATATAGAAGTAAACCGAAATCATGCATGAGGCCATCCATTATGTAAGTCACGATCCTAGGGGGAGAGGAGGTTGTTAAAGTGTGACAAGCAATGTATTAAGTATAAGAAAACCCCCTACGAAGGGGGGAGGGGAGCTTCGAAAATTCCCAATTTCAGCGTGACATACTTAATGGATGCTCCCCATAGAACACATCAATTCGCGGATTTTAAGGCAGCCTGATAACTAATTGACAAGAAAATAACCACAAACAATATTTGGGACAACCAGTAGTGTCATGGAATCGGTTCCAGGTATCTGCCGGAAATGATCAAACGTGGAATTGAACCAAACCCATACATGTGGCATTATGAAAGTGAACAAAACTCTCAGAACAAAACCAATGTTAGCGATAAATCAAATCGTGGTTTTTTTGATAGCATGGTAAACGTTGGATTAAATTAAAAGTGAAGAAAAAGTCAAAGTCTCCATATATGCAAGAAAATAAAATCGTGACCAAAGCAATCTCATCAAATCACACCATTTCAAATTCCTGTGGTGTTAATATAAAGTAGGAGTATCAACGTGTTATGGGAAAATTATAATTTGATCGCATCAACACTGTTTTCCAATCTCCTTTTGCGTCTAAAATTACTGTGCACAATTTGGTCCATAAGGAGGTCAAATTTTACATGAATCGTATTAAGCGTATAAGTGTTCTCAGGATCGATTAATGTCGACGTAAAGATCATGAGTACATATTTTATGAGAAAGGCACTATCACCACTAGGTGGATTAATCTGGGTTTTTAAGTGTCAGCAACGCCACCACCCAAGTAAAATACTTGTCACAGAAGAGTCACGGTGGCGCAGGTTTTTGTTGCTCAGAAGTCACTGAGACTTTTTTCTAGCAAGTAAGTTTGTATTTGTTATAAGTAAGTCACAGTGACTTCTGCGCAACAAAAACCTGCGCCAATAATTGCATTGCCTTGCATCAATAATTCTGCAACATATGGGATACCGCGACATTTTCGGCCGACTGGATGCAAAGCGTCTTAGTAAAGGTACCCAAAAAGGGTGACCTGACTGTATGTGATAATTGGCGGGGTATCATGTTGCTGTGCATCGTTGTCAAAGTCCTCTGTAAAGTAATCTTCAACCGGATACAGGAGAAGATTGCCGCAACTCTCCGGCGGTTGCAAGCAACATTCCGTGCTAGGCTAGACGATCCTGTGTGGACCATATTGTCACGCTCCGTATCATCTTAGAGCAAATCAATGAATTCCAAGAGTCTATCTACTTACCTGGTGTTCATTGATTACGAAAAAGCTTTCGACCGTCTCAATCACGAAAACACGAGGTAAGACCTCAGGCGCAAGGGTGTCCCTGAGAAAATCATCGATATCATTGAGGCACAGTATCGGGCATTTTCGTGCAGAGTACTGTTCAACGACGTCTTGTACGATCCCATTCGGGTCATTGCTGGAGTGAGGCAAGGATGTATACTATCACCGCTACTGTTCCTCATCGTAATCGAAAAGATCCTGGTAGGTGCGATTGACCGTGAACCAAATCGTGGATTGCTGTGGCAGCCAGAGTTGCACTCTGTCACTGTCAATGGTAAGCAAATCACTGATTTTGATAGGCCGACTGCGATCCAAGTCAGCGTGCGCTCTATTGAGTCACCGTCACTTTCCTTGTTCCATCAGAACTGGATTGATTGTGATGGTGTGTGGAAATCAAAGATGGTCTTTGAAATTCGTTTAAAAATCCAAATGAAGATTTACCAAGATGATATTTTAATATGCAGCACAAAATAACAAGTTTTACATGTTGGTCACAAACAAGTTTGAGCTTTGGCGAAAACCACTAAAATATCACAACAGTTGCAATGATTGTGATCTAGAGTGCGGGTCAATATCAGGTCGTTACCTATCATTGCCGTTTTGATATTGAACGGCCTGAATTGATAGTGACGATGGTGCAATATCAGTAGTCACCTGACAAGACTGATATTGCGCAACTCTGGTGGCAGCCCATTACCATGGAGCACCTAAATGACATCGAATTGGCTGATGACGTTGCTCTCCTAGCTCGACGGCGCACTGGTATGCAGAGCAAGCCCGATGGTCTTGCCAATCGCTCCTCGGTGGCAGGTCTTACCATCATCGTCAACAAGACCAAATCGTGAGATGTAAACCCGGTCAATCCTTCCAGCTTTACGGTAGCTGGGCAAGCAGTAAAGAATGTTGAAAGCTTCCATTAACTTGGTAGTCAAATGGAAGGCGCACTGCCGTGAGCGAAACCTACTCGGTGTAAGCGGAGACGAGCTGGTAGCTCGCGTGCGTGTGATGCGACCATGCCTAGGCAAGTCCACACTATAAATCGGAGACCACCGTAAACTCAAGCGATTGCGGACCTGCGACGCGCCTATCTACGGGCCACGAACTAAGAAAGAGCGAAACGAACGACGGGTGGTGTTCGCCGCTGCAAAAGCCGTGCTGAAGCCCGGATTAATGGCTAACAAAGAGGCCTGCTTAGAGGGTCTCTGTCAAAGTGCCAATGCGAATCTGTGGGGTGCGATGTCTACAGGATCGTGATGGCCAACACGAGAGGTGTAATGGCTCCTACAGAGCAATCTCCAGAGATGTTTCGTGGGGCAGCCGGGGACTGGGGCTTGCGAATAGGAGAGGGTCACCGATGAGGAACTTGTGGGGATAGCAAAGTCCCTTAGCGTAGGATATGCCCCAGGTCCGGACGGAGTTCCGAGATTGGCCTTAAAGGCAGCTATTGTAGAGGCTCCCGGGATGATCGGATTTGCTATGCAGAAATGCGTGCACGAGGGAGTTTTCCCAGAAGTATAAAAGAGGCAGAGCCTAATTATATTGCCAAAGGCAGGGAAACCACCTGGAGATCCGTCGGCATTTAGACCAATATCCATGACCAGGAGTGGATGTGGAGGAGTGGATGAGCTCTAGGAAACTGGAGTTGGCTAACCGTTAAACCAAAGTAGAGGTTGTGAACAACCGGAAATCGAGGAAGTAAGCGGTGGTCAGTGTACGGGGCTGCACTATTACCTAGACGTGCTCCGTCAATCACTTGAGAGTGATGGTCGACGATTGGCTTACAATCGGTAGCCATACTGATTATGCCTGCAAGACAGCCTCCACAGCTATAGTGGCACTGGCCCAGTTGATGACCGAAACACTTGCGGTTCTTCTTCTTCTTTTTGGCTCTACGTCCCCGCTGGGACTTGGCCTGCCTCTCTTCAAATTAGTGTTCTTGAAGCACTTCTACAGCTATTAATTGAAAGGCTTTCTTTGCCTGCCATTGCATGAATTTGTATATTGTGAGGAAAGTACAATGATACACTATGCCCAGGCAGTCGAGAAAATGTTCCCGACCGGAACGGGAATCGAACCCGCCGTCTCCGGATTGGCGATCCATAGCCTTAACCACTAGGCTAACTGGAGACCCACTTGCGGTATATGCCAGTAAAAGTCAGGTCTGTATTTGAATATTTACTGAAAATTTCTTCAGATTTTATCAACAGTTGAAAAGTATTTTCAATTCAGTATGCTTATTTTCGGTTCAGAAGCTGCCACATCAACCCCAAGAGTATACAGAGTGCACCAATTTATTTAAGATTCTAGAGAGACCGTGCCATGCGTTCGTTCCACTTACCCAACTGTTTAGTGCCGGCTGAATCCTTGAGAACGATTTCGGTGCCATCTTCTCGGCGCCACGTTACTACTGGTTCCGGATAGCCTTTCGCTCTGGAATAAGAAAAATAAAAGAAAAAAATTTAATATTTAAGCTGATAACCGAAGTAATATTGTTTTATTTTCTATCACAGTTTGAAACAGTTTTAAAACCAAATTTGCTCATGCTGACCATAAAAAATGAGTAGGGAAGGACAATGTTCAACTTGAACATTAGTTCCATTCCGCTGAATTACCTATTCTATTTTAAGGAAAAACAGGGGTCTAGTTTATACAAGGGCCTATACCTACGCACGGGACGTGGCTATCAACCCATCATTTTGCAAACATTCGATTTCACATAACCCCTGGTGCTGGTAGTCAGCCTTCAATCCCTTTTGACTTTTCCAGTCGCCTCACTTGACTCTCAACGAAAAAAAAAAGAACAGTTCTGCCAACTGAACGCCCAAAGGAAGCTGGGAAACATCACCGTTGTCGTCGTCGACATCGTCGACTAGTCATCAGCCTTATTACTGGCCATGGGGTAGATTTTTTTTCGGTTCGTGTCCATCATCAGCTTTGCTTGAGTTGCTAGAGACCCGGGGTATAAGCCAGTCGAACTAAAAAGCATACACTCCCGTTCAAAAGTTTGGGGTCACCCCCTCAAAAACATGCCATTTTTTTAGGCCCATATCTCCGCCAATTTGCGTCCGATTTCAAAACCCTAGGTTTCATTCAAAAGATAATAAGTCAAAGAAACTTTGAACATGATTTAAAAGAAACTTTTTCAAAAAATTTTGTATGTAAACTTAACCCAAAGTTGCCAAATTTTCTAAAAAATGAATATAAACTTACGGCAGTGTCGCTGGAAGTTGGGTCGACCAAATTTTAAGATGAGAGCGGTAATATGACCCATTTTCTATTAGCTTTCAACTGCTTTTTACAGAACTTAGCTAAAAAATCTAGAAAAAAAGTTATTATGTAAATTAATCCTTGATGTCATCGACCAAAAGTTTGGGGTCACCCCTCAATATGATGTATCGGCCAAAAATTTGGGGTCACTATCGTAAAACATAGAAAAGTGATTTGTTGATATCTTTGTCATCTTTCATTCAATTTTAATTCTTCTTGGCTTATTTGAAACAAAATGAATGATACTTACTGCATAGACATTGGACCACACATATTTGTTGAAATTTACATACTAAAACTTAACGTAAAGTTGCCTCATTTTTTGAAGCGTGGTGAAATGTGCTAAGTTTACATAACATTATTATATACAAAAATCGATAAATACGTTAAGTTGAAGACATCAAACGTAAATTTAGTTAATTATCTTTGGAATGAGCCAAAAATAATTAAAATTGAACTATAGATGACGAAGATGTCACCAAATCACTTTTCCATGTTTTACGAAAGTGACCCCAAACTTTTGGCCGATACATCATATTGAGGGGTGACCCCAAACTTTTGGTCGATGACATCAAGGATTAATTTACTTAATAACTTTTTTTTCTAGATGTTTTAGCTAATTTCTGTAAAAAGCAGTTGAAAGCTAATAGAAAATGGGTCATATTACCGCTCTCATCTTAAAATTTGGTCGACCCAACTTCCAGCGACACTGCCGTAAGTTTATATTCATTTTTTAGAAAATTTGGCAACTTTGGTTTAAGTTTACATACAAAATTTTTTGAAAAAGTTTCTTTTAAATCATGTTCAAAGTTTCTTTGGCTTATTATCTTTTGAATGAAACCTAGGGTTTTGAAATCGGACGCAAATTGGCGGAGATATGGGCCTAAAAAAATGACATGTTTTTGAGGGGGTGACCCCAAACTTTTGAACGGGAGTGTATGTCCATCCAGAAGCTATTCGTTCTCTGATCAACTGATTTTTTTGCCCCGTTGTTCAAAGGCTGTCTCCACACTGCTGGTAGGCAGACGCCGTTTGAAGATTTTAACCAACCTTGCCATTTGACAGTGTACTGTTGGCCAAAAATCTGTGTATGTAATACTTATTTATTTTCATGAAACATACATACGCTGAAAACTCAAGAACGGAAATCGAAAACTAGAAAGCAAAAAACCTTGATGGTTTGGCCGAATAACTCAAGTAATAAGGACGTGGACGCCTATTGTAAACCATATCGTTAGCAGGTACCTAGCCAGTGACAGGCATTCTTGCTCTTACAAATGAGATGGATAGATTTGTGGCTAGAGAAAAATGAGACTTTTAGGCTGCGCCGCTTTTTTAAAACAACGACTTAAATTGAATGTATATGGCCTCATTGCTAGTTGATGTTTATGAAATGTGAGTATCAAATAAGGCGGTTACAAATATTTATTTCACTTTTTGTCCCAACACTCTTTGGCTGGTCGAGGGGGGGATGAAAATAATAAAGCATTTAATCTGAAAAATATTAAAAACTCTTCGGGTTTGTTAAAGAATTTTCACCAAAGCCTTATAATTTGATAAATATTTTTTATCTGCCCCCTCAAAATGTAAAATCTAGCCAAAAATTTTGGGGAGGGGGGGGGGTTAGGTGCAAAAAGTCAAAATTAAACTTGTATCAGCCTAATTAAAAAGTATCATTGATCATCGAAAACCCAGCTTAGAATAAATGCTTTCCCCAGTAATTCCAGGATGGAGTTCTTCATGCATTTTTTAAAATGATTTGTCTTGCTATTTTTCCAGGGATTTATTCGTAGATTCTGCCAAGGATTTTCTAGGGCATTCTTTGAGGAGGTCAACCTCGTTGAACTAGAAATGAAATTGCTTCCAGGATTCCTTGAAAATTTTCTAAGCATTCTTCCCGAAATGCTTTTAAAAATTTGTGTTAGAGTTTCTCTGCTCTAGGTATTCTTTTTAAGATTTCTCTGTAATTTTAAGTGGTATCGTTGGATTAAAAACAAGAGGGTTGTTTGGAAGCATTATAAAAGTGATCCTTAAAAGTTTTTATTGAGTAGTTCTTTGAAAAAATGTTGAAGGAATTTTGAAGTATGTAATGAAATAATCTTTTGGTGAACTCTTTAACAATTCAATGAAGAATGTCTGGGGGAAATTTGAAAGATTTTCTGAAGTAGTTTTAAAGTTATCTTTGGAAGAATTTCTAAAGTAATCTATATAAAAAAAACCCTGAAAGTTTTTGGGAAAATTTTTCCAAAATCCTTATAGGAATTCTTGGGATAATCCTTGGAGAATTCTTAGGGAAATCGATGAAAGAACTTGTAACAATGACCGTAACTTTGGCCACCGTTGCATTTATAGGGGTGAGCGAAGGGAAGAAGCAGGGGCGTTTCAAAGGATCTTAGCGGGTTTCAGTAGGTACTAGGAGACCTGAGCTCAGGGGCGTTTAAACAGGTATCAGGGTCATCTCAGGAGGTTTCAGGGGGCGACATGGTGTCTCAGGAGTACTTCATGGGATCTCTGGGGTTCTCTGGGGCGTTTAAGGTGGTGTCAGGAGATGCTAGGAGATCTCAGGGGCATTCCAGGGAGTTTTAGGGGGTACCAGGAGCAGTGATGGTAACCATCTATTTGGTCACCGACTTAAGACGAAAAATTAAAAAAAAATGTCAGCAAATAAAACTCTGTCACTTGCATTATCATCAGCGACTGACAACGAAACCAAGACGTAATTGAATGAATCAGGGAGCTATAGTCTTCGTCATTATTATTTGTCTCTTTTTGCAAAGACGAAAACCGATCATGTTACCATCACATGGCATCTGACTGCAGATGCAAGGCGAACTAGACAAGCTTTTTATGGACGTTTAGGCTCGGCCCTTTGGAGTTGTTGAATTGGCTTAGTTGGTCTGCTTGTTGTGCTACCAATCCGAAGATTTTTGGTAAAATTTGAAATGCAAACGTGTTTCTTTTTTTTTCTGATCAGCAATTCTCGTGAGGCTGATTTTACCTTCATCTGCCCTATACGGCGAAAGCAACTCAACGAAAATGCCAACAAAGAGAAATGGCAAAACTTTTTCGTCGCGACGTTGTTTGATCAAAAACAGGTGCTGGCTCAGCGACGCCAACTTTTTATTACCCGTTGTCGTCAGTGATTCTGCTTCATCTTCGATGACTATTAACAACTCTGACCAGGAGGTCCTGGGGATCTCAGCGGTGTTTCAAGGGGACTTATGGGGGTTCCAGAGGGATTCCAGGAGATTTAAGAGAATTTCAGAGGCATTTCAGGAGATCTATGGGGAATTCAAGGAGAACTGCAGGTTTTAGGGGCGCTTCAAGAGGTTTTAGTTGATACCAGGAGGGGCTTTTCAGGCGGTCCCAGGGCGTTTCGGGTGGGTACAGTGGAGTTTTAGGGGCGCTTCAGGGGCTTTTCAGCGGGTTTCAGGGAGAATCAGGTGATCTCAGGGGCGTTTCAAGGGGCTCCCAGAGGGTTCAAAGGGTATTAGATGCGTTTACGGTGTTCCAGGGGTTCCCTGGGGTGCACCAGAGGCGGACAGGGGCGTTACATGGGTTCACAGGGGCATTACAAAGGGTTGAAGCGACTTCCAAGGGATACCTGGAGGTCTCAGGGGTATTTCAGCGGGCCTGAGGGGCTCCCAGCGCATTTTAGGGGGTTCCAGGATAATTTCAGGGGTGCTTAGAGGGCACTTCAGGGGCGTATTAGAGGGCTTCAGCAAGGAACAGGAGATCTCAGCCCAAGTAACACGCTTGTCACAGAAGAGTCACGGCGGCGCAGGTTTTTGTTGCACAGATGTCACTGTTACTTACTACTAGCAAGTAAGTGTTTATTTGTTGCAAATAAGTCACAGTGACTTCTGCGTAACAAAAACCAGCACCGCCGTGACTCTTCTGTGACAAGTGTGTTACTTGGGAGGGCGTTTAAAAGAGCTCCCAGCTGGTTACAGGGGATACCAGTATGTCTCAATGGCGTTTAGGGATCCCAGGACGTTTCAGAGGCTCTCAGGGTGTTTTCAAGGAGGACTCAGGGGAGTGTCAGGAGATCCCAGAGGCGCTTCTGTTGGCCCCAGCGGATTTCGTGAGGTTCCAGGGCATCTCTGAGGTGCTTAAGGGAGTCTCAGAAGTGCTTTATTAAATCCCAGTGGGTTTCAGGGCAGTACCTGGAGGTCTGAGGTGCGTTCCCGGGGGTCTCATGGTGTACACGGAAGGGTCGTTTGAGGAGGTCTCAGTCGGGGTGTTTTATAGTGTCTCAAAGAGTTTCACAGGGGTTCCAGAGGTTCCCTGGAGCGTTTCAGGGAATTCAATTCGCGGTGATTACTCAAGTTAATTATAATTCAAGGACGTGTCAGGGGGTCCCAGACATGTCCAAACACTGCACTGCACGAGGAGTCGATGCTCAAACACACCACCGTGGGTGCCAAGCCACCACCTAGCTCTCCGTGCTTCAGAACGAACACGCACCGTGTCTGGCTCAACACCGGTGCCGGTGGCGGTGCTCAGGCACTGGGCACGGTGTTTGACGCTTCGGGTAACACGGAGCCCGAGTGTTTCCGATTATGCAAAACACTCGTGCGAGTTCAAGCGCTCGGTGCCGTTCATTCTCCAGCACCAGTTGCAAATGCTGCTGGTCGACGACGAGAGTGAAGTACTTGGCGGCTCCTTTTCTGTCTTTCTCGTCCCTTCTGACTCAGTGGTTCTGATGCAGCCAAGCTATCAGGCATTGTGGCCGAGCTCACTGCTTTGGTGTTTCATACAATCGGAAACACTCGGCCTCCGTGCCCAACCAAAACTGAAACACCGACACGAGTGTTTCGCCAGTCGCACTGCGTGTTCATCAGTAGAAGCTGAACGAAGGTGGTGATATGAACACACACGGTGGTGTGTTTACGGGCAAACACGCCACCGGTGCGGCACGGTGTGGTGTTTTGCCCATGTCTGGGGGGTCCCATGGGTTTTTAGGTAGAAGTACAAGTGCGTTTTAGTGGGTCCTATGGGACTTTAAGAGGATTCAGGAGCGTTTAAGGGGGGCCCCGGGGGTTTAGGAGGGCCTATGGGGTTTCCGAGGGGTTTAAGGGGCCTCAGGGGTTCCTTGTAAGGAGGTTCCATGGGGTTTCAGGGAAAGTTCAGGCGCATTCTAATAGGCTCAGGGGGTTTTAGGAGGTTTCTACAACGCTTCAGAGGGTCTCAGGGGGTTTACGAGGGGTTCAAATGGTTCTCAGAGGCGTTTCAGGGTGTCTGGGGGCGCTTCAGGAGATCGGGCTTTCCAGGGATCTCAGGCGAGTTTCAGTGACTCTCTATGGAACCCTTTAAAATGCCTCTGGTCTGGAATATTTTAAAAGTCACTTGAAATTCCATATGACGCTCTTAAAAGACTCCTGAAACCTCTCTTGAATTGCCCTTGAAACCTCTTGAAACGCCTCTGAGTCCTCCGTATTATTATTGAAAAGCCTCTGAAATACCTTTCTCTTAGAAATACCCCGCTCAAATCGAGTGCCTCTGAGACGTCTCAGAATACCATTAAAACGTTCCTTAAAACCCCTGGAACTCCTCATATCCCTTGTAACGAATTTAAAAGGCTCCTGAGACCGCTCTGAATCACTCTTGAAACCTCTTGAAATTCATCTGAAACCTCCGTAGTGTTATTTTAACGCCCCTGAAATCTCCGTAATACCTTTGAAATGCCCCTGAACGCCCCCAAAAGGCTCCTGGATTCCTCTGAAACGCCCCTTAAACCGCTTGAAAAGACTTGTAAAACACCAGAAATACCTTTGAAATCCCTTGAAACGCCCTAAAATGCTTTGAAACGCCTCTGAAACCACCATAATCTAGTTGAAATGTCATTGAAATCACGTATTCAATTTGGAATGCCTATGGGGCACGTTCGGTGTAGTACTAGATTTGTAGTAATGAGATGAATTTTTGTATGGTGAGAAGGACAATTCTCCGTTTCTGCAATGAAAAGGTGCAAAAAGCGTGGGTATTATCCCAAGTAACAATTTCATTGCTGATTGGTTTTCTTTGATTTTTATTAGGGTTTTATTACAGCAATATTTAAAACTCACAGTTTTATGACTGCTTTTATGAAAACCATTGATAAAATGTTTTATAGTACACTTGAAGATATCCATAAAGACAGATTTTAAGAGTAAACAAAACTTTCCGATTTGTAAACCTTCTGGTAATCATTATTACCACAATAAAACTGTTAAAACTCTCAACAGATGGCGATTCGTTCGATTAGTAACGACATCTGTTGGTGGAAAAGCAGAACTACGACAGTAAACTTGCTTTCGTTTTATTTTCGCTGATTATGGTTGTCGCCATATTGAAAAATTAGCTAACGTGAATGGAAAATAGTTCATTTTGCTCAAATTAGCAATGAAATGATAGTTTGCCACCATTTCCATAAAATGCTCACATAAATAAACTTTCTCTGCTGAGTTTTCTTGTGATTCGACATAGTTTTACTAAATTCACAAATTGATTTATTTCATTCCAAGATGAAAATATTCACTATTTTCGAAGCGCATTAATTTTATGATTCTGCAACCCCAATATTCACGGTAAATTCGAATGCGCATCAGTCTACCAGCACAACAACTACTGAAATATTGCTTTGAAATAATCGCTTACTACTTACGAATGATGTATTCTCCTGAACTTTACGTACCATCGAAGAAGCTTCTCTGCATCTTGAGCTGTCATAGTTTTTGTTGAAAAAAAAACAACAACAATCGAGAATTTTTCAACTAGGTTTTAAAATGGGTTTATTGCTACTCTTAATGCGGTTTGTAAAACCTCTCCGAGAGTGGTCCACTTAGCCGGAAGATGCTCTTAAAGAGGTTATCAAGAGGTTTTGATGTATGATTCAGTTTTATTGCAAGTTTTATAAAATTGATCATGAAGATCTCTTGTAGAGCCGAACAAAACTTAAAATGTTACTTGGGTATGATTCCTAGCCTAATTTGATGCTGTTTGAGCAAAACTTTGGATAACTATGTTGTTAATGTTGCAAGAAATGGAGAAAACAACAACACGGTTGCCCAAAGTTTTGCTCAAACAGCATCAAATTAGGCAAGGAAACATAATACCCACGCTTTTTGCCCAAGTAGCACCTGCAACTAAAATGGAAATGATGATCGTTGCAAACATGTTGCAACTGAGTTTTCATGAAACAAACAAAATTAAAACCTATTAAAATCCCGTTGGTAATGCCAAACTGAGGTATAACATTATTATAACAACTAGCAAAATGAAAACAAACGTCATCATTAGTCGAAACTTGCGAAACCAATTTGTAACTGAAGTATAATATTATTGTTTCAACGAATCTTAGTTACACCCGTTTACAAACCAAATCAACCAAAACATTGATTCTGATTGTTATAAACATGTTGCACCTGGAACTTATTTAGAACATAACGAACAATTTTGACAGGAGAGGTAGAAGTTCCAAAATGTGCGGCAAAATGTTTTTGTGATCGTGAAAAATATAAAATGCACCATAAAAACCAAAATGTTTCAAAAATTATGAAAATGATGTACAAATAAAATGTAATTTTTTCATCATAAATTTATCGACATATTATAAATTTTATGAAGTTAAAGTGGTAAAATAGAAATAAAATCTGATTGGAAGTGTTATAAGGCCGATGCAAATATTATTTTTCTTTTATGTCCGAGACCTCTCATCGGGTACGAGGGGGGGGGGCAAAAATAAATAAGGAACAAACGAAAAAAAAACTATTGAAAAATTACAAATTTTACCAACTATTGAAAAAATATTTTTCAACTTTTGAAAAATAGTTGCTTGTAAACATTTTTTCTATTCAAAATGGAGTCATGGGACGCCATGTTTTTTTTTTGCCCCTTCAATATTTCGGGATTTTTGAAGGGGTTGGGGGGGTGACATAAAACAAATTAAATATTTGCATCGGCCTAATGACTCAATAAAAAAAGCCTCATTTTCGCAGTACTGAACGACTGGTACCTACCACTGAGAATATATGGGAGTTTGAGAAATCTCACGTAACGTACAAAAATATTAGGAATTTCCCACGACAAATTTTACAACGGGTTTACATTTTTTAGAAAAAAAGTGAAATTTTCCTTACGTAATAAATGGACAGCCTCTTGTCGACGTAAATGGGAAGTATACACGTCCAAGTGCCTGCATTTTTGGTTACTTATGTCCTACACGGAAAATTCAAACTACTTTATTTTGGGTCGATTTTCCCCTCAAATGAGTATATCAAATTTTTTAGGTTGTTTTTCCTCTCTCCCCCACCGATGTTGTCGTAAAAAAACGAAGATGTGTTTATCCAACGGGGGTCCTTGAGGCCAATAAGCCAATTTTGGGTAAATGTAGATTTACCCAAATTTGGGTTGAATTAAGGGGGTCTTGGGTTGAATTTACCTACTCTTGAGTATATTTTTAGCTAGAGGTAAAGGAAATTTACCGGCATAAGTTTAATCGATTCACGCAAATGTTTACTTATTGGGCCAAACTATAGGATTGCGTCAAAAGAATCCAATTTTAGGTAGTTTGGCGGTTCCGTGTGTACCGCGTGCAGCATTGTACTTTATCAATACGGATTCCCATAGACATGATTTAGCAAATAGGTAGTATCTTTCTAAATCCTAAAATGAATTTTCAGCATTTTACGGGTGCATTAAATAAGCTGCTGAAATGTACTCCGTCAAAGCAATATGGCGAGTTAATTTTTACCACAAATGCCTAAATTTTCACTCGCAAAATGATAGGTAGACTGAGGCGCGTTGGGAATACGGAACCAAAATGCGTGACTTACCGATAAATCTGGAGCGGCACACAAATTGACGTTCCCGGTCAGACTGTTTTGCGGTATATTTGTGCACATAATTATTGATCACTTGAACGAAACTTTGGGTGCATAGTCACTGGCAGTGACGAATGTGGTGACTAGCTGACTAGTTGTCGAACCGGTCACAGTTTGTAAGTCGACTATAAGTTGTATCTTGGTTATAATTTGATTGCGTATTAAAACTGTTTATATCACGAATGGATGTTTTATATTGGCTCCACCTCTTGCGCTTTTTTAGTTGTAATTTAGTCGTTAATATGGCGATTGGTTCAAATGGCATAACTTTCAATATAGTTGTATACAAATTACAGGAACTTATTAATGTCCAAGTGTGTTGCTTGGGTGAACCTTTTCATTTCAAAAACGGAGAATTGACCTTCTCACCATACTAAAATTCAGCTCATTACTACAAATCTAGTACTTCACCGATCTGTCCTATTGAAACCTCCTGGAACACCTACAATAGGCTCCAGAGAATCCCTTGAAGTGCCGATGAAATGCTACCAAACGCCCAAGAAACCTCTCGCAACGCTCATAACCCCATGAACACCAGGGTGCGATGACGTCACGTTTTCGATTCCCGCATCTTGTACCAATGATTAAAGAACTCAAATGCATTGTCAATGGGGGAACCCAATTGATGTTGGCTGCAAACAATCCTATTGGGTGGGAATAGGGATGTCATATACGTGCCCATGAACGTCCCTAAAACCCATGAACGTCCCTAACACCCCTGAAATCTTCGTATTTCCAACGAAACCTGCCGAAACGCCCTTAAATATGATATCACCTGATACGCCCCTGAAGCTCCTTGGAAACCTCCTTTTTTTTGGTCTCTCTGGGAACTTCCAGAAACCCTCCTTGGCCCCATCTCAAACGCTCAAGAGCAAAACTTGATGTAGTGAACTTAGTTTCCTCATGATAGCCCTGAACAGATGTATGCACAAAATTCCCTCTTTCTATGTCCTTTTGAATTGATGCACATTTTTTATTTATGCGGTCCCATCCCATGGTAAACAAAGTGGTTCAAGTGTACTGTCAAGCTCACAAGACACCGCAGGCTATGTTGGGCAGGTCTCGTTGCAAGGATGCCATAACAGCGGCAAGCGTACAACACCATGGGGCTGTTCATAAACCACGTAGACCAAAATTTGATAATCTCAGAGCCACCCTCCCCCCCGTAGGGATTGTTACATAAGGCTGAATTTCAAAAGGCTGAATGCACAAAAGGCTGAATACGAAAGGCTGAAATCAAGATAAAAGCCAATCAAACCAAATAATTGAAATCAAGAAAGTGTGACATAAGGCTGAAATTACAAAATGCTGAAAATTGAAAAGGCTGAATATACGAAAATGCATAGATAAGTTAGAGCACTTCTTCCTTTTCTTGGAGTAACTCCCGAACTAAGATAGAGCTTGCTTCTCAGCTTTGGCATATCGGCACGAAGATACTCAATGCCAAAGGGAGCCAAGAACATTTTCATAATGAAAAGTTCTTGGTCCGAACGCGAATCGTACGCGTCTGAGGGTTACGCAGGCCCTAGTTTCGGAACTGAACTTATAGTGAAAAGGCTAATGGTGCATACCAACGAACGCAAAAAGGATCTGATAATATCCATATCGTTAATTTATCCTTCTTTAAACATGAGCTATTCTTTCGAGTCATGTTATTTTGGAGATTGTTGTCATTACGGCTGCTAAAACAATAACATCAGAGATTTTCCCTTCTTTGAAATATATGCTATTCTTTTGAAAAATACTGCCTTAGTAATGTATGCATTCAATAATCCATAGCATTATGGCCAGTCGTAAAACTTTCCAATTCAGAACATAATAACTGAAGTATGTTCCTTTAAAATGGCTTAGTTTGGCCAACCATGAACTAGGGATGGTAGGACCATAGACTAACTTGAAGACCTGAAAGTATCGAAAAAAACCATTGAGTTTTGTGTGTCCAATAGCATACAATATTATTCATTTCCTTGTATTTCTTCCGCGTAATTTATATATAGATACATTATCACTTGCTACGTATGTTGGTATGCTAGATCTTACCCAGACAATCAAGAGTCGCATACCCGAGCAGAAGAGAATAACAACAGCATAACAAAATGCGTTATTTTGGCAAAATAACTGCATAATGGAATTAGTAATTTTCATGTTATTAACATAACATATTGAGTTATAAACTTGTCTGTCATAAGCGGCAAAATAACAAGTCACATAACAAAAATTTGTTCCTGAAAAATCAATTTAATAACATGTTTCGTTAGTGGCAATAACAACTTAATAACAGTGAATTTGGGAAATATTTCAACAACAAATTTTTATATTAAAGAGTTATTGATAACATTCCGAAAGCAAAATTAGGGTAAAAACTAACTTTTTTTACTCATTTTTGGGTAATGATTTTAAGTGTGTTATTCTATTTTTAGATAATAATAGGTCACATAAAAAAAATTTCGATTTCATTATAAAACTTACAAACATGGACGGGATTTGAACCTCCAATCCTGCTATCGTAAATTTTCAGTCGCCTTTACCAATGAGGCTATCACAGCACTTGCAGTGAGGGACGATAGAAGCTTTACTGGTTCTACGTATTGCCAGTTTCCCCATTCCACCATTTCATGTTTGCCAGTCGCAGGACAAAAATAGACAGAGATTTGAATGCAAGATCAAACAATGAACCTCTCCCTCTTACCAACAGCGCTATCGCGGTGCGCAGACATGCGCACTGAAACACTAATAACAGTGGTGGCATGGCCCGTCGTCGGCTATTTCCAAGGAGTAAAGAGAACGATGAAAAAGTTCTAGGTAGTCGACTATTTATGATTGAGCTTCGTCATGGGGTGTATTTTGGCGGCGACAAAGATTCTTTCCGGACGGAGATGATTTTTATTTTATTTTTTGTTTTGTTCGCGTTGTGAGAACGGCGATTATACACGTACCTACGTGAGCGAAGGTAAAAGGTAATTATATCATATGCCGATATGATTACTTCTGCAGATGCTGTTTAGTTTTATTCTGTTTAGGATTATTTTTAGTAATGAAAAAAGATATTTATGACATAATGTCAAACAATATATGATCGAATAATAATAGATCGAAAGGAAAAAGTTATAATAGACAAATGCAATCACCAATTGAGCAGAATTGTCTGTATAGTTGACATTTTTATTGATTAGAATTATTTAGTAGGTACCATATTTGCTATCTCCTTTCTCACTAACATTCATTACTTCGTAATACATAGTCTGTTCCGTACTTTTTGACGTTATAATTAGAGGTTAGAATAGCAGTACAATAGAGGTAATAAACTATAGAGGAAGAATGTCGCTGGCGTCGCTGCCGGAACATCTTTTGCTGGCGGGGATAGGCAGGGATATAAATGTCAAAGCGAAAAAGTATGCAGTTTGACAGGTAGATACCCGGGATGTTTGCGAAAGAGAACAAAGGGAACAGCAGCGACATTCGTCCTCTATAGTTTTTTAACTCTATTAGCAGTACTGTTAAAATGACATATAAATTCAACTAAGTTTACTCAATTTTGAGATAAAAAAAAACTCATTTGCAGATGTATCACTTTTTGAAGCTAAAATTATACTTAACCTATAAGAATTGGGAATCGTAGAAAAGTGATAGGAATTTGGCACCGTAACGGGACTGGGATATTGAAAGAAGGAAATTAATACAAAGATAAACATATCAATAGCTATGATGCTATATTTACCCAAAACTCAAATTATAGCAATGAATAAAATAAAAAATACGGAAGAGTCTGATGAAATTTGTAGATATTGCAATGCCTTTATTTTTTACTTCATAATATGAAACAGCAGACAATAAAATAAAGCAGGTAAACTATGTAATGGTTATATCTGCGATAAATTTTCTCCGATTTTGACAATATTGATCTCATTTGATCCAGATTTATTTTTTCCATCAAAAACAAATCCGACTGAACCGATCTGGTCATCGTGAGTTAAGAAAAAACCTGAATTCAGTAACAAATTTTGAAAACGACGTATAATCAATGGTGTAGCATTGATTATACGTCGTTTTCAAAATTTGTTACTGAATTGCCATACACGTGGAATTTTCCATAAACCAGCTGCAATTGGCTTCTTTAGTGGTGTTGAGATAATTCCATATTCACAATCTACATGCCAAACTGAGCCGAAATCCAAATTTTCATGACCTTTGGTACCCGGGAACCTATTTAAAAATCGATTTAAAGTTTGTATGGGAGCGATTTGTCGAATCACCCCTCGTCGCATTTCGTACTGGGCGGAGCTGTCAAGCAGTTGCCCAGCTGTCAAAAGGTGATTTCAAAAAATTTTTTTGTAATTGAATTTAGGTATCAAAATAAAGTTTTAAAAATCTGAAAAAAATCATACTGGCTTATAAAAAGGTGCTCTTTCGAATAAAATCAAAAAATCAATATATTATTCTTAATTTAAAAACCCAATTGGTGATTGGTACAAATTAAGTACCTTACCAAGAAAAAAATGTTAAATTTAAATTTATACGTTCAATATGTAGTCCGTCCAAAGTCTTACACCGTACATGAAACCGTTTTTAATTAGATTTTGTTTTAGATTTTATAGAGGCATTTTAAAATCTTCTCCTGTGTGATAGGGATAGGATTTTTCAAAACACCATCGTTCTTCTTCTGCTATGTTCTCGTTTAGATGTATGCAGGGTACTGCGCCACTTGGGCAGTGGCTGGTATTTTGGGTACTTTTCAGCTACAACTCAGTCAATTTCAGAAATTTAGCAAAACCTCGCGCCGCCCAGCAGGGACTTTGTTTTGTACACATTACAGCACCTCCATGTCACGTAATATACCACACCTCTTATCAAATGTGATACCGTAAGCGTACCATACTTTGCGCACCTAGGGCCTAACTTTGCGCACTTTTCAAAAAATCGTTAAACAGTTTTTCTGGTGCATTATGCAAACTTTTTCCCACGAAATACTAGTTAGTGATATGGGGTATGCACTTTGTCTCAGTTTGGATGTAATGATAAATGGAAGAGGAAGACAAATTGATGAGTGAATATGCAGTTGCTTTCCCTCAAATGCTGTAAATAACGTTGTAGAATGACGTAGGTTTTGTTTCAAAATTTGTTTTAGTTTAGATAGCAATACCATAAAGTATTTGTGCACTCTCAATAATACAATAATAACCAAACTTGTTCCACAACAGAATGTAATATTGAAATGTTATTTAAGGGCTGCATACCAATTGCTTGGTCATAACAAAATAAGATTGTCCAACAAAACATGTTATGGAAACGTAATGCCTTGATAATTCAATAATAACAAAACAAGATATAAAAACAGGTTTTGTGATTTCGTAGTTATTAATTTGATATTCCCCTCTGCTCGGGTAAGGATGTGCGCAGTACATCGTATAAAGTATTATTTTGAGTTATTATCGTATATATGTACATTAGGGCAGTTCAGATTTCGAACATGTCAAAAACTCAAAGCTCCCATATGTGCATTACAATCCTTGGTGCATAACTAGAGTCCTGTCAAATTTTCAGCCATTTCCGTGGTGATTAAATGGTGGCCCAAAAGCAAAATAGGTTTATATGGGAATTACTATGGAGAATTTACAAAAAGGGTTCACCGCGATGTAGAGCATAAACACATGGATGAAGTCATAGGGTCAGTTTGAATTCTTCAGATATTAATGATGAATTCTTCAGATATTAATGATGAATGTTGCCGATGACAGCAACTCGTTTCGACTCACGAGACCGAAGTTATTAATCAATATCCATCCATGCATGCTTAAACATGCATGTACATCGGAGGGACAATTTTCATCGCATATGATGTTACGTTTTGATCTTAATGCGATGTTTTCGGTAAAGTGATATAAGAATACAAAGCAAATTTCACATTGTAGTAAGCGAAATTCTGATGTTTTAACTAATGAATTCAACCTATTCGCATAAACGTGCGAGCGAACTATTTAGCTAAGTGTCAAATGAATTCGCATAATTTCGTACTTCGATGATTATACAACTTCATTTGGCACTTTTGTTATTATGCCAGTTAAACTCGCATTGAAATTACAAATACGTAAATTTATAATTGTTAAACTGTGCATACGCATAAGCTAGAGTCGTGCATGTTGATGTAAGAGCTGCTGTTTGACTGAGGATGATGTACCAAAAAGCTACAAGAAAGTGAATGGTCATCATTATGCTTACATATATAGAAAGAAGTTTTGAAAACTACACTTGACATAAATATTAGAACGTTTAAATTTATATTTGATTTCATTCGATTTCACAAAAAAATAATTTCTTGCAAGCAAAATTGTAAGCTAGCTCCATACTGCAGGCAACCTGTGATTTTACAATCCGATGGGAAATTATGTTGAAAGCGATGGAGGTACTTAGCAAGAAACTAGTCTCCGACCATGTCTAAACCGTGTCTCGGAACCAGTTCCTGATGTCCCACCGGAGGTGGCCAAATATAATAGTGAACCATACTTATGCATACGACACATTAAAGAGTGGCATTTTCGATAACCTGATGAATGGTTAGCAAGAAAATAGTCACAGACCATATCTGAGCCGGTCTTGTTCCGGAACCGTTTCCGGGTGTCCCAAATGGCCTTTTATAAAAGAGAACCAATTCCATGCATGCAACATAACAAATAACGGCTTTTCCGATAACCTGGTAACTGGTTATCAAGGAAGTAGGCTAAGACCACATTAGGGACTGCCGGAAGTGCCGGAACCAGTTCCGGGTGTCCCTCTGAAAGTGGCCAACTATAAAATTGAACCAAACCTATGCATGCGACACAGCAAAGCGTGTCGATGACCTTATGAACGTTAGTAATCCAAAATGTGAGCAATTTCAATGTATCCAGAGTTGCAGCCATATTTCTGTGTCCCGATTATTGCGGATACAGGTTTCAGAAGTGAACCAAAAGCATGCATGTGGTCATCCATTAAGTACATGGCCATCCTAAGGCGTGAGGGGGGGGGGGGGGGTGTTGTTAAAGTGTGACAAGAAATGCATTAGGTATAGGACAAACCCATTCGAAGGGGGAGGGGGAAAATTCACAATTTCAGCGTGACATACTTAATGGATGCTCCCCATGCATTTCAGAAATTCGGGACTTTTAGGCAGCCTGATGAACTGTTGACAAGAAAAAAGCCACAGAGAATATTTGGGACAACCAATACTGTCATGGCATTGGTTCCAGGTGCAATCCCATGCATGCGGCACATCAAATAGGGGAATTATGAAAGTGAACAAAAGCAATGTTAGCTATACATAAATCAAATCGTGGTTTTTTGATAGCCTGTTAAACGTTGGGTAAGATTGAAAGTGAAGAAATGGTCAAAGTCTTCATATATGCTAGAGAACAAAATTGTGACCACAGCAATCTCATCAAATCACACCGCATGAATTTGAAATGCGGTGTTAATATAAAGTAGGTTGGATCAAAGTGTTGTGGGAAAATTGTAATGTGGTCGCATCAACACTGGATAAAGTTTTTCGAATCTCCTTTTGTGTCTAACATTTTTGTGCACAATTTGGGTGCGGCTGGTTGAGCCCTCGCTCTTCCTATTGCGATTGAAAATTGAATGGAAATTTTCCCTTTTCTGCATTTTTTTTTTATAAGGAGGTTAAATTTTACATGATTCGTATTGAGCGTATTCTCAGAATCGGCTAACGTCGACGGAAAGGTACATATTTGACGAGAAAGGCACTATCACCACTAGGTGGATTAATCTATTTTTTTTTTTAATATTATTAAGTCGAATAAGTTGGTATATTGCTAAATGGGTGCGACCCATAGTTTGAGAAACACTGCTCTATAGGAATCCTACATGGAATATCTACTATTAATTCTTCAAGGAATTCTACAATGAAACACATCGAGATTTCTTCCAGGAGTTCCACCAGTAATGCAGTAGGATTTCCCCCAGGAATTTCACCATAAGTAAATTCTGTCAGGAATGCAACCAGGTTTTTTTCCCAGAAGGTCTTCCTGGAGTTATTCCAGAAATTCCTCCAGGAATTGTTCTGGGAATTTCTTTCGGAGTTCCTTCTGGATTTCACATGAGATTCCACCTGAAATTCTTGCAGAAATTCAACCAGGAATTCCTCCATGAAGTCTAGCAGAAGATCCTCTAAGAATTCCTTAACCCTTATGTGGCCGACAGGGTACCCGGGTACCCAGCGCCCATTTAAAATGCACGGTGTAGAAAAAAGCAAAAAATTTGTCGGACACATAACGGTTAACGGATCATTTCATGAATTCCTGCAGGAATTCCTCCAGTAATTTACCAGTAATTACACCAGGAATTCGTCCAAGAATACATCTAGTGATTCTAGCAGAAGTTTCTCTAAGAACTCTTTGAGGAGTAACTTCATTAATTCCTTCATAAATATCCAATCAGAAAAATTCCTCCGTAATATCTACCAGAATTCCTTTTTTATTCATTTAAAAAATTTCCAACAAGAAATCCTCCAGGAATTCCAACAATAAATCTTCCAAGAACTTCACCAGGAGCTCCTCCGAAAATTCTTTCACAAATGTCTGTATAATTTCTGCCAGGGATTACAACAGGATTTTCCCAGGAGTTCCTCCACGAATTCTTCCAGAAATTTCGCCAGGAGTTCCTTTTGGATTTTTTCCTGGAATTCTACATGGGATTCCACTTTAAATTCTTGTAGGACTTCTATCAGGCATTCCACCAGGAATTCCTCTGGGAATTCCTCAAGTTATTCTGCCAGAAACTTCTTCCAATGTTTCTTCAAACCTTTCTTCCTTTATGTCTGTATAGGTAGATATAACAAAATGATTATTGTCTCGTAAACTGACATTTTAGACTACTGTGCTACGATTCACTTCGTATGTTCCCAAGCGCAGTCAACCCGTATCCATCCGGCGGTAAATCCACCACGAATCGGTCTTGCCGACTGATAGGTGCAACACAACAGAGCAAGAAAAAACTGAAAAATGATAAATCACAGCTCGCTGAATCTCGGCGAGTGATGATGGGTGGCCATTTCTGCTTCGGATCGGATCGGAAATGGAAAGTGAGATAATGGAACAATTGTACATCTTTAATTTCAATAGCTTGTCTGTCTGGCTGGGCGATAGCTGCCGTCTGACTGGCTCGGCGTTCTTCCATGCCACGGAATGTACCGAATGATGAGAAGGACGAAAAAATCTCAGCCAACATGGAGTTACCGAGGGATGAAACGGTTTACGACGGGATGGCTGTGGTGCCAGTTCCTAGGATGCCCGGTTGGCTGTTGATTTTGCCATTCAAAATCGAAGCTTCGTCCATTAGTACGATGACTGACTGTCTCACTGACTGACTCACTACTGGCTGATGTCTCTGAGGGTGGGTGGATGCTAGAGAGCGACCGAGTTCCAACCGACCGACCATCAATCGTTCTGTCGATACCGATGGTGTGTTCAGTGATTTTTCCCTCTTGTCTGGGAGAAATGACTGATGGTGTCACGATATGAACAGGTTATGAATTGATGATCTAGTTAATTACTTCGGCTTTGATATTTTTTTCGGACTGTGGCAATCAGGATATTTTTGAAGAAGGCAATGTAGACATGTAGATTCGTAGTGGTGAAATTTCAAGCCGCGCTAAGTACAGCTAAAGTTATTATTAAGCATTGTCGGTTAAATCACAAAAAATGTAATAAAAATTCGCCTGGTCTGTGTTGTTCGATCCAAAGCGTTTTGAAGTTAAATTTGAATTCAAATAAAGTAACAATTCATGCACAAAAAAAGAACATAAAAGCGATTGAATTAACTCTTTCAAACTTGTGAACCATGCATGGAATTGCAAAATTCCATGTACTATCCGCAGCAATTCGGCAGAAAGAAGTAACAATTTTGCCCGCACCACTCAAAGTGCGCAACATTTTCATTTTCCGCAGTCATTCAAAATCCGAACCAGCAAATGTGCGACGTGTGACTAGCATCCGAAAGATATCCCAATCAAATTACTCCGCATGAACAACTAAACCACTACTGGTCCTGCGATATTCATAACGAAAAATAAACATGCACATCAAAGTTTAGACGGGCCGCCGCCGCCGCTGCCGCCACTATTGCTGTTGTTCCAGTTATACTGTTCATCAGCATTCGCAGTTTGTTCCGATTTGCGAAATTGGTCCACAAAAGCCCCAGCAACACTAGTATAGTGTAGGTACCTGCCCAGTCAGGAGGACAGGAAAGGACTAGCACATGTTTAGTTTTTGTAATGCTCACTGTAGCAGTAGGTTTGTGCCAGTCGGGCCACACACGTCTGCTTTCGGAAATAATAAAATTTATTATGGCGCAAAGTCGATGGCACGAGTGAGTAACGAAGCGGGCATACAGCTACTACAGTGCAAACAAAAAAAAAGTCTGAATCTGGTAGAGAAGCACATCCTGCCAATTAAAAAGAGCTAACTTTTTCCCATGAAATAAATATTGAGCGCTTTTATGTTTAGGTATCTGCCTCGATCGGTTCAACACATTCGACAGGGCTGGTAGTGCATTTGCCGTTTGTCCGTCTTTCATCTATCTTGTTCAATTTTTTACTTCGTTTCTCTTACCTCTTATATTCTATGCCTTATATTACAACTCTTATCTTCCATTCCAACTTCCACCTTTCAACATTCACTCTTCATCATTCATATGATTTTCTCTTCTTCTCTGATTTCAGCTTTTGACTTTCTGTATCCATCTATTTTTTTTTATTGTTTATCTTTTATTCGTTATTCCATTTTATTTTAATTTTCATTTCTTATGTTCAGATTTTTATGTTTTGTTTTTGCTTTTATCTTTTTCTTTCCGTATCTGAATCAATCTTTCCATTAGCATTTTGCATTTGTTTTTCTGCTTTTCCGCTTCCTAAAATCGTGTCTCCATACAGCCATTCCATAGAAAATAGAACCAGTTGGGCAATTTTAAATTAATATTTTTGTTTGAATGATAATGAGTTGTAGTATTTTGGAAAAAGTGGTAATTGGCTAGTAAAGTAAGCTTGATTTCCTGCTGCAAATGCGTTTTCAACTTACCTTACCAGTCAGGCTAAGGCCGGGGTGGCCTTTGCTGTACATAGTAGCCGCCTCCATTCCACTCGGTCCATGGCTGTTTGTCTTCAGTTCCGCACTCTGTGTAGGGTCCGCAGATCGTCCTCCACTTGGTCGACCCACCTAGCTCGCTGTGCTCCACGTCTTCTTGTACCGGTCGGAAGACTCTCGAGAACCATTTCAGTCGGGTTGCTATCCGATATCCTGATGACGTGTCCCGCCCACCGTAGCCTCCCGATTTTCGCGGTATGGACGATGGTTGGTCCTCTCAGCAGCTGATGCAGCTCGTGGTTCATTCGCCTTCTCCAAGTCCCGTCTTCCATCTGCACTCCGCTGTAGATGGTACGCAACACCTTCCGTTCGGAAACTCCAAGGGCGCGTTGGTGGTCTGCACGTAGAGTCCATGTTCCGTGCCCATAGAGGACGACCGGTATAATCAGCGTTTTGTAGATAGTTAACTTCGTGTGACGGCGAACTTTATTCGGTCGTAGAGTTCTGCGGAGTCCAAAGTAAGCTAGATTTCCTGCTGCAATGCGTCTTCAAGGCGTGTCTGAAAATCTCTGCTAGTGTCGTTGTCGGCGGTCACCGTGAGCACGCGAATTCTTCAACCGCCTCGATTTCATCACAGTCGATAGAAATTCGGGAAGGCGGGCGTGGTGATTCCTCCCTGGAACTCTTTAGAACACTGGCATGATCACTTAAGTTTGTCATTCATTTTTCGGCCAAACGGCATTCAGTCAAATGGCATTCGGCCAAATGACCCTTTCGGCCAAATGGTTTTCGGTCAAATGGCGTTCCTCCAAATGACCGGAACACCGAAACTCGAACTACGCACATCATTCGATCCATCGTCGCCTTGATCAATCGTATCAGTTTATCCAGGAATCGGTATTCGTGCATAATCTGCCATAGCTGGTCTCGATCGATTGTACCATACATCGATTCAAAATCGATGAACAAGTGATGTGTGGGCACGTTGAATTCGCTGCATTTCTGCAACACCTGGCGGATGGCGTACATCTGGTCCGTTGTAGCACATTCATCGATGAACTCAGCCTGATATTGCCTCACGAACTGTTTTGCAATCGGTGATAGACGGCGGCATAAAATTTGAGAGAGTATTTTGTAGGCGGCGCTCAGTAGTGTGATCGCCCTTTTTGTAGATGGGACACACGATACCTTCCATCCATTCCTCCGGTAATACTTCCTTCTTCCAGCAGAAACACGTGATTAACAAATCAAGATTCGGATTGTGATAAGAAATCTACGTTCTCCAGTGGGAATTGAACCCATGACTCACAATTCGCTAGACGGGCGCTTCTTTCCTCTTAGCTACGGAGCCACTTGGCCATTTCCGTCCCCTGAAGGCACAGAATTTAACTCGATTCCACAAATGCACATGATTTGTTTGCTTACATAATCCATATCTCCTTCGGAAGGAAAATTAAATCAGACATGAATCACTTAAATATGAATGAAATCAGTCCTGGATCACCTGAAAATAAAGTGAATTAGCCCTAATGCTTACTACCGTCACCTAGCGACAGAATAGCGAACTAAACTGCTTCCCTTTATGCAGCGAACGATCTTCTGAACAATTTTGCCAAACACTGGAACTTTCTATTTTATTTCTTTCTTATTTTATTTACACTTATGCCGGGTAGTGTATGATGTTCCCAAGTGGAGGAGGCACTAACCGTCGATTAAACCAATCAGTTACAATCGGTAAGTGAGTTGTAAAAAAAACTGCAATATCTACATAGGGCGCTGTGTCCCTGATAGTAGAGGAGGTCTATAATTTGACCTTCTGTTCGCACGAGTCTGCTGGATGCAATGATTATATGACCTGCACTTGAGAACTCCATTGCTGATGGGTTGTGTTCTATTTCATCACGGTTTTATTATAGCAATAGTGGTAATTACGTTCAAATGTGTGCGTGTATCTTTTGTAGATGTAGTTGTGAAACTTGGGGGAAAATATGTGCACTCTTACCCCGGTTGTTTGTTTTATCATTATTTAGCCGTTTTACCCAAATCAATTGGGTAATATTTGCATATGCAATCTGAATAGCCTTTGAATTAGCGTCCATTTTTGTGCATGGAAAAACTCACGCTAGTGTTCGTGTGTTGAAATGTCACTTTTCTCTATAAATAGTCAAAACTTAAAATTTTATGACTAATATTATCGAATCCATTGATAAAATGTTTTTATAGCATTCTTGAAACTATTCATAAACCAGAATTCAAGTTTCCTAGAGGGTCCCAGGGCGTTAAGATTTTCATACAAAAAACCGTTACGGATGGGGGAGGAGATGTCTAAAACTGTCGATTTTAGCGTTACGTAAGAAATGGACGCTGCCTATCTGGAGGTTTTAGATGCGTTTCAGGGGGTTACCGGGGTGTCAGAGTGCCTCAGGGGCGTCAGCAGCTGGTTCCAGTGGAATTTCTGAGAGTCTTAAGGGTTTTCAAGGGTGCTCCAGGGGAATCCGGGCTTCTCATGGAGTCACATGAGGTTTCAGGGGCGCTACAGATGGTATCAGCGTTTTCCAGGGGATTTTAAAGGAGGTTTTTTTTTTTCAGCAGCTCCCAAAATCCATCTGAAACGCTCTCTAAAAATCTCAAACCGCAATACACCTCAGGGGCCCCTCAAAGCCCCATGAAATCCCCTTTGAAGCAGAGATGCATTTGAACGCGTTCTGTTCATGTTCTGTTCACGAGCTGTGCTCACGTGAGCCGTGTTCATGTTCAAGCATTTCAGGCGACTGATTACAGTGCTCTTCGTAGCTACCCAGCCAACACACGATCGCATATCATGTAGAATAGGATGCAAAAGTGGAGGCGATATGCGTACTCTTTACACGCAGGTAAATGGAAGCATGTACGCATTTGGCCTCCACTTTAGCATCCTATTCTACATCATATGCGACTTCGTGTTGGCTGGGTAGTAGTAACTGATAGTAACAAATTGCTACCGTTTGTGTCTTCCACCTAGTACCAAACTGCAAAATGGGATTCCGAAGTGAAAATTGAATCACGGCATACACCGTGAATTAAATGATATGACAATTAAGTGGAGGATCAAAGTATTGAATGTCAGAACCTTTTATTTTAGTGATCTATTTGGAAGACATCCGAGAAATTGTGGCATAATGCGTGGGCCCCACATTGCGTGGACAACCGACGGAGACTTGACTGCTCCACGAGAAGTACAGAATTTTAGAGCTCTTCTCACTACACCCGGCCAAGCTCGGACACCTATTTATGTTCAAAGGTATTATGGCGTGATTCTTACTGCGTCGTTACCGCGTATCTGATGGTTTCTACCGGGCTGGAAAGTACGCCCAAGAGCACGCCATAATATCATTGAAACCGAATCGATGAGCTCACCCGGTCTAGTGTAATGATAATGGCATACCTACGATACCTAACGATAGCTAAAGGCTCGGAAGTATTGCAATGTTGCTTTCTCATGGATAGAAAACTCCTTCCCAATCCAAACAAAACGCATCTGACCTGTCAATTTTGAACACCGCTCGGTGTTCAATCTAGTAATCTAGATTGCGTTCAAAATCTTGAACATGCTCTTGAGAGCTTTGAGGGAACAATTTTTGCACGCTCACAGATCATGAGCGTTCAAAATGCATCTCTGCTTTGAAGAGGATCTGAAACTCCTTGAAACTATCTTGACCCTCTCAAATTGCCCTGGAACCCTTTCCCCCAATATTCAAAAAGGATATTTATGGTTTTCTTGGCACAGATTGCTCTTTATATTTTCGTTGATGCTGTTACGTATAGCGTCTACAGCATTCATTTTTCATTTATTTAGTTCAACATCACATTCACGATAACACTGAATCAACGATTTGTCGCCATAAAACTCGATTTGCAGCTGTACCTCTCCAACGTTGATCACGCCCAATGCTCGCCTGATCACGCTCCACCTGGACCTGGTTCGCCCATCGTGCTCTCGGTGCTCCACGCCTTCTTGTACCAACCGGATGGCTAGCAAACACCAACTTTGCAGGATTGCTGTCCGGCATTCTTGCAACATGCTCATCGTATTCGTCTGCTTTAGCCACTTTCAGGATGTTGGGTTCACCGTAGAGTACAGCGAGCTCGTAGTTCATCCTTCTCCGCCATACACCGTTCTCCTGCACGCTGCCGAAGATCGTCCTTAGCACGCGTCGCTCGAAAACTCCGAGTGCTTGCAGGTCCTCCTCGAGCAACGTCCATGTCTCGTGTCCGTAGAGAACCATCGGTTCTATTACTGCGCTTGTGCTCTATTGAATAAAACTAGTCACAATTATGCACATTTGATAGATATTTGCTTGTGAGTACTGTCATTGTCAATGGTGGTTACGTCAACTATGCGATTATGGGCAGATTAGCGTCTTGTACATGGTACATTTGGTGCGGGTGTGAATCTTTTTGGACCGCAGTTTCTTCTGGAGCCCGTAGTAGACACGACTTCCACTGATGATGCGCCTTCGTATTTCACGGCTCACGTTATTGTCAGCCGTTAGCAAGAAACCGAGGTAGACGAATTCTTCTATCACCTCGAAAATATCCCTGTGTTGGTTCTCTGGCCGCACTGCGTGAGATTTGTTCTTCTCACGCAGGTGATGATGCTATCGGTCGTCGCTTTCGGCGAGTTTTCAGCAACTCTGGCAGCTCGGCCGGCACAGCTGATCGAGTGGGTAGCGTCGTGAGGTGAAACCAACGTACTCGATCGTCAGTCGTCGTCGAACTCTAAGCAATAAAAGTTGTAAATCTAAGCCTAGAATAAAATTGAAAGTGCATGCAAAGTGTGAAGTTTAATTGATTTACAATAAAGCTAGTCGTATGTAAGTCCGAGTGAGTAGTGTATTGCTAGAAGAGAGAAGTTTCCCTGGTGCCGAGTTGCTGTGGCTGCAGTGTAGTGGTTTCTTGTGTTGTGCCGTTTAATTTGGGTCGATTCATCGTGGCAGTGCTCGCCGCCACCCAGCCGAGAGGTTTTTTTGTGCGTCGCTTGCTACCACCCACCCACTGGAGATTAACGCTGCGGCCGTAAGGGTGCTTCGCCGATAGTGGACCATCGTCGTTTTCGTAAATCTACCGAGAAAATCCACAACGTAGGGGTAAGATCCAACACCCTGTCTATCGTAACATCGCTGTCAAGGCTTGCCCTGTCTCGCTCAGTTCCACCTACCAGCATGTACTTTGTCTTAGCCGCATTCACCATCAGTCCGACCTTTGCTGCTTCACGACAAATTGGCCGGATTTCATGAAGATCGTAACCCGGCTGTTGAACCCGGCTCCTCGCGTAATACCTTCCAGGGCGATGTTGAATAGTATAGGCAGGAAAGTCCATCACTTTGTCGGCAAAAATGTCCCAAATGGAAGATAACATGCCTCTGGAGCCGGCCTTCTGATACCCCGTCGAGATTCCAATGTGAACTGGATAGTTCACCCGAAATCCTTACGCTGTTCTGCACACCGTCCATCGTTGCTCTTATCAGTCTGGTAAGCTTCCCGGGAAAGTTGTTCTCGTCCATGATTTTCCATGGCTCTATGCGGTCGATACTGTCGTATGCCGCCTTGAAGTCGATAAACAGGTGGTGCGTTGGGACCTGGTATCCACGACATTTCTGGAGGATTTGCCGTACGGTGAAGATCTGGACCGTTGTCGACCGGCCGGTCGATGAAACTGGCTTGGTAGCTTCCCACGAACTCATTTACTTTAGGTAAAAGACGACGGAAGATGATCTGGGATAGCACTTTGTAGGCGGCGTTCAAAATGGTGATCGCTTGAAAGTTCTCACACATTAACTTGTCGCCTTTCTTGTGGATGGGACAGATTATCCCTTCCTTCCACTTCTCCGGTAGCTGTTCGGTTTCCCAGATCCTGACTACTAACTGGTGCAGACAGATGGTCAACTTTTCTGGACCCATCTTGATGAGTTCTGCTGCGATACCATCCTTACCAGCTGCTTTGTTGTTTTTGAGCTGGTGGATGGCATCCTTAACTTCCCTCAGCGTGGAAGTTGGTTCGTTCCCGTCCTCTGCTGCACCAACATAGTCATTTCATCCGCTGCCTTGATCCCCCGTGCCTACATTCTCTTCGCAATTCAAATGCTCGTCGAAGTGCTGTTTCCACCTTTCGATCACCTCACCTTTGTCCCACAAGCGGCTCCCGTCCTTATCCCTGTAGATTTCTGCTTGCGGCAAGAGGCCTTTGCGAGACGCGTTGAGCTCCTGGTAAAACTTACGTGTTTCTTGGAAACGGCACAGCAGTTCCATTTCCTCGCACTCCGCTTCTTCCAGGCAGCGCTTTTTCTCCCGGAAGAGATGGGTCTTCTGCTTCCGCTTCTGTCTGTATCGCTCCACATTCTGTAGGGTTCCATGCTGCAGCATTACCGCCCGCGCTGCGGCCTTCTCCTCCAAAACTGCACTCCTCGTCGAACCAATCCTTTCGTCGACTCCGTTCTACGTACCCGATAGTGCTCTCGGCTGCGTTGTTGATGGCTGCTTTGTCTGCCTCGAGATTCTGCGCGTATGCGGTGGCGACATCCGGTTACTTTAGTTGCTCTAGATCGTAACGGGGTGGCCGCCGGTACTGTTCATTGGTAATAACGGAGTGTTTTGGGCGCAGTTTAACCATCACCAGGTAGTGATCAGAGTCGATAGGTCCTGACGTCGATAATGTCGGAGAAATGCCGTCCATCAATCGTAACGGTTGATTTGCGATTCCGTTTGTTGTTGTGATCTCCAGGTGTAGTGATACGTAAGCTGGAAGAAGTTGCTACGAATGGCCATGTTCTTGGAGGCGGCGAAATCGATGAGGCGTAGGCCATATTCGTTCGTCAGTTGAACTTTCCAGTTATCGGTCTAAATTCCTCCTCCTGGCCTACCTGAGCGTTTAGGTCTCCTATGATGATCTTGACGTCGTGGTTTGGGCAGCGGTCGTACTCGCGTTCGAGCTGCGCGTAAAATGCGTCTTTGTAAATTGTAATCATCACTATAAAAGCTGTACCTAGCTCACGTGTGTTGCCGCCATACCTTCTTGTATTTTATTGACAATTCCTTTTTTGGCAATTTCTTTGAGAATTCATCTGGAAATTCGTTCGTTTTTTTGTGTCATTTAGCATTTTCTTGTGATATTGATGGATCAATCTTCGGGAATTTGTTAGAAAATGGTTTTGCGAAGGCCTTCAAATTCGTTTGGTAGTTTGGAAACGTTATTTGGCAATTTCCTTGGAACCTTATAAAATAATTCCTATAGAAGTTTTTTTGGCAATTCTTTTACAGATTCTTCTTATAATAGGACACAATCGATGTACTATTAGATTTTTAGTAATAAGCTGAATTTTCGTATGGTGAGAAGGTTCATTCTCCGTTTCTGCAATAAAATGGCGCAGAAAGCGTGGGTATTATGATTCCTTGCCTTTGAAAAACTGTGTTGTTGAAGTGCATAATAACTTCTAAATTCTTTGTAACTTATCTAACAATGTATTTGGATTGTCTTCCGATAATTTACTTGAGTATTCTTTCAGAAATGTACATGTATCTTATGTAAATGAAAATGTATCCTTCAATATCGACAATGTATTTTGATTTTTGATTTCGATATTTTTGAATTCTTGGCAAATTCGTTAAGAATTACTATGGAAATTTCTTCGGAATTTCCTTTGGAAATTCCTTTGGAGATTTCTTCGATGACAATTCTGGAAAGTCCTGGAGAATTGATTCAGCTTTTTTTTTCAAGTTCTCTTTGAGAAATTCTTTAAAGAATTTCTCTGGCGATGGCTTTTTATTTTGGATATTTTTTTTGATAAATCCTTTGAAATTTTTTTTGGCTATTCCATTGTAAATTTACAGATATAATTTACAACAGAATTCTTTTATTTTTAGCCACTTAACCTAATTTACAGTTCTTTTGTCCACTGGAACACTACGGGAGCGATTACAACTGACAGCTGCACTTACAGTTTGTACAGCGAATAAATTTATTCTATACTACAACAATGGAATTGCCAAATAAAATCTCAACGGATTTATCAAAGATATATCTTAAATTGGTGGAAATTTTGGATCTCTAATAACACTAGTTTACAGCATTTTTGAACTCGGTAAGCTGATAATCGTTTTTAGTGTAGAATCATGCCCTGAGTTCGGAAACGGAAAGGAAAAAAATACAGTGGAGCGGATTTTTTTCGACTTTCCATGCAAGGTTGATGATTTGAAATCGAGTTTTGTTCTATTTTTAAGCAAAGTCGCTCACTTCAAACAATTAATCCCCCTTAATCAATGCTCCGATTGAGCTGATTTTTTTACTGTAACTCGCCTACATATAATATGTAAAAAAAAAAAAAACGTTGAGAAAGAATATTTAAATTGTTTTTTTTTTCTTATTAAAAAAAATAATACATTTCTTCATATATATTTGGAAATTTTGCAAAAATTTGAGGAGATCGTCTCCAAAACTCGCCAATATCTTAATTTTCAGCAATCTAACGCAAAACCTGCATTCAGATTATCGAATGCTATTGTATTCAGCTTTTTATTTATGGAAAATGATTTAAAATTGGTTGAACAAAACGCAAGATATTTGAATTTTATTAAATTCCCTATTTTAAAAACTTGTAAAACTCGATATTAAGCATAAAATCAAAAACTGTTCTACTTAAAATTTTTTGAAGTAATTTTGGTCGTTGACAGAAGTTCACGACTTTCGTTTTATTTTGTAAACTAGTGTTATAGGTATCTGATGGAATTTTCCATTTTTTTTTCAAATTATCGAATTGCAAATTATGTACCAGAGAAATTTCCAAAACATAGTTGGGCAATCAACGGACATCATTACGAAAGAAAATCGCATTTGAATTGCCAGATAAATTTCCAGAGAAATGTTTTACAAAGATTCCATAATTTCCAAGAACCAATTACCATATTTATTGCCAAAAAAGATTCCTAAAAGTTGGTGTTGTAGTTTTCCAAAAGCAAATGCTTACGAAAATCCTAAAATAAAATCCCAAAACAATTTAAAAAATGACCCAAATGTAAAAGGTGGGTTAAGGAAATGGAGAAAACAATTGCGAGGCATTTTCCAAAAAAAAGTAAACAAATAAAACCTAAAGATTTCAGAAATAAATTGCTTAGAATATTCCCACAGAATTAAATACCGCAAAAATCCTAAAATATTTCCAACGTAATTACAGCTGGGATTTTCAAAGAATTTGGGTCTCCCGGAAATCTATCACCAAAAATTACACGAAAAGACGAACTCTCACAACGATCGGAAATAATTAATAGATAAATTAGCAAAAACGTTCCGAAGTAAAATATGCAGAAGGCATAGCAGCACCAGCCGTCTCTCAATTCGGCCGGCCATATTCAAAACAACGCGGAGCAAAGACAAAGCGTGACAGTTTCGAAAACACAGCCACGCGCGCACACAGCCTGCTTCTATCATAATTTTATTTGTAACTCATTCTCTAAATAGGGGAAATTACCTATTCTCGGCCGTTTTGTTCTCTTCGTCTTGGGGGGTTTTTAGAACCCTATTGAACTCAGAGTTGGCCTCAAATCCTTCCCAACTAAGCTGAATGATATGGCCAAGTTTCAAGCAATTTGGTTGACAAAAACCCCCCATGACGAAGAGAACAAACCTGCCGATAATACCCAATGTCACCCTATTCTGAAAAAAATCAACAAATTCCTCGTTTATTCTTTGCTTCGCGAGAGAGAAGAAAGATGAGCTACAACTGTGAGTACAGTCCCTATGCCTTCATAGTCTCGCTCACACCCCACACTTATTGTCAAACCAACATTGACACACCACACCTGAAACTTCAATACGTTATATTAAGTACTCCCCTCCGATTACCGAGTAGCATACCGGCCGTTCCCAAGAAACACGGAAGTTCTATCAGAAGCTCAACGCATCCCGCAACGGCTTCGTGCCGCGAGCCGAAATATGCAGGGATAAAGACGGAGGCCTCTTGACGGACGGACGTGAGGTGATCGAAAGGTGGAAGCAGCACTTCGATCAGCACCTGAACGGCGTGGAGAACGTAGGCACGGGAGCCCACGGCAACGGAAGGAACGACGACGCCAGTGCAGCGGAGGACGGAAATGAACCAACTCCCACGCTGAGGGAAGTTAAGGATTCCATTCACCAGCTCAAAACCAACAAAGCAGCTGGTAAGGATGGTATCGCAGCTGAACTCATCAAGATGGGCCCAGAAAAGTTGGCCACCTGTCTGCATCGGCTGATAGTCAGGATCTGGGAAACCGAACAGCTACCGGAGGAGTGGAAGGAAGGGGTAATCTGCCCCATTCACAAGAAAGGCGACCATTTGGAATGTGAGAACTTCAGGGCGATCACTATTTTGAATGCTGCCTACAAAGTGCTATCCCAGATCATCTTCCGTCGTCTGTCACCTAAAACAAATGAGTTCGTGGGAAGTTATCAAGCCGAAGTCGACGGCCGGTCGACAACGGACCAGATCTTTACCGTACGGCAAATTTTCCAGAAATGCTGTGAATACCAGGTCCCAACACATCACCTGTTCATCGACTTCAAAGCGGCATACGACAGTATCGACCGCGCAGAGCTATGGAGAATCATGGAAGAAAACGGCTTTCCTGGGAAGCTTACTAGACTGATTAAAGCAACGATGGACGGTGTGCAAAACTGCGTAAGGGTTTCGGGTGAACTATCCAGTTCATTCGTATCTCGCCGGGGACTGCGACAAGGTGACGGACTCTCATGTCTACTCTTCAACATCGCGCTGGAAGGTGTGATGCGACGAGCCGGGCTCAACAGCCGGGGAACGATTTTCACAAAATCCGGTCAATTTGTGTGCTTCGCGGACGACATGGACATTATCGCTAGAACATTTGGAACGGTGGCAGAACTGTACACCCGCCTGAAACGCGAAGCAGCAAAGGTCGGACTGGTGGTGAATGCCTCAAAAACAAAGTACATGCTGGTAGGCGGAACCGAAAACGACCGGATCCGTCTGGGTAGTAATGTTACGATAGACGGGGATACTTTCGAGGTGGTGGAGGAATTCGTCTACCTCGGATCCTTACTGACGGCTGACAACAACGTGAGCCGAGAAATTCGGAGGCGCATCATCAGCGGAAGTCGGGCCTACTACGGGCTCCAGTAAAAAACTGCGGTCGAAAAAGATTCACCCACGCACCAAATGCACCATGTACAAAACGCTAATAAGACCGGTGATCCTCTACGGGCACGAGACATGGACCATGCTCGAGGAGGACCTACAAGCACTCGGAGTTTTCGAGCGACGCGTGCTAAGAACGATCTTCGGCGGTGTGCAGGAGAACGGTGTGTGGCGGAGAAGGATGAACCACGAGCTCGCTGCACTTTACGGCGAACCCAGCATCCAGAAGGTGGCCAAAGCCGGAAGGATACGTTGGGCAGGGCATGTTGCAAGAATGCCGGACAACAACCCTGCAAAGCTGGTGTTTGCAACGGATCCGGTTGGCACAAGAAGGCGTGGAGCGCAGAGAGCATGATGGGCGGACCAGGTGGAGCGTGACTTGGCGAGCATTGGGCGCGACCGAGGATGGAGAGCGGCAGCCACAAACCGAGTATTGTGGCGTACTATTGTTGATTATGTCTTATCTTAATGATGTTGAACAAATAAATGTATGTATGTATACCGGCCTCAAACACAGATCGAGGGGTGTCATGCTACTAATCTGGTCCGGTAGTAATTGGGAACCTCTGTAACTGCGCCGCTTTCGCAATGATGTCCCTGAGAACATCATCGGCCTTATTGAAGCACAGCACGAGGCATTTCCCTGCAGATGACTGCATGTCTGTCATGTTCGATCACATCCGGGTCGTCGCTGGAGGCAAGGATGTATACTATCAACGCTACTGTAACATTAAATGTGTTCCTCATCACAGTCAACAAGAGCGTGGAAGGTTCGATAGATCGTGAACCAAATATTGTTCTAGATCTTTTTCCAAAGAAAGAGGAGTCCAGTAGTGGCTGAAGATCACGTAGGAGAGAACAAATACGATTCACATCATTGAAAGAAGTTAATGTTTCCAGAAGTGGTTACACCATTTGGAATGTTGGCACTTAAATATGCTATCGGTTATATCCTCTCATTATTTGTTAGTCGTTGAAATGCTACCAGCCCTGTACGAATAGGCAACTCTCCCTGGTTTTGGGGAAACAAGTACCTACCCAGAACGAAACATTGAATTTGCTCACGTCCGCTCGTTATTAGATATTAGGCTCCACCGGATAGTTGAGCGTTGCCATCATCGTTGTCGGTGGTATTCGTGGTGAGCAGTTAGTTGGTCAGTGAGGTTGCCCGACACGCTTCGTCGTCAGCGAGTGGACTCGGCATCCGGTAGTCCAGGAGGATTACTCCCCGTACCAATAAACATGCTTTGAATAGTCAAGTGTGATATCCTTTTCTTCACCGTCTAGGGAAACTAAGTGGCGTGGTGTTGGCATATGTGCTTTGTTATTATATCACTTCGCTGTGAACAATCTAAAATGTGACTACAGTTTGCAGATAATCAAGATTCAACTAGAAAATAAACATCCATATCCATATGAACGACTGCGACGTTTGTGTAGAGTTTGTTTGTGCAAATGTAGAACTGGATTGCTACATAAAATTGATTTTTTCCATAAGGCTTTTTAACTTTGACTGAGGGTTTTTCGATAGGGTTTCTTAATTTTCCTTAGTATAAATAACTATCATTCTGCTTGACACAAAATGAACAATCGTAGAGTTTCACCTTCAATGAATGATAGAACATTGAGTAGCCCGATCAAAATATTGTAAATTTTTTCCTTCCCAAGGAGCTTCTGCCATCAAAGTTTAACAGGTTACAGATGTGCTGAATGAAAACTTTGTATCACTGGTTTGCGTGATGGTGTTCCTCCCTTCCTTAATTTTCCAACTAAATATTTTATAATAAACTCATGTGTGGTGGCAGGAGATGAAGCAAACCTTCCATGTCATGTCTTCCCGTTTTATTCCACCCACCCTATCCGGGAGTGGAAATTTTCTTAAAAGAGAGCATCTATTGTCCTTTGGTTCTCCGCCAAACAAGAAAAAAAAAGACCAAACACAGGAAAGAAACTTCCTCCCCCAACTTGCTCAAACTCGGCAAATTTTCAGCGAAGCGATATCGTTATGATGAAGTGAAAAGTGGAGTTTCCTCTAGTTCATTTTTTTCGCACTTGGTTTGGTACTATCTTCAGAGCCAAGCCGGATTTCTCACCGGGTGTACCTACTCCTCCGGGTTTTGGCGCAAACTTTACAATCCCGTTAAGCTAGTTGGTTGGGGCACCGAGAATATATATTAGTATTTGCCAGTCGGTGCTTCTCGTGGAACAGTTCAGCTAAGTCCGGCGATTTACGCTATGGACCAGAAATCAAAGGTTCGTTGCGAAATTCTCTCTACATTTCATATGCTCAAGATTCCGTCTCAGGCCCTATGCTGATAAGCCCTTCTGTGTACTTGCTGATAATCCTTCACCTTGACTTTTATTTGTTCTCTAAGAAATGGAGGAATAATCTACACAACAGACACTCAAACGACCCAGGTCCATGTAGTGAGGGATTGCGGATTATTTCCTACAGGCAAAGTAGAAGACAGATACTACACCCCGGCCCACTAAACAACATTCCCATTGGCGCCAAACCCTACGTCTCTCAGGCGGCATTGCTTCAGAGTGGAACTAGTGCACATCGCACTCTCAAGGTTAGCTGCGTAGCCTGCAGCAACGAACATCGATGACTCGCTTTGGAGAGCCCATCACGGTAGCATGCTGGCGCTTAGCCAGTTTCCCGAGAGGTCATCCCCCCGCCCGCGCCCAACTGTTTTGCAGGCATCCAGCACAAATGCCTACGTGAAATCAGATCTGACCTGCTCGAGACAAGAGTATCGCTACCCTTCAGGCGCAATCAGCTGCACCAGAAGGTTGCTGACAGCAGGGTCTCCACCTATCCCGACCCTTGCCGGGGACCCCTTTCCAACCGCGGGCTCGGAATCAACCCAGTAGACCGACGCCACGACAGCACCGCTACCGGGACTTCCTCTCCGCGGCCACCTAATCGCTGTAAGGGTTGATCTCGACCGCAGGGCACCGGTATGACCTACGAAGCCGACTTCGAACCTCTGAACCACCTCTTGTACTGCATCTGGACTAGCCATTCTCCGAGTCCACGCGCCACCTCCTCTGTAGCTCCCAGACGATATGGGTGATAGCCGTTGAAACGGCATTCCAGCTAATCTCATCCCTACACATCCTCTGGACCAAATTGTCCGGAGTTGTGTCCTCCCCGCATATGTGGCAAGCATGCGGTCACGGATTGTGCGAAAACACGGGCACACGAAAAAAACGTGTTCCGCCGTTTCCTCTTATCCATTGCACATTCGGGAGCATCCGCATGCCCGAAACGGTGTAGATACTGTCGGAAGCAACCATGACCTGTAAGGACCTGTGTCAGGTGGAATGTAACCTCCCCATGGCGCCTATTAATCCAACTATCTACCCTCGGTACTAACCTATGGGTCCACCTTCCTTTGGTGGAACTGTCCCACGCGTACTGCCATTTGACCATAGAGGCCATCCTGGCAGTCCTGCGTATGCCTCTTGTGCCGCGCATTTCGAAGCACTCCATGTCCTCACTGATAAGAATGCTGATAGGCACCATACCAGTAATGACGCAGAGAGCGTCGTGTGACACGGTACGGTATGCGCTCGCAACCTTCAGGCACATAAGCCTGTAAGAACTTTCCAGCTTCCGTCGGGGTAGCATTTAGTACTTAGCGTGGTGCCCCACGGACGGAGTGCTTTGACAGGATAGTGCACTCTCCTATACTGATCTCCGTCTGCTGCTCCGACTTCAGGTTGTTAACAACCGTCACCTCTGTCTTGTGGTGAGCCAGCTCCAGTTTCCTGGACCGCATCCACGCCTCCACAACCTTGATTGAGTGGTTGGTAGTCAACTTTACCTCCTCGATCGTTTCACCGTAGACTTCGAGCGTAATATCGTCGGCAAATCCGACAATATCCACTCCCACTGGGTACTCTAACCTTAACACCTCGTCGTACATGACATTCTATAACACCGGACCCAGGATGGAACCTTGCGGGACTCCTGAGGTTATGTGAAAACACTTCCGACCCACCTCCGTGTCGTAGACTAGTACGCGATTCTGGAAGTAGCTTCCGAGAATCTTGTACAAGTACTCCGGTATCCCCAGACGCAAGAGCGCATCGGCAATAGCAGACCAGCTGGCGCTATTAAACGCATTCCTTACATCCAGAGTCACTACCGCGCAAAAGCGAATTCCCCTCCTCTTAGGCTCGAGTGCTTTCTCGGCGGTTTTTGTAACCGACAAGATAGCGTCTACGGTGGACCTCCCCTTCCGGAAGCCGTACTGGTTGCTCGAAAGACCATTTTTGCCCTCGGTGGACCTCAACATTCTATTGATGATGATCTTTTCGATCACCTTCCCCGTCGTGTCAATCAAGCATATTGGTCTATATGCCGACGGGTCTCCGGGTGGTTTCCCCGCCTTTGGCAATAGTACCAGGCTCTGCCTCTTCCAAGCTTCTGGGAAAACTCCCTCGTCCAGGCATTTCTGCATAGCAGACCTGAACATCTCGGGAGCCTCTGCAATAGCTACCTACGCTAAGGGACTTAGCTATCCCCACAAGTTCCACATCGGTGACCCTCTCCTCATCGCTAGCCCCAGTCCTCGGTTGTCCTACGAAAGGAGGCCAAAGACTAGGATCACGACGCGGAAAAAGTCCTCAAATAATCCCCTCCAACATCTCTGGAGATTGCCATCACACCTCTCGTCTTGGACATAACGATCCTGTAGGCGTCACCCCACGGGTTCGTATTGGCACTCTAACAGAGACCCTCAAAGCAGGCCTTTTTGCTTGCTCTTATCTCGGTCTTGAGCGCGGCTTTTGCAGCGGCGAACACCACCCGCCGTTCGTTTCGCTCTTCCTCTGATCATGCTCGCTGCATCCGCCGCCTAGCCCGTAGGCAGGCGCGGCGCAGGTCCGCAATCGCGTCGGTCCAGCAGTAAGCCGGTGGCCTCCCATTTCTGGAGTGGACTCGCCTAGGTATGGTCGCATCATACGCACGTGAGAGCACCGGTACCAGCTCGTCGCCGTCTTAACCGATTAAGTTTCGCTCACGGTGGAGCGCCTCCCTAAATACCCCTTCTTCGAAGTATGATGTCTTCCACCTGCGAGGGCTTGGCCTTGGCCTAGCCGCCTCTTCTTCTATCCGCTGTCTGCTGTTGTTGAAGTCGATACTGTAGCGAACCGCCAGGTGGTCGCTGTGAGTGTAGCCATCATCTACTCTCCAGTTCGAACTACTTATTAGGCCAGGACTACAAAAGGTTACGTCAATAATTGACTCCGCTCCGTTTCGACTAAAGGTACTCTTGGTAACCGACGTTAGCCAAGTCGACATCTAAGATGGCCAGTGTTTCTAGTAGGATCTGACCCCGCTGGTTCATGAAACAGCTTCCCCATTCCACGGCCCAGGCATTGAAGTCACCCGCTTTTACCACCGGCCTTCGCCCTGTTAGCACGGTCGTTAAGCGGTCCAGCATTTGCGTGAACTGCTCGATCGGCCACCGCGGAGGCGCATAACAGCTACAGAAGAAGACCCCGTTTACTTTGGCGACCGCGAAGCCCTCATAGGTAGTAGACACCAACTCCTGCACGGGGTATTTACCTTTCGTCCATATCGACGCCATTTTTCTGGTCCCATCCGCGACCCAGTTGCCGTTGCCGGCGGGTACTCGGTATGGGTCCGATATGATGGCGATATCCGTCTCCCACTCAGAAACCGCCTGATAAAGCAGTTGCTGAACCGCATCACAGTGTGTACAGCTGCGTTACCTGCACTGTAATTTGTTGTTCACTGCGGCTTTTTTGAAGGCCGGGCACCTTGGACCACCCATCGGATGTCTGTTGTTCGAGGATTTCCCGGTACAGATCATGCAGATGGGCGGTCTCGTGCAGCTTTGGGCCTTATGACCTTTAGCGCCGCATCGCCTGCACAGTTTGCGCCTGTCGGGGCCTTTGCAGTCCCACGACTTGTGTCCTGGTTCCAGACACCTGAAGCGAACCTCTGGTGGCTCGTGGAATGTCAGGTGACATACGAGGTTATTGGTTTACACCGAGAGGACGGACAAAGCGGAGCTATCAGACAGTCAGTTTGGTTTTCGTAAAGGTAGATCGACAGTGGATGCCATTAGGTCAGTGACCGGAATAGCCGAGGTAGCGCTCGAGACGGATATCGCCATCATTTCGGACCCATACCGAGTACCCACCGGCAACGGCAACTGGGTCTCGGATGGGACCGGGAAAATGGCGGCGATATGGACGACGGGTAAATACCCCGTGCAGGAGTTGGTGTCTACTACCTATGAGCGGGCTTCGTGGTCGCCAAAGTAAACGGGGTCTTCTTCTGTAGCTGTAATGCGCCTCCGCGGTGGCCGATCGAGCGGTTCACGCAAATGCTGGATCGCTTAACGACCGTGCTAACAGGGCGAAGGCCGGTGGTTATAGCGGGTGACTTTAATGCCTGGGCCGTGGAATGGGGAAGCCGTTTCACGAACCAGCGGGGTCAGATCCTGCTAGAAACACTGGCCATCTTAGATGTTCACTTGGCTAACGACCAAGAGTACCTATAGTCGAAACGGAGCGGAGTCAATTATTGACGTGACCTTTTGTAGTCCTGGCCTAACAAGTAGTTCGAACTGGAGAGTAGATGATGGCTATACTCACAGCGACCACCTGGCGGTTCGCTACAGTATCGACTACAACAACAGCAGACAGCGGATAGAAGAAGAGGCGGCTAGGCCAAGGCCAAGCCCTCGCAGGTGGAAGACATCATACTTCGAAGAAGGGGTATTTAGGGAGGCGCTCCACCGTGAGCGAAACTTAATCGGTTAAGACGGCGACGAGCTGGTACCGGTGCTCTCACGTGCGTATGATGCGACCATACCTAGGCGAGTCCACTCCAGAAATGGGAGGCCACCGGCTTACTGGTGGACCAACGCGATTGCGGACCTGCGCCGCGGATGCAGCGAGCACGATCAGAGGAAGAGCGAAACGAACGGCGGGTGGTGTTCGCCGCTGCAAAAGCCGCGCTTAAGACCGAGATAAGAGCAAGCAAAAAGGCCTGCTTTGAGGGTCTCTGTCAGAGTGCCAATACGAACCCGTGGGATGATGCCTACAGGATTGTTATGGCCAAGACCAGAGGTGTAATGGCTCCTACAGAGCAATCTCCAGAGATGCTGGAGGGGATCATCCAAGGGCTTTTTCCGTGTCATGATCCTACTCCATGGCCTCTTTTCGTAGGACAGCCGGGGACTGGGGCTGGCGATGAGGAGAGGGTCACCGATGTGGAACTTGCGGGGATAGCTAAGTCCCTTAGCGTAGGTAAGGCCCCAGGTCCGGACGGAGTTCCGAACCTGGCCTTAAAAATAGCTATTGCAGAGGCTCCCGAGATGTGCAGGTCTGCTATGCAGAAACGCCTGGACGAGGAAGTTTTCCCAGAAGCTTGGAAGAGGCAGAGCCTGGTTCTATTGCCAAAGGCAAGGAAACCACCCGGAGACTCGACGGCATGTAGACCAATATGCTTGATTGACACGGCGGGGAAGGTGCTCGAAAAGATCATCATCAATAGAATGTTGTGGTTCACCGAGGGCGAAAATGGTCTTTCGTGCAACCAGTACGGCTTCCGGAAGGGGAGGTCCACCGTAGACGCTATCTTGTCGGTTACAAAAACCGCCGAGAAAGCACTCGAGCCTAAGAGGAGGGGAATTCGCTTCTGCGTGGTGGTGACTCTGGATGTAAGGAATGCGTTTAATAGCGTCAGCTGGTCTGCTATTGCCGATGCGCTCTCGAGTCTGGCGATACAGGAGTACCTGTACAAGATTCTCCAAAGTTACTTTCAGAATCGTGCACTAGTCTACGACACGGAGGTGGGTCGGAAGTGTTTTCACATAACCTCAGGAGTCCCGCAAGGTTCCATCCTGGGTCCGGTGTTATAGAATGTCATGTACGACGAGGTGTTAAGGTTAGAGTACCCAGTGGGAGTGGATATTGTCGGATTTGCCGACGACATTACGCTCGAAGTCTACGGTGAAACGATCGAGGAGGTGAAGTTGACTACCGACCACTCGATCAAGGTTGTGGAGGCGTGGATGCGGTCCAGGAAACTGGAGCTGGCTCACCGCAAGACTGAGGTGACGGTTGTTAACAACCTGAAGTCGGAGCAGCAGACGGAGATCAGTGTAAGAGAGTGTACTATCCTGTCAAAGCGCTCCGTCAAACACTTGGGCGTGATGATCGACGATAAGCTTACCTTCGGTAGCCACGTCGATTATGCCTGTAAAAGAGCCTCCACAGCTATTGCGGCACTGTCCCGGATGATGTCCAATAGCTCTGCGGTGGACATCCTTATAATTATATCCTTATCCTTATCCATTATAAGCAGAGTTGATGTACACGTGCTGTAGTCCCATGTACGGGAGCCACATTGCAAGCCAGCTCCCAGGAGCACTGTACATTTTGAGACTGAAAGTTGTGCGCCTCATTTTTCTCAAGATGTGTCTCATGAGCTGCGTCTCATGCGCTAATTAAATTACACAGCAAATAATTTTGTAATATCCAGGCGCGTAATTTCTGGCGATGTATCCAGTTTCGAACGTAATTTCACTCGGTTACATCGTTTTCCAACAATTATCACACTCACCATGTACACCCTAGTTGCCATCGGAAAGTGTCAACAAACAAATTCCAGCAGATACCTAGAAACAGTATCATATTTATCACCCACCTTACCTTCCAACTCGGTGAAATAGCCGACAGGCAAGGGATATGCCTCACAATCAACGGATCCGTGTACGAATCCATGCCAATATTTTACTTATATATGATTCATCTATCGTTCCGGTTCTAGCGATTGCTAGAACCCCTGTCAAACTGCGGCGGCTAATTAGCTGCGTAGAAAGGATGTAACATGTACATCACTTTTACGACGCGACTGATGTGCAGCGAAAATGATGTGATATCACAAGAAATTTTTTGCTGTGTAGAAAACTTCATGACAAACACTTCCTAAACGAACGAGAATTGAAACCTTAACCTTTGCATTGAGAGTCTCTAGTCGTATCGCATAAACCAACCAGACACTTGAGTTGTGTACGGAAAAAAGTTGTTGAGGTTCTTCGTTACCAAGAAGCTGTTTTTCACCTTAGATAACAACAGCTCACGCAGCGCATGAGACGAGCTCCCAGGGAGCTATGTGCCTAGCTCGCACATCCTAGGCTCGCACCCACCAGATTTTCGTGAGCCTCCTAGCAGCGCAACACACTGCGATTTTGAAGAGCTGGGAGACAATTTGGTGGGAGGCTCGCTGTCACATTTATGTACACATGAGCAACGGGAAACAGTGATTATAAGACATCCTTATCTAATTAGTTTTTTTTTACTTATTCGTTTATTTCGAAGGCTCGGGCGCCACATGGCCATAACGGAGCCGAAATCATTTGTTTTTTATTTTATTTTATTTTGTTTTATTGGATTGATTTTAAATTGACCACTTTTAACACTTTTAACTGCCTTAAATACTGTGTTATTTCGGGAAGCCTAACTAACAAGTTTTATTCTAAGCTAGTAAATTCATTTTCAAAATTCAAGGTTCATTAAACCAATCATTGCTATGATATCCTTGATTTGCAGAAAGGTTGCATATACGAAATGTTTGTGTATCAAAGTACTTGGTTTTAAATGTTTTCGTTTATTTTTATTGCATATTGGCTATACTAATGACAGGATTTCAGCACATCAGAAGAAATTTCACGGTACCGAAAGTATCATCGGTAGCAAGGTTCAGTCAGTACCGGTATTTCGGTACCAAAAATTTGCCTATAATACCGGTATTTTCGGTACCGGTACTACATCCCTAGTGCTAATTTTGCCACCGTGTATGCCTCCTCTCGCTCCGCTCTTAACTCATCGGTCGGAGCTCTTTGCATCCTTCTCCTTGCCCTATGGCAGGATGCGCGGAGCTCCGCTATTTTCTGGTACCACCAGTATACAGGTCTGTGTCCATTCCAGGGTATGGATCGTCTCAGCATTGCGGCGTCGCACGCTCGTCTCATAGGACCGACTAGACCGTAGCTAGACAGGTAGTCGGTGTTTTGTTCCATGAGCAGTCACTCCACAAATGCCGGCTTATCGAAAGCGAGGTTAGCCATCCTCGATGAGTGTCGGTTATCCTCGACTGCTGCCGTATACCGCCATGTTCGATACTGTATCGAATCGCCAGATGATCAATATGCGTGTACCTGTTGTCAACTCTCCAGTCTGAGCTAGGATTAAGACTCGGGCTCCAGAAGGTCACCTCAACGATGGACTCCGCACCATTCCTGCTATAGGTGCTTGTACTGTCTACATTCGCAACCTCGACGTTTAATCCCGCCATAGCCTGGAAGGTGTGATGCGACGAGCCGGGCTTAACAGCCGGGGAACGAATCTCACAAAATCTGGTCAATTTGTGTGCTTTGCGGACCACATGGACATTATCGCCAGAACATTTGGGACGGTGGAAGAGTTGTACACCCGCCTGAAACACGAAGCAGCAAAGGTCGAACTGGTGATGAATGCCTCAAAAACAAAGTACATGCTAGTAGGCGGAACCGAACACGACCGGATCCGTCTGGGTAGTAATGTTACGATACACGGGGATACTTTCGGGGTGGTGGTGGAATTCGTCTACCTCGGACCCTTACTGACAGCTCACAGCAACGTGAGTCGTGAAATTAGGAGGCGCATCATCAGCGGAAGTAGGGCCTACTACGGGCTCCAGAAGAAACTGCGATTGAAAAAGATTCACTCACGCACCAAATGCACCATGTTCAAAATGCTGATAAGACCGGTGATTCTCTACGGACACGAGACATGAACCATGCTCGAGGAAGGCTTACAAGCACTCGGAGTTTTCGAGCGACGCGTGCTAATTATGATCTTCGGCGGTGTGCATGGAGGAGAACGGTGAGTGGCGGAGAACCCAGCATCCAGAAGGTGGCCAAAGCCGGAAGGATACGGTGGGCAGGGCATGTTGCAAGAATGCCGGACTACAACCCTGCAAAGTTGGTGTTCGCGACAGATCCAGTTGGCACAAGAAGGGGTGGAGCGTAGAGCGCACGATGGGCGGATCAGGTGGAGCGTGACTTGACGAGCATTGGGCGCGACCGAGGATGGAGAGCGGCAGCCACAAACTGAGTATTGTGGCGTACTAGTGTTGATTATGTCTTGTCTTAAATGTGCTGTTGAGCATGATGGAATCGAATGAAGTTCAACCGCTGAGACAGGAAAGAGAAAAGTGCCCAAAATAATAGCCACTGCCCAATTGATCCCACACCTTATGCCGTTGCTGTTAAATCAGTTTGTATAAATCGTTCACTTCCGGTGTTCGGTTAGGTCAACAATTAGCAATAATGTCTAACTTTTATCACCTAAATTCGATTTCTGCCCCACCGTGGACAACAGGTAGCTGGTCCTATCTGTCCCGGTGGACGAGAAAAAGTTTCTCCCTCCCTGAAGAAGCCAAGCTTTGCATTGAAGCACCAGCAGCAGTGACGGAACCCACGCCACGCCACGCGACAATCTCACCTGGCTTCTGGTCGTGGCCAAGGAAAGAAATGAAAGACTTTCTTTTTCAATTCTACTTTTCAACAGTCCTCTGTTTGGCTGCGCTTCTGCTGACTTCGACGGAATAGTTCCTTCTGGTTTTAATATCCAGTTTTAGTCAAACAAGCTTTCTTGAGCGCGCAGTTTTCGGCAGTGAAGAAGACAGTTTCCTCCAGGCTTCGCGCGACACGGAGCGTTAAAGTTTTTTTTTTTTGTTGTAACTGCATAAAAATCCAAAGTTTTCCAGCCATCTCATCGTTTTCCCCCGGTTTCCTGGTGGGGTGCAGGCTGGACGGGACTGAGCCGCCTCAAGGTGATGATGACGAGGACGATTTAAGATTAAAGTTATGGCGTAAAAACGAATAAAAGTGCCAGATTTAATCTTCGTCCGGGTGCACTTGATCCGGGATTTTCGCGTTCGAGAGAAGGAGGCTCTTCTAAGGAAGTGCATTCTTCGTTGGGTCTGGCTGGAGCCATTTGCGTTGGGCTGTGGTTTGTGACTTTCGTTTGAACGGTTGGATAACTTTTTCAGACGATCGTTTGACACAGACGAGACTATTTTATGGGTAGCGCGAGTCTTAAGGAATGACGGTCAATTCCCCCATTTGGACGAGTTAGCCTAGTAGTGGCTTTTGAATCGCCAATCCGGAGACGGCGGGTTCAATTCCCGTTCTGATCGGGAACTTTCATCGACTGCCCTGGGCATAGCGTGTATCATTGTGCTTGCCTCACGATGTACCAATTCATGCAATGGCAGGCATCGGACGACCTTCAATTAATAACTATGGAAGTGTTCAAAGAACACTAAGTTGAAGAGAGGCAGGCCAAGCTCCAGTTGAAATGTCGAGCCAGAAAGAATTTGAAAGAACATATTGTCTAGAAAATATTAGAAAAGTGGATTCAGCATGATCATGCTCCGAGAGGTGACGTGGCTACCCAGACTAACGATGGTTGTTTTATTTCTCAACAGAATTTCGAAACAGTCGAGCAGATATGCCATAATGGAGGTTGACATGAGAAAATTGTTATTTCGGTTCTTGGAATGTGATGAATTAATATTCGGGCGAATATTCCACCATCCACTAGACGAAAAATTCATTTCTCAACCTTGGCAGGACTTCGCCATCCAACCATTCAGAGTGACCCGGTCAAGTGTACTATTTTCGTTGCCGGTTCGTATTCGTACTGTCATTTATGTTTTTATTTTCATTTATCATAAAACGGAACTATCTCACGTGAACAGCACAACACTACATATACCTAACTACACCAACAACGAACACAAAAGGCCATACCCTCCGTCGTCCGCGGCCTGATCCACCGGGACTCGGAAGTATTTGCCGAGGCATCATAAAAAAGAACGCTTTCCTTGTTCGCGCGTTGCTCTAGTAAGGCGAACTGCACTACTTGAGGAAAGCCATAATTTCTGCCGGAAAATGACGAGGAACGGCTACTACGGCAGTGGTTTTCACTTCTTTTATAATCGAGGACCCACGTTTAATTATTTTTGAGCACAGTTTGATAAACATACGAAAGAATGGCATTCTTTTTTCGTCCTAATAAATATTTGTAAATCTACTATGAGATTGATCTTGTACAGACTTTTCGAACCCTCTAAGCAGAATACCCTCTTCGAATGAGTGTAATCAGTTTCGTACCTTTTAGTTCCGCCCTATGTTGTCAAAGGATAAGCAACATAGGGCGGAACTAAAAGGTACGAAACTGATTACACTCATACTATGAGATTTTTTTAATACTTTCGTCCTCATATCTATACATTAGAAAACTATCTTTTTGAATTCCTATTGAAATCGCTGTATCAAAGGATTATTTTCTACCGCTTTCTCAAATATGAGAAAATTGCTTTTGTAATTTTTCGATATTTTGGCGAACATTGGAATTCTTCAGAAATTTTCTCTAAATTTATGTTCATAAATTTCTCAGAAATAAATTCTCTATGGATTCCTTTACCCATTTCAACAGGAATTCCAAAACGGATTATATAAGAAAAAAAAATCTGAAATTGCTGCAGAAAATGAATTCTGAAATTTCAGTAGGGAGTCCTCCAAAAAAATTCTAAAAAAATCTTCTAGAATGTGGCTTAAGAAGTTTCTCAGTGAAATTACTCAGTAGTAGAAAGACTTCCCACAGCAATTCCTTGGATGCTAGCTAAAAATCCCTTAAGAATTTATAAAATTTATTTCAATATTTCATTCTGTTTTTGATTATGTTATTCTTCATGAGATCGCTATGGGTTTCTCTGAAAATCTCTCAAAGTATAGTTCTTAAAATTGTTGTAAGTAAGTCTGTAAAAATTCCTCCATGATGTTTTTTTTTAAATTTCCCTAGGGCTTCCTTTTGTTTTATTTTTCAGAGACTAACTTCGCAAAATCTCCCATTTTATTTTTCCGAGAATCTTTTAAAATTTTTTTAGAAATTCTTCCATAGATTTTTTTTTGAAAAATTATCTACGGATTACTCTCAAAATTTCGTCAGAAATCCTTTCAAAGATTCGTTAATGAAACCTTCCAAGGATTAATTTTCAAATTTTCTTTATAGATGCTTAAAAAGTTTTTCCTTCAATTTTTTTTTCATTGACTTTTCCACAAATCTTTCATTCAGATTTACTTTTCAGAAATTGCTTTACAAATCCTTCCAGGGAAACGTTCATAATTTTCCCTTGGGATTGATTTAAAAATTCCTCGAAATAATCTTGCCTAGGACATTCTTCCGATTTTTTTTCACAAAGTTTTACGAAAATTCCGTTAGAAAAAAATTGTTCGATATCTCATCCAGAAATTTTTAAATTTTCACAGAAATTCTATTTCAGATTTTTTTCTGGAATTGCTGTACCTTTAACGCTTTCAAGCCGGATAATTTCGTCACTGCTGCTGTAACCTCTCCGGTCTCGAGTACATTTGTTATGCTCGGTTTCATTGTGGGGTCATATTAAACCCTCCGGCTCCAATACATTCTTACATACTAAGTTACTTAGGGATTCCCTCCCTTCCAGAGATTGTTTTTAAAAGGTTTAGGTGTCCTTTTTAGAGATTTTCAGCCCGAGGCTTTTCATTTAAAAAACAATCTTTCAAGGAATCATACGAACAGTTTTCTCAAACAATCTTTTCATAATACCTTCCAGATTTTTCAGATATTTCTGCAGATTTTTTTCAAGAAATTCTTTTTGAGTTTCTTTTAGGATTCGCTCTATAGATTTTTTTTTAAATAATCCTCAGGAAATTTCACCAATCATTTATTAAAACAAGTATTTCAGAGATTCTATAAGGAAACTACCCAATGACTTCTAAAGTAATTTCTTGTAGGACTCCTTCATAAAATTTCACTAAGGTTTTATTTGAAAAACCTTCCATTGATTCCTTAAGAAGCTCTTCAAAGGTTTCCTATAGGTTTTTTTTCAGTTATTCTGTTGCAAAATCCTCCAGAAACCTTAAGAAATGTGGAGGATTCTTTCACAAACTCTTTTTCGAGTTCCCTAAAAAAATAGTTCAGATATTACTCCAGGAATTCTAAAAATCCTTCGGAAATTTCTGCGTAGTTTACTACTTATTTTCTTTTTCAAAGAGTCCTTTGGAATTTCTTTTCAGGATTGCTTCAGATATTCATTTCAGGTTTCTCTTAAACGTTGTTGAAGAATTCTTTGAAAAAAACATTCATCAGCTCCTTTCTTAACTAAAAGCCTGAAATGCCTTAAAATTTGTTTGAAAATCGTAGGCATATATCCCCTGGAAAGCCCTTGAACCCCCAAGAAAACCCCTGGAGCGCTTCTGAAATCCATCGAAACCCGCTGAAGCACCCTGAAACGTACGTAAATCCCCATGAACCGCCCCTGAAACCTTCTGAACTCTCTAGAACATCTTTGGAACCCCCTGAAGCCCCTTAGAATACATCTGAAACTCCATGGTACGCTCTTCAAACCCGCTGAAACGTCCCTGATACCCCCTGAAGCCCTCTAGAATACCTCTGAAAACCCCTGGAAGTTTCCTGAAACCCCTTCAAAGCCTCGAAACGCTCCTAAAACCCCCTGAAGCCCCTAGAAACATTCCCGGAAAACTTCTTCATGGAACGCCCCTGAACCCCCACGAAAACATTTGGAACGCTCCTGAAACCCTCAAAAACCCACTGAAGTGTTCTTGTAATGTGTCTGAAACTTCATGGAACGCCCCTGAAACATCTCTGGAACGACCTTAGGTCGCTCTGAAACTTCTTAAAACATCTCTGAAACTCCCAGAAATTCCCCTTAAACCTCATGAAAACCCTAGGAATGCCCCCGAAAACCGCTAGAACAGCCCTAAAACCTCCTCAATTTTCATAGAAAGCCCATGAAACACACTGGAAAACTTGTAAGTAGATGGCACGAAATGTTGCTAATTGACATATTGAGAGATGAAATTTGTGAAAAAATCGCGTTCTAGTGGGATTCGAACCCACGACTCCGTATTCGCTAGACCGGCGCTTCACCAAACTAAGCCACAGAACAAGTCATGATTCTGCGGAATAGAAAGTCAAACTGACTTCGAAACCACACCGTGTACACTCCTATTTCACAAACTCAACTCTCTTTCGCCTTAGATGCCAATCCACAAAACACTCCCGTTTGTGCCCACTAGCTACAAGTGAGAGCGAATTATTTTTATGAAGCTGAGGCTTACTTTCGCACTCCGCATACCCAGGCAGTTTGTTTTACTGGTGTCTAATTAGTATACGTCATGTGACGCAAGGAAAGGCACAATGACACATATTGCCTATTTTACTGGCATTTTACCAGATTTGCTGGTATGTCTGAAACGTACTGGAAAAACTTGGCACGAAATGTTCCTAATTGAAAAACGGGAGTCTGTTGTGGACTGGCATCTAAGCCGAAAGAGAGATGAGTTTGTGAAATAGGAGTGTTCACGATGTGGCTTCGGAATCAATTTGGCTTTCTATTCCGCAGAATCATTACCTGTTCTGTGGCTTAGTTGGTTAAAGCGCCGGTCTAGCGAATACGGAGTCGTGGGTTCAAATCCCACCAGGACGCGATTTTTTACAAATATCAACTGTCAATTTCTCAATTAGCAACATTTCGTGTTTTCCAGTATGTTTCAGACATAGGTATCAGCAAATCTATCCATGGTATCAGCAATGTATCCATGAAACACTATTGAACATTCATAAAACTTCCTGGAACGCTTCTGAAGCTCCTAGAAAACCCTTGAAACCGCATAGAACGCTCCTGAAACGCCCAAAAAATCACTGGAACATCCCAGAAACTACCTGGAACGCCTCTGGAACTGCTTGAAACTGCATTACCCTCTAAAACCCTTCAAATTTGAAACCGCATGGAACGCCCACGAAACCCTCTAAAGCCCCTTGGGACCCCCTCCAACGCTCCTGGAATGCTTCTAGAGCCCCCACACTTCCTTTTGAAACATAGAAGGTGCACTCCTGCATGATTGAAATTAAAAACAAATCTGGCAGCCATGCCACAGTTTGGTTTGTGCCCGTGTTCTACAATTTTATCATTGATTTATAATGGAAGTGTGATAAACATAATTGATCTAAAAAAATATCAATGCAAAACTGTACAGGGCATCCTCCCAGTTCTTGAAACTATGTTGTGACTGATATTTGGGGTCGTTTTACCAGAAATGCAGTTTGTTCACGGATTCTTCCAAAGGATCTTCCAAAAGACTTGTTCAAAACATTTATTCAAGGATTCATTCATAATTCCTTCATCGTTCCCTTCGGAAATCCCACTAGGGATTCCTTAAAAGTTTTACGAAGCTTTCCATCAGAAAATCTTGTATGGAGAGTCCATATTCGGAAATTTCGTTAAAGATTCTTCCAATTTAAAAAAAAACAAGGAATTTTTTTTAGCAATTTTTTAAAGACTTCTTAAATGGATTTTGTAAGAAAAATCGTCAGGAATTGCTTTAGAAAATCATCCAGAATTTTTTTCTTTAATTTCAGTAGGAAATCTTCCGAAAATTTCCAAAAGAACTCTTCTAGAAATTTTGCAAACAATGCTTCAGAAATTACAGAGTGATTTTTTTTCGGAAATTCTTCTTTCTTGGGAAATTTGTCTGGTGAGTAAAACTTAAGTAAGGCATCAACAATGTTCTCATGATTTTTTTTAGAAATTTTCCACGTGAATTCTTTTGGGGAAAAAAATTAGAGTTTGGCTACAGCTGTTCCCCCATGCATTTTTTTGGAAATTCTTTCAAAATTTCTCCGAATACACTCCCGTGCAAAAGTTTGGGGTCACCCCCTCAAAAACATGGAAATGTTTTTCGGTCATATCTCAGTCATCTTTCATTTAATCCACTCGTTCTTAGACTCTATCAAAAGATGAAGACTAACATTTGATTCGTAGGTACCTTTGACAAATTTTATATGAAACTAGCTGTACCCAGCAAACTTTGTCTTGCCTACTGCGTTTTTTGACGTTTCAAGTCCCTAGCCAAGTCCCAGTCCCCGTTCAAAATGTCTGAAAACCCAATTTTCAAAAACTCTCAATTTTTCAATATTTTTCGGCTCATAAACCTTCCTTGGGTGAAAACTAACAGATCAAAACAAAGATGACCCAAATCGGACGTTTCGTTCGCGAGTTATGCGCGGTCCCACGTATGCCACTGCATTTTTATATATATAGATTTTTAGTATTAAAAGTTTACCTAAACTTACATGTTTTTCCTGAATCTGTACGAAAAATTATTTTCCTGTAATTCAGAATTGGGTCGACCAAATTTTAAAATTAAGGTGGCATTAGAACCCTATTTCTATCCTCTTTGAGAGCCATTCATTAGATTTTAGCGGAAAAATTCATAACATAATTTAAATTGTCAAGTTAGGTTTACAAGTCACCGTGCAAAAGTTTGGAGTCACCTTCCAAATGAAGTCTGTGTTGGATTTTTGTTCAAATCGTCATTTTTTTGGCGCAACTCCAATTCTTGCTTTGATAGTTTAATGGCAAGCCACAGAAATGGTTATGAAATGTTCATAAACTAAACTCTAGACTAAGTTAAGGTAGAAAATGGGGTATAAAATCAATACTAAATCAGCAAAGTACGTTATATAAAGTGCGAAAGAGGATGGAAGTGAGATAAAAATGACTGATTTGTGAATTCTACCCTATATAACTGTAAGTGTTATAACCACAAACAAACCATTACCCCAAAATCCATAAGTTTTAGGAATGTTACATAATTTTATTTAAATGGCATTTTCATCGAAAAGTTATCTCATTGCTTTACACCAAAACCCAAAATCTCGAATGTAATAGTACATTCGGAGAAACGACATTCGTTGTAATGGTTTTTGGGGTAGTGGTGTATTTGTGGTTTTTACACTTACAGTTATATAGATTAGAATTCACAAATTAGTCATTTTTATCTCACTTCTATCCTCTTTCGCACTTTATATAACGAACTTAGCTGTTTTAGTATGGATTTTATATACCATTTTCTAACTTAACTTAGTCTATAACTCAGTTTATGAAAATTTCATAACCATTTCTGTGTCTTGCTATTCAACTATCATAGAAAGAATTTGAGTTGTACCAAAAAAAAAAAAAAAATGACGATTTGAATAAAAATTCGACTCAGACTTCATTTGAAAGGTGAACCCAAACTTTTGCACGATGACTTGTAAACTTAACTCGATAATTTAAATTATGTTATGAATTTTTCCGCTAAAATCTAATGAATGGCTCTCAAAGAGGATAGAAATAGGGTTCTAATGCAACCTTAATTTTAAAATTTGGTCGACCCAATTTTGAATTACACGGAAAATAATTTTTCGTACAGATTCAGGAAAAACATGTAAGTTTAGGTAAACTTTTAATACTAAAAATTTCATATAAAATTTGTGAAAGGTACCTACGAATCAAATGTAAGTCTTCATCTTTTGATAGAGTCTAAGAACGAGTGGATTAAATGAAAGATGACTGAGATATGACCAAAAACCATTTCCATGTTTTTGAGGGGGTGTCCCCAAACTTTTGCACGGGAGTGTATATGTTTAAAAAAATACCTTCCTTGGACTTAAAGAATTTCCTCCACCAATGCATTCCCAGTGATTCTTTTAGAAACGTTCCAAAAATTCTTTTAAGAATTTTTCTAGGAATCGTACAGAAATTTTCTCGAGAAGTCCTTCCAGAATATCTTAGCATAACATAGCAAAGTTGACTATACACATCCTGAGGTGGCTGTCGATAGCGACATTAAATGCGCTAGAAAAGTTGCCTCTTTGTTTGACACCTGGCCAGGTCCTAACGATCAGCAAGGATGTGTAGGAAATGTTAATTAGATAGCCTGTGCCCCCTCTTCCATTCTTCTCTCTTCGGTTTATTTAGGAGAGTGAGTAAAAAAAAGAAAAGGCTAACTACACCAATAATGGCCACTTCATAGATTGGGGTGTGGTGTTGGGGTTTATTGAGTTGCTTTCTTTGGTGGAAAAGAGTATGAAAAAATTTCATAGATTTAATTTGATCATTTGGCTGCCCGAGTAGCACACATGTTCTACAAAGGTGCACTCTTGTATAACTAAATTTGAACATATAAGAATTACACATGCATTTCCAAAACATGTGTGTTACTAGGTTGGTGACCACTGAAAGAGTCCAAGGAAGTTGAAAGAGCATTAAGGAAGTTGGAAAAATTTCGTAGGTATTACAGACCTAGACCGCTGTTATGAGAATAGCCTCGGCGTCGGATACCAAAGTACGAAGGTTTGAGACTAATAGGTATCTGACTCTTCGACAAGACTGACGCCATTCACCATAAGTCGAGAGCTGGCCTGGCCACGTTCTTGTGACCTATTGAGTGATGGGAAAGGATGGTTAGTTCGGCACCTAATAAAGGTGTAGAAAACTCTACGAACTCTCCGGTCTTGGTGTCAAGGGAATATGGGTGTTGTTAGTGGAAGGGTAAATTCCAAAGGATACGGTTGGTCAAAGTTTAGGCACACCATTATTACACTGCTTCGAATCAGTTATGTGTCCAAAACGTCCTGATTTCATCGTCATCTTAATTGCGTTTGGTTAAATTACTTGATTTTTCGGTTGAGAATTTGTAATACTCCTTCCAGAATATCTTCCCTGGATACCTGGTATTGCTGAGTTTTCTCCAGATTTTTTTCCAAGGATTTCTCTCAAAAAACCTTCTACATATTTCCTTAGAAATTCCTCCATGGATTCCTTTAGAAACTCCTGCTGGGATGCTTTCAAAATTCACTCCAGAGATTGTTTTAAACTCTTCCAAAGATTTTTCAAGAAATTATTTCATCAATTTCTTAAAAAATATTCCGGGTATTTGATTAACTCTCCTTAGATGTAACGCTAGACGCACCACGATGGCGTACACTGCAAATTTTGATAACTGGTATTCAGCAAACTTTGCTGATTTATTTTTGTCCTGATTCCATTCAGCAAGGCAAATTTACTGCATATCAACAATTACTTTTCATCTTGCTAAATCATCCAGCAATTTTGACAGTTGATCAGCAACGTTGAGCTGGAATTCAGCAATTTATTTTGCTGATTTTGTTTAAGCTGGAAGCGTTTCAAAAAAAATTGGTGTGTAGTGCAGGTTCAGCGAGCCTGTCTGGATCAACATCCTACTAGGGTTAAAAAAAACTTTCTAAAAATTTCTTAAGAATTCCCTCTCAGAAGCCCTTCAAACTTTTCTAAGGATTTCTATGTTAAATCGTCCATAGATTCCTTGATAAACTTTTCCATTGATATTTGCATTGAATTAGGCGTTCTTATAAAAAATCCTACAGTGATTCCTGTATTCCTTTAAAAAAATATATTCAGAATACCTGCAGCAATTTCTTCAAAGCTTTCCATAAATTCTTTCAAGGAGTCCTTTAGTAATTTCTCCCGGGATTGCTTTAGAAAGTTATTTGAGGTTACTCAAGAAATTGAGGAATTCCTCAAATGTTTTTTAGGTAAAAATTTTTCTTAGAAATTTTGGCAAGGATTTCTTCAGAAATTTTATGGGATTTCTTCAAGAGTTTTCTAGATTTTTCTAGTGATTTCTTCAACAACAATTCTGCCAGGGAAATTGTACAGGTATTTTTCCGGAACTTTTCTAAAAACATCCTAATATGTTACATAGAAAATTCCAGAAGTAATATCTGCAGGATTCTATTTAGAAATTTCTCTTAAGACTTCAGGGATTCATGCAGAAATCAAGGAATTCCTCCGGGTGTTTCTCTATGTATTTTCTCAGCATTCACAAGGGTTTCTTCCAAGGATACCTACAGGAATTTCTTTACGGATTCTCTCTGTAATACATCCAGAGATTTATTTAATTTGTTTAAAATTTTTAACGTAGCTTCTGGGAGTCCAAAACAACCGATTTAGGAGGTAAGACTTGACATTTTTTCAAAATTTCTGTTCTTCATATAAGTGTAGGCCACCCTACTGTGGAGCGTAAGGAACATGTAAAAAACACATATTTATGTAGGCTGGACTTACATTATATTCCAAGACCAAACCTAGTACTCTTAGTATAAAAGGGTTTTTGCATCTGGAAATATTGATTGATTGAGAACTACTGCTCCTTAGTGAACGCCCGTCCAGGCATCAGGGAACGTTTCCTTCGGTGCTTGAAAAATTATGTTTTCATCTATTCTTACCCTGTACGTTTTGCTAGGTTCACTTAGGAACCAGATTACGACCAGCGGAGAGCGTGACACAGTAAAAAAACTTTTCTTAGTTTAATCACCCCCGCGTGAAAACTATAGAAACAGCTGCTGTTTCTCCATTTCATCAGTGTGTCGCCAACAATTGCGAAAAGGTGTTAACTATACAAGCACGGTGTCTTGCACTTACCTGCAGGTGAGTTTGACGGAACTACCCTCGGGTACGATCACGTCCGAGGAGGTGTCTTCGGTGATGAAATCCGGCGGAATTACCACGTCCAAGTAGCCTATCTGGAAATGAGAAGGAGAACGGAAAAGGAAAGAAACAAAAAATCAACGGTCAGATGAATAATAAAGCAGCGCGCACTTGAAACGTGTGTTTGAAAAATTCAATCTCAGCTCAAGTGGGACTCAACGAGGAGAGCTAGCTGCATGTCCAGGAAAGCGAAACTGATTAGTGAACGGTAGGTACACAACACACACCCAGCCGAGCCAGTATATGTAGTCAATGAATGCCGACGGAAAACAAATAGAAAAGTTTTAATTCAATTTCACCCATATGAATGAAATTGCAATCAATAGTAATAATACGTAACAATTGAATGGGAAGAAGAAGAGGCGGGGGATGGGCATTTCTGGTTGGGATAAAATGCGTCAGATGAATTGAGTGAGTATACATTACTGTACTTGAAGTTACATAATTGAATTTACTCTGATATTCTTCAAACATACCCTGCCCACCTTATCTTCCCGTCTTTGGGCACCGTCTGCATGCTGGGTTCATTTTTGGCTACCTTTAAAATTTTTTGTAAAATTTCAACAGTTTTATGAACCCCATTGATTACATGCTAAATTCACCATACATGTTCATCTGTGACAAATACCTACATGGCGAGTTTTACACGAAAAGTGCTTTTTATACCAATTTCCGTTTAATACGGAACGACTACGGAGGAAGACATAGAAACAAAACATCCCTCCCGATGATGGTGAAAGGGTGCACTTTTCACAGGTGCTCCCACACGTTTTTGCCTTGATTTTTCGAATTTTAATTAAAAGTTAGAAGAAGTTGAGTGGCTTCGGTTTATTTAGCCGGTGCGCTGTTGACAACAAAGGCATCGTGGAGGTGTGATGCCTCGATATTTGGGTACCGGACAGGCTTGCTTGTTTGACTTGACCTAGATCTTCGCATGCATTTTGTTTCTACGATACACATGTACTGTACATACATACATACACTCCCGTTCAAAAGTTTGGGGTCACCCCCTCAAAAACATGTCATTTTTTTAGGCCCATATCTCCGCCCATTTGCGTCCGATTTCAAAACCCTAGGTTTCATTCAAAAGATAATAAGTCAAAGAAACTTTGAACATGATTTAAAAGAAAGTTTTTCAAAAAAATTTGTATGTAAACTTAACCCAAAGTTGCCAAATTTTCTCAAAAATGAATATACACTTACGGCAGTGTCGCTGGAAGTTGGGTCGACCAAATTTTAAGATGAGAGCGGTAATATGACCCATTTTCTATTAGCTTTCAACTGCAGAACTTAGCTAAAAAATCTAGAAAAAAAGTTATTAAGTAAATTAATCCTTGTTGTCATCGACAAAAGTTTGGGGTCACCCCTCAATATGATGTATCGGCCAAAAGTTTGGGGTCACTTTCATAAAACATGGAAAAGTGATTTGGTGAAATCTTCGTCATCTATAGTTCAATTTTAATTAGTTTTGGCTCATTTCAAAGATAATTAACTAAATTTACGTTTGATGTCTTCAACTTAACGTATTTAATGTTTTTTGTATATAAAAATGTTATGTAAAGTTAGCACATTTTACCACGCTTCAAAAAATGAGGCAACTTTACGTTAAGTTTTAGTATGTAAATTTCAACAAATATGTGTGGTTCAATGTCTATGCAGTAAGTATCATTCATTTTGTTTCAAATAAGCCAAGAAGAATTAAAATTGAATGAAAGATGACTAAGATATCAACAAATCACTTTTCCATGTTTTACGATAGTGACCCCAAACTTTTGACCGATACATCATATTGAGGGGTGACCCCAAACTTTTGGTCGATGACATTAAGGATTAATTTACTTAATAACTTTTTTTCTAGATTTTTTAGTCAAGTTCTGTAAAAAGCAGTTGAAAGCTAATAGAAAATGGGTCATATTACCGCTCTCATCTTAAAATTTGGTCGACCCAACTTCTAGCGACACTGCCGTAAGCTTATATTCATTTTTTAGAAAATTTGGCAACTTTGGTTTAAGTTTACATACAAAATTTTTTGAAAAAGTTTCTTTTAAATCATGTTCAAAGTTTCTTTGACTTATTATCTTTTGAATGAAACCTAGGGTTTTGAAATCGGACACAAATTGGCGGAGATATGGGCCTAAAAAATGACATGTTTTTGAGGGGGTGACCCCAAATTTTTGAACGGGAGTGTACATACACACAATTATTTTCTCGGTTTGTGGCCAGCTGAACCCGCACAAGTTGTTCATATGCCATATTCTCACATTCAGCTTCTAAAATGAGCTGTATATTAGCGTGGGTCATCGGAACCGTTTTCTCAGATCAAAGTTTTTTGGTTGCAATTCTGGTCCTGAGTATCTGTGCAAAATTTGAGCACAATAGGTTGCGTCTACACTTTGCGCATTGCAATTGAAATTTGTATGGGATTTTGTCTGGGCAAACATACTTTTTTTGCATTTTTGTCATAAGTTGAAAAAGTTTGTCTCAAACTTTTTAACCGATACTGTAAAATGATAGCCTAGGATGTTCTGAAATACATTGTCGAAGACCGCAAAGCAATCCGATGCTTGTGAAAATAGTTATAACCAACGAACCACATGCATGTGTTTATGTTTTAACATGTGAAGGAACAATAGCAACAAAATCATGCTGTTTCGCCAAGCAATGCCAACGCTATAACTTATTTCATAAGCATCAGATCACTTCGCGGTCTTCGACAAAGTTTATCAGGACACCCTAGGCTATGTTTTCACTTTATTGGTTTCATGGTTTGTGTGTGCTTGACGCGTTTTGTAGAGATACCTATGTTTGGGAAAAGAACCAGTGCTTTCGATTCTTTTAGGCTCTTTCTCACAGAATCATGCAAACTAGTGCACCGGCTCTCTCTGTTAAGGACAGACTTGTAAGAATCCCATAATGGCCGCCATAATGGCCGACTTTGGTACCTACTCATGATTTTGAGGACACAAATCTATTCGTAAACAAAATCAGCGCACCTGGTCTTCTTATTTTAAGCTTATTACGAGTGAGCAAGAACAGAATAATAAAATACACTGTTGTGTGAAGCTCGCTTCTTGAGATTTGTGCGTTTGAAGTTCTGATGCACTGTTGAAGCGGGATTTCAAGACGTTTGTCCTTAAAGATCCACGGTTCACTCACTCACTATACTGATACGAATCTTTTGAACGGGTCCGGAGCTTGTGTCATCCGGATCAGTCGCGAACACCAACTTTGCAGGGTTGTTATTTGGCATTCATGCAACTTGCCCTGCCCCCCGGATCCTTCCGGCTTTGTCCACCTTCTGGATGATGGGTTTGCCGTAAAGTGCAGCGAGCTCATGGTTCATTCATCTCCGCCACAAACCATTCTCCTGCACACCATCGAAGATCGTCCTTAGTACGAGTCGCTCGAAAACTCCGAGTGCTCATGGGTCCTCCTCGAGCATGGTCCACGTCTTGTGTCCGTAGAGGACCATCTTCGGTCTGATTAGCGTTTTGTACATGGTGCATTTGGTGCGTGGGTGAATCTTTTAAGACTGCATCTCTTTCAGGAGCCCGTAGGAGGCCCGACTTCCCCTGATGATGTGCCTCAGAATTTCACGACTGACATAGTTGTCAGCCGTCATCAGTAATGATTCGTGGTAGACGAATTCATCCATCCAAAACTTTGAAGGTATCCCCGTTTATCGTCACGTTACTACCTAGACGGACCCGGCCGTGTCCAGCTCCACCTGCCAGCATGTACTTTGTTTTTGACGTATTCGCCAGACTGTTGCTGCTTCGCGTTTTAGGCGTGTGTACAGCTCTGCCGCCGTTCCGAATGTTCTGGCGATAATATCCATGTCGTTCGCAATACAAATTGACCGGATTTTTCGAAAATCGTAACCCGGCTATTGAGCCCGGCTCGTCGCATCACACCTTCCAGAGCGATGATGAAGAGTAGACATGAGAGTCCGTCACCTTGTCGCAGTCCCCGGCGAGATTCCAATGAACCGGATAGTTCACCCGAAACCCTTACGCAGTTTTGAACACCGTCCATCGTTGCTTTAATCAGTCTAGTCAGCTTCCCAGGAAAGCCGTTTTCGTCCATGATTCTCCATAGCTTTGCGCGGTCGATATTGTCGTATGCCGCTTTGAAGTCGATGAACAGGTGATACGTTGGTATCTGGTATTCACTGCATTTCTGGAGGATTTGCCGTACGGTAAAGATCTGGTCCGTTGTCGACCGGCCGCCGATGAAGCCAGCCTGATAACTCATTCGTTTAGGTGACAGACGACGGAAGATAATCTGGGATAGCACTTTGTAGGCAGAATTCAAAATAGTGATCGCCCTGAAGTTTTCACATTCCAAATGGTCGCCTTTCTTGTGAATGGGGCAGATTACCCCTTCCTTCCACTCCTCCGGTAGCTGTTCGGTTTCCCAGATCCTGACTATCAGCCGATGCAGACAGGTGGCCAACTTTTCTGGGCCCATCTTGACGAGTTCAACTGCGATACCATCCTTAACTTCCCTCAGTGTGGGAGTTGGTTCATTTCCGTCCTCCGCTGCACTGGCGTCGTCGTTCCTTCCGTTGCCGTGGGCTCCCGTGCCTACGTTCTCCACGCCGTTCAGGTACTGATCGAAGTGCTGCTTCCACCTTTCGATCACCTCACGTCCGTCCGTCAAGAGGCCTCCGTCTTTATCCCTGCATATTTCGGCTCGCGGCACGAAGCCGTTGCGGGATGCGTTGAGCTTCTGATAGAACTTCCGTGTTTCCTGGGAACGGCACAGCAGTTCCATTTCTTCACACTCCGCTTTTTCCAGGCGGCGCTTTTTCTCCCGAAAGAGGCGGGTCTGCTGTTTCCGCTTCTGTTTGTAACGTTCTACGTTCTGTCGAGTCCCTTGCTGCAGCATTACCACCCTCGCTACGTTCTTCTCCTCCAAAATCGTTCTGCACTCTTCGTCGAACCATTCGTTCCGTCGATTCCGTTCCACGTACCCGATGGTGCTCTCGGCTGCGTTTTGGATGGCTGCTTTCACAGTACTCCAGCAGTCCTCTAGAGGGGCCTCATCGAGCTCGCCCTCGTCTGGCAACGCGCCCTCGAAATTCTGCGCGTATGCTGAGGCGACATCCGGTTGTTTCAGTCGCTCTAGGTAGTACCGTGGTGGTCGTCGATACCGTACATTGTTGATGACGGAGAGTTTTGGGCGCAGTTTGACCATCACCAGATAGTGGTCGGAGTCGATGTTGGCGCCACGATAGGTCCTGACGTCGATAATGTCGGAGAAGTGCCGTCCGTCAATCAGAACGTGGTCAATTTGTGATTCCGTCTGCTGTGGTGATCTCCAGGTGTAACGATAAGGGAGGCTGTGTTGGAAACAGGTGCTACGTATGGCCATATTTTTGGAGGCGGCGAAATCAATGAGTCGTAGGCCGTTTTCGTTTGTCTGCTGGTGGGCGCTGAACTTACTAATCGTCGGTCGGAATTCCTCCTCCTGGCCTACATGAGCGTTTAAATATCCTATGTAGATCTTGACGTCGTGGCTTGGGCAGCGGTCGTACTCGCGTTCGAGCTGCGCGTAAAATGCGTCCTTGTCATCATCAGTGCTTCCGGAGTGTGGGCTGTGCACGTTTATTATGCTGAAGTTGAAGAATCGGCCTTTGATCCTCAACCTGCACATTCTTTCGTCGATCGGCCACCAACCGATCGCCTCTGCATATCACCCATCACGATGAAAGCTGTTCCCAGCTCCACTGGCGTAGCCACGGGGGGGGGGGGGGGGGGGCGCAGCTCTGGTAGATGGTATGATTACCTTTAAACGTTCGCACCATGGATCCTGTCCAACACACCTCCTCCAGCGCTACGATGCCGAACCCGCGGTCCTTCAGTAGATCGGCGAGTATGCGGGTGCTCCCAATGAAGTTGAGAGATCGGCAGTTCCACGTACCGAGTTTCCAATCGCAAGTCCTTTTTGTTCCCTGGGGTCGTTGCCGTTGGTCTCGGTTCGTATTATTCTGTTGCTGATTTTCCGCTACAATGGTTTTTTTACGGCTGGCTCGTAGGGCCTGAAACCAACCCCCTACTTTCCGGAGGACCATAGTGCACAGTTGAGCTTAGAGTCCTTCCCTGGCACTCGGACGTAGATCAGCCGCCCCTAACATGGAGATCAGACGCTGTTGTGGGCCGCTCCTCCTGGAGAACAGACGCTCAGGTTTGCCGAAGCACACTAATGGTATTGGTACACTTACCCTAGTCGTAACTGTAGCGAACCACAAGGTGATCGCTGTGACTGTTTACATCGTCTACCCTTTAATTTGTAAGGCCAGGACTACAAAAAGTAACGTCGATGATCAACTCCGCTTCGTTTCGGCTATAGGTACTTTTGGTACCGTCATTAGCCAGATTGACATCTGGAAACCCAGAAATCTTACGCAGTTTGGTACACCGTCCATTGTTCCTTCGATCAGCTTTCCGAAGAATGGTCGTATTGAATAAAGCCTGCGCACTTTAGAATCGGTACGCTTTCTACCGGCTGCAGATCAAAAACGGTTTAACCTAGAAAAAAATGTTGTAAGAATCAAATGAAGCTTATTTATTGTTTTTTGTAGGAAAAAATATGAAAAAATCAGTTTTTATTTCTTCAAGATAAAATTTTGACCTGATTGTGAAATTCATGCCATTTTATTCTGCACAAACCAATGATCGTCAATATTTTCAAATTTCACAGCTTACGGGCTGATATTTCCACAAGAAACCAAATTATACTCATCAAACATATGCTCAAAACAAGTTACGACATTAAACTCTTGACAAATATGGTTCACAAGACCATAATAAACTTATAGCCTTATTGTCCATTCACGCTTTATTCAAAACATAATTTTACTCAAACTAACTTTTTATGAAAAAATATTTCCTGAGATCGTTTTTTGGATCAACAATTCCCCAATTCAAGTGGCCCAACTTAATTCATATCGAAACCTGGATTATTTTTGGAATTTTTAGCAGTTTACCCTCACAGTAGTCGGAAATTAACAGTCATAAGGCTAACTCCTCATAATAAGCCTAAAATAAGATAGTTTTCATGGATAAAACACTGAAAACCATATGGATTGTGGAACTATAGATGTGATTCTATGATCACAAATAAAAAACTTCTGAGTAGATTCAGTATTATAAAAAAAATCGTTAGATATTTCACGCCATCAAAACACATCCAATGAACTTCGTCAGCAATAGTCCATACAGCTTTCGAGCCACGATTATTTATATTGTTCTGCATCAAATCATTGGTTTCTTGTATACCAATACTATTCGTATAGTATCCTTCCCGTATGAGTATTTGCCGAACTAAAGCTTATGCGAAAACAACTTTTTTGACCTTAAATATCTATGCAAGTCTTTGATTTTCCATAAAACCCTTCAAAGGCTTACCATAGCTATATTGGAAATTTTAAAACACTCATGGAATATTTTACCTCCCTCAATCAACAATCATAATACCAAGAACTATTCTATACTGCGTAATTGGTGGGTTTGATATTTATATATTCCTACACAAATCTTGAATCTGACAATGATTGGTTTTTGCTCAATGTTTGCAGAAAAAACTGGCACTATTTACGAATTCAGATCAATAGTTCATCTAAAAATATAAAAACAGCAAATTTTATATTTTTCCTACAAACTACAATAGATAAGCTTCAATTGCTTCTAACAACACTTTTTTCCAAGTGACACCGTTTTTGAGCGGCAGCCGGTTGAAAGTGTACCGATTCTAAAGTGCGCAGGACTTACTTATCGAGAAAATCACCACAGCAATATGTACAAGAGAAATTTAATTCACTAAAATTCAAAATTGATTATTTGCATCTCGAAGTTGAAGCGACCATCCAGAGAAGTGACTGTAATGGTTCATCGCATTTCTACTAAACCGACTCGATTAGAAGTAATAAGCTGGTGCTTATATCTTCCTACAAGTCTACTTCTATCTGAACGGTCTGGGCAAATCCACTTCGCATCCTCATCCTCCCACCAATGAATATCCATCCATCCACCACCGTAGAATTCGGTTCCGCAAACATTACGCTAGAACGACGCGGGCAGTAAATTTCGCTAAATAAATCGTACTTAATTTGGGAAAGCATCTGGTTGGGAGTCATGCCAGCCACGCTGCTTCCCCATCGCCGTCTTCGCCACACTTCGCACCCGTTTCGTCGTGGTAGCCAACAGAATGGGAATGTAATTTTTTGATGAGGGAGAAAATGCTTAAATTTAATTAAAGCCATGGACATCGAGGGCGTGTTGCGTTGCTCTAGAGTGCTGGTTTCTGCTCTTGGTTTATCAACGGTTGACCCGAGAATTGTTGGTAGGCTTCCCTTCAGTACTTTTGTGACTTTTATGACTCGATTTATCACGATATGGGGAAAATGAGCAAATAAAGTAATATTGAATTGAATTTAAGTGTGAAAATTGTTAATTATTTTTAGGTGAGTCCTAAAATACCAGGACACAAAAAAAAATGATCAAATGCGAACTACTTAATGCTTTTGTTACATAATTTATTCCACTCAAATGCATGTTTGAACATTATGGAGGAGTCTATTCTTGTTGACTGGGATTTTTAAAAAGCAGTGAATAGCCAAAGCTTCTTCAAAAAGGAAGTTGTGCTTTAACTTAATAATACATTGCTGTAGGAAGCTAAAGAAGTGAAAAGGGGGGAAACAAAGCCATTTTAACATGGATGATGAAATAAATGAAAAAAGCAGTTATTGAATGTGCGTTTACCATGCATAGAGAATAATTATTAATACATTTGACGTGACATTTGTTAAATTTTTCAACGTAATCCTATTCTTGGATGATATTGATACTCTAGATTTGAAGGCATGTTTCGAAGTCAATGAAGCATCCTTTTTCTTTTCATATCTTTAATCGAGAACCTCCCAACTTCCTCCTCTTTTGGGATCAAAAGCCGCAGTGACACTGTTATCACGCTCCCTAGCAATGGCAGTCATAGTGCCGATCCCTGTAGACAACCGCACCTCATGGCCTCGATCCCTCAGTCCATTGATCACGTCCTGATCGAACGTTTGCTCCACATCGACTGCCATCGGTGCCAGCTGGTGATGCAACCGCGGTGCGCTCATCGTATCCTCCAGATTCTTGCCGAAGAATACGCTTTGTAGTACCAACAGTACGGTACCGGTAGTAATGCGTGTCCCACCAGCACCACCCGCAATCAGCCGGACGTTCCCCTCGGCATCAACCACGATGGTGGGAGTCATCGAGGACAACGGCCGTTTCCCCGGTGCAACGTAGTTCGCTGGCGATGCAGGAACTCCGAAGGAGTTGGTAAGTCCAGGAGTGGAAAAGTCATCCATGATGTTATTGAGGACGATTCCGGTCAAAGGAGATCGCCGCTTACAACCAAAGCTGTGGAATGGAGGGATACACTATTGATTGAGATTGGTGGAAAAATTACGCAACTCACTAGGTGTTTATAGTTCCGGTTATAGCAACGGCATCTCCGTTTGGAGCAAGCACCGAAACGTGAGCCGTTCCATGGTCTTCCTCTTCGGAGAACTCTGCTCCATAGTGTTGGTAATCGACAAACGTGCGATCGCTGTCGATCTTCTCCCGTATCATTGCGGCATAGTCCTTGCTGGTGAGGTTCTGAACCAGTTCTTCGATTCCTGGGACGTAGTCTGGATCACCTACGCGCGTGCGTAGTCCGTAGGCATGCTTGAAGCTTTCAACGACTCTATGCCATGTGAGGGGATCTTCCGGTTGAAGATCATCGTAGCCATCAAGTAAGTTCAGAATGTAGATGGCAATAGTTCCACTTCCCGGTAGAGGCATTGTGTAGACGCTTGATCCTTCGTGTAGCTTTGTGGATGCCGGAGGAAGCCAGCGAGGTCTGAAAAGTTTCGATTTCGTTAGCAAGTGTATTCAAGAGGTTCATCCCGTGCATGCTCACTTGTAGTTCAGGAAGTCTTCCTTCGTGATAATGCTACCGAACTCTTTCAAATCTTCAAGAATCAACGGTAACAGAGTGCCATTTTCTGCATGCAAGGAGTCGGCTCCCTCGTTTGCAATGACTTCGAAAGCATCACCAAGAATAGTATACTTCAAATTATCGCCCTCTTCCCACACGTCATCAGTTTCCGGATTCACAAACACCTCGCGTAGCGATGGGATCGTCCGAAGATTCGTTCGTTGCGATTGCAAGGCACTCACCAGGAATGGATTCACAGTAATTCCATTCCTAGCCAACTCAATAACCGGCTCGAACAACTCCTTCCACGGCAAGTTCCCGTAGCGTTCATGAAGTTCCCAGAAGCCTTTGATAACGCCCGGGGTGCCGATCGCCAGCCCTCCCAAAACAGCTGCATCATCGTCACCAACAAACATATCTTCCGTAGCGGCAGCCGGTGCCATCTCTCGAGCGTCCATCGTTTCAACGACTCCCGTCTTCCGGTTGTACACCGTGGCCAGGAACCCACCGCCGATTCCCGTACTCTGGGGAGATGTGAGCTCTTCGCACAGCATAAGGGTGATCGCTGCATCGACGGCCGAGCCGCCCTTTCGCAATATGCCGGCGCCGATGGCAGCACATTCATCCCCATTGGAAACTACCGCCGCTCCGGGCAGGTATCCACGGGAACCATCGGAGTCATCGCTGCGGAGACCGAAGTAAAGACCAAGAACCAGCGCTACCACTACGATAGCCGCTGCGGCCGACAGTAGCAAGAACTTTTTCTTACTGAGATTGAAACTGTTGGGGTGAGAGAAGATTCGTTGAGGTATTTGTAAGAAGCGTGGAACTCAATTACTTACAGCATTTTTGTATCCGATAACACTGAAATCAGTGAACTGGAATTCGTTTGCTCTCAGACCACTGTACTGATGTTCGTTGAACAATAGTTCGGCTCGTACTGAGATTTTTCTCTTGTATTTTTTCAACAATTTGGCAATCTCAAACGCAATAATCCGGCTCGATAACAGTGAAATGGGAGTACGGTACATCAGCAAACGATCCACCATGGACAAATTGACAAATTGGTATTAACTTTAATGGCCTTGTTGTGATAACGCAGATAACAAACCGAATTCTCTCCCAGGGCATAAACAATATCAATCCAGTTATGCAAGGTAGTGACGTCGAAGATTATCAGGCACGTCGGGAGATAGCGTATGCTACACGCGTGGCGGTCGGTAGTTCTTATCGAATTGTATTGTTCATTCCAGGTAGGTGTCTTCCAAAACAGGTAATCCCAAACTGGCGATAATATTAGTCATTGTCAGAATCGCCAAATAGTTCACTACCCTTCGTGTAGTGCTGTACAGACACAGGTCATTCCACATCAAATCTATGAAACAATATAACAATGCAGTCGATTTTCGCAATTATTTTGAATATGACATCCCACAGTATTCCGGAGCACTATCGTACACGCAGAGTTTTCATGCGCTCAGTGCGGACAAATCTGGCGCTGTCTAGTACAAGATACTCGCTCAAATCAAGACCAGCTTTGGCAGATTCTGCACGAATACGGATTCCTGGATAATGGTAAGTTTCCAGTTCCCAAGTAGAGCGCTCAAGTAAAATCCCTTCTTTTTCCGTAAATAATTTTGACATTTGTTTAACCGACAGCATTTTTATGAAACGATGCTGTAAGAAGGATGTGAAGAAAAGGGCACTGCATACGGCGGTTAATAGATAAATTGTTCGTGTGGCGTTTCGTGACCTTGTTGTTTACGATTTGGACTTAGAGAAATTTAGTTCGTTTCCTCAGGAAGTGTGATTGAAATTTAAATTTAATTTTTGCGCGCGTATGGGGAAAATCCAGATAGTGAGATTTCAACGCCACGGTGTCAAAATCTCGATTTTTATCGAACTTTCATGTACCTCGGATTTTTCTTCGGAAATTGTTAGTATTTGGGCTATATATTCATAATCGGAAAACGAAAAAATATTTTATCGGTGAAAATTTTCCCATAGGGTAGAAGCTTCAGTTTTGGCCAGCCCGGAGTTTTGGCCATAGTGCGGTATTGAGCCTGTTGTGATCTAAACCGGCGTAAATTTAATTTTTACTAGTAGATCCTAATACAATATGATGATTACAGCTGTGAAAACCTCACATTTTGATTAAAAACTGGAAGAAAAAAATATATTTCCTTAAAAAATCCGCTCCCATATATCTATTTTGGCCAGGGTGCTTCTAATTTGGCCACTCCCATAAGAAATACACGTGATTGGCCAAAATAGAAACCAAACTTAAGAATATGGCCAAAACTGCGACAGAGCTTCTATTTTGGCCAGTGCCACTTTTAATACAAAAATCAAGTATTGGCTTGATTTCTGCATTTTTCCTTCAAAATATACATTGAAACCTTTTATTTGACGCATTGGTTGTTTTCATAGGATTATTGGTTATTTTTAAAAAAAAAATGATTTCCCTTAGACTGGCCAAAACCGGTGCCCGCACCCTACATTTTTTATGGGACGTTTTTTGGTTAAAATCAGTATTTAATTAATTTTAGTATGGAAAATAGATAAAAACTTAGATAAATCAAAATTTCCCCGATGGAATATTTTAAAACTTTCCAATTATAAAGTATAGCCAAAATGCTGACTTTCTGTGAAGAAAGATCCGAGGTGCATGGAAGTTCGATAATAATCGAAATTTTGACACCGTGCAACGGAGTTCCAAGGGAAATGCTAATGAGAGACGCTGGGATTCTGAGGGAACTTTTAATGGGTGTGTGAAGAATTAGCCTAAGTTAAAATTCACAAATAAAAAGAAATTAAAAAAAAACTTTTGATGTTATTACAGCGAGAACTATGGTTGGATACTAATTATAAATTCTGCAATATTGGAGTTCGGACTACGGTGGGAGGAATTCGGCTGGGACTCTGACGGTTACCTTGTGGAGATTTAGATGAAATACGAGGTAGGACAAAGCTTCACGGGGAATTTAATGAAGATCCACGAAAGATTCTTTGTGATGAATCTTTTGGCATTCCGTACGAAGGTTTTTTTTTTGGGGTTTCACAGAAAGTCCTCTTGAATTTCTTCCAGATGTGCCACCGAAAAATCCACCTGAAGTTTGCAGGGGATTCTTATAAAATGTCTCTGAGATTTTCATTAGAAGTTCTACAAAAAATCCCTCCTTCTAATTCAGGATTTATTTATCTTGTTGTTTTTTTATTTTGGGATCTTCTAGGAGTTCCTTCAGGGTTTTCTCCAGAGGTGTTTTCTAAGATTCTACCAGGAGTTTTTTCGAACTATTCTACAATAATTTCATCCGGGATTTCTTAAGTATTTTTTATCCGGGGTTCACTCAGATATTTATTCGGAGATTGCCGCAGGAGTTCCTTCCGGGATCATTTCAGGAATTCCTTCTAGGATTTCTATAGGAATTTATTCTTAGATTCGTCCTGGAGTTCTTTCAGCGATTCTTCCAGGATTTCTTTCTAAGATACAACTTTTTGAGATTCATCTAGTTTTTCGCTGGACGTTTCTCATGTGAATCCTCAAAGAATTCCTTTTGTAATTCCTCTAGCTTCTTCCGGGATTCCTCCAGGAACTCCTTCTAGGTTTCCTCTAGGAGTAAATTTATAGGTTCCTCTCATAGTTTCTTCTGGTATTTTCCCAGGATTTTCTTCTAAGATTACACCAGGGGTGGCATCAGGGACCTCTCCAGAAATTTTACCCGGGGTATCTTCCGGGAATTTTCAAAAGTTCTTTCCGGAATTTCTTCAGAACTTCCAGACTCCTGGAAAATAAGTCAAGGTTCTTCCAGGAGTTCCTTCTAAGATTTGTCCAATAATTTATCCAGGATATCCTTCCGGGATTCCTCCAAGAAATTCTACTGGGATTCCTTGCAGATTACATAATTTGGAATTCATTCTGGAAGTTTCTTAAATTTTGCTCATGGAAATACTCCAGAAGTTTTTGTTTTTATTCTTTATGAAAGTACTCCAAGACTTGCTCTTGAGTTCCTTATAAAATTCCTCCAACAGCTTCTTAAGGAATATCTCCAGCAGTTTTGCAGGGAATATCTACACGAGCGATTTCAGATATTCTTTCAATAGTTTCTTCCCAGATAAAAATTTGAAGACATTCCAAAAGGTTCTGCAGAAATCATTAAAAAAACTCGTGAAAGAATCCCTGAAAGAAGTTCTAGAATAATTTCATATGAATCTTCTGGAGGAATCTCGGAAGGAATTTCTAGAGAATTCCATGAAGGAACCTCTGAAGGAATCCCGTATGGAGTTACAGGAGTAATCCTGGAGAGAACTCCTGGAAGTTCTGAACAAATCCTAAACAAATTGCTGGAATAATATCTGAGGGTACTCCCTTAGGAATCCCAGAAAGAACTCCTGGAGCAATCCTGAATTAATTTCGAGAGAGATCTAGGATGGAATTTGTGGAGGAATCCCAAGCAGAAATTCTGAGGGAATCCCAGAGCAATTCTCGTAGGGATCTCGGAACGAATTATTGGAATTCAGAAAGATTTCATAATAAAATGGTGAATGACTAATTTTTTACCAGGAATAGTGTATTAAGTAAAGCTAATACTATACAAATTTCATCAAAATCGGTTGAATATTGGTGGAGATATCGTTGAAACAAGAATTTTTCCGTTTGAGAAGTTTCTTCACCGTTATAGCTCTAGATTCAAAAATACGGAACCGATTTCAATCAAAACTGTTCTGTATGTAAAGTCTTCATGGGATTCAATTGGTGTTTTTCGGTGATGATTTAAAACTCATATTTTACTCTTCTTTACGTTTCAACCTACTTTATTGCTTTCGGTCATCTTCAGAACTGTTAGATTAAATAATACAAAATACAAATCACAAATTACAAACATTATAAACATTCAAAATTTTACAATACAAACACTTACGATTCCGCCGGACGTTCGTTTGTCAAGGCGGTACACTTAATTCTAAGATCGTTTCGTTCTTAAGTAATATGTCCTCGTCTCTCTTGCTGTCGTCGTGTTCGTCGTTGTTCGTCTTTTAGTTTGTTAATCAAGTTGTTGTATGTGTTCGAAAACCCGTCTACGTCACGCTGTAAATTAACCGTCGTTTCGTTGTTGATCTTTATGTGGACCACTTCAGCAGCCAATCTGCTTGCATCATTATTTATTCTCTCTAGGATCCGAGTTCGAGAGAAGTCAAAGTGATGCCCGTTGTCTACCGCGTGTTGCGTGAGTCCCGTAGCTGAAGCGTTGGTGCGTATCGAGTTTTTGTGTTGCGTTATGCGCTTGTCCAGTGTTTGAGAGGTTTGTCCGATGTATTCCTTGTTTTCACATGCTCCACAAGGAATACTGTATACCACGTTTGTTTGTTTCATGTGTGGTATTGGGTCTTTCAATTTTGTGAAGACCGTGTTCTTCACTTTATCACATGGTTTGAAAGACGCTGTGATATCGTGTTTTCGCAACGTTTTGTTCACCTTCTCGCTTAAACCAGGGATGTATGGGATGGACACATACCTTTTTTGTTCCCCATTCTCGCGTTCGTTCTCAAGAGTGTTGTATATGAGATGAACCCGACGCTTTATCGTGCGTTGGATGAGGTTCTCTGGATAATTATTATTGCGGAGAATGTGTTTGACCATTCGAATGCTTTCCTCCCTTCGTTCGACATCTGTTAGCTTCAGTGCTCGGTCAATAAGCGCGATCATAGTGTTCATTTTGTGCGTGTGCGGGCTCTCTGAGTTGTAGTCCAGGTATCTGCCGTCACGTTGTTTTGGAAACCAAATTTTTCTACTTCTCTCACCCTCTCTCGAGAGCGTGAGATCCAGAAACCGGAGTGACTCGTTCGTTTCTTGCTCCACGGTGAAATTCAGTTTCTCATCCACTGCGTTGAACTGTTCCACCACCTTCTCCACTTCCTCTCTTCTGCCGACTACGAAGCAATCGTCGACGTACCTTCTGTAGTATGAGATGGTGATGTTGTTCTCCTCCAGCTGTGTTATGGCCTCCTGTTCCACCTTTTCCATGATGATGTTGGCTACAACCGGTGAAAGGGGGGATCCCATGGGCACCCCCGCTGTTTGGCTGTAGAATTTTCCTTCGTATTGGAAGAAAGATGCCTCAAGAACCGTCTTCATTGCATGTTTGAAACTTTCCCAAGGAATAGTGGTGCATTCTTGTAGTTGTTCCCACTTTTCTTCTACGAGTTCGTATACTTTCTCAACTGGAACGTTGGTGTAAAGTGATACTACATCCAAGGAGTAGATGATACTGCCTTCTGGAATCACTACGGTCGAGATTTCTTCCGCAAATTCGAAACTGTTTTTGACGTGATATTGTGTAAAGTATACATGTAGAAATATTGTGTAAAAATTTCATTCAATTTGATCTAGCCGTAATAAAGTTATAGCCGTATATGTGGCACAAAGTCACTATAATCAAAAATGTTTTTTTTTGTATCGTGACATTCACACAGTTATAACTTGAAAAGTTTTTAAGCAATTTGGCTAAGAACAGTTTTTATGGTTTTACAGTTTCAAATGCTAATAAAAATCGGAACAGTCATGACAGTTGTACAAACAAAATAGTACGCACGGAATAAAATGGTTAAAATGCACCTAAAATATGTCTTGAAGCGATTTGAGTTCTGAATACTAGAAAAACGTATTGAACCGATATTAAGATTTTTTTACCAGTTTATTGATACTCTGAACTTCGAGTCAAATTTTCAGACGTCTTGACGAGTTACATTAAAATTATAGCCTTTACAATTTTTAAAATGGATGAAAAAATTTGCTAAAATCTTATTTTATGATATTAACAATATCTGCGCCAATACCAAACTGAATTTGTTGTCATTGTTATGGTATAAGCTACACATTATATATTATTCCTGATCAAAAAAATATTTGATTTTCGCAATCAAAAGCTATACATTATTTTCTGTGTCCAAATTTCATCGAATACAGTCTTTACTTCTCATGGTTCTAGTACACCATAGAACATTTTATTCAACAAACGAAATGAAATGATTATGATGCAACAGTTTTTTAGAATCATTGTCTCCTCATCAGCTAAACTCAAATGCTATTTACTTTTTTCAATAGTCGAACTATTTATAAACAATTCAGTTTTGGGGTGTCTTTATAAATTTTTAAACTACGTAACGGCAAATTATTTAACCTCAAGAGTAGTGTGCGGTAGTTCGGCAGCAGCAAAGTTTCGCGCGCTCGCTTTGCTAGATTTTTGCGATTTTTTTTCCTCTTCTCTCTGCGGGGCTCCGACGACGGGACGAGTGTGCGCGCGCCGTGGTTCGAGTCGGTTCCGAATTTTTCGCTTCCCTTCGGCGCTAGTTTCCAATACACTTTTAGTTGATAATAAATATTTTCTTTCATTTTTTGCATTTACACAAAAGAGTGAAAAATGTTACTTCGGGTTCGCCGGTCGAGAAAAAATCCGGGCGCCGACAAGTGAGTCGCGTTCAGTGTATTTCTGTGTGGAATAGACTAAAGGTTTCTGCTCCCTAGTGGAGTGGAGACGCGCGATAGAATTCTCTTTTTGGCTAGTTCTTGCGTCGAAAAGTGGTCGGTTGTTAACGGCGGTTTGTGTATATTGATCCATTGTCAAATCATATCACCAACCATAGGTGACTCCCGGACTGACAATGTACCTTACACTACTAACAAAAAATCCTTCCTGAGACAAACGTGGAGATGCAGCGACTCGCGGTCTTTATAACAACGTTTGTCTTACTAACATTCCCTTCCATCCTCGATGACCGTAAGGACGTGGCCGGCGCCGTTATTGACCTTAATAAAGTTGAGAGCTCTCGACCTGTGTACATTGAGAATAGTAAGCTAGTCCCAAGCCCTATTCATTGGTTCCTTGTGCAATTTCGATTGCTCTGGTCAATCACGGAGTAGCAACTACGAATTGTGCGGTCATCTATGCTCATGCTCATGCTCATGCCACGTAACGGCAAATTATTTAACCTCAAGAAATTCAATCTCGTGTTCATATGCAGCCATGCTGAGGGACGACGGAGCACACATTATAGAGCGACACGGCTAAATACTAATGCACACTGTGAACGCGCAGGCGCGAAAGAAGAAACACAAAGAAAGAGAAATGTCCCTTTTACTCACGGAATAATACATCGACATATTATTCCGTACGGAAAATCAACAACATGACTGACAGCATCGCATGACAGTGCCATCTGTTGGCAAATCTTTCTGGCTGTGAATTACTTATCAACTGCGAACGCCTAATGTCGTTTTCGTTTTTGATTCAGTTCCAACCTGAGTTGGAACTGGATCAGATCACAGTTTCAACCCCAACCCGACTTCGGTTTCGCTTGTACTAAAGTTTGTTTGACGTTGTTTGTTTACACATTTTCCGCCAATCCAGTTCCAACCCAGGTTCAAAAACGAATTCGACATAAGTAATTTTGATTGCAAAAGTTTTACGTGCGCATTACTTGTCCTATCCTTTTACACAGTACTTATCAGGTGGAAACCAGCCATAAACTGATACGACTGATCAAAGCGACGAAGGATTGAGTGATGTGCGTATTTCGCGAAATCGACTGAAGAATGAAGATAGGCGAATCGGATTAGTCATTAATGCCTCGAAGACAAAGTACATGATGGCAAAGGGCTCCAGGGAGGAAGCACCGCGCCCGCTACCCCGAATTTTAATCGATGGTGATGAAATCGAGACGGTTGAAGAATTCATGTACGACAATGACACCAGCAGAGAAATTCAGTCGGGAAAGAGGACTTTTTCGTTCAATCATCGGTATGGGGATCCTGTCACTTCATCACTTACTACTAACGGTTCGAGATTAGTCAACTTTGATGCTGCCAGGGGTGTGGCCATTAGTAGCATCTACAAGCACAGCTGGAGATACCCAAACGGCGAAGTTGGCAACCATATCCAGCATGTGCTGGTAGATAGCTGACACTTCTTGGATGTCATGGATGTTGCAACTTTCAGGGATCCCGACTCAGATCATTAATTCCTATTCATATCTGCAATATTGGAAAACTGGAAGTTTGAGTGTTCGACAGTTTGGATGCACGGAATGTTAAATTTCTCGGCAATGCAGCCAACAAACTTCTTGAAATGACAAAGGTATTGATTCGCCCCTACGTTTTGAGTGTTTGTCAACCTATTATATGTGCATCATTGGTACAAATTTGAGCATGGTATTTGGTATTGATTGGTAAATCTTTTGTGAAGCTTGAACCGTTCTCGTAAAACACTATTTTTTAGACAACGAATTTTTGTGCTGTAATATCTCGGAGACCAGTGAACCGGATTGAATGAAATTTTGAGCGATTATCAACATTATATTAATGCTTGAAAATTCTTCAAAATATAGATACTTTTTAAACGTTGGAAAAAGTTCTGATGATATGACATTTTCACGCATATAGAGGAAAATGAGTCAAATTTACAATACCGCACAAAAAATACCAAATGTGTTCTTCCTTTAATCTAAATGGGTTCTAATAGTGTCGAGGCACCATTCACCGTGTGCCTACGAATATTTTTTCATTATTTCCATATTATGATTGAATGATATGACAATTTCCCTTCAATTTCACCAATACAACATTGTATTGGTGAAATCGAAGGGAAACTGTCATGTCATTCAATCATAATATGAAAATAATGAAAAAATATTCGAAGGCACACGGTGAATGGCGCCTTGACGGTATATCTTATTATAGATATCTAAAGAACAGAAGTAGAAAATCTTTGGATATCAAAAATAAAATTTAATGTCATAGATGTGAAAAATTTACATTTTTTCGAGAAAGATCGTTAAAGTGTCAATCCATTATAACTTCTTTCAACGATTGAAGTACCTATGTTTTAAAGAATTTTCAACCATTAATATATTGTTGATAAACGTTTACAATTTCATTCAATTCGGTTTACTGGTTTCCGAAATTTGGCAGCCTAAAAATTAGTTGTCTAAAAAATAGTGTTTTACGAGAACGGTTCTAGCTTCGCGAAAGATTAACCAATCGAGCGCAAATTTGTTCCAATGATGCACATATAATATGTTAATAAACTTCTAGCAGCCAATTATTATCGTCAAACAAGCTTTCTTCAACGTTCGTCAACCAACTGGGATGCACGCCTGTAAGTCCTGTGGATTCATCTCAACATCGCAACCTACTCTCCAATCAACGCTCGCCGGGATGCACCTGCGAAAGCCTCATGGAGGACCCTGACCCGCCCGAAGCAGTCGCGCCGCCCAACGTTTACTGTCAAACATCTGCCATTCAACACTCTACGAGCTCCAGCCATCAGAGTCATCCCGGCCCTGTTTTCGTGGCAAGGGAAAGGGTCTTCCAAACTCCACACGCAGGCAAGTATCCGATCGATTCGTCCATTCCCCCACCTGAAGCTTGTCCAGTTTTCAGTAATACGCATGCCGAGGCTCCGAATGTTGACGATCCACCCTGTTCTGCTGAGACAGCTTCACCCACGCACAGCAGTCTCCAGATGGAATCTTCCGTCCTGTTACTCTCCAATCAACGCTCGCCGGGATGCACCTGCGAAAGCCTCATGGAGGACCCTGACCCGCCCGAAGCAGTCGCGCCGCCCAACGTTTACTGTCAAACATCTGCCATTCAACACTCTACGAGCTCCAGCCATCAGAGTCATCCCGGCCCTGTTTTCGTGGCAAGGGAAAGGGTCTTCCAAACTCCACACGCAGGCAAGTATCCGATCGATTCGTCCATTCCCCCACCTGAAGCTTGTCCAGTTTTCAGTAATACGCATGCCGAGGCTCCGAATGTTGACGATCCACCCTGTTCTGCTGAGACAGCTTCACCCACGCACAGCAGTCTCCAGATGGAATCTTCCGTACGAAGTGCAGCTGTCGTCGAACGAAATCCCATGTCTCCGGACGGTTTTCTTTTGGTATACTACCAAAACGTCAGAGGATTGCGCACCAAAACTACAACGCTTCGCCTGATGCTATCAAGCTGCGACTATGATGTAGTTGTACTAACCGAAACCTGGCTTCAACCAGGCATTGCTGATAGCGAAATTGCATCCGACTATCATATTTTTCGTTGCGATCGGAGTGCGAACGCAAGCGAGCTTTCAAGAGGTGGTGGTGTACTTATTGCCGTAAAGTCAATCCATCGCTGCAGTTCAGTTTCATTGAGTGATTGCGACCACCTCGAACAGGTTGTAGTTCACATTAAACTGGAACGCCGATCACTTTCCATAGTTTCCATTTATCTACGTCCCAACTCTGACACTACAAAGTATATCGCTCATTTGAACGCCGTTCAAGCTGTGTGTGATACGCTAGCGGACACAGACATCGTTCTAGTGTTAGGTGACTATAATCTTCCAAACCTCCATTGGCAGTTTGACGACGATATTAACGGATACCTACCAATGAATGCTACAACGGAACAGGAGATTGCTCTAACTGAGGCGATTTCCACTTGCGGTCTCGTTCAAATGAATTCTATCAGTAATCACAATAGCAGAATTCTTGATCTGGCATTCGTGAACACTACTGATTGTACGGAGCTTATTGATCCACCCCTACCACTTTTAAGAATAGATGAACATCATAAACCATTTATTCTCAGGCTAGATTCTCGGTTTATTATTCCTTCTTACAATGATACTGACGAGCCGAAGGATGTAATGGAATTTGACTTTCGAAGGAGCGATGTTAGTCTACTTCGCAATAAAATATCAACTATCGACTGGAATCAGCACCTAAACCGTTCGACGGTAGACGAGACTGTTGCCGTTTTTTATGACACGTTGCAAGGTATATTTGAAGAATGCGTGCCTCGCCGAAGGAATATTCCGGATGCCGTCACTCGTAAACCATGGTGGACAGCCGAACTTCGCCGTATGCGCAACAAGCTCCGGAAAGCGAGGAACCGTTTCTTTTGCGAACGGTCCGACGAGAATAGGAACGTGCTTCGTCTAATCGAAAGTGATTATAACGATTTACTTTCATCGACTTACGAGAGCTATGTTAACAGGCTCCAGTCCAACATAAAGCAAAATCCGTCTTCATTTTGGGCATTCGTCAGATCACTGAAATCGTCAAAACGTACTCCTTGTAATGTTCAATACAAGGGGCGAACAGCGAACTCGACCATAGAAACTGCAACCCTTTTTGCCGATTTCTTCAGAAGCGTCTATTCTACCACCTCTCTCACCAGTAACAGATCCACGGCTCTCCCATCGTATGACATGAATTTGCCGAATTTCCGATTTTCCACCAGAGAAGTATTAGTGCTTTTGCAAGGCCTTGATGCCTCAAAAGGTTCTGGTGTTGACGGACTGCCACCTTCAGTAATCAAAAGTTGCACTATCGAGTTGGTTAATCCAATAACTATAATGTTCAATCGTTCCCTTGCTGAAGGCACATTTCCGACCATGTGGAAAACCGCCAGAATGATACCGATCCACAAAGCAGGAGCTATTAACAACGTAGAAAATTATCGTGGAATATCGATACTGTGCTGCCTCGGAAAAGTCTTCGAAACCGCTGTCCATCGTGTCTTGTACAATGCTGCGAAACCAATCATCAACGAATTTCAGCACGGATTTGTTGAACACCGCTCCACAACCTCAAATTTGATGGTTTACGTCAACACGCTCTTTCCTGCAATGGAATCCCGAACCCAAGTAGACTCAGTGTACGTAGATTTTTCGAAGGCCTTCGATTTAGTTCCGCATAGTCGTATAATCGAAAAACTAACACAACTGGGTTTCCCGAGTTGGATTGTCATCTGGCTGAAGTCGTATCTCACTAATCGTAGAGCATTCGTTCAAATTGGTCATGAGGTTTCTGCTGATTTCATGATTACATCCGGGGTTCCACAAGGAAGTGTTCTTGGACCTCTACTATTCATCCTATTCATCAACGAGCTAGCAGACCGATTATCATCTGGAAAACTATTTTTCGCCGACGATCTAAAAATGTTCCGAATAATAACATCCGTTTTAGACTGTGCAGAGTTGCAGAATGATATCGATCAACTTTTAATCTGGTGTGACGAAAACGGGATGCGTGTTAACATAACAAAATGCAAAGTGATCACCTTTACCCGCAGTCAATCGCCAATTCGATACTCCTACAAAATTGGCACTGATTTACTCGAACGGGTTGATTCCATTCGCGACCTAGGAGTGATTATGGACAGTCAGTTGAGGTTCAATGAGCACGTCGAGCTGACAGCAGCCAAGGCACGGTCAGTGCTAGGTTTTATTCGTCGCCACGCAACATTCATCACTGACATCTACGCTTTAAAGGCTCTCTACTGCAGTCTAGTTCGTAGCATACTTGAATATGCCGCACCAGTCTGGGCACCTCATCATGTTACGCAAATTCTGAAACTGGAGCGGATACAGAGGTTTTTCATCAAATTTGCCCTTCGGCAGCTTCCGTGGACGAACCCCGAAGATTTGCCACCATACAACTCACGTTGTCAATTGATCGACCTGGAAACGCTTGCTAATAGACGTATCAAATTGCAGCGTGTGTTTATATTTGATTTACTCACGAATCGCATAGATTGCTCTGCACTACTTCAAAACATAAACGTCCACGTTTCACCACGAATCCTTCGAAATTATGATGCGCTTGTTCTACCAGTTCACAGGACGGATTATGGGTTCTACAGTCCTTTTAATGTTTGTATTCGTGCATTTAATTCAGTTTTTTATCTGTTTGACTTTGATGTAAGTAAGAATATGTTTGTAAGTAGGATTAAGAATATAGGTTAAGAAACAGTCTGTACGATGATTATCGAAGACCAAGAAATAAATAAATAAATAAATAAATAAATAAACAGTCAAAATTTGGGAATTTGTGATGCACTCTATGAAAAGTTACAGTATGTTGAACTTTTTTGTGAGAATTCTAGATATTCCTGTCTGAAATCACTACTCCAAATTCTTTCCGAAATTTCTAATTATTCTCCGAGGAGTTATAAAATTTCTCGTAAATTATTCTTGTAAAATTCCTCCAGAATCGAAATTAATGTAAGGTTTCTCTAGATGAAACTCATTCTATGGATCAAAAGCTCCGTAGAAATTCCTCTCGAAAATCTGCATTTCTACGGAAACTCCTCCGGAAATTCATCCACGAATTCCTCCTGGAATTCATAAAGGAATTCCTAAGGAATTCTTCCAGAAATTGTTCCTGAAGTTAATCCAAAAAACCTTCTAAAAATTCCTCCAGAAATTTTTCCGGGAGTTTTTCAAAAATTTCTTCTAGAATTTCTTCTGGAAATACCTCCAGTAAGTACTCTGAGAATTCCTCAGAAACTTTTCCGGCAATGTGTACAGAAATTTGTCCGGGAATTCCTCAACGAATTCCTCTGATAATTGATCCAGAAATTGATCCCGGAATTCTTCCAGAAATTCCTCAGGTAGTTCTTCCAGACAGTCCTTCTTCTTCTTCTTTATGGCTCTACGTCCACACTGGGACTTGGCCTGCCTCGCTTCAACTTAGTGTTCTTTGAGCACTTCCACAGTTATTAATTGAAGGGCTATCTTTGCCTGCCATTGCATGAACTTGTATATTGTGAGGCAAGTACAATGATACACTATGCCCAGGGAGTCGAGAAAGTTTTCCCGACCGGAACGGAAATCGAACCCGCCGTCTCCGGATTGGCGATTCATAGCCTTATCCACTAGGCTAACTGGAGACCCCAGTCCTCAATATTCCGTGGGGGAATTCATTTAGGAGTACCTTCGAAAATTCATCAAGACATTATTCTGGGAATTTCTCAAGAAGTTCCTCCGGGCATTCCTCATGAAACTCCTCCGCGAGGTCCTCCAGAAACTCTTCCTGTAATTCCTCCAAAACGTCCTCCGTGAATTCTTCCAGAAATTTCTCCAGGAATTCTTCCAGAAGTTCTTCTTCAAATTCCTCTAGAATTTTTTTCGTATATTCATCAATAAATTCCTCTGGAAATTACTTCACAAATTACTCCGAATATTCTTTCTGAAATTCCTTCGTGATTTCCTACAGCAAATTCGTTCAGAATTCCTCCAAAAATTTCTTCCGGAAATTCCCTCGGAAATTTCTCCAGAAATTCCTCAGGGAATACCTACAGAAACTTCTCTGGAAATTCTTCCTGAAATGCCTTTGGAAATTCATCGCGAAATTATTCCAGGAATTCCTCCAGAAGTTCCACCGGGAATTTATCAAGAAACTCCTCAGTGAGGCTCCCCAGAAACTCCTCCTTGAAGTCCCTCAAAAACTCCTCCGAGAAGTGATATAAAAATTCTTCCTTGAATTCCTCCAAAAATTTTCCGGGAACTCCTCCAGAAATTTCTCAGAAAATTCCCTTAGAAATTCCTCCGGGAATTCTTCCAGAAATTACTCCAGACACTCCTCCAGAAGTTCTTCTAGGAATTCCTCCAGAAATTCCTCAATGAATTCCTTACATGATTCCTTGAGAAACTCCTCCAAGAACTCTTCCAGAATCGCTCCGATAATTCCTCCAGAAACTTCTCCGGTATTTCCCCCAGAGATTCCTCAGTGCATTTCTCCAGCAATTTCTCCGGAAATTCTTCCGGAAACTCCTCCGGGATTCGCTTCACAAATTCATCCTGGAAATCTTGCGGGATATCCTTGAAAACTTCTATATGGATTTTTTTGGAAATGCATTCAAAAAATCTCTTCTTGATATTCTTCCGGGAATTCCACCTGAAATTCCCACGGGAAAACCTCCTGACATTCCTACGGGAATTTCTCTAGAAATTTTCCGGCTTACTGTTCTACATATTAGTAAAGGAATTGCTCTAGAAGTTTCTCCGGGAATCCCTCCAGAAATTCCTTCACAAAATTTTCCAAAATGTCCCCGGGAACTCCTCCAGAAACTCTACTTGGAACTTTGCAGAAGTTCCTCTTGAAATTTTGCAGAAATTCCTTCGGGAATCCTTCCAAAAAAATCTTCGTGAATTCCTCAAGTTTTTTTTTCGAGATTTCCTCCAGAGATTTCTTCGAGATTTTTATCAATAAACTCCTCAGGGAATTCTTCCAGAAATTCGTCTGGAAATTCATCAAAAAATCCTCAGAAAGTCCTCTGGGAATATCTCTAAAAATACCTCTTGGAATTCACGCAGAAATTCCTCTGTGATTTCCAGCAGATTTGTTTTTCGCGGGTTTCTCGAGAAAATCAACCTGAATTCCATTCAAAATTTCTTCTTGAACTTCTTCAAGAAATCCCTTCAAAAAACCCTCCAGAAATTCCACCAAAAATTTCTGCGGAAATTTATTCAACATTTTTTTCTGTAAATTCCTCCGGGAGTTTATCCAGGAATTCTTCTGAGTACTTATCTATATATTCATATGGAAAGTCCCCAAGAAGTGCCCAGAGAAATGTCCTCACAACAACCTCAAGGAATTCCCTCAGGGAAGCCTCAAAAATTCCTCTCAGGAAAGACTCAAAACATTTCTACACAGAATCCTCAAGAAACTACCTTAGGGATGCCTTAAGAAATTTCCCTAGAGGAATCCGCTCAAGGAATCCGCTCAATTGGATCGAAGGATTTCCTCAAAGAATCCTCAAGAAATTTTCTCAGAATATCTTCAAGGAATTCCCATGAGCATGACGCATTTGACAGGGATCTTCAAGAAATTTCTTCGGGGATTCCTTGAGAAATTTCCGCACGGATTACTTAAAGAATTATCTCAGCGATTCCTCCAGAAATCACCTCAGAGCACCCGCAAAGAGTTCCCCTCAGGGATAATTTAAGGAGTTTCCGTACGTATTATTTGGAGAGCTTTCTCAGGGATTACCAAAGGAAATGTTTCAGGCATTCCTTAACAAATTACCTCAAAGTTTTCTCAAGGAGTTCCTTCAAGGACTTGTCGAGAAATTGTCGCAGTGGTTATTTAAGGAATTTGGTCGGGGATTTTTTTTTATGAAATTGAGAATTCTCAAGTAATTCACTCAGGAAGTTCTCAAAAAAATCTCTCAGGGATGGCTTCTGAAGGAATCCTTAAAGAAATTCCTGGAGAAATTCTTAAAGGAGTTCCTGGAGAAAACCTCAGAGGAATTCCTGGAGGAATCCTCAAAGAAATTCTAGGAAGAATCCCCGAACGAAAATACTGGAGGAAATGACTTCTGGAGGAATTTTCAAAACAATTCCTGGAGGAGTTGAACAAAAGCTAAATTGAAAAAAATCAGGGTCGCCTAATTTTCCGGAAAACTCCAGTGGCAAACAAACATTTTCCACAGACACCACCTACTTTGAAAAATCATAACTCAAGAACGAAGCATCGTAGACACATTTTTTTGTGAAATCATAATCAAATTTTGTCAGCAATTCCTATATGTATTTCTGGAAGAAAAACCGGAGAATTTTCTGGACAAATTCCTGGCGGAATCCCTGGAGAAGCTAATGGAGAAATTTCTGAAAGAGGCATCCCTGGAGAAGTTCCTGGAGTAATGCCTGGAGCATAAGAGAAATTTCTGATGAAATTCCAAGATAAATTACTAGAAGAATTTCCAGAAGAATTTCTGGAGGAATTCCAGGAGGAATTCTTGGAGGAATTCTTGGAGGAATTCTTGGAGGAATTCATGGAAGAACTACTGGAGGAATTACTTGAGAAATCTCACGGAATAATCTTTAGAGGAATCCCTGAAGGAATTTCTGGTATATTCCTGGAGGAATTCCTGGTGGAATTTCTGGAGGAATCCGTGAAATAACTCCTGGACGGATTTCTAGAGGAATCCCTGGACTTCAAATTCATAGATTAATACCTGGAGGAAACCTGCAAGAATTTCCGGAAGAATCCTTTAGAAAAATTCCTATATAATTTCCTGAAGAATCTCCTGAAAGAATATCTGCAGCAATCTCTGAAGGATTTCCTGCAGAAATTTCTGGAGGAATGCTGTAGGAATTTCTGAAGAAATACCTGGGGTAAATTTTGGAGGAGTCCCTGGGGTGGAATTCCTGGAGGAGTCCTGGAGAAATGCCTGGATGAAATCCTGGAGGAATAACTGGGATAATTCCTGAATAAATTCCCAGAGAAATTTCTGGGGGAATTTCTGAAGGAATCTTTGGAGGATTTCCTGGAGGATTCCTGAAGAAATCCTTGAAAGAATTCCTTGAGGAATCTCAGGAGGAATTCATGCAGGAACCCCTGGAGGAATACTTGGAATAATTTTTGTAAAACTCCGGGAGGAATTTCTGGGGTAATTTCTTAAGGAGCCCCTGGAGAAATTCCTGGAGAAATTGCGGAAAGTAATTTCTGAAGGAATTCCAATAGAAATTCCTGAAGGAATACCTATGTAAATTCCTGGAGGACATTCTTAAGGAATTCCTGGGGTATTTCTGAACAAACCTCATAAGGAATTCCTGGAAAAATGAAAAATTCTTAGAGAAATTCTTGGAAAGAACCCTGCAGGAACCTAATGAGGAATTCCTGGAGATTCTTCCAGAATCTCTAGAGAAATTCTGAAAAGAATCCATGGAGAAATTTCTGAAGAAATTCCTAGAGGAGTTCTGAGAGGAATTTCTGATGGAGTTCCAGTTTATTTCTGGAAGAATTCCAGGAGCAATTTCAGAAGGCATTTCTTGAAGAATTACATCATCGGTGGAATTTCTAGAGGAATTCATGAAAGAATTCCTGGAGGAATGTGTAGAAGAAACCGTGGAGAGGAAATTCCTGGATTAATTCTTAGAGGAAACCCTGGAAGGATTTCTGGAGGAATTCCTGAAGGAATTGCTGTAGGAATTTCCGAAGAAATTCCTGGAGAAATTCCTGGATCCATTTCTGAATGAATTCCCGGAGGTATTCCTGAAGAAATACCTGGGGTAATTCCTGGTGAAATTCGTGGTAGAACTCCTGGAGGAGTCCCTGGAGAAATGCCTGGACGAAATCCTGGAAGAATTCTAGGAGGCATACCTGGAATAGTTCTTGAATAAATTTCAAAAAGAATTTCTGGAGAAATTTTTAAAAGAATCCCTTGAGGATTTCCTGGAGGATTCCTGAAAAAATATTCGAAGGAATTCCTACAGAAATCTCAGGAGGAATTCATGCAGAAATCCCAGGAAGAATAATGGGAATAATTCGTGGATTAACTCCGGGAGGAATTCCTGGGGGGAATTTTCTAGTGAATCCCTGGAGGATTTTCTAGATAAACTCTTGGAGAAATTGCGGTAGTATTTTCTGAAGGAATCCTTGAGGAATGCCTGGAGGTATCCCTATAGAAATCTCTAGAGGTATTTCTGGAGAATCTCTTGGATTAGTTCCTAGAGAAATGCCAAAAAATTTCTTAAGAAATCCCTGGAGGAAACCCTGGAGAATTTCCTTGAATAATCCCTGAAGAAGTTTCTGGACTAATGCCTGGAGCAATCTCTGGATAAATTCCTAGATGAATTCCTGGTGGAAGTTTTAGAAGAATTCTGGGAGGGACCTCTAGAAGAACTCCCGCAGCAATCTCTAGAAGAATTCCTTGAGAAACCCCGGGCTGAGTCCATGGAGAATCTCTCAAGAGAAATTTCTGAAGAAACCTCTTGAAAAATTCCTAGAGGAATCCTTGGAGAAATTTCTAGAGAAATTCTTGGAAGAATCCCTGGGAATTCTTGGAAAAATCCCTGGAGGAATCCCTGAAGCAATTTCTGGAGGACCCTCAGGAGGAATGCCTGGAAAGTTCTGGACAAATTCCTGCAAGAAGTTCTGGTCAAAGTCCTTGTGGAATCCCAGGAAGAATTCCTGGATAAATTTGTAAAGGAATTTTCGGGGAAATTCCGTGGAACTATCCCTGGAAGAATTCCTGGAGGAATTCTTGAATGAATTCCTGGAGGAATCTCGAGAGAAATTCTGGAAGCAATAACTGGAGGAATTTCTGAAGAAATTCCAAGAGAAATTTCAAAAGAAATTTCAAGAGAAATTTCTGAGGAAATTCCAAGAGAAATTTCTAGAGGAATTCCCAGAGGAATTTTTGGAGGAATTCCTGAAAGAATTGCGGTAGTAATTTCTGAAGGAATTCCTATGGGAGATCCTAGATCAATTCCTGGAGGACTTTCTGAAGGGATTCTTGGGGTAATTCTTAAGAAACCTCTTGAGGAATTCCAGGAGGCATCCTTAGAGGAATTTCTAGAGAATTACTTGGAAGAATCCTTTGGGGGGATTCTTGGAAAGAAACCTGGTGGAATCCCTGAAACAATTTCTGAAGGAACCTCAGGAGGAATTCCTGGACAAATCTCTATAGGAAATCTTGGGAAAATTCCGTGGAACTTTTTATGGAATAACTCTAGGAGATATCCCTAAATGAATACCTTGAGGAATCCCTGAATGAATTCCTGGAAGAATCTCTAGAGGAATTCTGGAAGGAATCCATGGAGAAATTTCTGAAGGAATTCCTGGAGAAATTTTTAGAGGAATTCAGAAAGGAATTTCTGATGGAGTTCCAGGAGGAATTTCCAGAAGGATTTTCTGGAGGAATTACTGCAGGAATCATCGGTGGAATTTCTGGAGGGCTCCATGAAATAAATCCCGGAGGAATGTGTAGAGAAAACCTCAGAGAAGAAATTCCTGGATTAATTCTTGAATTTTCGGAGAAAATCATAAAGGAATTCCTGGATTCATTCTTGAATAAATTCCCGGAGGAATTCGTGAGGAAATACCTGGGGTTATTCCTGGAGAAATTCTTGGTAGAACACTTGCAGGAGTCCCTGGAGAAATGCCTGAATGAAATCCTTGAGGAATGCCAGGAGGAATACCTGGAATAATTCTTGAAAAAAATCCGGGAGGAATTTCCGAAGGAATTCCTTGAAGAGTTCCTGGAGGAATCCCAAGATTCATTCCTGATGAAATACAAAGTTCGATTTCTGAGGGAATTCCAGGAGGAGTTTCTGAAGAATTCTCAGGGGAAATACAGAAGAAACTGCTGAAATCCCTGAGGAAATCCTTAAATCCTGGATTTATTCCTGGGAGAGTTTCTGAAGGAATCCCAACAAGAGTTCTAGCAGGATTTTTTTTAAATAATCCCGGAATTCGTTTTTGAAAGAATAACAGAAGAAATTTCCGGTGAATCTCAGGAGGAACTCTTAAAGTAATTTCTGAAGAAACCCGATGAGGAATATCGGAAGCAACCCCACGAGGAACTCTTTATGGAATCTCAGGAGAGCTTTCTTAGCGAATACCTGGAAGATTTTTTGTAGGAATATTCCTGGATAAAAAATGAAGAAATCAATGTCTGCAGTAATTGTTGAAGGAATACTAGGATCCCTAACGGTTTTTTTTTGTACAAATTTTTCAAGCAATTCTTGGAGTATTTTTAAATAATCTCTTAAGTAAAATTTTCTAAAATAATTTCAGGAATACATTCCTGCAGAAATACTTCGAATTATTCCAGATGCAATTATTGGAGCAATCTCTAGTGGAATTCTGGAAGGCATATATGGAGAAATCCCTGTAGAAATCTCCGAATACCTGCAGAAATACCTTAAAGGATCTCTAGTGAAATTCCTGAAGGAAACCTCGAAAAAAGCATTGAAACAATTACTGGAGGAACCTCTAAATATATCCCAGGACAAATCCCCGAAAAAAAATGTCTAGTGGAATCCCTAGATGAATTCTTGATTGAATTTCTGGAAGAAGCCATGATGGAATCACTGATGCAAGCTATTGAAAAAAAATCTTGGAGGAACTGTTCGTACTCGTATAGCTTACGAAACTGTGAACCAAACTAAAACAGTCATTTTGATTACCCAAAACTACAATACCGATTTGCATATTCACATATCGGGCACCCATCCCGCTCAAAACTCATCTCAAGTCAGCCCCCCCCCCCCCCTAGGCCCCCTCCAGAAAGAAAAATTCTAGCTACGCTAGCTGCTTAATAGAGGTAGGATACAAGAGATAGCACACAACTTGTGCTGCTACCCTCATGTCGATACCATGTTACAGTAATGTAATGCAGCTGTTTCTGTTTGTCGCTCATTAATCAGAATATCCGGCAAAGCTCGTACCATTTTATCTCTGTCGATTACTTGAAATGGGTTTCCCGATTGTATTGAGACGTTCAAATAGTTCCACGCTGATTACAATTACAATTCGAACGCATTGAGGGAGCAAAGTCTACATATGTATGGTTGATCTCTTTCCTCTGCAAAACTCCTCCAAGATAAGAAATGGGGGTGTGCCGGGGTATTGTTGATTCACTCGAAATTGTAAAAAGGCTTCCACTGATTATCATGTTTTGTATGAATTATAATGTCTTCAATCGCAAACTCGGCTGTTCGAGTCCGTATGAAGTTGATCATCAATATTAACTTCTTTTCTCGATCAGCCTAGATAGCTGTGTAGTGTCGGTAGCGATTGTCTCAATTGGCTAAGAATAACACTACGGACCGCCTGTTCCGGTGGTAAGAATCCACCAACAGGTGACCCCTAATTCATGGTGTGATGCGGCTTTATGCTTACCGTGCCTAGGAATGAATGGCTAGGGGGGTCTAATAAAAACCTAACCGCTAACGGAGCCTGTGGATTACCAGGGCGCGCTCCACAGTATGTGGCCCTTACTGCGCTAACCGGAGCAATGGTGCAGTGGACGTTGTGTTTCTCCGAGACAATCAGCTGCCCTTCTTTAGTCTCACTTGAGGCTAAATAAGGGCGGGATTATGAAGATGTTGTTAATTAGTTTAAATTTTCACCTATATGGTTTCGCATTATGCGATTTACACAGTGTATTCTGTGTATCCTCGCCTTTGGCGTTTTCCAATCGATACCGATTTGGTTTTATTGTTGCTGTTCTTTGTTGTGCTGTTGTTGCGAAGAGTTTAATCTTACCTAGTTTGGGTAGTGGCTACGGTTAAGATAGCTCAGATCAATCTTCAGCATAAAAGAACAGCAACGACCAATCTTTGCAGACTTATGCTAAATGGTACAGCCCAAGTGGCCTTGGTACAAGAACCTTACTTTCGTAAGGGAAATTTCTATCTAGGAAACCTTGTGAACCCGGTGTTTGCCACTTTCAGTAAACATGAAATGACAAACTCGCGTGTCTTGCCTCGAGCCTGTGTGCTTGTCAACAACGCAATAGTTGCTACACTCATCTCTGAACTAACCACCAGAGATGTATGTGCTATCACAATTGATGTATCTGTTGGAAACCTCAACAGGAAATACGTCTATTGTTCTGTGTATTTACCGCATGATGAACCATCCCCTACGGATGCTTTCAAACAAGTCATCGCATACTGCACTTCAAAAGGCCTTCCGCTAATTGTTGGCAGTGATGCTAATGCTCACCATATCATCTGGGGCAGCTCAGACATTAACTTGAGAGGCTCCAGTTTGATGGAGTACTTAAGTAGTACAGATCTTGCATTACTTAACATAGGCAACCGCCCAACCTTCATGGTATCTGCTAGAGAGGAAGTGTTAGATATAACGCTTTGCTCTAGCAGAATTAGCCACGAGCTAACTAATTGGCATGTGTCAGATGAAGAATCTTTATCTGACCATCGTTACATCTTTTTTGAACATTTAAATATTACTTCGCAAACATTGCGTTCCTCGGTCAACAAACTGGGATCTTTATACTGATTTGGTTGCAGCCAAATTTCATGGATATTCACCATCCATTGACACTCCAAGTGATTTAGATGATGCCGTTGATACTACAACGGCCTTCATCATGGAAGCTTTTGAAGAAGCCTGCCCTCGGCGGTCTGTGAAGATCACAAGAGGAACCCCTTGGTGGAACTCTGATCTGGCGAAACTCAGGAAACAATGTAGAAAGAGTTGGAACAGACGACGTTCGGCTGGTTCGGAGGCTTTCAGGTCGGCTCGCAAGGCCTACAGGAAAGCTCTCCGGTCTGCTGAACGATCCGGCTGGAAAAACCTTTGTACAAATGTTTCCAGCTTGAGTGAAGTCAGTCGGTTAAACAAAATCCTTGCGAAATCTAAGGATTTCCGGGTGAACGAACTTCGTTTGCCAAATGGCGATCTGACTTCCTCTGATGAGGAAGTTCTGGAATGCTTATTCAGCACACACTTCCCTGGATGTGTGGATATTACATCTTCGGATGATCCTGATGTATTTTCTTGTAGTTATGATTCTTTGGCTTCGGCTCGGAGTATTGTAACTATTGAACCGATTGAGTGGGCTCTTAATAGCTTTGCTCCTTTCAAATCTCCTGGGGCAGATGGGATTTATCCTATTTTGCTTCAGAAGGGATTTGATTATTTCAAACATGTTTTGAAAAAACTACTTGTTTGCAGTTTTGCTACAGGGTATATTCCCAAATCCTGGCGGGATATTACTGTAAAGTTTATTCCGAAAGTGAGTCGTGCGTCGTATGAAGAAGCAAAGAGTTTCAGACCTATCAGTTTGACCTCTTTTCTTCTGAAATGCTTAGAACGCATTGTGGATCATCACATCCGTGATGTTCATCTGGCCAACGTGCCTCTTCATGTGAACCAACATGCCTACCAATCTGGTAAGTCCACTGTGACTCTTTTACACAAGGTTGTTTACGATATCGAGAAAGCATTCGCTCAAAAGCAATCTTGTTTGGGTGTTTTCTTAGATATCGAGGGTGCCTTTGACAACGTGCCTTTCGATGCCATATTGGAAGCCGCACGGAGTCATGGTATATCTCCAATGATTTCCAATTGGATTCATCAAATGCTCAAAAACCGATATCTCTTCTCGACATTGCGTCTAGCAGGGATTAGGAAATTGAGTGTTTGTGGATGCCCCCAAGGGGGAGTCTTATCACCGCTTTTGTGGAATCTCGTAGCAGATACGCTATTGAGGCAACTCAATAATAGCGGTTTTCCTACTTATGGTTTTGCCGACGACTACCTAACATTGTTAGTTGGTATGTGCATCAGCACCCTTTTCGACCTGATGCAAAACGCCCTTCAGGTAGTTGAGGGTTGGTGTCGCCAATATGGCCTTTCGGTTAATCCGAGTAAAACATCTATTGTTCTTTTCACGGAAAGGCGAAACCGTAATGGCGTTCGACCTTTGCGTCTCTTTGATTCTGAAATCGATGTGACTGAACAGGTAAAGTACGTTGGAGTCATTCTTGATTCCAAGCTTTCCTGGACACCTCACATTGAGTTCAGAATCAAGAAAGCTTGTATGGCCTTCGGGCAATGCCGGCGTACTTTTGGTACAACTTGGGGTCTAAAACCCAAGTATATCAAATGGATTTACACAACTGTGGTTCGGCCAATATTGGCTTATGGATGTCTTGTGTGGTGGCAAAAGGGTGAAGTGAGAACGGTCCAATCAAAATTAGGCCATCTCCAAAGGATGTGCTTAATGGCGATGTCTGGAGCGTTCTCTTCAACTCCTACGGCAGCGCTAGAAGTTCTCTTTGACGTTGCCCCACTACACATTCATCTCAAACAAGAAGCCCTTTCTTGCACTTAGCGGTTACGGGTACTCGGTCTACTAGAGGAAACTCCTGTGAACCGCACATCAACACACACCTCGTTGTTTCCACTTTTAGTGAATTGGGACAAAATTGTCCTTGCTCCAAGTGATCTTACAATTGCTTGTAATTTTCCATATAGGACATTTTCCACGAAATTCCCTTCCCGGGAAGAGTGGACATCTGGTTATCTGGAAAGAAGTATTTCAGACGGCATCGTATGTTACACTGATGGCTCCCTTCTCGAAGGTCGAGCAGGTGCTGGTGTTTATTCTCGTGAGCTAAGGCTGTATCAGTCTTACTCACTTGGTAGACACTGCACCGTTTTTCAGGCCGAAATCTTTGCTCTTATGTGCGGAGTGCAATCAGCACTTCAGCAGCACGTAATGGGCAAAGTAATATACTTCTGTTCAGATAGCCAGGCTGCTATTAAAGCACTTGCTTCGGCCAACTCCAGGTCGAAGATAGTTATCGCTTGTCGAACTCAAATCGAGGAGCTGAATTCAGCAAACGCTGTTCACCTTCTATGGGTACCTGGTCATTCTTCCATCGCTGGAAATGAATTGGCTGATGAGTTAGCTCGCTCTGGAGCATCACATGACTTCACTGGCCCTGAGCCAGCTATTCCGATATCGAAGTGTTGGATTAAGTTTCAGATTCACACCTGGGCTGTCACTCAACACAGACAATATTGGAATAGTTTGGAGTCATGTCGTCAAATCAAATTGTATAGTGCTGAGCCATCTCTACGGGTGGCGAAGTATCTAACTAATCTGTCTAAGCAGAATTGCAGCATGCTGGTCAAAGCATTGACTGGCCACTGCCGACTCAGCTATCGCATGGCGAATATTCAGCAAGCTGATTCATTTGCCTGTGATAGCTGTGAATCCGATTATGGAACTTCGTATCATTTGATATGTAACTGTCCAGTTTTCGCGCAACTGCGTTTCCGAGTATTCGGTAAACACTTATTAAGTGAAACTGACTTCAGAAACCTGAATCTTCAGGATATTCTGTTGTTCTTAACCCGCTGTGGTAAAGAGCTATAGGCTCTCTTTCGCTTTATGCGTTATTACAGTGCCCTTTTCAGGGCGCTGTTTGAACCCATTGTGGTACGCTTGTGCGTTAGTACCCTCTTCCAGGGTATTTTTCCTATTTCCCTACCTGTCCCTATCCCCATCCAAATCCTTTTTCCTTCCTCTTCCCTCAGGTAGATGATGAAATAGGCTGCTATTTTGGCGATGGCACAAATGTCCCAAATGGAGGATAACGTGCCTCTGGAGCCGGCCTTCTGATACCTGATACCCCTAAAATGCAAAGTCCTTTGTGGACGACCCCTAAGTAACGTAAAATGCAATTAGTATGACTGCTGCCTAATCTCTGAAGGATACAAGAGATAGTACACTACTTGTGCTTCTACCTTCATGTCGATACCATGTTACGGTAATGTTATGCAGCTGTTTCTGTTTGTCGCTCATTAATCAGAATATTCGACAAGGCTCGCACCATTTTATCTCTGTCGATTACTTGAAATGGGTTTCCCGATTGTATTGAGACGTTCAAATAGTTCCACGCTGATTACAATTACAATTCGAACGCATTGAGGGAGCAAAGTCAACATACGGTTGATCTCCTCTGCAAAACTCCTCCGAGATAAGAAATGGGGGTGTGCCGGGGTATTGTTGATTCACTCGAAATTGTGAAAAGGCTTCCACTGATTATCATGTTTTGTATGAATTATAATGTCTTCAATCGCAAACCAGCTCCTTCCTTCTATACTGGATTTCCTATCCCTTTAGGTCAGTTATGCGATTATACAATCAAACCGCAAGCAGTGCGCATTTTAGCGCACTCAAATTTGTACAGTACCGACAATACCCGCCTCTTTCATATCTCGCCAGATCAATGTTCACAGCTGCTGAGTTCAGTAGCTGGTGAAGTACCACGCTAACTAGTCGTATTTGCCTGTTTAATTATACAACCCCCCGCGAGCCCGGCTGGACTCGTATCTGCTATTAAAATTGTAGAGTGCGAGTAGCTGCGAATAGTGCTTCAACTGTTTGCTCATATACTTCAGGGACCACTTATACAATGCTGTAAATTAAAATTTTCTCTCGTGATTTACCAGTACTTTGATTGATGTTCGTTGATGATCATTTTAGGTTGAAAATCAGTCGTAAGAAGCTGATCCTGCTGATGGTGGGTACCATCGTGGGGGTAACCGTGTTTACACTGGCCGCTGTCTATGTGCTGCACGAGGAAGAGGTGGAGGACGTTCTGGACATCGATGACGATGAAGATGAAGGCGGAAGTAAACGGGTTGGAGCGGTTGCTTCCAATGCATACGAGTGCGCTGAGATTGGGGCGGATATTCTGCGGGCGAACGGCTCGGCAGCTGATGCCGCTATCGCGATGATGATCTGCGAGGAGATAGCCTGCCCGGAGAGTGCAGGGATTGGTGGCGGATTTCTGCTCACGCTGTATGAGCGTGAAACTGGGAAGGTGCTGGTGATGGATGCTCGAGAGATTGCCGCACGGGCTTCTAGGGAAGATATGTTTGTAAATTTCAAGAATGGGACAGCTCACGGGGCGTTGGCTATAGCGACACCTGGTGCGCTGAAGGGCTACTGGGTGCTACATGAGAAGTTCGGAAAACTACCTTGGAGGAAATTGATCGAGCCGTCGATAGAGCTTTGCTACAGAGGACACATTGTGAATCCGTACATGGAAGATGCCATGCTGGACATTCGTAAGGAGATATTGGAAACACCATCCTTGCGTGAGATTTTTGTAAATCCGGAAACGGGGGATGTGTGGAGAGACGGCGACCGTATTTATAGACCCGACTTTGCAGAAACTCTCAAAGTGATAGCTGACGAGGGATCAAATGCGTTGTACTCTCGAAACGGATCACTTCTACCAAAACTTATGCAGGACTTGAAGGAATTCGGGAGCATTCTAACGGAAGAAGACTTCTACAGATATGAGTAAGTATATTATCGCATAAGTCTTCCGAATACAAATCATCCACTCGTTACAGACCCCGATGGTTTACTCCCGTATCGACCAAGGTGCGAGGAGACAACACCGTCTACAGTGCCGCACTTCCGGGTGGAGGCACCATCCTGGTGCACATGCTGAACGTCCTCAATGGATACCCAAATCTGAATCCAAACGATCCGGTAACGTGGCAACGGGTCGTGGAAACGTTCAAGCACGCCTACGGAGTTCGTACCCGCTTGGGCGATCCCTCGTTCGTCCCGGGAATCGAAGAGCTGCTCCGCAACCTTACCGACCAAGGCTACGCTGACAACATCCGGGATAAAATCAAGGACGACCGAACGTTCTACGACTACGACTACTACGGAGCAGATTTCTCGCCATCGGAAGACCACGGGACGGCTCACGTTTCGGTGTTGGCGCCAAATGGCGATGCCATAGCCGTCACCAGTACGATCAACGATTAGTAAGTTTCCAAATAACTTCCCCATCCGCCGTTCCCTACAACCTCTCTCTAATTCCAGCTTTGGTGCCCAACTGCGATCCCCACGCACGGGGATCATCCTCAACGGAGAGATGGACGATTTTTCCGTCCCCGGAGTTATCAACATCTTCGGAGTCCCCGCATCACCGGCAAATTTCATTGCTCCAGGAAAGCGTCCCCTTTCGTCCATGTCCCCCACCATTGTGGTGGACGGTAAAGGAAACGTCCGGCTGATCGCAGGAGGTGCTGGAGGAACGAGAATCACCACGGCAACGCTCCAAATTATTCTACGCAAAATGTTCTTCGGACAGAGTTTGGAGTCGGCGATGGATGGCTTCAGAATACACCACCAGCTGGCGCCGATGGAGGTGGAATACGAGGATGACGTAGACGAGACAGTACTGGAACAGCTGCGGGCGCGAGGACACTCACTGAAAAAGGTTAAACGAGTCGCTACCATGACGGCGGTGGCTAGGGAGGACGACAGCCGGGTGACGGCTGCTTTCGATCCAAGGAGGCCGGGCAGTGTTGCGATAGTTGAGCTGTAGGAGGGGGTGCTGATTGATAACAGCAGCGTTAATGTGATATTTGTTTTATCTCAGAATGTAGGGTAATTAAGGTAGGATGATAATAAAGTGCCACCGATAGATTAAACGGAAGAATTAGAGCGGTATGTATTATCTTTTGTTTTTTTTTTCGTTTTTTGAGGGGCTTCTGCATCCAATGCGCCGAAATTGTGTGACATGATAATCATTTGATATCAGTCTTATAGCTGTTTTTATGGCGTTCAGTTCGCACACAAAATTCCATCAGCTGTTTTTTGTGACCGATGGGAAACCGTACTTCTAATCAATGGGTGTAACAGCGAAATGTAAATCTTATCACAGGAAGCAGATAAGCTTTCCATTGCGTTTTTTTTTTTACTATAGGGATTAAGAGGGGTACTGAGAAAATGCGTAGTAGGGCATATTGCATTGGTAGCGGTGAAGCGCCGCTAGCAAAACAAAACAAACTGCTTCTGGGCATTTGAGATGAGGCCGAGGAGGTTTCCATGAAATTCGCAGAGAGCCCAAAAACAAAGGATTCCGAAGGAGCTTCAGGGGCGATTCAAGAGGTTGTTTCAGGGGATTTTAGGAGCTTTTTAAGGGCGTTCCGCCAGGTTTCGTTAATGTTTTAGTGGGATTACGGGGATTTTAATAGTATCAAGGGAGTTTCAGGGAAATTTCAAGGGGTTTTAAGGGCGATTCAGAAGAGTCTCAGGAGCCTTCAAAGAGCATTACAAGGGGTTTCATGGGCGTTTGGAGGCTCTTCAAGAAGTTTCAGAAACGTTTTAAGGGCCGTTTCAATGAGATTACGGAGATCTCAGGGGTGTTTCGAAAAATTTCAGGTCAGGGCCATATCACGACGTTTTAGGAACATACATAACGCACCTGAGACCATCCGAACCCCCCAAAATGCCTCCGCAATGCCCCGCAACCCGATTTAGTACTATAACACCTTAGGACCCCATATAACGCACCTGGAACCTTTCCAAACCCCCAAAAACGCCTGAGTAACGCCTCTGAAACTAGCTGAAAATTCTCTGATGCTATCTGAAATACCTCCGAAATTCTCCTAAACCCCCTTGAACCCCATGTAACGCACCTTAAACCCTCCGCGACCACCGAAAACGCCTCCGTAACGCCGCTGAAATTTCCCCGAAAATACTCTGAAATTTTCTGGAATGCCTCCGAGATCCTCCTAAAACCCTCCTATGTTCTTCTTCTTCTTTATGGCTCTACGTCCCCACTGGGACTTGACATGCCTCGCTTCAACTTAGCGTTCTTTGAGCATTTCCACAGTTATTAATTGAAGGGCCTTCTTTGCCTGCCATTGCATGAATTTGTATATTGTGAGGCAAGTACAATGATACACTATGCTCAGGGAGTCGAGAAAATTTTCCCGACCCGGATGGGAATCGAACCCGCCGTCTCCGGATTGGCGATCCTTAGCCTTAACCACTATGCTGACTGGAGACCCCTTGTAACGTACCTGAGACCCTCCTAAACTTCCGAAAACGCCTGCATAACGCCTCGGATATCTGCCGAATATGCTCTGAAACGTCCTGAATGACCTCTGAAATCCTCCTCAAACCCTCTCGGATATCATGTAACGCTCCTGAGACCCTCAGATACCCCAGAAAACATTCCATAACGCCTCTGAAAACCGACGAAAATGCTCTGAAAATTTCTGGAATGCCTTCAAAACCCCTCTAAAACTTTCGCGGGTCACATGTAACGCTCCTGAGACCCTCCTAAACCTACGAAAACGCAATGCCTCTGAAACCCACTGATAATCCCCAGAAACTCTAATATCCACGGAAAATGATCTGAAACTTCCTGAAATGCCCTCAAAATCTCACTAAAGTCTCCTCGGACCCCATGTAACGCACCTCAGACCCTTCGAAAAGGCCTGTGTAACGCCTTTGAAACCCGCCGAAAATGCTCTGAAACTCAAGTCAAGTCAAGTGTCATTTCAAACTCCGATCGTCTTGATTTGTGTTACAATCATGGTGCCCATATGCTGTATTCAAGGCATACAACATGCATACATCGAATCTAGTGTGCTATGATAGTATGTAACATAAGCCATGGATTCGTAATCTGTACAGTGCTCAACAATCTGTGTAATACAGATTAATCTGTATACTTCATTACACCATCAAAGCTAGCCATGAAATTGCTTGACACTTCTTAGGTCATTTTGTCATGTCACACACATGCGCGAGAAAGACGGATCATATATTCTACATTTTCGATCTTGTTACCGTCCTTTTCAGGCTCCTTTCAAATCATTACAACGATAGAGGTAAAAAAGTACTACATATACAGTTCACTGCATGAAAACCCTAGGGAGCCTTTAAAACGCCTCTTAGACTTCCAAGTAGCTTCCTGGAATTGCTTTGGATCCCCTGAAACCCCCTGAGTCACGTAGAACCGATTGAGGCCCCTTGAGACGCCATTCAATCCCCTTAAACGCTCCTGAGACTTCCTGGTGCTTTTGAAAGGTCTTTGAATTCCTTTGAAACGCCCCTGAGACCCGCTGAAACTCCTCTGGAGCCCTGAAGACCCATTGGATCTCACATTAGACCCACTGAAGCACCCCTAAGACCCCATGAAGCAAACCTGATACCCACTGGAACCTCCTACGGCCGCCTGAGAGGATCCTGAATAAAAAGACAACTACACCGTCTTGGACCTTGCGGCCTCTACAGACTGAACACTACAAACATTTGACAACGGACAACACATATTACACCCAGTGGCCCAGTGGAGAATTTTCCGTTTGACGAAAAGTTTTTCCCGACTGGAGCGGGAATGGAACCCACACTCCGAGGCTTACGAGATACTTAAACGACTGACGCCGCTAACCGCTCGACCACGGAAGCCCATATAACGCCCCAGAGACCTCCTAGACCACCTAAAACTCCCTGGGACTCCCTCGAAACGCCCTTAAGAACTCCTGGTGCCCCACTGAAACCCCTAGGGCTGAAACGCTCCGGCAACCTCTTATTGCTCTCCTCTATAAACGACCCCAGGTTGCCGTTGCCATAGTTACCGTTATCATTACATTTACTTGAGCACAGTATTGGTTCTGATTAGATTTTTATCTTTTTGTGCAAGGCATTAAATTTTAATGCAAGGCATAAAAAGGTGCATAAATTGAAAGTGCATAAAAATAAACTTCATAAAAAAGGTTTTAGTTCAGCAAATTTCCCTACTCTTACGCTGGAGAGCTTATACTCTCCCAAATTTTATGCCGCCGTCTATCACCGATTGCAAGAGAGTTCGTGGGGCAATATCAGGCTGGATTCATGGGTGAACGCGCTACAACGGACCAGATGTTCGCCATCCGCCAGGTGTTGCAGAAATGCCACGAATACAACGTGCCCACACATCACTTGTTCATCGATTTCAAATCGGCGTATGATACAATCGATCGAGAACAGCTATGGCAGATTATGCACGAATACGGATTCCCGGATAAACTGATACGATTGATCAAGGCGACGATGGATCGAGTGATGTGCGTAGTTCGAGTATCAGGGACACTCTCGAGTCCCTTCGAATCTCGCAGAGGGTTACGGCAAGGTGATGGTCTTTCGTGCTTGCTGTTCAACATTGCTTTGGAGGGTGTAATAAGAAGAGCGGGGATAAACACGAGTGGGACGATTTTCACGAAGTCCGTTCAGCTGCTTGGTTTCGCCGATGATATTGATATTATTGCTCGTAAACTTGAGACGATGGCGGAAACGTACATCCGACTAAAGAGTGAAGCCAGGCGAATCGGACTAGTCATTAATGTGTCGAAGACAAAGTACATGATGGCAAAGGGCTCCAGGGAGGAATCACCGCGCCCGCCACCCCGAATTCATATCGACGGTGATGAAATCGAGGCGGTTGAAGAATTCGTGTACTTGGGCTCACTGGTGACCGACGACAACGACACCAGCAGAGAAATTCAGAGGCGCATTGTGGCAGGAAATCGTGCCTACTTTGGACTCCGCAGAACTCTACGATCGAATAAAGTTCGCCGTAACACGAAGTTAACCATCTACAAAACGTTGATTAGACCGGTCGTCCTCTATGGGCACGAAACATGGACCCTACGTGCAGAGGACCAACGCGCCCTTGGAGTTTTCGAACGGAAGGTGATGCGTACCATCTACGGCGGAGTGCAGATGGAAGACGGGACTTGGAGAAGGCGAAAGAACCACGAGCTGCATCAGCTGCTGGGAGAACCAACCATCGTCCATACCGCGAAAATCGGGAGGCTACGGTGGGCGGGTCACGTCATCAGGATGTCGGATAGCAACCCGACTAAAATGGTTCTCGAGAGTCATCCGACCGGTACAAGAAGACGTGGAGCGCAGCGAGCTAGGTGGGTCGACCAAGTGGAGGACGATCTGCGGACCCTACGCAGAGTGCGGAACTGGAGACAAACAGCCATGGACCGAGTGGAATGGAGGCGGCTACTATGTACAGCAGAGGCCACCCCGGCCTTAGCCTGACCGGTAAGTAAGTACGCTGGAGAGCTTACTCGACAGTTTCAGTAACCGACAAGATAGCAAGGTCGATCTCCTCTCTCGAAAGGCGAACTGGGAACTCATTGCTCAAGCTAACTCAACAGCTGCTAAGCAAGCACACTTTTATCACACTGGCAAACGAGGGGCTCACTTCCTACTACTGGGCCAGTGGTCATATCGTCGGGATTGCTTTGCTGTCCACGCGCCAAAACTGAACGCAAGCGTCGCCAATCTTTCGTACAAAACATACAGTTTGGTACGAAAGTCCTGTGCACCAGAGACGATAACGACTCCGAAGTGCGAAAGCTTTCCGATCGAAATGGTTGGGAATACTAAAGGCACGACAAGTCATTGGATCAACCATGGTTGCATGCATGCAGTGCTATGATTCGTGGATTGCCCCTGGTGGATCTAGCAGATGTTCGTCAACGGCTAAAGAACAAACAAAACCTCGACCTTGTGGCTGTGCACACCACCCGGCGAAAGGAAGACCAACCAATCTCCGGGAGATCAAGGAGATTGGTCATATCATCGTTCGGTGGGATTCCTATCGCAACAAACGGGTCCAACGTAACGCAGTGCACCAACTGCCTGTACCACTGGCAATGGTACGAGAACCTGTCACCTAATAAGCAGGTGCAACAACTGTCGCGCCAACCTCAACACAAAGAAGTGTCCATCGAAGGACGTCCAAGCAAAATTGTGCGCACAGTTACCCGAAGCGCCTTGAATACCTGTAGATTCGGCAATCATCCTGCACCAGGAACCGGGCTAGAAGAGGGCACGCAAGGCCTCACCTGCATCTGCACTGAATATGACAAATTTTCCCGCGCTTCCAAACAACTCGGTAACCGGCGATTCATGGGACGACGAAAAGTAAATCACCCTGCCTAAGACAACCGAGCGGCGTATCGAAACCCACATTAGAGCCGGAGTGCATACTAGCGCTCCGGCCCCTCACCCGAGGAAGCAATCGAAAATCTCTACAGTTCAGTCGAAATGTGGTCCTTTCTCACCGTGTTCCACAGTGCATGTGTGGACAGCAATGGCACGACGAAGCTCTTCATAGAGTACCTACGAAAGCTCACAACCAATCGGTCCAACTCTATGGCGGCCGGTGATCTCATTGCCCGCAACAGATTCTGGCTGAACCAGAGGAGCAACAGGGAGACTGGAGACTGCACAGCACACTGACGCTCTTAGCCGACGATAGCAACCCGATCAGAAAGACATAACAAAAACACAACATAATTATATCAACGGTTGATATCTATATCAAGGTTTGTTATATTTAGATATATTTGTTGGAATCGGTACGAAAACTAGTTTGTATTATTTCAAGGTTCTAACAATGTCAGTTACAATAAATGAATATGTGATTTGATTTACATCAACATTATAACAAACTCAGTAATAATTTTTAAAATGCAATGTGTAACTAATCAATATTTTTCGGTAGTGTTTAGTGCGTAAATTAACCGTTGTATGGCGCCATTGTGTTTAGAAAATACACAATTGTTGATATCCTTTATTATATGAACTAACAAAAAAGGTCATGTCTTCATCAAATTTATACAGAAAGCTTAACAAAGTCAGGTGAAAAATGAGGTAAGCAACTCCATCATTACGTGATGATATTGGGTAATTTTAAATGTTTCTTATCATGATTCAGATCACCTGCACAGTTCGAATGCTCAGCAAAGTTGTTCATGATTCTTGAAATTCTCGAATGGTGTAAAATTTTATGAACAATTTCACTACTACGAGCTATTTGATATGTTAAATCTCATTATTCTGCTGTCCTAGGAAGTTCAGATCATCACTCATCAGCGAAGTTGTCGAGAAGTCCTTGGTTTTCAAGTGGAAAATGTTATATGTGATTGAACCGCGGCGTTTACATTTGCTTACAGGGTTTTGTACATGTCTTACAGGTTGAATGTTTATGATGGATTGCTACGGAGTATTTTCAGAAAACATTTCTAGAGATATTAAAAGTATTTCTCATGTAGGTCTTCTAGGGAGCTCACTAGAAGTTCTTCCAGAGATCTCTCCGAGAGTTTTCTCAACGATTCCTACGTGAATTCTTACTGACGATTCTTCAGTCAAATATTCAAATATTTCTCCAAAAGTTCTTGAAGAGATTTCCCCTAGAGTTTCTCCAGAAATTGTGGTTGAAGAATTCTTCAACAACTTCTCCAAGGATTTCTTAAGAAAGGCTTCCGATGATTCCTACGAAAAATTACTCTAAAGATTCCTACGGTAATTCCTCCAAGGAATTCCTCTAGAGATTTTTTCCAATAATTTTCAAAGGATTCCTCCTGGAATTTCTGCAAAAAAAAAACAATAAGAAATTCCTCCACGTATTCTTCCGGATAATCCTCTAAGGAATTCTTCAACAATTCCTCCATGACTATTTCCATGACCTCCTCTTTGAATTCTTTAAAGAACTTTGCCCCAAAGATTGGTTGAAAGATTATTTCATATACATGTTGGGATCTCAAGTAAACCACTCTTATGAACCATCATCTCTGATCATAGAACACGAAAATACATTCCAATTTACCAATTATATTTCCCTGACCAGATCACGTCGCCTTTGATCTTTCGGAGCTCTCAACTTAAACTACTAATATGAATTCAATTGTACAGTATACATATCATTCGTGGTAGGGATTTTTCGCAAGGTTTAACTTAAGTTTAAAATCCAACATACATTTCGTCCCTTGAGAATTTCTTCAGAGAATCCAAAAGGGAGATTCTTTAAGACATTTTTAGCAAATTACTTCAGCCTATGGGCATTAGTATGGGACAAACATCAAATTCTCGCTCCAGTTGACTTTTTTGATTCCATTTAGGTCCCATATGAAGTGTACAAAATTTCAGCGCAATCGGTGAAACTATAATTTAGCGCAAGCGGTTCAAAGTTTTCATATGATTTACTATGGGAAAAGTTACACTTTCAGATAAAAAATCCCAGATGTCGCCCCTTGTCTCCTTAATTCAAATCGTTCAATGCTTCTTGTAGAAAAATCATTTATGAAACTTTCCTTCGAAGTCCGCAAAACAATCGGATGCTTGTGGAAAAAGTTATTGATTTATTACCGATTAGTCATCCAACGAACGGCTTTTTGTTTTGTTTTATCAGCAGCACTGTAACTGCTGCCTTGGCTGCTGCTGTTTCTGGGGGTGATGATGCCTCCCACCACCCCATGCAACAACGGCAGCAGCAGTGCTGCTGATAAAACAAAACAAAAAGTCGTTCGTTGGATCACTAATCGGTAATAAATCAATAATTTTTTCCACAAGCATCGAATCGTTTTGTGGTCTTCGAAGAAAAGTTTCATAAATGATTTTTCTACAAGAAGCGTTGATCGATTTGAATTAAGAAGGCAAAGGGCGTCCTCTGGGATTTTTTGTTTGAAAGTGTAACTTTTCCCATAGTAAATCCTATGCAAACTTTGAACCGCTTGCGCTAAATTATAGTTTCTCCGATTGCGCTGAAATTTTGTACAGTTCATATGGGACCTAAATGGGATCTACAAAGTCGACTGGAGCGAGGATTTATTTTTCCCATACAAGCGTGTCCCATACTAATGGGCATATATGCATCACAAATTCCTCAAAGGATTCTCTGTCAGGGAAAATCTATCAGAAATTCTGAAGGGTCTCAGTCATTAATTAAGTTCTAATTTTAAAGTTGAACTTTTCAATCCAATTCCAATTTCTTCGAAATTTCTTGAGTGCGATTTTGGAGGCAAAGTGAAAAAGACGCTTCTTTTCATTCGGGCCGGTCGCGTCGTCGTCGTCGTCGCCGATTTGATTGTGCTTATCTTCGTACGGGGCGGTTTAGTGTGATTTGCCTCCAAAGTGAAGAGGCCGCTTTTTTTTCATTCGGACCGGCCGCGTCGTCGTCGTCGTCATTTTGAATGTACACATCGTCGTACCCTTGTATAGTTGTAACGGTTCAGTGTGATTTCGGAGAAGAGGCCAGTTAGTGGAAGATGCTGCAGCACATACGCACTGGACACTTCGAAGGATGTTTATTGGTGAGCTCGTTCCATTTTATCATAATAACTACTGCTAAAGGATGTATAAAATTCTGCTCTGGTTTTTGTGTATTTATCTAACAAATATTGAAAAGTTCGTCACGTCATGTGTCGGCGCTAGTTTCCAATGCACATTCAGTTAATAATAAATATCTTTGCATTTTTTGCATTTACACAAAAATTTGAATGGTTCGTCATCTTACTAATACTAAAAATAAAACTTCACTCTAAAAATTGATTACCCAAAAATGAGTTAATTTTTACACTACTTAATTATTACCCAATATATTACTGAAGTTCTTCCTGACAAAGAAGATGTTTTTAAAAAGGGTTCACAAACAAGACTGACTTTATTTCTCTGTCTGAATTTAATGAAACCTACCTAACGCTCCATTATTCCTGTGTCAGCAAATTCCACGATCAGGTGGTAGTCGAAGTCCAAGTCTTCGATGTGCCCTGTCAGCTGGTTAGGTGCAAACGGTCCGTCACCGTCCGTCGTCGGCGGTGGCGCAAGTCGCACGAGTGCTTACGTCAGCACGCCCGTGTAGGTGATGGTCCCGGTCTCAGCTTGCAGGTTACATGTGGCGTCGGCGTCCGAGGGGATTTTTCTTTAACTGCTCCCCCCTCAAGATTGGATCGTCCCGATACAATTTCGCAACGATCCGCGTTTCCTGTGTCGTTGTCTAAGCTGGTGCCGTTTGGCTTCGTCTTCCTCGTGTATAAAGAATAGAGGCCGATGCAAATTCCTAAAATGATACAAATGGAGGATAACCCCAAACTTGTGGTTGTTTGGAGGAAATGCCGGTTTTTGATAATGTGTAGTTCCTCTCTGTTCTCCAGGTGTAACTTCCTCAGCTCCTTGAGGTCCAAGATAGGCTCGAAGTCTGCCTGTTCGATTTTAACTCCGTCCATCGGAATTACAGTCGGTAAGGTTGATGCATACTTGGTAGTGGAGAAATTTTTCCCATCTATGGAGATGCTGCAGTTCGAGAAAAATATCAGAAATGTTCCGAACAGTTTTCTGTCGTTTTGTAAGCAGTCGGATATCAACGTGACTGATGCGTTTTTAACAACAATGTGGTGGTCCGTTAATCGTGTTGCTTGGGTAATGTTTCTGAATTTAGTAAAGGTACATCTTCCTGGGAGTCCCCTGATGATTTTCGAAAAACACCCATCGTCGGAGACGTCCTCTAGCTGGTCCTCCTCACACATGGTGTTTTCTCCAGGCTTGATAATCCTCCTCGAAATCAAAAGAGTTTTGCAACATGCTCTAGAGCGGTGTTTTGCTTTTGCCTCGTCGCGAGGGAGCGAACGAACCCCAACCAGAGAGGCAATAAAAACTGAGCGAGGAAGAGTGGAACGAAAAAAGAGTCGATGATTATTTCGGGTTTTTGAGTGCGATTTTCGCCTCGAGAGTCTTTCTTTGTATGGGAGTGGAACTCGCGAGAGCTTTTTGAGTGTGAGTGGACGTGAGAAACACAACAAGAAATTATGAGTGTTGGACGAACTCCTCGCTGCGCGGCAAGCTCGCGCTCGGTGCTGTTGAGGATTTGCGTTGTGATTTCTGAGTTTTATTTTCACTCCTCAGAAAATCGCCAAAATCGCTTCCTCATTTTCTCGCGAGGGAGTTTCTGTCAAGCCTGGTTTTCTCCAATGGTTTTGCAACTGTCTTTGATAAAGTACGTTAAGTTGCCATGGATTACCGCATGATGCCAGGGTAATTTAACAGTTCGACCGCCGATTGGAAGTGGTTCCAATATTAAATTGTTGAAATAGAGAGGTGAGATTTGTGGTACGCCAATTATGAAGTAGAGTATTGGACCTTTGAAGAGCGCGCGGATATCCAAGTAATCGTAGACCTGATCGGGATTCAAAATGGTTATGTTCTGTTCCTCTAATCTGTCTAAAATAAACCGGATTTCTTCTGACTCTAGAAAATTCTTTGAAATAACATGAATTTTTGCTAACTGAATAACTTCAAAAATGGAATCTAAATGTTTTTGCAGAATATCTAAATGGAAGGAGATTTTAAATGCCTGTCTGATAGTCGTAAAATTTTGGTTAATCAGTCTATTAATAATCAACGTCTGTCTAGCTGCTATTATTTGTTGTTTTATGATTTTCTGCTCTTTGTTTACGGAGTCAATGATTTTGTTTATTCGGTTCTCTAGGAGTCGATTTAGTTTTACTTGAATGTTATTTTGTCTAACTAGATCCTGGTTCTTTTCTCTCAAATCCTTGATGTCGTCATTAATCTGTTTCAAATCGTTTTCATCTAAATTGCCTGTTATTATTTTAATCGCTGATCCTAAAAAGTTAAATGCTCCTCTTTTATGACGAAAGTGTTGTGCTGGAATTAACCTCCTATACGATCTTTTGACTTCTTCCAGCTTTGTTTTCAAAAGGGATGTAAGATCCTGGTAATCGATAAAAATTTTGAGTCCATCGACGGCGAGTTCGATGTTATCCAAAAGGGGTTTGTATTTGGTCAAGTCGATCACATGATATATGCGATGCTGTCCAATTTTGATAAGCGTGTTTCCGGATTGTAATGTCAGTAGTCCAGGGTTCCTCGTCAAGTCGTATAGTTGTATTGTCTGTGCTACTGTCGTGGCAATTGTCAGGCATGTCAGGGTTGTCAGGCGAATCCACATTCTGAAACATGTGTAAAGAAAATAATTTTGTTGTGGATTCAGGTTCTCCGAATATTGTCTTTATGTAACTCCCGGCCATAATGGTCTGTAAAGGTTCTACCCTTCACAGATAAAAATAATGAGATTTACACGTCATGTAAACTTCATTTTAGTCATGTAAATCTAATGTTATGATGGTTTACATGATATATCATGTAAATTTGTGTTATATGTCATGTAAACACTCAGAGTCATGCTGAATTACATGACATATCATGGAAGTTTACACGATATTTTGTGACTTTTACATGATATGTCATGTAAACTTCTGTGATATCCCACGCTCCAATCATGTGCATTATATGTAACAGAAATTTACACTCTTTTTTCGATCTGTGTTGTCTTCGACCACTGTGACTGGAAGGTATCTCTCGCGGCCCTTGTTCCTGACACCCTGTACTTTGTTGTACACGGTGCCCTCCACGGGTAGAACGGGTGGCTCTTCTCTGGCCCTGTTGTGGTACTTCAAATTTTTATTTTTGGTCGCTTCCGAACGACTTACAACTTCTTGAAAGAATTAGTTTCTATTTTCAATAATTTTGTCTATGTCCAAAGACATTTCGTCCTCATCCCTTCTCGCATACATGATCTCTCTCGGTTTTAATTTTACAGCGGAATGCACGGTATTATTGTACGTTGTGCATGCAATTCTAAAAAGTTCTTTATCGTTGAGATCGGGGTACGTCGGCTTAAGACATCGATAAATTTCACCCAAAGTAGAGTGAAACCTTTCGACAGTTCCATTGCTAACGCTATGGTTTGGTGGGGTGAAATGTATTTGGACGTTCAGGTTTTCCAAAAGCGTTCTTATTTCAATCGAGCGTATGGCTGGCTCATTATCAGAGACGATTAAATTTGGAGTACCAATCAAGGTGAAATATTTTGTTAACCCGTTCCTTACATCGTTGATGTTTCGTGACTTGATTGGAATGACCGTCCCGAACCGTGAAAATTTGTCTATGAAAGAGAGAAATATGTTAGGTTTCTTTATAAAAATATCTACGTGTACTATTTCTAGAGGCTTTTTTGGATTAGGAGTTTTTCCAAGTTTGATCTTGTACGGGTGTCTTTCGTACTTACTTGAGTTGCAGACCCGACAGAGCCTTACATACTGTTGTATTTTACTTTTCATAGCTGGGAAGAAGTAACGAATTGCAATCTTTCTATTATTCTCCCATATACCACGGTGTCCATTCGAATGTGTTTGTTCGATAACCAAATTTTGTTCTTCTGGAGTTTTTAGGTCAATTAGGAGTTTTTGAGATATACAAACCTTAAATGGTTTGCCACGACTGAAATAGTTTTTGTAAACTATTTGAAGTGAATTTATAACGCTTTCCGGACAAAATATGCAATTGGACCTCTTAACATCCATGTAGTTTTTGAACATTTTAATCAGATTGGGTACTCCGAAATTGATTTTTGTGATCGAACGTCTGAACATTCTAGGAAATACTTCCTCATAAGTTTCTCCCTCGTCTGCCCCTATTTGTAAAACAATTTGATTACTAAATTTATTCAGTGGGTGTTCTGTGCAAGGTATAAAGGCAGAATCATCCGTGTCAGCAGAATGTACCGTTTCGTCGTTTTCAGAAGAGTCATCTTCCGTGTCAGACGAAGAAGGTGCATCACTAGCGTCGTTGACGTTCATCTCCGTTTCTCGTACTCTTGACAGACCATCTGCCACGACATTTTGCCTACCTGGCCTATATTGTATTTCGAAGTCGAACTCTTCTAAATATAATCGCCAGTGAATGAGTCTGCTGTTGGTATCTTTTAGATTTAAACCATGTGTTAATGGTTTATGGTCAGTGTACAGCGTGAATTTCCGTCCGTAAAGGTACGGTCTAAAGTATTTGCACGCCCACACGATTGCCAACAACTCCTTCTCAATAGCGGAATAATTTTCTTCCGACTTATTGAGGGTTCGTGACGCGAAGGCAATTGGCTTGTCGCTGCCAATTTTGCCTTGTGACAGTACGGCACCTACGGCGTAATTTGATGCGTCTGTCGTTAAAACAAACGGTTTATCAAATTCCGGGTATTGGAGAATGTCACTCGATGTGAGAATGTTTCTCCATCGTTCAAATGCTTCGACGAACTCTTTATTATGAATGATTTTCTCACCCTTCCGTAGAGCTTGTGTTAAGGGTTTGGCTATTTTCGCAAAGTCTTTGATGAATTTGCGATAGTAACCAAGGATTCCGAGAAAGCCTCTCAATTGCTTTTCGTCAGTGGGAATGGGCCATTTCCGGATAGTTTCGATCTTATCTGGATTTGGTTGCACTCCGTCTCGGGTTACTATATGGCCGAGAAAAGCAACTTCCTTCTTAAGGAATTCGCTTTTATCGAGCTGAATTTTCATGTTATATTTTCGTAAAGTTTCAAAGATTTTCCTCAAATTATCGAGGTGTTCCTTTAAACTTGTAGAGAATACGATGATGTCATCCATATAGACTAGGCATCTGACACCAATGTGTTCTCTTAGAACATTATCCATGACGCGTTGGAACGTCGATGGAGCGTTTTTGAGGCCAAAAGGCATCCTCAGAAATTCGTAATGACCGTTTTCTACATTGAAAGCGGTTTTTGCGATATCGCGGCTGTCGACCTCTATTTGGTGGAAGCCTGATGCCAAGTCTAGGGTTGTAAAATACATACAACGTCCTAGCTTGTCAAGAATGTCCGTTATATTGGGAATGGGATAACGATCGTCAATCGTTTTCTCATTCAATTTACGGTAGTCAATGACTAACCGCCATTTCTTCTGTCCCGTTGCATCTAAATTTTTTGGGACAATCCACACAGGGGATGTCCATGGACTATTTGAAGGCCTTATTATGCCTTGGTCAAGCATTTTTGAAATCTGTCGTTGTACTTCTTCTCTATGAGAGAAGGGGTAGCGGTAAGATTTCACATGGATGGGGACATCGTCCTTAGTGTTGATTCTATGCTTGACAGCATTAGTGAATGTCAATTGTTGACCTTCCACATGGAAAATGTGTTCATAGTCAGCTATTAACTTCAAAAGATTGGTTTTTTCCTCACGATTGAGATGATCTATTCTGAGTTGGTCAAAAACTCGTGTTGTGGGATCCCTAAAATTTTCTACAGGTACTGGTTCATCTGTAGTAAAATTATTTATCTCTACTGTCAATGGATCCCTAATCACTACTTTTGCCTGCTCGTCGGAAACATTAGTTACCGTAACGAAAACACGGTTTTCAGTACAGCTGTATAAGCCTGCATGAATATTTATCTGAGGAGATAATGGAATGTCATTTTCGAAATAAAATTCTCCTTCAGTAACATCGGTAGGCAAGCTAATAACTTTAGTTTCATGACAGTTTAACCGGATAGTAGTAGAATTTGGGTATTTTCTATACATCTGGATGGTTCCATTTGGAAATTTCAACAAGTTATCAGCCGTTAAAATATCGGCTTTCGAAGAACGTAAAGTATTATAGCCGATGAGACCGTCAAAAAACTCATGAAAATCAAATACTAGGAACTCTTGTTTACTCGAGCCATGTATTTGATAGAAAGGATTGAATTCTACGAATTTGGTAGCGATATGGTCACCGTTAACATTTTTTATTTTTACTGGATGCGTGTCTCTACATCTATCCCAGTTGACGTGCTTAGGACTTATGTAGTTCCGATTTGCACCAGTATCTATTAAAAACTTTAATGGACCTTTGTTGGTATGGATTTTTACGTAGGGCAAGAAATTATTTACTTTTTCATCTTTGATTGCTCCGCAAGATGAAAATTTAGCTCATCTGGAGTATCTGACTGAGGGTCTGCCCTATTATGAGCATGCAAATTTGATCCTGCTTCATGCTGCATTTCTCCCGACACTTGATGGGGGTCATCGTATGCCCACGCAGGAGCATTATTCATATCTCCGTAGTTGTTGTTTGTAAAATATTCATTTTGTAAATAATAATCATCAGGCCAGTAAGCTTCGCTTGCTTCGTAGCCATCTGCGATTTCTTCCATCTGGAAGTTGGGCATGTGCATACGTTCTGACTGTGCTCTTCTAAACTGGGAAGGGCCTGGTCGGTTGTGGAAGTTCTGGTATGGCTTCTGCAGCTGAGACTGTTGTGGTGGTGGAGGTATTCTCGAGAAAGGGACCGTGTGGGGTTTTTGATTTTGGAATTTATTGAAGGTGGGCCTCGAGTACATCCCGGGTTTGTTGAAAAAACCAGGAGGTCGCATCTGATAAGATGTATGGTTTGGTGGTGTGTTTGGTGTGTTTGGTGGTTTAGAAGACGTGCTTATGTTTGTTACATTGCTTGGCAACGCTCTAGCTGAACGTTGCAAATATGCTATATTGTCCTCAACAAGACAACGTCTGAGAGCATCTTTCAATGACGTTGGATTTTGGGACCTGATGTTTGATCCCAATGCGGGCGGTAACAGCCCGGCGAGGAAAACTTTCAGTCCTTGCTCTTGGTAGACTTTTCTTTTCGAATTTCTTATGATTGTATCGCTCTCATTAATCATTAATTGATTTACAAGAAGTGATACGATGTGCGTGATCCGTTCATAAAATTCTTGAACTGATCCCGTTTGTTTTGTGTGGAACAAGTCCATTGTGAGCGACACCTCGTCCCTCTTGTCGCTGTAATGGGTTATGAGATTATTTTTAATCTCATCCCACTCAATATCAGTACCGTACATTTCTAACACGGTATCTGCTTCTCCCACAATTTTCGCCCGTATGGATTGCATCCACACGTCAAAAGTAGGGGATTTTTTTACCTTCTCCATCAAAGGCATGATACGATCAACGGCTTTGATGAATTGGTTCAACTTTAAGGGGTTACCATCGAATGTGGTAAGATCCCTCAAACTAGAAGGGGTCTGTAGACTCCTTAGAGCTTCTTCCTCAGCCGAATAATTTCTGTGAGCGATGTTGCCATTGCTAGCGGTGTCGTCAGATAAATTCGCACTGAGACGGCTCAATTGTGCAGAGATGCGGGCCATCTCTCGCTCAAGTGCGGCGATCGTCTCATCACGGTCCACCCTTTGAATGGGCTCAGTCGTGGTGGAACGAGAAAAGGGTCCCTCGCTTTGGCGAGCAAGCCGTTCCTCGATGTCCCGAGAAGAATCTGTTTTCTCATTGGCGAGAATAAATTGCTCCTCCTCAATGTTCGGCATTCTGCTACGTGTGTTCATATTCCTCTTTCTACCTTTCTTCTCACTGAAAAATCCTCACTAAACGGTTTAGTGTAAGTACGTAATTAACCACAATTTCACTTCTCTTAATTGCTATTATTGATAAGATTTTCACTTTCGCAAAAATGTTTGTCACTAGGCTTTTCACTAAATTTACTGTAAAAATTTCACTCAAAATTTTAATTGCTATAATAAGATTTTCAATATTTCTTCGCATTCAAATCACTTACCTTACTATTTTTTTTTTGATGATGATTTGGGTTGATTCCCCGTTCACTTCATAAGGTCCGTTCACTTCACAAGATCCGAAGGAGTTTTCCGAATCGAGCTGCAACTTGGCGATATCCGTTCGCCAAGGGAAACTTTTCCGAACTCGGTCACTAAAACTCGCGGATCCTACCGAAACTGCGCCACTGAAGTTCTTCCTGACAAAGAAGATGTTTTTAAAAAGGGTTCACAAACAAGACTGACTTTATTTCTCTGTCTGAATTTAATGAAACCTACCTAACGCTCCATTATTCCTGTGTCAGCAAATTCCACGATCAGGTGGTAGTCGAAGTCCAAGTCTTCGATGTGCCCTGTCAGCTGGTTAGGTGCAAACGGTCCGTCACCGTCCGTCGTCGGCGGTGGCGCAAGTCGCACGAGTGCTTACGTCAGCACGCCCGTGTAGGTGATGGTCCCGGTCTCAGCTTGCAGGTTACATGTGGCGTCGGCGTCCGAGGGGATTTTTCTTTAACTTATTTATAACTGCTTTATAACAACATGTGATATAATTTGATTGATTTTTTATATCTCATATTGTTATAAGCTTGTTATAATTGTATCAAGACGTGTTATAATTATGTTTTGACTAGAGCAATTTTAGTTATATATTTTGTTATTTGAACAACTAACCGGCGAATTTTATAACTCATTCTGTTATGAAAAATTTTTGAAATAAATAACTTAATCGGTAATAATTTTGTTATGCCTTTCTGATCGGGAAGGCTAATGATTATATTCCACAAGTCTACCAGTCCCGACGTGACAACCTGCAGCTGGAAAATGAAGGTAAATGAAGCCAAACCCCAGGTCATTGTTTTCCGACATAGTCCTGCTTCATCCAAGTCAATAATGGCTGCCCCGTCGGATGGCCAATCGAAGTATGCAGATTATCAGGGCGTCACCGTAGACAGCAAGAGGATCTACCGAACGCACAGCGATAAAGATACGAATCAGCTGTAGCGGCCTGCTGAAGTCACTGTATCCACTAATGCTCCAGCGGTCTCGGTTATCGTGAAGAAACAAATCTTCAAGAACATCATCGCTCCGATTGTGAACTACGCCACACTGGTGTGGGGAACCTGTGCGGAGATCCACAAGAAAAAGCTGCAGGTGGTCCAAAATCGGCTGCTTGGACTCATCCTTGGGACCTCTTTCGACGCGAGAATCAGTAACCTGCACCGTAGTGCCGACCACGACAAGCCCATTCCTGTTTTGATTTTTGGCCCTAATCAACCACGCCCGGTGTGCAAGTCGGAGAGGAAATGGGTTTACCTTCGTTAATTGAATTATCGTTTCTAGTTGTGAACAAAACTCCGCTGCAAATGTCGAACCCAAGAGGAAGTAGCAGGAGTTAACTTGGGGAAATAGATGTGGCCTGTTCAAAATCAACCTAGTAAACACAGTGCTGGCTGGAAGGTACAGTAGACGTTCGATCGGTACAAACGCATTAACTACAATACTTTTTAACTGCAAGTCCGCTAAGTGCAACTTTTCTGCAGTTATCGCAACGCTACCTGTTCAAATCAAAACTGAGTAGCAATGTTTTTCAGATGCACTACAGCTGCAATGCGATGTTTTCGAGTGTATTTTGGCTGCGTCCGACATCAATTGACAGCTGTTAGACGTCTGTCAGTCGTTGCAGTTAGCGAATTACATTCGGTAACTGTAACGTAAACAGGTTGCACTTATGGAACGTTTACTGTACATTTTGCTGCCATCATTGTGAAGTTTTCCCAAATATGTTTGATATTGCTGATGTTTCTATATTGTTCCATCAAACGACTCCGTTACGGTAGTATTGCCGTCTACGTTTCCAAATACCTCGTTTATTCATTTAAAACTCAACAATCTCAACACTTCCCGGCCTCCTGGGATCAAAAGCTGCCGCTACCCGCCCATCATCTTCCCTCGCCACAGCAGTCATCGTGGCAACCCGTTTCACCTTCCTCAGCTTGTGCCCTCTCGCTATCAGCCCGTCGATGATCCGAGGATCCACCGCTCCCTCGTACTCTACCTCCATCGGCGCCAGCTGATGGTGCACCCTGGGACCATCCATTGCCTCCTGCAAACTCTGCCCGAAAAGAATCTTCCTCAACAACACCTGAAGGGTTGCGGTTGTGATTCTGGTACCACCGGCACCACCCGCTATCAGACGCACGTCCCCGCTGGGATCGATCACGATCGTCGGCGACATGGAAGAAAGCGGCCGCTTCCCGGGTGCAATGTAGTTCGCCGGAGATGCCGGCACGCCAAACATGTTTATGACGCCGGGTGTTGAAAAGTCGTCCATTTCGCCGTTAAAGATGATTCCGGTTCGGGGGGACCGCAGGTGGGCTCCGAAGCTGAGAGATTGGGGAACGTGAGCTAGTCAGTTTGGAAATAAAAAAAAAATATATTCCAGAACTTACAAATCGTTAACGGTACTGGTGACACCTATGGCATCTCCGTTTGGACCTAGAATCGATACGTGGGCCGTTCCTCGATCATCCGGTGTTGTGAAATCTGCCCCGTAGAAGTCATAGTCATAGTAAGTTTTATCATCTCTGATTTTGTCCCTTATGTAGTCGGCATAGTCTTGGCTGGTCAGGTTTCGAATAAGGTCCTCAATTCCGGTTACAAATGGGGGATCTCCCAGTCTGGTACGGACACCGTAAGCATGCTTGAAAGTCTCCACTACGCGTTGCCAAGTGGTTGGATCATTCGGACTGAGATTATTGAAACCATCTAGAACGTTCAGCATATGAACCAGTATGGTTCCACCTCCTGGAAGAGCGGCACTGTAAACCGTTTTCCCGTCACGCAGTTTTGTGGACACTGGAGATAGCCATCGAGGTCTGTAATGGGGAAAATCGTGAAGTTAATTTCCATTTTCAGTAAAATACCGCAAATTCCGTTACTCGTAGTCATAGAAGTCTTTCTCCGTTATAATACTTCCGAAATCCTTTAGATCTGACAAAACTTGTGGTAAAAGAGTGCCTGATGGTGAATACAGCGCATCAGCGCCTTCGTCTGCCACAATCTTGAGGGTTTCAGCAAACAAGGGTCTCCTAAAACGATCGCCGAGCTGCCAGACATCCTCCGTCTCCGGATTGACGAATATCTCTCGCAGAGATGGAGTGTTCAAAACCTTCTCTCGCCTTTCCTGCAAGGCCTGTGCCATGTACGGATCTACCGTATGCCCACTGAAGCAAAGCTCAATCGAAGGTTCCACCAACCGCCTCCAAGGCAACTTGCCGTAACGTTGATGTAACACCCAATAACCTTTCAAGGCTCCAGGCGTGGCTATGGCCAAGCCACCGTGCGCCGTTCCATTCTTGTGATCAACGAACATGTCCTGCGAGGCCGCCTGAGCTGCAATCTCCCGAGCATCGAAGACCTCAACCTTACCCGAGTCCCGGTGGTAGTACGTCAGTAGAAATCCACCTCCAATCCCAGCACTCTCCGGACAAGCTACTTCTTCGCAGATCATCATGGCCACGGCCACATCCGCCACGGACCCTCCCTGGCGTAGAATATCCGCTCCCACTGAGGCGCATTCGTAGGCGTTGGAAGCAACAGCTCCCACTGGACGAGCCCGTTCCACATCCCGCTTCTCGTTGATCACAAAGAACCAGGCGACCAACGCCGCTGTTAAGCAAACCAACAGAGCAAATATATTGCGATTGCACCTGAAAAACGATTCCATTTAGTAATCGATGTAGCAAAAGCTATCGACCGCCATATACTTACACCATTCTTCTCCGGCTGACAATGCGCAAAACTAGACAATGCACTCCGGATTAGTGAAATTTGCAATCTCTCTGTTTGAACTCTTCTTCTGGTTGTCCTACCGAATGACTGACAACGTGTACATAAATGTTGACGGGAAAAAATAGCCACCGAGCGCAAACAAACCGGCTTGACCGACGCACGGCTGGCGTCTGCGCGTGTAGTCGCGAGTCGCGACGCGACGGACGCGAACCGATGCGGGCAGCCACCACACCAGACAGAAGCGTGGTGGTGAATATAAAGCGGCTTATCAGCTGTGTTGCCCGGTCCGTCGCTAGTCCAAAGATAGCGCCAAACTGGTGTTGTGATGTTTGTGTTGGTCTGTTCGTTGGAGGCGCGTCATCCGTAAAGCCGCCAGATAATAATCAAGCATGATAATTAAGAATCGTCATCAATTAGCTTAGTGTGCAGAGCAGAATGTGTTTATTGGTTGATCATATTTTTTTGGTTGACAGATTTTGTAGGATCGTTCAGAATGGTTAATTCAACGGCAGTTAAACTCGTTTCGATAATACTTTTACAATTAGATCCAGCGCCAAATCATTTCAACGGCTCTTTTTCTTCAATGTAGGGGAGACCGGGGTAATACGTGCCCCCTAAGGAATGACTCGTTTTAGCCATGAAACGCATAGCAATACATACCCGTTTTAGGTCAATCTACGGACCGCTCGCCAGTCCGGGTCTGGCGTGGATCGTTGACTAAGACTAGACCAACTTCTGACAGCAGACGGTGAAGGCTATAAAGGGAATTCCCCTGTTGACGAACAAGCAGTTAACCGTCCGATGTACTGCCACGTGACGGAGCGGGACGAAGCCTTCTTTTGCTGGACGAAAACTGGCGATTCCAAACATCATCGGTTCGATACGATGACGGCAGCGATGACTGGCCTGAGAAGGCCGGCCCGTCCCAGATCGAAGGAAGCAGGGCGTTGCGACCATGTGTAAGTCCTCAGCTTCCGCTGCACTGGTTGGGGCACTGGTTAGAGTTCCTCCTGTCGTAGTTCAGCATAGTTCAGCAGTTCACTCCGAGAACTGCTTCCCAAGTAAGCGCGATCTTCCTAAGTTGAATTCAGATCCCCAGGAGTGGCCCATCTTATACAGTTCTTTCAATAACACGACAGAGGTTTGAGCATATACCGATGCGGAGAATTTGTCCCGTCTACAACGCAGTTTGGGAGGTTCTCCACGAAGTCGTCTGCTGTTACCAGCGTCTGTTTCATATTTCAGGGATACGCTCCACAAATTCTGCGGGCGGCCGGATATTCTGATCAGTTCACTTCTGAAGAATGTGATGAACGTTATAACCCCCAAAGGTCGATTGTGGCTTATGGTTTGCCTAATCAGAATGTGGTCGATCACATCATCTTGGCCGATCAACAAGCACCCGATGTTGCTTCAGGAGTTGTCATAAGTGCACAGTAACCAGAGAAGCCGAAGCGAATCTGCTGTGACAACGAAACCAACCGAAGGAGTTCAATAAAACTATCACCACACGTAGTCGTTTACTCTCTGCCGTTATCTGCCTGTCACGATTTACGGAAACGGAAAGTCAGTCGTAAGATACGCATTCCTAGACATCATCTACGTTACTGGAAGATGCGATTGCAGTTCAGTTGGGGATTAATGGGCAGACATGAGAAGAGCTCCAAAAGGGTCAACGTGGAGCTGGAGCAAAAAAGCAACTTGAGGAGGATGCATGAGCTAGAACTTCCCAGCCAAACGTTAGATTATTACCCTATTACGAGTTGGCAAGATCCTTTCCACACCTACAAGGTCGTCCAGTAAATATGTAGTTATGCGGATGTGAAACCCAGTATGATTATCGGCATCGAACACGTGCATCTCCTTACCAGTCTGAAAGTTCGCGAAGACGTGATCCAATCGCAATGATCCTTATCCGCTACCTAGTTCCCGTTATCGGGAGGAATGCGGTATGGGTCCGATAGGAGGGCAATGTCTGTACGTGACTCCGAGACTGACTGCCACAGCAACTGCTGTGCGGCTTCACAGTGGTTTAGGCTTAGCTGTGTAATCTGCATTATCGTCGGTTGGTTTGACCTCCTCGTATGCCTGAACATTTAGGCCATCCCATCGGGGTACCCTTGTTCGCCGTGCAAATCAGACATTTTGGTGCCTCCCTGGTGATGCAGCCTTTCTCTTCGCGCTTCCTGCAGAGTTCGCTCCTGTCGGGGCCTTCACACGCCCCCGACTTGTATCCTTGTTTGAAGCACTTGAAACATGCCTCTGGCGGTGCATACATGCTGAGCGGGCACACTGACCAGCCTACTCCGATCTTGCCGACAGCAATCCCCTACGGGAAGCTTGATCGTGGCGATCTGCGTACCTGCCGGACCCTTCCGCAGGCGGATCGATGCACTTGGTGCATCTAGTTCGCATTGTTGCTTAAGTGCAGCTGCGAGCTCCTCTGCAACGGTGATCTCGTCCAGGTTTTTACACTGGAGAGTCACCTCCGCCGTTAGGGCTCTCACATGCACTTTTCGCCTAGTACCTCCTGAGCTAGTGCCTTGTAGGAGGTGCCTTTCTTGTCCGCCTCCTTCTTCAGCACTAGCATCATCTCTCCAGTTCTGGTGCGCCGAATGCTATTTACATCCACGCCCAGCGGTGAGAGGCGATTTTCGCCCCGCATGGCCCTCAGCACCTCGACGTACATATGTATCCGCCTCAGTTTTGAAGACTAGCGCGTTGCTGTCGGTCCGTTCACGCTTGCGGGCTGGTTTCCCTTTTCTAAACTTCTTCTCATCAGCTCGCCCAGCGGTTCAGCAACTACCAACATCTTTGGTAGACCGCTCCTGTTTCGGTTTAGCGCCCGCGTGAGATCCGCGCCAGTCATCTGCGCTTCCTCGGCCGGTGCTGCGCCGCCTCGTGCTCCTCCTATTGAACCTCCTGTCGTCTGCTTGCTGGTGGGTACACCAGCTCATCGTAGTGGCGACCTCGCCAGTCCTACTCGCGCGAAAGGATTCAACGCCGTTCCCTCTGTCTCTCCACTCTCGATCACATTGTTGTTGTTGTTGTTCGTGGATTTAGTAGTCATTCCTGTTGGGTCGCCAATGATCCTGGTTCTCTATGAACTCTAATTACGTTTATGCAGAAATTCCCTCTTCTAAGGTACCCTTCCAATTGCATAACCTTTCCCCAAACTAATCATATTCCATATCCCATTCTCCCTCAGGTTGATGATAAAGTAGGCTCATATACATGGCGATTGCCCAAATGAAGGATAACGGCCTCTGGTGCCGGCCTTCTGACACCTGATAGCAGTGTATATCTGAAGGGTAGTCTGAAGAAGATTCTTGATTTATTCTGGTGCAAGAAGATGGTGCTCCGATTTGCTTGCTTAGGGTAACAATAGGAAAATGCGATATTTTCTTAATGTTGTTCATGAAAATCTTAGGGCCGATTTCTTCACCCTGGCTTAAGCGTTAAACCTGGCTTAACTATATGGGTAAGCCTGGCTTACCGGCCAAGGTGAAGAAATCGGCCCTTAGGGTTATTTTGAGTTCAAATTGTCAAGTCAAATTGTAATCCTCATTTGAATCATTTCGACATTCATTAAAGTGACATACTCTATAAGGAAATATTGTCCTGGAAACGATGGTAAACTTACTTACTTACATTCAGTCCTGAGCACCCACGGTGGTGCAGAGGGCCGAATTGAAAGAATTCCATCCTGGGCGATTGTCAGCCATCGCCTTGACCTGTTGCCAGGTAAAATTTATGTCGATTTGCTTGATTTCGTTATTGAGGCTGCGCCGCCATGAGCCTCTGGGTCTGCCTCTGCTGCGATGTCCTGCTGGGTTCCAGTCTAACGCTTGTTTGCAGATTTCGTTTCCGCCGCTGCGTAGAGTGTGGCCGACCCACCTCTACTTTCGCTCCCGAATTTTTGTCGCTATCGGCTTTTGATGACATCGACGATGGAGCTCCACGTTGGATATCCAATTGTGAGGCCACCATGCACGAATACCGCAGGCATCTATTGATGAAGACCTGCAGCCGTTGCGTGTTCTCCGCTGATACACACCAGGTTTCACTGGCGTATAGCAGCACAGATTTCACGTTCAAGTTGAAAATTCGGATTTTGGTGCGTCGACTAATCTGGATGTTTTTCCATACATTTCTTAAACTCGCAAAAGCAGCCCTCACCTTCTTGATCCGTGCACCTATGTCGATCTTCGTGCCGCCATCGGCCGCCATTTGGCTACCAAGATATTGGAAGCTTTCAACATTCTCCACTGATTGCCCAGCTGCCGTAAAGCTGGAAGGGTTGACCGTGTTTACATCCAACGATTTGGTCTTGTTGACGTTGATGGTAAGACCTGCCGCTGAGGAGCGATTGGCAAGATCATCGAGCTTGCTCTGCATATCAGAGCGCCGTTGAGCTAGGAGAGCAACGTCATCAGCCAGTTCGAAGTCATTTAGGTGCTTCATAGTAATAGGTTGCCACAGCAATCCACGATTTGGTTCACGGTCAATCGCACCAACCAGAATCTCGTCGATTACGATGCGGAACAGTAGCGGTGATAGTATACATCCTTGCCTCACTCCAGCAACGACCCGGATAGGATCGGACAAAACACCGTTGTGCAGTACTCTGCATGAAAATGCTCTGTACTGTGCTTCAATGAGGCCTATGATTTTCTCAGGGAGACCCCTGCGCCTGAGGGCTTCCCACATGTTTCCGTGATTGAGACGGCCGACAGCTTTTTCGTAATCAATGAACACCAGGTAGAGAAACTCTTGGAATTCATTGATTTGCTCCAGGATGATTCGGAGCGTGACAATATGGGCCACACAGGATTGTCCGGCACGGAATCCTGCTTGCTGCCGTCGGAGAGTTGCGTCAATTTTCTCCTGTATCCGGTTAAGGATCACTTTGCAAAGAACTTTGAGAACGATGCACAGTAACGTGATCGCATACAGTCAGGTCACCCTTTTTGGACACCTTTACTAAGACGTCTTGCATCCAGTCGGCCGGAAATGTCGCGGTTTCCCATATGTTGCAGAATAATTGATGCAGTAGTTGTGCGGATACTACGGAATCAGCTTTGAGCATCTCAGTTGATAGGCGATCGACCCCTGGGGCTCTGTTCGATTTCATGCTACGGATGTCTGTTTCTATCTCCTGCACTGATGGGGCTTCGGTGTTGACACGGGTAATGCGTCGAACCCTTGGCGGATCATGTTGAGGTGTTGATGGCGTGACCGACACTTGAAAAAGGTTTCCAAAGTGCTCGAACCAGCGTTTCAACTGGTTAGCCGTGTCGGTCGTTAAATGTCTTTCACGGGCATCGTAGCATTCATCTTGGTCCCACTAAGGCGACGTGAGACATCGTAGAGGAGACGGATGTCGCCTGTGTTTGCGGCTTTCTCGCCTTCGTCGGCTAGGGAGTCCTCCCACGTTCCTTTGTCCCGTCTACATGAGCGTTTCACCTTCTTCTCAGGAGCCGAATAGCACTGACGGACTACGGCTTTGGCTCCTCGTGTTTTCGCTCGCTCTATCGTGGCTTTGGCGTTCCTTCGCTCCTCTATCTTCTTTCAGGTATCATCTGTGATCCACTGCTTTCTTCGGGTGCGTAGCTCACCCAAATTATTCTCGCCGGTGGCGATGTAGACGTTCTTAATGGCGCTCCATTGATCTCCCCCCCCCCCCTAAAAGGGTGACGTAATTTATGGACGTTCCCAATATCGGCGCTGCGTTTGTTCCGCACATTAAGAAGGCTCCGTCTCCATTTTCGGCTGATGCAGATGTGGTCGATTTGATTTTCCGTGACGCTATCACGGGAAACCTATGTCACTTTGTGCACTGATCGATGAGGAAAGAGCGATCCCCCAATCACCATATCATTGTTGCCACAAAACTTGGCTAACAGCTCTCCGATTTCGCTCATTTCTCCGAGACCATGGCGTCCCATGACGTGCTCATAGTCCAAGTTGTCGGAATTAACCTTCGCCGTTGAAGTCGCCCATGAGGATCTTGATATCACCTATCGGAGTCTTGTCCACGACAGCATTCAGTTGACTGTAAAAGTTCTCTTTATCTTGTAATTCGGCAGCATCGGTTGGCGCGTAACGTTGGATCATGGTAAGGTTTCGGACCCGTGTTCTGAATCTGGCTACCATTATACTCTCATTAATAGGTTCATACTTCATGAGCGCTGCGTGGGCGTGAGCGCTGAGCAGGAAACCAACTCTACGGTGGCGAGGAGCGTGTTTACCTCGTAGGCCAGAGTATAGCAGAATTTGACCCGACGCCAATCTGTGTTCTCGAAAGTTCGGCCAACGGACTCCGCTCAGTCCTAGGATCGCAAGCTTCATACGGCATGCTTCATTGGCTATATGTGCCAGTTTACTCTGCTGGGCTAGGGTTAATACATTCCAAGTTCCAATTCTTGTCCGTGGTTTCGCGCTAAAAGTCGTAGCCGTTGAATCAGTTCGTAATCTTTCATTTTAGGTTTCAGTAACGGTTTTTTGGGGTTTCGGAAACAGTACGCGAGCACCCTTACACTGAAAACCATTTTGCAGTACCAAGGAGTTCAAATACTTCATCATTAATAAAAAATAAAAGTTGAAGTATGAAATATGGGTGATTAACAGGAATGGTTCAATGGAAGAATGATATATGATTATAATCATTCCTCAAGATATTGCTTCAGGAATTTCTTAACAAATGCCATAATGAATTTGAATTAATCCAGCAGTTTCTCCAGAAATTTCTTTAAATTTTTTCCAGGTTATTTTAATGTAGATATTCCAGCAGAAATTAACTTCGGAAAACTTACAGTAATGCCGTTGGAAGTACCTTCAGAAATTTCTTCAATAATTCCTCCAGAAGTTTTATTACGAATTTCACCATGCATTTTTTTGAGAATTTCCCCAGTAATTCTTTACAAATATCATTCTTAATTCGGCCAGAAATCCATTTCAGAAGCTCCAGAAAATACTTTAAGAATTTCTCCGGGAGTTTTTTCAAAAATTCCAATTAAACTAAGATTTCTTTACTATTACTTTAGAGCTTTTAGTAGAACTTGTTACTTCAGACTCTAGTTTAATTTAAAAACACTTCACTAATACTTTACTTTTGCAAAAGAAAATAAAAAATGAATAACTCTTTTAAAGAAAAACTAGAAAGGACGAGCAAATTCCTTTTAATTCTACTACTGTGCTTATCTTCGGACAGATAGGCCTATTTCGTCTGTGACTTACAGACTTCTTCAGTGTCAGTCAAGCACTTGACACTGAAGAAGTCTGTAAGTCACAGACGAAATAGGCCTATCTGTCCGAAGATAAGCACAGTAGTAGAATTAAAAGGAATTTGCTCGTCCTTTCTAGTTTTTCTTTAAAAGAGTTATTCATTTTTTATTTTCTTTTGCAAAAGTAAAGTATTAGTGAAGTGTTTTTAAATTAAACTAGAGTCTGAAGTAAGATTTCTTTCCTTGAAGAATACCCTAAGAAATTTTTGGAGAAATTTCTTCGAAAAATCCTTTAATGAATTCCTTCGGAATTACCGAAAAAAAACTCTTTGAAAATTTCTAAAGGAATTCCTTCGGAAATTCCTGGAGGAATATTTTTGGAAGTTGCTAGAGGAATGCATTCGGAAATTTTTAAAGGAATCAATTAAAAAATAATTCCAGGAATTTATTTCGAAAATCCTTGAGGAATTCCAACGGAAATTCCTTGACAAATTCTTCAAAAATTTCTTAAGGAATTCCTTCATTTCTAAAGCTCCATGAGAAATTCCATAAGACATTCCTTCGAGAGTTCTTCTACGATTTCCTTTCGGAGATTCTTCGGGAATTCCTTGAGGAATTTCTTTTAAATAGAATACCTTTAAAAATTCTTGGAGGAATTCAACCGGAAATTTCTGTGAGAATTCCTTCCCAAATTCCTGAAGCAATTCTTTCGAAAATATTGAAAAAAAAATCACTTAAAGTCTCTTGAGATATCCCTTCTGAAATTCCATAAGGAATTTCTTTAAAAATCTTTCAAAACTTCCTTGAAAAAATATTTCGGAAATTCCTGAAGAAATGCTTTTTGTGATTTTTTATTTCCTAGAGGAACTCATTCAGAAATTCTTTGAAGAATTCCTTTAAAAATGCTTTGATAAGGAAAATTCGGAAATTGTTAAAGGAGTTCATTTGGAAATTTTTTTGACATATGTCTGAAATGTCATATGGAATCCCTTCGGAAATTTCGTGAGAAATTGATTGATAAGTTCGTTGAGGAATTTTTTCGTTTTTTTTATAAATCTTTATGAAAGATCCTTGAGAAGTTTCTTCGGAAATTCCTCAAGAAATACCTTCAAAAATGTATTGCGGAACTCCTACGAAAACTTGAGAAACTTCTTCAAACATTCCTTTAGAAACACGTTTGGGGATTATGTGAGAAAATCCTAAGGAAATTTGTTGAGGACAACCGTCAAAAATTTTTGGAGGAATTCATTCGGAAATTTTTGAAGGTATTTCCATAAGAAATTTCTTTGGAAATTCCGGGAGGGATTTCTTTGGAAATTCGTCGAGGAATTCCTTCGGAAATTCAGGAGAAGATCCTTTGAAAAATCCAGGAGAAATTCCTTTGAAAGTTCCTGGAGGAATTCCTACGGAAATTCCTGGGCAAACTCCTCCGGAAACTCATGGAGGAATTTCTTCGGAAATTCCTGGAGTAATTCTTTCGGAAATACCTGGAGAAATTCCTTCCTGAAGTTTCGGGAGGAATTCCTTCGGAAATTCATGGAGGAATTTCTTCAGAAAATCCTTGAGCGATTCCTTCGCAAAAGTTTGTTTGTTTGTTTATTTACCAGTAGCGTAAAGGAAAACCTTTTTTTGTTTGCTACCTACGATTCTATCGGGTTATACAAAAAAAAACATAAAACATAATACAAATATATCATTATTATAAAAACTTATTAATCTAAAACTTCTTATACATTAATCACGGTTCCAAAACTCTAGACAGCCCCTTTTAAAAACTGCTTCTGATGTCGAGCGTTTCACCACAGGAGGTAACATGTTATAATTAACCACACCTCGAACGAACAGCGAATTAGAGTAGCACATAGAGTTATTAGGCGGAATTATGAGATTCTGCAAGCGACGTCCTTGAAACAGTAACAGCTTTTGATGGAGTGCTGGCGGGGAACTCGTTTTAATCAACTTGCGCAGAAACAGACATGAGCGATATGCGTAAAAATTCTCCAAAGGACATCCAATCAAGTTTTTCTGCAGGTGGCTCACGTGTGCGTAGCGGTTCAATCCATAAACGAATCGTACACACGAGTTCAAAGCGACACGTAGTCTGCTGAAGGCACTGGCACTTGGTCTACCATGTAGAAGTTCGCCAAACTGGAGATGAGGAAGAATTAGAGATTTAAAAAGTTTCAGTTTTGTGCCAACTGGTGCAGCAGAAGTGCAGCAGTACAGCGATCGGAGGCTTGCATAAATTTTTCCACATTGCTGGTTAACAAGGCTGTCCCACTGTAAGTCCGTTTGAAACACGAAACCGAGATTCGTAGCACTTCTTGTCCACTCGATGATCTTCCCGTCAATAATGATAGCAGGTAATGAAACGGTTTGAACAGCATTTCTTCGTCGTCCTTCCACAAACATTGCTTTGCTCTTCGCTTGATTGACAAACAGCTGGTTTCGGCGAGACCACTCCATAATTCTCTCTAGGTCTGCATTGACCATCCGGATAAGGTCCCGAGAACAAGGACCCAAGCGACTGATGTACAGTTGAACGTCATCCGCATACATTTGAACCGAGCAATACTTAAGCACGGTGGGCAAATCGTTAATGTGACAGCAAAGTCCTGGAGGAACTCCTTCTGAAATTTATGGAGGAACTCCTTCGGAAAATCATGAAGGAATTCCTGGAGAAATTCTTTCGAAAATTCCTGGTGGAGTTCCTTCGGACATTCATGAAAGAATTCCTTTGAAAATTCCGGCAGGAAATCCTTTGAAAATTCCAGGTGAAATTCCTTTGAAAATCCCTGGAGGAATCCCACCGGAAATAACTGCAGGAATTCCCTCGGAAATTCCAGGAGGAATTCCTTCGGAAATTGCTGGAAGATTTCCTTTCGGAAATTCCTGAAGGAATTCCTTCGGAAATTTTTAAAGGAATTCCTTCGGAAATTCATGTAGGAGCTCCTTCGGAAAATGCATTAGCATTTCCTTCGCAAAATTCCTGGAGGAATTCCTTCGGAAATTCATGGAAGAATTCCGTCGGAAAATTTCTGGAGGAATTGCTTTGGAAATTCATGTAGGAATTCCTTCGGAAAATTCTTAAGAAATTCCTTCGCAAAATTCCTGGATAAATTCATTCGGAAATTCATGGAAGAATTCCTTCGGACATTCATGGAGAAATTCCTTCGGAAATTCCAGTAGGGCATCCTTTAAAAAATCCAAGAGGAATTCCTTTGAAAATTCCTAGAAGAATTTCTTCGGAAATTCTTGGAGGAATTTCTCCGGAAATTCCTCGAGGAATTTCTTCGGAAATTCGTAGAGGAATTCCGTCGGAAAATTCCTTGGCAAAATTCCTGGAGGAATTTGTTCAGCAATTCATGGAGAAATTCCTTCGAAAATTCATGGAGGGATTTCTTCAGACATTCATGAAGGAATTCCTTCGGAAATTCCAGGAGGAAATCCTTTGAAAATTCCAAGAGGAATTCCCTCGACAATTCCAGGAATTTCCAATGGAATTCCTCCGGGAATTTTTAAAGAAATTCCTCCAAGAATTTCCGAAGGAACTCCTCCAGGAATTTTCGAAATAATTGCTCCACGAATTTCAGAAGGAATGCATCCAAGAGATTCCAAAGGAATTCCTCCATGTGGAGCCTCGTAGCCGTGCGGTTAGGGTCACCAAGCTCATAATCGCACCATGCTATGGGGTGAGGGTTCGATTCCCGCTTCGGGCGTTGAAACTTTTCGTTAGAAAAGTTACTTCCCCGTTTCCACTGGTGCATGCTCTGTTCGTCCGTTGTCTAGTGTTAAGTTTAAACAGTCTGTACAGCCCAAAGCTGAAGACGTTGTCCGTGTCTTTTATGAATCTTCAAACGAATTCGTCCAGCAATTTCCGAAGGAATTCATCCCGAAATTTCCGAAAGAATTCCTCCAGGAATTTTTGAAGGAATTCCTAACGGAATTTGTAAAGGAATTCCTCCATGAATTTTCGAGGGAATTCCTCTTGGAATTTCCAAAAATAAAATCCAAAAAGACTTTCCAAAAAAATTTCTCCAGGAATTTCCGAAGGAATACCTCCAGGAATTTCTAAAGGAATTCCTCCAGGAATTTCCGAAAGAATAGCTCCAGGAATTTCCGAAGGAATTCTTCCAGTAATTTCCGAAGAAATTATTCCAGCAATTTCCGAAGGAATTCGTCCAGTAATTTCCGAAGGAATTCCTCCAGGAATCATAAAAAGCATTCCTCTAAAAAGTTTAGAATGATTTTTTTCCAGGAATGTCCTAAGGAATTCATCCAAGGATTTTCTCAGGGATTTCTCTATAGATTTCCGAAAGAATTCCTCCAGAAATTTTCGGAGGTATTCATCCAAGATTTTTCGAGGGAACTCCCCAAGGAATTTCCGAAAGAATTCCTCCAGAAATTTCCGAAGGAATTCCTTCAGGAATTTCCGAAGCAATTCCTCCCGGGATTTCCGAAAGAATTCCTCCAGGAATTCCTAAATAAATTCATTCTGGTATTTCTGAATGAATTCCTCCAGGAATCTCCAAAGGAATTCGTCCAGCAATTTCCGAAGGAATTCCTCCTGGAATTTCTGAAAGAATTCCTCCAGAAATTTCCGAAAGTATTCATACAAGTTTTTTCGAAGGACCTCGCCCAATTCGCGTCCTTGCTTGCGTCACTTGGCGCAGTTCGGTCGTCCGAGCGTCCGACCGTGCCGAGCTCTCGACGCATACTAATTAGACACCAGCAAAACAAACTGCCTGGTGGCTAGGTATGCGGAGTGCGAGAGTAAGTCTCGGCTTCATATAAATAACTCGCTCGCACTTGTAGGTAGTGGGCACAAACAGGAGTGTGTTGTGGATTGGCATCTAAAGCTAAGTTTCCTGTTGCCAAGTAGAGCGCTCAAGTAAAATTCCTCCTTTTTCCGTAAGTAATTTTGACATTTGTTTAACCGACAGCATTTTTACGAAACGATGCTGTAAGAAGGATGTGAAGTAGGGCACTGCATACGGCGGTTGCTAGATAAATTGTTCGTTGTTCATGTGGCGTTTCGTGCCCTTGTTGTTTACGATTTCGTTCGTTTCCTGAGGAAGTGTGATTGAAATTAAAATTTAATTTTTGCGCGCGTATGGGGAAAATCCAGATTGTGAGATTTCAACGGAGTTCCAAGGGAAATGCTAATGAGAGACATTGCGCTGGGATTCTAAGGGAACTTTTAATGGTATTACAGCGAGAACTATGGTTGGATACTAATTATAAATTCTGCAATATTGGAGATCGGACTACGGTGGGAGGAATTCTGCTGGGACGGTGGAGTTTTAGACGAAATACGAGGTAGGACTTCACGGGGAAGTTAATGAAGATCCACGAAAGATTCTTTGTGATGAATCTTTTGGCATTCCGTACGAAGGTTTTTGTTTGGGGTTTCGCAGAAAGTCCTCTTGAAATTCTTCCAAACGTTCCACCGAAAAATCCACCAGAAGTTCGCAGGGGATTCTCATAAAATGTCTCTGAGATTTTCATTAGAAGTTCTACAAAAAATCCCTCCGTGAGTTCCGAGTAGTGTGCGGTAGTTCGGCAGCAGCAAAGTTTCGCGCGCTCGCTTTGCTAGATTTTTGCGATTTTTTTTCCTCTTCCCTCTGCGGGGCTCCGACGACGGGACGCCAAGCAGTCAGTAGTGTGCGGTAGTTCGGCAGCAGCAAAGTTTCGCGCGCTCGCTTTGCTAGATTTTTGCGATTTTTTTCCTCTTTCCCTCTGCGGGGCTCCGACGACGGGACGCCAAGCAGTCAGTAGTGTGCGGTAGTTCGACAGCAGCAAAGTTTCGCGCGCTCGCTTTGCTAGATTTTTGCGAGAGTGAGTTTTTGGAGGTAAAGTGTACAGGCCGCGTTTTTATTCGGTCGTCGTCGTCGTCTATTTGACTGCTCATCTTCGTACGGGGCGATTTATGATACGGTAAATGCAACAAACAACATTTTTTGCGATTTTAGTCAACAGACATTGAAATGTTCGTCACGTCAAGTGTCGGCCCAAGTTCCAAAGCCACGTTGGTTCAAATCACTTTATTTTCTCTTTCGTTAATTTTCGCACTTCGAAAACTATCTGAATGGTTCGTCATCTTCGATGTCGGCATGTGTTTTGTTTTAGTCCAAATGAAAATAAGTGGTTTGATATTCATAGGGTTGCATGAATCACTCCACTTACCAAAGTGAACTCGTATCATGCGCCCTTTCCCCTCCCCACTAACAAAAAGTCCTTCCCATGACAGACGTGGAGACGCAGAGGTGATCTCGGTCTTTAGTAAGCAACGCACGTCATAATAACATTCCTTTCCTTCCTCGATGACCGTAAGGACGTGGCCGGCGCCGTTATTGACCTAATAAAGTTTGGAATTCTCGAAGATGCACATTGAGGACGGTAAGCTACTCCCAAGCTCCGTCTGTTGGTTCCTTGTGCAACTTCGATTGTTCTGGTCAATCACGGAGTAGCAACTACGAATAGTACGGTCATCTATGCTCATGCTCATGCTCAGAAGTTCTACAAAAAATCCCTCCGTGAGTTCCTTCTAATTCAGGATTTATTTATTTATTTTGTTTTTTTTTGGGGATCTTCTAGGAGTTCCTTCAGGGTTTTCTCCAGAGGTGTTTTCTAAGATTCTACCAGGAGTTTTTTCGAACTATTCTACAATGATTTCATCCGGGATTTCTTTAGTATTTTTTATCCGGGGTTCACTCAGATATTTATTCGGAGATTCCCGCAGGAATCCCTCCCGGATCATTTCAAGAGTTACTTCTAGGATTTCTACAGGAATTCATTCTTAGATTCGTCCTGGAGTTCTTTCAGTGATTCTTCCAGGAGTTCTTTCTAGGATACAACTTTTTGAGATTCCTCTAGGTTTTATCTGGACGTTTCTTATGTGAATCCTCAAAGAATTCCTTTTGTAATCTCTATAGCTTCTTCCGGGATTCCTTCAGGAACTCCTTCTAGGTTTCCTCTAGGAGTAAATTTATGGGTTCCTCTCATAGTTTCTTCTGATATTTCTCCAGGATTTTCTTCTAAAATTACACCAGGGGTGGTATCAGGGACCTCTCCAGAATTTTTACCCGGGATATCTTCCGGGAATTTTTCAAAAGTTCTTTCCGGAATTTCTTCAGAACTTCCAGACTCCTGGAAAATAAGCCAAGGTTTTTCCAGGAGTTCCATTTAAGATTTGTCCAATAATTCATCCAGGATATCCTTCCGGGATTCCTCCAAGAACTTCTACTGGGATTCATTGCAGATTACATATTCTGGAATTCATTCTGGAAGTTTCTTAAATTTTGCTCATGGAAATACTCCAGAAGTTTTTTTTTATTCTTTATGGAAGTACTCCAAGACTTGCTCTTCAGTTCCTTATATAATTCCTCCAATAGCTTCTTAAGGAATATCTCCAGCAGTTTTGTAGGGAATATCTACACGAGCGATTTTAGAGATTCTTTCAATAGTTTCTTCCTAGATAAAAATCTGAAGACATTCCAAAAGGTTCTGGAGAAATCCTAAAAAAAGTCGTGAAGGAATCCCTGAAAGAACTTCTAGAATAATTTCAAAGGAATCTTCTGGAGGAATCTCTACAGAATTCCATGGAGGAATTTCTAGAGAATTCCATGAAGGAATCTCTGAAAGAATCCCGTATGGAGTTACAGGAGTAATCCTAGATAGAACTTCTGGAAGTTCTGAACAAATACTAAACAAATTGCTGGAAGAATCTCTGAGGGAACTCCCTTTGGTATCCCAGAAAGAACTCCTGGAGCAATCCTGAATTAATTTCTAGAGAGATATAGGAAGGAATTTCTGGAGGAATCCCAAGCAGAAATTCTGAGGGAATCTCAGAGCAATTCTCGTAGGGATCTCGGAACGAATTCTTGGAATTCAGAAAGATTTCCTAATAAAATGGTAAATGACTAATTTTTTACCAGGAATAGTGTATTACGTAAAGCTAATACCATACAAATTTCATCAAAATCGGTTAAATATTGGTGGAGATATCGTTGAAACAAGAATTTTGCCAATTGAGAAGTTTGAGCAAACGAATGTTTTAAAAAATATCACTTCTTCACTGTTATAGCTCTAGATCCAAAAATACTGAACCGATTTCAATCTGTTCTGTATGTAAAGTATTCATGTAGAAATATTGTGTAAAAATTTCATTCAATTTGATCTAGCCGTAATAAAATTATAGCCGTATATGTGGCACAACGGGTGAAAAAATTTGCTAAAATCTTATTTTATGATATTAACAATATCTGCGCCAATACCAAACTGAATTTGTTGCGATTGTTATGGCATTAGCTACACATTATATATTATTCCTGTTCAAAAAAATATTTGATTTTGTGAACGCAATGAAAAGCTATACATTATTTTCTGTGTCCAAATTTCATCGAATACAGTCTTTACTTCCCTGGTTCTAGTGCACCATAGAACAATCAACAAACAAAATGAAATGATTATGATGCAACAGTTTTTAGAATCATTGTCTCCTCATCAGCTAAACTCAAATGCTTTTTCCTTTTTTCAACTGTCGATATAAACAATTCAGTTTTGGGGTGTTTTTATGAATTTTTAAACTACGTAACGGCAAATTATTCAACCTCAAGAAATTCAATCTTGTGTTCTGATGCAGCCATGCTGAGGGACGACGGAGTACACATTATAGAGCGACACGGCTAAATACTAATGCACACTGTGAACGCGCAGGCGCGAAAGAAGAAACACAAAGAAAGAGAAATGTCCCTTTTACTCACGGAATAATACATCGACATATTATTCCGTACGGAAAATCAACAACATGACTGACAGCATCGCACGACAGTGCCATCTGTTGGCAAATAACTTTCTGGCTGCGAATTACTTATCAACTGCGAACGCTTAAGTAATTTTGATTGCAAAAGTTTTACGTGAGCATTACTTGTCCTATCCTTTTACACAGTACTTACCAGGTGGAAACTAGCCATAAGCCGAAAAGAGCGATGAGTTTGTGAAATAGGAGTGTTCACGGTGCGGCTTCGGAGTCAGTTTGGCTTTCTATTCCGCAGAACCATTACCTGTTCTGTGGCTTAGTTGGTTCAAGCGCCGGTCTAGCGAATACGGAGTCGTGGGTTCGAATCCCACCAGAACGCGATTTATTTTCACAAATTTCATCTCTCAATTTGCCAATTAGCAACATTTCGTGCCTTCTAATTACAAGTTTTTCCAGAATGTTTCAGACATACCAGCTAACCTGATAAAATGCCAGTAAAATGGGCAATATGTATCATTGTACATAATCCTTCATTTGGAACATTTGTGCTATCAATAAAAATTACAAGGTACAATATATTTTTAAACATCTTAATGCAATTGACGCAAAATACTGTGAAACCTCCATTATTCTCATCCGAAATGATGGCCGAACAAATTTGTCTCATGTAATCCAGTTTCATTGGAATGTAGCCATCATTATTCCCAGTTTTCCCATGTAATAAAAATGATAAACTCCCATCACCGGTCCCCACCCCATTTCGGAACCGTCGTCGTCGACAACGAAATCGTTCTCTCTCTCACTCACCTGACTCTTCATCGGATCGGTGTTCAGCTGACACATGTACCCGCCTCGGTCCTCCTCCATCACCGATTTGATGTGCAGATTCCAGGTATTGAGATCGGCGTGCGACACCGTCACCCGTGGGTTGTGGGTGATGACCTGCTCGTGGATGGCCTGTATCGCCTTGGTATTTGCTTTGACCCAACCGACCTGGCGTTGGTGGGCATGTCGGTGGCGTGTTGGCGGAGATTGCAATTCGTCGTTTGGGTTGTTCGATGAGTGGGGGGCAACAGGGATGGTACCGGATATTTCAATAACATTATGCGAATGTCAGTTGCGAAGGATTCCAAGGTGGGGGTGGGATCATTTGAATATAGTTATTATGGAGTCGTTACCGAAGGGATGAAGGGATATCCGGAAGAGGAAAGATTGGGATTGTTGGCATTTTTTGTGGAACCCGAAAGGAGAATTGAATGGCAAAATATGAAGATAGCACGAGTGGTAATGAGGTTTGTCCGTTTGTGGCCAATGAATTTTAACAAGGGAGAGTTTGCAGTCGTTCGACCCGGAGGGTTCACCGTTGTCAGTTGGATTGGGTTGTGTGGCATTTTTCCGAAGGGTGGGAGTGTTTTTAGATGTTGTTTAGGTTTCGTTGGGGGAAAGTTGAACAATCGCATGTGAACGACAGGCGGTATCCCGGAGCAGGAGCAGGGTTAGTTGTTTTGGTAGTTGAGAGCAGTCCCATAGGGTCGTCGTCGTCGTCGCCAGTGATGATGGTAATGATGGCGGGAAATGGTCCGGCAGCGTGTTGTTTTGGGAAGAGATGAAAATAAACACTTGATTAGCTTCTAATTGTGGGAAACGACACTCGGGGCTAGTGGGTTAATTAAGGTTTGCAAAGTTCGACATTGTTGCATTCGCTAGATCTCAAAGGGAAGCTTTGAATTGAATTTCGTTCAACTTCAATTCAGGGTTGCTTGTCAATTTGTATCCGAAACTGAGCTTTATAACAAACGTTTCGATCAACAAGATTTATCTAAGAGAATTATCGACGATTCCTCTCGGTATTTCTCTACGGATTTTTGCAAGATTTCAACCAGGATTCTCCCTGAATTTCCTTTTGGTACTATCGTCGCGGTTGAAACCCGAAGTTTCCTCACACCCGACAATTGAATTTGCTCAAAATCAATTCGTGGAACCTAACGTCGGATGTAGTGCGCTGGACAGCAGACCTGGCCCTCTATCCAGCGCACTGTGCCCGACGTACGTCCGACACATGGTTTAGGAGAAACATCGATTTTCGCGTGTAAAAAATTCCGATTTACAACTGCACGAACAATATTTGTTGGGCGGTAGGTTCTTCGTAATATTATAAATTTATTGATGTGGAAAGAAACTACAAAATTCCTGGAGGAAAACCTATCATTAGAATTCATTCTTAACTTTAGGTGATTAATGAAATCCTTACTGTAGTGTTTTCTACTGCTCAACTAGATCAATCAGTTGATAGTTGTATCGCTTCGTATAAATATTGAACAGCCTATCTGTGGATAATCAAGAACTCGGTTTCCTCAAAGTACATTCTAAGGTATGTTATGTTTCTCACCTTTCAATAAGTGCAGAGCAATGTACACGATAGCTTTTAGAATTTTAATTTGATTATTTGCTAGGTGTGATCAAACTGGCCGAAAATATAAATTCTATTAATGAACTTCAAATGAATGATAATCTCTATTCACGGCCTTACCGTTATTAGCCGCTTTGGCTACGAGTTCAATAATATTAATGGTATCTAAATGGAGTAATTTCAATAGTATAGCTGCAATTGATGAACATTAGGTTGCAAAATTGTAGTTCACAAAATAACAAATCAACCTCACCATTCATAAGGCACTAAATTCAAAGGATGTGCGTACTTAAGAAAAATTCAATCATCTGCAGGGAAATGACCGTGCCGCTGTAAACATTAAGCATAATACATCGATGACGCATATTACATGTTCATAACATCACTGCCAGTATCTGCTAAGGCATGAACACTTTTCACGAATTCAATTAATTATCATAGATCTTAAGTCACGAATTCAGTGGTGTTCTAAAGGTCACAAAATAGTTTTTTCAGTATTCGTACTGATCAGCAGACAAATGGCACTTCATCACCTATTGTTTATTCTGTTCTGATGGATTCTTCCCATGATTGAGATCTGACACTCTTTGTTCATGGTCTGCTGCCGGTCCCCCTCGTAGATAAACGGGTGTGGCATGAGATGACCTTCAGTTCTGGATACATTGGATCATGCGGAGTGCATCGAGTGCTGATGTGGCGCTACCAACACTCCCCCGGGAATGCCATCTTCCTGAGCCGCATTACTTTGAACGCCTACATCAAGCACGGCGAGCTTCACTGCAGGTCTCTCGTAGATACCACTAGCTGTCTGTATGCTGGCGCTCCTGACTTGATTATCTGCTCCTTTTTTGACTCCTACCACGCGACCCTTCGGCCACGTGTTCCGAGGAAGATTTGGGTCTACGATGATTACCAAGTCATTAATCTGAATCGGCCTAACATTGGTGAACCATTTCGTCCTTCGAGTGATTTGTGGAAGATAACCACTGCTTTCAAAACTGGTTAGCTAAGATCTGTGAATGTCTCCAACAATTCTTCAAAACAAACGAGTTGTCGTTAAATGGCACCCAGGAACGCAGCCCATTGCTTGATCCCAACAAAAAGTGATTGGGTGTTAACACTGGAGATTGATCGTCGTCCAACGGTAAACTGGTCAATGGACGAGAATTTACTACGTTCTCAACTTCCGTCAACATGCTCTCTAAAACTTCATGAGACACCGTCCTGTTAGGCTTCATTTTCGCAAGTCTCTATTTGACGCACGAGGCGCTCCCATGCGCCTCCCATATGGGGTGAAGCTGGTGGGATAAAGTTTCAGGTTGTGTGAGAAGTGGTGAACTCTTTTGCAAGCCGTTCTTTTTCTACGTTCTTCATAGCGCTTCCCAGTTCTTGGACCTTGGTCACTATAAATGACTGCTGGCACCCCTCGTCTAGCCATGACGTTCCTAAGAGCCATTATACATGAGTCCGTATTCATTGTGTGTACTTTTTGGAGATGGATGGCCCACGTAGTCAGACATGTGGCCAGCAATACCCACCGCTTTTCGAGGTGGCGACCAAGGATAACTACATAGGGACCAAAGTAGTCTACCCCCACACTCTTAAAAAAAATCATGTAAATTTAAGTACACTTGGTTGCACATAAAAGAAGCGGCCCGTTTGACACAAAAATTACGTCTTCTATCACAAGTAAAGTCGAGCTAGCAATCGCTAGAGCCGAAGCGAGAGATGAAACATATGTAAGTAAAACAATGAACTGGATTTGAACTCCGGTTCGCTGATTGAGAGGCACGTATACCTCTCGGCTGTATCACCGAGTTGTGAGAGAAACGATAAATGTAAAACTGTTTCTATCTATCTGGTCAGATAGGTTTGATGACATCTTATGCAACTAACTCGAACCTACATGATGGATGTAAAATTGAGTCAAATTTGCCATTCAGTCATGAAATTTTTACGTACGTTGATGGTTTACGTCACGTGTAAATTCAAATTTTTTAAAGAGTGCATATGGGTAATTCTCGCTGAGACCGGCCCACTATTTACACCTTGTCTTCAAAAATGTTTAAGGTGCCGATTTTCTGAAAGCCCTTGCCTAAAAAGTAAGAAAAATGCATTTGGTTACTCACATTGATGGACCCCCCGTTAATTAGAGCCTCAACAATTTTTGCAGACCCCTCGATTTTGGTCAAATGGTGGCTCACTTAAACCGTTATAACTCGAAAGTTTCTCCAACAACCACCTCAAAACGAATTGTTGTTGAAAAGAGGAAAGATAGAGCTACTATTTACAATAATAAAAAGTTGGGTCGGCCATATTGATTTTGACCGCCATCTTGGATTTTTATACCAAAACATTTTTTTCACCATGAGGGCAACCACCGATTTTCAAAATTTTTGCATCAATTGAAAGCTGAGACATTTATACATAACATATCAAAAAATTAGAGATGTCTTTTTCTTCTTTCAAAAGTTATCCGCAGTTTTGTAAATTAAGCCACGTTTTCTCCATACATTTCCATGCGCACCGGCAACGACATGCAACAGCATCCGAGTTTACGCCTGCATGTATACACAAAGGCGCGTGCCGTAAAATTTGGCATAATCGGAGGTTCGTTTCCGTTTTTGACTGTTTCTCAATGATGCGGACATTGTTGTTATAACTTTTTTAGTGTTTTGAAAAGCTTAAACCTTCAGCTTTCCATTAGTGGGTTCAGAATTTGAATTTTGTTCGTAAACACTGCGAAATAACTCTGCATTTATGTAAACGGCCGGCACCGGGCCCAGTGCGCAAAAGTGGCATGATTTACAAAACGGCAGATAACTTTTGAAAGAAGAAAAAGACATCTCTAATTTTTTGATATGTTATGTATAAATGTCCCAGCTTTCCATTGATGCAAAAATTTTGAAAATCGGTGGTTGCCCTCATGGTGAAAAAAAGGTTTTGGTATAAAAATCCAAGATGGCGGCCAAAATCAATATGGCCGACCCAACTTTTTATTATTGTAAATAGTAGCTCTATCTTTCCTCTTTTCAACAATAATTCGTTTTGAGGTGGTTATTGGAGAAACTTTCGGGTTATAACGGTTTAAGTGAGCCACCATTTGACCAAAATCGAGGGGTCTGCAAAAATTGTTGTGGCTCTAACTAACGGGGGGTCCATCAATTTGAGTAACCAAATGCATTTTTCTTACTTTTTAGGCGAGGGCTTCCAGAAAATCGGCACCTTAAACATTTTTGAAGACAAGGTGTAAATAGTGGGCCGGTCTCAGCGAGAATTACCCATATCCACTTATCCGCGAGCGGTAATGGCGGCGGCGAGCACAAATAACCGATTCGAATTTTGACGTTTCTTGGGAATCGCAATCGGTTGGCGCCACCGAACGGTGGGTGAAGGGGTGAGTAGGAGAATGCAACTGTTTGACTTTCCCCCAAGAAACGTCAAAATCCGAACCGGTTGGATATGCCCGCCGCCGCCATTACCGCTCGTGGATAAGTGGATATGTGAAGGGACGAGAGTAGGCAGCTAGACGCGGTAGCGGTAAGTCGGCCATTGCAGGTGGTAGTGGCTGTGCACAATCGTTTTTACACTGTTGACAAGCTCGGCGAATCTTGTTATACATCGACTTCAATTGGGAAATACTATATCTCTGTAGAAGTTTGTTTATTACTGTAGTGTGGTGTTGGTGGTGATATCGCCGATGATAATACGATACAATTACATTGGTGACTCCGTGGGAGGATTATAGGGTTAGCGGCATCCTTATCTATAAATCGACATGCCCCCGTTCTACCCCGCACACGTAATACTTCGTTTTGATCGAGAAACGGACAAGGATAATGAATCGGGCTGCTCCTTGGTATGATGACCGAATTTGTCAGCGGCCCCTTAGGGGCTGTCCATAAACCACGTGGTCATTGGGGGGGGGGGGGGGGGTTCGGCCAATGACCATTTTGTATGGACAAATAAAAAAAATTGTATGGACTAATGACCACGCGGGGGGGGGGGGGGGCTTTGAAAAGTCCCAAAAAAATGACCACGTGGTTTATGGACAGCCCCTTACTCCTTTGGTTATTAGGCATTCTGACATTAGTGACAAAGCGGAACACGTATGCCAGCCGGCGTACCAGATCAGTTCACTTGGAAAATCTGAGGGGATCGATGATAGGCTCTGGTATCTTGAAATACACGAGCAAATGGGGACGTAACTCTTCTGATGTCGTTTCAGCAATATGTCTTTTGGCTGGTCATTCCGCTTCGGGTTTCGTCAGAAAATCTGGGCCATTGAACCAACGACTAGTTCTGCACATGTTAGGAGCACGTTTCGACTTGGTGCCCTCATCCGCAACATTTAGCTTTGTCTGAATCCATTGCCACTCATGAATTCCAAACTCCAAAGTGTCGAGTATTTCACTTACTCTAAATGCGACGAATTGGCTATAACGACGATGGTCTGATTGAAGCCAACTAATTACATCCGTTGAATCAGTCCAGAAGTATCGTTTGTTGACTTTGATGGAAAGCGATTGTGTTATGCTATTCGCAAATCTTAATCCGATGACGCAGGCTTGCAGTCCAGATCGTGGAATGGACAAAAACTTTATTAGGGCAACACAAGTTTTTTAATCCAACTAACGCCGTTTCTGTGAGTTGTCCCTCTTGGAACCGAAGATACGCCACGGCCGCAAACCCTTGCTCACTTGCATCAACAAAAACATGCAATTGTACATCGTTATAATTTCCAATTGATGTATTTTTCCTGTAGCACCGTGGTATTTCAACTGCTGCAACGCTGGGGAGCACATTAAGCCACTCGATCCACATTTCGAACTGCTTATCTTGAATGAAGTCGTCCCATCCAACGGAAGATCGCCAAATGTCTTGCAAAACGTACCTGAAGGTAGAACACAGAAAATGTCCGATAAGGCCCAAAGGATCAAAGATCATCATCAGCGTACGCAGTGCTTCTTGTTTCGTAGGTCTTCGCTGTCCGGACATCAGATCCGGGTCGTAACGTGATGAAATCTTAAAAATGAAACAGTCGCTAGATGTGTTCCACCACATGCCGAGTACCTTTTCTGCTACAAGACCCTCTGCCATGTTGAGATCTTTCTGCGTTGTTTATGATTCTCCAAATGCTTCCAAGACCTCCGAAAAGTTCGATATCCAGTTTCGCATTTCAAACCCTGCTACAGCATGAATGTTTCTTACATTTTTCGCGATGTCTATCGCTTCTTCTACGCTTTCAACACTCTTTAGCATATCGTCGACGTAATGCTGATCTACGATAGCCTCGACCGCCGCAGGATGCTCTTCGACAAAATTTTGTGCGTTCAGGTTTTTTACGAATTGTGCAATACTTGGAGCACACGATACTCCGAAAGGCAAAACCGACATAGCGTAGATGCTTGGCGTTTCATTGTCTTCGTCATCTTTCCAAAACAAGCAAAGCCGAATATCTTGTTTGAGTAGAACTTGCATTTACTTCTCCCGTATGTCTCCGCAAACTCCCACCCGGAATTGGCGAAATTGGATGAGCACAGTTAAAAGGGAGGTCAGGAGATCGGGTCCCTTTAAGGCCGCTGCAAGACACTGCATTTTTATATATACTGTACAGTATGCGGCAGGAAAAAATGCGAAAGTGTTTTTCAACTTCAAACCTCATTTTCGTCTATTTGACATTAACCAATCTATGTTTCAACGTTCCATGATCTATAGTAGGCTAGTTTTCTGAAAAATTAATTTAAAAATTTCCCATTTTGGTCACTAACCTTTACAGGGCGGCGCCTGAAGATGAAGACAATCAGAATTTTCAAACCGCAGAAAATCACACAGGTCGCTAAATATCACATCTGATAAAACAAAATTTTTGATTTTCTCTACAATATCTTCAAATATATGTACTTATTTCATCTGGTATGTGAAACTACATGGGTCTGGATCAGTGTGGTCTGGTTGTTCATCGAATTTGGCATAATTTTGTTACTGTTATAGTCATTTTGTTTAATGACCATTGGGCGCGCAGTTTATTGATATCCGCTTATTAGGCCTACATTATCACATGTTAAACATCAAATATGTTCATTTTTATTTTTCAGTGCTAGAATATAGACATTGACTGATACACTGTCATGAAAAAATAGTCATATATATCCCATATTTAGCGTGTAATAGTGCCTTGAACTTTTCACATTTTTTCCTGCCGCACCCTGTATCTAATCAGTATTATGTGAGCTTTCAATTAATACATTCACTTTGCAAAATTGAATTACAGATGGGAAATACATTCAATTTTATTGTGTATCCGAACTTATTGAACACCGTGTAGAACAGCTGGTGCAATTTGTTATTAACCGCCTGACGGTATCCATGGCTATTCCGCCCATGGTAATGTTGAACGATCAGCTGCGTAATCCTATGATTATCCAGTAGAATCACCGGAAATCGTAGATTGAGCGGAAGAAAATCCATTTATTTTTTCGGTTCGTCCCTCCATCAATCAACGTGTTCAGTTTGTACAGCGGACTGGTCCAAGTAGCACTTGTAACTTACGGAATATTTTAGAAAAATAATAAATATTGCATAGCCGTTTCACTGTAGACTAATGGTAACAAACTTATATTTGCAGTACACATTCTGGTTGCTCAGACATCACAATGCAACCTTATTTTAGCAGAAGCTACATTAATGTTACATACTGGTTCTCGTGAAATATGCTCCTGAACTGTCAAATTCAGAAAGTTACATTATTGACATTATCTTGTTACATCGAAACCAAAAACCAAAACAAATGACCAGACCAGTTACTGCGAAGTCAAGGTTTAGTTGCCATGTATCATGTTACCGAGAGTCGTTTCCAAATGACGGCAGTGTAACTTTTTGTTGTTTCATTGTGAACGCATATGAGACGCATGAAAACATACGATCACTTGGTCACATATGTGCAACCTAACTGTTACTAGTAGTTTAAGATCAACACTGCATGTCAAAAGTATTTGGTAATTAGGTATGTTTGTATGCTAAAACTTAACAAACACGATGTTTAGAACTTATTATGTTAAAGTAGCTCACGGAAAATCCGAATTACCTATATGTTGGGTGAATTTTACCAAAAAAATAGTACATCGAATAAACTAGTTTCCCAAAAAAATAACAAATAGAGATGCATCGACCCAAGGATGGATCTTGGGCCAAATAAGTAAGTTTCGGGAAAATATAGTTTTACTCAAATTTGAGTTGTTTGCTTAAGAGGAGCGGGGGTCTTGGGTTGAATTTACCTGCTCTTGAGTATATTTTTTGATGGAGGAAAGGCAATTTATCTAGTGCGATTTACTTAAACTTATCTTATTAAGTCGAAATACGGGTTGACGTAAAAAAAAACTCAAGTATAACGGCTCCGTTAATTAAAACAATCTTGCTTTCAAACTTATACTTGGGAATTCTGTATGAAGTAATGTTTGAGGTGGATATTGATATCTTCAGACATCCAACCGGCAATGTATGTTTTGCCCAATCATCACAATGGCGATTAGTTGTACCAGTTACAAAAAACTGACCTAATATATCTTTCAATTATGATTATGGAGTCGTAAGCAAATAGAATAGAACAGAAAACTTATCAGAATTCACAAATAAATTGTTGTAAGGCCTTTATCCCGTTAAAAAATCCTACAACGAATCAGTAAGATGTGCAAATGTATATGCTAAAATTCTCGAATTTTGCAAGCGCACGTGTTTTCCGCTAGTAAAATGAACAATTTCACCAGAAAAATACAATTCCCAGTCAATTTTAGGACGGTGCACCGACGAAACACATTTCCATTTTACTTGAGAGATACTTTTTTCCAATCGCCATTGCCATGTTTGATCCACTGTTTATCATTTTCCATAATTGTTATGACGAAACAAGCAATGTAACTTTGAGTTTATTTTTCTACTGCTGTGTAAACAAACTATATTACACATTGGTTACCATCTAATCTCTTATGCGACGAACGACATGTTGCACAAAGGCTCCACCTCCTGCGCTTTTTCGGTGACATAGCAGTAGAAATCGACGTTGCAGTCATTCAAAATCGATTTTTCAATTTGTCGCGTAGAAATTACCGTGATTTAGTTGTAACAAAGTGTGCTGCTTGGGGGGCCTCTCGAGCTTCATCCATTTGGCCATCCATCGGTCAGTTTTTGTTGTTCAACAGCACTTTCAACTCGTCTATAAAGTTCTCCGGTTGCGCCACTTAAGTAGGCATCACTCCGTTCTCACGTACTCCTCTTGTCTCAACCACGGCATAAATATCACAAGGCAGGCTAGTAACCTATGTAAACATCAATTTTGGATGTGAACATGTGACGTCGTTCTTATCGTTTTTCACGTAGATCAAATTGGTGTGGAGTACTAGATCGCCTATGAACGATTTGAATTACGTCATCAAAAAACTGTCAGATTTCGGGAATATATCACCTTCTGTACACCGTGGTCTCAACGGTATGCAAAGCAACGGTCCTGAGGATTCTATCCGCACCTTCAGCTGGCCACTCGTTGCTTGTAGCATTTCAGCCGGCAGCCTATCCTTCTTTCGCTTGCAGTTCGACACAAATCGATACTAACAAAGCCAGAATTGTCCAGGTCCACATTGAAAAGCGGCTCATGCCCACAAGAATCGCTAGAACCTTCACATCATACAGCAGTAGGTGCACCCGTAACTCCTCCGTCGTGTTCGCCTGTGGTATAATCTTCTTCGCTCTCGAACAGAAACTGCTGTCCTCACACCCAAGCGCTGCTTGGGTTTACATCCGCATCCTTGTCCCACTTTGTCAGCTCAGCTGATAGATCAGCTACGTTCAACTTCGTGGGCACCCATCGTCAAACTGCTAGTCTCGTCAGATTTAGGATCTCTCCAATGCGGAAACCGCGGTGAATTGCTTATACCGAGGCTGATCTGATCGAATTCAGGAAAGCACTACCTCGTACAACGGCCCGAAAATATGCTACTCATTCGTACGCCGTCTGCAAATATATGCGTCCGACCAGGCGTCCCCGAAGTAATTCCGTGGCAGTTTGAATGCTCGAACCTCGGCCAGAATGTTCGTCCACTGTTCCCAATTGCTGAACGCCGCATCGTCGACGACATCATCCCACTGACATCCTGTTTGCCAAAGATCTTAGATCAGCATGTTTCCTAGTATTGTTACTAGCGCCAGGAACCAGGAGAGTATTCGTTTGGTCAGGCGTACTCCTCCTCGAAGGACTGTCGAATACTTTGGTTTCAACACGGTGGCGAAGCGAAAAGTATCTTCGACCGTATCTCATACGATTCCCATCACCCGTTCGAACTCCGTGCTCTTGTCTAGGCTGGAATGAACCGCTGTTTCCCTGCTTTGCTCCCCGAGTTCATCCAGAACCGCGTCCAAGCATTTAAGCGTCGAGCCGAAAGTCGCTACGTCCATAACGTACACCAGCGGAGCTTCGTCGTTATTACATTTCCTGGATGTCACCACCGAAGGCGACCGGACGTTCTCGGTAATGACAGATCACTCGTGGCAGCGGAGCCAACATATCCGGGCCTTTGAGCAGCACCGACGCAGCAGCCAGCGTCCCAAACCAAGCGAACATTGCCCGGCTTCCGTTACACTTATTCAAATAAAATGATAAAGAATGGCATCTTAATGGATCACTAAAATAACTAAAACTGGATGTCTAGCCCGATGACAATCGTTGGTACACCAGGCCAAATCCTGTCTGGACAGCTGCAACTGCGATACCGTTCGCAAATTGCACTGCGGATAGTACGCATCATCCGCTAGCGTTGCCGACGAACTTTCGTTCAAAAACGCGACGATATCGTACTGTCGCTTGCCGACGTAGAGCGTTACCGACATCATTCGGAACATCACCGTACAGTCCGACTTCGCCTTCTGCAGCTGCACTAATTCTTCCACCTGGTGCTGCAGAGGATGATGAACCCCATGGAAATTCCACGTCATCGACGAGCACCGACCTTCACTGTTTTTGTTCAGGCAGATTCCACCAAGTTTCTGCCTCTCCAATTCGCGTAGCCGCTCCGCGATGTTCATTCGCCTAAACTCATCGCAGTTACGGATGAGATTATCCGTTTGCTTGCATATCCGAAATGGCCAGCTGGTCACCTCGCAACCATAGCTTCCGCTTTGTTTCCGCTCCATTTGCGCATGTGCACAAACTCCTGTTTTCTCGCATTCTCTTTCCCTGGTCATGCTCGCTCGTTCACCCCTCGATTTCTCTTTCCAAGGCCGCACTCGCTCATTCGCCGACAGCGTTGAGAATTCCGTCACCTCGGAAACGTCGGAAACGATGTCAGTTGTGAACATCTTCAACGGGCTGTCCACTCTGTCGCGCTTATACCGGGCCCAATCCAGCTTGTAGCTCGGCGGCAGTTTGTCGACCAGCTCCTGCGCCATCAACGGGTTGTTGAGGTGGTCGCTGAGCTGTGCAGTCTCGAGATGATCGCACAATTACTTCACGGTGATGCCGAAATTTAAGATCGGCTTCCGGCGCTGGAACGTTCCTCACCTTCGAGTGTAGCGTCTCCAGCAGCTTCTCGGGCTTTTCGAACAAATTCCGAAGGTGACGAATCGCGTCCGGAACAGAATCCGGTAGATTGAGCTGACTTCTTACTGCTTCGAGTGCGTCACCTTGCAAGCAGTCCTGCAACCACTTCAGATTCTCTAGATTCGGGAATCCGCAAGCCGCCGTCGTGTATTCGAATCTGCTAATGAACTGCAGCCAGACCTAGGGCTGACCCCGAAATTTTGAAAGGTGTTGCGACATCGCTTTTCCAGCAGCTAGTTGCTCCCTGGAGATTCAACCAAAGCTTGGCCCTGGCGCTTCAGCACCTCTGCTTCTCCGAAGACTGCTATGCCGCTCGATCGCCTAGCTGCTTTCCGTAAACTCGGTGAACGCTTGGCCCCGGCCCGTCAACAACTCTGCCCTTCCGCACACTGCCACACCGGCTGCTCTCCGCACGGACGTCTTTGAACGACTCGTCGATGCTGCTGTCCTCCCTTGTGCCAGCTTCGAATTCAGTGATCACAAGCACTTCCGACATTGGCTTCGGCTTGTCAACTTGCTTCGAGCAGTCCGCTCCTAATGGGTCCTCTCCTTTCAAGTACACTCCCCGAAAATCCGCGGTTGATGGCTTGTCGCCAGCGCTGTTGGCTGATCCTTCAGCCAACAGAGGTTTTTGGCCTATCAACGCATTGACTCGATTACGAGTTTACGAGCAGCGTAACTGCCTCTGGATCGCTTCCCTCTTCTTCACGAACTCTTGCTCTGCAGCCAGTTGGGCCTCTAGCAATTTATGTTCATGCTTCAACTGCTGCATCTTTATTTCGCGCTGAATATGGGGTAAAAGTATGAAAAAAATTAAGGATGAAAGAATAAAAGAATCATTTTTTCCCGACCTCAACATACATAACCACTTATGGTATCTGTAATAAAATCTTTAAAGAGTACTTTCAATGTTAGTACCACTGCAGATTTAAAAATATTAAAAAAATGCACCAACTTCACTTTGCTGAAATCAATCACATTGATTCAACTGAGTCGAGCATGACATACACCTATCAATAAGACCTGTCTTAGCTCATCGACAACATGACCGCCAATTTGTTCCGTTAATCTTCCCCATGTTGCCACACTATCCTTGATCACTTGATTATAAGCACACACACACATCGCAACGCAACGCAACGGATATTGCCGCACTTACCCGGTATCCTCCCAGATGTCGTACGTGACAGGTGAACGTGGCATCCCGGCCGATTGCCACCGATATGTTGATTATTGGCTCGGCGAAATCCGGCTGGAACGTTGATGCGTCTGAAAGTGGAACCAGAAGAAGGAGAAACGGTGTGAGTGCTTTGCTTATTAGTTCTCGGTGCGTTCGGAAACTAGGCCATAGCATGTAGGTTCAAAACGTGCTTCAAAGTGCGGAAACACCGCACCGTGGCGTTGACAGTGTCACCAGCTCGTGTCGTGTCGACAAAAACCTTTCAATCATCGTAACACCGCCGGCCGGACCTGTCGGCTTCAATTTGAGCGAAGTTTGACTTCTTTTAGAGTGCACTGCGAAAAAAGGGGCAACCCAAACCGGAAGCAGCTTAGCGCTACACACGGCGACGGCGGCGCGTGCCGCCCCTTGCACTTCCGCGTGTCCGACCGTGAAGGAAGCAATAAATCATGTGCAACTTCTGCTGCCACTTTGCTGCTGCATGTGCTTGCTGTTAGCGTGCCTAACCTACAAAAGCGCGCTCCCTAGCGGTGCGGTAGTGAGAGCGCTCTTACGCTTTTCTTTCGCGCTAATATGGCAGCAAACGTGCCCTCGAGGCATCCTCCAAAAGTGTGCAAAAGAGGGTTAAGAGCAGAACAAGAACGGGCAGACAAGTCGACACGCTTGTTGGCACTTTTACACGGAGAGCTCTCAAAGGCAACCCTTTCAACCCAGCAGCAGCTATTTAGGATTCGGAGGTATGGCAGAGCCAGTCGTCGTCGTCAAGGGGGATGCTGATCTGGTTTCGAGAGGGATTTTTTTGCGTCTTTCGCGCTTCTGGGACCTCGCTTTGGGGTATTCTTTGAAGGAAGCTTTACGCTGCTGCTGGTTGATGTTGGATCCGGAGCACACTGGCGACTGGCGTGGCAGAACGAGCATAAGGCAAAACATCATTCACATATGGTGTTGGGAGGCGTGCTCGAGGATGGAATGAATTATGCATTTATGCGATTATGGAAGGTGTTGTATCGTTTAAGCTGGTGATGCATGAGTGAGTTCAAATGATTTCCTGAATTTACAGTTTCATGAGCTTGACAAATCAAGGGGGAGGTGGGTAGCTCCACCTGCCCCATACCACATCACGGCCGATGACGACGTACTAGCCACTCTATGCGCAGCGAACTGACCAATAAAATGGTTGTGTTTAACTGCAAGTCACCGGCATGACCTGCGAAACCGACTTTCAAACCGACTGACCTAACTACTTCTCGAGTACACACTCCACCTTCTCTGTAACTCCGATGATATTGGTGATAGCAGATGCATCGGCATTTCAGCAAAGCTCGTCTCTACAAAACCTTTTTATTCTAAACCATGGGAGGATAATCTGCTCAACAGACACCTGAACAGGGAGGTCCAGGTAGTGTGGGGATGAGGACCGTCTTTTACAACAACACAGTGAAAGCTAGGACTACTTTTTCCTCGACCCACTTAACAACATTCCCATGGCAACCAAACGTTATCTCTCCAGAACCACCAAGAAGACATTGTTTCAGAGAGGGGCTAGTGCATATCTTACCCTCAAGGTTAGCTGCGTAGCCTGGAGTAACGAACATCGATGACTCGCTTTGGGTAGTCTACCAAGCTCAACCAAGCATGCTGATGCTTATTCAGTTACCCGAGTCGTCCTTACCACTCCCTTTGTCCTGAAAGGCAGGCAGGGTCGACACCACGCCTGCTTCCAACTGCAAGTATCAAGAACTTATTCCGCGAGGACAGTGATTTGAGCTTCCCTCAAGTAAGTTCCTATCAGCCAGCACACAAAAGGACGTGCAGACATGGGGCCTCCACCTGTCCCGACCCTTACCGGTGCCCCGTTTCCAACCGCGGGCTCGGATCCAACCCAGTTACGACAGCAACGCTACTAGGATGTTCTCTCCGCGGCCACTTAATCGCTGTAAGGGTCGATCTCGACCGCAGGGCACCGGTATGACCTACGAAGCCGACTCCGAACCCCTGGACCACCTCTTGTACTGCATCTGGACTGGCCATTCTCCGAGTCCACGCGCCACCTCTTCTGTAGCTCCCAGACGATATGGGTGATAGCCGTTAAAACGGCATTCCAGCTAACCTCATCCCTACACATCCTCTGGACCAAGTTGTCCGGATTTGGACCAAGTTGTAAAGGATTTGACCATAGAGGCCATCCTGGCAGTCCTGCGTATGCCTCTTGTGCCGCGCATTTCGAAGCACTCCATGTCCTCACTGATAAGAATGCTGATAGGCACCATACCAGTAATGACGCAGATAGCGTCGTGTGACACGGTACGGTACGCACTCGCAACCCTCAGGCACAAAAGCCTGTAAGTACTTTCCAGCTTCCGTCGGTAGCATTCAGTACTTAGTGCAGTGCCCCACGCCGGGCCGCCATACCTAAGTATGGACGTAGCAATACTAGCCAGAAGCTTGCGCTTGCTAGCATACAACGCAGAGCTTTTGGACATCATCCGGGACAGTGCCACTAAAGCTGTGGAGGCTCTTTTGCAGGCATAATCGACGTGGCTGCCGAAGGTAAGCTAATCGTCGATCATCACCCCAAGTATTTGATGGAGCGCTTCGACGTGATAGTGTACTCTCCTACACTGATCACCGCCTGTTGCTCCGACTTCCGGTTGTTCACAACCATCGCCTCAGTCTTGTGATGAGCCAGCTCCAGTTTCCTGGACCGCATCCACGCCTCCACAATCTTGATCGAGTGGTCGGTAGTCAACTTCACCTCCTCGATTGTTTCACCGTAGACTTCGAGCGTAATATCGTCGGCAAATCCGACAATCTCCACTCCCACTGGGTACTCCAACCTCAACACCTCGTCGTATATGACATTCCATAACACCGGACCCAGGATGGAGCCTTGCGGGACTCCTGAGGTTATGTGAAAGCCCTTCCGACCCACCTCTGTGTCGTAAATCAATACTCGATTCTGAAAGTAACTTTCGAGAATCTTGTACAGGTCCCCGGTATCCCCAGACGCAAAAGCGTATTGGCAATAGCAGACCAGCTGGCGCTTTTAAACGCATTCCTCACATCCAGAGTCACTACTGCATAGTAGCGAATTCCCCTTCACTTACGCTCGAGTCCTTTCCCGGCGGTTTTTGTAAGCGACCGGATAGCGTCTACGGTCGGCCTCCCCCTTCGGAAGCCGAACTGTCTACTCGAGAGACCATGTAGAGTCTCAGTGCGCCTCAACATTCTATTGAGGATGATCTTTTCGAGCACCTTCCCCGCCGTGTCAATCAAGCATATTGGTCTATATGCCGATGGGTCTCCGGGTGGTTTCCCCGCCTTTGGCAATAGTACCAGGCTCTGCCTCTTCCAAGCTTCTGGGAAAACTCCCTCGTTCAGGCATTTCTGCATAGCAGACCTGAACATCTCGGGAGCCTCTGCAATAGCTACTTTTAAGGCCAGGTTCGGAACTCCGTCCGGACCTGGGGCCTTACCTACGCTAAGGGACTTAGCTATCCCCGCAAGTTCCACATCGGTGACCCTCTCCTCATCGCCAGCCCCAGTCCCCGGCTGTCCTACGAAAGGAGGCCAGGGACTAGGACAATGACATGACGCGGAAAAAGCCCTTCCATGATCCCCTCTAACATCTCTGGAGATTGCTCTGTAGGAGCCATTACTCCTTGACCGTAACGATCCTGTAGGCACTTTGACAGAGACCCTCAAAGCAGACCTTTTTGCTTGCCCTAATCTCAGTCTTCGGCGCGGCTTTTGCAGCCGCGAACGCCATCCGACGTTCGTTTCGCTCTTTCTCAGATCGTGCTCGCTGCATCCTCCGCCAAGCCCGTAAGTAAGCACGGCGCAGGTCCGTAATCACTTGAGTCCACCAGTAAGCCGGCGGTCTCCCATTTCTAGGGTTGACTCGCACCGGGTTGACTCGCACCGGGTTGAAAGCACCGGTACCAGCTCAGCGCCGTCTAAACCAAGTAGGTTTCGCTCACGGCCTACGGCTCTGCCTTGACCTAGCCGCTTCTTTCTCTACCCACTGCCTCCTGTTGTTGTAGTCGATACTGTAGCAAACCGCCAGGTGATTGCTGTAGGTGTAGCCATAGTTTTGTCTCCATTTCTAACTATGTACTTGTTAGGCCAGGACTACAAAAAATAACGTCAATAATCGACTGCACACCGTTCCGACTAAAGTAACTATTGGTTCCGTAATTAGCCTGGTCGACATTTACTATCGCCAGTGCTTCTAGCAGGATCACATCCCGCCCCGCTGGTTCTTTTAACTGCTTCCCCATTTCAAGGCCCAGGCATTAAAGTCACCCGCTGTTACCACCAATCTTCGCTCTGTTAGCACGGTCGTCATACAGTCCAGCATCTGCGTGAACTGTTCGATCGGCCACAGCGGAGACGATTAACAGCTACAGAAGAAAACCCGTTTATCTTGTCGAAGCCCTCATAAGTAGTAGATACAAACTCCGTTAGTAGCGGGTACTCAATATGGGTCTGCCATGATTGCGATATCTGTTCCGCAGTCAGAAACTGCCTGACAAAGCAGAAGCCAGCGGCACCTCGAACTATTGTCGCAGTACCGTGACGAGCTCTTCCGCGTTAGTGATCTCACAGGAGATTTTTTCGGCTTTCAGTCTATGAAGCGATTAAATCGAAAGTATCTTTCCTATGCCCGACGTTTCAATGGGCTGTGCCGTCTGGTTTTTTTTTTTATCTTCATAGCCGCCTCCTTTGTAAGAGCCCTCATTCAACGCCCTCACCAAGGACCTCTTACGCCAGAGCTTTTCAGACGGAGCCCTAGCGTTCCTTGTCGCACTAGAGCTCAAGGATCATTTCAACGGTACAAGTACGTCTAATTGTACGCATACTGACTCCCAGGTCCACGAGATTGTCGTCGCTCCGCATTGCTTTCAAGAGTTCTGAGTACTTGAATTGATCAGTCTTGATGACAAGCGCGTCCTTCTCGCGCTTGGCACCTGACCTCCTACGTTTTCTAGGTCTGGTGTTTCTACGCTCCAACGCTGCTTGCGGTTTCTTCTTCTTCCGCTGAGGGTAGAATTAGCATTTATGTTAAAATACACAAAAATAAAAACTAAAAAAAAATTCTTCTTCCGCTCTACTTTAGTCAAAAGGGCGTCCTCTCGCTGCCCAGCCCTAGTTTGCTGAGGACTAATCAGTGGTTGCAAACCCCATATTTTTCGAGCCGAAACGGTCCCTTATCTTCTTTCCGGATTCGACTTGCCGGCTTTACTACTGACCTTCGGGATTAACAGCCGCCAACCTTGTGGGTGCCGCTTCTGCGATTGCTTGTCATAAGCAAAAGCATCCGCTACATCTTTGGGGCTACCCGCGAAAACAAAGGCCACCATCTTGATAGTCATCGTTTACTTTGACTTCGCGGGTTCTGCCGCTGCCGCAGTTGCCACTAAGTTGTGTCATTTTCGCAAGTGGGCATGCGCTCAGCCACCGCCACCTGCGAACGTAAAAGTGTCGACGAGAATTAAGTGAAATAGTGAGAAACAGCGGCAAAAGTGTCTCCTGCGAGGAAGAGAAGAATTGTCGGTAGGCACAGGTCGGTACCAATTCACCTCCTGGGGGCGATCGTTCGCATTCACAATCAATTGCGATGAAAACATGCAACAGGCTTGACAACATCAACACCCAGCATTTGTGCCACAGCAGCAGCAATCGTCAAATCCGATTCTTCGTCCTTCGGTATTCCCGCAACCTCAGCCTCGTTATTAGCAATTTTCCCGACCTCCGATTCGACAACAAAATGTTACTTCGAACGAGTTCATCTGACCGCGCTTCCAGTTCTTTCAGCACCTCCAACACTAACGGTCGAAACTTCACCGACATTCTGGAAGCCACCGAAGTTTGAGTTTGAGTGTTCGTACGAGATTTCCAACAATCGAAAGGCTCGATTGTACGTCGTGAAGCAACAAGAAGAGGCTTGTGGCATACTTAATGTATAAGACCGTCGACGAGGACTTAGACCGCTTGGAGAGGGCTGGAATCTCCCGCTGCCACAAGACATCTTCGCAAAATTGGCTAACTGCAAAGTAGGGTATGTGTTCCATAATTAATCTCACGCTCCCATATTCATCCTATTCGAAAACAAGCGATTACGGCACCGATTGAGTCCGTTCTTTTTGTTTTCATGGGTGCTCACTTCTAACAAAAAATACAAAAATTAGAAACAAAACAAACAGCGCTTGAATCCTTTGTTTTTCGTAGGATGAAAATGGGAGCCACATGCTTAAGAAGGGAACCAATACCCTATTTAGCCAAATTGATCTTTCATGGAAGAAGTTTTTATGGACGTCCGAATGTCAGCACGCCTCCGAGAACTTCAAGAAAGTCTTCACGCACTACACTCAACAGCTGGACCTAATTGTTTCAGCAAATGATTCTCTCATCGGAATCGGGGCCACAATCAGCCACAAGTTCTCCAACGGCTTAATCAAGATAGACAGCATGCATCCAGAGCGTTGACTTCAGCTGAGCAAGCATACAGCCAACCAGTTTGCAATCCTCTTGCGATAGTATTTGCTGTAACCAAGTTTAATAAAATAATCTTCGGCCGGAAGTTTACTTTACAGACAGATCATGCACCACTTCCTCGAAGCTTCGGATCTAAAAAAGGCATTCCGGTCTGCAGGCTAATAGGTTGCAATGCTGGGCGCTACAATTGTCTATGTACGACTTCAAGATCGTCTCGTCTATGTCAGTAAGGACAAGTTTGGCATTGCAGATGTTCCGTATCGTTTGATTTAGTACCATGTCATGCCAACAGAGGACAGGGAAGGACATCAAGAAGGACAGCGGATGAAAGCAATTGTCCGTCTATTGGCCATCTTTGGATGAAGACATCGTTGCTCAAGTCGGTTTCTGTCTCCATTGTGCAGCTGTAGCTAAGAGTCCAGTACACCGAAGTCCACACCATTGTCATGGCCAAAATCACGTGGACTACGCCTGACCAATGGAAAGCGAATAATTCCTGCTATGCATCAAGAGTTTGGTATTAAAATTCGCGAAAGGAAGTGGACATAGGCACTCGGAATGGTTTTGGAACCAGTTAGGCGTGTTATGTTCAATGTGTACGTGGAAGACAAGCGAATGGTACATTCCCATCTCAACCAGCTTCGAACACGTATCACGGGTAGCAAGTCTCCAATGAACTCTATCAAGCCATCTCCAAATCTATCCTTGGGCATCTTGCTCATGACCTGGAATCTGTCCAAGCCACGTCCTACACATACCGTTATCGCCACAACTCTAGTACCACTGGGTACGCCAGTCGCAAGAACCGAGCCATCGTCACACGGAAATTGGCGAATTATTCCAGCAATCCACACATACCTAATATCAAAATACCTAATCAGAAGCGTCTACGTCAACTTCGTCCTTATCTGGATCTACATCAACCTACAATCCTCAGTCTGGGCAGAGTTCCTATCTGCCAATGAAAACTATACAGCTGTTCAAGTATCTCGTTGGTCTCCTCTATGCCCAAGAAAGTTTAGACAAGAGGTCACATGAATAAATCTGAGTAACTATTTTTTACTCAGATCTCTGTGAAGTTTCACAGAGATTTGCTCCACGGCTTCACATAGATTTAGTAAAGAGTATTTACTCAACTTTATTCATATGACATAAGCTCTCGACCGGAACGGGATTCGAACCCGTCGTCTTCGGTGTGGTGATCCATAGCCTTACCCACAAGGCTTACTTCACACCCCTGACTCCGCTGGTTCGTGAAACACCTCTTAGCTGGTGGTAAAGCGCAGCGGTGTGGCCATGTTACAACTTTTCCATATTTTCTCTTCATTGGCGGCATAAACAAGTTGTTTTCATTTGACACATGTATTTAATTCCCACCTAACCTTACACTTCCTTTCTCCTACCTGCGATCGCTCGCTCCTATCCTCACCTTTTCCTTCCTTCACTCACTACTAACCTCTCCTTTACACATTCGGCTTTCTTTCTGCGTCTCACATCTGTCGCTTGGTAGCTTACCGATTGGAACCAACTGGCCTGGAACTAGCTCTCCTTATCGTCCGTGGAGGCTCGCCACGTGCTATGTCGTCTTCTGTACTCGCTGCGAAACAATTCCCATCGATCGATGCGTTCTTGCTCCCTGAACGGGACGTGACTCTCCGACCTTGGCCGAGTGGCGTGAAGTGGCTTGCACCGCGAGTTCAGCCATTGCTGACAAGTCCCGCCGATCGATCTTTGGTTGATCCACGATCTCCGGCCCACCGCACTGGACAACCGGCCTCGTTTACTGCGGGATAGCAGCGTCCACGTGGAGCGTGCGATTGGCAGAGCTGGCACTGGAATCTTCATCGCGGATGCGTCACGACCGATTACCGAGACAAAAAAGACCGGTCCGGAAGAGTAACTTTTGCCGTTTCCCAAAAACGTCCGCACGGCACGATGGTGGCCCAAAGAAGTCCCAAAAAAATGACCACGTGGTTTATGGACAGCCCCAAAGTGCTCTCTCCGCCTGGCAGTAACCATTGTTTATCTGTCAGCAAGTTTCTATCACGTTCGTTGAACATGACGTGAGAAGGTGCTGTCTTTCTCTGCATGCCATTCACAGTTTTATAAAACCTTCGCATATCATTCTGTTCCATGCTTTCTAGCGCCTGAGCAATCACAGCGATTCGGCTACTCTTGCTTTCCAATTTTCCCAGTTCTGCCTAATAAGTAAGGCTATCGAAAACTTCGAACATTAATTCAGAAGGTTAATAGTAGGTTAAGCTCATGACCCATTCGAATATCTGATTTCTACTCTCATATCAGAATGGATTGTTTTCAGGCCTTCGCAGAAATTTTAATAGAGAATACACATGTGGCCTTGATTGTCTTCAACACTTTGTACAACATCATTTCCTTGAAAGCCATTCAACAAAACAATGTCAATTTTATTCAAAAGCACATCCGAACCCCTCCCATCGGAGCATCGGCATTCAGAAGCAACACATGTTCGAAACCTCAATTGACCTCAACAGCTCCGGCTTCCGCTGCTTCCATCCAACCAATTCCTAAACACCATCCGATTATAAACTTCCACTCGGTTATTTCGGAAAAGCCTACGCAAACCGCAAACGATTGTCTTCCCTCACAATCACTCTCTTGAACGAGAAGAGGTAGGTACATTACAAAGCGGTATGAGCAGCAGCACAGATTGCCAGTTGAACGTTGTTGCCACACCATCGAACGGAAACGGACTCCGTACCCTCCATACAGACTTCGTACATTGCCTCACTTCATCCACTAGATACTACACTATGGGATTGGGTCACTCACTTCCGAGGACCAACCGACCGACCAGACCAACTGACGACGACTGTTGTTCGATTCAATGATTTAGTCAACACCACATCCACTCCGTTATCTACGTTGATGCGGGCGGTTGTGGTGGTGGTTATGAAAGGGGATGGGATATCATCTCCAATGTCGAGCAGACCAACAACATCGGAAATAAGCATCGAACCGTTTAAGGACAAGCTGTTGGCTTTGTTGGCCGCACCACCACAATCTGCGCACAAGCTGTAGAAAAGATTGATCAGGCTGGAAAACTGGAAAAGCAACGAAGAAAAGATGATAGTTTAGTGGGGCTTGTAGGAAGTTGGTTTTCAAAATATTGTATGGAACTTTGTTTGAAAAATACACAAGCAATATGATTTTTGTCTTTCTCGTACACTAAGTGATTAGAAAGGCTATATGTTCGCTCAAAAAACGATTTTTCGCAAAAAGGCTCGGATGATCAAGTCGCAAATACCAATCAACTCACATCGACGAATTGAGATGATGTCTGTATGTGTGTATGTATGTATGTCTGTGCGCAAAATAAGTTTACTCACTTTTAGGACAGTTCCCGTTGGCCGATTTTTCGGATTATAGCTCGAATCGAACAGGAATTTTTTGCTATTGAAAATGGTCTGGATCGGTCAAGGCGTTTCGGAGTTATGGCCATTTCAGTGATTCGCACCAGCACCGGTAGAACTGACCGTATATAAATCTGAACCAAGCCCCATCATGCGACACATCAAACTGCGGCGATTTTGGTAACCTTTAGCATGGTTGACGAATTTTGAGTGGAAATCAAAACTGGAGACTAGAAATTCCACGATGTCGGCCCAAAATTCAAGATGGCGGCCTAATATTCAAGACGGCTCAACATTCAAGATTGTGGTTGTTTAATAGAGTTTTATGCTCTTGAACCATGTACTATGACTATATTTGGTATAGGGAAGATGTCTGGAGTCCAAAAATTGGCAACCAAAATATCCAAGATGGCGATCCAAAATGCAAGATGGCGTCTGTTTATTTAATGGAGTTTAACCCCAAGTAACACATCTGTCACAGAAGAGTTAAGGCAGTGCAAGTTTTTGTTGCGTAGATGGCACTGTGACTTACTTCTAGCAAGTAAGTAATTATTTGTTAGAACTAAGTCTCAGTGACTTCTGCGCAACAAAATCTTACGCTGCCGTGACTCTTTTGTGACAAAGCGTGTTACTTGAGAGCTTCTAAGCCATGCAATATGAGAATATTTAGCATGGGGAAGATGTCTGGAGTCCAAAAATGACGACCAATTGATTGATTTATCTTTATTTGAGAGACTTTCAGCCCTTGGCTGGTTCGTCTCTAATGACGACCAAAATATCCAAGATGGCGATCCAAAATCCAAGATGGCGGTCTAATATCCAAGATGACGACTCAAAATTCAAGATGGCGTCTGTTTAACCCTTTGGAGCCGGAGGGGTCATATATGACCCCAACCTAGAAACGGCTGTATAAATTCACTCATTCGATAAAACAGCATACTGTTTTCGGCAAAGTTGCTGCAAATTGGGAAAAATGGGCATATTTGTATTTGGGTCTTCATTGACAACCTAGAACATCCAGAACACCCTGTAAAACTAAATTATTGACATACCAGTTGATCTAAAAGCTGAACTTGGATGTGGGTTACGTTTACATGTATTCATTTAACCTTTGTCAAGAATATCAAAAGGTATTTTATATTCTGGGATGTTCTAGGTGTTCCAAACTGTCCTATAGTAAAGTCCTTCAAATCTACAATTATAATTTTATCAATTTTCGCCACAAATAATAGCATTACATAACCTACTAGGATCCGTGATTTTCTTGGCATTTACAATGTCATTTATAGACACTATAGAGAAATTCCAGAAAAAAATTCAGAACTTCAGGTCTACACTCGTAACAAGAGCCATATCTGTTATACTGAGTAACGTTGCATAACCGAACGCAGTTACTGGAGCAATCTGAAGTCTACTAGCTTATAACAAACCTTTGGGACGTTAAGGATCGTCCAAACTGTTCTATAATTAAGTCCATCAAATCTACAAGAATTACTTTATGTGTTTTCGCCATAAATAACAGCAGTGCACAATCTGCTGGGATTTGCAAAGCTCTTTAAATCTCAAATGTCATTTAGAGACACAACAGGGATATTCCAGGTCAGCCAAATTATCTTGGAGTTCAGAACTTCAGGTCAACACTCGTAACAAGAGCCATACCTGTTATACTGAGTAACGTTTCTTAATCAACCGCAGTTACTAAGGCAATCTGAAGTCTACTAGCTTATAACAAACCCTTGGGATGTTCAGAACCATCCAAACTGTTCTATAATTAAGTCCTTCAAATCTACAAGAGTAACTTTATGTGTTTTCGCCATAAATATTGGTATTGCATAATCTGCTGGGATCCGCGAAGCTCTTGAAATCTCGAATGCCATTTGGAGACACTACAGGGATATTGCAGGTCAGCCAAACTATCTCGGAGTTTAGGACTTCATGTCTACACTCGTAACAACAGCCGTATCTGCTATACCGAGTAATGTTGCATATTTATTCGTGGTTACTGGATCAACCTGAAGTCTACTTGTTTATTATAAGCCTTTGGGACAATCAGGTTTGTCCAAACTTTTCTTTAATGAAGTCCATCAAGTCTACAAGAAAAACTTTATGGGTTTTCACCATAAATAATAGCAATGCATCATCTTCTGAGTTCCGTGAAGCTCTTGAAATCTCAAATATAATATAGATACACTATGTGAATGTTTCAGGTCAACCAAACTATCTTGGAGTTCAGAACTTCAGGTCTACACTTGTAACATCAGCTATATCTGACACACTGAGTAACGTTTCATAATCAATCGTGGTGACTGGACCAACCTGAAGTCTACTATATATTACTATGAATCTTCGGGACATTGAGAGTCGTTCAAACTATCCTGAAGTTCAGGTATTGATAGTAACACTACTTCAAACTGTAATCTGTAATCCAGGAGGGGCATATCATGAGTAATTTCAAGACAGTTTTGAGCTATTCCAGATCAACAACACTACTCCGGAGACCATAGCTTCAGGTCTACACTTGTGATTTGTGATTTGCCTCTATGTCAAGTAGTGTTACATAGTCCACTGTACTTACCAAAGTAGTTAGAGGAACAATAAACGTTGTTATATTTTCTGGGATATTATGGGCTTCCTTACTGTTATGAAGCTTAGTTGATAAAAACATTCACTGTGACATAAGGCGATTTCGTTTTAGATAGTAATGTAACACAACATTTTTTTGATAATTTAGCTATGTCGTTGTCTCTGGTTGTATTCTGTGAGCTCCAGTAAGTAAAATAGATTATGCAACATAACTCCATATAGCCAAAACAAAAACTTCAATTTCTTCAGATGCTAGATATTAAACATAATAATAGTTTTGTTGCGCATAAGTGCGCTCTTTAGATTTCAATTAAATGAACATCCCTAGAATTTCCTAAATGCCAATGCTTGACTGATAATAACAAAGGAACGGCAGTGTAACATCTAGTGAGGAGGTGACGGTTGGAAACCAAATGTTTCTACCATAGTTTTACCGAATTTGTAAGTTTTTAATATATTTTACAATAACTCAAATAAGCCTAATAAAATCACACTTGCAGCTTTGTAGCAGGTCCAACAGCAATCATGTGTTTGCTTCACAGTAATCTGCTGAAAGAGTCGGTGCCAGCAATGCCTCTTCGCAACAAGTTCGGATGGCCCCGGCTGATCTTATGATGTCCATTGAACATTCAGATGACACAGCGAAACATTTTTTTGTCTTTAAAGCGAACTTATGTGTCTCTGACAGATTTTGGGTCGCTGAATCCGAATCCGGGCTCGGAATTGCTCTTCTAGCACGTCATAATTTTGAGCTTCAGCCCAATTTATAGGGCAAAATTTCAAGGTATTAATCGGTCAACTAACATCTAAATTAACAATGTATGTCAAATATTACATTTTACCTAATCAAATTTGATAATTTGAGGTATAGCTAAAAAATGTGACGTGCTGCAGCAATTCTGAGCCCGGATTCCGATTCAGCAACCCAAAATCGGTCAAAGACACATAAGTTTGCTTTTGAGACAGACCAAAAGTTATATTTTGTTGCGCTGTGTGATTTGTTGGAAATAATAGATTACAAATCGTAGCTTTGTAGAATGAAGTAAGCTACCGTTACACCCGTAGACTTTAGAGTGTAATCATAAGAACGGTTTGGATGGCCCTAAGATATCCGAACAGATCTGATACTGTCTATGGAATTTTTAGAAAACTCACTGGACATGATAGTTTACAAATCGTAGCTTTTTATAATGAAGGAAGTTACAAATTGTAGCTTTGTGTAATGAAAGAAGCTACTGTTACACCCGTAGACTGTAGGATCTAAACTCAATAACAGTTTGGATGACCTAGGACATCCCGACTGATCTGATACTCTCTATTACCCTACTGGACATAACGGATTACATATCGTACCTTTGTATACTGAAAGAAGTTACCATTACACCCGTTGCCTTTAGGATCTAAACTCAAGAATAGTTTGGATGACCAAGTATATCCCAACAAATCTGATACTGTCTATTGAATTTTCAGAAGACTCACTAGACATGATAGATTACAAATAGTAGCTTTGTAAAATGAAAGAAGTTACCACTACACCCGTAGACTTTGGAATCTATACTCATGAACAGTTTGGATGACTTAGGATATCCCGATTGAGCTGATACCGAAAGAGCTGATAATGAAAGAAGCTACCGTTACACCCGTGGACTTCAGGATCTAAACTCAAGAATAGTTTGGATGACCTAGAATATCCCGACTGATCTAATACTCTCTATTAAGCTCCCAGAAGACTTACTGGACATGATAGTTTACAAATCGTAGGATGGCCTAGGATATCCAGAAAAAATATTCTGCATATTATTCTACCCTTTTTATGCTATTGAGCACCAAAACAACAGAAAAACGTAGAAAAAGTTCCATGATAACGCTTGGAAAAAATCCGGCTTCAAAGGGTTAATGGAGTTAGGGCCCTAAAGCCATGTAATATGAGCATATTTGGGACAGGTAAGATATCTGGAGCCCAGAAATTGCGACCACCCAGACAACCAGTAACCGTATAAGATGCTGCATAAGATGATAAAGTGGAGGCCATATACGTGCATGCCTCCAATTAGGCGCATGTAAGATGTACGTATATCGCCTCCACTTTAACATCTTATGCAACATCTTATACGATCACTGGTTGACAGGGCAGAATATCCAAGATAGCGATCTAAAATCCAAGATGGCAGCTCAAAATTTAAGATGGCTTTTGTTCAATGGAGCTTTAGGCCCTAATATCCAATATGGCCAGAATATCCAATATGGCAGTCTAAAATCCAAGAGGGCGATTTCTATTTAAGATGGCTGTTTTATTGCTCTAAAATCATTCAATATGGGCATATTTGGTAATGGGAAGATGATCGGAGTCCAGAATTTACAAGATGGCGGACTTAAATCCAAAATAGCCGCTCAAAGTTCAAGATTAAGGCTTTTTTCAGAGTTTCAGGCCCAAACATCAAAAGTCAGATTAACAATATGATTTATGGTGCCATGAAATGGATTTTTGTTAAACATATGAATTTTGTCAAGGGTTTTGTTGAAATGGGTTTTCGAAGGCACGAGAAAGGCGCCATCACCGCCAGGTGGATTTATTCGAGTTTTTTTTTTGTTACAAGAAACGAAGGTCCGTAAGCCCATACACTAAACTGGACTCAAACAAACCTCACACTCTTCGCTAAGTAGTGTTGCAATCCATACCTACACGTGTCGCTGAAGTTGCACCACGATTTCCCGAACGAGAAAGTTATTGTGATTGTAATTTATTTAGTATAAACGATACCCTGTTATTGACTCACAACCTACACCAACTCGATATAATTACAAGACAACAGAAGCTGAACGTTTCACTGCGTCTTAGTTGAATAACAAGCGGCAACAGTTTAACAACCCATGTTTTCCAGTATTCCCCTGGAAGTACTTAATTGGTGTTGGAGACTAGTTTTGCGATTGCTCCTTCCCTTCGCCCGAGGTCAGATACACATTGTTGCTTTACATACAGCACAGCAGTATTTCGACAAAACGCTTCGTACAAACTTTAAATCATGCCTTCCTCCGGAACATCCGCTTGAAAATTTTTCATCCCGGCATAAAATGTTGAGCCGGCATCATCCTGCCCAACCAAACGCGCGCCGCCGCCACCATTCATATCCTGTTTGACTTTCCAACCCAATCAATCAACATTTGCGCAAATAACGACGACAACCGGGTTGGCCCGTAATCGCTCAGTGATTCTTGGAAGAAGAGTTTATCCAACAAGCCAGCTAGCTAGCAACAATGAACGGAAGAGGATGCCGAAAATCCCTTCTGTAAATATATGAACTTCCACAGTTCAAGCTATTTCAAGTTCCACGCTACAATAACGGTTGAGGTTGATGCTGGCAGCTTGCCGTGGATGTCGTGCTATTTGGCGATGATGAAAGGATAAATAAAACGATGGAAGATCGAGTGGAAAAACAAAGGTTGTCCGACGGAAAAACGAAAATGTTTTTTTTCGACAGATCAATAAATTTAGAAACAACCATACGATGAATGTGCGACGACTGTTCTCGGCTATGGATGATTTTGGGCAAAATCGACGATACAAAACGATACAAGCTGACGAACTCGGTTCACAACCCTTCCGTGTAGTCAAAGAATATGCCATTGGTAGGATGTTCAATTTTTCTTCGAACAATACTGTCGAAGGAAGTGTTTTCGACAAAGTGAGTGAAATCATTGATTGAATATTTCTCTTTCAGAGGGTGGAAGCTCTGATAATACATATAGGCTGCTTGTAAGACCATTTGGGGGGGTCCAATTTTGGGAAAAATAATTTCAATCGGTATACAGGGTGACTGGTAATTCGTGTTACACCCGAAAGGAGGTGAAAGTAGACCATATTTGCAGCAAAAAATTGTTCTACAGGTAGGTCCGGAAATCACTGCTAAGTGAGTTATTCAAAAATTAGTGTTAATCAATTACCCCATCTTTAAACATCTCTAACTCAGAAACTATGGACCGTATAATCAATCTTAGCGCATGGATAGGAAGCTTAAAGCTTTGTCTTTTAATGCTCTTTGGACAGGTAATTGATAAAAAGTCATTTAAGTGCAGAAATTTTGACTTTTATGTAAAAAGTGCCTAAAAATGTACCCCCTTTTCACCTTTTTTGATAGTTTACTCGTAAAAAACGTGATAAATGTGAGAAATGTTCTTCTACAAAACATTCATTTTTTGATACGCTACCAAACTGTCCTTTGGTGCAACATTGTATCTTTCATAGTTTTGTCACAATCTTGAATTCAAAATTTTGTGAAATAAATCAATGTTTTTATTGCAATACTGTCTGGCAACCCTACACGTTTGCTTGCTGTTGGTCGTCGTGCGCATGGCAACGAAGTCCAGCGTCGCGGCGGCGGTCATCGTTTGACAGAGCCAACAGTGAACGGCAAATTGCGCGCTATGTTTATGAATCAATCTCAATGCATCCTTTTCTTTGGGTGAAGATTCAATTCGCCTAGATGCCATACACCCAAACCCACTCACTGGTGGAATTTAGCGAGATCATACCGCTGGGTGGCACCGTTTTAAGGGATTTTCAAACCTACGGGTCGAGACTGGGTCCGGGCCGGGGCCGCGGCCGAGACTCGATAGGGCTTTTGTCGCTTCGTTCTCACTGTACACAATGCTCACAGGACTATAGCGCCTGCGCACCAGCAATTTATGTTGCGCGAACGCACGCACAGTTTGAAGCGGTTGTCATTTATTTTTGTTTATGTTTCTGCGCACTTTCTCCATTGTGTTTGATGTACATTCATCCAGAACTTTCTTTTGTAATTTCTACAGGAATCTGGGATTCCTCCAGCTTTTTTATGATTTCCCTTGGAGTGCTTTCTGGGACTCTCCCGTAGTTCTTTCAGGAAAACCTCTAATGAGATTCTTCTAGGAGTCCTTCCTGGTATTTCTCCAGCTACTCCGTTTGGGGTTTTGTCCTTGAGTTCAACTAAAATTTCTTCTGGGATACTTTCAAGAACTGGTTTAGAATTTTTCTCCAGAAATTCCTCCAGGAGTAGCTTCCCACAGTTTATTTATTTTCAGTTCAACGAGAAGCCCTCCTGAAGTTCCTGAGAGTGAGTCTAGGAGCTCCCCAGGCATTCCTCCAGGGCACCCTCAAAAAATACCAAGGGAATTTCTTTAGAATTAGCCCAAGAATTTCTCCAGAATTTGTCGTAGAATCACCCTAGGATTTTACTGGGAATTTCTCCATTATAGCTCTGGAAATTAATGCAGGAGTTCTCCAGCAATAATGCATGCTTCTCTTCAGGATTTTCCCGAAAATTACTGAAGGACTCAAGGGACTTCTCCAGAAATTCCTGCATTAATACCACCAGGACTTCCTCAAGGGATTCCTCCAAAAAATCCTCCACGATGTCAACTAAAAATTCTTCCAGTAGTTCTTCCAGGAATAACTCCAGAAATTCATCTCGAAATTCCAACAGGAATTTCTCTTCAGGAATTGTGGAAGGGATTTTATCAGGAATTCTTCCACGGATTTCACAAGACAATTTTTCAATGAATTGCTCCAAGACTTTCTTTAAGAATTCCTGCAAGGATTTATCTAGGAATTCCTCTGACGATTCCTCTAGATTTTTTTCCACGGTGTCCACCAAGAATTCTTCCAGTTATTCCTCCATGAGTTCCTGCAGGAATTCATCCAGAAATTCTACCAGGAAATCCTGCAGGGATTCCTCCAGGAATCCCACCATAAATTCCTCCTGTAATTGCTGCAGAAGATTCTCTAGAGGTTCCTCCAAGGATTCCTCTAGAATTCCTTCCAGAATTTCTCCCAGGAAATCATCAAGAAATTCCTCTAGGAATTTCTTCAGTAATTCCTCCAGAAATTCCTTCAGTAATTCCTCACAGAATTCCTCTAGGAGTTTCTACAGGGATTTCTTCAAAAATTTCTCCAGAAAGTACTCCATGCATTTCTCCAAGAATTACTTCATGAATTTCTCCATAAATTATTCCAGGAATTCCTCCAGAAATTACTTCAGGTACTACTCCAGGAGTTTCTCCAAGAATTCCACCGGAAATTCCTCAAGGAATACCTCCAGAAATTCCATCAGGTATTTTTCCAGGAAGTCTTCTTGGAAATACTCCAGGCATAACTTCAAGAATTTCTCCGTGAGTTACTCCAGGTATTTCTACAGGATTCTTACAGATGTTTATCCAGGAACTACTGCAAGATGTCCTCCAATTTTTTTTTGCAGGAATTCCTCCAGTGATTCCTTCATAAATTTCTCCAGTAAATGCTCCAGAAAATTCTTTAGAGATTCCTTCAGAATTCCTTCCTGTATTTCCTCCAGGAAATGGTCCAGAAATTTCGCCAGTGATTTCTTTAATAAATCTTCTATGGATTCCTACAGGAGTTCGTACAGAATATCCTCCAGACATTCCTCCAGAAAACACTCCAGGAATTCCTCTAAGAATTTCGCCAGTGATTTTTTTCGTCCAGAAATTTCGCCAGTGATTCCTTTAATAAATCTTCTAGGGATTTTCCCAGGATTTCCTACAGAATATCCACCAGAAATTCCTCCAGGCATTCCTTCAGGAATTCCTACAGAAAATACTCAAGGAATTCCTCCTGGAATTTCACCAGGAATTACTCCAGGAATTCATCCACGAACTTTTCCAGAAATTCCTCCAGGAATTCCTCCGAAAATTCCTCCAAGAATTCTTTCAGGAATTTTTCCATAAAGTCTTCCAGGATATACTCCATGAATTACTCCAAGAATTGCTTCAGGAATAACTCGAGGAATTCCTCCAGAAATTCCTCCAAGAGTTCCTTCAGGAATTCTTCCATAAAGTCTTCCAGGAAATACTCCATTAATTACTCCAAGAAATCCTGGAATAATTTATGGAGAAATCCATGAAGTAATTCTTGGAGAAATGCATGGAGTACTTTCTGGAGAATTTTTTTTTTTAAATCCCTGTACAAATTCCTAGAGGAATTCTGTGAGGAATTACTGAAGAAATTCCTGGAGGAATTTCTAGATGATTTCCTGGGAGAAATTCTGGAAGGAATTCTAGAGGAATCCTTGGAGGAATCTCTAGAGAATCTCCTGCAGCAATTACAGGAGGAATTTATGGTGGAATCCCAGGAAGAATTCCTGAATGAACCCTTAAAGGAATTCCTGGAGGCATCTCTGGATGATTCACGGGAGAATTCCTTAAAGGAATTCCTGAAGGAATCCCATGAGGATTTTCTGGAGGAATTTCTGGAGGAATTCCTGGAGGAATCCCTGCAGGATTTCCTGGTAGAACTTTGGGATGAATTCATGGAGGAATAACTGGAAGACAATGCTCCAGAAAATTCTTTGGAGATTCCTTCAGAATTCCTTCCTGAATTTCCTCCAGGAAATCGTCCAGAAATTCCTCCAGGAATTTCCCCAGCAATTCCTCTAAGAATTTCCCCAGTGATTCGTTCAATAAATCTTCACGGGATTCCTCCAGGAATTCCTACATAATATCCACCAGAAAATCCTCCAAAAAACACTCCAGGAGTTCCTCTAAGAATTTCGCCAGTGATTCCTTTAATAAATCTTCTTAATTCCTACAGAATATCCACCAGAAATTCCTCCAGGAATTCCTCCAGGAATTCCTACAGAAAATACTCCAGGAATTCCTCCAGGAATTACTCCAGAAATTCCTCCAAAAATTCCTCCAAGAATTCCTTCTGGAATTCTTCCATAAAGTATTGCAGGAAATATCCCATTAATTACTCCAAGAATTGCTTCAGGAATAACTCTAGAAAATCCTCCAGGAATTGCTCCAGGAATGACTTCAAGGATTCCTACGAGAATTTTTAAAGAAACTACTTCAGAATATCCTCAAAAAAATCCTCCAGGAATTCTACACGGAAATACTTACGGGATTCCTCTAAGAATGACTCCAGGAATTCTTTAAAGAGCTACTCCAGGGATTTCTCTGGGAAGCGCTTCATATTTTTTTCAGGAAAAGCTCCAGAAACTCCATTAGAACTTACTCCAAGAATTCCTCCAGGAATCACTCCAGTAATTCCTCTAGGTGGGATGTCATCCGGAAATTTATCTAAGAATTCCTCCCAGGAGTTCCATCGGAGTTTCTTTCAGGAATTACTCCCTGGAAGAATCCCAGGTGGAATCCTTGGAGGAACTCTTAAAATAATCCTTGGAGGAATTTTTGAAGAAATACCTGGAGGGAGTCTTGGAAGAATTCCTGGGGGATTTCCTTGGAGAAATTTCATTAGGAATCCCTAGAGAAATACCTGTAGTAAGCCTTGAAGGAGTTTTTGAAAGAGTCACTGGAGGAATACCTGGAGGAATTCAAGGAGGAATCCCTGGAGCTATCTCACAAGTTTTTTTTGGAGGAATTTTTGAAGAAATTCCTGAAGTTTGTAAAGTAATTCCTGAATAAATTTCTTCAAAGTCCCAGGAAGAACTGTTCGAAGGATTTTTGGAGAAATTCATAGAGGGATTCTTGAAGCAATTCTTGGCGGAAGTCTGGGAGGAATTCCTAAATAAACTTTTCTAGGATTTCCCCCAGGAAATCCTCCAGAAAGTCCTTCAGGATCTTCCCCAAAAATCACTACAGAATTCTCCCTGAAAATCCTCCAGAAATTATTCCAGAAACTGCTACGGGAACTCTCCCAAGAATTCTTTCAAGATTTCAATTAAGAATCCGTTCAAATTTTTTTCCAAGAATTCCTACAGAAATTTCTGGATGACATCCTACCTTGAGGAATTACTGGAGTGATTCCTGGAGGAATCCTTGGAGTAAATTCTAACGGAGTTTCTGGAGCTATTCCTGGAATCCCTGGAGAAACTCTTTAAGGAATACTGTACCTGAGATAATTCCGGGAGGAATTCCTGGAAAGTTAACCGAAGGAATTCTTGAAGGAAGTTCTAGAGACATTTCTTGAGGAAATCCTGGAGCAATTCCTGGAGTACGTTCTGGAATAGTTCTTCAAGACGAATTCCTGGAGATATTCCTAAGCAATATCTGGAGAAGTTCCTGAAAAAAATTCGTGAAGGAATTCATAAAAGATTGGCTAGAGGCACTTCTGGAGGAGTTCTTTAAGGATTTTATGAAGAAATTCTTGAAGCATTTCCTTGAGGTATTTCTAAAAGGAATTCTGGGAGGAATTTCTGGAAAAATTCCAGAAGTAATTTTTTGACGAATTCCTGGAGTAATTCAAAGAGAAATTATGGGAATTCTTGGATTGTTTCCGGGAGGAATTCTTGACGGCTTTCCTGGAGTAGTTCCTGGAGTAATTCTTGGAGGAATTCCGTAAGTATTTCCTTGTAGAATTCCTGGAGGACTTTTTTTGAGGACAGCCTGAAGTAGTCCCTGGAAGAATTCCCGTAGGAATTCCTGAAGTCATTTCTGAAGCAATTCGTGGAGAAATTCCTAGAGTTATTCCTGAAGCAATTCTTGGAGTAATTAATGGAGTATTTCCTGGAAGACTTTATGGAAGAATTCCTGAAGGAACTCTTGGAGGAATTTCTGGAGGAATTCCTCGAGTTATTCCTGAAGCAATTCTTGGAGTAATTCATGGAGTATATCCTGGAAGACTTTATGGAAAAATTTCTGAAAGAATTCTTGGAGGAATTTTCGGAGGAATTCCTGGAGGAATTTCTGGAAAAGTTCGTGGATGAATTCCTGGAGTAATTCCTGGTGAAATTCCTGGAGGAATTCCTTGAGTATTTTCTGTAGGAATTCCTGGAGGAATGCCTGGAGGAATTTCTGGTGGATATTCTGTAAGAAATCCTGGAAAAATCCCTTGGAAAATCCCTAGAAGATTTATTAAAGGAATCACTGGCGAAATTTCTGGACGAAAGAAATCACTGGCGAAATTCTTAGAGGAATTCCTGGAGTGTTTTCTGGAGGAATGTCTGGAGGATATTCTGTACGAACTCCTGTAGGAATCCATAGAAGATTTATTAAAGAAATCACTGGCGAAATTTCTGGACCATTTCCTGGAGGAAATACAGGAAGGAATTCTGAAGGAATCTCTAAAGAATTTTCTGGAGCATTTACTGGAGAAATTTATGAAGGAATCACTGGAGGAATTCCTGCAAAAAAAATTGGAGGACATCTTGCAGTAGTTCCTGGATAAACATCTGTAAGAATCCTGTAGGAATACCTGGAGTAACTCACGGAGAAATTCTTGGAGTTATGCCTGGAGTATTTCCAAGAAGACTTCCTGGAAAAATACCTGATGGAATTTCTGGAGGTATTCCTTGAGGAATTTCCGGTGGAATTCTTGGAGAAACTCCTGGAGTAGTACCTGAAGTAATTTCTGGAGGAATTCCTGGAATAATTTATGGAGAAATTCATGAAGTAATTCTTGGAGAAATGCATGGAGTACTTTCTGGAGAAATTTTTGAAGAAATCCCTGTAGAAACTCCTAGAGGAATTCTGTGAGGAATTACTGAAGGAATTTCTGGAGGAATTACTGAAGAAATTCCTAGAGGAATTTCTTGATGATTTCCTGGGAGAAATTCTGGAAGGAATTCTAGAGGAATCCTTGGAGGAACCTCTAGAGAATCTTCTGCAGCAATTACAGGAGGAATTTATGGTGGGATTCCTGGAGGAATCCCTGCAGGATTTCCTGGTAGAATTTCTGGATGAATTCCTGCAGGAACTCATGGAGGAATAACTGGAAGAATTCTTGGTGGACACCGTGGAAAAAAATCTAGAGGAATCGTCAGAGGAATTCCTAGATAAATCCTTGCAGGAATTCTTAAAGAAAGTCTTGGAGCAATTCATTGAAAAATTGTCTTGTGAAATCCCTGGAAGAATTCCTGATAAAATCCCTTCCACAATTCCTGAAGAGAAATTCCTGTTGGAATTTCGAGATGAATTTCTGGAGTTATTCCTGGAAGAACTACTGGAAGAATTTTTAGTTGACATCGTGGAGGATTTTTTGGAGGAATCCCTTGAGGAAGTCCTGGTGGTATTAATGCAGGAATTTCTGGAGAAGTCCCTTGAGTCCTTCAGTAATTTTCGGGAAAATCCTGAAGAGAAGCATGCATTATTGCTGGAGAACTCCTGCATTAATTTCCAGAGCTATAATGGAGAAATTCCCAGTAAAATCCTAGGGTGATTCTACGACAAATTCTGGAGAAATTCTTGGGCTAATTCTAAAGAAATTCCCTTGGTATTTTTTGAGGGTGCCCTGGAGGAATGCCTGGGGAGCTCCTAGACTCACTCTCAGGAACTTCAGGAGGGCTTCTCGTTGAACTGAAAATAAATAAACTGTGGGAAGCTACTCCTGGAGGAATTTCTGGAGAAAAATTCTAAACCAGTTCTTGAAAGTATCCCAGAAGAAATTTTAGTTGAACTCAAGGACAAAACCCCAAACGGAGTAGCTGGAGAAATACCAGGAAGGACTCCTAGAAGAATCTCATTAGAGGTTTTCCTGAAAGAACTACGGGAGAGTCCCAGAAAGCACTCCAAGGGAAATCATAAAAAAGCTGGAGGAATCCCAGATTCCTGTAGAAATTACAAAAGAAAGTTCTGGATGAATGTACATCAAACACAATGGAGAAAGTGCGCAGAAACATAAACAAAAATAAATGACAACCGCTTCAAACTGTGCGTGCGTTCGCGCAACATAAATTGCTGGTGCGCAGGCGCTATAGTCCTGTGAGCATTGTGTACAGTGAGAACGAAGCGACAAAAGCCCTATCGAGTCTCGGCCGCGGCCCCGGCCCGGACCCAGTCTCGACCCGTAGGTTTGAAAATCCCTTAAAACGGTGCCACCCAGCGGTATGATCTCGCTAAATTCCACCAGTGAGTGGGTTTGGGTGTATGGCATCTAGGCGAATTGAATCTTCACCCAAAGAAAAGGATGCATTGAGATTGATTCATAAACATAGCGCGCAATTTGCCGTTCACTGTTGGCTCTGTCAAACGATGACCGCCGCCGCGACGCTGGACTTCGTTGCCATGCGCACGACGACCAACAGCAAGCAAACGTGTAGGGTTGCCAGACAGTATTGCAATAAAAACATTGATTTATTTCACAAAATTTTGAATTCAAGATTGTGACAAAACTATGAAAGATACAATGTTGCACCAAAGGACAGTTTGGTAGCGTATCAAAAAATGAATGTTTTGTAGAAGAACATTTCTCACATTTATCACGTTTTTTACGAGTAAACTATCAAAAAAGGTGAAAAGGGGGTACATTTTTAGGCACTTTTTACATAAAAGTCAAAATTTCTGCACTTAAATGACTTTTTATCAATTACCTGTCCAAAGAGCATTAAAAGACAAAGCTTTAAGCTTCCTATCCATGCGCTAAGATTGATTATACGGTTCATAGTTTCTGAGTTAGAGATGTTTAAAGATGGGGTAATTGATTAACACTAATTTTTGAATAACTCACTTAGCAGTGATTTCCGGACCTACCTGTAGAACAATTTTTTGCTGCAAATATGGTCTACTTTCACCTCCTTTCGGGTGTAACACGAATTACCAGTCACCCTGTATAATTGACTGATTATAGCGTAAAGTGCCCAAATGACACTCTGCTACCTTCTGGTCACTTATTAATATTAACACCCTCGTTTGAAGGTTAGAGAATTCTCCAAGTTAATAAATGTTGTACAGTTTATGAATCGACAAAAATGATAACAGTGTATGGATCACTCATTTGATCAACATGGTGATTCATAAATAGTGTACAAAATTAAGGTGATTCATCGGTGTGGGGTCACTGTACTTGGAGTAAATGCGGGCCATTCTTAAACCACTTTGACTTTTTAAGGGGAGGGGAGTTCAAATTTTTATCTACGTGGTTTATGAACAGGCCCTAATGTGTGTACAGTTGATTAGTTGATGTCCAGCCTTGCAGGGTTAGCCATAAAAGTAATAGGTAGGGAATATTTAGACAACGAACGAAGAATACTAACCGAACTTTATGGTGTTGCCCGCCAATGACGAACAGAAATTTGCTATAGAATTCTGTGAGGGATGGACTAAATTTCATCGGTAGCACCCGGATGCTCGCAGATCTACAAAAGAATCACGGTTGCGGCATCGTAGTGCTGTTGGAGATGTCTTTCAGTATTGCAAAGAATCCATGGTGCGATGCTTTTCAGAATTACGGTATGACCAGTACACACCAGTTGCAGCGTACGTCAACGAGATGATGTGACCCAGTCACGATTTGACCCAGACAACCAGAAGTCGCATAAGAATTCACGCATTACATCGTATGAAGTACAACTTTAAGTTACTATTGTATAGATGTACGGCGGAGGGACAATTTTCATAGTTTATGATGTAAAGCCATACAAGAATACAAATTGATTTTCATAAGGTACGATCGTAGGAAACAATAATCTGACGTTTTATTGTGATGAACTTTACTTATTCACAAAAGTGTGCAAGCGATCTCGCAAAGTCTGAAACGAATTGGCATAATTGCGACTTCACTTGGTGCTTTTCTTATTATACCAGTTTAGAAGCTACATAGTGGTTTCGCAGCGCGGTGTCACGAACACTAATGCAAATCTACTGGTTGAAAATATGCCCATTTGATTCTGCTGGGAACAGCTGATCTTTGTTTACTATTTTCAACCAGTAACTCAGGTGGTGTTCGTGTAATGCAGCGTGTACGTACACGCAACACCACTAAAAGCAGAAACCACTATGTTGTGCTACTAAATGATGTTAAGGACGGACGGGACGGTGGCTGAATCGTCCGTCATTGCTCTGTTGTTAGTAAGATGCAAATCTCAACTTCTACTTCATATTATTGTTTAGAAATTAGATCGTTCATTTGCTCACTTGTGGTGCACAATCGACTAAAGTTTCAGCTACGTCAGTGCAGTGGAAATTGATATTTGCTTCTTCAAAATCGCGAGGCAAATTGTTAGAAAGAGAGGGAAGATAGGTAAAATTACACGTCGTCCCGTGCGGCCTTAATGTACAGATCAATCTATACATTAACGGCTACGCAGTCTTACGCTTTGAAAACGAGTTTTATTGTTCACTCGACGTTTCGATACGGGAACATTTGACCAATAACGTTAATATTTATTTCCCCCTGAGGAGGACACTTTCCCTGTGTCGAAACGTCGGGTGAATTTTTTTTTTACAGCTTAAGATTGCGTAGCCGTTGATCTATAGATACAGATCCATATATCGGCACCAACATTTCAAAAGGGCGTAACTGCTTTTGCAACCAATGCCTTCTCATAAAGCTGTGGACCGTATCTCATCCCTCCCGAGCAATCTACTAGCACAAATAGAAAGATGAAATCCTCCTCTTTCGTTTAATGGATGTGAATTGCGTAAGATGAATGATATACGATGCACAGCTCTGTGAGAAGTAATTGGTTGTAAAAGCAGTTACGCCCTTTTGAAATGTTGATGCCGATATGCGAAGGCAAATGTTATGGAGAGAGGTTTGTCAGAATAGATCAGTTGAGTGACGTGAACAGGCGAGCGATTGTAATTTGTAGTGGACTTCTTGCAATGTTGTTTTAAATTCGTACATCTACTAACCAGCCATTATTTGAATTATTTTCATGCAGAAATAATGTAATTAGCCTAAATATTACAGTAAGTTTGCATAGTATTGTAAACCATCGTCAAATTGATCTCCGGGTCGAAATCGATCAACCATTTTACCGTTAGATAACGAACTCTTTAAAAAGTTTCATTACAAATATCTTATAGTATCTGATTTCAACAGCACGATACTTCAAAGAAAAATATTGTAAGTGTGCTTTATCTAATCGAAAAACGGCTGATCAATTTCGACCCAAAGATCAATTTGATCCCGGTTTACGGTATCTATTAGTTTAAAATTATAACCTTTAACTATTATAACAGGTAAAGATTATGTATTGTGACGGGTAATTCACGAAAATCAGTTATACAGGGGATGGCCAAAATGTTTGGGATAGGCAACTTTTTTTCTCTCACAAAAAAAATCATCCTTCTGTAACTTTTCATAGAGTGCATCAAAAAATCTCAAATTTGACTGTTTGTCAACCTATTTTATGTGCATCATTGGTACAAATTTGGGCTCGATTGGGTAATCTTTCGCGAAACTAGAACCGTTCTCGTAAAATACTATTTTTTAGACAACCAATTTTTGAAATGTCATGTCTCCGAAACCAGTGAACCGAATTGAATGATTTTTTTAACGTTTATCAACAATGACACTTAATACGACATTATAAAATGTAATATTTTCTCACGGCGAATTAAGTTATACCGGGTTGAAATTTTTACCCGTATAGAGGAAAATAAGTCAAATTTACAATACCACACAAAAATTACTAAATGTGTTCTTCCTTCAATCTAAATAAGCCCCAATAAATCTGATTAGTGATAACTTGAGAACATAAGTGGAAAATCTGTGGATATCAACACTAAAATTTATTGACATTGATGTAAAAAAAATATATTTTTTCGAGAAAAATCCAAAAAGTGTCAATCCATGATAACTTTTTTCAACGTTTAAAAAGTACCTATGTTTTAATAGTTTGTGAAGCATTTACATATTACTAGTGTACGTTCAAAATTTCATTCAATTCGGTTCACTGGTTTCCGAGATATGACAGCTCAAAAATGAGTTGTCTAAAATATAGTGTTTTACCCGAACGGTTCTAACTTTGCGAAATATTAATCGATCGAGCGCAAATTTGTACCAATGATGCACATATAGTAGGTTGACAAACAGTCAAAATTTGAGATTTTTTGATGCGCTCTATTAAAAGTTATAGCATGTTGAACTTTTTTGTGAGAGAAAAAAAAGTTGCCTATCCCAAACATTTTGGCCATCCCCTGTAGGTCGCCTTAGAATGAATTATGTAAGTAACATTTGTTATTGAAAATAGTTCCAAAGCCAATAATCTAATAAATTTAAACTTTTAGCTGTATCCGCACCCATAGATTGGAGTAGTCGATCTGCTTAGAAGAATTCGGCTTCGGTATCTATCAAAGATTCATACAGAAATTTTTTCCAGGGGTTTATACAATTACTTACCGAAATTGATTCAAATATTTTACTAGTCATTCCTTCAAAGTTTCAAAGTTTTTCAAAAAGTTGATTAAAAATTCTTTTCAGGATTGCTTTGAAAATTCATCCAAGAATTTCTTAGGAAATGCTTTAGTAATTCCTTCTGATATTTTTTGGGAAATTCCTCAAGGATCAGTTTATTACAGGACAGGATTAGTTTTGAAAACAATTAATGAATATCTTCAGATGCTCTTCCATATATTCCAGAAAATCTCAGGGTATTTCTTCAAAAACTTCCAAAGCGATTGCTTCCAGAGAATTTAAGCCCTTCCGAAAATGCATAGTGTTCTTTAGAAATTTCCAAACGTTTTCTTTAAATGATTTAAGAACTATTCTATAAAACCTGCTTTGAACTCCTTCCAAATTTGCTCCATAGATTCCTTTCCTATTTGTCATGGAATTCTTCAGAAATTGTTACAGAATTTCCTCCTGAAACAGCTCCAGAGGTCCTTCAGAAATATCTCCATGAACTGATTTAAAAAAGCTTCTATGGGTTTCCTCAGAAATTCTTGTATGAATTCTTCCAATATTTCGTACGAGAATTCTTTCAGAAATGCTTTCAGCAATTACTTCAGAAAATCAAAATTCCTTCTGAAATTTCTCTATGGATTTATTTTGAAAATGTTCCACAGTTTCCTTCAGAAGTTCTTTCAAAGTTCCTTTCAAAATGCTTTCTAGGAATTCGTTTAGAAATTTCTCAGGAGATACCTTCTTAAGTTCTTTATGAGATTCCTCCAAGAGTTTGTCCAAGGATTCCTTTTGGAATTCTTCTTTGGATTGCTTCCAAAAGTGCCTCATAAATTTCTTCGGAAAATGTGCTTCACAAATTCCCATACGGATTTCTCAGCACGTTCATCCAAAAATTTTTGTATGAAGATGTCCACGGGTTCCTTCTGAAGCTTCCACCGGAATTATATATTTTTTTTAAATTCTCTATGGGTTCGTTAAGAAAACCCTTCGGTTATTTCTTCAGGGATTCCAACAGTATTTACTACAAGGATTATTGAAGAAAATCCATCAAAGTTTTTTTTTTCATAAATTCTTCCAGTGTATTCTTCAGATTTTTTTCCTAAGATTTCTTCTGAAATTCGTTCAAATATTGTTTAAGGAATTAATCTAAGGATACCATTGGAAACTCCCACCAGAATGTGTCCAGGAATTTCTACAAGAATTCATCAGTAAAATCCTTACAGTAATTCAAACAGAGACTCCTTCAGAATTTCTTTCAGTATTTACCCAAAAATATTTCAGGCATTTTTTTTTCAAGGATAACTTTTAGAATTGCTTTACAGGCCCTGGAATTTATTCAGAAATGTTTTCAACAAACTCTTTCAGATATATCTAGGCTTTCCGCCAAGTCTGCCTACAGGAATTACCCCAGAAATTTTCCTATGAATTTCATCAAGGCTTTTCCTGGGAGTTTTAACAGGTATTTCTCCAGGAAGTTCTATAAAAATTCCTGCTGTGATTTCTTCAAGAATTTCCCAAGGAATTCTTCTGATATTCCTCTAGAGATTTATTCAAGAGTAGTTCCTGAGGTATCTACAGAAAACCTACTGAAGATTTCTTCAAAACTTTCTTCAGGGATTCCTTCAGAAATTCCAGCTCGGATTCCTTCTGATATTCCGCCAGGGATTGTTTTTTTTAATATCTTCAGGAACTTCTTCATAATTTAAAGGATTTATACATACTGGAAGATGAGGCAACAAATAATTATCTGCTCCCCGTCATGTGCTTCGAAGCTCCAATGTCAACGAACTAGTTTCTGGGTCCTACATTTCCGGCATTCAAAGTCAGAGACCCATCGAAGACGCCTTGCATCTACTTTGCTTTATCCGCCTCGTCTCTCCTAGAATACAATAATTTTTAGACTTCAGGAAATAGACAAATATGCTGAGGCTGCTGTCGACGATAAACGTTAGGAAATAACGACTGTCAAAACTGATCGAAACATTCTACATGGAACCACAAAAAACGCTTTAGACTTGGTTCATTACCTTTATTATACAATTCCCTTTTCTTATATATTTTTTCTTTTTTTTTGCAGTCAATCTTTGTTTATTCGAATTCTGAATCTTCATTATTACTATTATTCCATATACTCCGGGATTCCCTCAGGCTTTTATTTAGAAAAACTTTCCAAAGATTCATTTATACATTTTTTTCTGTTGATGCTTCAGAAATTTCTCCAAAGATTTTCTCAGCAACTTCTGCAAAAAATACTCTGGTATCTTTTCTTTAACACTTTTCAAGATTTTTTTTTTCCAAGAAATCCTCATCCATGGATACCTGCAAAGGGTATCTCTTTATTTTTTCAAGGATTCTCTAAGATTTTTTTCTTAGAAGATTCTTTAAAAAATCACCCATTGTTTAATTTTTATTTTTGCAGCATTTCCTTCAAAAATGCCAACTTCAGGTGTTTTTCTTCTGGGATTTTCAGGTAATAATCCCTTTAAAAGTTGTATAAGAAATTCTACTATGAACTTTTCCAGAGGTGTCTCCAAGAGTTTTGCAACGATTCCATCAGATCCCTCAGAAATTTCACCAGTATTTTTGTCTGAAACTTCTGCAGGGATTTTGGTGGTCATTTGAAGGAAATTTCTTCAGAAATTCCTCTACGAAATTTCATCAAAATCGCTTCAGAAATTATTCAAGCAATTGTTCCTTGAATTTATTTTCCCTGGCCAAGTTCGCAGGGGTTGACGGTATTAAAGTGAAGGAGTTTCATTTTGATTATTGTAATGTTCTTTAGTGAAACATATCACCTTTTTAACACTTTAATGCGCCTCCAACGGTTCATCACGAACCGGCTGCTGCAGATGGAGTATGGCTGATCATATGCATCAGACATGCTCGATAAACAGGAGGAACCGCCGGGGCTCAGTAGAGTCTATTCCCAAGCAATAGTTCCAAGTCGGTTGGATTTGAGAAGGTTTTGATGATCGTTACAAATCCTGATAAAAGTATTATAGGATTTGTGACAGGTTTTGGAACCTTTTACAGCCAGCTGACTTCAAAATGTTGTTTGGGCTCTATTTCCCACGTTTCTCGGTTGATTTTGATTAATAATTTATTAATGTCATAGTCGCTTTTTCGAGTTTTTACAATGTTAGTTGGTCATATTTTCTTTAAATAAACCAATCAAAATAAACCGAAAAATTAAGAGTGGGAAGGAGATTTGCAGCACTTAATTGTGCTGATAGATTCGAAGCTAACGTGCGAACACTTAAATGCATTGTTGACGTCAATGCGTTCGACGTGACATTTTGGACAAAAACTGACTGCTCTATATTAACCGAACAACGTTACTTGTGTATGACTAGGTTGACATTTCTAGGCTACGCTTGAGAAAATGACATGGTTCATCTAGGTAGGACCGATAGGACAATTGAACGAATTTGAATACTTTTAATAGTATTTGTAGCGGGATGAAAGTTGACATGAAATCTTTATTATTTTAAAATTTTATTGCAATCAACTGACCAACTTGGCGTATTTTTGATTATCTCTTAGATGTTCAGAAGTTCAGTTACATTTTTTTGTGGATTTTGGAACGATGACAATTTAAGGACACAAGAGATGAACACAAGTAGAAAACGATTAGCGAAATCAAGAAAACAATTTGACACAGGATCGACTATATTTTAACATACAGGGTTCGATTGATTCGATGAAAAAAAACACAACATACGACAACTGACTTAACGAGGAGAAAAACATATTTAACCATACCACAAAATCAAACAAGGAGACAAACACAAACCGTGTGACCATAACACTGCATAGGCAAATCCTGACTGACTGACCAATTGAAAACCTTCCAATCTTCTACCGTATCTTTCTGAGTCAGTTGCAACAGTGTCTTAATGGATATCATTTTCCGCGTACGGCTGGCAAACTGCTTCTGGAAGATTACGTACTCTTTTCTATCTTCGGGTCTAGTGTAGAGGTTTCAACTCTATTCAGAGTGCAGCTAGAAACCTAGCAAAAAAAAAAAAAAAAATTGTTCCTTGAATTTATTTTAGAGTGGCTCCAAAAGTGCCCAATGATATTTTTCTAGGAATTAAGAAGGTATCTTAACGAGTATCTTCAGGTATTATCTCAGGCGTTCAAACAGGAATTCTGCCAGAAAAAAGCTTTAGAAATTGTTTTAGGGTTTTTTTTTTGTCCAGAAATCGCTCTAGAAAAGTTTCAAAAATTACTTCTAAGAATCTCCAAAGTTACCACAATGAGTTTTTTTTTCAAAGAAGGGATGTTTTGAGCAGTCATCCAGGGTGTTGGAAATATTTGCTGAAGGGATTTTCTCTAGTATTTTGTGACTCCAGCATTCTCCATTACGTATCTTTGGAGAAATTTCTGAAGCATCAACAGAAATAAATATAAATGAATCTTCGGAGATTTTTTTCTAAATAAATGCCTGAGAGAATCCCTGAATATATGGAATAATATCAATAATGAAGATTGATCATTCAAATAAATAAAGAAAAATGAAAATTAAAAAAAAATAAAGATTAATCGCAAAAAAAATAGGAAAAGTAAAGATTGCGTAATAAAGGTCATAAACCAGATCTCATACGTTTTGTGCGATTCTATGCAGAATGTTTTGATCGGCGACAGTCGTTATTTCCTAACGTTTATCGTTGACAGCAGCCTCAAGATATTCATCTATTCCCTGAAGTTCAAAACTTATGGAGTTCCAGGAGGGACGAGTCGTTTAAAGCAAAGTAGGTGCAAAGCGTCTTCGATGGGCCTCTGGCTTGGAATACCGGAAATGTAGAAAACAGAAACCAGTTTATTGACCTTGGAGCTCCGAAGCGCATGACGGGAAACAGAGAATTCTTTGACGAGTTGCAAGAATCGAAAGAGAAGAACGTGATGCTAGAAGACGGTGAGAAAGCCGTGGTGAAAGGTATCAGTAACGGGCGGATTAGCGGTATCAAGGAAAATCCTATCCGTCGTGCTGAAGTGTAGATCGTTGGAATACAGGTTTTAAGCAGGTTATGGGCCCAGGAATGTGTTTCACAGTACGTATCGACCTGGATAAGGATAAGCCGCATAAGCCGTGGAGTCGCAGCACGGGATTTCTGCGTTTGCAATGGAGTTCAGGATCCACGGGAACAAAAGGCGATACGGGTCAACTGAATGACTGCTGGCTGGTCAACGGACGTAGTAGCTGAATGGCAGAAGGTACTCGGTGTTGAAAGAATCTTGGTGCCAAGAAGAGCTTAACAGCGGAAGCATCTCGGTAGCTAAGGAGCACGGTAGGCAATAGCCTTGGATCTAGGTAGAGATCGGATGTTAACGGATCAGGTCCGATCATAGCGTGCGTTAGCGACCATGCTGATAGTGACGGCTTCGGTTCTCGATCGGTTCAACAACCTTTCGTAATGACAATTTCCTTGTTTTTGTTTTGGGTGTAGAGTATCGTCGTGCCTGCCACACGATACACAAAATGATCAGGCAGCATCCATTTATTACGTAACGCTAAAATCGACTATTTTGAACCCCCCCTCACCCCTCCGTAACGCTTTTTTGTATGAAAATCCTAAAATTGTTGTATGGACCGTAACGCTTGGCCATACTCCCCCCCCTCCCCCTAGAGCGTTACGTAATATGTGGACGGCGCCTCATTTGCAGTGGGTGCTCACGGTTAATAACTGTGGAAGTGCTCCTAGAATACTTAGCTGAGAAGCAAGCTGTATTCCAGTGAGGAGGTCAAGGACGTCAAGAAGATGAAAAAAGATCAGAAAATTTTACACGGTTCAATTCCTAGATCAACACAAAATTAATGAACAATTCAAACCCGGATCAGACCACTTAACCCATATCGTTGACCAAACACCTTCAATCAACCATTTACCTACGTTGCATAAATCTTAATCGCCCTTGCTTGACTAGAACATACTTCGTCTACCAGAAGAGTACAAACCTGGATGAAAAGAAAAAAAAAACTAACTCACCGGATACATTACCCTCTTCAGCCACTTCAGTTAGTCATATTACAGAAGCAGCTCGTTTGCCACTCTTTAGTCAGTTTATCGCTCATCCTTCGTTTCACACACGCTCCATTCACACCGGTTGATCGGGCCATTTTCTTTCTCCACGGACGACGTCGTCGTCAACCTTTGCTCCCGGTAGCAAGTCCCCATCCAAAGCAAACACAAAATGATTTTCGCCTTTCACCTGCCATCAGACGGGGATAGAGAGTAAGAGCATCGACGAACAGCACAGTAGTGAGCAAGTATCAACAACCGAAGACACATGTTGCCTTCCAATATCTGCTTCCTTGGGAGGGGAGGTAGATACCTAGCTAGACCTACTTGAGCAACTTATACTTTAGTCTCCTGATAGTGTAAGCAGCTAGTCCAAGTCTTTCGCAAACCACATCAAATCCGGACCAGCTGTGTGTGGAGAGTGGCAGCAAAAATGAACTCAGTCGGAGGAAAGAAAGCGAGTTCTTGGAGTGTGAGGGTGGAAAAAGTTTCTTGGGGCGAAGTGTGGGAAAGAGGATTACGCACGAGGGAGGAACACCGATGATCCCCAAGTGAATGGGCGTATACAGTGGCAGTGAAAAGAACAGATGGGGTAGTTCAAAACATTTCTGCATGCTTTTTGACATAGGTATTTTGATTTGTTTTGCTAGATGTGTTTTGAACTCGCAGAAGCAACTCTCGCTTTTTCGCCATCATAACCTTGAAATTTCTGCCGACTTCCTTTCTTTGTTCTATTTTTACTTCTATTTCTTTGTTGCCACTCCCACCGGAAAATTTAACCTCAACACCTCGTCGTACATGACATTCCATAACACCGGACCCAGGATGGAACCCTACGAGACTCCTGAGGTTATGTGAAAGCACTTCCCGACCCACCTCTGTATCGAAGTAACTTCCAAGAATTTTGTACAGATACCCAGACGCAGCAGTGCATCAGCAATAGTCACTTAACTGGCGGTATTGAACGCTTTCCTTACATCCAGATTCGACGGTGGAACTCCCATTCCGGAAGCTGAACTGGTTGCTCGAGAGACCATTAAAAATCTCGATGTGTCTCACCATTCTGTTGAGAATGATCTTTTCGAGCGTCTTCACCACCATGTCGATCAAACATACCCGAGCAGAAGAGAATAACAACAGCATAACAAAATGCGTTATTTTGGCAAAATAACTGCATAAAGGAATTAGTTATTTTTATGTTATTAACATAACATATTGAGTTATAAACTTGTCTGTCATAAGCGGCAAAATAACAAGTCACATAACAAAAATTTGTTCCTGGAAAATCAATTTAATAACATGTTTTGTTGGTGTTAATAACAACTTAATAACAGTGAATTTGGGAAATATTTCAATAACAAATTTTGATATTAAAGAGTTATTGAAAACATTCCGAAAGCAAAATTAGTTATGATATCAAATAATCGCACATGCTGTTGAATAGGATGCTAAAGTGGATGCGATATGCGTACGCTTTACCCGTGGTTAAATGAAAGCATGTACGCATATGGCCTCCACATTAGCATCCTTTTCTACATCATATATGACTTCGTGTTGGCTGAGAATGCTATACATATTTAGACCAGCATGTAAGAATGACGGAACAATCATTGCGAATTTCAGTTTCTCTCTTCCCTCATGCGTATTTTCAACTATTCATGTAATCTTTTACCTCAAATAGGTAGATCCGACTTCATCCTCTGGAACGACAGGGAAAACATGTAAAAATACAAAATATTTCTGAAAAATTCCATTCAAAACCATCTACAATTTTGGATTCAGCTGTCTGTATTAGCTTCGTTCAAACAAGTTTACTCAATAAGTTTGACATTTTTATCATTGAAATTCTCATGTCAAAGGCGGAATCTGGAACGTCCCTTTCGAGCCTCACCTTCAATATCGTCTGCTATGTTCTCGTTTTGATGTATGTAGGGTGCTGCGCCGCTTGGGCAGTGGCTGATATTTTGGGAACTTTTCAGCTACAACTCAGTCAATGTCAAACCTCGCGGCGTCCAGCAGGGACTTGGTTTTGTACACATTACAGCACCTCCATGTCACGTAATATACCACACCTCTTATCAAATGTGATACCGTAAGCATAACTCGCGAAATACTGTAAATAACGTTGTTGAATGACGTGGAATTTATTTCGAACAGTGTTGGTAAACTCTCGCTCAAAGCGCACTCATGCACCGCTCCTGCGTGAGCAAACTCGCGCGCGATTCTGAATCATTTTCTCATGCGCGAAAATTCCATGCAAAATCTCTCTCTCACGAGTCAAGCGCCGAAATCCAAATTAGTTTGATCGGCATTCATTATTGTTGTATACAAGATATGCTTTTATTCTATCATGCAATCCCAAAAAGTTTGCTGTAAATAAGAAGAACACCAATAAATAATAAAGCAATGAGTAAAATCACGAGTCAACTCATGCATGATTTTTTCGGCGGTGAGTTTGGCGAGTCAAGAATCGCGCGTGAAACAACTCAACCATGAGATTTGAGAATTTGAGTTTTTACCAACACTGATTTCAAAACTTGTTTTAGTTTTGATAATATTTGTACACTTTCAATAATGCAATAATAACCAAACTTGCTCCACAACAAATGTAATATTGAAATGTTATTTAATGGCTGTATACCAATAGATTGGTCATAACAAAATAAGATTGTCCAACAAAACATGTTATGGAAACGTAATGCCTTGATAATACAATAATAACAAAACGAGATATAAAAACAGGTTTTGTAATTTCGTAGTTATTAATTTGATATTCCCCTCTGCTCGGGTATTGGTTTATATGCCGACGGGTCTCCGGGTCGCTTTTGGCAATAGAACCAGACTCTAAGGACAAGGTATTTGGAGTACATAGCTCCAAATTTCTAGAGCACCGTTTTTTAGAACCGTTGAACGGATTTGGATGAAAATGCATCACGCTAATTGTTCGGTGGTTGGCAACAGCGTGATGCATTTTAATCCAAATCCGTTCAACGGTTCTAAAAAACGGTGCTCTAGAAATTTTGAACAATGTACTCCAAATACCTTGTCCCTAACGCTTCCAAACCTCTGGGACAACTCCCACGTCCAGGCATTTCTGCATGGCAGATATGAATATCTCGGGAGCATCTGCAATAGCCACTTTCAAGGCCAGGTTCGGAACTCCATTCGGACCTGGGGCCCTACCTACACTAAGGGACTTTGCTATCCCCGCAAGATCCACAGAAGTGACCTTCTCCTTATCACCATCCACAGTCCTCGGCTGTCCTACCAAAGAAGGCCAAGGACTAGGGTCATGACGCACCCTAGAGTCATGATGATCACCTCCAACATCTCTGGAAATTGCTCTGTAGGAGCCCATACACCTCTAGTCTTAGCCATCACGATCCTGTAGACATCACCAGGATCTGATGTGACAGGATCTGACCCCGCAGGTTCGTAAAACGGCGTCCCCATTTCACGGCCTAGGCATTGAAGTCACCTGATATTACCACGGGCCTTCGCCGTGTTAGCACGGTCGTCATACACCATCTACGTGAACAGCTTGATCGACCACCGCGAGGGCGCATAACAGCTACAGAAGAAGACCCCGTTAACTTTGCCGACTACGAAGCCCTCATAGGTAGGTAGTTCTTTTTACGAAGCCCTCATATGTAGTAGACACCATCTCCTGGACGGGGTATTTACCCGTCGTCGATATCTCCGTCATTTTTATCCCCTCCGCGATCCAATTGTGTTTGCTGGCGGGTACTCGGTATGGGTCCGCTATGATGGCGATATTCGTTCCCGACTCTGAAACCGCCTGATAAAGCAGTTGCTCAGCTGCGTCACAGTGGTTCAGGTTCAACTGCGTTACATGCACTGTGTTTTATTCACTGTGGCTTTCTTCAAGGTCGGGTACCTCGAACCACCCGTTGGCGTTGGGTGCCTGTTGTTCACGAATTTCCCGATATAATTCAGACAAATGGGTGGACTCGTGCAGCCTGGTGTCTTATGGCCTTCAGCGCGTCATCTCCTGTCAGAGCCTTTGCCTTTGGGACAGCAGGGGTTATACATAGTCCCGGGGCCCGACGAACCCCCTCGCTTGCGAGTCAACCACGTAGTCGTCGGCTAATAGTAGGACTACTAACCTCATTTGCCGGCTGTTCGGGCTCTAAAGAAGTTGATCATCAATATTAATTTCTATTCCCGATCAGCCTAGATAGCCGTGTAGTGGCGGTAGCAGTTACCTCAACTGGCTAAGAATATCACTACGGATTGCCTAATCCGGTGGTAAAAGTCCACCAAACAAGCGACCCCTAATTCATGGTGTTAAGCGTACCGTGCCTAGGAATGAATGGTTAGGGGGGTCTAATAAAAACTTAACCGTGAACGGAGCCTGTGGAGTACCAGGGCACCCTCCACAGTATGTTGCCCTTACTGTGTTAAACGGAGCAATGACGCAGTGGACCTTATTTGTCTCCGGGATAATCGGCCACTTTTCTTACGTCTCAATTCCGAGGTTTAATAAAAGTGGGTAAATGAAATTATTTTATGGCGGGTATTAAGTTCATACAGGTAAACCTTCATCACGCAAAAGGTGCTTCTGCTGTGTTGAGTCGAAGGTTTAAAAAAGAAGGACTGGAAGTGGCGCTTATTCAAGAGCCGTGGTCCAACAAACGAAAGATTCTTGGTGTTCTGACACAAAATAGTAAACTATTTTATGATGAGCAACAAGATTCTCCCAGAACCGCTGTCTTAGTACGCAAAACGTTAAAATGCTATCCTATTACAGAGTTTATCAGAAAGGACATTGTTGCGGTCATGGTAGAGGTACCAACCACTAGAGGTAAAACTGAGATCGCTGTGGCTTCAGCTTACTTTCCTGGTGATGTTCCTGAGGTACCTCCTCCTGAGATCGCATCATTTGTTCAATTCTGTAAAGAAAACAACAAATCGTTTATCATTGGCTGTGACGCCAATGCACATCACACGGTTTGGGGTAGTACGGATATTAACAGTCGAGGTGAGTCACTATTAGAGTATCTGTCTTCTAACAATATAGACATTTGCAATAATGGTGATAAACCTACTTTCTCAAATGTAATCAGACAAGAGGTCTTGGATCTAACACTGTGCAATGCTGCAATCTTTGACAAGATCACAAACTGGCACGTGTCAGATGAGATTTCTCTATCTGATCATAAACACATAATCTTCAATTGGAGTGGTGGAGATTACTCTAGAACCGCATTTAGAAATCCCAGGAGGACAAACTGGGATCAATATGTAGAATTGTTGAATACGCATTCATTTACAATGGGAGAACCTATTGATTCAACCCAAAAGTTGGAATCATTTTCTCAAAGGGTAAATGAAAGTATCATCAATTCCTTTAACGGAAGTTGTTCCACCATACAATCGTCTTCTACTAGAGACGTGCCATGGTGGAACTTTAAACTGGATCGCCTTAGAAAATTTTCTCGTAAAATGTTCAATAGAGCGAAACAAACGGGAGATTGGACTCAGTACAGGAAAGCCCTGACTGAGTACAACAACGAAATACGAAAATCTAAAAGAAAGTCTTGGATGCTGACATGTGAAAACATAAACAGCACTCCTGTAGTTGCAAGACTACAGAAAACGCTCGCAAAAGATCATTCAAATGAATTGGGAAACCTGAAGCGCGACGATGGAGCTTTTACCAAAACTCCTCGTGAAACTTTGGATTTGATGATGGAAACCCATTTTCCGGGTTCGGTTCTAAGTGTGGATTCCAATGATACTATATCTCTGGAAGGTGAAGGATGTCCTAGTATAAACTCTTCGGAGTCAACTAGGACAATAAACACCACCTCAGATTTAGCTGATGAAATCTTCACGAAGGCCAGAGTGGAAAATGCAATTAGATCTTTTCAGCCTTTTAAATCTGCAGGAGTTGATGGAATATTTCCAGCACTGATTTAAAATGGAGAAGCGGTGTTGGTACCATCACTAATTGAGATGTTCAAGGCTAGTTTAAGACTGAATTACGTTCCATCAAAATGGAGACTTGTAAAAGTTATCTTTATACCAAAAAAGGGGAAGCGAGACAAGACGCATCCCAAAGCACACAGGCCAATTAGTCTTTCTTCAGTTTTGTTGAAGACTATGGAAAAGGTTTTGAAGGATTTTATCAATTCTTCTTACATAAAAGACCATCCCCTATCTGACTTCCAGTTTGCTTATCAATCTGGTAAGTCAACGGTTACAGCACTTCATTCGCTAGTAACAAAAGTGGAAAAAACGTTTTCAGCAAAAGAAATAGCTCTATGCGCCTTTTTAGACATAGAAGGAGCATTTGATAATGCCTCCTATTCATCTATGAAGCGTGCCATGGAGAACAAAAACTTCGACCAATGTATCATACATTGGATTTATACTGTGCTTGCAAAAAGAGAAATCACCTCTGAGCTGGGAAGTTCTTCTATAACAGTAAGGGCAACGAAAGGTTGCCCTCAAGGAGGAGTCCTCTCACCACTATTGTGGTCCTTAGTTGTAGACGATCTTCTAAGAAGCTTGAAGGAAAAAGGTTTCGAAGTTGTGGGCTTTGCAGACGATATAGTCATAATAGTGAGAGGAAAGTATGACGAAACTGTTTCGGAGAGAATGCAAAGGGCCCTAAACTATACACATTCATGGTGTATTAAGGAGGGCCATAGCATCAACCCGTCAAAAGCCGTAATTGTCCCTTTCACTAGGAGAAGGAAGATCAACCTAAAAGCTTTTCGGCTTGGAGGGATACAAATTCATCCTAGTGATCGAGTCAAATACTTAGGTTTGATACTGGATGCTAAACTGAACTGGAATGCTCAAATTGAGTCCGTGATCGGTAAGGCAACAAGTGCGTTCTGGTTATGCTCCAAAACTATTGGCAGGAAGTGGGGCTTGAAACCAAAAATGATAATGTGGATTTATACTGCCATAATCCGCCCAAAAGTGACGTATGCTTCGTTTGTCTGGTGGCCAAAAACGAAAGAGGCTACCACACAAACAAAACTTGCGAAAATTCAACGTCTTGCGTCCATTGCTGTTACAGGAGCGATGCGAAGCACTCCATCAAAAGCTTTAGATGCGATTCTCAATCTGCTACCTTTGCACGAGTACGTGCAATTATTTAGAAGCAGAAAAGGAATTGCTGAGACTTGAACGAGTTGAAATGTTTATGCCAGGTGATCTTGTAGGTCACCTGAGCATTTCACAATACTTCCAAAATAGGCCAGTAATGAAAATGATTAAAGACTGGATGAAACCTGTGGAGAACCATGATGTTCCTTACAAGTTGCACGAAAATTGAGAAGAATAACTTTTGTAATTATGTATGTTTTTGATCGCAGAAATTCATTCCGCTGGACAACCTTTGTTCAACAGAACACATTGGACGAAGAATCTGTGATAATTGGTAAAAATTGTTAATTTCCAATATTTTTGTAAAAATCAACAAATTAAATAAACAATCATTTTTAGAGTCCCTGATGAAGGTCCTATATGCGACCGAAACGTTGGACGAAATTAAATAGCAGTATTTGAATTTTGTCGAGACTGAAAAAGCCATTTTCAAGTTACATTCCATCACAGTCGCAACCAAAACCGAAACAACTCGGGCAGATTGGGAAGTCGGAGGTCCCACTGTTCGTCAAGGGTCAATCAAATTCTTCACAGATGGCTCAAAAGTTGGAATAAAAACGGGAGCGGGAATCTACGGCCCTGGAATACAAATTTCAGTGGCGATGGGACACTATCCTACGGTGTTTCAAGCAGAGATTCTTGCTATTTTGAAATGCGCAAATATCTGCCTTGAGAGAAAATACAGATACGCAAATATTTGTATTTTCTCAGATAGTCAAGCTGCACTAAAAGCATTGTGCGCTTACAAATGTACTTCAAAGCTTGTCTGGGAATGCATTCTTTCACTGCGCAGGCTGTGCCAAGGGAATTCAGTAAACTTATACTGGGTTCCAGGTCACTGTGGCATTGAAGGAAATGAAATGGCAGACGAGCTTGCTAAAAGTGGTTCCAATTTACAGTTTGCTGGTCCAGAACCATTCTGTGGTATATCAAACTGTACAATTAAAATTGACCTGAAACGCTGGGCTGAGCAGAGGGTGATATCCAATTGGATGGACGTCAAAAATTGCAATCAGTCAAAACGATTTATAACACCAAATGCTTCTAAAACCAAAAAGCTCTTAGAGCTCAACAAGAGAGCTCTATGTACATACACTGGCCTAGTAACTGGACACTGCCCGAGCAGGTATCACTTGAAAAATATTGGCCATATTCAGAGTGATATCTGTCGTTTCTGTAATACGGAACGTGAAACCTCGGAACATCTGCTTTGCAGTTGTGGTGCTTTATACACGCGCAGGCAAAGATTTCTAAATAGTGGTTGCTTGCAACCCAGTGAGATCTGGTCTGCAAAACCTGGGAAGGTCTTGGAGTTTATTAATTCCATTGCACCTGACTGGGAGACGACGCGTCGTGGCAGTAGCTGATTACTTGACACATGGTAATTAGCTGGCTAGATGCGAATATCAAAACGGGACATGCCACAAAAGTTCAGCCTATTGGACGCAGTGGCTTAATTTCCCCAACAAGGGAGGAAAAAAAAAAAAAACCTCATTTCAAGGTGTCAAGCGACCCGTGCCGATGAATGAGTGATCGAGGGGTGAAAAAGATGCTCGATCATTACAGGAGTCTGTGGAGTACCTGGGCTCTCGCATGGTTGACCTGTTTTTCTAGTGCTACTCGTGGGATTTAACATAAAGACTAACAATTAAAATCAAAATCATGTAGGAGGTAGTGGTAGTTGTGAGGCTAACTCATTCGAAAGAAACTCCTTGAGCAGCAGATTGGCAAGATCATCGACTTTGCGTTCATGAGGTCCAACATTAGTAAGGACAGGCCCGGATTAAGGATTGTGGGGGCCCGGGGCCCGAGCAGTTGTGAAGCAGTTTTTATTTGTTTTTGAGCAGCATTTGAACCAAAATTGGTTCTTGCGGGGGCCCCTAAAATGTGGGGGCCCGGTGCCCTGCCCAAACCCCCCCCCCCCCTCGCCCCCTTTAGATCCGGCCCTGGGTAAGGACCTGAAAACGGCCCTGTTGCGACTTCGTAAGTCGATGGATGATGCGAAGCATGATCACGTGAGACTCGTGATAACTGCAGCAGTGACGGAATATGTGAAGAAAAGGTTACAAAGTCTAACTAGACCGAGACCTTCGCTTTTGCAGGAAATCGAAAAGGTATTGCGGATGCGACTGCTCCTGATAAGCACTCGCAGAACTAGGTGAGGCAGTCGGCAGGTGAGGAGCTGTCAGATGGTGCCCGCGCGTTGGGGCAGCAGGGACGGATGTCCTGGGGCCTGACGCACCCCCCCGCTTGCGAGTCAGCCGCGTAGTTGCCGGCTAAGAATAGGACTACTAACCCCAATTCAAGGTGTCAAGCGACCCGTGCCGAGGAATGAGTGATCGAGGGGGTGAAAAAGATGCTCGATCTTTAACGGAGCCTGTGGGGCACCTGGGCACCCCCCCACAGTAAGCTGTCCCTTACCGCGTTAATGCAGGGCTCTGGCGTGGTGGACATTCTTTCCCGTGCGACTCGTGGGATTAATCATGAAATCAAACAATCAGAATTCAGGTGGAAGTAGTGGTGGGATCAACCCCTTCGCTAGAAGCGGGTTGATGAGATCTCCGACAAGGAGAAGTGAGGAGATAGGCGCTGGGAGTTGCGTACGCAGCTCAAGCCTGGGCGCTCCAGTCCACTTCCCGGCAAGCCAGCCGGTGGAGGTTATGGACGGAGCATGGTTGTTGAGGGCCGTCAACCGAGAATCCAAAGGACGGTCCGCAATAGAGGCGGCTGAGCAGCAGCTTGGCAAAACCATCGACTTTGCGTCCACTAAGTCGAACATAAGCAAGGACCTGAAAAACGGCCTTGCTTCGACTTAGGGCGTCGATCGACGATGCCAAGCAGGAGCACGCGGCACTCGCGTTGCTGACTGCTGCAGCTGTGGAGCCTGCAAATGAGAAAGTGCCGAAGTTTACCCAAACGGAGGCCTTCTCCTTCGCAGGAAGTCCGAATAAGGCGGAAGTGACTGCTCGCGACAAACGGGGCAAGCAATCGCAGAAGCGGGCGAGGCAACCGTCAGGCGAGGAGCTGTCTGTCGGTGCCCGCAAGGCCAGGCGAATCATTACCCCGAAAGTCGGCAATAACGCCGGAAAGTCGGACCCCAGCCAGGGTTCCCGGAAAGCTGGGAAGGGTGGGCCTGAAAAGGCTGGCCCGTCCCGGAACGATGGGAACAAGGGGCTGCGACCACTGGTGGGCCCTCAGCAGCCACAGAGCAGGGCGATCCAAGGAGAGGACCCTCCTTGGACAAAAATAGAGTGGAAGAGGAAGAAGAAGGTGAATCCGCAGGTAGAAGTGCAGGACGCCAAGCCAAGGCGTAGGAGGGCAGGTGTCAGGTGCGAGAAAGGCGACGCTATCGTCATCAAGACGGAACAGTCCAAGTACTCGGACGTCTTGAAGACGATGCGAAGCGACGCCAACCTTGAGGGTCTTGGAGCCGATGTACGCAGTAGTAGACGTACTCGTACGGGCGAGATGATCCTGGAGCTGAAGCGCGAGAAGGAACACAAGGGCGCCGCCTACAAGAGGCTGGCAGAAGAGGTCCTTGGTGAGGGTGTGCAGGTGAGGGCTCTGACACATGAGGCGACTCTGAAGGTCAAAGACATTGACGAGATCACCGAAGTGGAAGAGCTCGTCACGGCACTGAGGCAACAGTGCGATGTGCAGGTGGCCGCCGCAGCCGTTAAGCTACGGAGAGGGCCAGCAGGGACACAAATAGCTTTGGTTCAGCTACCTGTGGCGGATGTTGAAAAGTCCGTTAAAGTAGGGAGTATAAAGGTGGGCTGGTGTGTATGTCACCTGACATTCCACGAGCCACCAGAGGTTTGCTTCAGATGTCTGGAACCAGGACACAAGTCGTGGGACTGCAAAGGCCCCGACAGGCGCAAACTGTGTAGGCGATGCGGCGCTGAAGGTCATAAGGCCCAAAGCTGCACGAGTACGCCCATCTGCATGATCTGTACCGGGAAATCTTCGAACAACAGGCACCCAATGGGTGGTCCAAGGTACTCGGTCTTCAAGAAAGCCGCAGTGAACAAATCACAGTGCAGGCAATGCAGCTGCACCTGAACCACTGTGACGCGGCTCAGTAACTGCTTTGTCAGGCGGTTTTTGGGTGGAGGCGGCTATCGCCATCATAGCGGAGCCATACCGAGTACCCGCCGACAACGGCAATTGGGTCGTGAATGGGTCTAGAAAAATGGCTGCGATATAGACGACGGGTAAATACCCCGTCCAGGACCTTGTGTATACCGTAATCCGGGGTCAAATTGATCACTTTAAAACAACTTTTGCGGATAACATCAGTGACAATTCAAATATAGCCAAAAGAATTTCTGTAAAACCAGTACCCAGTGGATCTCTATGGAATTATGTGACAGAATTTTGTTCAACAAATTTAAACTTTAAGTTAAATAACTCCAAAAATCAAAAAATTGGAAATGCCACTTTGGGGCGAAATTGATCAGTATACAATTAAGCATCGGTTGGAAAGGAAAATATCCTTCTCAGCTTAATTTTGCTCTTCTAAAACCGAATAATGCGTTTAAAATATTACAACTAGTGAATTTAATACTTTAAATGCAATATTAAATTTTGAAATTTCCTCTTAAACGCCTAAAGATAGGCAATTTCGTTGGAAATAAGTGATTTCTGTTACAATAAATGACTATTTCAACATAAAAACAACTTTTTTTTAACTATTTAATGTTCTGATTAGCTACATAACTTCCCAACCAAGGCTCCACCAAAATGTTAAAACAGAGAATTTACGGGAAGTCCTATTAGCAATCGCTTGTTTAGTAGCAATGATTTCAGCTAAATGAGAAATACATTGCAAATTCCATAAAAAATAAGGCAAAACTAACTTTTTTCTAAAAAAATTAAAAGTCTGCACTTATCTCTAGACATTTACGAACCAGATGATGTAAAAAGTTTAAGATCATTACGACGCTTAAGAGATCCTAGTATATAATTACAATGTAGTACCCGAATGATCAATTTCACCCCGCTGATCAATTTGACCCCGGTTTACGGTACTATCTCTGAGGGCCTCGTGGTCGCCAAAGTAAAAAGGGGTCTTCTTCTGTAGCTGTTATGCGCCTCCACGGTGGTCGATCGAGTAGTTCACGCAGATGCTGGACCGCTTAACGACCGTACTAACAGGTCGAAGGCCGGTGGTAATAGCGGGTGACTTTAATGCCTGGGCCGTGGAATGGGGAAGCCGTTTCACGAACCAGCGGGATCTGATCCTGCTAGAGACACTGATTGTACTAGATGTCGACTTGGCTAATGTCGGTACCAACAGTTAAGGAACGGTGCGGAGTCGATAATTAACGTTACTTTTTGTAGTCCTCTGGCCTAACAAGTAGTTCGAACTGGAGAGTAGACGATTGCTACACTCACAGCGATCACCTGGCGGGGTACGGCGCTAAGTACCGAAAGCTACCGTGGTAAGCTGGAAAGTACTTATAGTCTGATGTGCCTGAGGCTTGCAAGCGCTTACCGTACATGCGGGGAGGACACAACTCCGGACAATCTTGTCCAGAGGATGTGTAGGGATGAGTTTGGCTGGAATGTTATTTCAACGGCTATTATCCACATCGTCTTGGAGCTACAGATGAGGAGGTAGGTGGACTCGGAGAATGGCTAGCTCAGATGCGGTACAAGAGGTGGTACAGGGGTTCGGAGTCATATCGTACCAGTCAGATCATACCGGCCCTGCAGTTGAAATTGACCCTTACAACAATTAAGCGGCCGCGGAGAGGAAGTCCTGGTAACGTTGCTGTCGTGGCGTTGGCCTACTGGATAAGATTCGAGCCTGCGGATGGAAAGGATTCCCCGGTAAGCACCGCGGCAGGTGGAGACCCTACTGTCAGCAACCTTCTGGTGCAGCTGATTAGGCCTGAAGGGTAGTGATACCCTTGCCTTCAACAGGTCAGATCTGGTTGCACGTATCCATCAGTTCTTGATGTCTGCAAAACCCTGCCCACCTTCCGAGGGCAAAGGGTTTAGTAAGGACCACTCGGTAAACTGGATGAACGCCAGCATGCTACCTTGGTGGTCTTCTCAAAGCGAGGGTGCGATGTTCACTAACCCCTCTCTGAAGCAATACCTTCTTGGTGGTTCCGGAGAGACGAAGGGTTTGGCGACCATGGGAATGTTGTTTAATGGATCGACGAAAGAGTGATCCTGGCCTTTACTTTTGTTGTAGAAGATGGTTCCCGTACTAACTGGATCTCCCTGTTCCCCCATGGTTTAGAAGAAAAAAAAAGTCGTTTCCCGAAGATCACCAAAATCCCACCCGCCAAGCTCCTTGATACGCCAATGCAAAAGCAGAAAATTTCCTACCGTCGCCGACTAGAATGAACCCTCTTTTCTGTTTGACTCCATGAAAGATTGCTTTTTCCTTACGGTTGTGTTTCGTTCTTCTAGTACGAAGTACGGACGGTAAGGTTACTACAGCCAGACGACCCGGCGCGGCGGCGGCAGGGGTAGAAACGTTTTCGTCGGTTGGCTTTGATGAGACAGGATGCGGAAGTGTATATGGATAAGATTAAACCTGTTATTCTATTCTTTGTAGGAACGAACGTGAGAAGAAGTGATTTGTGGCGTGTGAAAATGAAGCATGAAAAGCTTGTCGTACAGTTTATTACCAGCTTGTCGGAGGTGGAATAGTGGAAAGGGGATGGAAAAGTGTGGAGTAAGGGGAATCCGTATATGATATGTTGAAGGTGGCAAGAGCTTGAAGAGGTTCAAGAGTAGGAGGCCAATTTATGTGAGAAGAAAACTTCAGGTGAAATCTGAGAATATTTGGAAATGGCTTCAACTCCTTTACCGCATTTCAGAATCTTTTCAATTCTTCTTCTTCTTTATGGCTCTACGTCCCCATTGGGACTTGGCCTCCCTTGCTTCAACTAAGTGTTCTTTAAGTTATTAATTGAAGGGCTTTCTTTGCCTATCATTGCATGAATTTGTATATTGTGAGGCAAGTACAATGATACACTATGCCCAGGGAGTCGAGAAAATATTCACGACCGGAACGGGAATCAAACCCACCGTCTCCGGATTGGCGATCCATAGCCTTAACCTCTAGGCTTACTGGAGACCCCCAATCTTTCCAATTCTGTTAAGCGTATTTGCATTGTAAACTCAGTACCTTTTCTCGTTCAAGTCCTTCCCCCTTATCAGATTTCCAAACAAATCCCATTAAACAACTCAGCAAACAAGAGATCTTTAAGCCCTGCCACTTAACACACCACGCGCGGAGTCGTTTCCACTAAGCAGGGGCAACAAATCTCGCACCCAACCAACCGACCCTTGCCTCGGCGGGATACAATTTAATCGGCACCATTAAATTTGAATAACTCACGGGTCGTATAAATTTCTTGCGCTGAGTAGCTACACGCCACGGGTGCGGAGGAGAAAGCGCAAAAAAATGAAAAGCTCCCATGGAATCAGGGCTTTCGGGCGGGCAGTCAGTGATGGTGATGTTTATGAGCGGGAAAATTGTTTTATGGGTGTAATTCAATTTGCGGTATCGCGTGATGAGTGTTTTTTTTTATTGGAGTTTGATGATCAGAAGGCTTGACACTGTTGTTGATAAAATTCAATTACATAGGGGAGTTAACACCAATTATATTAACATAAAAGCATACATGTAATAGGATAAACTGCAATGTTTTAAAAGATTTTAGAGTACACGAAAATGCATTTCTGGATTTGTAAAAACTTTGTAAAAACAAATATTTATTTATTTATTTATTTATATCACCGTCTTCGACATACATCGTACAGACTGAACTTATATACTAAAACAATTAACTTATCTTAAGATCTAAACAATTCTTCTAAGTCGGGCTTTAAAAACAGATTTTGACATATTAAAATCGAACACATCACAAACATCATTAAACAAGCGAATGCAAGAGTCAAGTGGATTAGTGTAACCGTAGTTTGTTCGGTGATAGGGGACAGCCAAAAGAGAAGAATGCCGGAACCGACGAGGTGGAATGTTGAGCGGAATCTGCTCAAGAAGCGAGGAGCAGTCAATTGCTCCCGTGATTATGTCGAAGACAAATAAACGTTGCGTGTTCTCTCGCCTGGACGATAGTGTTTCCAAACCTATCAGTTTGCATCTTTCCGAATAAGGAGGGAGATTAATTGGATCGTTCCACGGAAGTAGCCGCAGTGCAAAACGGAGAAACTTCTTCTGCACGCGCTCTACGCTAGTGATATGGAGCACATAGTGTGGAGACCAAACCTGTGATGCGTACTCTAGTATGTTCCGCACTAACGAACAGTACAGTGTTTTAAGGACATACACGTCGGTGAATTCTGAAGCATGCCGACGTATAAAACCTAACACAGAATACGCTTTTGCTGTTACAATTCCTACATGTTCATTGAAGCTGAGCTTTTCATCCACGACGACTCCAAGGTCGCAGATTGACGTTACACGTTCCAATTGTTCTCCATCCATATTGTAACGGTAGTGACGGGGATTGTGGGAGCGAGTAAACGATATGATTTTGCATTTTTTGTTATTTACACGCATGCCGTTATCACTGCACCAAACTAACACTGTGTTGATGTCCTCTTGGAGGTCGGCAGAGTCGAGGGGTGAACACACCACACGAAAGAATTTAAGGTCGTCAGCAAACGAAAGTTTAAAGGACGAAAGCAACAAACACAAGTCGTTAACAAAAAGGTGAAGATCAGTGGTCCAAGAACACTTCCCTGTGGGACTCCAGACGTAATGCAAAACATGCGAGATTGTGCCGAGTTAACCACTACATGCGCGGTACGGTCTGATAGGTAAGACATAACCCACTCGGTTATCCAATTTGGAAAGCCGATATGTTTGAGTTTTTCGACTGTTAAGAAGTGAGGTACGGTATCGAATGCTTTGGCAAAATCGACATACACTGCATCGACTTGCCGCCTCATTTCAATGTTCCGGGACAGCAGAGAAACGTAGCACATGAGATTAGTTGCTGTCGAACGGTGTTTCATGAACCCATGCTGACAATCAGATACTAACGGCGATGCGACAGAGTATAAGACGTTATGCATAAGTTTTTCGAAAACCTTGGCCACACTACACAGTATGGAGACACCGCGGTAATTTGTTACCCGGTTAACGTTGCCAGATTTATGGATGGGAACAATGGATGCAACTTTCCATGCTAACGGAAACGTTCTATCACGAAGCGAGCGGTTGAACAATTTTGAAACCGGGGTCGCGAGTTCAGCGGCGCATTCTTTTAGGAGGAGTGAAGGTATGCCGTCCGTTCCTGATGCCTTCTTAGTGTCGAGGTCTCTCATTGCTTCCAAAACTTCTTCAGCAGAAAATTGGATGACAGGAAGATTGATATCGTGCGTAGGAATATGAGAGAAGCAATCACGACGTACTACAGGCGACACTTTACTATATACACCCTCGAAGAACCGCGCGAAAAGATTAGCGGCTTTCTCGTTTGAACCGGCTTGGACGTTGTCGTAGCTGATGTTGGAAGGGATACGAGCCGACGATTTCCGCTTCTTCACGAAATCCCAGAAACGCGAGGGATTCTGTTTGATATCCTCTTGGACCATCAACAAGTAGTTCTCGTAGGTCGATAGCATGACTGTTTTGTAGGTTGACTCTAACTCACGTAGGCTGACTCTATCGCTTTCAGATTTAGAGAGGAAATAGCGGCCTCGTGCTTTTCTGAGTAGGTTCCGGAGATGTCGAAGCTCAGAAGTCCACCACGGCTTGTTGAAGAGTGAACTGGAAGTTCGTCGTCTACGAGGCACGAAATCGTTGCAAACAGCATGTAGTCTTCCGTAGAATGCTGAGACAGTTCCGTCCACTGTTGCGTTGCGCAGCACTACATCCCAATCAGTTGCGGCAAATGCTGCTCGCAATTCGTTGAAGTCACACCGGTTGAAGTCGTAGTTGATGTTGTCGAAACATTCATCTAGCCGAGTGGAGTTGTCGCTACCTACTTCCAAAAGCAGAACTAAGGGAGGGTGATGATCGTCTATCGGTAGCAACGGAACGGGGGGTTCTACCAGATCCAAGTGTTCCGGTAGATTGACAAACACGAGATCCAGAAGCCTACCGTTACCGTTCAAGAAGCCATTCACTTGTCTCAACCCGATGCAGAGCATGTTTTCGATGAGGTTTTTTTCCTGATCGGACGAAATGTTCGAGGGAATGTAGCCGTTTATCTCGTCGTCCAAATGCCATTGTAGATTTCGGAGGTTGAAGTCACCCAATGATAAGATAACATCATCTTCGCCGGCTCGATTTGTTACGTGCTGCACAGCGTCTGTGTGAACCAAATAGAGATCCGCTTGCGTGCTGGGAGGAAGGTAAATGGCAATGATGTATAGCGAACGAGACTGTAGTTTCACTCGAACTGCGATTTGCTCCAGTCGTTCACAGTTCGGTAATGAAATCACCTCACAGCAAAGGTTACGTTTTACAGCTATCAAAACGCCTCCGCCACGAGAATGCTGGCTGGTCATTGCGTTGCGAAAATTGAGAAATCTGATGATATTTCCTCGTTTGCGATGTCATCATACAACCATGTTTCCGTGAGTACCAGCACATCGTAGTCGCAGCTCGACAACATCAAACGGAGTGGAACGATCTTGGTGCGCAGTCCTCTTACGTTCTGGTAGTAAATCGACAGATTCGATGACCGCGTGCTGGACCTCGGGCTGCTGGAAGTAGCGGACTTTACTGGGAGTGAGCTGTTCGCACTGAAATCATACTTGCCTGCTAGAACGGTTTGGAAGACCCCCTCTCCATACTCATACACGGGACCGGGATGACTGTTGGTCGCTGGCAGGAGGGGCTCGACCGTGACGAGAGGATTGGGGGCTTCCATAAGGCTTACAGGCGTGCATCCCGGTGAGTTGTTTGCTGTGGATAGGTTGATTGAAGGCGGCGAGTGAGTCCGAGGAGAACGACGGCACAATCCGGAATTAGGATCGCTTGACGACGGGCTGCTAGAAACGGCTAACTTTATTGGAAGTGAGTTGCTCATATTGCATTCGTACTTGCCTGCTAGAACGGTTTGGAAGACCCCCTCTCCATACTCACACACGGGACCGGGATGACTGTTGGTCGCTGGCAGGAGGGGCTCGACCGTGATGAGAGGATTAGGGGCTTCCATGAGGCTTACAGGCGTGCATCCCGGTGATAAGACGGATGCTGAGGGTCTGCAGTAGCATCCCCTTAACTCAGATCCATCACTGGTGTATTTGCAGATGTCGGTGTTATTGAGTGTAGTAACGAAGTCGTTTGAATATTCGTCGTCAATGGCTGGCGAAATTTTGAAGCTCCATAGTCCTCAAATTCACGGAACAGCAAACCTTCCGGCCATGTTTCGGGGTCAAGAGCTTTGCCCTTTAGCGCCAGATCCAGTCCGATTTTGAAAGAAACGAAGGAAAGAGTTTCTATTGCTTTTCCCTTCGGCACGAGTTTTACGATGACAGGATCGTCGTTGATGTTGAGGTTCGCTTTTGCCATTGCGCAAACTGCTTCAACAGTGACGTCCGGGCGTATTTTGGAGAGATACAGCCAGAACTTTTTTTCCATCACTTGATTGCAGATAGGAACCGTCATGATGTCGTCATGAGGTTTCTTGCTGCCAACACGGCAATTATCCTGAGCGCGAGCGTTTGGCTCTATAACACGAGGACGCTTCGTACCTCTGCGCTGCTCCAATACAGGCCAGCGGGGGGTTACAGGTGACGGGTTTGCGATGGGCTTAGAGTGAAGCTGTTTTATTTCTGTGCGCAGTTCAGTAATTGCCGATGTAAGCGATGAGAGAGGTGAATTCTCATCAGCTTGATTCGAAATTGTGCGAAAATGAGAATTTTCAAATAATTCAGCACATTTATCGCACATCCAATACAGATTTTTCTTGTGCGATGTGAAATAGTTTTGCAACGCTCTTGTTACGCCCGAACATGTGTTAATATGGAAAGAAGCTCGGCAGTAGCCACGGCAAACTACAGAGTCGATGCCGGTTATTGCTTCCGAACACTTTCCACAGTTTTTCGTCATCGTAAAGCGCCTACACGTAGACTTCCGAGAGTGCTAGATATCGAATCGTGCCGATTAAGCCGAAAAAGCACAAATGATGCAAAGCTTCGCAGAATAGCTTCCTCCGATTTACAGCAGATGTCACTTCAGATGAAAAAAAAAAAAAAAATCGGCGTGGGGGTAGTAGGTATTGGTTGAATTGCAGAACAAAACAAAACAAGCCACCCGCAAAATGCTCTAATGCGGTTTCACAGCACGTCACACAAGTTTGCAAACTGACAAGTTCACTTCATATAACGCACAGGGAGAGCGGGATAGTAAAACACTAAATTTACACTTAAGATTTCACGAGAAAAACGCACGAAATACACGACCGAAAAATACTTGCATACATACATCAAGCAGTGATGCCAGAAAAATATAGTGCACTACTGCTTCTAATTCATAGATCAGACCTTGTTCACTACCGTTTCGTCGTTTGCGTGTTGGAGTTTTTGCTGGTACCGGCCAAAACCAAATCAGCCACATGGTGTCCTCTTGGCAATCATCTTGCCAAGATTGCCAAGATTTCTGGCATCATAATCAAGAAAGTTAACTTCAAGAATGTGTCTGTCCACTCGCATTACGTTGAAATCGTTGACCCTTGGAGTAAGTTTGAATTCCAGCGAGATTTTGACAAGCTCTCCAGTAAATATGTCGGGTTATTCGCCAATTGATCAAACAGTTATTGGAGATTTCGCTTTCAATAGTTTTTTGTACATTTTTCTTCGATAGCAAAAACAATACAGGTTCCGAAAGGATTTCTGTTGGATTGAGGAGACGAAATCCCATAAAATACTCCTGAACGCCCCTGAAACCCCTTGATCCATTTGAACGTTCCCGGAACTTCCCTGAAATCTCCCGGAACCCCATGAAACGTGTCCCTAGAACTTTTCCGAAACCTCCGGAACACCCGTGGAACGCTCTGAACACCTCTGTAACAACCCTTGAACATTTTGGAAACCCCTGGAATACTCTTGATATGCCCAGGAAAATCCCCGGAACGACTCTGAAATTGACGGAGTTCCACCCCCTGGAATACTCCTGTACACCCTGGAACGCCACTAATATCACCTGAAACTGAAACTTCTGGAACGCTCCTGTAACGCCCTGCCACACCACTGAAACCCCATGAAACCCTCTGAAGCTTTCCTGGAATACCTACGATGGCAATGGAACACCATAGAAATCTCCTGAAACGACTATGAAGCCTCATGAAAACAATTGTGGCACCTCTGATATGCTCTGGAACACTACTGAAACACCTTGAAAACCCTTGGAACGTCACTGAAACCCCTGAAACCCACTGGAACGCCCTTGAAACTCCTTAAAAGTTCGTGGAACGTCTTTGAAACCCACTGTAACGCCTTTGGAACGCCCTGGAATACACCTGAAACTCGTAGACTCCCTGAAACAATCCTGAAACCCTTCAAAAACACATGAAACTCCACGTAACACTCCTGATGCCCTTGAATCGCTGCTTGAAAACCTCCTTAAACTCTTGAAACTCCTGAAACGCCCCTGCAACCCCCTAAACCATTTGTACGCCCTGAAGTCCCTTGAAAACCCTTGAAAAGTCTCTGAAACCCCCTGGAATATCCGTGGAGCCACTGAAATGATCCTGGAAACCCTGAAACGCCCTTGTAATTTCATGGGGCACCCTTTATACCCCAAGCACGCCGCTGAAATGGTCTGTAGTGCTTCTCAACCCCTTGGGAACACTCCTGAAATTCTTGAAAACCCCTGAAACGCTCCAGAAATCTCAAAGGAACGTCCCTGAAACACCTTCAATGGTCCTAAATACCCTAGAACGCATCTAGAACCACTTAAAATCTCCTGAAACGCCTCTGAATATCAATAAAAACCCCCGAAACAACCCTGTATTACTCTTAAAATCCGTTGAACACCCATAGAACGCCCATGAAACCTTTTAAAAACCCCTGCAACGTCTTTGAAGCCCTCTGAAACGCTCTAAAATCTCTAAAATGGATCGTCCGTGAAACCCTTTCAAATGCCCTAAAGCGTGTGTAAAACCCCTGGAACGCTTCTGGTATCCCTTAAAACTTCTAGAAGGCCACTAAGACCTCCTTCCTGGGACATCTCTGAAACTAAATGAAAACCACCAGGTAACGTCCCTTAAGCCTCTTGAAAACCTTCCGAATGCAAATGGAGCCCCTGAAACACCCCTGAACCCACCCCCCCCCCCCCCCCCGGCCCTGGAACACCTCGAAAATCCTCTGGAACGCCCCTGAAATTCCTTGTAGGCCCCTGGTACGCTCCTCAAACCCCTTGGAATACCCCTGCAACGCCCTCTAAATTCTCTGAAACTCCTTGAAACTCTCTGACACCATACTGAGGAATACCCCTGGATTTGGAACAACTCGGAGACGCCCCAGAAATCCAAAATTTAACTACATACAGGGGATGGCCAAAATGTTTGGGATAGGCAACTTTTTTTCTCCCACAAAAAAAATCAACATGCAGTAACTTTTCATAGAATGCATCAAAAACTCTCAAATTTTGACTGTTTGTCAACCAATTATATGTGCACCATTGGTACAAATTTGGGCTCGATTGATCAAATTTTCGCGAAGTTACAACCGTTCGGGTAAAACACTATTATTTAGACAACTCATTTTTGAGCTGTCATATTTCGGAAACCAGTGAACCGAATTGAATGAATTTTTTAACGTTTATAAACAATATAATGATACTTAAAACGACGTTATAAAATATAATATTTTCTCGCGGCCAATTAAGTTATACCGGGTTGAATTTTTTAACCATTTAGAGGAAAATAAGTCAAATTTACAATACCACACAAAAATTACTAAACGTGTTCTTCCTTCAATCTAAATAGGCTCATATATACACTCCCGTTCAAAAGTTTGGGGTCACCCCCTCAAAAACATGTCATTTTTTTAGGCCCATATCTCCGCCAATTTGCGTTCGATTTCAAAACCCTAGGTTTCATTCAAAAGATAATAAGTCAAAGAAACTTTGAACATGATTTAAAAGAAACTTTTTCAAAAAATTTTGTATGTAAACTGAACCCAAAGTTGCCAAATTTTCTAAAAAATGAATATAAACTTACGGCAGTGTCGCAGGAAGTTGGGTCGACCAAATTTTTAGATGAGAGCGGTAATATGACCCATTTTCTATTAGCTTTCAACTGCTTTTTACAGAACTTAGCTAAAAAATCTAGAAAAAAAGTTATTAAGTAAATTAATCCTTGATGTCATCGACCAAAAGTTTAGGGTCACCCCTCAAAATGCTGTATCGGCCAAAAGTTTGGGGTCACTATCGTATAACATGGAAAAGTGATTTGTTGATATCTTTGTCATCTTTCATTCAATTTTAATTCTTCTTGGCTTATTTGAAACAAAATGAATGATACTTACTGCATAGACATTGAACCACACATATTTGTTGAAATTTACATACTAAAACTTAACGTAAAGTTGCCTCATTTTTGGAAGCGTGGTAAAATGTGCCAACTCTACATAACATTTTTATATACAAAAATCGTTAAATACGTTAAGTTGAAGACATCAAACGTAAATTTTGTTAATTTATCTTTGAAATGAGCCAAAAATAATTAAAATTGGACTATAGATGACGAAGATATCACCAAATCACTTTTCCATGTTTTACGAAAGTGACCCCAAACTTCTGGCCGATACATCATATTGAGGGGTGACCCCAAACTTTTGGTCGATGACATCAAGGATTAATTTACTTAATAACTTTTTTTTCTAGATTTTTTAGCTAAGTTCTGTAAAAAGCAGTTGAAAGCTAATAGAAAATGGGTCATATTACCGCTCTCATCTTAAAATTTGGTCGACCCAACTTCCAGCGACACTGCCGTAAGTTTATATTCATTTTTTAGAAAATTTGGCAACTTTGGGTTAAGTTTACATACCAATTTTTTTGAAAAAGTTTCTTTTAAATCATGTTCAAAGTTTCTTTGACTTATTATCTTTTGAATGAAACCTAGGGTTTTGAAATCGGACGCAAATTGGCGGAGATATGGGCCTAAAAAAATGACATGTTTTTGAGGGGGTGACCCCAAACTTTTGAACGGGAGTGTATAAGATTGAAGATAACTTGAGAACAGAAGTGGAAAATCTTTGTATATCAACACTAAAAATTATTGACATTGATGTAAAAAAAATTCATTTTTTCGAGAAAAATCCAAAAAGTGTCAATCCATGATAATTGTTTTCAACGTTTAAAAAGTACCTATGTTTTAATAGTTTGTGAAGCATTTACATATTGTTAGTGTACGTTCAAAATTTCATTCAATTCGGTTCACTGGTTTCCGAGATATGACAGCTCAAAAATGAGTTGTCTAAAAAATAGAGTTTTGCCCGAACGGTTCTAACTTTGCGAAATATTAATCAATCGAGCCCAAATTTGTACCAATGATGCACATATGATAGGTTGACAAACAGTCAAAATTTGAGATTTTTTGATGCACCCTATGAATAGTTATAGCATGTTGAACTTTTTTGTGGGAGAAAAAAAAGTTGCCTATCCCAAACATTTTGGCCATCCCCTGTATATGGAAGTCATGCCAACAACATTGTCAGTGTTCAACAATCAGATCTAGGATGCATAATAAAAGTGTGATAAAAAAATAGTTCTTACGCTTAGTATTATACGGGCATACCTACAATGATCGATTTCTCTTCATCGATTTTCTTTTTGGTCGATAACTTGACCAACAAAGCATTTCTAGATGCTTGTCCTAGTTGTTCTGCACCGAAACACATCAAGAGATTATCCGAACACTGATCGTATTCCCCGGAAAATTCCAACTTTGGAGAAAATCGATCATTGTATGATGATACTAAATGCGAGAGTTAATGAAATCCTAACTTGACGGTATTCTCAAATAATACAAAAATGTTAAACTCCCCGGTGCTTGAAAATACACTGGAATTTTAATTTATGCACATGGCTGGGGGTGCATAAATTAAAATTGTGCATAAATTAAGTTTGGACTTTAATGAGTGAATCTAGTTCTTGAGAAGAGGTCTTGTTCCTGGGTATTGAAGGTGGGGCTAAGGGGGTTTCCAGAAAGTTCCCAGATAGCCTAAAAATGGGAATTCTAAGAGGCCTCAGGGGCGTTTCAGGGGTTTGTTTCTGGGGATTTGAGGAGCATTTAAGGGCGATCTGTCAGGTTTTGTTGGCGTTTTAATTCAGGGGCATTTCAATAGAAATTGAGGGGTTCAGGGACGTTTCATGGGGCTTTAAGGGCGATTCAGGGGATCTCAAGAGCCTTTAAGCGGGGTTTCAAGAACATTCAAGAGTTTGAAGGGGTGTTTGAAAGTATTTTAGGAGCGTTTCAAGGGGTTTTCAGGTGCGTTTCAGGGGGTTAACGCACCTGAGACACTCAGAAACCCTCAAAACTGCTCCTTAGTGCCTCCGTAACGCTTCCGAATCCCAACAAAAATGCTCTGAAACTTCCTGAAATACCTACAAAATTCTTCTAAAACGCCCTCGGGCTCCAAGTTACGCACCTGAGACGCTCAGAAACCATCGAAAACTCCTCCGTAACGCTTCCGTAACTCCTCTTAATCCTGCCGAAAAGGCTCTGAAACTTCCTAAAATGCCTCTATAAACCCCATAAAATCCCCCTGGACCCAATGTAACGCATCCTAACCCCCAAAACGCCTGCCTAACGCCTCCGAATTCCTCTAAGACCCACTCGGACCCCATGTAACGCACGTGAGACCCTCGAAAACCCTCGAAAACGTACCTGTAACGCCTCCAAAACCCCCTGAAACACTTCTGAGATTGCAAGATATCCCTCCTGAAACCCATTGGGACCCCCTTGAAACTCCCTTGAGATCTAAAAGCGTTGTCGTTTTTTCTAAGGACTTTTTTAGTTCCAATGAAAGGTTTGACAGGCATTCTTTCAAGAATATATTAATATGTTTCTAAGGATTCACCCAGAAGGTAATTTGAAAGTTGTAAAAACAAAACTCCAGATATTACAACAGCAATTCATCAATGACTTGTCCAAGAATTTCCTTCGATCGTGGAGGTAGAGATCCTATGGAAATTCCATCAATAGTTTCTTAAGAAATTCCATCGAGAGTCCTTTCGAGGGATCTTTCACCAAGTTTCACCAATGTACTCTTTAGAAATTTCTCCAAGAATCCTGTAGAAATGTTTTTGTTCTTATTTGTTTTTATGATCCCACCAACAATTTCTCTTTCGATAGTTCATGCGAAGATTCCTGCGAAAATTCCTGCTGGGATTCATCTATAAGCTTTTACGAGAATTCCTTTAAGCATGACTCCAACAGTGCTGAAAATTTCATTTTGTCATATCTAAATTCAATCACCTACAGCTCATTTTAGAAGCTGAACCTGAGAATATGGTATATGAAAAGCTTGTGCGGCTGGACCATTTCTGCAAGAAAGTCACGACAAAACCGCTATTTTTTGAATATTTAAGGTAAATGTCACGGGTTATCTTTGAAAAATCTTCTTCTTCTTTTTCTTCTTCTTTATGGCTCTACGTCCGCACTAGGACTGGGCCAACTTCGCTTCTACTTAGTGTTATTTGAGCACTTCCACAGTTATTAATTGAAGGGCTTACTTTGCCTGCCATTGCATGAATTTGTATATTGTGAGGCAAGTACAATGATACACTATGCCCAGGGAGTCGAGAAAAGTTTCCCGTCCAGAACGAGAATCGACTGCGCCGTCTCCGGATTGGCGATCCATAGCATTAATCACTAGGCTAACTGGAGACCCCTTTGAAAAATGCCAAATGATATTCACCGTGAACTTTCCGCTACGTCAAACTTCCAAGATGAAGATATAGACTGTTTCAGAAATTATAAATACACTAACGATTGACTGCCATTTCAATTTGAGCGTAATATCCAAAAAAGTTTCTTCTAGCTCTTATTGTAAACATGCTAACGAAGCAAATAATATCAATTTCGTTGATGTTTCTGGTAAAAGTTGAAAAATAGGGCTCTGTAAACTAGATGATTAAAATTTGAAGTTGCACAAAAGGGTCAAAAAATGTAGCATAGTAGAAAAGAATAAAATCTCACAGATAAAATATTTAATTTCCAAAAAAAATAAGAATGGCTGTATCGATAATAAAAGATATTTCTCGATTGGTAAGAGTAATTTTTACTGGAATTTTTTTATCAAGAAACACCATTACGGGCCTTCTCAATACAAAATTTTTTGTTCCAAATTTTTCAACAACACCAGTAGCAACAAACATTAAGCAACCGAATGTCTTATTTACTGTTTACTGCATTAGTATTTATGGTATGACATGCTTTGCCATCTGAAGGATCGAATGAGCGTAAAAAAATAAGTTTGTTTAGATTAAATGCGTTCAGGAAAGCTAAGAAACTGTGTGGTAGTTCTTATGTTCCGTAAAAAACCCTAAAATATAAGAAACTTGATCTCCGAAAAAATGTTGTGGGAATGCCTTTATCGATTTTTCCCAAATTTTAATCAAGACATTACTTAGTCAACTTGTTGAGAAAGCGAATGTGATAAACATTTAGATAATTTTTGGTATTTAGTGGTAAATAATGTTGAAATCATTAAAAAACACCTTTGTGCAAACGCAAATTTGAAAAATTAAGTTATTTGTTAGAGAACTCGACTGTTCTTTAAAATATCAAGGCAATTGAAAGGAAATATAAAAATATGGAGTACAATATGCTATACTCTGAAACAAGTTGGTAAAAATCATTAGAACAGTTCATTTAATTGAATAAACAAAGTGTATTAATAATTTCTGAAACAGTCTATACATTTCGCAGGATACTTATGTTATCCTTTGTCAACAGGTGTTCATCATGGAAAACATGTTCTGCCACTTTCGATATAAATTCATACGCTAAACCCTTTTCTAACTCTTTACCCGCTTTTTTAACCTCTGCAATATGTTCTTTGAATCGAATTTCAAGTGTTTTTTTTGTTTGTCCTATGTAGATTTTATTGCAATGTGGACATGTTATCTTGTAAACTGCCGCTTTGTTTAAATCACTTATTTTATCGTTTGTTGATCCTAATGATGACTTAAGTTGACACTTCCTGCTACTGAAAACTGAATCTATACCCAAGTTTCTGAATTTTGATTTTAATGGTTTTGTAATATTATCGTCAAAGTTCACCGCAACCCTTTTCAACTCATCTTGTTAAGTAGCAAGAGTTGTCATACTTTTTCTAAATAAATCCCTCTTTTTCTTATCGATAATAGCCTTAACTGTATTATCGTTATATCCATTGAGCCGAGCCGTTTCAAAAATATAGTTCATTTCCTTTTGTTTGCCTATATCGCTTAGAGGAAGAGTATGCATCCTGTGAATAATATGATGGAAAGGAGCCATTTTGTGCTGATAAGAATTATTAGATGTTTTGGGAATACCCCTCATAGTATTCGTTGGTTTCCTATAAATTTCGACTACAAAGTTAGACATTTCCCTGACAATTAGTAGATCCAAGACCGACAATTTACTATCCTTCTCTTCTTCATGGGTTAATTTAATATTTTTATGAATGCAATTGATTGCTCCAAGTATACGAAGGTATACTAGTACTATGAACGATTTGAATTACGTCTTCAAAAAATTGTCAGATTTCCGGAAGGTATCACCTTCTAAATCACGGCACAAATATCACAAGGCAGGCTAGTAACCTATGTTAACATACATTTTGGATGTAAACATGTGACGTCATTCTCATCGATCTGCACATGATCAAATTGATGTGGAGTACTAGATCGCCTCTGAACGATTTGAATCACGTCATCAAAAAACTGTCAGTTTTCCTTTATCATTTTTTAGATATCACCTTCTAAGTGTTGTACACCGTGCTTCTAAATATTGTACACCGTGCTGTCACATCTATGTACACATGACTATGAGCAATAGGAAACTCTGTCTGGAACTCCCCTTCTTCTTCTTCTTTGTGGTTTTACATCCGCACTTAGACTGGCCTACTTCGCTTTAACTTGGTGTTTTTTGTGCACTTCCACAGTTATTATTTGAAGGGCTTTCTTTGCCTGCCATTGCATGAATTTGTATATTGTGTGGCAAGTACAATGATACATTATGCCCAGGGAGTCAGAAAATTTTCCCGACCGGAACCGGGAATCAAACCCGCCGTCTCTGGATGGGCGATCCATAGCCTTAACCACTAGGCTAACTAGAGACCCCGGAACCCCTTTGAAACGTTTTTAAACGACCCAGAGACACCTTTGAGCCCTATGGAACACCATGATACCTCCTGAAACGCCTCCGATACTCTCTGGAACTCCTGGACAGTCTTGTAAACATTCGACATTTTTCACTACCTTTATTTCGTTGCTGCAGTCGAGTGTCAGCTTGCTTTGTTACATTCGTGCGCTACCGTTACCTCTTACACACAACACGAGCGGTAAAACAAAGTTCAATAAACATAAAAAAGCGTTAAGTCATTGTCGTCTGACACGATGACATTTGTCTAATTCTAGCATTTCGCATATATTTACAGCCAATTCCGATTATGAATGTTAGTATTAGTTTATTCTTGACGGTTGATGATTTGGTTGGCAAAAATCAAACCAGTTTGATTTTACTCAAACCAACGGTGGGCGGAGTCAATGTTTGACGAACCGATCATACCGTGTGTAGTGTTGTTGCACAAACATGTCAAATGGAGGATGATGTTGGTGCAACCAAAGTGACATGTTGGTGCAACACGATTTGGCAGTTCGTCATACGGTTGTAGAAACATTCGCTGGTTCGACCAATCTGGGGGCGGTGGCAATGTTGGTCAAACGGTTTGAGTAGTGTGTAGGGTGCCTTATGGAAGAAGACAGGAATAACAAAACCCGAACCGTCTCCCGAAGACGCTATCATGGTGAAGCGCATTCGTTTGAGTTTTTGTTTCGTACAGTAGTTTGATTGCTTGTGTGGCGAATGTCGGAGACAAAGGAGGCCGAATATCGACGTTCAAATGACTGTGATCTCTAACAAGACTGCTCCTGGAAGAACTCTTTAAAAGTTCTAGGAGAGTTATTGAAATGCCTGGAGAAATCCCAAGAAAAAAAAATAATGTAGGAATTGCGGGAGAATCTCTGAAGGAAAACTGAGAGAAATCAAGGAATTTCTAATGGAATTCTCGAAAATAATTCTCGAATAATCCTAGAAGATTCCTTGATAGAAGCTCAGAAAATCCACAAAAGGATTCGTAGGAGAAATGACCAAAGAAAACTCGGGAAGAATCAATGAATACTAGAACGAATACTGAGAGTAATCGCTGAAGAATTTTCCGCTGAAGGAAAAAAATCCGAAAGTAATCTATAAAAGTATCTCGGAAGAAAACAATGGAGAAATTCTTGGAAAAATCTCTACTCAAATCCAGGGAAGAATCCCAGGACGAATGTTTGACGGAAACTCAGAAAAAAATTCTAAAGAAATCCCCAACGGAATTAATTAAGAATTCCTAGAAGAAATCTTCAACAGAATCCCTGAAAATATTCAGGAAAAATTCCAAAACTAATCCCAGGAGGAGTACCTGGAAACATGCTGAAAGGTATTCTGAGAAAAATCAATGAACGAACCTCGGGAGGAATTCCCAACGAAATTCCTTATCGTAATCCTGGAGACCAAACGGACTCGGAAATTGAGGGACAATTATTCAATATTATTATTTTAAGAAAGTTAAAGTTCTTTTACATTATTTCTAACTTGATATAGAAGCATATTTATAAATTTTTAATTGCTACCAAACTGGCCATGAGACATTAACCGACGTTCAAGAATAAACTCGATCATTGTTGGTCGGTGCTTAGCTAGACGGAAATTAGTTATAAAAAAACCCCTTCTATAGCTCAATCTAGTGAGGAAAGTTCAACCAAGGATCATTTTGCTAGATCTGTATTAACAACTCCAACGAGGCATACCAACTTAAATTATAAACCATGGTTAAGATATAAGGAATAGTTATTTATGAAATGAGTTGTAAAAAGTTGATTTTTTCAGCACGAGTCGTACTCGGCAAGCCTCGTTTCATACAACATTTTATGCAATGAATTTTTTTTTCATTATACAACTCATTTGGGTTGCATAATATTCACAATGCAACTCAAATAAGTTGCATAATGAACATTATGCAACTATTTTTCAATGTGCAACTCATTCCAGTTGCATGATATTGTGATACTGAATTGCATAAAACAAATTAACTTTACATTTCAAATTGGATTTATAAACCACGACTAGATGTAATATTTGAAGCAACATCAGTACCGTAGTACGGATGCTCTGAACAACTGTTAAAAACACCACTTGGTACCCCTTCTGAAAAGTGACTCAAATCTTTTGCGACCTTGTCCCAAAGGTCCCACATTGAGGTTAATTTCAAGCCCTTCACAACATGCACAAAGTTGTGACACTAGACATCAAAATAATTATCTTCAAATAACTATTGTCGCGCACACTAGCCGTTTTCCCATCTGACTGAACTTGACACTGCGCAGCCGAAAGGGATGCGGATTTCGGAACAAGCTGTTAGGAGTCTCATTTTCATGAAACATGTGAACCATCAAACAAACCCACCGGGAACGGGAACAAGATGCGATGTGACAGAGCTGCAGGTTCTCCTGATCCTGAGGTGGCGGCGAGCGAGCGGGGCGGTAGATAGAGTTGCTTATGCTAGATGATGGTCCACGTGGAAAATTGCTATGATTAATAATGTCCGGCAGCATCAGCAGCTCTCCGAAAGCGCAAAAGTACTCATTTTTCACCGGTCTCTTTCATGTGGTCACCAAATTGCCGGGTAGCGCAAAAACCGATTCGTCGAAGCAGGTTGCGCGGTTGGGTAGGGGAGGGAATGGGTGGAGCCTGCGGGGTTACCGGATGCCTTCCGAGGAAGGTGGTATCTCTGTTTTTCTGCTGCTCAGAAAAATGACAGGAGTATTAATTTTCTTCCGCCACCCCTGGCCGGTTCCTAGTTTCTGCGCTTCCTTCGGGAAACTCTAATTTTGATGATGGAAGATAGTAACAGATGTGCTACTGATGATGGTTCTTTGGACCGCCGGTTAGAGGTGGTATTTTCGCTTGTTGTAGATTATACGCTCGAATTTTCTTGCGCTCGTTTCGTTGTAACCGGGAGATGATAAAAGCTTTCATGTGTGGAATTCGGTCTCTTGATTATTTTGCTCAGCAGGTGTCTTATTCGGGACTAAAGTTTTATGAAGAAAAGGACCAGTTAGCTTTGATTTTTTTTTCATGTGTATTTTTGATATATACATGAATCAGTTTGGAATACAATTTCAATTCAAAAAACTTGAAATAATATGAATGATTACCATCGGCGATTTATATGCAATTCTTCCATAGAAACCAACAGTGGTTCACGCAGTGGCATTGGAATACAGAAAACAGCTGTTTGAAACCCAAAAATGGCAATATTTCACGATTAAACCAAAAACTGGAACAGGTCTTCGAAGTTTTGAACATATGTTTATATAGTGAACTAGAAGTCTTCAGGTTTAGGGCAGGTTGATTAGGATCTTGCATGCATCTCTGTGCTCTTATTTTGTTGTCCTCGAGTCGATTATGAATTATATGAAGCGCTTCGATGTGATAGGGCAATCGACACTGATCACCACTCGCTGCTCTAACTTTCGACTGTCAACAACCATCACCTCAGTTTTGTGGTTAGCCAAGACTAGTTTCCTGGATCTCATCCACTCCCCTACAACCGCGATTGAGTGGGCAGCAGTCAACTCCACTTCTTCGATCGATTCACCGTAGACCTTCAGCGTAATGTCGTCAGCAAAGCCGACGATCTCCTTTCCCATCGAAAACCTCAACCTCAACACCTCGTCATTCATGCCATTCTATAACACCGGAGCCAGGATGGAACCTTGCGGGTCTCCTGAGGCTATGTAAAAGCACTTCCGACCCACCTCCGTGTCATAAACGAGTACTCGATTCTGGAAGTAACTTCCGAGAGCCTTTTACAGGTACCCGGGTATCCCAAAATGCAGGAGAGCATCGGCAATAGCCGGGCAACTGGCACAATTGAACGCGGTTCTTACATCCAGAGTCACTACTGCTCAGTTGCGACTCTCCCTCCTAACACGGTTTTAGTAACCGACAGGATAGCGGCAGCCGACCTGGTTGCTCGAGAGACCATTTACCCGCTCGGTATACCTCAACATTCTATTGACGATGATCTTTCGAGCACCGTCCCCGCCATGTCGATCAAGCATATTGGTCTGTATGCCGACGGGTGCCTGAACAGATTCCCCGCCTTTGGCAGTAAAACCAGGCTCTGCCCCTCCCAAACTTCTAGGAAAACTCCCTCGTCCAGGCTTTTCTGCATAGCAGACCTGAACATCTCGGGAACCTCTGCAAAAGCAACTTTTAAGGCCAGGTTCGGAACTCCGACCGGACCTGGGGCCTTACCGGTACTACGGGACTTTGCTATTCCTGCCAGTTTTTCATCAGTGACCTTCTCCTTATCGCCAATCCCAGTCCCGTGCTGACCTACGGAAGGAGGCCAAGGGCGGGCACTCTGACAGAGATCCTCAAAGCAGGCCTTCTTACTTACCCTTATCTCGGTCTTCAGCGTGACTTTGGCAGCGGCGAACACCACCTGCCGTTTGTTTAGCTTATCCTCAGTTCGTGCTCGCTACATCCGCTGCCTATCCCGTAGGCAGGAGCGGCACAGGTCCGCAAACGCTTGAGTCCACCAGTATGCCGGTGGTCTCCCATTTCTAGGGTGGACTCGTCTAGGCATGGTCGCATCGCACACACGCGAGAGCACCGCTACCAGCTCGTCGCAGTCTAAATCAAGTAGGTTTCGCTCACGACGGTGTGCCTCCCAAAATACCCCTTCGTCGAAGTATGATGTTTTCCACCTGCGAGGGCTTGGCCTTGACCTAGTCGCCTCTTCATCTTCCCGCTGCCTGCTGTTGTTGTAGTCGATACTGTAGCGAACCGCCAGAGGTGATCGCTGTGAATGTAGTTATCGTCTACTCTTCAGTTCGAAGTACTTGTTAGGCCAAGACTACAAAAAGTAACGTCAATAAACGACTCCGCATCGTTCCGACAAAAGGTACTCTTGGTATTGACATTAGTCAGCTCGACATTTAGTACGGCCAATGTCTCTAGCAGGATCTGACTCCGTTGGTTCGTGGCCCAGGCCCAGGCATTCAAGTAAACACACCCGCTAATACCACTGGACTTCGGCCTGTTATAACGGTCGTCATCGTCGTCATACAGTCCAGCATCTACGTGAACTGCTAGATCGGCCACCGCAGAGGCACATAACAGCTACAGAAGAAGACCCCGTTTACTTTGGCGGCCACGCAGCCCTCATAATTAGTAGACTCCAACCCCTGGACGGGGTATTGACCCGTCGTCCATATCGCCGTCATTTTTCTGGACCCATCCGAAACCCGATTGCCGTTGCCGGCTGATATTTGGTATGGGTCTGAAATGATGGCGATATCTGTCCCCCACTCAGAAATTACCCGACAAAGCAGCTGGTGAGCTGCGTTCCAGAGATTCAGGTTCAGCTACGATACCTGCACTGTGATTTGTTCACTACGGGTTTCTTGAAGGCCGGACACATTAGACCACCCGGGCACCAAACAACAGGCACCCAATTGTTTACGGATTTCCCGTAACAAATCAAACCCGTGGGTAGACTCGTGCAGCCTTGTGCCCTATGGCTTTCGTCGCCGCATCGCTTAAACAGCTTGTTCCTATCAGGGCTTTTACAGTTCCATGACTTGTGTCTTGGTTCCAGGCACCTGAAGCAAATCTCCGGTGGCTCATGCAAGGTCAGTTGGCATACTGACCAGCCCACCCTGGTAGCAGTACCAAGGCCACCTGTGTCACTGCCGGGCCCTTTCGTAGCCGAATGGCTGTGGTGGCCATCTGCACCTCGCACTGTTGCTGCAGTGCCGTGACGATTCCTTCCGCTTCGGTGATTTCGTCAAGGTTCTTCGCCTTCAGAGTCACCTTCGTTGTAAGAGCCATCACCTCGACCTCTTCGTCAAGGACCTCTTCCGTTAGACTTTTGTATGTGGCGCCTTTGCACTCTTGTCGCATTGGAGCTCGAGGATCATTTCACCCGTACAAGAACGTCTGATACTGCGCACATCGACTCCTAGATCATTTAGCTTGGCGTCGCTCCGCATCGCCATCAAAACGTCCGAGTACTTGTTCGATCTTGATGTTCGATCTTGATGACGAGCCCGTCACCTTTCTCGCGCTTTGCTCCTACCCTTCTACGCCTTCTTGGTTTAGTGTCCTTGCGCTCCTGTTCATCTAGCGTTTTTTTTCTTCTTCTCTTCCGCTCGACTTTCATCCAAGGGTGGTCCTCTCCTTGGTACACCCTACTCTGTGGTTGCTGAGGGCCTAACAACGGTCACAACCCCTTGTCTCGTTCCACCCGGCACGGGCCAGCCTTTTCAGGTCCACCCTTCCCAGCTTTCCGGGACGTCTGGCTGGGGTCCGACTTGCCGGAATTACTGCCGACCTTCGGGGTTAGTATTTTCCTAGCCTTGCGGGCACTACCAGATAGCTCCGCACCAAATGGCCTCATCACCCACTTCTGCGAGTGCTCATCACAAGCAGTCGCATCCGCCACACCTTTAGCATTTCTTACAATGGCAAAGGCCTCCGTCTGTGTAGACTTCGTAACCATTACTTTCACCGGTTCCACCGCCGTTGCAGCCTTCACGAGTCTCTCGTGATACTGCTTGGCATCGTCCATAGACTTCTCGATTGCGAGCAGTTCTTCTCTTTTTTGGTTGATGGCCCTCAATAGTCTCGCTCCGTCCAGTATCTCCACCGGATGGCTAGCCGCGGAGTGGACCGGAGCTCTCACGCTTGAGTTGCATGCGCAGCTTCCCGCACTTCACTTCTCCTGACAGGGACCTCGCCAACGCACTCCTTGCGAAGGGGTTAGCACCGCCACTACCACTACCTCCTACGTTTTGATTTGATTATTTATTTGTCTGGGTGTTTAAATCCCACGTGTCGCACGGGAGAAAAGGTCCACCTCGCCAGAGCCTTGCATTAACGCGGTAAGGGACGAAATATTCCTGTGTGCGTTCAAGATACAAATGGTGCTCAAATGCGCTCTAAACGCGGTAACACAGTGTTATCGAAGTCAAAACTAGCGCCAACCTAGGATTCAAAAGCTCCCATTGATATCGGGTTACTTGTTACAAAATCTTACCGCATTTGGTGCTCCCGCATTTTATATTTGCATCTCGAATGCACACAGCAATACTGTGGGGGTGCCCAGGTACCCCACAGGCATTCTTAACGATCGATCATCTTTTTCACCCCTTTGATCACTCATTCCTCGTAGATTACTTCGTAGAGGGGGGGGGGGGGGGGGGGGCGTACTTTCGCACTCTCGCTATCAAACGTCAGCCATCGCAAACAGCTGTTCTCTAGGGGGCCAACTCGACTAACTGTTGGTCGGCCAGCCATTTCCTCTGGCGGTGAAGCACGATTGCGGATACCGGGATACCGTGGCCGACACGGCGTTCCACTCGTCCAACCCCGTTCAAATCCTTTCTATTATAATATCGGGAGTAGCATCCCTACCGCATACCTCCCACATGCTCGACGTTTGCTCCGCGAAGCGCGGGCATTCGAAAAACACATGTTCCGCCGTTTCCGCCCTATTTGCACACTCCGGAAATGAGGGTAAATCTGCATGCCCGAACCTGTGCAAGTACCACCTAAAGCACCCATGGCCCGACAGTAATTGTGTCAGGTGAAAGTTCACTTCGCCATGGGGCCTACACGTCCACCGGGACACGGTCGGTATGAGCCTGTGTGTCCATCTACCCTTGGTTGAAGAGTCCCAGACTCTCTGCCATTTCACCATGGACGAAGTTCTGGCGTTTTGTCGCGCACCTCTAGTACCTCTTTCTTCGTAGCACTCAACATCTTCGGCCAGCACCAGTGCTATCGGGATCATGCCCGCTAGCACACATACCGCGTCTTTCGAGACGGTCCGGTATTTTCTAGCCACCCTAAGGCGCATTAGCCTATGTGTACTCTCTAATCTGGGACTCAGTCCTACTAGTGCGCTTGCCAGTGAGTCTAGCATGAACGAGAACTGGTCTATCGGCCACCTGGGTGGGGCATAGCAACTCCAACTGCAGTAGTAGACCCCCCAAGTAACACACACGTTGTATAAAAGTTACGACAGCGCAAGTTTTGGTTGTATAGAAGTTTATTTTACGTTATTTCAACACAATGTTAGAATTACGTAAAATTATCTTCTATTCAACCACAACATGCGCTGTCGTAACTCTATTATAACATGTGTGTTGCTTGGGCCCGTCGACCTTCGCAATCGCGAAACCCTCACACGTCGTGGAGAATATCTCCTGGACCGGGTAACGACCGGTCGTACAGATCGCCGCTTTCTTGGTCTTATCCGCTACCCAGTTCCCGTTATTGGGGGGATGCGGTAGGGTCTGGGTCATTTGGCATAAAGTCATTTGGCATAACGCCGTATGGCATAAGGTCACTTGGCATAAAGACATTTGGCATAACGGCTATTTGGCATAATGGACACTTAGCATAATAAAGAAGGGTGCATTAAGATTATGCCAAATGGTCATTATGCCAAATGACCGTTATGCAAAATGTCTTTATGCCAAGTGACCTTATGCCAAACGACCTTATGCCAAATGACTTTATGCCAAATGTTCCGCTCCCGATGCGGTATGGGTCCGAAAGAAGCGTGATGTCTGTACTCGACTCCGAGGCGGATTGCCACAATAGCTGCTGCGCGGCTTCACAGTGATTCAAGTTCAACTGTTTGACTTGCGTCATTTTCGGCCGTTCAGTCCACTTATGCTTGGGCACTTTAGCCCACCCGTCACGTGGCTTTTGTTCGCCGTGCAAATCAGACATTTCGGTGTCGATTTGCACTCTCTGGCGAAGTGGCCTTCTACTCCGCATCTTTTTCAGAGTTTGCTCCTATCGGGGCCTTTGCATGCCCACGATTAGGCCTCGCTCGAAGCACCTGAAGCACACTTCCGGCGGCTCACAGATACTAAGCGGGCACTCAGACCAAGACTCAGACCAGCTGACTACTACTATGCGCTTTGACGCCGCTTTTTTCGCATTCCCGACTGGAAGCCTGTTTTTTCCTTCTAAACCATAGGGGGAAAAATCTGCTCAACAGACACCCTAACAGGAAGGTTAGGGTAGTGTGGGGTTAAGGCCGTCTTCTACAACACTAGTAAATCCCAGGACTACTCTCTCCTCGACCCACTAAAATACATTCCTATGGTACCGTAAACCGGGGTCAAATTGATGAGTGGGGTGAAATTGATCACTCGGGTACTACATTGTTAATCCATACTCGGAACTCTTAAGCGTTGTAATGATCTTAAACTTTTTACGTCATCTGATTCGTAGATGTTTAGAGATGAGTGTATACTTTTAATTTTTAGAAAAATGTTAGTTTTGCTTTATTTTTTCAAGGTATTCGCAATGTATTTCTCATATAGCTGAAATCATTGCTACTAAACAATAAATTGTTTATTGGACTTCCCGTGAATTCTCTGTTTTAACATTTTTGTGGAGCCTTGGTTGGGATGTTATGCAGCTAATCAGAACATGAAATAGGTATAAAAAGTTCATTTTATGAAGAAGTAGTCATTGATTGTGATAGAACCCACTTATTTCAAATGAAATTGCCTACCTTTAGGCGTTTAGAGGTAAATTTCAAATTTTAATTTTGCATTTAAAGTATGAAATTCACTAGTTGTAAGATTTTAGAAGCGTTATTCGGTTTTAGAAGAGCAAAATTAAGCGGTGAAGGAACTTTTCCTTTCCAACCGATGCTTAATTGTATACTGATCAATTTCGCCCCAAAGGGGCATTTCCAATATTTTGTATTTGGAGTTATTTAACTTAAAGTTTAAATTTGTTGAACAAAATTCTGTCACTTGGTTCTATGGAGATCCACTGCGTTCTGGTTTTACAGAAATTCTTTTGGCAATATTAAAACAGGCACTGCTGTTATCCGCAAAAATTATTTTAAAGTGATCAATTTGACCCTGGATTACGGTATTGCTTCAGAGAGGGACTAGTGCACATCGCACCCTCAAGGTTAGCTGCGTAGCCTAGCAGCAACGAACATCGATGACTCGCCCTGGAGAGTTCATCACGGTAACATGCTGGCGCTTAGCCAGTTTTCCGAGTGGTCCTCGCCACTCCCTTTGTCCTCGGAAGGCGGGCAGGGTCAACCCCACCCGCGCCCAACTGCTTAGCAGACATCAAGAACTGATGCTGCCTACGTGCAACCCGATCTGACCTGCCCGTAAGGAAGGGTATCACTACCTTCTTCACTACCCTTCAGGCCCTATCAGATGCACCCGAAGGTTGCAGACAGCAGGGTCTCACCTACCCCGACCCTTGCCGGGGACCCCTTTCCCACCGCGGGCTCGGATCCTACCCTGTAGACCGACGCCACGACAGCACCGCTACCGGGACTTCCTCTCCGCGGCCACTTAATCGCTGTAAGGGTCGATCTCGACCGCAGGGCACCGGTATGACCGACGAAGCCGACTTCGAACCCCTGGACCACCTCTTGCACTGCATCTGGACTAGCCATTCTCCGAGTCCACGCGCCACCTTCTCTGTAGCTCCCAGACGATATGGGTAATAGCCGTTGAAACGGCGTTCCAGCCAAACTCATCCCTACACATTCTCTGGAGCAAATTGTCCGGAGTTGTGTCCTCCCCGCATGTGGCAAGCATGCGGTCACGCATTGTGTGAAAACGCGGGCACACGAACAAAACGTGTTCCGCCGTTTCCTCTAAATCATTGCACACTGGGCATTGCATGCGGGAATCCGCATGCCCGAAACAGTGTAGATACTGTCGGAAGCAACCATGACCTGTAAGGACCTGTGTCAGGTGGAATGTAACTTCCCCATGGCGCCTATTAATCCAACTATCTAGCCTCGGTATCAAACTATGGGTCCACCTTCCTTTGGTGGAACTGTCCCACGCGCGCTGCCATTTGACCATAGAGGCCATCCTGGCAGTCCTGCGTATGCCTCTTGTGCCGCGCATTTCGAAGCACTCCATGTCCTCACTGATAAGAATGCTGATAGGCACCATACCAGTAATGACACAGAGAGCGTCGTGTGACACGGTACGGTAGGCGCTCGCAACCCGCAGGCACATAAGCCTGTAAGTACTTTCCAGCTTCCGTCGGTAGCATTCAGTACTTAACGCGGTGCCCCACGCCGGGCCGCCATACCTAAGTATGGACGTAGCAACACTAGCCAGAAGCTTGCGCTTACTGGCGTACACCGCTGAGCTATTGGACATCATCCGGGACAGTGCCGCAATAGCTGTGGAGGCTCTTTTACAGGCATAATCGACGTGGCTACCGAAGGTAAGCTTATCGTCGATCATCACGCCCAAGTGTTTGACAGAGCGCTTTGACAGGATAGTGCACTCTCCTACACTGATCTCCGTCTGCTGCGCGAACTGCATGTTGTTACCAACCGTCACCTCTGTCTTGTGGTGAGCCAGCTCCAGTTTCCTGGACCACATCCACGCCTCCACAACCTTGATCGAGTGGTTGGTAGTCAACTTTACCTCCTCGATCGTTTCACCGTAAACTTCGAGCGTAATATCGTCGGCAAATCCGACAATCACCACTCCCACTGGGTACTCTAACCTCAACACCTCGTCGTACATGACATTCCATAACACCGGACCCAGGATGGAACCTTGCGGGACTCCTGAGGTTATGTGAAAGCACTTCCGACCCACCTCCGTGTCGTAAACTAGTACGCGATTCTGGAAGTAGCTTCCGCGAATCTTGTACAAGTACTCCGGTATCCCCAGACGCAAGAGCGCATCGGCAATAGCAGCCCAACTGGCGCTATTAAATGCATTCCATCTATCCAGAGTCACTACCCCGCAGAAACGAATTCCCCTCCTCTTAGGCTCGAGTACTTTCTCGGCGGTTTTTGTAACCGACAAGATAGCGTCTACGGTGGACCTCCCCTTCCGGAAGCCATACTGGTTGCTCGAAAGACCATTTACGCCCTCAGTGAACCGCAACATACTATTGAGGATGATCTTTTCGAGCACCTTCCCCGCCGTGTCAATCAAGCATATTGGTCTATATGTCGACGGGTCTCCGGGTGGTTTCCCCGCCTTTGGCAATAGTACCAGGCTCTGCCTCTTCCAAGCTTCTGGGAAAACTCCCTCGTCCAGGCATTTCTGCATAGCAGACTTGAACATCTCGGGAGCCTCTGCAATAGCTACTTTTAAGGCCAGGTTCGGAACTCCGTCCGGACCTGGGGCCTTACCTACGCTAAGGGACTTAGCTATCCCCGCAAGTTCCACATCGGTGACCCTTTCCTCATCGCCAGCGCCAGTCCCCGGCTGTCCTACGAAAGGAGGCCAAGGACTAGGATCATGACGCGCAAAAAGTCCTCCAATGATCTCCTCCAACATCTCTGGAGATTGCTACGAAGGAGGAGCCATCACACCTTTCTTCTTGGCCATAACGATCCTGTAGGCGTCACCCCACGGGTTCGTATTGGCACTCTGACAGAGACCCTCAAAGCAGGCCTTTTTGCTTGCTCTTATCTCGGTCTTGAGCGCGGCTTTTGCAGCGGCGAACACCACCCGCCGTTCGTTTCGCTCTTCCTCTGATCGTGCTCGCTGCATCCGCCGCCTAGTCCGTAGGCAGGCGCGGCGCAGGTCCGCAATCGCGTCGGTTCACCAGTAAGCAGGTGGCCTCCCATTTCTAGGGTGGACTCGCCTAGGCATGGTCGCATCACATGCACGTGAGAGCACCGCTACCAGCTCGTCGCCGTCTAAACCGATTAAGTTTCACTCACGGCGGAGCGCTTCCCTAAATACCTCTTCGTCGAAGTATGATGTCTTCCACCTACGAGGGCTTGGCCTTGGCCTAGCCGCCTCTTCTTCTATCCGCTGTCTGCTGTTGTTGTAGTCGATACTGTAGCGAACCGCCAGGTGGTCGCAGTGAGTGTAGCCATCATCTACTCTCCAGTTCGGACTACTTGTTAGGCCAGGACTACAAAAGGTCACGTCAATAATTGACTCCGCTCCGTTTCGACTATAGGTACTCTTGGTACCGACGTTAGCCAAGTCGACATATAAGATGGCCAGTGTTTCTAGCAGGATCTGACCCCGCTGGTTCGTGAAACGGCTTCCCCATTCCACAGCCCAGGCATTAAAGTCACCCGCTATTACCACCGGCCTTCGCCCTGTTAGCACGGTCGTTAAGCGGTCCAGCATTTGCGTGAACCGCTCGATCGGCCACCGCGGAGGCGCATAGCAGCTACAGAAGAAGACCCCGTTTACTTTGGCGACCACGAAGCCCTAGTATCGCATCGTCTTCAAGACGTCCGAGTACTTAGACTGTTCCGTCTTGATGACGATAGCGTCGCCTTTCTCGCGCCTGCACGGAAAAAAAATCCATTCCCCTCATCATGAATAAAAAATCATGTTCTTATGATGTCTGCCAATTCATAATATCATGGTTGTGATTCATAATTTCATGAATGAGTTGACCAGAATTATGAATAGAAACAAGCATTTTCATAAATTATATTCATGGTCGCTTCCTAGCGTTACACTCATCTGCCATATGCAATTATATTATTCGCGCGGTCGTCCAGCACAGACATGTGGAAAAAGTTGAACCTGCTATTTTTGCAAAGTTTTTATTTGGTCAGAGTAATAAATGTGCATATATCAGGAAATGGAACATCATAACAGTGTGCCCATAAGATTCGGCAGTTTGTTGGGGGTTGATTGACTAAAAAGTAAACGCGCAAAAAGTAAACAGTGCCCAGTTCGCGTTTTCGTTGTGCCATCCGTCGTCGTTCCGAGTTTATGTACGAAGGGTGAAGTAAAGTGGGAATCGCGCGTGCTAATATTCGGTAATTCTCTCTATTTATCCGGTTTATCCTTCGTTCGACGACTTCGGAGACTCAGCAAGTGGTGTGAACTAGTAAACAATCGATATAGTTTGGAGGGCATCCTTAGCCTGTTGGATGTAGCAGCCAAAGACAAAAGTAGTAAACCAGCTAAATATGATTATCCGGTGAGTTCGATCATTGTTGTTCTCTTTTATATTTGAACATCCTTGTAGAGACGAACTAGCCAAGGGCTGAAAGTCTCTTAAATAAAGACAAATCAATCAATCAATATTTAAACATGACATATCTTCACTAACAAGAGGCCAACTAAAAGTGCTGCTTGATCATAGAAAAAAGTATGATGGATAGGTCCCAAAATCATAGAAATGGGCTCTGATATCACGTATTTTATTTTCTTATGATTTTAGCTTGCATCGTTTTATTACTCTATTATTATTATTATTATTATTTATTAACGACACTTTACACCGCAAAGGTGCATTCGTGTCAATTATATTTTAAATAATTACAATTCAACAATTCATTTACAATATTTTTCTACAAATTTGTCTGCTCGTTTTGTGCGTTTCCTAAATTTCACAATCCATCCTTCGATGTCATCTGGCTCGGGGTCTGGACCTGAATCCGCTTCAATGTCAATTGAAAAAGTTCTTTCTCGTTCCATCTGGTCAATTTTGTCACATGGTGCTACATTTTGATCCACTTTCTTCCGGGCTTGTGAATTAGTTTCCATCGGACTCATATGGCGAGCATTTCGTTTCGATTGTTGTTGATGCTTCTGCTGCTGCCGACGGCTTTTGGTTCGTTCGCTTTTGGTTTCTGCTTCGCTATTGTTCACTTCAACTACGCTCATCTGCATTCGGTTGTCAGCCACACTGTTCACAGTAGTTGATGGAGTATCGAGTGGAGGTTCAGTGGTTGTAGGGATTTCTTTTTCTTTTGCGGCTGCTTCAGAGCACTTTTGCTTGGGATGTGCTCTTTTTTCGCACCGCCGGCATGTCTGTATTTGAGAGTGGTAAGACACAGTAGTAAGCTGGTCTTGAATTCTTACAAATGATGGCACATGTTTTTCGAGTTCAATCCGCACTACTCGAACACCGTTTTGAATACCCGGAAAGAATTTTTTCCATAATTCACGAGCTACTGATATGACTTTCCCATACTGCTTCATATAATTAGCGATAATTGCGTTAGGTATTCCAGGCGGGAGGTCGTGAATGCGGACGTTGGTCGCCGTGTCTTCCATGTAAACCGGAATATTAAATTTATTTCTTCCCGCTGACATAGAATGCTTAAGATGGTGTGATGCAGCTAGATGTTCCGCTGCTTCCAAATTGCGCATTTCAATGAGAATGCAATTACGAATGTGATGAAGTTGGAGGTTTTTGATGTTACTCATATCAATCTCCAACTTATTGCACAGGAACTGTTCAATGTCTCCAGCACTTGGTCGTACGGGGAGCACATTGAAGTCAACGACGACAGTATTCTTTCGTGTGGTAGCCATTGTTTAGCGACTCCACAGAAATAACGCGAAAGTTTGCTGTGTAGCAAAAAGCTGACCGACCCGATCGAGCGCTGGCTGACAACTGGTTTTATTACTCTAATTAAAAGCATTTGGGACCGACGACGACGGAATCATAAAAGTAATTCTTAATTTCATGAATTCTATGCATGGCTTCATCTCCCGCAACCATGATTTTATGAATTTGACTGAGAAGCATTGAGGTCCGACGACGACGGAATCATAAAAAAGATTCATAATTCCATGAATTCTATGCATGGCTTCGTCTCCCTCAACCATGATTTTATGAGTTTGACGACCTCAAGACGACGACGCAATCATAAAAGTGATTCTTAATTGCATGAATTCTATGCATGGCTTCATCTCCCTCAACCATGATTTTATGAATCTGGTGGTAGAGACGAACCAGCCAAGGGCTGAAAGTCTCTCTAATAAAGACAAATCAATCAATGAATCTGGTGGTAAAGCATCAGGATCTGCATCCAGGTTTATGAAAATTATTCTTGGCTTCATGAATGCTACTCATGATCCCAGCATATTTAATCATAGCTTCATGATTATATTTTCCATTTTTGGTCGTCGAAAGCCAAAACAATAACGGGTGCATAGCGTTATGGTGAAATCAATCATAAAATCATAAAATTAAATCATGGTGTATATTTATAACATAAAATCATAAAAATATCGGGAAACTATGAGTTATATTCATGGTCTTGGGAATGGATTTTTTTTCCGTGTGGCACCTTCCCTCCTACGCCTTGGCTTGGCGTCCTGCACTTCTGCCTGCGGATTTACCTTCTTCTTCCTCTTCCGCTCTACCTTTGTCCGAGGATGGTCCTCTCCTTGGATCGCCCTGCTCTGTGGCTGCTGAGGGCCCACCATTGGTCGCAACCCCTTGTTCCCATCGTTCCGGGACGGGCCAGCCTTTTCAGGCCCACCCTTCCCAGCTTTCCGGGAACCCTGGCTGGGGTCCGACTTTCCGGCATTACCACCGGCTTTCGGGGTTATTATACGCCTGGCCTTGCGGGCGCCACCAGACAGCTCCTCACCTGACGGCTGCCTCGCCCACTTCTGCGAATGCTTGTCACGTTTGTCACGAGCATTCGCTTCCACACTATTCGGACTACCTGGAAAGGAGAAGGCCTCCGTTTGTGTAAACTTCGACGCCTTCTCTTTTGCGGGTTCCGCCGCTGCAGCGGCCAGCAACGCGACCGCGTGCTCCTGCTTGGCCTCATCGACAGACACTCTAAGTCTAAGCATGGCCGTTTTCAGGTCCTTGCTTATATTCGACTTAGTTGTCGCAAAGTCGATGATTTTGCCAAGCTGGTGCTCAGCAACCTCTAATGCGGGCCGTCCTTTTCCTACTTCTTGGCTGATGGCCCTCAGCAACCACGCTCCGTCCATGACCTCCACCGGCTGGCTTGCCCTGGAGTGGACAGGAGCTCCCACGCTTGAGCTACGTAAGCAGCTTCCAGCACCTGACTCCTCACTTCTCCTTGTCGGAGACTTCATCAACCCACTTCTTGCGAAGGGGTTGATCGCACCACTACTTCCACCTATGTTAAGATTTTTAGAATTTTTGCCCATAATTTATTCCCACGAGTCGCACGGGAAAGAATGTCCACCACGCCAGAGCCCTGCATTAACGCGGTAAGGGACAGCTTACTGTGGGGGATGCCCATGTACCCCACAGGCTCCGTTAAAGATCGAGCATCTTTTTCACCCCCTCGATCACTCATTCCTCAGCACGGGTCGCTTGACACCTTGAATTGGGGTTAGTAGTCCTATTCTTAGCCGGCAACTACGCGGCTGACTCGCAAGCGAGGGGGTGTGTCAGGCCCCAGGACTTTCGTCCCTGCTGCCCCTTCGAGACGTCCTATATGGGTTGTGGGAAATGTTCTCTATTTTAAAGTTTCAAATTGAAAGGGAAATGCCCAAACTCTTTTTGAGCATATATTCTTTTTTCAATCTCACCGACTAGTAAATAGAAGGATAAAGGTGAAGGTATGGGTGTGGGAAAACAACACCATTTTTTAAACAAAAGCAGCCGCGTTATAGCGCAAAATTTCAAGGACATCAGGTGTAGAAACTTTCTGGAAAGCATCCCACAAAAGCAACCGGAAAATTTATTCCAAATAAGCACTGATGGTGGAAAGAATATTATATGGGTATGTGCTCTGTGTTTCCCTGCTGTTTCCTTAGTTACCCAGAAAGAATGGAACCGGGAAAGCAGGGATGGGACGGAACACCACTCTAACAAGCAAAAAAGGCTCTATAAAGGGAATTAGGGGCGGAACGAGTGAAACAAGTGTGCGAACAAAGCGGAGGTTTGTAGTTTCCGTGCGAACAATGGACGGACTAATTTGTTAGACAGCAGCAAACGATTTCGATTCCAGGAAATTGTGTGAAAAATTATGGTCGTAGGATGGCACCGAAAGTTCCATAGATAGACGGTAATAACATTCCTTTATTCCCTACTGAGCATTTCAATTTTGCCCATCCGTTCGTTGTGAACGAATGTTCTTAATAGTTCAAAGCACTTCATTCCACCATCGCCATCAACCTCTCAAACGACAACAAAATGATCCTCAACGAGCTAAGCTCATGAATGATGAAGTGCGACATGTTGTTCTTTTCATTACACGTGGCCAAAGTAGCATTTCATAGACCATTTCACGCCATACCACACCGAGTGGAAGAGCATCAACCAAGTAGGTAGACAGCAGGGATGTGCTGAGGGAACGAGGAAACTCCGGGATAACAAATGTACTCTCCAACCAGACTATTTCGCTTGCGTTATTTGGTCGCGGTTTTCGGGCAGCCACTGTTGCTGTCATATCTACTGCCACCACACCGCAAGTCTACTTCCATGCTACTTCCGGCGTAGCATTCCATCATCAACAACATGGTTATGGTATGGTAGGTGGAGCACTTCTCTGCGTGAAGTTGAATTCCGTCATCGTGATGGTTCCGAAAAGAGCTGATGGTGGCAGCTTGCACGTGGTACGTCGTGTCGCAGCTGTGTGATTGCGCGAAGGCTTGGCGGCGAGGGACAGGAAACATTTCGACACCGTTCGGTGACTCACCAGCGCCAGCACCACTTTGCAAGCCTTGTATCTGATGGGATGTGAAGCTGCGATTCCTGTGTATCGACAGCGACCGGAACCCGGGTGGTGTGGGCACGAGCGAGGGCCGCAAATTTATGATGGAGAGCAACATAAAAAATAATGTTTGCTTCGAAGCATATTATGAATCTGGACGAGAATGGATGTTGAATCTTGAGGAGGCAAACAGTTGAAGTCGATTGAACCCTGTATCTTATACATTTGAACTTTTTTGGAAAGAGCAGAGCAGAGCAGAGCAGAGCAGAGCAGAGCAGAGCAGAGCAGAGCAGAGCAGAGCAGAGCAGAGCAGAGCAGAGCAGAGCAGAGCAGAGCAGAGCAGAGCAGAGCAGAGCAGAGCAGAGCAGAGCAGAGCAGAGCAGAGCAGAGCAGAGCAGAGCAGAGCAGAGCAGAGCAGAGCAGAGCAGAGCAGAGCAGAGCAGAGCAGAGCAGAGCAGAGCAGAGCAGAGCAGAGCAGAGCAGAGCAGAGCAGAGCAGAGCAGAGCAGAGCAGAGCAGAGCAGAGCAGAGCAGAGCAGAGCAGAGCAGAGCAGAGCAGAGCAGAGCAGAGCAGAGCAGAGCAGAGCAGAGCAGAGCAGAGCAGAGCAGAGCAGAGCAGAGCAGAGCAGAGCAGAGCAGAGCAGAGCAGAGCAGAGCAGAGCAGAGCAGAGCAGAGCAGAGCAGAGCAGAGCAGAGCAGAGCAGAGCAGAGCAGAGCAGAGCAGAGCAGAGCAGAGCAGAGCAGAGCAGAGCAGAGCAGAGCAGAGCAGAGCAGAGCAGAGCAGAGCAGAGCAGAGCAGAGCAGAGCAGAGCAGAGCAGAGCAGAGCAGAGCAGAGCAGAGCAGAGCAGAGCAGAGCAGAGCAGAGCAGAGCAGAGCAGAGCAGAGCAGAGCAGAGCAGAGCAGAGCAGAGCAGAGCAGAGCAGAGCAGAGCAGAGCAGAGCAGAGCAGAGCAGAGCAGAGCAGAGCAGAGCAGAGCAGAGCAGAGCAGAGCAGAGCAGAGCAGAGCAGAGCAGAGCAGAGCAGAGCAGAGCAGAGCAGAGCAGAGCAGAGCAGAGCAGAGCAGAGCAGAGCAGAGCAGAGCAGAGCAGAGCAGAGCAGAGCAGAGCAGAGCAGAGCAGAGCAGAGCAGAGCAGAGCAGAGCAGAGCAGAGCAGAGCAGAGCAGAGCAGAGCAGAGCAGAGCAGAGCAGAGCAGAGCAGAGCAGAGCAGAGCAGAGCAGAGCAGAGCAGAGCAGAGCAGAGCAGAGCAGAGCAGAGCAGAGCAGAGCAGAGCAGAGCAGAGCAGAGCAGAGCAGAGCAGAGCAGAGCAGAGCAGAGCAGAGCAGAGCAGAGCAGAGCAGAGCAGAGCAGAGCAGAGCAGAGCAGAGCAGAGCAGAGCAGAGCAGAGCAGAGCAGAGCAGAGCAGAGCAGAGCAGAGCAGAGCAGAGCAGAGCAGAGCAGAGCAGAGCAGAGCAGAGCAGAGCAGAGCAGAGCAGAGCAGAGCAGAGCAGAGCAGAGCAGAGCAGAGCAGAGCAGAGCAGAGCAGAGCAGAGCAGAGCAGAGCAGAGCAGAGCAGAGCAGAGCAGAGCAGAGCAGAGCAGAGCAGAGCAGAGCAGAGCAGAGCAGAGCAGAGCAGAGCAGAGCAGAGCAGAGCAGAGCAGAGCAGAGCAGAGCAGAGCAGAGCAGAGCAGAGCAGAGCAGAGCAGAGCAGAGCAGAGCAGAGCAGAGCAGAGCAGAGCAGAGCAGAGCAGAGCAGAGCAGAGCAGAGCAGAGCAGAGCAGAGCAGAGCAGAGCAGAGCAGAGCAGAGCAGAGCAGAGCAGAGCAGAGCAGAGCAGAGCAGAGCAGAGCAGAGCAGAGCAGAGCAGAGCAGAGCAGAGCAGAGCAGAGCAGAGCAGAGCAGAGCAGAGCAGAGCAGAGCAGAGCAGAGCAGAGCAGAGCAGAGCAGAGCAGAGCAGAGCAGAGCAGAGCAGAGCAGAGCAGAGCAGAGCAGAGCAGAGCAGAGCAGAGCAGAGCAGAGCAGAGCAGAGCAGAGCAGAGCAGAGCAGAGCAGAGCAGAGCAGAGCAGAGCAGAGCAGAGCAGAGCAGAGCAGAGCAGAGCAGAGCAGAGCAGAGCAGAGCAGAGCAGAGCAGAGCAGAGCAGAGCAGAGCAGAGCAGAGCAGAGCAGAGCAGAGCAGAGCAGAGCAGAGCAGAGCAGAGCAGAGCAGAGCAGAGCAGAGCAGAGCAGAGCAGAGCAGAGCAGAGCAGAGCAGAGCAGAGCAGAGCAGAGCAGAGCAGAGCAGAGCAGAGCAGAGCAGAGCAGAGCAGAGCAGAGCAGAGCAGAGCAGAGCAGAGCAGAGCAGAGCAGAGCAGAGCAGAGCAGAGCAGAGCAGAGCAGAGCAGAGCAGAGCAGAGCAGAGCAGAGCAGAGCAGAGCAGAGCAGAGCAGAGCAGAGCAGAGCAGAGCAGAGCAGAGCAGAGCAGAGCAGAGCAGAGCAGAGCAGAGCAGAGCAGAGCAGAGCAGAGCAGAGCAGAGCAGAGCAGAGCAGAGCAGAGCAGAGCAGAGCAGAGCAGAGCAGAGCAGAGCAGAGCAGAGCAGAGCAGAGCAGAGCAGAGCAGAGCAGAGCAGAGCAGAGCAGAGCAGAGCAGAGCAGAGCAGAGCAGAGCAGAGCAGAGCAGAGCAGAGCAGAGCAGAGCAGAGCAGAGCAGAGCAGAGCAGAGCAGAGCAGAGCAGAGCAGAGCAGAGCAGAGCAGAGCAGAGCAGAGCAGAGCAGAGTAGAGATGGTCGGGTTTCAAATTTTACAGACCCGAACCCGACCCGTACCCGAAAAATTTTCAATTTCAAAACCCGGACCCGACCCGTACCCGAGAATTTTTTGTTCCGTCAAACCCGGACCCGACCCGAACCCGAAAAATTTTCGGCGATCAAACCCGAACCCGACCCGAACCCGAAAAAAAAGTTTGCCAATAAACCCGACCGAAACCCGAGTTAAATAATAATCATTAAATGTATCGGATATAACAAATAAAACATTTTTCTGAATACTGATTTATCTACATTGGTACCAAACCCGACTTGAACCCGACATTATTAAAACCCGACCCGACCCGAACCCGAACATTTTGAAATTGTTTAAACCCGGACCCGACCCGTACCCGAGCTTTTTTTCAAATTTTCAAGCCCGAACCCGACCCGTACCCGTCGGGTTCGGGTTCGGGTCGGGTTTCGGGTTTGAAAACCCGAAACCCGACCATCTCTAGAGCAGAGCAGAGCAGAGCAGAGCAGAGCAGAGCAGAGCAGAGCAGAGCAGAGCAGAGCAGAGCAGAGCAGAGCAGAGCAGAGCAGAGCAGAGCAGAGCAGAGCAGAGCAGAGCAGAGCAGAGCAGAGCAGAGCAGAGCAGAGCAGAGCAGAGCAGAGCAGAGCAGAGCAGAGCAGAGCAGAGCAGAGCAGAGCAGAGCAGAGCAGAGCAGAGCAGAGCAGAGCAGAGCAGAGCAGAGCAGAGCAGAGCAGAGCAGAGCAGAGCAGAGCAGAGCAGAGCAGAGCAGAGCAGAGCAGAGCAGAGCAGAGCAGAGCAGAGCAGAGCAGAGCAGAGCAGAGCAGAGCAGAGCAGAGCAGAGCAGAGCAGAGCAGAGCAGAGCAGAGCAGAGCAGAGCAGAGCAGAGCAGAGCAGAGCAGAGCAGAGCAGAGCAGAGCAGAGCAGAGCAGAGCAGAGCAGAGCAGAGCAGAGCAGAGCAGAGCAGAGCAGAGCAGAGCAGAGCAGAGCAGAGCAGAGCAGAGCAGAGCAGAGCAGAGCAGAGCAGAGCAGAGCAGAGCAGAGCAGAGCAGAGCAGAGCAGAGCAGAGCAGAGCAGAGCAGAGCAGAGCAGAGCAGAGCAGAGCAGAGCAGAGCAGAGCAGAGCAGAGCAGAGCAGAGCAGAGCAGAGCAGAGCAGAGCAGAGCAGAGCAGAGCAGAGCAGAGCAGAGCAGAGCAGAGCAGAGCAGAGCAGAGCAGAGCAGAGCAGAGCAGAGCAGAGCAGAGCAGAGCAGAGCAGAGCAGAGCAGAGCAGAGCAGAGCAGAGCAGAGCAGAGCAGAGCAGAGCAGAGCAGAGCAGAGCAGAGCAGAGCAGAGCAGAGCAGAGCAGAGCAGAGCAGAGCAGAGCAGAGCAGAGCAGAGCAGAGCAGAGCAGAGCAGAGCAGAGCAGAGCAGAGCAGAGCAGAGCAGAGCAGAGCAGAGCAGAGCAGAGCAGAGCAGAGCAGAGCAGAGCAGAGCAGAGCAGAGCAGAGCAGAGCAGAGCAGAGCAGAGCAGAGCAGAGCAGAGCAGAGCAGAGCAGAGCAGAGCAGAGCAGAGCAGAGCAGAGCAGAGCAGAGCAGAGCAGAGCAGAGCAGAGCAGAGCAGAGCAGAGCAGAGCAGAGCAGAGCAGAGCAGAGCAGAGCAGAGCAGAGCAGAGCAGAGCAGAGCAGAGCAGAGCAGAGCAGAGCAGAGCAGAGCAGAGCAGAGCAGAGCAGAGCAGAGCAGAGCAGAGCAGAGCAGAGCAGAGCAGAGCAGAGCAGAGCAGAGCAGAGCAGAGCAGAGCAGAGCAGAGCAGAGCAGAGCAGAGCAGAGCAGAGCAGAGCAGAGCAGAGCAGAGCAGAGCAGAGCAGAGCAGAGCAGAGCAGAGCAGAGCAGAGCAGAGCAGAGCAGAGCAGAGCAGAGCAGAGCAGAGCAGAGCAGAGCAGAGCAGAGCAGAGCAGAGCAGAGCAGAGCAGAGCAGAGCAGAGCAGAGCAGAGCAGAGCAGAGCAGAGCAGAGCAGAGCAGAGCAGAGCAGAGCAGAGCAGAGCAGAGCAGAGCAGAGCAGAGCAGAGCAGAGCAGAGCAGAGCAGAGCAGAGCAGAGCAGAGCAGAGCAGAGCAGAGCAGAGCAGAGCAGAGCAGAGCAGAGCAGAGCAGAGCAGAGCAGAGCAGAGCAGAGCAGAGCAGAGCAGAGCAGAGCAGAGCAGAGCAGAGCAGAGCAGAGCAGAGCAGAGCAGAGCAGAGCAGAGCAGAGCAGAGCAGAGCAGAGCAGAGCAGAGCAGAGCAGAGCAGAGCAGAGCAGAGCAGAGCAGAGCAGAGCAGAGCAGAGCAGAGCAGAGCAGAGCAGAGCAGAGCAGAGCAGAGCAGAGCAGAGCAGAGCAGAGCAGAGCAGAGCAGAGCAGAGCAGAGCAGAGCAGAGCAGAGCAGAGCAGAGCAGAGCAGAGCAGAGCAGAGCAGAGCAGAGCAGAGCAGAGCAGAGCAGAGCAGAGCAGAGCAGAGCAGAGCAGAGCAGAGCAGAGCAGAGCAGAGCAGAGCAGAGCAGAGCAGAGCAGAGCAGAGCAGAGCAGAGCAGAGCAGAGCAGAGCAGAGCAGAGCAGAGCAGAGCAGAGCAGAGCAGAGCAGAGCAGAGCAGAGCAGAGCAGAGCAGAGCAGAGCAGAGCAGAGCAGAGCAGAGCAGAGCAGAGCAGAGCAGAGCAGAGCAGAGCAGAGCAGAGCAGAGCAGAGCAGAGCAGAGCAGAGCAGAGCAGAGCAGAGCAGAGCAGAGCAGAGCAGAGCAGAGCAGAGCAGAGCAGAGCAGAGCAGAGCAGAGCAGAGCAGAGCAGAGCAGAGCAGAGCAGAGCAGAGCAGAGCAGAGCAGAGCAGAGCAGAGCAGAGCAGAGCAGAGCAGAGCAGAGCAGAGCAGAGCAGAGCAGAGCAGAGCAGAGCAGAGCAGAGCAGAGCAGAGCAGAGCAGAGCAGAGCAGAGCAGAGCAGAGCAGAGCAGAGCAGAGCAGAGCAGAGCAGAGCAGAGCAGAGCAGAGCAGAGCAGAGCAGAGCAGAGCAGAGCAGAGCAGAGCAGAGCAGAGCAGAGCAGAGCAGAGCAGAGCAGAGCAGAGCAGAGCAGAGCAGAGCAGAGCAGAGCAGAGCAGAGCAGAGCAGAGCAGAGCAGAGCAGAGCAGAGCAGAGCAGAGCAGAGCAGAGCAGAGCAGAGCAGAGCAGAGCAGAGCAGAGCAGAGCAGAGCAGAGCAGAGCAGAGCAGAGCAGAGCAGAGCAGAGCAGAGCAGAGCAGAGCAGAGCAGAGCAGAGCAGAGCAGAGCAGAGCAGAGCAGAGCAGAGCAGAGCAGAGCAGAGCAGAGCAGAGCAGAGCAGAGCAGAGCAGAGCAGAGCAGAGCAGAGCAGAGCAGAGCAGAGCAGAGCAGAGCAGAGCAGAGCAGAGCAGAGCAGAGCAGAGCAGAGCAGAGCAGAGCAGAGCAGAGCAGAGCAGAGCAGAGCAGAGCAGAGCAGAGCAGAGCAGAGCAGAGCAGAGCAGAGCAGAGCAGAGCAGAGCAGAGCAGAGCAGAGCAGAGCAGAGCAGAGCAGAGCAGAGCAGAGCAGAGCAGAGCAGAGCAGAGATCTGTTAACTTATCCATCGTCATCCTCATCACAAACTCATTTTTGCCCACTGTGTATTGTATATTAAGAATGTAAACTTTCTTGCCCTCGGGTGAAAGTTTCCCCAACACTGAATTATGTGACATTGTTTTGCATCCGACGTTGTTGGATTCTAATGCATAAGCAGCGAATCGGTGGATAATGCTTATACGAAATAAACTTTTAATGAGAATTCCTCGCCCCAAAAGTTCGAAACATATCTGCATATGCTCTTGTCTTTCTCAGTTTCACGTGGGACGAAGAGAAACTCAAAAACATCGGATGAACTGTGATTGGATCTGTGTGGTGGCAGCATTGTTCCTCGAATGACATAATTATAATTCGTTTCGCTGTCATTGCAGTTCGTTTACGAAACCAAAATTCTTTAGAAGTAAATATTTCCTGTGACTGCAGGCTCTCCTCCAGAAATCCTAGATTTGCCAACTTCAACCAAAAGGAAATAACCACAAATCACTTTCCACTCGGCAACGGAAAGCGCTGCGAAATGGATGATGATCTTGAAATCGACACCCAGTGACAACCCAATAACAACCAACCTTATTATTTTTCCACCGGATGAACAAACGTATCAGTTGCATTGGTTTTTTCCTCAAAGTTCATATTCCCGGTAAGCAACCATCAGCATTCCTGTACCGTCCTATCCGGCTCGGGTTCAGGTTGGGATGGACTGCTGGGCGATGATGGTGTCAGTGGTGGTGCTGTAAAACGGTGAAATGTACGACGTCCATAAAAATCCCTCGTAAAAACAATGTTCATAACACCTTTTCGTCTTCCGGTGTCTTTTCGGGGGGAGAGCTTCAAAGAGGGGTTAAAGAGGACTAACGAGTGTGATATGGTCGGGCGTTGTTGTAAGCACATTGTGTTGGTTAGGGTCGAGTACACTTCGAGGTGGCGGCATGGCATATTTGAGTCGGAAGTTCCACATATGTGTCATATGGGTTATTGTGTCTGTTCGGGATTGTTGTGACTTTAAGGCAAGCAAGTTTTAAATTTTAACTTGCAGAATGAACGAAATCGCGAAGCGATGGAAGATCTGTACCAGGTTAAGGGCATATAGAAGTTCTACGAGAAGCCGAATCGCTCGCGCAGAGGCTTTGTGCCACAAGCCGACATGTACCGAGATATTGACGGGAATATTCTCACGAGCGAGCGTGAGGTGGTCGAGAGGTGGCGGCAGCATTACGATGAGCACCTCAATGACGACGTTGCAAGCACCGAAGGTGGCGTGGTAACAGATCTAGGAGTACGTGCACAGGATGAAAGATTTTCAGTCCCTTACCTCCAAGAGATCGAGGAGGAGGTTGGCCGGTTGAAAACAACAATTCCGCTGGAGCAGATCGACGACCAAGCAAGCTTCTAAGATACGGTGGAGAAACACTGAAGAGAGCACTACACTGAGTCATTACCAAGATTTGGGAGGAGGAAGTATTACCGGAGGAAGGGATGGATGGTATCGTGTGTCCCATCTACAAAAAGAGCGGCAAGTTGTACATATTGCGGGAACTATCGCGCGCTCACACTACTGAGCGTTGCCTACAAGGTACTCTCTCAAATCTTATGCCACCAACTATCATCGATTGCAAGAGAGTTCGTGGGGCAATATCAGGCTGGATTTATGGGTGAACGCGCTACAACGGACCAGATGTTCGCCATCCGCCAGGTGTTGCAGAAATGCCGCGAATACAGCGTGCCCATGCCCACACATCACTTGTTCATCGATTTCAAATCGGCGTATGATACAATCGATCGAGAACAGCTATGGCAGATTATGCACGAATACGGATTCCCGGATAAACTGATACAATTGATCAAGGCGACGATGGATCGTGTGATGTGCGTAGTTCGAGTATCAGGGACACTCTCAAGTCCCTTCGAATCTCGCAGAGGTTTACGGCAAGGTGACGGTCTTTCGTGCTTGCTGTTCAACATTGCTTTAGAAGGTGTAATAAGGAGAGCGGGGATAAACACGAGTGGAACGATTTTCACGAAGTCCGTTCAGCTGCTTGGTCTCGCGTAAACGTACATTCGACTAAGGAGTGAAGCCAGGCGAATCAGATTAGTTATTATTGTGTCGGAGGCAATGTACATGATGGCAAAGGGCTCCAGGGAGGAATCACCGCGCACGCCACCCCGAATTTATATCGACGGTGATTAAATCGAGGCGGTTGAAGAATTCGTGTACTTGGGCTCACTGGTGACCGCCAACAACGACACTAGCAGAGAAACTCAGAGGCGCATTGTGGCAGGAAATCGAGCTTACTTTGAACTCCGCAGAACTCTACGATCGAATAAAGTTCGCCGTAACACAAAATGGACACAAAACATGGACCCTACGTACAGAGGACCAACGCGCCCTTGGAGTTTTCGAACGGAAGGTGTTGCGTACCATCTATGGCGGAGTGCAGATGGAAGACGGGACTTGGAGAAGGCGAATGAACCACGAGCTGCATCAGCTGCTGGGAGAACCAACCATCGTCCATACCGCGAAAATCGAGAGGCTACGGTGGGCGGGTCACGTCATCAGGATGTCGGATAGCAACCCGACTAAAATGGTTCTCGAGAGTCATCCGACCGGTACAAGAAGACGTGGAGCACAGCGAGCTAGGTGGGTCGACCAAGTGGAGGACGATCTGCGGACCCTACGAAGAGTGCGGAACTGGAGACAAACAGCCATGGACCGAGTGGAATGGAGACGGCTAGGGGTAGGCGGGCCACAATGAGCAGCTTAAGCATATGGCCACCAAATCCAGCAAATTAAGTGCAACCAATGAGTAATTTTAACGTTCAATCCTCATTTGAACCTTAACTGACAAAAGCTGATCGTTGAAATTCTGAATAAAGTTTTAAATGTTGTGAAATTTTATGTTTTTATAAACGTATAAAATCGCGAGTTGCGTTTTGGGGGTGGGGCATAATGAGTAGAGATGGTCGGGTTTCGGGTTTTCAAACCCGAAACCCGACCCGAACCCGAACCCGACGGGTACGGGTCGGGTTCGGGCTTGAAAATTTGAAAAAAAGCTCGGGTACGGGTCGGGTCCGGGTTTAAACAATTTCAAAATGTTCGGGTTCGGGTCGGGTCGGGTTTTAATAATGTCGGGTTCAAGTCGGGTTTGGTACCAATGTAGATAAATCAGTATTCAGAAAAATGTTTTATTTGTTATATCCGATACATTTAATGATTATTATTTAACTCGGGTTTCGGTCGGGTTTATTGGCAAACTTTTTTTTCGGGTTCGGGTCGGGTTCGGGTTTGATCGCCGAAAATTTTTCGGGTTCGGGTCGGGTCCGGGTTTGACGGAACAAAAAATTCTCGGGTACGGGTCGGGTCCGGGTTTTGAAATTGAAAATTTTTCGGGTACGGGTCGGGTTCGGGTCTGTAAAATTTGAAACCCGACCATCTCTAATAATGAGCACCCTAGGTGGGGCAGGATAATCAATACCAGTTTTGTTCACAATGAAATGCTGATTGACTATTCTTGTCAATGATTAATCATACCGGCAACAATCAATGAGAATTTGAAGGGATTACGGGGTTCAATTTGTAGGGAACTGTGGGGTTCCACAGAGTCTTCTATTGAGGATTTTTTAAACGGTGATAATATACAGATACTGAAATTTTCGCTAATAAATTGAAAGTTACAGACAAAACCTTACTATATGCATCAAAACGGAGAAAACAAAAATTAAAATTTGTTTGTTGAAAATGTTAACCGTTTTCTATACATTTTCACCAGTTGCTCATTTTGTGGTGCGTTGCGGTGTAAGATCTACCAAATCAAATTTTGATCTTGATATTTACCGAAATATTCCAAGATCAAAGTTTGATGCTCTTTTCCTTGTGTTTTGTAGTATTTGTGTTTCAATGTACTGCTAATTAACATTTTATTTCAGTAGGATTCAGGTAAATGTATCGTACGATTTAAATAATATTTTAAAAATATGTAACTGTGGCGAGCCTATCACTCCCAAGCAACATACATGTTACAATAGAGTTAAGACAGCGCATGTTTTGGTTGTATAGAAGTTTATTTTACGTAATTCTAGCATTGTGTTGAAATAACGTAAAATAAACTTATATACAACCAAAACTTGCGCTGTCGTAACTTTTATATAACATGTGTGTTACTTGGGACTAATATGTAGCTTATTTGACGTACGATTATTTTATATTTCAGATTATCAACCGAAGAATCTAGTAGTTCAACCAAATGCCAACAATATGACGAGAAAACCAGGATGAATTGGGCAGACAACTAATTCGAAGCAGTCTAACAATGGTGTGCCTGAACGTTAACCAAGCGTATCCTTTGGAGTTTACCCTTCCACTAATAACACCCAAATGCCCGTGACACCTAGGCCTGAGAGATCGTAGAGTTGTCTACAGTTTTCATGGGTGTCCAAAACTAACCATCCTTTCCCATTCCTCAGCAGTCGCAAGGACGTGGCCAGGACAGTGCTCGACCATTGGAGGATTGCGTCAGTCTTGTCTAAGAGTCAGATATTAGTCCCAAATCTTTGTGATTTGGTTCGGACGGGAAGGAGGCAACCCTCATAACAGCGGTCTAGGACTGTACCACCTACGAATTAGTGCGACTCGCTTAATGCTAATGCTAATGCTAATTTCACCAGTTGCTCATTTTGCCCCACCCTACTACCAACTCCTTGCAGCATATTTTTTCAACAAAATAATTATACAAATAGTTGAAAAGTGTTACAAATACATTTCATTGGCCTAGGGCATAGGTTCCCAAACTTTCAGGTCGTGCGACCCCCTTTTGCCAGCTGACGTAGTTTTCGCGACCCCCCATAGAAATTCCCTCATTTGTTGTCTGTTACAGTAAAATATTTTACTGTCTCTCGCGACCCCCTGAATGAACGCCGGCGACCCCCTTGGGGGGTCGCGACCCACAGTTTGGGAAACCATGGCCTAGGGAATATCAAGAAAATCGATAGATGCCCACTAAGTTGTGATTTTGATTCCCAAAACCTTATGTTAGGTCACCTGATTCTTATAATATTTTCCCAGTACATGACCACTATACGCATTTTGATTATTTTTTCAAGGCAAACGGATTTTTTGACTAATGTTTTGCCATCAACTCATTGGATTTTAGATAATTAAGCTACAATCAAGCAATTTGTTTTGTTAATTTGAAGATTTACAGTGAAAATACAAGGTGCTCATTATACCCCGCCTACCCCTACTATGTACAGCAGAGGCCACCCGGTCTTAGCCTGGTCGGTAAGGTAAGTAAAAAGAAAGTGCAAGAGGAGGCAAGATTCACGAAAAAATAAATGTACAATGATGTCATGGGCTTTTCTGATGGTCAATAACCAATTTAATTGAATTTAATTTACAAAAAAAATAAAACATTTTCAAATACAGCAATTTTCAGGTGTACTCATAATTAACGATACAGTCCTTAGATTACATCTGAGAAATTGATTCTTAAATTTCCTTCATGATCTTTCAAAGAATTCTCAAGAGTTCGACGGGAATATTGCTAGAATTACTCTGAGAATTTAAACAGAACTTACAGGAGCCCGAAAATTGTTCAGTCTGTGCAGCCTCTGGCTGAAGATGGTGTGAATTGTCTTTATTTATTTTTTTTGAAAATTTCCTTAGTTCACTGGTAAGACCTCCCGGAATTCCCCGCGAATTAGTCTAGGATCACTTCAGGCATTCCACGAGCATTTCTTCAGGAGTTTCCAGGCAATTTCTCCAGTAGTCTCCCCAAATTTCTGTTGGTGTTCCCAGGGAGTTTCTCAAGAATTTCCCGGGAATCCCTCCAGAACTTCACTGGGGATTTCTCCGTGATTTTCCAGAAAATGACTACATAAATTATCGTCATACATTTTCGCTAAATTTATCACAGGAGTTTACCAAGAAGTCCTACAGCAATAGTGCATGATTCGCCCTAGGATTTTTTTTTTTGATTTTTTCTAGCAGTTTCCAGAAAATTCCTGAATAAATTCCTCGAGTACATCTCCACGAGTTTCACAAAAAAAACCGGGAATTCCTCCAGAAGCTCCATGGGAATTCCTTCAGGTATTCATCGTAAATTCCTTTAGCAATTCCACCAAGACTTTCTCAGGAATTCTTCAAGCAAATTCTCGATAATTGCTCCATTAGTTCCATCACAAGATTCTCGATTATGCTTCCACGAGTTCGTCGGGTATTTTACAAGGAGTTTTTCAGACATTCATCCAGATGTCTTTTATATAAACCTTCAGAAGTTTCTCGGGAATTTTCTGCAGGAGTTCCTTCGAATTTTTTCCCAGGGGTTTCTCGGGAATTCCTACAGATTTTACTCTGGAGTTCCCACAGGAGATCTTCGTAAATTTCATTAGCAGTTCCTCGGGATTTTTTTTTCAGTTTCGGGTTTCTTAAAAAATCCAGGAATTTACTACACGAGTTTCTTGGGAACTCCAGCAGGACTTCATCGGGAATTCCTCCCAGAGATCCCCGAAAATTCCTCCAGGAGTTTACTGGGAATTCCTGCAGGATTCCTTTGAAATTCCTCCACGAGATCCTTGGAAGTTCCTCGAGAATTCCTCCAGCAGTTCCTCGGCAATTCCTCAAGGAGTTCATCAGGAATCCTTTCAGGAATTCGTTTAATTTTTTTTCAGGAAATCCTCCTAGAATTCCTTGGGAAATCCTACATTAGTTTCTCGTGGATTTCTTCAGGAGTTCTTTGGAAATTCCACAAGTTGTTATTTGAGATTTCTCTATGCGTTTCCCGGGAAATTCTTCCAAGAATTCTCCGGGAATTCCTCCACAAATTTCAACAGGACTTCATCGGGAATTCCTCCAGGAGATCCTAGGGAATTGCTTTAGAAGATCCTCAGGAATTCCTCAAGAAGTTTGTCGGGAATTCCACAAGAAACTCTTCAGAAATTCATCCATATGTTCCATATAAAATCCTCCAGGAGCTCTTCGGAAACTCCTCCAGGGGTTTCTCGGGAACTTTTCAGTAATTTCTTCGTAAATTTCTACAGGAGTTTCTTGGAATTACACTAAGATGTTCTCAGAAATTCACTCATATTTTCCCTAGAAATACCTCCGGTAGATCTTCGGAAATTCACCCAGGAGTTCCTCGGGATACTCTCCAGGAGTTTCACAGGAATTCTTTCAGGAGCTGGTCGAGTTTATTTTCTTCGAGTTCTTCAGGAGTTCCACCCGGAAATTACTCCAGAAGTTCCCCGAGAATTTCCGAGGATTTCCTGGGGGGTTTTCATATGGGACATCCAGATGCATGTCAGATAAACACCTGGAAGATTTCCCGAGAATTTCTTGGAATAATAACCGAGAAAACGCTTGGAAAATTCCCGTGGAGCTTCTGTAGGCGTTTCGAAGAAACAGCAGGAACAGAAAATCCTGATAAACTTTTAAAGGAATACTAGATCTCGAGGACCTCCTGGGACTATTAACTTTGCTTAACTTAACAGAACATAACAGGTCTTCTTGGACCAATCTGCGGGAAGCTCTCAATGAAGCTTCCTGTGGAGCGGACCTGGTGTGATGGTTAGAACACTTGACTATCACGCCGAGGAGCTGGGATCGAATCCCACTCCCACCAAACTCACAAAATGTGGGCTCTTCCTTCGGAAGAGAAGTAAAGCGTGGGTCCCGAGATGAACTAGCCTAGGGCTAAAAATTTCGTTAATATAGATAAAAAAAAATTCAAACGAAGTTCTGGAGGGAATTTCCGTAAAAAAAACCAAATCTACCAAAGTAGTTTATTGTCTCTAAAAGCTCCATGACTAAGGTTCATACTCACAAAACCTCAGGTAGATATGATCTATCAAGTTTCGAATCAGATGATTATTAAAGGTTCTCCAACAACTCCCATGAATATAGGTCATCGAATCTACAAGGGCTACTAGTTGTATCTAAGAGAATTTAGAATGAGGTTTATACTCACACAAACCCAGGTATCGATGTTCTATCAAGTGGTTGGTTCTATGATTGTATAGCACTATCCGAGAACTCCCTGGAGTAAGCACCATCTGATCTAGAAGCGTAACCAGTGATCTATTGGAGCTTTATAAATGATATATACTTGCATAGTCTCATGCAACTATGTGCTGTAAAGTGGTGAGTTCATTGCCAGTTTTAGAATCTCCAAGAACTTCCTTGAGTATAGATCATCGGATCTACTAACGTATTTGGTTGTCTCTCAGAGATGTACTACTAAGGTTCTTACTCACACAACCTCAGGTAATTATGATCTATCAAGTTTCGAATCCGAGGAATCTTTATCGGTCTCCAAGAACTCCTGAGTATAGGTGATCGAATCTATGAGAGCTACTAGTTGTATCTAAGAGCATTAAGAATAAGGTTCATACTCACACAGCCTCAGGCATCTATGTTCTATCAAGTAATGTGTTTTGTGATTGTATAGGAGTATCCAAGAACTCCCTGGAGTTAAGACCATCTGATCTACAAGTGTAATCAGTGATCTATTGGGATATGAGGAAAGAAATTCATGTTTACACAGCCTCATGTAGCTATGTGCTATCAAGTTATGAGTTCGAAGATTCTTTATGGGTCTTCAAGAACTCCCATGAGTATAGGTCATCGAATCTACGAGGGCTTCTGGGTGTATCTAAGTGCATTAAGAATGAAAAACACTGTGAAACCTCCTGAAACGCCCTGAAATGCATTAAACGCCTTGAAACGCTTTGAAACGCCTCTGAAATCCTTATAAAACTCCGTGAAATTTACCTATGATCCTGTGAAACACCCTAAAATCGTATCTGAAACCCTCATGGAACCTCCGTGAAATTCACTTGTAAGCCTCGTAAGGGGCTGTCCATAAACTACGTAGAATCTTAGGGGGGGGGGGCGGTGGTGTCTGGCCAAAGTCTACGCTCCATACAAATTTCGAAAATTTTGTATGAACAAAAGTCTACGGAGGGGGAGGGGCGTCTGAGAAGGCCCAAAATGAGTCTACGTAGTTTATGGACAGCGCCTAAGCCCCCTCAAATTCATCGGGAATCTTCTGAAATACCCTGAAACGCTTGAAACGTCTCTGAAACCCTCGTGAAACCTCCGCGAAATTCCCCAGCGAGCCTCTTAAGCCTGGAACTGGAGACAAACAGCCATGGACCGAGTAGAATGGAGACTGCTACTATGTACAGCAGAGGCCACCCTGGCCTTAGCCTGATCGGTAAGGTAAGTAAGCCTCTTAAGCCTCCTCAAATTCATCAGAAACCTTCTGGCCCTGAAACGCTTTGGAAACCCTCATGAAACCTTCGTAAATTCTCCTGCGAGCCTCTGAAGCCCCCTTAAAGCCCCCCTTATAACCTCCTGAAACGCCCTGAAACGCTTTTAAACGCTCTGAAACTCTTTGAAACGCTTTGAAATACTTCTAAACCCATATGAAATTTGCGTTAAATTCACCTGCGGCCCTCTGAAGGCACCCTTAAATCTCTTGAAAGTCCATGAAACGCCCTGAAACGCATTGAAACGCTTTGAAACGCCTCTGAAACTCCCATGAAAACTCCGTGAAACTCAGTTTTAAGTGTTTAATTTTTTTTAACACTAGGCGCCACCTAGTGGATAAATCCTGAACCAAAAACACAGTTGTCAGATAGTTCTTAGCTTTCTAAATAACTTTGCCGAAAACGGTGTCATTCTATTTCATCAGGTTTGAGACGTATAGAGGTTTGAATATTTGTGACACTGGCACCGCCTAGCAGACGAATCTCAAACTAAGGTCGTCGTTGTCAGTTAGGTCTTAACCGGCTTTTCGAAGACAGTATTTTTGTATCTCATCGGGAAATTGTGGTATAAATTGTGCAAAGTACGTGACCAATTTTAGTATCCCAAGACATTCCGGAATTACTCCGGAACTAAATATGTGGACGAGATACTCATGACCCTGGATTCTGAAATCATAAACTATTGTTTAAGGAAGTGTGAAAGTTTCATGACAATTCGTTCTTCTTCTTCTTCTTGACGTAACGTCCTCACTGGGACAAATCCTGCTTCTCAGCTTAGTGTTCAATGAGCACTTCCACAGTTTTTAACTGAGAGCTTCCTCTGCCAATGACCATTTTGCATGTGTAAATCGTGTGGCAGGCACGAAGATACTCTATGCCCAAGGAAGTCAAGGAAATTTCCTTTACGAAAAGATCCTGGACCGACCGGGAATCGAACCCGTCACCCTCAGCATGGTCATGCTGAATACCCGTGCGTTTACCGCCTCGGCTATATGGGCCCTTAATGACAATTCGTTATGGAAGGTGAATAATATATGTTGGCTGGATGAAGCAAAGCACACTCCAAATTACCCGAGTTCACCGAGTTTGACTTCATCCTTCCGAAACATGTTCTCCTTCGCTTCATCTGCCAGCAAAAAGGTAATTACCGGTAATCACTGCTGCTGGTTGGAAATCTACCAGAGCCATCATCAGACGTAATGTAAACCGTTCGTTCGTGTTGCAAGAAATGCCAGCCCATCAATCTCGTTACCATTTGATTGAGTGCGTCCGAAATTGGAAGCGTTGAAGACGTGCCACATCACATACGTACCTACTTGCCATCCTTCCGAGGATGCAATGTTGTTGGTAGGTACCCACCTATAATGTCCGATGTCAAGCATCCAGAACCGAACGTAAAAAATACTTTTCCGTAGTACTCAAATCAAGCACCTCTAGCAAACTACAGACAGAGTGACTGACTGGCTGACTACCGACCACCGATATGGCTATACCAATCTAAGTAAATCGAATCCCGGACGAGGAGAAATTGCAACGTGCTGATGTGAGCACATTTATTTTATTCGCCACATGACTTTCGACCTGCTGCCATTGGGCTGGCCGGTTGGCTGGAGTATTGCTATGGGCAGTGATGCCAGCTAGAGCGACTAGTCTGGACTTGAAAAGCGACACATGGAAGTTTGGTTCGGAACTACGGTCAAGTAGGACTTGTAGATAGCTTTCTTTGGTTTTACATAGAGTTTTCGGTAAAATTTCTCTTAGAGTTTTTTTCATTTTTTTTTGACGTTGGATTCCTCAAAAAAAATCTCCTGGATTGCAACACTACACCAGGGATGCCATATATGCAGATTTATCTGTATTATACAGATTTTTGAACATTCGTACAGACTTAACCCATTAACGCCCAAATTATGCCACAATCACAGTAGATGTCTGATTTTTTGTGGAGTACCTCAACCCCATAAAAGAAAGTTATTGTAGTCATTTTAACGGAAATCTGCGGTGAAATTTTCGTTTTTATACACAGTGGGGCATATGCACGTGAAACGTTGAAAAAATATATTTCTATTGTTTTTTGTGCAGCTACCTTATTTCTATGAGCTATGTAAAGCTATTTTGAATGACTGATCATGATGCAAGGAATAGTTGATATTCTCTTAATAAAAAATACAAATTGAAATGTTCCAGAAAGGGTTTACATTAGTAATAACTAAAATATATTCTAGTAGTTTATCAATGGATAGTTTTTACAGTTTTTAGGCATTTAAATATGCATCATTTCACACACACAGTGGATAACTGACACTGTGGAAGATTACAAGTGGTAGTCGAAATGCGCGTATCTGTCAAAGGATAAGCAACATAGGGCGGAATTAAAAGGTACGAAACTGATTACACTCATTCGAAGAGAGTATTCTGCTAAGAGGGTTCGAAAAGTCGGTACAAGACGATAATTATTATTGTGGCTGAAGAATTTTAAGTGTTTTAAAATGAAAAATAAATACTAAAATGAAACTAACTATTCCAGTTTTAGCTGATTCAAGCAACCACCAGTGTGCTCCATCTGCTCAAAGAACTCCAGTACAATTCTACCTCAGCAACACTATGAATTATTGAAACCGCCTAACAGCCCAAGCAACACACATGTTATATAAGAGTTACGGCAGCGCAAGTTTTGGTTGTATAGAAGTTTATTTTACGTAATTCTAACATAATGTTGAAATAACGTCGAATTAACTGCTATACAACCAAAACTTGCGCTGCCGTAACTCTTATATAACATGTGTGTTGCTTGGGAGGCTAACCTAAAACCAACCAGTTCATCATAGGATAACAACTCTCCCGAACGATCACGAAAAAGAGAGGACAATGGAAGACGGTGCAACATGCTTCATTTTCCACGGTATTAGCAAAACTTAGTAATCTGTGAATAGACCATTGGGCATTCAAGTCTTCTGGTCTCTAACCAAATTGCTGGGTGCTAGTTGAACTAATTACGTTCAATTTATCCATATACAAACAGCGGATAGACAAAATTATCGGGATAAGCAAAATTTTCACTTTTCAAAAAATGTTCAATTACACAGCGCAACATTTTTTTGTCTCAAGAGCAAACTTATGTGTCTCTGACAGATTTTGGGCCGCTGAATCCGAATCCGGGCTCAGATTTGCTCTAACACGCCACAATTTTGAGCTATACCTCAATTTATGGGGCAAAATATGCGATGTTGGGCTTTTTTGACTGCAAGCCATTAAGCAAGGCAATATTTTTTTTAAGTAATCAAAAAGTTAATTGGTCAATTAACATCTAAATTAACGACTCATGCAACATATTTCGTTTAACCTTATCAAATTTGATAGATTTAAGCATTTTATGTTAGTATGGAAACTTGCATGCAACTTCTGGAGGGTGACTTGTATGGGAAATATCGTACCTAACATAAATCGCTTAAAACGATCAAATTCGATTTGGTAAAACGAAATATTTTGCATAAGTCGTTAATTTAGATGTTAATTGACCAATTAACCTTTTGATTGCTTAAAAACAATATTTTCTTGCTTAATGGCTTGCAGTCAAAAAAGCCCAAAATCGCATATTTTGCTCTATAAATTGAGGTATAGCTCAAAATTGTGACGTGTTAGAGCAAATCTGAGCCCGGATTCGGATTCAGCGGCCCAAAATCCTTCGGAGACACATAAGTTTGCTCTTGAGACAGACAAAAGGTTATTTTTTGTTACGCTGTGTTAGCTGTAACTTTTCAAAAAGTGCATTAAATATTCTCAAATTTTCACTGCAATTTGATCATCTAGTTGCGTATCAGTAGACAAAATTTGGAAAAGATCGGGCTATTCTGCACGAAGTTATAAGCATTTTAGAAAAAGGTAAAATTATCCGATAGCCATCTTTGAGCTGTTACATCTCCGGATTCAATGGACCGAATGCAATGAAATTTTGTCCATTTATGACTTAAATAAAGAGCTCTGAAAAACGTTTGACTCAACTAGATATTATTAACAAGAGAAAAAGTTATAGCGATTTCATCATTTTATGATTTTTTAGTAAACTGGTCTATTTTTAATATGCATCCCATTACTTTTTAAATGAATTGTCACCTATGTCGTTACTTTCTTTCAAAACATATCTGTATTTAAGACAATTAGAGGGAAATTAAATGAACTATAATTAAAATGCTAAAAAAACGATGTTGAAATTTAAGAAAATTTGGTGTTTTATTAGAACAATAATGTTATCGTTATAATTTTCTTCCGTGATAAGAATTTTTTAGTTAAGTCAAAAGTTTTTCAAAGCTCATTAGGCTGATACAAATTTATTTTTCACTTTTTGTCCCCCCCCCCCCCCTTCAAAAATTTTTGGCTGGATTTTAGAATTCCATAATAAAAAAAAAACTAACAAATTTTGCAATGTATATCCAACAAAATCATTTTGTATGGTGACCTGCGTTATAGATCGACTTGTAAATCATGAATTAGATCATTTTTGGAAGTGTTGCCATATTAATTTTACATGCATCTCATATAAATATGTCATAATATTGTAAATGTTTCCGAATTGAGATATGATGTACAGGTCGGACTCGATTATCCGGAGTCCGGTTCTGGTGTTTTCCAAAATAATATCTCGCAAACAGAATAGTGTAAGAAGCTGACCTTTTGACTGATTACTAATCAAAGTTGGTTCGACAAAATGTCAAAATTTCAGCTTTATCCGTTCTTCAGATATATGTTTAAGAAGTATCAGGACCCGACTCCGGATAATCGAGTCCGACCTGTAGTTATTTTTATCGGAAGTGTTTCAAAAGAATCTCATGAAAGTTTCATGACAAGTGCAGGTTGAAAATTTACGAAAAACAATGTTTATAACTGAGAAAAATAACGCAAACCATCAAAAAATCACGTAATTAAGTATTGTTTTGATGAAATATGATGATTTCACTTGCCTAAATCACAGCGTTTACTACTATTACGTCTTCTTATAGCTCTCAATAACTTCTAGACTGTATTCTGGCTGAAATAACATACATTGGACGGCTCACATTTCGAGAAATGGCACCGAAAGTATTCAAATTTCTAGCATGAACTACTTGTTTCACAATTTAGACGTTTTTTTTTCAAATAAATTATGTTAAAATTGAATGTGGTTCAATACTAAGACTCATTTATAATATATTTCTTCAGATTGAATGAAATAAGCCAATAGTTTGACCATATTTTGCATTTTTGTATGAACATCTGCTTTTAAATAGACAGGGTACAACAATTCTGACACTTCTTGCAGTTCTTTCACTTAGCAGTCTTCTAACTCTTTTAGTAATGCTAGTATCGAACAGGTATACTACACAGGCATTAGGGCACGTCTTTATTTCAACGCAGAACTACTTATTTTAGCTTTTATCAATCCCATTTTAAGGTTTAACCAACCAAAACCCAATATTCTTTATTTTTTCATGACATTTTATGCAATAATTTGAACATTTCCAACGATAATTCTGTGCCATATTTTCAAAACTGCTAGTCTGGCTTACGTTTGAGTGTTTACAGAAATCATTTTAAATCATTTTTCTTAAATAAATTTGTTTATCATCGCTTCTCCTTATCGGGACATTTTTTTTTATAATATTTCTATGAATTTCACAAATTAATAAACTTTCAAGGTCAATTATCTGGCTAAAACGTCATAAACTAAATGCCTTGGGGTATATCCTCGAAATATACTCACAAAATTGCAAAAAATCTATTGAAAACCAGTTTTTCATTTACCTCGGCTAAACGAATGTCTAGGCAAAAAATGACATTTGAAGGGTGTTTACCCTCGTTTTTGTTTCAGTGTTTATGTAAGTGTGATGTATCACATTTTTATAAAACAGTACTAGATATACTATCACTACGATAAAAAAAGTTTTAACATATAATCTTTTGTATGAGTTTCCTGACACTTTTTATGAAAATTTGTTCGTCTCGGTTAAACGAATGTCTATCACTGTACTATACTAATTTTTTTCAACATTATATTTAGTTATAAATTATATGAGTAGTTTATATAAAAAAAAAGACGGCTGTTTGATACCTAGCTTGTTTTGTTATCAATCAGTACCCATGCTGTTTTATTCTATCGTAAAAACTACTTTACCAATATTAGTTCAGAATTTTTGGAGCCCACTTGCGCCACCTGGCGGACAAACCTACAACCAACTTGTTCACTCTCAGATAGTTCTTGATGTTCTGATCGACCTTGTCGAAGTCAAAATTCTTCTGTGTAGTCGGATTCTCGCAATACAGAAGTTCAGAATTTTTAGAGCTACCGGATAAACCCAGAACCAACTAGGGGCCGTTCATAAACCACGTAGACTTTTGGGGGGGGGGGGTCTGGCCAAAGTCTACGCTCCATACAAATTTCATTTTTTTTGTATGGACAAAAGTCTACGAGGGGGGGGGGGTCTGAGATTGCCAAATTTTGGTCTACGTGGTTTATGAACAGCCCCCTAGTTCACTATCCGTTAGCCCTTGATGTACTGATCAACTTTGCCGACAACGAAATTCTTCAATGCAGTCTGGTTCTCGAAATACAGAAGTTCAGACACCTAGCGGATAAACCTTGAACCAACTAGTGTGCTATCGGGTAGCTCTTGATGTCCTGATCAACTTTGCCGAAGCCGAAATTCTTCTATGTAGTGTGATTCTCGAGATACAGAAGTTCAGATTTTTTAGAGCTCACTTGCGCCACCTAGTGCACAATCCTACAATCAACTAGTTCACTATCGGATAGCTGTTGATGTCCTGATGAACCTTGACGAAGACGAACTGTTTCTATGTAGTCGGATTCTCGAGATACCGAGGTTTAAATTTTTAGGACTCACTAACGCCACCTAACGGATACACCCAGAACCAACTAGTTCACTATCGGATAGCTCTTGATGTCCTGATCAATTTTGCCAAAGACAAAAATTTTGTATGTAGTCTGGTTGTTAAGAAACAGAAGCTAAGAATTTCTATGACTCACTAGCGCCAACTAGTGGATAAACCTAGAACCACAAGTTCAGTATCGGTTAGCTCTTGATGTCCTGATCGACCTTGTCGAAGACGAAATTCTGATCTTCTATATAGTCTGATTCTCAAGATACAGAAATTCCGATTTTTTTAGCTCACTTGCGCCACCCATTCCTCTCCTCTTCTTGGCGTAACGTCCTCACTGGGACAAAGCCTGCTTCTCAGCTTAGTGTTGTATGAGCACTTCCACAGTAATTAACTGAGAGCTTCCTCTGCCAATGACCATTTTGCATGTGTATATCGTGTGGCAGGCACGAAGATACTCTATGCCCAAGGAAGTCAAGGAAATTTCCTTTACGAAAAGATCCTGGACTGACCGGGAATCGAACCCGTCACCCTCAGCATGGCCATGCTGAATACCCGTGCGTTTACCGCCTCGGCTATATGGGCCCTATTGCGCCACCTAGTGCACAAACCTACAATCAACTAGTTCACTGTCGGATGGCTGTTGATGTCCTGATCAACCTTGCCGAAGACATAATTCTTCTATGTAGTCGGATTCTCGAGATACAGAGGTTCAAATTATTTGGGGCTCACTAGCGCCACCTAACGGATAAACCTAGAATCAACTGGTTCACTATCGGATAGCTTTTGACGTCCAGATCAACCTTGCTGAAGACGAAATTCTTCTATGTAGTTGGATTCTTGAGATACAGAGGTTTTAATTTTTTAGGACTCACTAGCACCACCTACCGGATAAACCCAGAACCAACTATTTCACTATCGGATTGCTATTGATGTCCTGATCAACCTTGCCGAAGACGAAATTCTTCTAAGCTAGTATAGGATGTGACAGAAATTCGCCTGCCTTGTTATTTTTTCGTTTGATTTCACCGACAATGAAAATCCAGTGCTGCCACTTTTCTGTATTCCAAATCTTTAAAACAATTTGAATTTAACGATTGAAATTTTGATGCTTTTTTTGCATCGCAAACCACCATTTGCAATTGGTACAGCATAATTTGCAACTAAAACTGCTTTCAAACGCAAGGTTCTTTCATTTATAGTGAAATATTTTGAAAATTCATTTTTTTTGGACCAAGTCAATGGTTTATATCATTCTTTGTCGAGCGTTCGTGCGAGACAGTCGAAATTTCTCGTTCGTCCGGTTTGTCTTCGATACTTTCCAGTTCGGTGGCTATTTTTCGGCGTGCTAGTGTTTCAAGTGATCACATTTCAGTGATTATCCCTAGTGGGACGAGTGCGGTTGGCTAGGCCACAATTTTTGCCGCAAAAGTTTGTTTAATTCGAGTGAAATTCTCGTTTTCATCGTAACACGTGGCGCATTGTCCGATTACACTAGTTTACAAAATAAAACGAAAGTCGTGAACTTCTGTCAACGACCAAAATTTTTGAAGCATTTTTTAGCACTGATTTCGGAACCGTGCTTCAAAAAAATTAAAGTAGATCAGTTTTTGAGTTTTAGCTCAATATCGAGTTTTACAACTTTTTAAAATATGGAATTTAATAAAATTCAAATATCTTGCGTTGTGTTCAACCAATTTTAAATCTTTTTCCATAAATTAAAAGCTGAACATAATACCATTCGATCATCTGAATACAGGTTTTGCGTCAGACTGATGAAATTCAAGATATTGGCGAGTTTTGGGGACGATCTCCTTAAATTTTAGCAAAATTTCCAAAATTATATGGAGAAATGTATTTTTTTCAAAAAGAAAAAAATAACTTAAAAATTCTTTTTCAACGTTTATTTGACATATCATATGTAGGCGAGTTACAGTAAAAAAATCAGCTCAATCGGAGCATTGATTACGGAGAATGAGATGTGTGAAGTCAGCGACTTTGATTAAAAATAGAACAAAAATCGATTTCAAATCATCAACCTTGTATGGAAAGTCGAAAAAATTTCCGCTCTACTGTAATTTTTTTCCTTCGCGTTTTCGAACTCAGGGCATGATTCTACACCAAAAACAATCATCAGCTTAACGAGTTCAAAAATGCTGTAAACTAGTGTTATCGTGCGCAGCACCCCCCGCACACCGCGCCGCTCGCGCGGCCGTGATCGGCTTCTTCCAGTGAGTACCCAAGCTCATCGTCGTCGACAGCAGCAGCCCACCGAGAGAAGAGCAGAGAGCGTTCAACGGCCGCACACCAACGTCGGCGCTCAGCAGCAGCTCGCCTCCTCCCAGTGCGGGCGATCCGATCGCTTGGACCTGTCGTCGTCGAGCCTGTGGCTAAACAGAGTGCACAAAGATAAGTACATAAAGTTACCCCTCGTTGTTCCCCCCTCTCCACTGACTCTTTGATTAGATTTAATTTGGTATATAAGCAGTTTTTTTCCTCGCTTTTCCTGTAGCGTTAATTTGGTCCCTTGTTTTTTTTTTGATTATTTCGCCCCCGTGATAAGTGTTAGTTTAAGATTTTTGTGTGCCCCGTGGTGGTAGTTAGCTGCCACAATCGGCGATGATGACGATGGCGGGGGTACGTCGTACCGCATCAACGAAGCTTTGTTATTGGCATCGGATTGCTCGAGCCAACAAGGCGATATAAATGCTAACCCCTTTGATTCCCTTCACCCTGGTGCTTCTCCAATGGACACCAACAGTAAAACTGTTTCGACGTCCCGCCGCCTCAAGGCCTACCCACCCGACTTTGGCGGGCCATATGTTGTTTTCTTCCGACCCAAAGGCAAACGTTTGAACACCGTTCAAATCAGCAAGGATCTGACTAAGCGGTATTCTTCCGTTGTCTCCATTGACATGGTCGGTACAGCTAAGCTTCGGGTGACAGTAGGCGACCGAAAACACGCTAATGAGATTGTGGCCTGCGAGTTGTTTACTCTTGAGTACTTCGTTTACCTTCCGAGCGCGTCGATAGAGATTTCAAGGAAGGTCGCCGACGCATCTTTGACCTGCGAAACGATCATGCAAAGCTGTGGTCGTTTCCATAATCCTTCTCTACCTCCTGTCCAGATACTGGATTGCCGGCAACTGCATTCGGTATCCCAGGAGGGCGAGAAGAAGGTTTACACACCATCTGAAGAATTTTGTGTGACCTTTTCCGGATCTGCATTACCAGATCTGCTGGTGATTGGCAAACTTCGGCTACCTGTGAGGCTGTATGTACCGAAGGTAATGAATTGCATCAATTGCAAGCAGCTGGGCCACACCGCCCAGTACTGCAGCAATAAACCTCCCTGTGCAACATGCGGGGAGAGACATGTGGACGGTGCGTGTAAAACGCCACCCAAGTGTGTTTATTGTGGCAGCGACCGTCCACATGATCTGATTTATTGCCCAAGGTACATACAGCAGAAAAAACATCAAAAACGATCGTTGCAGCAGCGATCACGGCGAAGCTACGCCGAAATGCTGAAAAAAGCTGCCCCGACCGTTGAATCGCGTAACATCTACTCGTCTTTATCTCTCGATGATCAAGGCTCTGACTCTGATGTCGGGGACGGGGTTCCCTTTGTTTTCAAGGGTGAAACGAGGAAACGGATGAGGCTCCAGAGACCCACCAAAAAACCTCGGAATCTGCCTAGCAGTGACCCCCAACCTACCGTGACAAATTCTAGGAGTGTTAAGAAAGGTGCCAAACGTTCACCTCCTGGATTCAAAATCCAAGATGAACGAGACTTTCCTTCGCTCCCGGGAACATCAAAAATCCCAGATGTCCCATTTTTTTCGACTTCTCAGCCAGAGGGACAGCATTCGGGGAACCAGGAACAACCTCTTGGTGCTCCGATGTTTACGCTTTCTGGCATCGTAGACATCGTCCTTAACTTCTTTAATGCTTCTGACTCAGTGAAGAGCATTGTCAAAGCACTTCTTCCTTGTGTGTCTCCTCTTTTGAAGCAGTTGGCTTCTAAAATGCCCCTCCTTGCGACATTCGTATCTTTCGATGGCTAATTTAACCACTGAGGTCGAAGATATGATTTCTGTGCTACACTGGAACTGTCGTAGCATTACACCGAAATTAGACGCTTTCAAATTTTTAATCAACAATTTACAATGCGATGTTTTTGCGTTATCCGAAACATGGCTGACACCCGATGTAACCTTACCTTTTTCCGATTTCAACATAATCCGTCTTGATCGGTCCGACTCGTACGGAGGGGTGCTTTTAGGGATCAAAAAGCAGCACTCATTTTACAGAGTCGATTTTCATCCGATGACAGGCATCGAAGCCGTCGTGAGGTGACTATCCGAGGTAAAACCCTCAGTGTTGCCTCCATATATCTTCCACCGAGAAGTGCGATATCTCGCAGGGATCTCGCTCACATCTGCTCGGTTATGCCTGAGCCACGGCTGCTCATGGGAGATTTCAACTCCCATGGTACAGACTGGGGGGAACTGTACGATGACAGCCGTTCAACTTTGATATATGACCTCTGCGACGACTTCAACATGACAATTTTGAACACCGGAGAAGTTACGCGAGTGGCACCTCCAGCTAAAGATGGCAGTCCTAGAGACAGCCGATTAGACCTTTCAATCTGTTCGAGCTCACTATCGCAGGAGTGTACATGGAAGGTTATCCAGGATCCCCATGGTAGTGATCACCTTCCGATCGTTGTTTCTATTTCCAATGGTTCACGTCAACCTCCATCTATCGACATTTCTTACGACCTCACGAAACACATTGACTGGGGGAAGTACGCGGAAGCAATTATCGACGGTGAGCAATCGGTAGAAATTCTTCCACCGCGGGAAGAGTATCAGTTTCTATCAGAACTGATCATCAGTAGCGCGCTTCAGGCACAACGTCGGCCAGTGCCAGGTCCTTCGGTTCGCAGGAAACCCCCCAATCCGTGGTGGGATAGCGAGTGTACAGAAATCTATCGCGAGAAATCCGCTGCGTTCAAAGAGTTTCGGAAACGCGGTTCGGTCGAAAACTTTAAGCGGTACACTGCCCTTGAAGGCAAGTTTAAGAACTTGGTCAAGGCAAAGAAAAGCGATTACTGGCGTCGGTTCGTCGAGGGTTTATCGCGTGAGACATCAATGAGAACTCTTTGGAACGTCGGGAGAAGAATGCGTAACACGTCGTCGGTAAATGAGGATCGAGAAAGCTCTCCTCGGTGGATTCTCAAGTTCGCAAAAAAAGTTTGTCCAGATTCCGTACCCGTGGAGCGAGTAATTCGTGATGTTTCCGAGGATAGGGACGACATGGATAGGCCGTTTTCAATGGTTGAATTCTCACTTGCTCTTCTTTCATGTAACAATTCCGCTCCAGGAATGGATCGAATTAAGTTCAACTTGCTTAAAAACCTCCCCGAAGTCGCTAAGAGGCGCTTGTTGAACTTGTTCTATCAGTTCCTGGATAACAACATCGTTCCGGATGATTGGAGACAAGTGAGGGTGATAGCTGTTCAAAAACCCGGGAAACCCGCGTCAGATCATAATTCGTACCGTCCAATCGCGATGTTGTCTTGCCTACGGAAGTTGTTGGAGAAGATGATTCTTTTACGACTGGACAAATGGGTTGAATCGAGAGGCATGTTGTCAGATACACAATTTGGTTTCCGCAGAGGCAAAGGAACGAACGACTGTCTTGCGCTGCTTGCTTCAGAAATTCAGCTTGCCTTTGCTCAAAAGCAGCAAATGGGCTCAGTGTTTTTGGATATTAACGGGGCTTTTGATTCAGTTTGTGTCGATGTTCTTTCCGACAAACTACACGAAAGTGGCCTTTCACCAATTATGAACAACTTTTTGTATAATTTGCTGTTTGAGAAGCAGATGAGTTTTGCTCATGGCGACTTGACAGTTTCACGAATTAGCTACATGGGTCTCCCCCAGGGTTCATGTTTAAGCCCTCTTCTTTACAACTTTAATGTTAGAGACATAGATGATTGTCTCATGGAAAATTGCACGTTAAGACAGCTTGCGGATGACTGTGTTGTTTCTATAACGGGATCAATAGCAGTCGATCTGCAAGGACCTCTACAGGATACTTTGGACAATTTGTCTACTTGGGCTCTCAAGCTGGGTATCGAATTCTCTCCGGAGAAAACTGAGATGGTTGTCTTTTCTAAAAAACATAAACCGGCAAAGTTTCCGCTCGTTCTGATGGGTAAGGCAATCACTCATAGCATGTCTTCTCAATATCTCGGCGTCTGGTTCGACTCCAAATGCACCTGGGGGAAGCACATTGTGTATCTGATACAGAAGTGCCAAAAGCGAATCAACTTTATGCGAACTATTACCGGAACATGGTGGGGAACGCATCCGGAAGATCTGATCAGGCTGTACCAAACAACCATTCTGTCGGTTTTAGAATACGGTAGTTTTTGTTTTCAATCCGCGGCGAAAACACACTTGCTGAAGCTTCAACGAGTTCAGTACCGTTGCCTTCGGATCGCGTTAGGTTGCATGAACTCGACTCACACAATGAGTTTAGAGGTACTTGCTGGTGTACAGCCTCTGACAGACCGCTTTGCGGAGTTGTCGTTCCGGTTCCTCATCCGATGTGAGGTTGTGAATCCATTGGCCATAGAAAACTTTGAAAAGCTGCTCGAACAGAATCCCCAAACTCGTTTTATGAGTGTGTACTACTGGTACATGACGCTGGAGGTAAGCCCATCTCCGGTTAACACCAATCGTGACAACTTCTCAAACTTCGACAGCTCCTCAGTGGATTTTGATCTCTCTATTAAGGATGAGATCACCGGTATTCCGGAATCTTTTCGTTCCATAGGTATTCCACAGATCTTTGCAAGTAAGTTCGGGCATGTTAGCGGGGACAGACAGTTCTTCACAGATGGTTCGAAAACCGATGATTCGACTGGATTCGGAGTCTACAACGAATTTCACAGCGCCACCTACATGCTTCAAAAGCCATGTTCGGTATACATTGCTGAGCTAGCGGCTATATACTGCACCTTAGAGTACATTCGCACTCTTCCACCTGAGCACTACTTCATTTTTACCGACAGTCTAAGTTCTCTGGAGGCTGTTCGGTCAATGAAACGGATGAAGCACTCAGCGTACTTCCTGAATGGAATACGCCAAGTATTGAGTGCTTTGACCAAACGCTCATACACCATCACCATAGCTTGGGTCCCTTCACATTGCTCGATTCCGGGCAATGAGAAGGCGGACTCGCTGGCTAAGGTGGGCGCTAGCGAAGGCGATATTTACGAGCGTCAAATCGCCTTCAATGATTTTTTGCATTGGCCCGTCAGGAGACCTTGATCAGCTGGCAACACAAATGGAGAGATGGAGAGATGGGTAGATGGTTGCACTCCATCATTCCACAGGTGTCGAAGAAGCCATGGTTCAAAGGGTTGGATTTGAGTCGCGATTTCATTCGTGTAATGTGTCGGTTGATGTCCAACCACTATTTGTTGAACGCGCATACCTTCCGTGTCGGGCTCTCAGAAAGCAATCTCTGTGTCTGTGGCGTGGCTTACCAGGATATCGAACATGTCGTGTGGGGATGCAATGAGTATCGTGAGATCAGATCTGAGCTGCATGAAATTCTCCGGGTCCGAGGAAAACAACAGAAACCCGTTAGAGAAGTGTTGGCAGAACTTGATTTGGAATACATGAACCTGATTTACCAGTTTTTGAAACGTGTTGATGTCAGAGTTTGATGTAGTACGTTCCTTGTTTTCGTTGTCCACCCTTTAGTTTTGTTGTTCGCCCCAGTCTGTCGTCACCCCCCTTCCGTTTGTCCTTTTCTTGTCGTTGTCTACCGATAAAGTCCTTTCTGTTTTGTTCCATTTCAGATAAGGACATTTTGCCCCATCAATGTTTTTAGTATAAGTTAGCAAATAATTTAGTTTAAGACCCCTAAATCCCTCCTTCCCAATTTTATTTTATTTTTTTTTATCCCTAACCTCGAAACAGCCGCGAGTATTTCGGTTCCCCAAACTAACATAGCATTAAGGCAGTAAATATTGTAAAATGTAAAATATATTGTAAAAAAACAACAAATGATTTCGGCTCAGTTACGCCCATGAGGCGCCCGAGCTTTCCAAATAAACGAATAAGTAAAAAAAATGGTTTATATCAATATTCAGGCATGAGAGTCGCCTTCGGTTGATTTACATTTGAATGCTGACATATTTGACACGAAAGAGCTTAAATAATACAATATAAAGATTCTAAATTTTGATATCAAATGCCAAACCTACAAACTAGCAACACGACCAAACAAACAACAAAGCGATCTGATCACAACAAACGAATATAAATTTCGACCAATCAGCGACTGGTCTCCGTTTGATAGCAAATTGGTCTCAAATTGGCTGACTACACGACGCATCCTATCCTAGCTTCTAAGTAGTCGGATTCTCGAGATACAGAGGTTTATTTTTTTTAGGACTCACTAGCGCCGCCTAACGGATAAACCTAGAACCAACTAATTCACTATCGGATAGCTCTTGATATACTGATCAACTTTGCTCAAGACAAAATTTTCTATGTAGTTGGATTCTCAAGATACGAGCGCGACGATATTGGCAATAGCCAGTGTTGCGAAATGAGCGAGTACTCACACATCTAGTCAAACTCACTCATGAGCAGAGATGGAATCCTCCTCAGAGCAAAACAAGAGAAGAAAAAATCTGCACCACGCTCCCGCATCCAATGCCAGAGCGGCTTCTCTCGGTTTCTTTCACCTTCCTGCTTGCAGCTTGTGACACCGAAACATGTGCGGATTTGTTTGCACAAAAAAGTGCATTTGCTCAAAATTGAGGCACTTTGTGCACCGGGAGTCAACTTAAATATGCTTATGCTCATAAAATCAATAATTAACAAGCGTACAAGTATTTATTTGTGCAATTGTGTCATGCAATGCGAACGGAACGATCATACCGCGTAAAACGCCGGTGAAATTGTTGATCAACTTTGCGGGAGCCTCAAAAATGTTCCTCTTTGTGCTAATTTTTTGGTTCGACGTTTCTCTTTGTTTTTGCATGCTTTCTCCTTGCACTCAGCGAAGTGAACTACCGAAATTCATCAAAATACCTTATGAAAATTGAACATGCTTATTATGACCTAATTACATAAGATAAACTTATGAAAAGAGCAGAAAAATCGTAAAATGATGCAGACCGAAATCGATCCATGAACGTCGAGATCACTGAGCCCGTACCCAACCCACGCGGCTATTGACGCTTGAGAATATCTTGATGCTAAATGTGTATAAAAGCCAAACTGTGAGTCGATTCTGCGTCATAAACCGACCTTATGGAATTCATTCTAGCAGTTATGAACTGTTTAAAGGCCATTTCATAAGTTAGACGTTATGATAATCTTAGGTATATTTGCCTGAGTGTGCGCTACGCTCCCGCACAAACGATAGCGGTGGGAGCGTACAAAGATAAAGAGAACAAAAACATGCATTTGAGGTACAATGAGGGAGCAAATGACAAGCCTGCTCATGAGTATGAGCAGTATACCTTAAACTCACCGTGAGTATTACTCACATTTGAGTAAGCGCTGTACAATTGATTGATTGTCTTTATTAGAGAGACTTTCAGCCCTTGGCTGGTTCGCCTCTTTCCAAGCACTGTACAACTCACACTCACTCGTGAGTATTGACGTGCACATACTCACTCACGAGTATGCTTTACTCATATTCATACGGTAATTTAAAATTTATCTAAAGGCTTGGAATCCTATCAAACATTAAAATGGTATGTTTTATTGGGGCGAATGTATTGAATCAGTAGACAAGGTTGCTTGTCAATAATTCTATTGTTATTTTTTTTATTCTAGTGAATTGTAACTTGCTGCTAGTTCTAAACGCTCCGTTAAGGGCGGTCCTGAAGAGGTCCCCTTCAAGCCCAACAGCTCAACATGAGGGCTTTTGTTTGAACTTAAACGTCTTGTAGACAGAAATCAATCCCCTGAAATGGCTGTCATCCACATATAACTGGCGTGAAGCCAAAAATGCAGAGCTGATTTAAATGGGCGGTTGCATTAAGCTGGAAACAGTGATTTTTTTCTGTTAGTGCAGGCGTGACAATCACATATAATTGAGTTCAGCGTTGTTTTAAATGGACGAAATGTTATTTCATGCTTGTGCGTCTTGTAAATTTAACAAAGAACACTAACCGCATTGAACAAATGTGTAAACGATAGTTTCTCAAATGCACGATAGCCGATTGAAAGGCAGGCTGAAAATTCGTAAACGAGCCCGTTCGAGCCGGCTTCAAGAACTAACACTTTCTTCAGGGGGTGTGCAGAGATAGCAATTAAGAAAAAGTAATTTTACGGAATCGTGTGGTGTGCTCGATAGCAGCAGACTAGCATTTAATGACTTGCTCTAAAGGTGCATATAGTGCTGAATTAATGCCATTTTAGCTGCTTATTGGTTATCTGGGTGTGATTACTGGCCATGTTATTGGTAGTAATTTGCTCGGCATTTTTTTTTCTTTTTAGGTCCGAGGTTTATATAATTAGGGTGGTTCAACTTTATATGAAAAAAAAAAACTAAGACTTGAAAAAGCTCATGGGATTCCTTCACAATTTGTTCCTTTTGTCACCCATAAGTTCCAATAAAGTTTTGTTTCAATTCTATCAAGTCTAAGCTCTTTTTTATGAAACATCCAGCAATTTGTGCTGATAGAGCACAAAGTTGTACCGGATTCTAGCAAAAATTGCTTAAAAATCAACTATTCGTTTTGTTGGTTTTTGCTTTACTGAATGCGTTTAGTCAAGCGTTTAGTGTGTAAGTTTCATGCTCGAAAGTTGAGCACTCAAGTAAATTTACTATTTTTTGTAAATGTTAAATTACAAACTGATCAAGTATTTAGTAGTAGGAAAAACGTTACTTTTCCTTACGGAATAATAGTACGGACTATTTTTCCGCGCAGAAAAACTACAGCTCTTTTAGATTTACAAGGGAGGCGTTACCAGTGTAAAACTTTTTTCCTTACTTGCCTGTCATATGGAAAAAAAGATCAAATGTATGCAGAAAAGAAAAGTTTTAAATGTTTGAACCTAGGAGATGCTGTAATTGACCCTACCATTTTTTATTTGAAGGTAGGTAAATATATGCCAAACATCTTTATTGAATACCGTAAAGTGACCCGACGTATGCGAAAAAAGTTATACGCTTAACAAAGTGTGGCGAAACATAGAGATTTCCTAATTGATGATATTACTTTGCATGCATAGGTAAACAATAAAGAGTTTTTAGCCTATGGTGCCAAGCAGATCCACCTTTCCTCGAAAACTGTGCCCAGTATATAAATAATCACCATTGCAGTACAGAACAAACGAAAACATCATTTCAAACCAACAAAAATAACTTACTCACTTAACTTACCGTGAGTAAAATGAGTAACTCCCGCGTGAGTAATGACGTCATACTCTCGCGTGAGTATTACTCACAAATGAGTAAGGTGAGTGAGTATTTTTTACTCGTGAACATGAGTTTCGCAACACTGGCAATAGCTGTTGACGAAACACCTATCAAAGCACAACGTTTCATGATCACTAGCGCCACCTACTGGAGCAAATACGTACTAAATTACGTACTATCGGAGAGTCCTTGATCTCCTCAACAATTTTGCTGAAGACACCGGTCTTCCAAAATGCTTCATTTCTCCGCAATTATCGCAAAAGTTACTGATCTATAAACAGATCACTGGGCGTAAATTAGTTAAGCTAGAGGAGCTATTTTACTTTTCTATGGGATTCACATTTTTCACTCAAATTTTGTATGGGATAGAGATTTTTGAAAAAAGTGATTGAGTTTTTTCAAAAAATCACCTGGCATCCCTGTACTACACTGACAATAAACTTCGCCATACAAAATTGCAACTTCCTACCAACTACTGAACTGACGCCGCCACTCGAAATTGATATCCATTTCCAGTTGATCGATTTCGCTTTTTCTCCGACGGTGGCGCCGGCCATAGAGAAGGTACATTACGTTGATGATTGCGTTAAGAAGCAAGCGTTCCGCAGTTCTGCTGCAGTATTGCTGATTGAGATAATTTCTTCTCCATGACCATCAGACCATTTCCGGTAAATTGCGGCCATTTCTTTTCATTTAGTTGGCATTGACATATGAAGGTACATTACAATCCATTTCACCACTTGAATCCAAAGACAACAGCTCCATTGTTAAGCCGGAATGCGCGATGCGTTCCGACTTCCGTTTTACAACTGGGCTGAATATTAACGATTTTCGCTTGCCAAGTGTTCCGGTTCCTGAACAACACACACAGACTGGCTGCGCTCCAGTTCTTCCCCGTAGCTCTTCAACATCCGAATCTGAATGGAAATCGAAATTTTGCCAGGCAAAGTTTGGTGTTTGTGTGTGATTTTTTTTTTGTGTTGTACTCGAGAATCTTTTTTTGTGTACCAACATTCAAACAAGCTCGAACAAATACGAGTTGGCACTTTCTCCGGATTCTCTCGTCGTACGTTTCCGCCTGGGCGCAAGCAAATGCTTTGTTTCGTTGTCCAACAACGGTCCTGTGCATTCTTGCTTCCTCGGTTACATTGTGAGACTGAGACATAAGGTCAGAGTGTGAATCCTGCGAACAAAAAAAAGAACGTGTTGGCTAACACGTTCCGTACTCCTGTTTAATTATTTGTTTGCGATTTCACTTTAACGCGACCAGGGGCTTCCGGCGAGAAAGTTTTCCACGGCTTTGTTCTTGCTTTTGAGCTTTTGATTGTGGTTTAACGTTTTGCGTGGTGTTTATTGATTTCGTCGTCAGGTATTTCAAACATCTTGTTGTAGAATTTAAGGAAGTGAGATCTACACTCTCATAAGCACTGTACGATGTCTATCTTCACATGATTTTTATCCGGACTCTACAGTATGCTCAAAAGTCATGGGACACGATTTTAGTAACTACCGGAATACAGCTGATCCGGCCGCAGTGCCCTCACTGGTTTTTAATCGACATAGAATAGTCCATATTCAAAACGACCATAAATCGGAAAATCCACTACATTTACCATGTGCTGTGGTCAGCGACTCCGGCCTATCTCCTGACCGTAAACTCATCGCAAATTTACCACACCAACGACTAACCCTCATCTCCTATAGGGCGCGCAGGGTAGGTGAGTGAGCAATTCGACCTTTCGACGTGGTGCGCGGTTGATGATGGGCAGACAGTAGCTGAAAACCGACGCAAATCCTACAAACGGAAAGCGACCCGAGTAGAATTTATAACATATCCTTTTACAAAATGCGTTTGGAATGATAAAACCAATTAGTGTTAGTTTTCGTTAACTGCAGTAACTCATGAGTAACCGGCTTTTCAGATACAAAATGACTCCCTACCAATATGAACGCCCAAGGATTACACCACAATTTCCCCGGAAATAATTTTAGGGGCACTTAAAAAAATCTATCACAGATTCATACGAATTTTTTTTCCATGGGTTAAGAGCTCTTTCCACGAAATTTCTCTAAAGGTAATTTAAGAAAATCTTGCAAGGATTTCTTCAGAAATTCATCCTTGAATTTCTTCTAAAATACTTTAGTGATTCCTCCAGAAACTGTTTGAGAAAAAAATATCAAGCGATGCATTTGGAAAACAATTCATGGGTATCTTCAGACATTACTCATAATTTAGAATTTTCCACATTTTTTTTAGAAATTAATTTGGAATTCTTCCAAAGTTTTCTTCAGAAATTCTTTCAGAAATTCCGTCAGAAATTCTTTATGAGATACCTGTATACATTTGTCCTAGGGTTCCATTAAGAAATCTTCAATGTTTTGTTTTCAAAATTGCTCCAGAAGGTTTCAAATTTTTCCATCAGGTTTCCTTTACAAATTTCCTTGAGAATATGACCAGAAATTTTTTCAGAAATTCTTCCATGAGCTCCTCCTGAAACTCTGCCAAGGATTACTTCAGAAATTCTTTAAGCGATTGGTTTGGGGAACCCTTTATCCAGGAGTTCCTTCACAATTTTCTACAGTGATACAGAAATTATTTCAAAGATTCTTTCATAAACTTTTCCAGTGGTGTCTTCGAAAAAATCTTTCAGATGTTCAATCAGAAATACATACAGGTATTTCTTCTGGAAGTTCTCCAGAAATTTGTTCAGGAATTGCTCAAAAAGTACCATTGAAAATTCTCACCAGAATATGTCCAGGAACTTCTCAAACAAAATCATGCAGGAATTCTTCTAGGGATTCTTCCAGTAGTTCATGCAGAAGTTCCTTCAGGATTTCCTCCAGATATTTCCTAAAAATATCTCCAGCATTTCATTTAACTCGGGAGCGGTTGCGTCGTGTACTGAGTACACGCACCATGAAAAATACGCGCTTCTGCATACACAGCGCGAGCGCGGCGTCGCCGAAGGAGATCGGAGACGCGACTGCTCGAGGATCAAGGAAATATTTGCGATTCTTTGAGGAATTTATTCAGAAATGCTTCCTAGGAAATTCTACAAGAATTACTTTAGAAATATATCAACATGTTTTCAAGAGATCTTTACAGAAGCTGATCGAAGCGTTTTTTCGGTATTCCTACATCTACATGAATTCTTTCGGGAATATATCCACAAAATGCTTCAGAAATATTTTCGGAAATGTTACCAGTGATTCTTTTAGAAAATCAAGTTCAGTGTCTCGCCGTCATGTTTGTTTTCAACCGTTCGCTTCCTGGGATTCCTACAGGAATTTCTCATGGGACTCCTCCACGAATTTCTACAGAGATTTCTCCAGGAATTGTTTCAGGGATTCCTTTGGGAACGCCTCTAGAGATTCCTTCAGAAACCGCTTCCAGGAATTCTTCTAGAGATTCCTCCAAGAGTATTTCCAGAGTTTCCTCCGTTAATCCCTATAGGCATTTCTCTAGGATATTCTCTAGAGGGTTCCGGGTCATTTGGCCGAACGCCATTTGGCCGAATGCCGTTTGGCCGAACGCCATTTGACCGAAAGGGTCATTTGGCCGAATGCCATTTGGCCGAATGCCGTTTGGCCGAAAAATGAATGATGAAATGAAGTGACCATACCACTGTTCCCCGTCCCAGTATACCTCGAAAGAACAGCCTATGATTCAAAGAAGGAAAAATCTTCGATGATATATTGACAGTTTCAACGCCAACTAATCCCTGAATATTAAATCTAGAAAGAATAGCCTATGATAAAAAGAAGGAAATACTTCTGATAATCATATTGGCAGTTAGAATGTCAAAAACTTCCTCTGAATTCTTTTGATCATGATTCGGCCAAACGGCATTCGGCCAAACGACCCTTTCGGCCAGATGGCATTCGGCCAAACGGCATTCGGCCAAATGGCCGGACACCTCTCTAGAGATTCCTCCAAGATTTTCTGCGGGGCTTAATTCGGGAAATCCTTCCGTGATTCTTTCTGGAACAACTTATTTTCAAAATGTCTACAAAGATTCCGCCAAGAACTCTTCTTAAGATTCCTTCAGGATTTCCTTCTTGTATTCTTTAAGGAACTCCTCCAGGAAATAATTCAGAACTTCCTCCAGGAACTTTTTAGGAATTGCCTTAGGAATTCCTTCTCTTCTAAGGATTCCTCTAGGATTCCTCCAAAATTTCTCCAAGAATTCCAACTGCGATTTCTTCAGGAATTATTCCTGGTATTTCTTTACGATTTTTTAAGAGATTGATCCTCAAATTTCTTCAGGAATTCCTCTAATTCCTCTGCTCTGGGAATTCCTGCAGAGTTTCTCTAAAAATTCCTCCAGGAATTCATCCAGCGATTCCTCCAGAAACTCCGCCAGAAAATCTTCTAGAGATTTCTTCAGGAGTTGCTCTGGAAATTCCTTCAAGAATTCCTTCAGGCATTCTTCTAGGATATCCTCCAGGGATCCATCCAAGAGTTCCTACAAGATTTTTTTTTCAGAAATCCCACCAAGAAATCCTCCAGGTTTTCTTCACTGCATTCCTTCAGGATTTCCTCAAGCTTTCCTCCAGAAATTCCTCTACCAATTGCTTCCGGGATTTTTCCAAGAATTCCACCAGGAATTAATACAGAAATTTATCCAGAAAATCTACAAGGGATTCCTCCAGGATTTTTTTCCAGAGACTCCTACAGGAATTCATCCAAAGATTTCTGCAGGAATTACTTCAGAGAATCCTCCAAGAATTCCACCAGGAATTCTCCAAGGCATTCTTCCAGGAAATTTTCCAGGGATTCCTTCTTGGATTCCTGCAGAGATTTCTCCAAGATTTTTTTCAGAGATTCCTCCAGGAATTGCACCAGATATTTCTCCAGGAATTGCTCCAGGATTCATCCAGGAATTCCCCAAAAGTTCTTCCAGGAGCTTCTCCTGGGATTGCTTTAGGATTTTTTCGTGGGATTCCTTCAGAAATCCACGCAGGCATTCCTCCAGGATTTCATCCAGGAATTTCTCCAGAGCCTCCTCGAGGAATTTCTCCAGGAATTTCTCCAGGAATTTCTTCAGAGATTTCTTCAATAGTTCTTCCAGGATTTACTCTAGCAATACTTTTAAGATTTTTGTCAGGAATTCCTCCAAGAATTCTTGCAAATTTTCCTCCAGAAATTGCTGCATGGATTTCTCCATCAAGTTCTTAATGGATTTTTCCAGGGATTTCTCCACTAATTTCTCCAAGAATTCCCCCAGAGATTCCTTCAGAAATTCTTTCGAGGATTTCTCCAGAAATTTCTCTAGAAATTCCTCCAGGAATTTCTCTGGGGATTTTTACAGAAATTTCTCCCAGAGTTACCCTAGAGTTTCCCTTAATTCATCCAGTAATTGTTGCAAGAATTTCTCCAAAGATTCTTCCTAGAATTTCTTCCAGGATTCCTGCAGCAATTCTCAAAGAAAAACCTACAGGAATTCCTCCAGGATTTCATCCAGGAATTTCACAAGGAACTTCTCCAGGCAATTCTCCTGGAATTACCCCAAGAATTTATTCAGGAATTCGTCCAGTAATTTCTCAAGGAATTGATCCAGGAATTGCTCCTGGACATTCTTCAGAATCATGTTAGCAAATTCTTAGTGGAATTCAAAGGAATAGTACTTAACGCGATTTTCTTTTTACTTAATTTCTCCAGGATTTTTTTTTAGAAATTCTTCCAGGAATACCTTTTTTAAGGAATTTCTCCTGAGATTCTTTCATAAATCGCTTCTGGGATTCCTCCAGAGATTTCTCCGTGAATTTCCTCAGGAATTTTCCCAGGGATTTCTCCAGGAAATCCTCCAAATGTTCCTCCAAGGATTCTTCCAGTAAATCCTCTAGGAATTTCTTCAGAAATTCTTCCAGGAAAATCTCCAGAAATACCTTCAGTATTTTTCCAGGGATTCCTCCAGGTATTCTTCCAAGAATTTCTGAAGAGATTCCTCCAGGAATATCACGGGAATACCTCTGGGAATTCTTTTAGGCATTCCTCCAGGGGTTTTTCCACGAATTTCTCCTGGAACTCCTCCAGAAATTCTCCCAGGAATAACCCCAGGACATCCTTCATAAATTTTGTTAGCAATTCCTCTTGGGATTTCTCCAGGAATATCTCCTGAGATTCCATCAGGAATCCCTTCACGAGTTTCTCCAGAGATTCCTGCATGATTTTCTCCAGGGATTTTCCCATGGATTCTTCAGGAAGTCCTTCGAAGATTCCTCCAGGAAACCCTCCAAAAGTTCCTCCAAGGATTCTTTCAGGAAATCCTCTAAGGATTACTTCAGAAATTCTTCCAGGAGGTGAACTTTCTGGAACACCTTCAGAAATTTTCCAGGGATCCCCCCAGATATTCCTCCAGGGATTTAGCATAGCATAGCATAGCATAGCATAGCATGAATACTTGCACAAATCTTGGATGGAGTTGCAAAGTTGAATATATCCATTGACATTGCTGATGTCGCCACTATCTTCAATGTAATAGATTCACTCAGCTCCACATACCTGGCCAAGTCCTTGCAAGCATTCATAAATCCTTTCATCAACTTAGAAAGAGCCCAGAACTGAAGCAGCTTCCAATAGATGAAAGGATGTTGAAAATAGCGAATTTTCAACTTATATGCAATTGTATAGCAAATATATACTGAAGTAGAATTATTTCTAAATAAATAATATTGGAAAGATCTCACCAATTGTTGCGTGGTTTTTGTGGTTCAATGCCGATTTCTCTACAAATTTCTTCAAGGATTTCCGCTGGAACTTTTTCAGAATTTCTCCAGGAATTCCTCCAGAAATTCTGCTCCAGGAGTTTCCTAAGGGATTTTTCAGATATAGAAATCTCCCAGAATTTCTCTGGAGATTCCTCTGGAAATTCATCCAGTAATTACCGCAGGAATATTTTTAGGAATTCCTGCAGGAAATACCCCAGGATTTTTTTACAGGAATTCCTCCAGGAAATTCTCCAGGAATTGCTCCTGGACATCCCTCAGAAATTATGTCAGCAATTTCTCTAGGAATTTCTTTAGAAAATCCTTAAGGTATTTCTTCAGAGATTCATGATTTTGTCAGGTATTCCTCCAGACATTCCTCCGGGAGTTCCTTCAAAGATTCGCCCAGGAAATGCTTCAGGGGTTCCTCCAGGTAGTTATCCTCCAGAAATTTTTCCAAGGGTTCTTCCAGGAAATCCTCCTAGAATTTGTCAAGGGATATTTTCAGAAATTTCTCCAGCAATTCCTCCCAGAATGCCTCTGGAGATTTCTCCAGTAATTTTTCCTCTTATTCAAGAATTCTTTCTAGAATTACGTCTGGAATTTGTTCAGAAGTTTCTCCAGGATTCTCTCTAGAGATTTTCCAAGGAATTTGCTTCAGGGATTTCTTCAAGTACTCCCCCAAGGATTTCTTCTAAAATTTCTCTATGATTTCCTTTAGGAATTCTAGGAAGATTGCTTTTGTTTTATTTTTAGAGATTCCTCCCAGAATTTCTCCAGGAATTTCTCCAGTACTTCCTCCAAGGAATCCTCCAGAAATTTATCTAGGATTTCTTCTAGGATTTCCTCATGAGATCTCTTCAGATATTTCTCTAGGTATTCGTCCCACAATTCATACAGGAATTCCTCCAGGTATACTTTTAGAAATTTATCCAGAGATTCCTCCGTGAATTCCTCCAGGGATTCTACAGGGCTTCCTTCACGCATTCCTGTAGGAGTTGCTCCTGGGATTTATCCAGGAATCTTCCAGGAATTGTTCCGGGAATTCCTCAAATTATTTCTTCAGAAATTCCTCTCAGGTTCTCTTCAAAAAATCATTCAGAAGTTTCTAAGGAAATTTTAGAAATCCTTCAATAATCTTTTCAGGGATGTACCCAAAAACTTCTCCAGGTTTGTTATTTGTTGATATTTTTTAATTATTTCAAGAATTTCTAGGGGAATTCCTCCAGCAAATAGTATTGGAAGATAATTTAAAAAGGACTCATACAGAAACCAGGAAATTGTAGTCCTAAAAGTCCTTAATCTTCCAGAAATTGCTCACCGCTACCAGCGAGACGTTGATTTATGTAGATCAGGCGAGTTTTTTTTAACGTATTGTACAAACTACAACAGCGTGACTGCTGAAGGATTAAATAACGCATTTAGAATATAATGTTATTATTTTCAATTTCATATTTCGTATGAATATGGAAGCTAGTATAGGCATAAATTTGCCCCTCCTTCCCCTTGACCGAAAAGCTGGCTACCCTTGTATCATTTCATATGAAACTACCCAGTTTTCACGCAACTGCGTTTCCGAGTACTCAGTAAACACATGATTGAGTGAAACTGACCTAAAAAGCCTGAATCTACAGGATTTCTGTTGTTCTGAACCCGTTGTGGTAAGCAGGTATAGGCTTGCTTTACGCTTTATGCGTTTTTTACTGTGCCCTTTTCAGGGCGCTGTTTCAACCCGTTATTATTATTATTATTATATTTTATTAAAGACACTTTACCAAATAAGTTGGCATTCGTGTCCAAAACCCGTTATGGTACGCTTATTCGATTATGTCGATCCTATCCCCTTACCTTCCTTTTTCCTATTATATCCATTATTCCTCACTTCCCTCTCCCACAGGTAAATGATGAATAGGCTCGTATTCATGGCGTTGGCACAAATTTCCCAAATGGAGGAGAACGTGCCTCTGAAAAAAAAAGACACTAGACAACGTGCTAGCATGCTACGCTCAGTGGCACAGCCGAAAACTTTTCCTGACAGCTACGGCGGGAATCGAACCCGCGCTCCTCAGTACGATGCGACCACGTAGCCACAATTTAAAAACAGTTTCCATTTTGTGTTCACTTTCCACTCGGCCATCACTCTCGGTTTCTCGGATCCGGATCTGGATCTGGTTGGGTGGGCAGTGAAAACAGATCCGCCCGGTCATCGCCCATTCACCGCCCATTCAAAAGCACCCCCAAAGTGGCCGATGTATCGAATACCACGGCAAATAGCTGACTGCTGGCGCTGGGGAAGAACAAATTGCCGGTAGTCCGTGTTGTGCAGCAGCAGCAGCAGCAGCAGCAGCAGCAGCAGTGGTCATCGGCTCGGTGTCTATCGCTGCTGCTATGTGGCCGCACTTGTCCCCGGTAATTTCTCTCAATTAAAATGAAATCAATTTATCACCGGTTGTTGTTCGTTCGTTCCGTTTATTCCGTCCGTATTCCTGGCACCAGGAGGACCTGGATCGGTCAAAGCGCAGTGCTGCGCTGGCTGGCTGCTGTACAATTTATGCTGATTCGTAGCTCGATTGGTTTAATAGCAGGTCGATGAAGAGAGACTGGGGCACATAATTTCATATAGTTGCAACCACATTTCGACAGGTTCACGGCTTCGAGCCGAGTTGTCGACGTCGTGGTGGAATGTGTATGTGCGGTTTTGTCTGCCGGTGGCTGCCATGTCATGTGCGTGTGGTGGTTGGTGGCTACCGGAGTAGAGGGTAGAGTTTCCGACGAAGGTCAGGGGTGGACACTGAACGCACTTTCGGTTTCAATAAATGACTTCCCGTCGGCGGTGGAGGGCTATACATATTGTTGCGGGACACTCATGGAAATCCACGCGTCGGAAAGAGAGGCATTCGAGCAATTCGGCATTGTTACAACTTTTCACAGTGTTTATAAACCGATTGAGGACGGGGTCGGTGGAGGATCCGGGCTGTACAAAATGCCAACAACTACATCCAGTGTGTAGGCTGCATGGGAGCCAGCCAACAACGTTCTAAAAATAACCCATCTAGCTTTCCACACAGATGGTCTATCGACCGGGACAGAAGGCGGACGTTGATCATCTGCCCGGCTGGCTAACCAACAACCAACGTGTCTTGGTGGGCGATTGTCCGATGTCCACAGAGATAAATCCAGAAGGCCTCTTTCTCCCCCTACCCGTATCGAATCCCGCACAGATGATGTTGGTCCGGCAGACTAGACTAGACATGCCCCGACCGGATAATGGTTTAAGGCAGCACACTGATTGCGGTGGTTGTGCTAGACTTCAACGACATAGAGATGGTCTCCATACATTGTATACGCAGGCAGTATGGATGATAGTGGAGTGCAGAACAAGGCACCAAACGAGCGAACAATTGCATTAGATAGTGGGCAATGCGGCTTCGGGGCTTTTGCGTGTACAGCAAAATTACAAAGATAGATAGTGAAGCTATTAAATTTACGCACATGACTGAAGCTGCGGCACTAGTCTCGGGGCCAAAGATTGTTAGAGAAACCCTTGCGGCATGTTTTGTTGGACTGCTTGACGTCGTAGTCTACATGCAAAAATAGTTATCTGTTGAAATCGATTGTTGAAAACTGAAAAAAAAACAGTAGAAAATATTATAATTAAGGTATCGTGTGTCCCATCTACAAAAGGGGCGACAAGTTGGATAGCGGTAACTATCGCGCGATCACACTACTGAGCGCTGTCTACAAGATACTCTCTAAAAATTCTATGCCGCCGTCTATCAACGATTACAAGAGAGCTCGTGGGACAATATCAGGCTGGATTCATTGGTGAACGCGCTACAACGGACCAGATGTTCGCCATCCGCCAGGTGTTGCAGAAATGCCGCGAATATAACGTGCCCACACTTCACTTGTTCATCGGTTTCAAATCGGCGTATGATACAATCGATCGAGAACAGCTATGGCAGATTATGCACGAATACGGATTCCCGGATAAACTGATACGATTGATCAAGGCAACGATGGATCGAGTGATGTGCGTAGTTCGAGTATCAGGGACACTCTCGAGTCCCTTTGAATCTTGCAGAGGGTTACGGCAAGGTGATGGTCTTTGGGGCCATCCATAAACCACGTGGTCAGTAGGGGGGGAGGGGGGGGGTCTGCCAAAAGACCACGAAAAGCCACGGAGGGGGGTGGGGGGGTTGCGACCAAACCACGTGTTTTTTTTTATTTGGTATTTTATTTTTTTCTGTCTGTTCCAGAAGCATAAAATAAGTTTTTATTCGACCGACTTGACTTGATTCGACGGAGTTGATTTTTCCTGTTCACAGCGTGAAAAATTGTGATGTTCACTTAAAGTCCGTACAAACAAACGACCAGTATCTTAATAAAAACAAAATAACATAGGGAAAAATTGAGCATTGAGAATAAAGACATTAAGTGCAGTTTGGCCTTCCGTCAGTCGCGCGGTTGGCTACCACCGCTAGTACCACGCTAATGCAGAGTACAAAAAGCGAGTTTTTTTTAAAGTATTGTACAAAATACAGATTAATGAGAAAATTCAGAGAAATTTTTACTTTAATTTTGCATACGTTTCCGCTTTTTTGTTAAGAATACTTGAAAGTTGCATAGTCCCAGCTAATTTGAGTACATGATCACAAGGTCAGGTCAGGTACAAGGTCCAGTTTACCTAAAATTCTATGTCACATACATATTTCTCTTCTAGCAGAAACAAAATAATATGAATATGTACATAGATTCAGGAAAGGAAAAAATCGGGTGATTTTATTGATGATAAAGACTACCCAACTATTATGATACTACTGAACATCTCCAGCTAACGTGGCTGATCGCCAAATCAGACTAAATCTTTACAGATCATTTATTGAATGTTCATCTTTTTGCAGATCTGTCGTTTACATTTTTCAAAAGCTGCCTCCTTTTTTGAGGATGTCTGTCATCCTTTTAAAAATTCCGCTACTTTCTTACAAAGAAATTTAAGACGATTTTTTTTTCTTTGGCCACAAGAATTTGTCTTGTCTTTCTTCTCTCTCCAAACTAGTATTTTTGTTATTAATTGAAGTGCATTGCATTCTTTGTTTGCCTTGCATAAATACGTATGTTGTGTGGCAAGTACAGTGATACACTTTGCTGTTACTGTGTTGTTGTTATTACTTATGTTTTTTGCTAAAAAAAATCGCATATAAAAAAAACCACGTGGTCACCCCGGGGGGGGGGGGGGGGGGTCAGGGTGAAACCACGCAAGACCACGGTGGGGGAGGGGGGGGTCTAAAATCTAGGAAAAAATGACCACGTGGTTTATGGACAGCCCCTTTCGTGCTTGCTGTTCAACATTGCTTTAGAGGGTGTAATAAGGAGAGCGGGGATAAACACGAGTGGAACGATTTTCACGAAGTCCGTTCAGCTGCTTGGTTTCGCTGATAATATTGATATTATTGCTCGTAAATTTGAGAGGATGGCGGAAACATACATCCGACTAAAGAGTGAAGCCAGGCGAATCGGATTAGTCATTAATGTGTCGAAGTAAAGTACATGATGGCAAAGGGGTCCGGGAAGGAATCACCGCGCCCGCCACCCCGAATTCCTATCGATGGTGATGGAATCGAGGCGGTTGAGAAATCGCGTACTTGGGCTCACTGGTGACCACCGACAACGACACCACCAGAGAAATTCAGAAACGCATTGTGGCAGAATATCGAGCTAACTTTGGAAACTGCAGAACTCTGCGGTCAAACAAAGTTCGCCGCCACACGAAGTTAACTATCTACAAAACGCTGTTCAGATCGGTAGTGTCCTATCGACACGAAACACGGACTCTACGTGCCGAGGACCAACGCGCCCTTGGAATTTTCGAACGGAAGGAGTTGCGTGCCATCTACGGTGGAGTGCACATGGAAGACGGGACTTGGAGAAGACGAATGAACCACAAGCTGCATCAGTTGCTGGGAGAACCAACCATCGTCCACACCGCGAAAATCGGGAGGCTACGGTGGGTCACGTCATCAGGATGTCGGATAGCAACCCGATTAAAATGGTTCTCGAGAGCCATCGATCGGTACAAGAAGACGAAGTGTACAGCGAGCTAGGTGTGATTAACCCACCCCAGTGGAAGACAATTTGCGGACCCTTCGCAGAGTGCGGAACTTGGGACGCATAGCCATGGACCGAGTAATATGGAAACGACTCCTACGTACAGCAGAGATCACATAGACCTTAGTCTGACCGGTATATGTGATCTCAGGGTCATCTCATGTATTTTTTTTGTGGTTTCAGGGGGCTCGGACGTCTTGAAGGCGATGCGAAGCGACGCCAAGCTTGAGGGTCTTGGAGCCGACGTACGCAGTATTAGACGTACTCGTACGGGCGAGATGATCCTGGAGCTGAAGCGCGAGAAGGGACACAAGGGCGCCGCCTACAAGAGGCTGGCAGAAGAGGTCCTTGGTGAGGGTGTTGAGGTGGAGGCCCTTACACATGAGGCGACTCTGAAGGTCAAAGACATTGACGAGATCACCGAAGTGGAAGAGCTCGTCATGGCACTGCAGCAACACTGCGATTACAGGTGGCCGCCGCAGCCGTTAGGCTACGGTCGGGGCCAGCAGGGACACAGATAGCTTTGATTCAGCTACCTGTGGCGGACGTTAAAAAGTCCGTTAAAGTAGGCAAGTTGGTAGGTTGGAGCGTATGTCGCCTGACATTCCACGAGCCACCAGAGGTTTGCTTCAGGTGTCTGAAACCAGGACACAAGTCGTGGGACCTCAAAGGCCCCGACAGGCGCAAACTGTGCAGGCGATGCGGCGCTGAAGGTCATAAGGCCCAAAGCTATACGAGTCCGCCCATCTGCATGATCTGTACCGGGAAATCCTCGAACAACAGACATCTGATGGGTAGTCCAAGGTGCTCGACCTTCAAGAAAGCCGCAGTGAACAACAAATCATAGTGCAGGTAACGCAGCTGAACCTGAACCACTGTGATGCGGCTCAGCAACTGCTTTGGCAGGCGGTTTCTGAGTGGGTGACGAATTTTGCCATCATAGCGGACCCATACCGAGTACCCGTTGGCAACGACAACAGGGTCACGAATGGGTCCAGAAAAATGTCGGCGATATGGACGACGGGTAAATACCCCATCCAGGAGTTATGACCAGGAGTTGTACCTGTGAGGGCTTCGTGGTCGCCAAAGTAAACGGGGTCTTCTTCAGTAGCTGTTATGCGCCTCCGCTAACAGGGCGAAGACCGGTAGTAATAGCGGGTGACTTTAATGCCTGGGCCGTGGAATGGGGAAGCCGTTTCACGAACCAGCGGGGTCGGATCCTGCTAGATACACTGGCCATCTTAGATGTCGACTTGGCTAATGTCGGTGCCAAGAGTACCTATAGTTGAAACGGAGCGGAGTGAATTATTGACTGTTGTTGTAGTCCTGGCTTAACAAGTAGTTCGAACTGGAGAGTGGATGACAGCTACACTTACAACGAACCCCTGGCGGTTCGCTACAGATTCGACTACAACAACAGCAGGTCTACCCACTGCCAACCCGAGGCGGCTAGGCCAAGGCCAAGCCCTCGCAGTTGGAAGACATCAGACTTCGACGAAGGGGTATTTAGGAAGGAGCTCCGCCGTGAGTGAAACTTACTTGGTTTAGACGGCGAAAGCTGGTAGCGGTGCTCTCATATGCGTGAGATGCGACCATGCCTAGGCGAGTCCACCCTAGAAATGGGAGGCCACCGACTTACTAGTGGACCGACGCGATTGCGGACATGCGCCGCGCCTGCCTACGGGCTAGACGGCGGATGCAGCGATCACGATCAGAGGAAGAGCGAAACGAACAGCGGGTGGTGTACGCCGCTGCAAAAGCCGCACTGAAGACCGAGATAAGAGCAAACAAAAAGGCCTGCTTTGAGAGTCTCTGTCAGAGTGCCAATGCGAACCCGTGGGGTGACACCTACAGGATCGTTATGGCCAAGACGAGAGGTGTGATGGCTCCTACAGAGCAATCTCCAGAGATGTTGGAGGGGATCATTGGAGGACTTTTTCCGCGGCATGATCCATGTCCTTGGCATCCTTTCGTAAGACAGCCGGGGACTGCGGCTGGCGATGAGGAGAGGGTCACCGATGTGGAACTTGCGGGATAGCTAAGTCCCTTAGCGTAGGTAAGGCCCCAGGTCTGGACGGAGTTCTGAACCTGGCCTTAAAAGTAGTTATTGCAGAGGCTCCCGAGATGTTCAGGTCTGCTTTGCAGAAATGCCTGGACGAGGGAGATTTTCCAGAAGCTTGGAAGAGGCAGAGTCTGGTACTATTGCCAAAGGTGGGGAAACCACCCGGAGACCCGTTGGCATATAGACCAATATCCTTGATAGACACGACGGGGAAGGTGCTCGAAAAAATCATCCTCAATAGAATGTTGAGGTTCACCGAGGGCGAAAATGTTCTTTCAAGTAACCAGTACGGCTTCCGGAAGGGGAGGTCCACCGTAGGTTTCAAAAACCGCCGAGAAAGCACTCAAACCTGAGAGCAGGGGAATTCGTTTCTGTGCGGTAGTGACTCTGAATGTCAGGCATGCGCTCAAAAGCGCCAGCTGATCTGATATTGCCGATGCGCTCTTGCGTCTAGGGATACCGGGGTACCTGTACAAGAACTAGTTTACGACACGGAGGTGGGTCGGAAGTGCTTTCACATAACCTCAGGAGTCCCACAAGGTTCCATCCTGGGTCCGGTGTTGTGGAATGTCATGTACGACAAGGTGTTGAGGTTAGAGTTCCCAGTGGGAGTGGAGATTGTCGAATTTGCCGACGACTTTACGCTCGAAGTCTACGGTGAAACGATCGAGGAGGTGAAGTTGACTACCGACCACTCGATCAAGGTTGTGGAGGCGTGGATGCGGTCCAGGAAACTGCCCAAGCAACACACATGTTATACAAAAGTTACGACAGCACAAGTTTTGGTTGTATAGAAGTTTATTTTACGTTATTTCAACACAATGTTAGAATTACGTAAAATAAACTTCTATATAACCAAAACTTGCGCTGTCGTAATTTTATTATAACATGTGTGTTGCTTGGGTGGAGCGGGCTCACCACAAGACCAAGGTGACGGTTGTTAACAACCGGAAGTCGGAACGGCAGTCGGAGATCAGTAAAGGTGAGTGCACTATCCTGTCAAAGCGCTCCGTCAAACACTTGGGCGTGAAGATCGACGATAAGCTTACCTTCGGTAGCCACGTCAATTATGCCTGTTAAGAGCCTCCACAGCTATTGCGGCACTGTCCCGGATGATGTCCAATAGCTCTGCGGTGTACGCCAGTAAGCGCAAGCTTCTGGCTCGGCTAGTGTTGCTACGTCCATACTTACGTATGGCTGCCCGGCGTGGGGCACTGCGCTAAGTACTGCATGCTACCGACGGAAGCTGGATAGTACTACAGGCTTATGTGCCTGAAGTAGAGTGTCCATCCCGGGACGTCCCGGGACAAGAATTCCCGGGATTTAGGCAATTTCGGGATTTCCCGTATCCCGGGATTTAATATTTGATTTCCCGGAGTTCCCGGGAATCACGGAATGCAAGATTTTATGCCCATTATTGGCGTTAAATATCAAAAATTCTTGATGGAGCCTGCAAGAGGACGATTCAGTTTTTGTTAACAACACATTCTCTTGACGACTTCTATAATTGCACCACAAAATCACGAAATCCTCTGCAACAATCAAGTAAACAAAATGTTTACTCACTCGATAATTATTAAACTTCGTGTGGGCATGTATTGTATGGTTATCCAAATCATCGAGAAAATACCTAGTTTACAGAAACATGTTCGCCCCTTTAGAAGCTCAGTCAAGAGTTATATCAAACAATATCTACATATTCTAAAAGCATTTTGGGCAAATTGCATTCATATTTTGCAACTAATCAAAAAAGTACTGCTAGCTCTCCAGCAGCATATTGCAATTTAGTTTAGGGTCCCTATTATATATCGGATTTCTGAAACTAAAAAAGCTGTTTTTATGAGTGACTACTGGCAGTAAAATAATTCCCCATTCAACAAAATGGATAGACATTAGCTGACAATTTGAAATTCATATCATTTTCCACTGAAATCTGTATTTCATAAAAATCCCGGGATCCCGGGATTTCCCGGGATATGCTACAATTTTTATCCCGAATCCCGGGACAAGGAAAATGCCCGGGAAATGGACACTCTAGCCTGAAGGTTGCGAGCGCGTACCGTACCGTGTCACACGACGCTCTCTGCGTCATTACTGGCATGGTGCCTATTGGCATCCTTATCAGTGAGGACATGGAGTGCTTCGGAATGCGCGGCACAAGAGGCATGCGCAGGACTGCCAGGATGGCCTCTATGGTCAAATGGCAGCGCACGTGGGACAGTTCCACCAAAGGAAGGTGGAGCCATAGGTTGATGCCAAGGCTAGATAGTTAGAATAATAGGCGCCATGGGGAAGTTACATTCCACCTGACATAGGTCCTTTCAGGTCATGGTTGCTTCCGACAGTATCTACACCGTTCCGGGCAAGCGGATTCTCTCGAATGCCCGCCCAGTGTGTAATGGTTTAGAGGAAACGGCGGAACACGTTTTGTTCGTGTGCCCGCGTTTTCGCACAATGCGTGACCGCAAGCTGGCCACATGCGGGGAGGACACAACTCCGGACATTTTGGTCCATATCGTCTGGGAGCTACAGAGGAGGTGGCGCGTGGACTCGGAGAATGGCTAGTTCAGATGTAGTACAAGAGGTGGTCCAGGGGTTCGGAGTCGGCTTCGTGGGTCATACCGGTGCCCTGCGGCCGAGATCGACCCTTACAGTGATTAAGTGGCCGCGGAGAGGAAGTCTCGGTAGCGGTGCTGTCGTGGCGTCGGTCTACTGGGTTGGGTCCGAGCCCGCGGTTGGAAAGGGGTCCCCGGCAAGGGTCGGGGCAGGTGGAGACCCTGCTGTCAGGAACCTTCTGGTGCAGCTGATAGGGCCTTAAGGGTAGTGATACCCTTGCCTTCAGCAGGTCAGATCGGGTTGAGCGTGGGCATCAGTTCTTGATGTCTGCAAAGCAGTTGGGCGCGGGCGGGGTTGACCCTGCCCGCCTTCCGTGGACAAAGGGAGTGGTGAGGACCACTCGGGAAACTGGCTAAGTGCCAGCATGCTACCATGATGGACTCTCCAAAGCGGGGTCATCGATGTTCGTTGCTGCAGGCTACGTAGCTAACCTTGAGGGTGCGATGTGCACTAGCCCCTCTCTGAAGCAATACCTTCTTGGTGGTTCCGGAGAGACGAAGGGTTTGGCGACCATAGGAATGTGTTTTGGTGGGTCGAGGAGAGAGTAGTCCTGGCTATTACTATTGTTGTAGAGGACGGCCTTAACCTCTCACTGCCCTAACCTTCCTGTTAAGGTGTCTGTTAGAAGAAGTTTCAGGAGATTCTTAGTGGCCCTCAGGGAGTCTCAGGGTGTTTGGAGGTGATATCAGTGGGTTTCAAAGAGTACCAGGAGGTCTTCAGGGTATCTCAGGGGAGTTTCAGAAAACCTTCAGGGTGTTTCGGGGAGCTCTTGGGATCTCAGGGCGCTTCTGGGAGTCTAAGTGGTGTTGGAGGGGCCTCTGAGATGCTTCAGAGAAGTCGCAGAGGTGTTTTAAGATGTCTCAGGGGCGTTTCATGGGGTTTCAGGGGGGTTCCATGGGATAAAGGGGGCTTGAAAGAGTACCCCTTAAGACCAGGTAAATTCCAGAGCGTCTCAGGGCATTTCAGGGGGATCCAGGGGTTACTAATAGACCTCAGAGGCGTTTCATGAAGATTCCAGGAGATCTCAGGAGCGCATCAAGGAGGTCCCAGGGGGCCTCAATCGGGTCCCAAGGAGTTTCAGGAGGTACCATGAGGTCTTAAGGGCATTTTAAGGAGCCTCAGGGATGCTTCGAAAGGCCTCAGGGAGTTCCAGGGAAGTTCCAGAGAGTTTCAAGGACGCTTCAGAGAGTTTCAGGGTGTTTCAATAGCTAATGGTATAAATTGTATGTTGACCATATTCACTATAGTAACCTTAAGGCGAAACTGGAAGCATTTCCTCATTTTTTTGGTTTTTGATTTTTAATAAAATAACGAAGCAATATTTTCAAAATCGATTTTCGTACACATGTAGAGTATGGATCAAGGTATCTCCTGAATTTTTCCCTGGTGGAAAAAGTTTTTCGTTTTTGCAGAAACCATTTTTTTGTGCAATTTTGTTTAAAAATGGTTTCTGTCAAAACGAAAAACTTTTTTCACCAGGGAAAAATTCAGGAGATACCTTGATCCATACTCTACATGTGTACGAAAACCGATTTTGAAAATATTGCTTCGTTATTTTATTAAAAATCAAAAACCAAAAAGTGAGGAAACGGATCCAGTTTCGCCTTAACAATTAATGTCCCTACTAGAGGTTTTTTCGTGACTTTCTTGTAGAACTGGTCTAGCCACACAAGTGATTCATTTACATTTATTTGTTCCACATCATTAAGACAAGACATAATCAACAATAGTACGCCACAATACTCGGTTTGTGGCTGCCGCTCTCCATCCTCGGTCACGCCCAATGCTCGCCAAGTCACGCTCCACCTGGTCCGCCCATCGTGCTCTCTGCGCTCCACGCCTTCTTGTGCCAACCGGATCCGTTGCAAACACCAGCTTTGCAGGGTTGTTGTCCGGCATTCTTGCAACATGCCCTGCCCAACGTATCCTTCCGGCTTTGGCCACCTTCTGGATGCTGGGTTCGCCGTAAAGTGCAGCGAGCTCGTGGTTCATCCTTCTCCGCCACACACCGTTCTCCTGCACACCGCCGAAGATCGTTCTTAGCACGCGTCGCTCGAAAACTCCGAGTGCTTGCAGGTCCTCCTCGAGCATGGTCCATGTCTCGTGCCCGTAGAGGATCACCGGTCTTATCAGCGTTTTGTACATGGTGCATTTGGTGCGTGGGTGAATCTTTTTCGACCGCAGTTTCTTCTGGAGCCCGTAGTAGGCCCGACTTCCGCTGATGATGCGCCTCCGAATTTCTCGGCTCACGTTGTTGTCAGCCGTCAGTAAGGATCCGAGGTAGACGAATTCCTCCACCACCTCGAAAGTATCCCCGTCTATCGTAACATTACTACCCAGACGGATCCGGTCGTTTTCGGTTCCGCCTACCAGCATGTACTTTGTTTTTGAGGCATTCACCACCAGTCCGACCTTTGCTGCTTCGCGTTTCAGGCGGGTGTACAGTTCTGCCACCGTTCCAAATGTTCTAGCGATAATGTCCATGTCGTCCGCAAAGCACACAAATTGACCGGATTTTGTGAAAATCGTTCCCCGGCTGTTGAGCCCGGCTCGTCGCATCACACCTTCCAGCGCGATGTTGAAGAGTAGACATGAGAGTCCGTCACCTTGTCGCAGTCCCCGGCGAGATACGAATGAACTGGATAGTCCACCCGAAACCCTTACGCAGTTTTGCACACCGTCCATCGTTGCTTTAATCAGTCTAGTCAGCTTCCCAGGAAAGCCGTTTTCGTCCATGATTCTCCATAGCTCTGCGCGGTCGATACTATCGTATGCCGCTTTGAAGTCGATGAACAGGTGGTGCGTTGGGACCTGGTATTCACGGCATTTCTGGAGGATTTGCCGTACGGTAAAGATCTGGTCCGTTGTCGACCGGCCGTCGATGAAGCCGGCTTGATAACTTCCCACGAACTCATTTGTTTTAGGTGACAGACGACGGAAGATGATCTGGGATAGCACTTTGTAGGCAGCATTCAAAATAGTGATCGCCCTGAAGTTCTCACATTCCAAATGGTCGCCTTTCTTGTGAATGGGGCAGATTACCCCTTCCTTCCACTCCTCCGGTAGCTGTTCGATTTCCCAGATCCTGACTATCAGCCGATGCAGACAGGTGGCCAACTTTTCTGGGCCCATCTTGATGAGTTCAGCTGCGATACCGTCCTTACCAGCTGCTTTGTTGGTTTTGAGCTGGTGAATGGCATCCTTAACTTCCCTCAGCGTGGGAGTTGGTTCATTTCCGTCCTCCGCTGCACTGGCGTCGTCGTTCCTTCCGTTGCCGTGGGCTCCCGTGCCTACGTTCTCCACGCCGTTCAGGTGCTGATCGAAGTGCTGCTTCCACCTTTCGATCACCTCACGTCCGTCCGTCAAGAGGCCTCCGTCTTTATCCCTGCATATTTCGGCTCGCGGCACGAAGCCGTTGCGGGATGCGTTGAGCTTCTGATAGAACTTCCGTGTTTCTTGGGAACGGCACAGCAGTTCCATTTCTTCACACTCCGCTTCTTCCAGGCGGCGCTTTTTCTCCCGAAAGAGGCGGGTCTGCTGTTTCCGCTTCTGTTTGTAACGTTCCACGTTCTGTCGAGTCCCTTGCTGCAGCATTACCGCCCTCGCTGCGTTCTTCTCCTCCAAAACCGTTCTGCACTCTTCGTCGAACCATTCGTTACGTCGATTCCGTTCCACATACCCGATGGTGCTCTCGGCTGCGTCGTTGATGGCTGCTTTCACTGTACTCCAGCAGTCCTCTAGAGGGGCCTCATCGAGCTCGCCCTCGTCTGGCAACGCGGCTTCGAGATTCTGCGCGTATGCTGAGGCGACATCCGGTTGCTTCAGTCGCTCTAGGTTGTACCGTGGCGGTCGCCGGTACCGTACATTGTTGATGACGGAGAGTTTTGGGCGCAGTTTGACCATCACCAGATAGTGGTCGGAGTCGATGTTGGCGCCACGATAGGTCCTGACGTCGATAATGTCGGAGAAGTGCCGTCCGTCAATCAGAACGTGGTCGATTTGAGATTCCGTCTGCTGTGGTGATCTCCAGGTGTAACGATAAGGGAGGCTGTGTTGGAAAAAGGTGCTACGTATGGCCATATTTTTGGAGGCGGCGAAATCAATGAGTCGTAGGCCGTTTTCGTTCGTTTGCTGGTGGGCGCTAAACTTACCAATCGTCGGTCTGAATTCCTCCTCCTGGCCTACCTGAGCGTTCAAATCTCCTATGATGATCTTGACGTCGTGGCTTGGGCAGCGGTCGTACTCGCGTTCGAGCTGCGCGTAAAATGCGTCCTTGTCATCATCAGTACTTCCGGAGTGTGGGCTGTGCACGTTTATTATGCTGAAGTTGAAGAATCGGCCCTTGATCCTCAACCTGCACATTCTTTCGTCGATCGGCCACCAACCGATCACGCGCCTCTGCATATCACCCATCACGATGAAAGCTGTTCCCAGCTCGCGTGTGTTGCCGCAGCTCTGGTAGATGGTATGATTACCTCTAAACGTTCGCACCATGGATCCTGTCCAACACACCTCCTGCAGCGCTACGATGCCGAAACCGCGGTCCTTCAGTAGATCGGCGAGTATGCGGGTGCTCCCAATGAAGTTGAGAGATCGGCAGTTCCACGTACCGAGTTTCCAATCACAAGTCCTTTTTGTTCGCTGGGGTCGTTGCCGTTGGTCTCGGTTCGTATTATTCTGTTGCTGATTTTCCGTTACAATGGGTTTTTACGGCTGGCTCGTAGGGCCTGACACCAACCCCCTACTTTCCGGAGGACCATAGTGCACAGTTGAGCTTAGAGTCCTTCCCTGGCACTCGGACGAAGATCAGCCGCCCCTAACATGGGGATCAGACGCTGTTGTGAGCCGCTCCTCCTGGAGAACAGACGCTCAGGTTTGCCGAAGCAAACCCCCCCTTCCCTGTCAGCCTACGACCAAAGGTCCCACCGGGGTTGGTTACCCGATCTTCCCTAAGGTTGCTCATAGTTTCCGGCCGGTACCGCGTGGAGGTAGGGATAGGAGTTGCTGGGCAGAGGCTAGTGGATCACAATGGGATCTGAATTGCGCAGCATACCCAGCCTTTACCGTGCCACAAGTGATTCATATCCAGGAGTTTTCAGATCGTGCACCGCGGTGCACCACGAAGCCTTGTTAAGTTCACCGCACCACTTTAAATAATGTGTTTGCATTTCAAAATTAACAATTACATTGAAAAAATTTATGAAATTCAAACGATCAGTGAAGGAAATAATCTACCAAGAAGCTCATCACAATTATAATAAGATTTCCTCAGAAGTTCTTTGAGAGCAAAATTAAAAATGTATTATAAAACATTGCCAATTACAACACATGTATCACTGATCATCTCGGGCAAGTATCATCTCAAATCAAAGTGAAGATCAATTCACAATCTCACCAGGAATTTTACAGTAATCTTACGAAGAGCTCAGAATTCCAGAACAATTATGCATAAAATTTCAAAAAAGCATTGGCGATGGAATTTGAAAAAAAAAAAATATTTCCAGAAATCTAGTAGTGATTTTGGGAATATATTTATCGAAAATTATACCAGAAATCGGTTACAGATAAACGCAGGACTCGAGGGTACCATCAAGTTTCCTAATAAAAACTGAAATCAATTTGACATGAACGTCTCCATAAATCTGCTTAAGATTCCACAACGATTTTATTTGAATTATCAAAGAAAATATCGTAAAAACATTTGAATAACTATTCTTCTCGGAATAAGCTAGGTTGAGTAATGAATCAACAAAATCAATCGAGTTAGGTGCCAAACTTGTTTTTTTTTGACAGACTTTCCCAATAAAAATACATTGAATTTTTGACAGGGTGCACCGCGCAGCATTTCATCCTCAAAATGATCACCGCGAGGCAAAAGGTCTGAAAACCCCTGACCATATTCTCAACTTCAGCCTCTTATATGAGCTGTAAGTGGTTGAATTTAGATATTTTGAAATGACATTTTCAGCACTAGTCGTTTGTGTATAGTTCTATCACGTTCTACCATTTTTACCGGAATGTATTGCGAATATAGCCACAATGGGTAACAATAGTACCTATTTCCGTGGTATGGTACGTACAAGTACGATAAATAGTTATGCGGGAGATAGCAGGGCGTTTCAAAAGGTCGCAGGAGATTTCAAGGGCGTATCGAGGAGATCCCAGCAGGTTACAGAAGATACCATGAGGTCTCAAGGACGTTTCAGGAGGCCTCAGGTCGTCTCAGGGCTGTTTCAGCGGCTCTCAAAGGCGTTTCATGGAGTGTCAGGGGGTACCAGGAAATCTGAGGGGTGTTTCAAGGGGGTCCCGGGGGGTTTAAAGGGCACCATGAGGTATCAGCCCAGGGGCTATCAAAGGCAGCTCAGGAGAGCTCATTGGCGCTTCCAGGGAGTCCCAGGGTGTCGAAGAGCTACGAGGAGGACTGCGTTTTTCTCAAGGGGTCACAAGTAGCCACAGTGGCACTTCAAGAGGTCTCAGGGGCTGATATGCCTGAAAACCTCCTGTGATCTCTTAAAATGCCCCTGAACGCTATAAGAACATATATTAATTACACATTTTCTTAATTAAGCGTACACTTTCGTGCGGCACAAATTAATACTAAAGCTAATCTAAGATATTCACTTTCAACTCAAAGATTTACACGTAAACAAACAAACTAAGTCTGTATTAGATAAAATACCTTTTGATTAACATGCTATTAAACCTCACAACGCTAGTCTGAGGCTTTGGACTAGGGTGCAAAATGCTCATAGTCGTTGACTGAAAACAGCACGAATTTGAATCATTCTGCACTGAATATTCAAAACAAACAAATTAATTTTCGCTCTCCCTCTTAACACAGTCAGTCAATTCGTAGTCATTAAATAGGAAGCCGATCGAGAAACATCTTCATAATAACCTACGTTTATGGCTACGATTCCTTCCATAAACACTCCACAACAATCAAATGAGAAAAGATCTGCGTAAAGCACCGTTAAATGTAATCGAAACATTAATATTTTATCAGCAATTTAACACTTTGTAAAATGTTTACATATATTCATTGACTTTCATTCAGTTGACAAACGAGTCTAGAGCAGCTGAATATGAATATACAGGCAAGTGAATGAAAATTGCCGCACGGTGAACTTCAGCTCGTCTGCTCGAAAATTTTGCGCCCTGCTTTGAACCGAGTTCAAATAAATAAATATACCCCTGAGATCTTCTGGTACCCTATAAAACTTCCTAAAACGCCGCTGAGACCCCCTGAAATGTCCCTGAGATGAATCTGGAGCCCTCTTGTACGCTTTTGAAAGCTCATGGTACCCTATTAAACCCCTTGGGAGCTCCTTGAATCGCTCCTTAGGCGACGTCCACAAATTACTTAACGCTCTAGCAGGAGGGCGGGTAGGTAGATTACGGTCGAGCGATACAACTCATACAAAAAAAAAAGGATTTTCATACAAAACAGTGTTGCAGCGGTGAGGGGGAATGTTTTCAAAAAAACGATTTTGGCGTTACGTAATAAATGAATGCTGCCTAGATCGCTTGGTTTCCCTCTGAACCCCCTGAAACGCAACAAGACCTCTTGAAACGCCCCTTTAAGCTCCTGAAGTCTCCTGGAATTCCCTGAGACCATTTGAAGTGTTTCAAAGGTCCCTAGAATCCCCCTAAGACCTCCTGGAACCCATTGAAACCATCTGATACGACCCGGAGACCTCTTCGTAGTTCTGAAACCCCGTTTGACTCCCTTCAAACTCCTCTGAGATCTCATTATACTCTCAGAACGTTAATGAAAAGGCCCTGAGACCCTCTGGAACTCCCCTGGAATCGCGCTCCCAAGGCCATCTTGTCGTTCGGCACACCTTTACTTGTGTCTTAGTGTGTCATTAGACATCGAAGTGTGCCTGAAGTGTGCCTCAACTGTGCCTCGGTGTGCCACTGCAGTGTCGTTGCTGACTATCTGAAGGTAATTCTGATTTTACTTGGTAACACCAAAGGCAACCAGCCGTTTGTTTCCATTTTGCAGGACCATTTGAACATGATCTCATTCAAATTCAAGTGCCACGACTGTACCTTGATGAGCCTCGGTGTGCCGCATAGCATGTGTGGCTCTACCCCATTTGGCATAATGCCATTTGGAGTAATACGAAGAACAGCCTTCTTGGTAAGAATGTACATAATCCTTGTTATGCCAAATGGATATTATGCTAAATGACATTATGCCAAACGGCATCATGCCAAACGGCATTATGCCAAACGGCATTATGCCAAATGAGGTAGGGCCCTGAGACCTCCTGAAATGTCCCTGAAATCCCATTGTGCCTCCTTGAAGGCCTTTGAAAACTCCCTGAAACGTATCTGAGACCTCCAGGTACCCCTCTGAAACCCGCTGAGATCGTCTAAAACACCACTGAGATCTCCTAGAAAACCCCTTAAACTCCTCTGTAACCTCCCTTTGCTCTCCCCTATAAACGCCCCATAATTACCGTTATTACATTTTCTTATGCACAATATTGGAATAGCTCTCCCTCTTTTTATGCACGACAAAAAAAAAGCGAATTAACCCTCTAATACCCAATCCCGCCTTTAGACGGGGTATAGTTTGAGCATTTTTGTAATTTTTGTTTCGTGGAAAACCAAAATTTTTAAATTTTTGGCTGATGTTTAGGACTGTTTTGTATATCTCAAAATAGTTTTGAAAAGAGACGAACCAGCCAAGGGCTGAAAGTCTCTCTAATAAAGACAAATCAATCAATCAATCAAAATAGTTTTTGGTGTATTTTAAAGCGTATTTACAATTTTTAAAAATCATTGAAAAATTGATGTTTTAGTCACCTTCTAGAAATCATTGTTTATTTTGTATTGAATCGCTACAAATAACATATTTTTCATTTTTCCCAAATCATTCTATCTTAGTTTTATAGTTTAAGGGAATCGCATACACTCTAAAATTATTTTCCTTTAAATTACACGGAAAATAAAATTTTCTATGAAAAAAATTTAAATTTAAAATATTTTAACAATAATCATAAAATCTCAAAATGTTTTCATCTCAAAAAATCCGTACCCCAAATAGGCTTCCAGGATAAATATAAAACTGTGGGGATGTTCAAAAATAAAAATTAGAAAAATCGAAAACTGAAATTTACGAAATCAAGAATTAAGAAGAATCATCTTCCAAAACATGCTTAAATCGATTTTAGATGACGAAAAATGATATTTAGATCAAAATCAAAAATTTGGGTATTAGAGGGTTAAAATAGATGACTTCATAAATACAACCTGCATAAAAAGAGGTTTTAGTGTACATATTATATTAATTATACAGCATTTGGAACAATAATAATGACGAACAAAACTCAGCATCACAGCTGATAACATTAAAGCCAACTTTCACAACTTTGAGTAACAAATGCCATTGCCCACACCCAAACGTTGATACCAGCCAAGCCCACTGGTACCCACCTCTATGTTCCTACTAGCAGCAATTCCCACACGGACGGACCGACGATTGTCGGAAAAACTTTCCGAGGGATATCACGAAAATCCCAGCATCGCATCGCAGGCAGGCACGCGGGATAGTCATATTGCACTAATTGTTGTAAAAAACACCACTCTTCTTCCAGCCAGCCCCGAGCTTTCGGAATAGGTTCCCAGCCTGGCGCAACGTAGCTCTGCCTCGTGGTACACGTCGCGTCGGGTTCTTTCCCACCCGAAAACGGCGCAAAGGAACAAATTAAAAAATATTAAAACGCAAAATTTTCTGCTAAATTGAAACATTTTGTCCGGACATGCTGGTGCTGCTGCTGATGTTGCTGCTCGTGTTTTTGGGGCGCTCTTACTTATACCTACTTAATTTGGGGAGGCATTGTACGAGATATGAGCAAGCTGGGCGAAAAGGCGGAAGTGCCAACTGGCGCTGGCTAAGAAGGAACTAAATTAGTGCTTGGCATTCCTGTGAGAAAAAAAAATGGAAGAAGGAATCTTGGAACCGGGGAAGGTTTTTTTTGGAGTTGGCTTTCCCTTAACTCACCGTTTCATTACGGAAGAGATTTGTAATAATATTCAAGGTGGCGTTTTAAACAGGTGGAAGTACACCTGTGTCCACATCGTTTGGGCATCATGAAACCAGGAAGCAAGAAAATGTTACTCTGTAGCTTTCCAGTTTATTATTTTCTCAAGGCAACTTTTTTCTCTAAGATTTCTTCCAAGAATTCTTGCAGATTTTTTTCCGAAAATCCCTCCAGGGTTCCTCCAGGAATCTCTCGAGGGATTCCTCCAGAAATCTCTCCAGGGATTCTTCCAGGAATTTCCTCAGGAATTCCTCCAGGAATTCCCTCAGGGATTCCTCCAGGAATTCCCTCAGGGATTCCTCCAGGAATTCCCTCAGGGATTCCTCCAGGAATTTCCTCAAGGATTCCTCCAGGAATTCCCTCAGGGATTCCTCTAGGAATTTCCTCAGGGATGCCTCCAAGAATTCCCTTAGGGATTCCTCCAGGAATTCCCTCAGGGATTCCTCCAGGAATTCCCTCAGGGATTCCTCCAGGAATTCCCTCAGGGATTCCTTCAGGAATTCCCTCAAGGACTCCTTCAGGAATTCCCTCAAGGATTCCTCCAGGAATTCCCCCAGGGATTCCTCCAGGAATTCCCCCAGGGATTCCTCCAGGAATTCCCCCAGGGATTCCTCCAGGAATTCCCCCAGGGATTCCTCCAGGAATTCCCTCAGGGATTCCTCCAGGAATTCCCTCAGGGATTCCTTCAGGAATTCCCCCAGGGATTCCTCCAGGAATTTCCTCAGGGATTCCTCCAGGAATTCCCTCAGGGATTCCTACAGGAATTCCCTCAGGGATTCCTCCAGGAATTTCCTCAGGGATTCCTCCAGGAATTTCCTCAGGGATTCCTCCAGGAATTTCCTCAGGGATTCCTCCAGGAATTTCCTCAGGGATTCCCCCAGGAATTTCCTCAGGGATTCCTCCAGGAATTCCCTCAGAGATTCCTCCAGGAATTCCCTCAGGGATTCCTCCAGGAATTTTCTCAGGGATTCCTCCAGGAATTCCCTCAGGGATTCCTCCTGGAATTCCCTCAGAGATTCCTTCAGGAATTCCCTCAAGGATTCCTTCAGGAATTCCCCCAGGGATTCCTCCAGGAATTCCCTCAGGGATTCCTCCAGGAATTCCCTCAGGGATTCCTCAAGGAATTCCCTCAGGGATTCCTCAAGGAATTCCCTCAGGGATTCCTCAAGGAATTCCCTCAGGGATTCCTTCAGGAATTCCCTCAGGGATTCCTCCAGGAATTCCCTCAGGGATTCCTCCAGGAATTCCCTCAGGGATTCCTCCAGGAATTCCCTCAGGGATTCCTCCAGGAATTCCCTCAGGGATTCCTCCAGGAATTCCCTCAGGGATTCCTCCAGGAATTCCCTCAGGGATTCCTCCAGGAATTCCCTCAGGGATTCCTCCAGGAATTCCCTCAGGGATTCCTCCAGGAATTCCCTCAGGGATTCCTCCAGGAATTCCCTCAGGGATTCCTCCAGGAATTCCCTCAGGGATTCCTCCAGGAATTCCCTCAGGGATTCCTCCAGGAATTCCCTCAGGGATTCCTCCAGGAATTCCCTCAGGGATTCCTCCAGGAATTCCCTCAGGGATTCCTCCAGGAATTCCCTCAGGGATTCCTCCAGGAATTCCCTCAGGGATTCCTCCAGGAATTTCCTCAGGGATTCCTCCAGGAATTCCCTCAGGGATTCCTCCAGAAATTTCCTCAGGGATTCCTCCAGGAATTTCCTCAGGGATTCCTCCAGGACTTCCCTCAGGGATTCCTCCAGGACTTTCCTCAGGGATTCCTCCAGGACTTCCCTCAGGGATTCCTCCAGGACTTCCCTCAGGGATTCCTCCAGGACTTCCCTCAGGGATTCCTCCAGGACTTCCCTCAGGGATTCCTCCAGGACTTCCCTCAGGGATTCCTCCAGGACTTCCCTCAGGGATTCCTCCAGGACTTCCCTCAGGGATTCCTCCAGGACTTCCCTCAGGGATTCCTCCAGGAATTTCCTCAGGGATTCCTCCAGGAATTCCCTCAGGGATTCCTCCAGGAATTCCCTCAGGGATTCCTCCAGGAATTCCCTCAGGGATTCCTCCAGGAATTTCCTCAGGGATTCCTCCAGGAATTCCCTCAGGGATTCCTCCAGGAATTTCCTCAGGGATGCCTCCAAGAATTCCCTTAGGGATTCCTCCAGGAATTCCCTCAGGGATTCCTTCAGGAATTCCCTCAAGGACTCCTTCAGGAATTCCCTCAAGGATTCCTCCAGGAATTCCCCCAGGGATTCCTCCAGGAATTCCCCCAGGGATTCCTCCAGGAATTCCCCCAGGGATTCCTCCAGGAATTCCCCCAGGGATTCCTCCAGGAATTCCCCCAGGGATTCCTCCAGGAATTCCCTCAGGGATTCCTCCAGGAATTCCCTCAGGGATTCCTTCAGGAATTCCCTCAGGGATTCCTTCAGGAATTCCCTCAAGGATTCCTTCAAGAATTCCTCCAGGGATTCCTCCAGGAATTTCCTCAGGGATTCCTCCAGGAATTCCCTCAGGAATTCCTCCAGGAATTCCCTCAGGGATTCCTTCAGGAATTCCCCCAGGGATTCCTCCAGGAATTTCCTCAGGGATTCCTCCAGGAATTCCCTCAGGGATTCCTACAGGAATTCCCTCAGGGATTCCTCCAGGAATTTCCTCAGGGATTCCTCCAGGAATTTCCTCAGGGATTCCTCCAGGAATTTCCTCAGGGATTCCTCCAGGAATTTCCTCAGGGATTCCCCCAGGAATTTCCTCAGGGATTCCTCCAGGAATTCCCTCAGAGATTCCTCCAGGAATTCCCTCAGGGATTCCTCCAGGAATTTTCTCAGGGATTCCTCCAGGAATTCCCTCAGGGATTCCTCCTGGAATTCCCTCAGAGATTCCTTCAGGAATTCCCTCAAGGATTCCTTCAGGAATTCCCCCAGGGATTCCTCCAGGAATTCCCTCAGGGATTCCTCCAGGAATTCCCTCAGGGATTCCTCAAGGAATTCCCTCAGGGATTCCTCAAGGAATTCCCTCAGGGATTCCTCAAGGAATTCCCTCAGGGATTCCTTCAGGAATTCCCTCAGGGATTCCTCCAGGAATTCCCTCAGGAATTCCTCCAGGAATTCCCTCAGGGATTCCTCCAGGAATTCCCTCAGGGATTCCTCCAGGAATTCCCTCAGGGATTCCTCCAGGAATTCCCTCAGGGATTCCTCCAGGAATTCCCTCAGGGATTCCTCCAGGAATTCCCTCAGGGATTCCTCCAGGAATTCCCTCAGGGATTCCTCCAGGAATTCCCTCAGGGATTCCTCCAGGAATTCCCTCAGGGATTCCTCCAGGAATTCCCTCAGGGATTCCTCCAGGAATTTCCTCAGGGATTCCTCCAGGAATTCCCTCAGGGATTCCTCCAGAAATTTCCTCAGGGATTCCTCCAGGAATTTCCTCAGGGATTCCTCCAGGACTTCCCTCAGGGATTCCTCCAGGAATTGTCCTCAGGGATTCCTCCAGGACTTCCCTCAGGGATTCCTCCAGGACTTCCCTCAGGGATTCCTCCAGGAATTGTCCTCAGGGATTCCTCCAGGACTTCCCTCAGGGATTCCTCCAGGAAATCCCTCAGTGATTCCTCCAGGAATTCCCTCAGGGATTCCTCCAGGAATTCCCTCAGGGATTCCTCCAGGAATTCCCTCAGGGATTCCTCCAGGAATTCCCTCAGGGATGCCTCCAGGAATTCCCTCAGGGATGCCTCCAGGAATTCCCTCAGGGATTCCTCCAGGAATTCCCTCAGGGATTCCTCCAGGAATTCCCTCAGGGATTCCTCCAGGAATTCCCTCAGGGATTCCTCCAGGAATTCCCTCAGGGATTCCTCCAGGAATTCCCTCAGGGATTCCTCCAGGAATTTCTTCAGGGATTCCTTCAGGAATTCCCTCAGGGATTTCTCCAGGAATTCCCTCAGGGATTCCTCCAGGAATTCCCCCAGGGATTCCTCCAGGAATTCCCTCAGGGATTCCTGCAGGAATTCCTACTTGCTGTTACATACATTATATTTTTTATTCATTTCAGCAAGAATACCATTACTTCCAGATCTTTGTCCCGAACAAAAGATGTTGCCTTAAACTGCATCGAAAATTTCGCCCATTTGGCGCTGACAGTTTTCCCTTCGAATGCAATATATTCCCGCCGCGACAAAGGAAAGAAGCCAGCCGAACATCGCTGTGTGTAAGATATATAAACCAGCAAAGTCCATATTTCGAACACAAATAAAAAAGATTGCTGCACCAGGAACCGATACCATCATCATCGCGTTGAAAGCCTCCTCGCTGCTGTCCCACATCCCTCTGTCTCAACCCAGTTCGATCGGGAGGATATGGCAGGAAGACTTTTGGCACATTGTCAAAAAACAGCAGCTTCTGGGCCGCGTTCGATGCTGCCGCACTTTTAGCTGGGACATCCTTTTGGCATAGGCTCATTTATCATCTGGGTCTTGCCGTGCCGCGTCGCCACCAGCCGATGCTGCACTAATATCTCTCCTTCCGGGTGGGCTGCCCATTGGGCTCGGGTCGATATTCTGCTGCTGCTGGCTGGCCGGACATGGTCCAGTTTCTCGTTTCTCGTTCTTCCGTATGGTGCTGATGCCGATGGTATCGGAACAAACTACCGAACCGAGAAATGCAGATAAAGAAATATTGATTTTCGTTCACCACCCATTAAGAAATGTATGCGACTACTTTTGAGGCTGCCCGTGGGGACTGAGTTAACGTGCAATAATATTTGTTGAAAAATGGGCTGTGTAAAAGAGCGACTTTAGGATTCGAGAACATCGCATTTGAGCTGCTGTTTTCTTTGTTTGAAGAAAATTTAGCAATAATTGCAGTACAGTCGACTTTCAGTCGTTGGGCTACGTTAGGTAAGCTATAGCCCAATTAAAACAAAGTCAAACGTCACTTTTTGACGGAAAGCATGAAAGTCTCACTAACTGGGCTAAGAGCTTAGTGCAACGAACAAAAGTTGACTGCATAACGATTAATACTTTACATGTTTTAACAATTTCATCTTGAAACCTACCCGAAGCTATCTTTAAACCCTTTGAAAGGCCCCGAAATCCCTCAGGAACCCCCATTGAGACCACTGGAGTCTTCTATTAATCTATCCTGAATCCCCTTAAAACTCTTTGAAACCTACCGATACGCCTTTAAAACTTCTGTAATCCCTTCCGAAGTCCGTTAATGCCCGTGCAATATTTGAAATCTCTCCTGAATCCCCTTCAAACCCCCTTGATATGTAATCAACCCCATGTTAACTTCTTGAACTTCTCTGAAAACACCAAAAACTCCTTTAATCGCCTAGAAACCCACCTGAGACTCCCAGAATCTTACCGTAAAAAATAAGGTCCAAATCAAAGGTTGAAACGTCCGAATGAAATAGTATCACCCCACTTATATTTTTTCCTGAAACTTTTTCTTTTAGTCCTTAACATCCTCGGTGGTACAGAGAGCCGAAAGGTTTGCGAAACGGCTTAACGATTAACATCGCATGGCTCACGGCCACGGAATCTACCTACCCCTCTGTACTCTCTGAAATATTCGTGAACTCTTCTGGAGCCCTACAAAGCCCCCTGAAACTCCCATAAAACCACATTGAACATCCTTCTAAAACTCCAAATGGCATCTCAGCTACCGCATTAAATTGATCACTCTCTCTCAGCTTAGAGGATTTAGTTCTGGTTCAGTACTATAGAATCCCCGTTGGATTCAAGCGGGAGGATGGGTCCACTCAGCTTGCTGTTGGTTAACCCACCATTAACTCTGTACTTAAAGCACGAATCGAGCGACCGTGGCAGATACGGAATCTCACTTATCGCCCTGGAAGTTCCTGATTACAGCATACTGGTATTGCATTGTAATTGGTATCTGAGACAGTACACACTTTGGTAACTATACACCGATGAGCTGGTAACGTCGGCATTCTATCCTCTTAGTAAGGTTGGATGAGCCTGACTTTAACCCGTTAAGACCCAAGGTGACTTACAATTCAAATCTTTTCATAAATTTGTTATCATAGGTCAAGTTCCAATAAAACAAGCATGTTTTGACAAATAAAATGGAAGTCTAAAGGTGTCTATTATTAGTGAAAGAGAAGACAGCTACTGTAGAAAAATAAGAAAATAACTGGTAACCGATGACATCATGGTTTACTAAAGATATCTAAGAACATCAAACCGCCTATTTCTCCCTATTTCACACACCCCACTCTGACACGCCGCATCATCCCGGCTAGAAGCTCGGCGGGACTCCCTGAAAAAATAATTGAAGAAATCCCGGGAGGAATGTCAAAAAAACGGGGGGTATCTTTAGAGGAGCCCCGGCAGGAACCCTGGCACGAATACCTTATAGAATCTTGCAAGATTCTCAAGATTCACATTAATCTTTGGAAGAATAAATGTTTGAATTCCTGGAGCAATCCTTGCAGGAACCTCTACGAAATCCCCGATGGTATCTTTGAAGGACCTCCAGCAGGAATCCCTAAAGGAATGTTGACTACAATATTTGAAAGAAACCTTCCCAGATTTTTCAAAACAATCCTGGTAGAAATTCCTGAAGGAATCGCGGGAGGGTTTACTGAAGGAATTCCAGGAGGCATATCTGGTCAAATCCTGAGAGGAATCTCAGCTGAAAGCTTGATAGCAATCTCTGAAATAACCACAGAAGAAATCCTGGGAGGAGTTGCTGCAATTCCGTAATAAATACCTGATGGAATCCTTAGAGGGATCATGACAGGAATGCCGGCTGGAAGCCGAGAAGGAATACCTGCAAGAACCATGGAAGATGTCTCAATAATCTAGGATTGCCTGAAAAGAATCTCGGCAAAAATATATATTTTTTCATATTTTTTTTCGGAAGGAATCACATTGGCAATCCCAGAAGAAATCTTCGAGGAAATTTCAGCACGAAACCTTGAAGGAATGCAGAAAAGAATAACCAACAGAAAGCTTTCAGGATTTTCCAAAGCAACCCCTGCAAAAATCCCTGAAGAGAACCCCGGAGCATCCGTACAGCAATTCCGGAAGCAATATCTGAAGGAATCCCGAGAAGATCCTCGAAAGGAATGCCTGAAGAAATCCCGAAAAGAATTCCTGAATGTATCTCGAAATATCCTCATCTCATCTAATCTCATCTTCATTCTTCACTCTACTCTCTAGTCTCTACCTTACTGTCTTCTTTCCCTCTATCCCAATATTCTATCCCACGCTCTAGCATAACATTCAACCCTACCATCTGACCTATCCTCTACCATAACCACTGCCTTATCCTTTACCATACCCTCTACTCTAACCCTTCACCATACTATATTGTGCTTAATCGTACCGTCTACCCTATTCTCTACTCTAACCCTTTCCTTACCCTCAACCCTACTCACCATCCTACCCTCTTCCCTATCGTCTACCCTATCCACTAACCTATCCTTCCACTCCACCCTCTCTACTATATCCTTCACTCAAATCCTCTACCCGACCGTCTGCTCCACCGTTTACCCTACCCAGTACCGTACCATCTACCCTGACCCTCTACCTCACACTCTACTCTTTTACTCATCAAGCTCAATCGATAGATACCCATATTACATGATATCATAGGGGGTTCCCAACCTTTTTGAGTTGGCGACCCCCTTTAAGAATTGTCAAAACATCCGCGGCCCAATGAAAATTTTTAGAAAAAAAATATGAATTAAATGAACGAAACCGAGTTTTTTTTGGGTACAGTGACGTAGCCAGAAATTTACTGTGGGAGGGATTTTTGACGATCAATGACACTCACATTTCGTAAAAATGATGTCATGAACATTCAATTTGAATCACAGCTGGAAAATAGCGGCGCAGCCGAAATTTTTTTTCTTCTGATGGCGTTTTATACTGAAAATTTGATCCTCAAATTGTGGCTTTTGGGGGTGACGGTATACAAAATTAAAAATTAATATAATTTGCCCAAAATAGAATACAAATTTAACATTTTTTTTGGTAACATCGCGGCCCCGCTAGACTGGCTTCACGGCCCCCCAGGGGGCCGCGGACCACCGGTTGGGAACCCGTGTCATAGCTCAAACTACCATTCCGTGGCCACCATCTTGGATTTCAAAATGGTGTCGGATATTCATTTTTGAGTTTTACTCACGAAGACCGATCGATAGATACCCATACAGCATCGTATCCGAAGCACAATACCGTTAAATAGCATACATTCTGGAGTTTTGGCCGCCATCTTGGAACCTAAGCCGCCATCTTGAATTCCAACACCCCTCTTAGGGGCTGTCCATAAACCACGTGGTCTTTTTTTTGGGACTTTTCAACCCCCCCCCCCCCCCCCTGAGTGGTCATTAGTCCATACAATTTTTTTTATTTGTCCATACAAAATGATCATTGGCCGAACCCCCCCCCCCCTCATGACCACGTGGTTTATGGACAGCCCCTTACCACCTCCACATCCTAAGGAATAAGTATGCCAAATTTAATTTTCATTTCCACATACATCGACTTTTGTATGTATTGATTAACAACTCTGCCGAAGAAATGAACTATAAATTCTTAACCATTGTCAAGATTCCAGGGAAATATTTTTTTCGCATTGGAAAAGAAACTCATAGATCGTGTCAATATGTAATCTTTCGCCATCTATTGAACCAGTCACCAACTATATTGTCTACTTTGAGCAAGGTATGGATGTGGAGAACATCTTTTCTGGAGAAAGTATTCTAAAATTTTGCATTATTCTGGAAATATTCACATCAAAATGACTGTTCTATTTATAGTAGGCTGGGCGTTCGGAGCATCTGTCCTAAAAATAAGACGCTGGGCGGATATGGGTTAAACGGTAGAGGGACTGATGTCGTTGCTGTCTTCCGTCCCACAAAACCATGGGAACCGTACGTTCCTGACCTGTACCCTGCTTAGGAAACTAACTGCGTGGAAGTAGGTACAGATGAACACTCAGGAGTGCTGATCCGTCTCTGAGCTCAGTCCCCATTAGGGCCTGTACCACCCTCGGGTGGCCTCTCTTCTTGTTTAGTAACCACCAAGATCATTGGCGACTACTGCATTGGCAGTAAGGGATAGTAGCTAAGAAGGACCCAACAGAAATGAGTACTAAATCACAAAACAACTCGAAAACGGAACGACAGAGGTAACGGCGTGGAACCCGTTCGTGCGAGGACTGGCGAGATCACCATTTCGAGGAAGTGGTAGGTGGTTCAACAAGATGAGCATGCAGCCGAGGAAGCGCATATGACTGGCGCGGAACTCACGCGGGCGCTGAACCGCGGCAGGAGCGGTCTATCAAAGGTGTTGGTAGTTGCCGAACAACTGAACGAGAAGCGTTCGCCAGAGGCGGGCGGAAAGTAGAAGAGGAAGAAAGGGGCTAGCGTAATCAACCATCGACTGTGTTCACCTGCAAGGGAAAGGGGGGGGGGCAATCCCCACGCCTTCAAAACTAAGGCGAATACATTAGAATAACCAGCCACAGAAATCCAATGTCGCGACTGTTCGTGTGACTAACATCTAGTTTGCCTCGCCCTTACAGCGTCAGTAGCGGTACTATAAGTGTCAAATAAATTTTGTTTACCAAAACAAAAGGTCCTCTTCAAGATGGGAACTTAAAAATAATCAATTATTACAATTAAGGTTATTAAAATAAATTAATAGGAAAACTGAGAACAGCGCCATTGGCGTTCTAGTGTATTTCTATTGCGAATACATAGGGCGAGGTGCTGGGGGCCACGCAAGGCAAAAATCGCTTCTCACAGCAGTCAAGTACAAGACACTGAAGACGACCTTACAGTTGAGGTCGAAATACGTATCTGTCAAAGGTTGCAAATTGTTAGTGGCAGTCTTGTTAGAGATCACAGTCATTGACACCTTTTCGTCGATATTCGGCTGCCTTTGTTTCCGACATTCGCAACACAAGCAATCAAACTACCGTACGAAATAAAAATGTCAAACGAATGCACTTGACCACGATTGCGGCTTCGGAAGACGGTTCGGCTTTTGTTATTCCTGTCTTCATCCACAATCAGAGCTGTGTTGGCCATATGTGTGTCGTATTCAATTCAACAAGCAAGAATAAACTAATATCACCATTCATAATCGGAATTGGCTGAAATCCATGGGAAAAACTAGAATTAGACAAATGTCATCGTGTCAGACGACATTGATTTGACCCTTGTTTATGTTTATTGATCTTCGTCCGACCGTTCGTGTTGCATGTAAGAGGTAACGGTAGCGCATGAACGTAACAAGGTAGTGAAAAATGTCGAATGTTTACAAGACTGGTTAGTGGAATTCAAAGGAACAGTACTTAACCCGATTATCTTTTTATTTAGTAAAAAGCATCCGGCGCACCAGGACTGGGGAGATGATGCTAGTGCTGAAGATAGAGGCGGCCAAGAAAAGCTCCTCCTACAAGGCATTAGAGAAAAAGCGCAGGTTAGAGCCCTGATGGCGGAGGTGACTCTCCAATGTAAAAACCTGATCAAGATCACTGACACAGAGGAGCTCGCAGTCGCACTTAAGCAGCAGTGCTAGGTAGATGTACGAAAAGCATCGATCCGCATGCGAAAGTATCCGGAAGGCACGCAGATCGCCACGATCAAGCTCCCTGTAGGGAAGGTGAGTAAGGCGATAACAGTCAGATCAGAGTAAGCTGATCTGTATGCCTGCTCAGCATCTACGAGCCGCCAGAGGCTAGCTTCAAGTGCTTCGAGCAACGACGCAAAACGTGGGCGTGTAAAGGCCATGACAGGAGGAAACTCTGCTGGAAGTGCACAATGAACGTCCACATCGACAGAGAGTGCAACCCGGCATAACACGACGGGCGGGCCTAAATGTCCAGGCACGCAAGGAGGTCGAACCAACCGACGATAATGCAGGTTACACAGCTAAACCGGAACCACTGTGCAAACGCACAACAGTTGCTGTGACAGTCAGTCACGGAGTCAAGTACAGAATTCGCCCTACTATTGGACCCATACCGCATCCTTCCCGATAACGGGAACTGGGTATTTTTTTTTCAAATTCGTTTATTTATTAGGTCCAAACGCCAAAAAGGCTTAACGGGGCCAAAATTCGCTACTTTCTCGAGAGAAATTACATTTCAATTAGAATCACAATCAATTATTTGTGACCCCTGAATTGCACACATTTTCTTCTTGTCTTCGCACCGCTTGGTTGACAACCGCCGCTTGTTGGTACCATCGTTGCTTTCGTATGGTGTAGATGAGCTGTCGTCTTTACCATCGTCATCGTTTTCAGCATCGGTATCATTGTTAGGCCGTTCGCAATGCTGTTTTATTTTGCATGGCGAGTTTTCAAAATTTTAAAACTCGCCATACAAAATAAAACAGCATTGCGAACGGTCTTGTGTTCTGCTCCGCGCGATCCGCAGGTACTCTTGTCGCCGGCGCACGTTTGCCCCCTGTTGGAAGCACGGCGATCGTTTGGGGAATCGTATCGAGAGAAGATGACAATAGAGATGATTTACTTTTTGGCATCGGCGGGAAATCAGCTTCATCAAATTTCGCCTTGCTTGGAGAAGATGTGGTTGTTGTTTGTTTGGCCTTGTTTTCGGATACTGTTCCATACGAATATTTTTGGTTAGGATGTGCTGTTTTCGAACAATACCTACAGGTTTTGATCTGGTTTGGATGCAAAGCCGTAGCGATCTGATTGTCGATCGTGATGTAAGATGGAATCGATTGTTTTAGTCTCATCTGTAAGACCCGCACTCCGTTGTAAACGCCGCCGAAATAGTTCTTCCAGCGCTCGTTTTGGATGGAAATAACGTCTCCAAACCTCATCATGAAATTGCCTACAGTATCATGAGGCATGGAAAAAGGAAGGTCGCAAACTCGGACGGTAACCGCCTCACTATCCACATAGACAGGGATCTTGTAAGGCTTGTCGTTGCAGATAAATGAACGTTGAACATTATGCGCTTTTTCATAGCGCTGCGCTATGTCGTTGCCTTTCATCTCTATATACACACAGTTCCGTGTATGGTGAAGCTGAATGCTATTGACGTCCACGAGGTTCAACTTAATTTCGTTGTCCAGAAAATGCTGGACGCTAACCACATCAGGCCGAATAGGAAGAACGTTAAAATCTACAACTAGTGTGTTTTTTCGAACACCACTCATTTTGCCGCGAGAAAAAGATACTATGAGCAAGGCTATGAGCAAAGGCTGTCAACTGGGAACTGGGTAGCGGATAACACCAAGCTAGCGGCGATCTGTACAACCGGTCGTTTTCCGGTCCAGGAAATAATTTCCACGTCACACGAGGGCTTTGCAATAACGAAGATCAACGGGGTGTACTACTGTAGTTGTTACGCCCCACACAGGTGGCCGATAGACCAGTTCTCGTCTATGGTGGATTCAATACCAAGCACACTAGTGGGATTGAGTTCCGTGGTCATGGGTAAAGACTTCAACGCCTAGGCGGTTGAGTGGAGTAGCCGCATGACTAACGCAAGAGGCTGGGCTCTACTCGAAGCTATGGTTAGACTGAACGTGGTAACACCGACGATCTATCCAGCGATGACCTAGTCGGAACTCTAAGCCGCGCATGTGACGCTGCAATTCAAAGGCAATCCCTACCCAGAAATGAACACAATCCGAAATACTAGTGGTGTCCAGAAATCGCAGAACTCCGTGCATACTGCCTAAGAGCTAGAAGGAGGATGCAAAAAGCACGCACGTAGAATGGAGCAAACTGAGACCTACAGGCGACTAAACTGTCACTGAACAAAGAGATTAAGGTGCGTAAGTGGGGGTGCTTCGAAAATCTCTACTAGGCAGACAACACGACCCCTTGGGGTTGATGCCTACAGAGTTGTCATCAAACAAAGGGTGTGTCAGCACCCCCAGAACGCTCCTCCGAGAAGCTGGAGAAAATCGTGGAAACGAACGTTGTTTCCACGCCACGATACAAGGCTATTGGCCCCAATCTCCTACGGCCAAACTGGTCGCCCCGGTGACAAATGACGAATTCATTGAAATAGCGAAGTCGCCTCAGTTGAACAAAGCTCCGGGTCCGGACGGTATCCCGAAAGTAGACATCAAGACCTGACAGATTCAGAATCGTTATGCAGATGTGCCTTGATGGAGGCGCATTTCCGGAGAGGTGGAAAAGGCAAAGATTGGTTCTACTGTTCAAACTCGGGAGGCCATTTGGCGACCAGTTGGCATACAGACCTATCTGACACGGATGATTCTGTCGAGGCTGATGGTCTATACCGAGTGATCAGGTTTTTGATCTCACGGATAACCAGTTTGGCTTCCGGGAGGGTAGATCGACGGTGAACGCTATTAGGACTGTAACCAAAAGCTACTTGAAATTCTCGTCGGCGATATTCTATTCTCTGCTTCCAAGTATTACATTTCATCTGACCAACATGGATTTTTCCCGGGTCGTTCCATTGACACAAATTTGGTTCAATTCACATCACACTGCTTGAGACACATTGAAGAGGGCTATCAAATTGATGCAGTCTACACCGATCTTAAATCAGCTTTCGATCGAGTTGATCACCTTATTCTAATATCTAAGATAGAACGATTAGGAGCTCCTCCGTTCTTCACCCGTTGGTTCGCATCTTACCTGAAAAATCGGTACCTGTCTGTCAAAATACGTGACGCACAATCGTATCGCTTCACAAACAACTCTGGTGTACCCCAAGGCAGTAACTTGGGTCCACTATTGTTCTCAATATTCTTCAATGATATTTGCTGCCTGCTACCACGTGGATACCGTTTAGTTTATGCTGATGATCTGAAGATATATCTTGTTATAAAGAAACGTGAAGATTGTGTTGAACTGCAGCGGATGGTTGACCTGTTCCAGGACTGGTGCCTTAAGAATCATATGACTTTAAGTGCAGAGAAATGTACAGTCATTTCATTCAACCGGAAAAAAACGCCAATAACATGGAATTACCAAATCTGTGGTACTCAGCTGTCACGTGCAACTGTCGTCAAGGACCTCGGAGTTCTTCTAGATGCTAATCTAACATTCCGGAATCATTATTCCAACATAATTGCGAGAGCCAACAGAAACTTGGGATTCATTATGCGAACAACAAGAGAATTTTCTGATCCTTTCAGCCTACGATCGCTCTATTATTCGCTGGTCCGTTCAACACTTGAGACAGCGTGTGCTGTGTGGAGTCCATACACGAATATCTGGATTTTGAGAATGGAAGCTATTCAGGCCAAATTCACAAGATATGCTCTGAGATTACTACCATGGAATGATATTGCTAACATACCGGGATACGAGATTCGTTGCCGTCTGCTTGGTATGGAAACGCTACGCTTTCGACCAAACTCATTCAGAGCATCATTTGTCGGTAAACTGTTATTGGGAATAACTGATGCACCGAACATTCTGGAAAAGCTGGATTTTTATGCACCATCAGTAAGCTTGCGTGTAAGAGACCCGCTGAGGCCTGAATTTCGGAGAACTGATTATGGACTCAACGAACCCATTACTGCGATGTGTCGCGAATTCAACAACGTGTATCATCTGTTCGACTTCTCTATCTCGATATCAACATTTAAAAGCCGACTTAAACAACTACCTTAACATGCGGAATATGTGTGAGCAGATAAGATTTACAATCAGGTGAGTATCTCTCCAATAGACCTAGCCCTGAAGAAAGTTGCTTCCTGAGTTTTTGTTTTTTTCTCGGCCTTCAATCAACACTACGAACGACAACTACACCTTTACTATGAGCTACAACAACCTTACGATGCAGAATTGGCTGATTAGTATTTTATTAGTTAAGTTATTTTTTAGACATATTTGACTATTGTTATATAATATGTGTTTTTTTTATATTCGATTGTATGTGATCTTTTATGTTATATTGTATTATGAAAAGATATGGGGTTTTTATGCCCTTGGGCTTTTCCCCATCTTAATCCTCATTAAGAGTAAAGTCAGATGAGGTATAAATAAATAAACAAATAAACAAATGAACAAAACGGCCAAAATAGCGCTCCAAAAGAAGCGAACAGGAATTCGCAATTGCGCATTCGTCATGCTGGACGTAAAAATGTTTTCAACAGCGTCAGATGGGCCACATTCGCCATACAACTAGCAGTCCCGGTTAGCCTATTCCAAATATTGGAGAGCTACTTTCAGAATAGGGTATTAATCTATGACACCGAGGAGAGTGAGAGGAGCTACAATATCACCACTGGGGTACCTCAGGGCTCCATGCTGGGCCCGGTACTATGGAATGCGGCGTATGAAGGGCTAGTGAGGCTCAAACTTCGACCGGGCGTAAATCTTGTCGGCTTTGCCGATGATATTACCCTCGTAGTATACGGTAACTCGATAGCGGAAGTGAAACTGACAGCAACGCACACAATTGGCATAGTGGACGACTGGATGATGTCAAGACAGTTGACACTCGCGCACCACAAAACAAACTGAAACGGTGGTGGTGGTAAACAACCGCAAGTCTAAACAACAAGCAGTGGTCACCACAGGCGGGTGCACGATCAACTCTAAGCGCTAACTCACGCAATTTGGGGTCTTACTTGACGATAAGCTGAAATTCGGAAGCCACGTAGAGTATGCCTGCAAAAGGGCAAGCATGGCGATAATGCCAATGTCAAAGTTAATGTCAAATAGCTCGGCAATAGTCTCGAGGAAGCAGTATGCGGTAACTGCCCTAATGCACATCGGCCTGTATGCGCATTAGGGTGGTAAGCGCATACCGCATGGACTCAAAGGACGCTGTATGCGTGCTAGCGGACATGATGCCCATAGCACTAGCGGTGGCTGCACTCTACGGCAACAGGTACTTAGCATCCGGAAGGAAGAAAGGCTGGAAGGATACGACGAGCGCGGCATGTTGTAAGAATGCCAGACAACAACTCTTGCAAGCTGGTGTTCACAAAAGATCCGGATGGTACAAGAAGACCTGGAAGGCAGCGTGCAAGATGGGCGGACCAGGTGCAGAACGATCTGGCAAATGTGGGACGCGACCGAGGATGAAGAACTGCAACTACGAACCAAGCTCGTCATCTTCATGAATCTTGCTCGAATTGCGTAGAAAAGGAGTTAACGACTGCCCTCCCTCTCGTTCTCTCAGGTTTATATACTTATATGTACTTAGTTAAACTGGCTATTTTCGATGAAACGTTCGATCAAACCCAGTCAGACTCTCAGATTTATCCCTGGTATGTAATAACCGACGAGCTGTATCTCCGATGACATTCCAATAAACATTTACCATCTGATTGTAAGTGTTATGCTAGATTTCGACCCATAATTTAATACTACAGAGGATAGCCAAATGATCGGGACAGGCAAAATTTTCACTTTTCAAAAAATGTTCAACTAGCTGTAACTTTTCTAAAAGTGCATCGAATATTCTCAAATTTTTACTGTAGGTTCATCAACTACTTGTATATCAGTGGTCCAATTTTGGAAAATTCGGGCTATTCTCCATGAAGTTATAAAGATTCTTGGAAAAGGTAAAATTATTCGATAGCCAACTTTAAGCTGTTATATCTCCGGATTCAATGAACCGAATTCAATGAAATTTTGACCATTTATGTCTTACATTATGAGCTATGAAAAACCGTTGACTTAACTTAAAAAATTTTAACACGGAAGAAAATAATAACGATTATATTATTTTTATAATAAAACGCCAAATTATCCAAAACTTCAACATCGTTTCAAAATTCAAGATGCAAATTATAGTTCATTTAATTTCCCTCTAATTGACTCATATATAAATGTGTTTTGAAAGAAAGTAACAACATAGCCGCCAATAAATTGGAAAAGCAACGGAATACATATTAAAAATAGACCAATTTGCTACAAAATCGTGAAGAAAATAAAATTGCTATAATTTTTTTCTCTTGTTAAAAATTTTACGTTAAGTCAAATGTTTTCCAGAGTTCATTATATAAGTCATGAATGGTCAAAATTTCATTGCATTCGGTTGATTAAATCCGGAGATATAACAGCTCAAAGTTGGCTATCAGATAATTTTACCTTTTCCAAGAATGTTTATAACTTCGTGGAAAATGGCCCGATCATTTTCAATTTTGGACCACTGATACACAACTAGTTGATTAACTTACAGTAAAAAATTTGAGAATTTTCGATGCACTTTTCGAAAAATTACAGCTAGTTGAACATTTTTTGAAAAGTGAAAATTATACCTGTCCCGATCATTTTGTCTATCCCCTGTACATTTAAGAGAACAGAAATCAGCCGCTGTTCCCCACAGCACATATATTAAATGTATTTCTGACACATTTCATCCACTGCCGCCACACATCAGATACCATGGATCCACGATTTCATCCTGATATCGATTACAAAGCTCATCATCCGTTTAGCTAAAATTACTTCCACTTTTCCAACTAAAGGTTTTACGAGGACGATGAACGAACGAAGTAACACCATCCCCCAACAACAACAGTGAGAACATAGCCGTCGTCGTCGCCGTTTCCAAAGCTCGTCTAAAATCGCAGCAATTGCATGGCGCTTTGTGCTACACGTAGAGTCCAAGCATAGATCGCTTTAAGCCCGTCGCCGGTCGTCTGCCGTCGTCATCATTATCAGACCAGCGGCGAACCGGTTCAAACGAAAGCGCTGAACAAGCTTAAAGGATTTAAGCATCACGTCAATGATGGTCGTCGTCGTCGTCGGTTCGTCCATCCGCCCTTCGTCGTTGTTTTCACTATCACACTGCTGTGCTGCGTGAACGGTGGGTCCGAGTCTCAGTTCCTGAGCTCGACCAGAGTGAAAACAACTTTACACCTCCCACCACTGACTGCAACGGGGCGACGACGACGCGCGGACTGGACCGAGATTGAAGTCTGAGCTTCAGTCGACGTAGTGTTGACTGGTGGGGTGGTAGTGCGCAACAATTTTCCACTACTGTAACCACTATCCACAGTTATGTAGTTTGGTGGGCGAGGACGAGTTGAGAGATGGGACGTGGGAATCGTCTTTTCTCGCGATGATGGTTGCGTCAGTGATCGACAGAGTGACTCAACAGATGAGGAGAGCTGAAGGAATTAACAGGGTTAGTCTAAGCGTCCTTCTGGTTGTCGAGGTGACCACCATCCACCATCGTGAGTTAACGATAACCTGTAAGCTCAGGTACTTCCTTAGGTATCTTTAGGAGTTCGAAAGATCAGTGCTTCTGCAAGCCTACGAAAACAATTTGAACTTGTACTGTCTGGAGTACAACGATCTTTAACAGAATATTTTGGCCATATCGCAGCACAGTTTGACAGGCAGGACAGGTTGCAGATAGACTTCAGCTGGCTGTATACTGAAGCGCTAATAAGGCTCGAGCAGCTATCCGTCAGCCAGTTTTTTTTTTTTTTTTTCTTTTTATCTAGTTCATTTATTTGGGGCTCAATCGCGTATAACGCATTAACCCCATTGAGATGTATAACTTGACCCCATTGATATGTCGAGACGACTTTCTTTGCCGTTAGATGCAATACGTGTCCCTTCACCTGTATTTAAAATGTTCAAATTGAAATCGTCGCACAAATCATAGAAAATGACCGCTCTATTATCGTCATATGGTTCGCCCCACCCTGTACCATGTGCGTTCATATCACCCAGAATTAAAACTGGGTGTGATAGTGCAGAAACCGCATTCCAAAGATGACGGCGGTTAATTGAAATTCTTGTAGGAATGTAAACGGAAGCTACGCAAAGTTCTTTACTCTTTACCCTTTACGTTTATTTGGAAAGCGACGATTTCTACGCCAGGATGAGTCGCGATTGGAATTCTATAAAATGAGAATGTCTTTTTGATCCCCAAAAGAATGTCTTTTTGATCCCCCATAATGGTCATCTCGATCCTGGCGAATATTGTTTTTTTTTTTATTTATTTTTTTATTATCTTTATTAACCTTCACATACCCGACCCCCGACAACTCATTTTCAAAATGCTGGCATTTCGTCAATTTTCATCCGATTTTTTTGAAGTCGCCCTCAATCGATCATAAATTGTTAAAAGTTTATTACACTCAAATGGCCATGCAATATCCCGCACCATTCTGGAAATATTTCGGATTGTACTGGGGTCAGGGGGTGGGGGAGGTGTCTGTTTTGCCAAATGACTAAAAGTGATTATTTCGTGTGTTGTTGTGTTTGAGAGGCCCCCGCGGAACCTGTTTCAGGTGCTCCGGAGCGGGCATATCAGTTGCTACATAGTTCAGTTATTTTTTTTTGCCCCATTCTCTCGAAATCATTAAGTTTGATACGTCGCACGGCATGTTTTGGTTACAATCCAGAAATGTCCCCTATGTTACCCCCGTGGAACCTATGCTAGATGCTCCGGTGTGGCCTGGCCATATTAGTTGGTACATACTTCAGGGTATCGTTTCTGACTCAGTCATTCGAAATCATGAAGTTTGATATGTCGCACGACATGTTTTGGATGAAAACCAGAAGTGTTCCCAATGAGGCCCCCGCGGAACCTGTCACGGTGATCCAGATGCGTCAACTTGTTCAAATCTGATTATCGCAGTTGTATTTTATTGTTCGCAATGAAAATTTCGCTAAAAATCGATGGTTCAAACACAATAACACACGAAATAATCATTTTTAGCCATTTCGGCACCCTCCCTGACTCCAGTATAATCTGGAATATCTCCGGAGTGGTTCTGGATATTGCATGGCCACTTGGGTGTAATAAACTTGCAACAATTTATGATCGATTGAGGGCGACTTCAAAAAAGTCGGATGAAAATTGTCGAAATGCCAGCATTAGATGTTGGGGGTCGGGTATGTGAAGGTTAAAGAGACTTTTAGCCCGTGTGGCGAATATTGTTGAAATCGTGGAAGTTGAGTTCATCTTCAGAAGAAAGCCATGTTTCACAAAGGGAAAATATATCACAGTCAGAGTTGTGAATCAAAAACATAAACAGGTCTAATTTAGGTTTTAGACTATGACAGTTCCACTGTAACACAGTGATCATATCTTGTACCTTTTTTTTCTTTTTTTTTCCCTGTAGGGGTACACAACCACTGCGACCATTAATTGATCTATTGAGGTAAGACCCAGTTCTTGTACCTTACTTGATGAATTATCCATCGAAAGATATGATCGCAGCAAGGAGGAGCCATGATTGTGTCAGATTCCGAAGATATTCTTCTACTGTAGGTATAAACATATCAATAATGGTTCTAAATGTTTCTGGAAAACTGAGGGCATCATATAAGCGATCCACGAGAACCCTAAAAGTAAACAGTCCTCGCTTGGGTCTAGGAGGCTTGCTTGAACTACGAGGATCTTTAGTAGTTTTTTTCTTGCTATTTCGTCGAATATTTCTCATTTAAGTGTATTTAACAGGTGGAGACGGGGGTGACAGGTTCTTGCTACAACATGGATCTGAATCTAAAGGAACCTGATTTTTCGGAGTTTTTAAATTAACCCGGCCTCCTTTGACATTAGGCAAACTTATGAGGGAAGACTTCAAAAAGACCTTTCGGCGCAATCCCGGGACAGATGATGACTTCCTTTTTTCCGGTGCATGTACCTCCGAAAAAGATCCATACTAATCAGTTTCGCCATCGAAGAAGACAACTCCTGATAGGGATTTTCAACTGGGACAGCTGATTCAGACACGGAATCTGGTGTTTTAAAAGATTTCACCATCTCCGCATAGGTCTGCTTGGGTGCCTTACAATAGAGCGACTCTCATTTCGAATGCGTCTTTTGTAAGCCGGGCAAACTTGCAAGTCGTGTGGATCTCCGCCACAGTAGCTACATTTTTCCGCTTCCTGTGTGCAAAAGTCCTCTAAATGAGCCTGGTTGCATTTGCCACAACGGGGCTTGTTGTCGCAAAAGGTATCACTGTGACCAAACTGCTTGCATTTGGTACAAATAAAAACCTTCGGCCTAAACAGATGAACTGGGTGAAAACCACCATCGATTACAACAAATTCAGGGAGGACGGAACCTGGATAAGTCATTCGAGAAAACGCTGAAGACGAGTACACCTTTTCATTTCCTTCCATGAAAGCCTTAGATAAGCGTTTACAGTCTAGGATAGCCACATCGGGGATTGACCTATTTTTGAAACGACCAAAGCCGGTCTTAATGTCCTCACATGTCAGAGTTTCGTCGAGGATCTTCCCCTCAACCTCCACTTCTCGTGCTGGCACATAGACCGCGTATTCAACAGTACACGCTTCGTGTTGAGCAATTTCATTTGCTGCTTTGTAGCTAGGTGCGGTGGATACTTCCACTTGATGAACAACGGTCCCAGGATACTTACGCATCAGCTGTCGAGAAATCGAAAGCATATTCAATGGTTTGCATTTGCGCCGGAAATAGACAACCCAAGGCCCAGGCGAAAATGGATGATAAATCCGCGTACGAGCAATGATATCATTGGGAGGCGCTTCACCTCCAATTGAAACGTTGATGTGGGAAAAGTCTTCCGCCGATATGAAAACAAGAAAAAAAATAACAGAAAAGGAAAGAAAAAAAGAATTTACCTACCGCACTCTGTACGGTCCCTAAATACTAGCAAAAATTATATTTATTTATGCTCACGTGTATTCAACAAAAAAAAACAAGGAAAGTTTTATCCGACAACAATTTCCAATCTTACCCTAATACTTTGAGTCAGAAAAAAAAAACAACTTTTTTAATAACAGATCGGGGAAGCGGAGGCAATTGAATGCGAGTATAATAGAAATTTGCTACTAAGCCGTAAACTGCTGCAGCTGAGCCGTAGGTAGCAAGCACACGTCTGCTGCTTTGTTGATGCCGGCCGTGGATATCGAATCGATCACCGATGACGTTGTTGGTGGCGATTTTTCGGATGGTGGTACGATACCTGGTGGATCTTGTCCACGCTTTTTCCACCTAAGCACTTTGATGCACAATAAACCCGGGCAGTGTTGGGAATACTCCTTGGGAAAAGTTATACTCACTTGCTTCTATCTCAGTCCAGAAGCATGCTATCAAAAAATGATGTTTGAAGGACTTTTAGATTGTAGTTTAATCTAAAAGTTTGCCGAATAAAGTAAAGGTCGCAGACGCATACCAAAGTTTTGAGAGAGCTGTGAGTACAACGTGAGTATAAATTACATGAATTTTACTCACCTCGTACTCACAGCTCTCTCAAAACTTTGGTATGCGTCTGCGACTTTCACTTTATTCTGCAAACTTTCAGATTAAACTACAAACTAAAAGCCCTTCAAACATAATTTTTTGATAGCATGCTTCTGGACTGAGATAAAAGCAAGTGAGTATCACTCTTGCAAGTGAGTATTCCCAACACTGAACCCGGGTAGAGGTCAAATACTGACGATCAAAACATGATATTGGTTTGATTGATATAAGAGATAAAAGATCTGAAAATAATATCTGAAAAATGTTCCTGGGACATCTGAACAATTTTAAAATTTGATATTTCAAGATCATACGAATAGCTCGCTGCTATTGGTTAGATCTTACAAAATCTAAATATGATTTGATGATGATGTTCCAGGAGTATTTTTTTGATTTTATTTTTAGATCTTTTATCTCTTATGTCAATCAAACCCATATCACTTTTTGATCTCCATATCAAAATATGCTATTATTGAGCTCTTTTCCTCTACTCGGGAATAAACACGCGAAAACTTTTGTGTCAAAGCAAAGCAAAGCAAAGATAGCCGTACATATCGTAGTTGCTACTCCGTGATTGACCAGAACAATCGAAGTTGCTCAGAGATCCAATTAATGGTGCCATTGTTACTAGAAACCGTGGAATCCACAGCATCCCCACAGTTGTCTCTGGAAAGAGTATTTGTTAGTATGGTAGGGTAAGGCGCGAATCTTGGAGCCACCTTTGGTAGGTGATGTGATCCACTAGTTATATGAAAATACACGACACGGTCTTCATCCCGATTATGTTTTATTTGGTCGCGATAGTAACGATCGTTCAATATTAAACGCGTCACCGCATAGATCGTTTACACAACCGTGAAAACCGACTTTCCCACGAAAACTATCGCGCTTCTGATTCTGTATTCAATATTCGCGATCCCATCTCCCTACCGAGAAAACCGACCGACTGACGAAAATAGTATACGATGAATATACTTTCAAGCTTAGATAGCCATTTTCGAATTATGTATTTTACTAAAAGTATTTCCATGTGTTATCTGTGATTGACAGCCGTTGAGGTAATTAAGCCAATTATTTTTGATTTGTTCAATGATTATTGTGAATTGCAATTATTTTCTTCTAGCATTTTATTGCTTCAATATTGGGCCAGCACCAGAGCTGGCTACAAGATTAATTTGCAGATATTACAGACTCCAGGAGTCCTCACGAAAAAGCATTGGCGAAATTACCCCAACTCCTTCTAGGATGTATTGCTGTGTGCATTCAAAATGCAAATATCAAATGCGGGAGCACCAAATGCGGTAAGATTTTCTAACAAGTAACCCGATGTCAGTGGGAGCTTTCGAATCCTAGGTTGGCGGTGATATTGGCTATGGTTGCTACGTTGCCTTTGGTAACATGTGTTACCGCGTTTGAAACGCATTTGGGCACCGTTTGCATCTCGAACGCACACAGCAATAAAGAAAAAAATCGGAATGATCTCACCCAGTACCATGTCGTCGAATGACCGCAACCACTCCTTGACTGCTTCAATTTTCTGCAATACTGTTGGCTACCAAGTGTGCATCCATTTTTATCACTTCACAAGGAAGGACAACGCGCACCTGCACACGTCACTTTCGTTTTTTTTTTTCACCGAACAATGCCACCCGATCGAGATCCACATCGCAACTGCCCAAGAACACGCGGCTCTTTCACTTTTTCCTCTGAAAACTTTTGAGTTGATCAAAAACGCACGCGGGCGGTGGGGCAAAAAGATCTTTATTTAATTACAACAAGTGCCGTGTGGAGAGATCGGGAACCTGTCGACCGACTCGTTGAAGCGCACAACAAGGAATGTAGGCGATGTGTAGGTGAATGCTATAAGCCACAAGGCTGCACAAACCCTTCCAAGTGTACGAAAACCGCGAACAGCAAAAACCCGACGGGAGGCCCAAGGTGTCTGGGCTTCATAAGAGCCTCAGATGACAAGTAACAGCACCACTATAGCGCACTGTAAGTGTTGTTTGGGGCTCCGCAGTGCCTCAAACGGAGAATTTCTTTCTCGCAAGAAAGAAAACACACGGGAAGTACTTTTCACAAAGCACTTTATTCAACTTAACTTTGCGTTGTTGAAGCCACGCAAACGCTTGTACACTTCGATTACACTTCACTACTTCTTGACCGTTTTCCGGGTCAAATGATACTATTCCTCATCATCAGGAGACGTCCGTCTCAGAAGAACATTACAACTCATCCAGTCTAGAGCCGCTGGCAATCTCTGAGACGTCCAAGGACGAACCGAACAACGTTTACAGGGAACACGATAGGTCGTCCTGTACGAAGGAACCGCGTCACACAACGAGATGTGGCGTACCATGCAGTAAATATCGACAAGGCGTGGATTGGAAGCGGACTTCCCTCCGGACAGAGTTGACACCGACGAAGCAATCCAGCCAGTCCTGTATGCCGCTATCGAGTGGCACTGCGATACCCGTCCAGGAAATCCAACCAGTCAGCGAGGATTGGAGACCTTCTGGAAGAACGCCATGGATTCACCACCAATCGCAGTGTGGTTGCAAGAAGCTCTTCAGCGCACAAACAGTTTGATTTGACCCGGAAAACGGTCAAGTAGTGATAAGTGTAATTCGAAGTGTACAAGCGTTCGCGTGGCTTCGACAACGCAAAGTTTGAAGTAGAATAAAGTGCTTTAGTGTAAAGTACTTTCTGTGCGTTTTTCTTTCTTGCGAGGAAGAAAATCCCAGTTTGAGGCACTGTGCTGCCCCAAACAGTAAGTCCTCTGAAAAGTGATCCTTAACTGGATACAGAAGAAGGCTGCCACAACTCTCCGACGGCAACAAGCAGCATTCCGTGCCAGATGATCCTGTGTGGAACAGAAACATATTGTCACGCTCCATATCATCTTGGAGCAAATCAATCAAGTCGGTGTCTTGAACGACCCCATCCGCTTTGTCGCTTGACTAAGACAAGGATGTATACTATCACCGCTACAGTTGCTTATGGTAATCGTGATAGGTGCGATTGATCGTGAACCAAATAGTGGGTTGCTGAGGCAATGCATAGGATGGAGCACCAGCATGGCTTAGAACTGGCTGAAGACGTTGTTCTCATAGCTCAATTGCGCTCTGATATGCAGCATAAGTTCGATGATCTTGCCAATCGCTCCTCGGCGGCAGGTCTTACCATAAACGCCAACGTCAACAAGACCAAATCGTTGGATGTAAACAGCTGGGAGGTTTGATCCAGCACGGAAGCTGGGCAAGCAGTGGAGAATGTTGAAAGCTTCCAACATCTTGGTAGCCAAATTGCGGTCGATGGCGACTGAGAATAGTACTACTTACTCCAATTCAAGGTGGAAGCGACCCGTGCCGAGGAATGAGTGATCGAGGAAGTGATAAAGATGCTTGATCGCTAACGGAGCCTGTGGGGTACCTTGGCACCACCCCCACAACATTTCGTCCCTTACCGCGTTAATGCAGGGCTCTGGCGTGGTGGACCTCTTTTCCCGTGCTACTCGTGGGATTAAGCATGAAAACTCAAATAACAATCAACTAATCTCTTCCGTTAAGGAGAATCGAGGAGGTGGGAGCGGGAAGCTGCACATGCAGCTCCAGCGTGGGAGCTCCGATTCATTCCAAGGCAAGCCAGCCGATGGAGATACTGGAACTGGACGGAGCGTGGTTGATGATGGCCATCAACCAATCGAGAGAAGGACTGCCCGCGATCGAAGTGGCTGAGCAGCAGCTTGGTAAGATCATCGACTTTGGGTCCTCGAAGTCCACCATCGGAAGTCGGATGGACGATGCCAAGCAGGATCACGTAAGACTCGTGAAGACTGCAGCAGTGGCAGAACCGATGAAAGTAAAGGTTACGAAGTTTACACAGAGTGAGACCTTCGCTTTCGCAGGAAGTCCAAATGGTGTGGCGGATGCGACTACTCGAGGTAAGCACACGCAGAAGCGGGTGAGGCAGCCCTCAGGTGAGGAGCTTTCTGGCGGTGCCGCAAGGCCAGGCGTATACTTATCCCGATGGTTGGCAGTAACGCCGGCAAGTCGGACCCCAGCCAGACATCCCGGAAAGCTGGGAAGCGTGGTCCTGAAAAGGCTGGCCCATCTGGGATGGAAGGGAATAAAGGGTTGCGACCGTTGTTAGGCCTTCAGCAACCACAGAGTAGAGTGAACCAAGGGGACCCTCCCTTGAACTAAAGTAGAGCAAAAGATTAAAAAGTCGAAGCCACAGATATAAGTAGCAAGGGACGTCAAACCAAGGCGTTAAAGAGTAGGTGCAAAGCGCGAGAAAGGGGACGCGTTGTCATCAAGACAGAACATTCAAAGTACTCGGACGGTCTGGGAGCCGACGTGCGCAGTATTAGACGTACTGGTACGGGCGAAATGATCCTGGAGCTGGAGCGCGGTAAGTAACGCAAGGGAGCCGCATACGGGAGGTTGGTGGAAGAGGTCCTTGGCGAAAGAGTAGAGGTGAGGGCTCTCACACAAGATGCGACTCTGAAGGTGAAAGACCAAGACGAGGTCATCGAAGTGGGAAAACTCGTCACGGTCCTGCTGCAGCAGGAGGACGCCACAGCCGTTAGGCTACGGAAGGGGCCGGCAGGGACACAGATAGCTTTGGTTCAGCTACCCGTGGCGGATGTCAAAAAGTCCGTTAAAGTAGGAAGAATAAAGGTTGGCTGGTGTGTATGTCACCTGACGTTCCACGAGCCACCGCAGGTTTGCTTTAGGTGTCTGGAACCAACACACAAGTCATGGAACTGCAAAGGCCCTGACAGGCGCAAACTGTGCAGGAAATGCGGCGCTGAAGGCCATAAAGCACAAGGCTGCACAAGTCTACCCAATTACCTGGTCTGTAACGGGTGGTCCAAAGTGCCCGGCCTTCAAGAAAGCCGCAGTGAACAAATCACAGTTCAGGTAACGCAGCTGAACCTGAACCACTGTGATGCAGCTCAGCAACTGCTTTGTCTGGTGGTTTTTGTGTGGAGGATGGATATCGTCATCATAGCGGTCCACCATCCGAGAATTCGAAGGCAACGGCAATTGGGTCACGGTTGGGTCCAGAAAATGGCGGCAATATGGACGACGTATAAATACCCCATCCAGGAGTTGATGTCTACTGCCTATGAGGGCTTCGTGTTACCTTCTCTGTGCACGGGCTTGCTGGACCGTATGACGACCGTGCTAACAGGGTGAAGGTCGGTGGTAATAGCGGGTGACTTAAATGCCTGGGCCGTGGAATGGAGAAGTCATTTCACGAACTAGCGGGGTCCGATCCTGCTAGAGACACTGGCCATACTAGATGTCGACTTGGCTAATGTCGGTGCCAAGAATACCTTTAGTCGAAACGGTGCGGAGTAGATAATTGACGTTACTTTTAGAAATCCTTGCCTTAAAAGTAACTCGATCTGGCGAGTTGACGATAGCTACGCACACAGCGATCACCTGGCGGTTCGCTATAGTATCGACTACAACAACAGCAGGCAGCGGGTAGAGGAAGAGGCGGCCAGGCCAAGGCCAAGCCCTCGCAGGTGGAAGACATCATACTTCGAAGAAGGGGTATTTAGGGAGGCGCTCCGCCGTGAGTGAAACTTAATCGGTTTAGACGGCGACGAGCTGGTAGCGGTGCTCTCACGTGCGTGTGATGCGACCATGCCTAGGCGAGTCCACCCTACAAATGGGAGGCCACCGACTGGTGGACCGACGCGATTGCGGACCTGCGACGCGCCTGCCTACGGGCTAGGCGACGAATGCAGCGAGCACGATCAGAGGAAGAGCGAAACGAACGGCGGGTGGTGTTCGCCGCTGCAAAATTCGCGCTTAAGACCGAGATAAGAGCAAGCAAAAAGGCCTGCTTTGAGGGTCTCTGTCAGAGTGCTAATGCGAACCCGTGGGGTGATGCCTACAGGATCGTTATGGCCAAGACGAGAGGTGTGATGGCTTCTACAGAACAATCTCCAGAGATGTTGGAGGGGATCATCGAGGGGCTTTTTCCGTGTCATGATCCTAGTCCTTGGCCTCCTTTCGTAGGACAACCGAGGACTGAGGGGATGAGGAGAAGGTCACCGATGTGGAACTTGCGGGAATAGCAAAGTCCTTTAGCGTAGGTAAGACCCCAGGTGCGGATGGAGTTCCAAACCTGGCCTAAAAAGTAGTATTGCAGAGGCTCCCGAAAATTGCCTGGTCTGCTATGCAGAAATGCCTGGACGACGGAGTTTTTCCAGATGTTTGGATGAGGTAGAGCTTGGTTCTATGGCCATAGGCGGGGAAACCACCAGAAGACCCGTCGGCATTTTGACCAATATGCTTGATCGGCACTGCGGGGAAGGTGCTCGAACAGATGATCCTCAATAGAATGTTGAGGCACATCGAGCGTGTAAATGGTCTCTCGAGCAGCCAGTTCGGCTTCCGGAAGGGAAGGTCGGTCGTAGACGCTATCCTGTCAGTTTAAAAAACCGCCGAGATAGCGTTCCAGCGTAAGAGTAGCAGGATTCGCTACTACTGTGCGGTAGTGTCTCTGGATATAAGGAACGCGTTCAATAGCGCCAGATGACCGGCTATTGCCGATGGGCTCCTGCGTCTGGGGATACCTGGATATATGTTCAAGATTATCGGAAGTTACTTCCAGAATCGAGTACTAGTTTACGACACAGAGGTGTGTCGGAAGTGCTGTCACATAACCTCAGGAGTCCCACAAAGTTCCATTCTGGTCATGTGGGTTCTTCTGAATGTCTGGTTTTGCTGGGTTAGAGGAAATGGCTGAACACGTTTTGTTCGTGTACACAACTCCGGACAATCTTGTCCAGAAGATGTTAAAAGTGAGTTTGGCTGGATTGCCTTTTCAACAGCTATCACCTACATCGTCTTGGAGCTACAGAGGAGCGCGTGGACTCGGAGAATGGCTAGTCTTACTTTTGTTGTAGATGACAGTCGTTGACCCCACACTACCTTGGCTTACCTAGACCCGCGTAGACTCGTAGGGTGGCTGGGTCAGACGCAACTAAAAAGTCGTCTTAGGGTTCGGAGTCATCTACGCTGGTCATACCTCATAAGGGTCGAACTCGACCCTTCTGACAAATAGTTAGCCTTGTCAAAGACTTCATGGGTCATGTCATGGTATGTAGCTGTCGTGGCGTCAGCCAATTAGGTTGGGCTTGAGCCCGTGGCATGAAAAACGCCCCACGGAAAGATTTATTGCAGAAATAGTCCCTGAGTCTGCAAGTCCTTCTGCAGTGTAAACGGATAGGGCCTTATCACCAAAAAAATCCCCAGTGAGCTGTCTATCACAGCTCGTATCTTTTACAAATGATGTATGACATTCATGCAAATTCACATGCATCTAACTTCGCTCACTGCCTTTGGTCAGTCGCAGTCATTTGGAATTTCAAAGCCAGTTACAGTGAAAAGGAACGTCCAACGGCATGCGAGAAGAAGAGCTTTTTTTCCTCCAATCTTCCTTCAACTCTGAAGAGACGTATTTAACTTGGTAATGACTAAAAGCTTAAAGCCGATTATATTAAATGCTGCTTGCTAGTTAGACAATTACCGAGAACTCTCCTAGCACATCATCCTTTGTATCCCTCAGCACAGTCTGAGTCTTGTTGACAGAAAAACAAGAATAGTTTCATCCATCCTATCTCCGCATCATCATCATGCAGCCAACATAAGTCACTGGAAAATGCATCGCTTAATTTGTTATTCATGGGTTCAACTGTAAATTCTCAATATTGAATGTTGGTCCAATCGATTCCGGGAAATGCACACCACTGACTGCTCACTCATGCTCAGCTAGGGGTTGCAAGTCAGTCGTCTTCGACACTGCAGTTGTTCGAAAACTATGCTGCTGGAACAATGCTGCATTAGATCGGTCGAGTAGTCTATTCTCTTCTTCGACATATGTATATATGGGAAAAGTGCCGGTGGGTAGCCAAAGCGATGTAAATTTTCTTGTTCCTTGCTAAACGATTACAAGCACAATAAATTGTGACGATGGTTGCTGGTACGTACAAAGTCAAACCATGTGTCTCATATCGACACCGGTTTGTTCGTAGCAGTGTCCCATCCCGAAGACCATTACAACTTAAATGTTCTGTTCATCCAGCGAACGATAGTGGTGATGAATCAATTTGGTCGTAAGTCGATTATCGAGGGATAAAGTCAGCGCTTGGTGAAGCGACCCGGATGAATTGGGATGTTCGGGTTCGAAAGTAGAAAACACCCTCGGGGTGTGTTGGTGTCGTTTGTTCAAAGTTGGATTTATGCGCTGTTATTCCAAATGCAAACAGTCGTTTTCTATGGCTGTAGTGAAGAAAAGTTAATATGTATGACTTTTAAAATTGGGAGTTCTAATAAGTTCCACCAAAGCTCTTTAAAAAGAATTAAATACTTACACAGACTACATTTTTGGAATCTATTTCTTTCATATCCATGGATTGAAAAATGGTGAGTCAACAAACAAATTGAAAGGAGCGTCCGACGTAGCTCTTGTTTAAGATCAGGTCCTCACCAGTTCCTACTTCATGCTTCCACAGGTCAGTCGATGATAAAGCCAGCCAGCTTTACGTCCCGATTGTCACCAAGAAGGTGCGTTTGAGAGAGCTTTTGTCTTGACCAGCGCCTGAGTACAAAATAATATATCACGTCAGCTATATCAAAGGTGACAGCCCCATCAGCGTGATATAGATAGCACAATTCCTATCCAGTTATCCTCGAAGAAATTCCAGCAAAAATCACAGAACAAGCTTATGGACAAACCCTTCGATAAATTCCTAGTGAAATCCGTTGAACAATTTAAAAAAAAACCCTAGGGAAACTTTTAGATTGATTTTTGGAGAAATTTCTTAAAAGAGCCCTAAACAATTCTTAAAAATAAGTCCGGGAGGAATCTTTGAAAAAAAAAACAAGTTTTAAGGAATATACCGAGATTTTCATAGTGGAACTATTGGATGAATCACTGAAGAAATCGTTGGAGAAATCCCTTGTGAAACCCGCAGAAGTATTGTAATGGAAGTTCTTGAAAAAAAAACATCTGAAGATTCCGGAAGCGTTCTTAGAAACAAATCCTGGAGGAATACTTGGAACAGCTCTAGAGGAATCTTCAAAGCAATTTCTGGGGGACCAACAGAGAAAATTCTGAAGAAATCTTAAAAAAAATCCTGGAGGAAGCCCCTGAAAAAAATGCCAGGACAAAATTCATATTGGAGAATTACTGGAGAAAACGTTGGAAAAATTCCTTGAAAAAATCGTGATGGAATCCAAGCAGGTATGCCGAGAGGATTCTTTATAGAAACAAATCCTAAAGGAATCCATGTAGTAATTCCTTAAGGCTAAGGGTCCTAAAAGGATTCAAGGAACAACTCCTGGAGAAATCATTGAAAACATCGGGGAAATTCCTAGAGAAATGACCACCACGATTGATGGAGGAATCTAATGCCTTTGAATGGAGACGGACCAGTCTCGGGCTGAAGGTCTTGATAGTAAATGTATAAAAAAAAGTTAAACTATTCAAAAGCTTTTTACATTGATTTCTGGAAGAAACTAAACTCAAGTTTCTGGAAAAGTAAGTACAGGAATTAAGAAATCGTAGTAGAAACTCCTGGAAAAAAATCCTTAAAAGAATCCCAAGAAATAATTCTTGAAAAAAAAAAATCCTCGGAAAAAGGGGTCCGAGGAAAAAATTGAGAAAGAAATCTAGAAGAATCACCACAATTTTATTGATAATGTTCGTGAGAATTTCAGGAAGAAGCTTTGGAATAATTCCTGAAAACAGTCCTAAAATGGATGCTACATGAATCCTAGAGAAATAATTTAAAAAATCGGAGGAACTTCTAAAGGAATCATAACTATTGGGAGGACCCTTGGAATGATATTAGAGGAAATTCGAGGAGGAAACATAAAAGAAGAAAGCTACCCGAGGTAATGGAATCTTCAATGCAATTCCTAAAATAATCTCCAAAAAACAGGAATTCCTGGAATTTTCAAAACTAGTCCTCAAGAGACTCCCTGGAGATGTTCTTGTAGCATATCTTGCACAAATCCTCGTTAAGATATCTAGAGGAATATTTCAAAGAGCTCACGGAGACATTTTTGGATGAACCCCTGGGCGGAATTCGTGAATGGATTACTTTAAAAATCCTAGGAGGAATACTCACACCCTCCTAAATAAGATCTCTTTATTATTTTGCATAATTTCTTAAGAAATCCTCGTAGTAACTCCTGGAGAAACTTTTAGAGGTGTTGCTTGAGAAATTTTCGAAAGAATCTTTGGCGGAACATTTGAAAAAAAAAAATCCTGTGTAGAGCATTTCCAGCCCAAAACAGGTAAAAATTTGTCATTTTTGACATTTTGTCATTTTTTGTTTATGTGTGATTTCGTTCATGCGCTGGATTTTATGAATCATTTACTTTTGTATCAACACAAACAAATATTTCATCACCTAAGTTTTGAAAAAAGGAGTATGAAAAAAAAAACTTATTTTTCTCTCAAAAAAAAAAACTAGAAAACGGTTTGTTGGAGTAAAATGATGTCTTCGTAGATCTTTGAGGATATTTGACACTTTGAGGATATTTTGCGCATTTTCAGACCATGTATGTCAAAAATATAGGTAAAAAATTGTGTATATTTTTTCGTTGGAGCTTATATGATAAATCCATTTTTGATACAAAAAAAAAAACTAAGAAATTGTTTTTGTTTCATTGTTTAAATTCGAAGTTCTTGCTCCTGGACATTTGAGGGGGGGCCAAGGGGGTTTCCTGAAAGTTCCTAGAAACCCCAAAGGGGGTTCCAAGGGGCTCCAGAGGCGTTTTAAGGGATTGTTTCAGGGGATTTGAGGAGCCTTTAAAGGGCTATATGTCAAGATTTGTTAGCATTTGAATGGGATTACAGGGAATTCAGGGGTATTTCAATAGTATTAAGGGGATTTCAGGGACGTTTCAAGGGGATTTTAGAGCTATTCAAGGGATCTCAGCAGCCATTGAAGGGCGTTGCAAGAGGTTTGAGGAGTATTTTAATGTATTTCAGAGTAATTTCAGAGTTTCAGGAACATTGTGAGAGCGTTCCTAGAGGTTTTCAGTCGTTTGATAGCATTTCAGGGACGTTTGAAGGGATTTTCAGATGCATTTCTGGGAGTTTATGAACCCTATTACAGGCGTCCAAAGGGTTTCAGAGGCATTTCAAATTGATGATGATAATTTCAAGGGCGTTTCAATAAAATCACGGAGGTTTCAAGGGCGTTTCGAGGCATTTTATGGCAGGGTCATATCAGGGGGTTTCAAAACACCTTTCAATCAAAAGTTATTTCAGGGGCATTTCAAAAGATATGTGATGGGGTTTCTAAAAGTATTCTGAAACTTCCTGAAACGCCTCCAAGATCCCCCTAAAACCCCCTCGAAACCCATGTAACGCATCTGCGAAGCTCCGAAACCCACCAAAACTCCTCCGTAACACTTCCGTAACGCCACTGAATCCCACCGAAAATGCTCTGAGACTTTCTGAAATGCCTCTAAAATCTCCCTTAAGCCACTCAGACCCCATGTAACGCACCTGAAGGTGTCCGAAATCCCCGAAAACTCATCCGAAACACCATAACACCATAACCTTCGTTGCGATGCGCGATAGTTTGTATTCTGCAGCGACACAGAGCGCGGCGATTTTACTGGTGAGCCTGTCCAGCGGAACTTTCTTGACCACCAGCGGAGGTAGCTCATCTTTTCCGCGAAAGGATCCGCAGCTTTGTTCGTGGTGGAGTTGCCTTGATGTTGGGTTGAGCTTTCCGGATCTTCTCCGAAGTCACCCAGATCGCTATTGTGGACCGCCGTTCCACCGGTACTGTACCGATTGCGGGACAACAGCGATTCAAATCAATGTCAAACACTTTGTCGTCGCTTCGCTTCTTCTTCATTTTCCCCCTTCGCCACCGGGATACGCCGGCGAGGCATGCCGGTAATGCTTCACAACTGGACATACTAATGGCATTAACTTTACATAAAATTCATGTTTATTTTCTTTAATTTTTGCTTTTACAATCATTCTTACATGTCAAGAGTTCTGCCCATTGGGCACTACAGCTTTGGTAAATCTTGTTACAATATATTTTGTTTTTCTCAAGTTTTAATTTTGAATTTAATTTTAACATTTCGACTCCTATTGGAGTAGGGAATCACGCCTTTTGGGATGTTATGTTCGTCGGTGAATGCTAGGGCTCGGCGGTAGATTGCTCTTTCAAACAGCTTAGACAACGCTGAGAGAAGGCTGATGGTACGATAACTTTTAGGAGAGGAAGGATTCTTCCCAGGTTTCCGGATTGGTATGACTTAGGCCGACTTCCACTGCGAGGGGAAGTGGCTAAGTCGGAGACACTGATTGAAAATCAGTGCAAGATGAATGTAGAACTGGGAGCTCAGGTGTTTGAGCTCCAAGTTCAAGATATTATTGAAACCTGAGGTCTTCATGTAAATGGTGGTTTTGGTATAGGTCGCCAGTTCGTCAACGATGATCTCAGGCTCCCCTGTGAAGTCGTTCGGAGTCGGAATGGGCCTGGGCTTGATTTTCAAAATTTTGGTCATCTTCCAGAACGGCTTGGCACAGTCTGGGAGAGAGCGGATCTTATTTGCGAAATCTTTATTTTTCAGGTCCACCATTCGGCTTGAATCATTTTTGTCAAGCGATTGACATGACGTTTCAAGGCAGGCATACCAGTACGATGGTATATTCTGCGAGCAGTGTTACGTGGCCGTATCATTTTTTTTTTTGGTGGGTCTAAGAATAGAAAGGGTGTTGTTTACCTGACGGGCCACTGATACGTGCAGTTCTCGTGTCCGAGAGAGGGCCTCCTAGATGCTCCGGAGCTGCCGACCGATATCTTCAGGCGTCACCAGGGGGCCTCGAAGTCGACATGGTCATCGACGCACTGCTGGAATCGTTCCCAGTTGACACGGTGGTAGTCGCGCCGGGAGTTCGAGTGCCAATTTACCGTTGACCCAACTTCAGCCACCACCACCGGGAAGCAGTCTGAGCTGAGGTCGTTGTGGGTAACCGGCTGTCCGATGTTGTTGTCGATGTTCATCACGAAGATATCTAGCGTCGCATGCGCTCCAGACCGTGCCAACCGGGTGGGACTGTCCCCGGGCCCAGGATACTGTGGCGGCCCTCCTCCAGGTCGTTGCCCCAGATGATGATGTTTTAGTTCCGCCGAGGATTTCCCCACGCCTCGTGTTTGGCATTGAGGTCTCCTGCGATGATGAATTCCTCCTGCCGCCGAGTCAGCTTGATAATGTCCCTGCGAAGGGCTCTCTTCATGTCCGTATTAGCGGCCTGCGTGGGACAGTAGGCCACTCACTATGAGGACTATTTCGCCGATAGATGTAAAAATTTTCACTCCAACGGCTTCGATTGTTTCTAGCTATAGACTCGGCAGCAGGCGGCATGGCATGGCTTGGCAGCAGGCGGCGGTCGATTACACTAGTTTACAAAATAAAACGAAAGTCGTGAACTTCTGTCAACGACCAAAATTTTTGAAGCATAATTTAGCGCTGATTTCGAAACCGTGCTTCAAAAAAATTAAAGTAGAACAGTTTTTGAGTTTTAGCTCAATATTGAGTTTTACAACTTTTTAAAATATAGAATTTAATGAAATTCAAATATCTTGCGTTTTGTTCAACCAATATTTAATTCTTTTCTATAAATTAAAAGCTGAATATAATACCATTCGATCATCTGAATGCAGATTTTGCGTCAGATTGATAAAATGCAAGATATTGGCGAGTTTTGGGAACAATCTCCCTACATTTTAGCAAAATTTCCAAAAATATATGAAGAAATGTATATTTTTGAATAAGAAAAAAACAATTTTAAAATTCTTTCTCAACGTTTTTTTTTAATATATCACTTGTAGGCGAGATACAGTTAAAAAATTCAGCTCAATCGGAGCACGGATTACGGAGAATGAGGTGGGTGAAGTCAGCGACTTTGCTTAAAAATAGAACAAAAATTGATTTCAAATCATCAACCTTGTATGGAAAGTCGAAAAAAAATCCGCTCCACTGTCTTTTTTTTTCCTTCGCGTTTTCGAACTCAGGGCATGATTCTACACCAAAAACGATCATCAGCTTACCGAGTTCAAAAATGCTGTAAACTAGTGTAAGTGGCTATACCTTTATGGTGAAACATCAAGAAAACCCATTGCAACTTTTCATACAAACTTTAGAGGCACAAATCTGACGAACAAAGCATCGAGCCAAGCCGCACTTGTTATTCCTGGCTTTGCTCACTTCCAAAAAGAGGCATCTTTTACAAATCAAGAGCATTTGTTTACAAATTTTCAAGATTGGGGCTCTTGAAAACGTGAGTTGGGGACCAAGTCGGCCATCGTGGCAGCCATGTTTGTATTCTCTGAAGTTTCTCCTTAAAGTGCAAGGGTGTACTGTGGTATGGATCACAAAAGCAGAAACCCTTTCCACTGTCATTTACCTAAGCGAAGTTTGGCGCTTTCTGCAATGCTCCGTGTCATGAGATGTCGATGATACGACTTCTGAAGGATATTAGCCGACTTAACCAGTTGCCTTCTACGAGGACAACCAGTTCATCATCCGGATTGCGAAGAATTCTAGGAGTTTGATTGCTTGAAGCAAGTAGATATAAAGCTACGCTTCTTAAAGGACCTGGTGCGAGAAGGACGGATTAAGCTTGAGCATCTAGTACTATCTACCCTATATCCCTTTCGGGACGGAGAACAAAAAAGTTAAATTTCCATAGAAGTTGCTCAACTATGGCACTCCTGAACTCTCAGGCTTTTTAACATATCAACATACACACACAACACACACACTACACACACAACACAACTACTCTTTATCTTTCGTTTTCTAGCTTTGTCCACCTAAATAAATCGGATATAAAAAATTTGCGACAGATGAAACTTTTTCATCTCACTTTTTTTACCGTAAGATTTTCGACTGGAAGTTCAATGTTTTGGAGGTTTAGGCTTTCTCAGTCCAGGGAATCCAAACGATTAAATTGGCATTGCCCGACGTTTCGGCCTAATTATTACCAAGTGAATTGATGAATGTGCAAAGGCAGTGTCTACGTCCCTTCCGAAATTATTGCAAAAATTCGCCTAAAATACATGTGTGTAGAAATGCTACAAAAAGCTCTAAAAGAAACTGTGGCACTAGTTATAAAACATAACAAAAAACGATAGACAGCTTTACCCTTGAAAAAGGCCAAATAAATTAGGTCGAAACGTCGGGCAATGCCAATTTAATCGTTTGGATTCCCTAGACTGAGAAAGCCAACACCTACAAAACTTTTTTTAACTTGTGGCAAATTTCACACGCAAGGTAAGCAAAAGTTTGTTTGCACACATGCAAGTATTAGTGATGGCTCAATTATTTAAAAAAATGACATAACTTAGAACAAAGACTAAACAGATGAAAAAATACGCAAACCTGTTGTTGCTCAACAGCACAATTGTGCTGGTTCGTCACGAAAGGGATATATAAAAGGATCGAGGAGAATATAAAAAAGGTGAATCAGAAGATACGGATAGCCTAGGTCAAAGAAATAGTGCAAGAGGTAACACATAAGTTAACGTAAATGAATTAAATCAAGATGTTTTCGAGTGTCGATGAATCACTAAAGATTGTGAGTTGTAGTATATTTGAAAATAAATCCAAATAAAGCATTTGTAGTTTAAATTGATCATTAAATATAACAGAGAGTTTTTGATCTACTACAATAATCCATCATTAAAACAGTGAAATTATGCAATCTTTTGCACAAGTCACACACATCCCATATTCGTTCTCCAGGCAATTCCAAACTACAAGAACAACCTTCCGAATTGAGCGACTTGCAAAAGCCCACCATCATCATCATCGCAGTAGTGGTGGCAAAATGCACCACCAAAGTGTACCAACCGTCTACATTTACACAGTGTCATTCTTAAAAGCAAACTTTGCTTACACTCCACTCCGGAAGCAGCCCATCCACGTAATCCTCTCATATTTATAAGAAGCTTAGTTAATTAAATTTTCATTTAGCTTCCATCGCGGTTCCCCCACTTGGTAGTGCACGGATTTCACCCCCTTTTTTTCGGTGGCGGTGCCCGTGAGGTATGTGACACTGACTGGGAACGAACGCACAGGCACATACATACACCTATACAAACAGTAGCGGTGGTGTGGCAACAGAACGTGCTGCCTTGCTGCCTTTTTCCGGTGCCCAATTTGAATCTTCCGGGGTGGATTTTGTGGGTGAAAAGTGAGTCGTGTCGTGGAAATGAGTGCGATTGGTGGTGGAGTGACGGAAACAACATGTAATGGCATTTTTTCCGCCGCTATTATCAGTGTCAAGGCTTGAATACGGTGGGACTCACTGAATTGGTGCATTTTAAAAACGGTGTTTGCAGTCGGCATATTTTTTTTTTGTCTTTTGCAGCGGTTCGCTGGTTCATGGCGGATTGTAAATTTGGCTTATTTATTATGAGTACTTCCGGTTGGGTGGTGAAATGTGGCACTGGCAAAAATGCCCATTTTTAAAGTGGCCGAGTTGTAAATAAATTATAGCTTTACTCTTGTTAACGAATGTGAGCCATCGAAGGCAGCATGCCGAATGGAATAACCATTTATTGAATGCAACCTTCCAATTTGGGCTTTGTGATTTTGACGGGATTCAATTACGTTAGGTATTGAATTACTATATTTTTACTGTTTTTTTATAATTTCAATCTTTGGCTTTTTAATGGCAATGAACAGGTCTCGCATTTAAAAAATAAAAAATAAAAAAAATAATGTGAGTAGTTATGTTCAAATCTAGTACAAGCATTAGCAGCGCAGTTATCATCTCTATCGAAGACATATTAGATTCACGAGAACGTTTCAGCAGCACATTTAAATAAAGATACCGTCGTGCGGGGTGACATTGGGCCACTATTCCTCACGTTTAGAATACGACGGGAATGCATAATTCTAAGATACTTTCCCAAGTAGCACTTGTAACTTAGGAAATATTTTAGAAAAATATTAAAGATTGCATAGCCGTTTCACTTCAGACTAATGGTAACAATTCTGTTTTTGCAGTACACATTCTGGTTGCTCAGACATCGCAATGCAACCTTAATCTTGCAGAAGCTACTTTAATGTCACACAGTGGCTTTAGTGAAACCTGCTCTTGAACTGTCAAATTCAAAAAGTTGCATTCTTGACATCACCCTGTTACATTGAAACCAAAAACCAAAACAAATGACCAGACCAGTTGCTGCGATGTCAATGTTTGGTTACCATGTATCATGTTACCGAAAGTCGTTTCCAAGTGACGACAGTGTAACTTTTTGTTGTTACATTGTAAACACATATAAGACGCGCAAGAACGTTCGATTACTTGGTCACAAATGTGCAACTTACCAGTTACTAACAGGTTGAGTTCAACACTGCATGTCGAAAGTATTGAGTAGTTAGATATGTTTGTATGCTTAAACTTATCAAATACGATGTTTAGAACTTATTATTTTAAAGAAGCTCACGGAGAATCCGAACTACCTATATTTTTGGGTGAATATTACCAAAAAATTGAGTATATTGAATAAACTAGTTTCCCAAAAAAAAAAACAAATAGAGATGCATCGACACAAGGGGGGGTCATGAGGAGAACTCAAGTATGACGATTCCGTGAATTAAAAAAAAATGCTTTCAAGCTTTTAGTTGGGAATTCTGTATGAAGTAATGTTTGATGTGAATATTGATATCTTCAGACATCCAACCGGCAATGTAGGTTCTACCCAATAATCACAATGGCGATTAGTTGTACCAGTTACAAAAAAACTGACATAATATATCTTTCAATTATGACTATGGAGTTCTAAGCGAACAGAATAGAAAAGAAAACTTATCAGAAGTGATAAATAAATTGGCCTAACAAGTCTAGTACCCTTTTTCCCGTTCAAAAATCGTACAACGAATCAGTGCGATGTGCAAATGTTTATGCTAAAATTGTCGAATTTTTCAAGCGCACGTGTTTTTCGCTAGTAAAATTGACAATTTCACCAGAAAAATACAATTGCCAGTCAATTTTATGATGGTGTCCCGAAGAAACGCATTTCCATTTTACTACAAAGATACTTATTTCCAATCGCCATTGCCATGTTTATCATTTTCCATAATTGTTATGACGAAACAAGCAATGTAACTTTGAGTTTATTTTTCTATTGCAGTGTAAACAATCTATATTACACATTGGTTACCACCTAAGCTCTTATGCGACGAGCGACATATGTTGCACAGGCTCCGCCTCCTGCGCTTTTTCGGTTACATAGCTGTAGAAATCGACGTTGCAGTCTTTTTAAATCGATTTTTGAATTTGTCGCGTAGAAATTACCGTGATTTAGTTGTAACAAAGTGTGCTGCTTGGGTTGCATCCGCCGTCGGTTTCTCTGACTTTTATTGAATCCCTGGGATCGATGGAATAATGTTACCCTCTAGGCCCTAGGTCACTCCGAATGACGGTACTCCAAAAGGATGCCAGATCATCGGAGTGTCCGGAGTGTCCAGGTTTAATGGAAACGGTCTAGCACATTTTGTTCGTGTTCCCGCGTTTTCGCACAATGCGTAGCCAGCCACATGTTATAAGGACACGACTCCGGACAATTTTACATAGAAGATGGGTAAAGAGGAGGTTCAGGAGGTGAATCAAAGGTTCGGAGTCGGCTATGTAGGTCATATCAGTGCCCTGATTTCGAATAAGTGGTCGCAGGGAGAACATCCAGGTAACATTGCTGTCGTGGTATCGGTCTCTTGAGTTGGATTCGAGTGCATGGATGGAAAGGGATCCGAGGCAGGTGAAGGTTCATTGCCTGCAAGCCCTTATGTATGATAGCTGATGGGCCTCCAGGAGGTCAAACCGTGGTACACGCGATATCAGTTCTTGATACTTGCAGAACAATTGAGCACTTCTGACCCTCCTGTAAGCTGTGTCGTAAGCTATTACTTGATTCTGGAAGTATCTTCCGAGAACCTTGTACAAGTACCGGCTTTCACCAGACGTATCGGGAATAGCCATCTAACTGGCGCTATTGAACGCGTTCTTTAAATCCAGAGTCACTACAGCACAGTAGTGAATCCCCCTTCTGTTACGCTGAAGCGCTATACCGGTGGTTTTTGGAGCCGACTGGATTACGACTGTTCATAAACTACGTAGGCCAAAATTTGGTAATCTCAGTCCTCCCCTACCCCTTCTTAGACTTTTATCCATACATTTTTTTTAAATTTGTATGGAGCGTAGACTTTGGCCAGATCCCCCCTCCCCCAAAAAAGTCCACGTGGTTTTTGAACGGCCCCATAGCGTCTACAGTCGACCTCCGCTTCCGGAAGCCGTACTGCTCGAGAGACCATTTACATCTTCGGTGTACCTCAATATTCTATTGAGGATCATGTTTCCGAGCACCTTCCTCGCCGTGTCGATCAAGCACATTGGTCACTGCAGACGGGTCTTTGGATAGTTTCCCTACCTTTGACAATAGAACCAGGCTCTGTGGCTTCAAACCTATGGAAAGACTCCCTCGTCCAGGCATTTCTGCATAGCAGACCTGAACATCTCGGGAGCCCCTGCAATAGCTACTTTTTAGGCTCGGTACGAAGCTTCGTCCGGACCTGGGGCTCTACCTACGCTAAGGGACTTTGCTATCCCCGCAAGTTCCACATCAGTGACCCTCTCCTCATTGCCAGTCCCAGTCCCCGGGAGTCCTGCAAAAGGAGACCAAGGATTAAAATCATGGCGCAGAAAAGCCCCTCGATGATATCCTCCAACATCTCTGCAGATTGCTCTGTAGGAGCCATTACACCTCTCGTCTTGGCCTTCACGATCCTGTAGGCATCACCCCACGATTAACATTGACATTTGCAGCGGCGAACACCTCCCGCCGTTCGTTTCGCTCTTCCTCTGATCGTGCTCGCAGGCCGTAGGCAGGCACGGCGCAGGTCCTCAATCGCGTCGGTCCACCAGTAAGTAGGTGGCCTCCTATTTCTAGGATGGACTCGCCTAGGCATGGTCGCATCCCACGCACGTGAGAGCACCGCTTCCAGCTCGTCACCGTCTAAGCCAAGTAAGTTTCGCTGATAGCGGAGCGCCTGCCTAAATACCCCTTCGTCGAAGTATGATGCCTTCCACCTGCGAGGGTTTGGCCTTGGCGTAGCCACCTCTTCTTCTACTCGCTGCCTGCTGATGTTGTAGTCGATACTTTAACGAACCGCCAGTCCAGTTCGAACTACTTGTTAGGCCAAGACTACAAAAGGTCACGTCAATAATTGACTCTGCTCCGTTTCGACTATAGGTACTCTTGGTGCCGACATTAGCCAAGTCGACATCTAAGATGGCCATTGTCTCTAGCAGGATCTGACCCCGCTGGTTCGTGAAACGGCTTCCCCATTCCACGGCCCAGGTATTAAAGTCACCCACCACGGTGTGTCTGGTAGAACAAATTTATTACAAAAAAAATGGGCATCGCTAATTTTTACGCTACGTGAAAGTTGACGCTACCTGCTTTCTTTCAAGCCCAACATCGAAATATTCCATCGGGGGAACTTTTTCATACAAAAATTGGGTATGTTTGTTAAGTAGAAATAGGGATTAATTTGGAACCGTGCATTTTGTATGGGGAAAAACAGTATTCTGAAAAAGTTGTTCGGGATCCCTCGGTGGATTTTTTTGGGGAACACGTTAAATGAAAGCTAGAAGTCCATATTTTCGAAAAACGGCGGATTTGGCGATGCCTATTTTTTTGTGATTAACCTTCACCATATGCACGCCGTGCCACTATTACCACCGGCCCTCGCCTTGTTAGCACGGTCGTTATGCGGTCCAGCATTTGCGTCAACTGCTCGATCGGTCACCGCGGAGGCACATAACACATACAGAAGAAGACTCCGTTTACTTTGGCGACCACGAAGATCTTATAGGTAGTAGACACCAACTCCTGGACGGGGTATTTACCCGTCGTCCTTATCGACGCCATTTTTCTGGGTCCATCCGCGACCCAATTGCCGTTTCCGACGGGTACTTGGTATGGGTCCGCTATGATGGCGAGATCCGTCCTCCACTCAGAAACTGTCTGACAAAGCAGTTGCTGAGCCGCGTCACAGTGGTTCAGGTTCAGCTGCATTACCTGCACTGTGCTTTGTTCACTGCGGCTTTCTTGAAGGCCGGGTACCTTGGACCACCCGTTGGATGTCTGTTGTTCACGGATTTCCTGGTACTGATCAGACAAATAGGTGGACTCGTGCAGCCTTGTGCCTTACGGCCTTCGGCGCCGCACTACTTTCACAGCTTGTTCCTGTCAGGGCCTTTGCAGTCACATGACTTGTGTCCTAGTTCCAGGAACCTGAAGCAAACTTCCGACAGCTGTACCAAGGCTACCCGTGTATAAAGCACCACAACTGCAACTACACGCGCAGGCAAAGATTTCTAAATAGTGGTTGCTTGCAACCCAGTGAGATCTGGTCTGCAAAACCTGGGAAGGTCTTGGAGTTTATTAATTCCATTGCACCTGACTGGGAGACGACGCGTCGTGGCAGTAGCTGATTACTTGACACATGGTAATTAGCTGGCTAGATGCGAATATCAAAACGGGACATGCCACAAAAGTTCAGCCTATTGGACGCAGTGGCTTAATTTCCCCAACAGGGGAGAAAAAAAAAAGGCTACCCGTGTCCCTGCCGGCCCCTTCCGTAGCCGAACGGCTGCAGTGGCGACCTGTACCTCGCACTGTTGCCGCAGTGCTGTGACGAGTTTCCGCTTCAGTGACCTTGTCTAGGTTCTTCATCTTCAGAGTCGCCCCTGCTGTTCCTTGCCGCCTTGCTTTACTTGGGGGGGAGAGACGAACCAGCCAAGGGCTGAAAGTCTCTTTAATAAAGACAAATCAAATGATTTACTTGTCACGCTTGAGCTCAAAGATCATTTCACCCGTATGACTATAGTATACGTATACGTCTAATACTGCGCACGTCAGCTCCTGTCAGATCCACGAGCTTGGCGTCGCTTTGCATCGTCCTCCGAGTACTTAGAATGTTCGGTCTTGATGACGAGCGTGTTGCCTCTCACGCACCTGGCACCTTCATTCCTCCAAGTGTTTCTAGGGAATTTCTCCAGGAGTTCCTCGAAATTTTTTCAAGGAACTCTTCTGGAACTTTTTCAAGAGCTCTTCGGGAATTTCTCCAGGAACTTCTCGGGGGTTTTTCCAGGAACTTTTCTGGAAGCTCTCCTGGAACTCATAGATAATTTCTCCAGGAACTCTTCGGAAATTTCTCTAGAAATTCCCCTGGAATTCTTCTATGATTTCCTCGAGAATTTCTCCAGAAACTCCTTGGAATTTTTTTAGGATTTCCTCAGAAATTCCTCCAGGAGTTCTTCGGGAAATGCTCCAGGAGTTCCTCGGGAATTCCTCCAGGAGTTCCTGGGGAATTGCACTAGGAGTTCCTCGGGAACTGCTCCAAGAGTTACTCGGGAATTCCTTTAGAAGTTCCTCGGGAATTCCTCCGGGGTTCCTCGAGAATTTCTCCAGGAGTTTCTCGGGAATTCCTCCAGGAGTTTCTCGGGGATTCCTCCAGGAGTTTCTCAAGAGTTCCTTCAGGAGTTCCTCGGAAATTCCTCCTAGAGTTTTTTTGGGAAATCCTCCAAGAGCTACTCGGGAATTCCTCCAAAAGTTTCTCGGTAATTTTTCCAGGAGTTCATAGGAAATTCCTCCAGAAACTCTTCGGAAATTTCTTCTCGGGAAATCTTCCAGGAGTTTCTCTGAAATTCCACGGAAATTCCTCCAAGAGTATCCCGGGAATTACTCCAGGAGTTCTTCGAGAATGCCTCCAGGAGTTCCTCGGAAATTCTTCCTGGAGTTCCTTGGGAAATTCTCCAAGAGATTCTCGGGAATTCCTCTATAAGCTCCTCGGGAATTTTTCCAGGAATTCGTAGGAAATTCCTCCAGGAACTCTACGGAAATTTCTCCAGGAACTTCTCGAGAATTTCTCCAGGAACTCCTCAGGAATATTATCTAGGTTTTCCTCGGGAATTCCTCCAGGAGATCCAACAGTTCCTCGGGAATTCCTCCAGGAGTTAGCCGGGAATTTTTTCAGGAGTTTCTCGGAAATTCCTTCCAGGAATTCGTCGGGAATTCCGTGGACATTCTTTCAAGAGTCCAAAAATTATGAGGAAATCTCTGAGACATTCCGGAGGAGCATCTGAATAATTTCACGAGGCACACTTGGAGAAAACTCCGAGAAACTCGTGGAGAATTCCTAGGGGAATGCTAAAGAGGAATTCCCTAGAAAATTGTGAAAGAATAACCTATGAACTTCTGGGAAAATTGCCAGGGATCTCCTGGGAACATTGCCTATGAACTAATAGAAGGATTCCCTAGTCCTGTAGATCTTTCCAAGGAATTTTCGAAGCACTCCTAAATGTATTCCCATGGAATTCCTGGAGGAATTTCCGAGAAACTCCTGGAGGATTTTTTGAAATAATCTTAGAGTAATTCCCGAAGAATTCTTGGAGGGGTTCCCTAGTAACTCCTGAGATACTCCTGATGGATTTCGTAAACAACTCCTGAAGCAATTCCCGTTGGATTTTCTGGAGGAATCCTAGAAATTATCAACGAACATCTTGAAGAATTTCCATGGAACTCTTGGAAGAATTCTTGAGGAACTACTTGATAAATTGCCGGAGTACCCTTGAATTAGTTTCATGAAGACCCCTGGAGAATTTGTCTGGGAGGAATTACCGACGAAATCTGCACGTGGAACCCGTGGAGGAATTTCCGATGAACTCCTGGAGGAATTCCCGAGGTACTCCTGGTGAAATAACTGAGGAACATTTGGAGGAACTCCAGTGAAATTCCCGGAAGTATTCTTGAGGACCTCATGGAGAAATTTCCAAGGAACTCCTTGAGAACTTTCTGAAAATTCTGGAAGCACTCCCGAGGAACTCCTGGAGAAATATCGAAGGATCTTTTGGAAGAACTCCTGGCGGAGTTCTAGAAGAACTCGTGGAGAAATTCTATTAAAGAAGGAAGAAGAAGGAAGTGATTGTACTCGCTTGCCCACGACAGTCCTGCGTCTGTTCATGCTTGCATGTTGGAATGTTTTTGGAAAATGGTTGCCTGGCAGAGGGTGCACAGTAGTGCGAGGATCCCAGACGTTTTATGATAGATTGTGTTGAATACTCTGAAGATGATGTGGTACATTTCGCTGGTTGCATAAATCATAGGCGTGAAATAAAAACTGTGCCACGAAGTTTTAAGGAAGGGCAACGGGTTTCCAACCAGTTCCGGGTTACAGCAATTGCTATGAAAATATTCATGAGAATGTGTAGAGTAGAGGAAGAAAAAAGTAGATAGAAAGCAGGAGGAAAAGGCCAGGTCTAGAATTGAAGCCCGACCATATCTATAAAAATTAGAAACGGTACACACTACACCACGATACTTGTTTTAATTTTGTTTCATTATCCCTGTAAATGCCAATGGCAATGCAAGTGGTCTATGATTTCTTCGCATTCTTGTAGTACCACCTCCAAACGCTATTCTACATCCACTTCTAAAGCTTTAAAATTCCACAAAAATCGCTTTAGGTAGACTCGTATTCAGCAAAACGCCGAACGCCTACAAAGGAAATCCCGAAAATGTTTACAACCGTCCCGAAACTCTTCCTTTCCACATGAACAGCAGAAGCGAGTGAAAAAAATCCCAACTTGTTTTCGACGCCGAAACCAATCACGGAAACAACCGGCACCAGCTGCGCCGAGCATTAAGGCTCGATTCCCTCCTGTTACAGTAGTAGGTACAGAACCGAGACCGAAAAATAAAAGCCCCCGGAATCGCACCATCTCGTAATCGTAAGAAAAATAGAAAACAAGCGCTATTCTTGTAACAAGTTCTCCCCGCTGCGCTATATTCCACATTGGTGGGTGAGTATCATGAACTCATCATCATCATCTTGGTTCTGGCCCCTTGATTTTTGGGTCGCGTTGTAGTCGTCACCATCGTCGGCGGATGGCGGGTTCTTCAGATTGGAACTTGATTGGCCCACGATCCGGAACAGCAGCAGCAGCACCAACAGCAATGGAAGAGAAGTGGCACTCGTTGAAATAGCAAAATGTGAAACCGTCAAGACTTCTGACAGTGGCAGCAGAAAATGGTAAATGGTTGAAGAATCCTCTTCAACGGCGCTTGCACGGAGGGGTAGTTGGGCGAAATTGGTGGCTAAAATAGGCAAGAGTCTATAATGCCCGATCAACAATTTGTACCAAATAACCCTTAAAAGATGTGGACAACTTTTTTGCATAGTTTTACCTATAGCTTTTGACTCAGTGGGTGGATTTTCAAAACCAAAATGTTTTTATCAAGGGGATTAGTTGTGCTATCATATGCATATAGGGTCTTGTACTATTTGGGCAGGTGTACCTATTTAGGGCACTTGCCGCTATAACTAAGTCGATTTCAAACGGATTGATTTGAATTTTTGTATAGAGATAGGCACGCACAGTATCTAATTCTATACAAAAACTCAAATCAATCGGTTTGAAATTGACTAGTTATAGCGAAAAGTGCCCAAAACAGGTACACCTGCCCAAATGGTGCAATACCCTATGGAGATTATGTTATGCTAGAACATTTTGGAGATATAGCTGCAAACGCAGTGTACACCACTTGTTCTTCATGCGATTCCGCGTTTTATTGCTATGTACATAGGGCCCATATAGCCGAGGCGGTAAACGCACGGGTATTCAGCATGACCATGCTGAGGGTGACGGGTTCGATTCCCGGTCGGTCCAGGAACTTTTCGTAAAGGAAATTTCCTTGACTTCCTTGGGCATAGAGTATCTTCGTGCCTGCCACACGAAATACACATGCAAAATGGTCATTGGCAGAGGAAGCTCTCAGTTAAAAACTATGGAAGTGCTTATAGAACACTAAGCTGAGAAGCAGGCTTTGTCCCAGTGAGGACGTTACGCCATGAAGAGGAGAGAGGAGGATGTGATATATTTCAATGAAAATTGCACAATGTTCTTTGTTTGGGTTGGGGCTGTTAGATAGAAATGTCTTATGTCCTGTTACAGCTGTAACATAGATCTCCAGGTTATCCAAAACGTCCAGAAGTTTTGAACTTTGTCTACTGAATACAAATAGTTGTGTGTACTTTTTAAACCACTTGAACTTGCTGAATAAAATTCAAATATACATTTTGAAACATGAAATGATAATAGTCAATACCTGGTGATGTTCTAGGCACCTTCAAATAGCTCTGGAGTTCTGATTGTAAGGCCTTTACCTATAATACTATATCAAACTAATGTATAAATGTCAGAACTGATTTCCTTAGATCCATACATGTAAATCAGAGTATGAAAGACTAACTGCACATCAATGGCGATACCTTAGGCCATCCAAATCATTCTGGAGTTAAGGCCTTTATATCTACACCCGCAATAACGCATCGGGTGCATTTCAAACTTGGTATTGTGCGTTTTGGTAGTCATATAAGATCAGTTGAATCGCGGCCGGTCCGAATGAAAAGAAGCGGCTTTTCCACTTTGCCTCCAAAATCACACTCATTATACATGTAATGCTAATAATGGGAGACACATTTCTAGTGCGTCAGGGATATCTGAGGTCACTTGTAATAGCATATGGTTAAGGCCTTCATATCTACAACCCGTAGCAAATCATCGGCTTAGGCTCGTGAAAGGAAGGCAAGGGAGGGGTTTTTCGTAGTTTTCGTAAAGGCGGAGTGGCACCTAGTTCATGGAATTTCTGAAATGTAAGGGGTTTAACCCCCTAAACTCCTCCATTGGGCACGAGTTTGCATCGGCTACATTTCAAACTTAGTGTAGAGTATTGTAATTCAATCATATTTCTTGTATGTTAGAGCTGCCCCAGATCATCCAAACCATGCTGATGATGAGATCATTGAAAATTGGTAATGACTTTTAAAAATAGAGCACACATATCAGATTTAATACTTATTTTCATATATATACTGCAAGTAGAATTATGCTTTGAATTTGTAGACATTCTTTCAAATAAACCTCCGAACAAAACTCAAAATAAAAGTTGTTGCAACGCGCATAGAATAACATGAATCGCTGTGATTCATTTTTTTCATTGTTCACGAGATCATTTACCCTTGGCTAGTTTATATCGGGGCCCACAGCTTTACTCCCTTTAAAAAAAAAGAACTAACATTTTTATGTTATTCGTCGTGTAGAAAAAAGAACAAGTTCAACTTGTTGCAGAAGTAAAACAATCAACGTTTTTTTTGCTCAAATTTCATCGTTTTGCTAATCATCAATAGTTTTCACTGATCCTTGACATGAAACGTATTTACCCATCATAGTCTGTTGAAGTTTTGATCTCTGATGCTATTCTTAGGCCCCCGAAGTACTCCGAAATTTGTATCATAAATCCAACATTCTAAACCAAATTTTATACACGACGAATGATCACAGAACATGGTCTACGGTACTAGTCTCAAAGTATCCCTCGAAAATTCATGGTACATGAATTGGGTGATCTAGGTCATCCAAACTACTCTGCAATTCATTTCCTTAAGCTCTACAACATCTACCTTCATTTGTGTTCACTCTGTTTTTTTTTTTATCACAACATTTATTTATTACACAAATTTACAATATATAAGGCCTAATGAACTTATGTTCCTTTAAAGGCCTATGAACTTACACCAATACAGTAATTTGTTACCGATTTTGGTAACAATGGGAAAAATCGACCCACTTGCCAGAGGCAAGAATTAATTCCAACTAACCACCCACGTCAACCCACTGTGAGACTTCGCATGGAGTACTAGAATTTTTGTCAACACTAACGCAAAAAACCAAATTCGCTCCTGTCGGGCGAAATCCACGGTGGTAACACCAGGTCCGGCGGCGAAAAGGCGAAGAACGAAGAGAACCGAGAGATGCAGAAAAACCTAGAGGATTGGGGATCAGTCGAGTCGAGTCCTCCAAGCCAACGAGACGAAATTGAAAAAACTATCGTGACAAAGGGAAGATCTGGAAGTCCCCACGTGGGTAGTTCGAAGAGGACCCCGCGAGTGCCCGCGAAGTTGCGTCGATCCGGTGGCCGATTGTCGGGAATTACGGCCTGTTTGGTGCCCGCTGTTTTGTGAAGTGAGTGCGATTCGGTTAACCCGGTGCTGCGACGCTGTCTGGAAGTCCCTACGGCCACCCGCCGCCTGGTAACACACCCAGGACGAAGACAATAATACCACGTGGGCAGTTATCTACAGAAGATCCCTATCCGGCGCTTGGAGGCCGCCAAGTCTAAAAAGTTCCGTGCCCAAACACGTTGATCCGGCTACGTCCTGCTACGCGGACCAATCGTTCGCCACGACGGCCCAACCAGCGTCCAAGAACCCATTTCGACCCCTCCGGCCCGCCAAAGGCGCCCAAGCACCAACATCCGGTAGCCGCACCGGCTCACAAGCCAGGAACCATCCCGTCCACGACGGGGCCTCCACCAGCGTCATCTCCGAACCCGCCGGCCCACCAGGGGCGTCCGTGCAACAACCTACAGTAGCCTCGCCGGCCCACCAGCCTGGATCCACCGGCTACGCGGGCCAATCGTCCGCGACAAGGCCCCACCAACGTCAAAAGAACCCCGACAAGACCACCAGCCCGCCAAGGGCGTCCAAACACCGACATCCGGCAGCCGCGCCGGCCCACAAGCCTGGAGCTCCCAAGCACGTCCGCGACGAGGCCTAACCAACGTCGGAAGAACCCCGGTAAGTCCACCGGCCCGCCTCGGGGCCCCCGAGCACCAACATCCGGCAGCCAACAAGCCATCGATCCTGGAGTCACCTCCGGAACGCCAGTCCGCTTGGATTCCGCCCAAGCCCAAGCCTAGCATCAGGGCAGCCTCTTGGAGTAAAGGTATGTCTCCGTCGCCCCTTCCTCAAAGGGCCCCAACAATATGTATCGGCCGCAACGTCTACTAACCCTAACCCCAAAATGGAAATAAAATAATTAAAATGTAACTTTTCATGGTTTAAAAATCAATTATTGAGCTCTGGTACTTGTCCTTGCATGCGCAATTGCGTCGATTATCCCTCGTATCGTCTATTTCCGCTTTTGTTAATGTCCCCTAAGCAGGTGGTGCCGACCCTGAGAATCAAACCCACGGTGAGCTAGTTTGGGACGTTCGGACGTCCACTGCATAGGCGTGTGGACGTCATCCGCAGTTACAAATTCAAATACAATAATTAAAAAAAAAACAATAATAATTTAATAACAATAATTCAAAAGTACTGGTACACTGATATTTTACATTGGACTACACTACACAATTTTTACAATTAACCACATAAACAAATACAAATATACTACCTGCATTCTGATACACTGACGGTTTTACACTTCGATTTAACTTTTCCTATCGCAACATGTAATCGACCAAATTTTCTCGAATGAATCGCTTGACTTCAAATTTGAATCTTACAATAAAAAACACTTGTTTAACTTGATTTGGGAGCCTGTTGTATATCTGCGGACCATAGCTGCTGAACCGTCTTCTCCCGACTTCGGTGTTGAAACGCTGTCTAGTCAACAAGTTAGCATACCTTGTGTGGTGATGATGAATTGCTACACTGAACTGAAAGTTGTGGTGCAGCTCCATACGATTTTGAATTTTGTGCATCATTGTAGCGGCTCGCAGGAAAAATAGACCAAGAATAGGAAGGACTTGATTATATGGTAAATTATAAAGGTCAAGTGATGGGGTGAAATGAGGCAGTTTAAATATTCCTTTGAGACAACGGTTTTGTTGGACTTGTAGCTCCTTTAGGAATGTTTTACAGCAAGAACCCCACACTGTTATTCCATACTGGTATCTGCTGTGTATGAATGCATGATAAATCTTCATAAGCACATGCTGTGGAACGCTGTAAGCTGGTTTCCTCAAAATGCCACACAAAGCTGCATTTTGTGATATAATTTGTCGTATATGGACATCCCACCGTAATTTATTATCAAGGAAAATTCCCAAATAGGGGCTGTCCATAAACCACGTGGTCATTTTTTTAAGACTTTTCAACCCACCACCCCCCCCCCCCCTCCCGCGTGGTCTTTAGTCCATACAATTTTTTTTATTTGTCCACACAAAATGGTCATTGGCCGAACCCCCCCCCCCCCCCCCCCCAATGACCACGTGGTTTATGGACAGCCCCATACTTGTAAGTGTTAACTTCATCAATAACCTGTCCATCAACACAGAGTTGTGGACCTGTAAACATGTTTGCATTACTGTGGCGAAAGATCATCATCTTTGTCTTTTTCAAATTGAGCGCTAATAGATTGTTTTCAAGGTAACGGTTTATACGCTCTAAATCCACCTTCATAAGATGAACTATTCGTTCTACCGAGACACTGGAGTAAGACAACACAGTGTCATCCGCAAAAAGCCTTGGTTTGCCATATAAATTCAGATTAGGAAGATCGTTGACAAAGACTAGGAATAGCAAAGGACCTAAATTACTCCCCTGTGGAACCCCGTATTCTATTGGACTAGCATTGCTTCGCGTTTCATTGATTACTACTTGCTGATACCGGTTTGATAGATAGCTGCGTATTAGTTGGTTAGCTAACCCCCGAACTCCACACTGCCGTAATTCTGCAAAGTGACGTAAGCGACATTGATAGTTTTTGCGCATTTTTTGGTTATTATGCATAAAGCTCTTGCTCATCCTCTAAGTTTCTTTCCATAGATGATAGATTGCGACTAGATCTTGCATTCTAGTACAGCAGGCATACCACAGTGTTATTTTTACACCAGATAATAAATATTATGTACCAAAAATTATCGACATTTTGAATGGCGCTGAACGGCAGCACAGTAGTCTAATTTTTTTAACAACATGTTATGATCTATTGAATCAAACGCCTTAGATAGATCGAGAAAATCAGTACCCGCCAGATGTCTTTGGTCCAAGGACGAAGAAATTTCATCAACAAGTTCTACAACCGCGGTTTCTGAAGAAGATCCGGTTCTTAACCCAAATTGGTGTTGATATAAAAATCCTGACGACGCGAAGAAGTTGTTAAGACGGTTGACTATCATTTTTTCGAACACTTTGTTGAGCGATGGCAACACCGATATTGGCCGGTAATTCGTTGGAATTTTAGGATCATCTGACTTGAAAACAGGGTACACAAGAGCTTGTTTCAGGCAGTCTGGATACACTCCCGTACTCAAACATATGTTGAAGCAATCAGAGAGCAACGGACTCAGCTGGTGACTATATTTTTTGAGCGCAGATATCGGAAATCCATCGCAACCTGTGGCTTTATTAACATCTAGGCTAGTAATAATTCCTTTTACTTCATCAGAAGATGCCGGAAACATGAACATGGAATGTTCAGACATTTGCATTGTGTTAAAACAATTTACATCGCCGTTCGAAGAGGAATTCCACGGAGTCATGTCAGTCGATCCTGAGCGACCATTTCAAAAATATCTGAAACTTTGCACAGTTTTTCAATTTCATCTAAATCGCCATTTTTCGATATCAAACCTTCATATTCACTCACGATTAACTTTTCAAAAGGGTGTATGCGAAAATAGTTCAAAAATATTCTAAAAGCTGTACAGTAAAAACGGATTGTTCGATTGTTATGAATTTTTCAGCAAAGTTAGATAACTAAATGATGATTCCTTAGAAAATATACACTGTAAAAAATTTCTTTTTTTACTTTAAAAAAATATGATCTTTGTCACAAAAACTCAAATATCTGAAAACCCTATCTTTTTACCAACGTCATTTTTTTTAGGGATAATGGCCCATTATATCAGCTATCTACCGTAAAATTTTGGTGATGGTAAACTGATAAACAAAAAAGTTATGACATTTCAAACATTTCACAATTTTTACATTTAGTAACAAAAAAAATTTTTTTTCTGTGTAAATTATTTCGAGAATTATATTTTGATGCTGATTTTATTGTAAAGGCTACCGCCTGAATTAAACAAGTTGTTTTCATGATATTTTTGTTTGATAATTCATAATTACTATAGTATCTATTTGAAACTTAGACGCGATCCAGTGTTGTGATCAAAAATATTGAGAGTGTCATACTTTTTATTGTAAGGTACACCGGGGCAAGTTGAAACGGGTGGGGCAAGATGAAACAGAGGGTTGATATGATGTTTTCTAATGATGATAAACAGTTTAATCGCCATAACATATAGTTTTTGATTCAAACCATCTTTTAGCGAAGGATAAATTTCCAAATTGTATTGAAATCTATTTTAAAACTTCGTGTTTCATCTTGCCCCACCCGTTTCAACTTGCCCCGATTTACCTTACCTGACTGGTGAAAAAATCCCTTGATAGTGTTGAAAAGCTGTTGATCATAAGAAAAATGGAATTAAACTTATTTTTAGGAGTTTTATATATACGCGTATACGTCTAGTTGATCTGCAAAAAAAATTACCTATTAGAGAACAGACTTCATGATCGGAAGAATGCGAGTAACTTCAACAACAACAAATGCATGAGAGTACATACCACAGACAAACAGACGGAACACCTAGAACAATTTTCGTGAAAATCCATCGCCCAGTTCACATTACCACCACCTGGTGGAAATGTTTCACGAAACACTGCGTTGTGCAATATCGTCAACAGAAGGCGCTAGTGTGAATCGATGGGCACTCTTCTGGTTATGAAAGCCACAATCAAGATTCAAAATGAACGTTAAAGGCGTGGTCAATGAAAATTTCGTCAGTGTTACGTTTGTTTGTCTGTATACATACCATGACAATGCTCACGAAAAAGCAAAAAAAAATACTACCGCTATGGATATTAAAAATTGTATAGTATTTTTTTTCTTCAGCCAAGCAAACAACACCAAACTAGTCAGTTAAAACTAATAAGTGATTTTGTTTATTATAATCTAACGAACAACATGAACAGTCGCTTTCTCAAAGGTCTTCAACTCAACGCTCTCTTGTAGACCGTTTGATGAAAAAAAATGTTCAAAAGAGTTACGAAATCTTACCGAAAGCACCATAGATAAACTGAAAGAGACTGGCACGTCCTGCCGTCTAGACTTTGACAAATGAGCCATCTGTATATCATCAGTAAAGCAGGGCGCAGGAAGTTCGAAAACGACAACAACTGAGAAATTGCCAGAAGTGCTAAGTGCAGAGAGTCATGCCACCGTACCATCAGCGACATCTGTTTAAACAATTTAATCACGCCCCTTTTCAAAAACGCTTTGAAATATACTTCAACATCTATACCCATTTCAATATGTTTAACGCTGCAAAACACGCTTTCAACATTCATCTTGAAGGAGGGGGGAAACACTTGTCCTCAAATGTAACAGCAAACTAATGAATAAACGACTAATGCGCGGAGGGCGTGATAAAATCGGAACATTACTGTACATATAATATACATAATACATAATAAAAACAGCTTGTTTTACTCACGCAAGGCCATTAACAATAAAATCAGCATCAAACTGCGATTTCCGGCCGAAATAATTTACACTAAAAAAATTATTACTAAATGTGAAAATTGTGAAATGTTTGAATTGTCATAACTTTTTTGTTTATTAGTTTATCATCACCAAATTTTTATGGTAGATTGCTAATACAATGGACCGTTTTCCCTAAAAAATACGTTGGTAAAAAGATAGGGTTTTGAGATATTTGAGTTTTTGTGACAAAAATGATATTTTTTAATGTTAAAAAAAGATTTTTTTTTCACAGTGTATATTTTCTTAGGAATCACCATTTAGTTATCTAACTTTGCTGAACAATAAAATCAGCATCAAACTGCGATTTGTGACCGAAATAATTTACACAGAAAAAAATATTTACCAAATGTGAAAATTGTGAAATGTTTGAAATGTTATAACTTTTTTGTTTATTAGTTTACCATCACCAATTTTTTATGGTAGATTGCTAATACAATGGACCATCTTCCCTAAAAAAATTACGTTGGTAAAAAGATAGGGTTTTGAGATATTTGAGTTTTTGTGACAAAAATGGTATTTTTTAATGTTAAAAATGATTTTTTTTCACAGTGTATATTTTCTTACGAATCACCATTTAGTTATCTAACTTTGCTGAAAAATTCATAGCAATCGAACGAACCATTTTGGCTGTGCAGATTTTTGAACATTTTTGAACCATTTTAACATACACCCTTTTGAAAAGTTAGTCGTGATTCAAAATAAAAATTTGATATCGGAAAATGGCGATTTAGATGGAACTGAAAAACTGTGCAAAGTTTCAGTTCAATAGAAAATCATGAATTAAAAAATTTCCTTAATTTTGATGCTGTTGCTTGGAATCGCTCAGTCAAACGATTCGCTAGGTTACGCCCAACAGATGAAAAGTATTCGTTGAAAATATTTGCTACTTCAGAAGGTTCTGTTAGTTCCGTTTGGTTTACTACTAGTGATGGGGTTTTTAAATCTTGCTTTTTTTCACTTATTAGCTCATTGATATTTCTCCAGAGAGCTCTATGGTTAGTAGTACTGAACATTCTCTGATAGTAACTCCTCTTGGCATTTCGTTTACTGATTATTAGCTTCCGGTTAACGTGCTGTAACAGTTCAATCGTGTGTTGATCTGTAGGGAACCTCTTTTTTCGTTTAAGTAAATTGTCGCGCATTTTTGATAGTTTCCAAATATCAAGATTCATCCATGGACAAACGTCTTTTTTTAGCATGACATCCACAGAATATGTTGTAGAGTATCTTTGCACTGTGTCCCTATATTTACCTGTAATTGATGCAAGCCTCTCAGATGGAGCTAAATGCGAGAAATCGAAGTTTTCGAGAAAGCTGCGGAAGTCTGCATCGACTGCTTGGAAGTTAGTTCTAGTTTTCGTTAGTCTCCTTTTTGATCGCCCAATCCTAATATTCAAATCTGTTAATATAAAGCTATGATCGCTGAAGGCACAATCTATCGTGAAATTGGTTACTCTGTTCATTAATTCTGTGTTACAAACAACGTGATCCAAGATATTGTTGCTGGAAGGTCTAGTTACGTTACTGTTGGTTACCATCATGTTGTACGATGATAGTAAATCTGAGTACTTTTGAGTTTCGCGATTCTGACTATTGATAGCAATGTTCATGTCACCTACTAGCAACATGGTTGAATCAGGCGTATTTGTCGCCACAATGTTTTCAACATAATTCGCGAAAAAGTTGAAATCAAAATCCGGAGGTCGATACATGCTATGAAGAGTTATAGGAGTGTAACCAGTATGAAGCTTAATTGCAATATGGTGAAACCCACGTTCCGTCGTGTTAGTGAGTGTATTGAACCGCATGGTTTCTTTGGCAAAAATTCCCAATCCTCCAGATGGATTATTCCTACAAGAAAATATGCTTTTGTAACCTGGAATACAGTAGAACTTCGATCGCTCTTGCTTAACCCAAGTCTCACCTATCACAATAACGTCTATATCACAGCTCAGACCTTTGATAAACATGCGAAGGGAATCGAATTTCTCGAAGTTATTCATTCCTCTTATGTTAATTTGGATTAACCGTAATGCTGAATGTGAAGTAGGGAATTTGAAATTTAGTGGGGTTTCAACAAAGATGTTGTTTGATTCTTGAATATCCATTACAATCAGTTTTCAATGTACAACCGTAGCAGCATCTTTAACATCGACTAGATCCGTCCAGTGATCTTTCCTAAATCCGCACGTGATCTAATTACTATTGGTTTTGACTTGACAAACTGCTTTACCATAATTGATCCGTTCCTCCCTGGCCAAACAAAGCGCAGTTTTCCAGTTGCTTGAATTTGTTTCAGTTCACGCAACAACGCCATTGACAATGGTGTTAGATCATCACGTATTACAATACTGTTGGTTGCGACTCGCGGTCATGATATTCCCCTAATCATTTGTGGTTCCAGTTTCCCATGTGTTTTCTTACAATTCATGAGCTCCTCTTTTTGGATCACACGTTTGAAGGTTATTCTAATTGGCTGGGGTTCTTTTGAAGACTTTTGGATTCGTTCGCAACATTCAAACGCATCTCTTGTAAAATTGCAACCAACGGTATTACAGGTTTTCAAGACTAAGTCCAGAGTGTTTTCATTAGGCAAACGAGGAACACCAAGCATAACAGCATTGGATACCAACTCCGATCGTTTTCGGTTATCCACATCGGCTTCACAGCGATGTAGTGTATCAGTTACTGACTTCGTAGTACTCTTTAAATTGTTGAGAACGAGCTTCAAATTTTCATTTTCCGAACGTAACTCGCGCAGTTCCCTTTGCAAACTCTGCATTTGTAGCAGAATTTGTTCAAACCTATCAGAGAAAAATTCCTGACTTCGGACAATATCTTCATTTAGTTTAGACGACTCTTCTTTGAAAATAGATGCAACTAGTTTTGTCAATTCTGACAAAAGTGTGCTAGTTGTTCCTGTGTGAGGATCCATGGTAGTGATAGTGACCTACTCGATGTTAAATGACGTTATTTCCACAGTTGTTCTAGATAGGGTGCGAGATAAGCACACACTCAGTCAAATTCCCTTACTAATGGTATATAAAAATCAAACACCGTCAAGGTCGGTGAAGCGACGTTGTAGTCACGTAGAGCGAACGACCACGGATAGAAGTAACAACAAAACCTGCGATGACGTAATTTAACGAGTATAACTCAGGGAGAGTATGAGCATCAGTAACACTGTGGATGGCAGAACACAACCACAAGCAGCACAAACACTAGCGAATAGAAAAAAAAGCCTGTTGTGATTGCTACACCGATCGATCCTTGCATTTGTAGTTAAATCAATGGCAGCATTTTTCAAGAATCAAGCCGACACCGGGAAATTAAAACGAAATTAACTGCCCAGCTGCATCAAACTTCACTTGAAAAACGGCAGTCTAGATTCGAAACCTCAATCGCAATACAGACTCCACTATTGCACGATTTTCAGAGCAGGGATACACTTTATATTTATCAAAAACACAGAGGCACAAATCGAAACAATCCAAAGACTTCACCAGTGTACTCCCAATGTTCAAGAAATATAGTCACGTTGATATCCATTAGACATCACAATGCTACGAGTAACTCGATATTGTGGAACTTGGACATTCCGTGAAATCAAAATGGCCTCCAATACACTTTGAAGTTTGGGTTACATTACAATATCCACATACTGTAACATGCCTTGAATGTGAAAACTATTCGTGGAATGTAGTATATACTGCCCATGTAGCCGAGGCGGTAAACGCACGGGTATTCAGCATGACCATGCTGAGGGTGACGGGTTCGATTCCCGGTCGGTCCAGGATCTTTTCGTAAAGGAAATTTCCTTGACTTCCTTGGGCATAGAGTATCTTCGTGCCTGCCACACGATATACGCATGCAAAATGGTCATTGGCAGAGGAAGCTCTCAGTTAATAACTGTGGAAGTGCTCATAGAACACTAAGCTGAGAAGCAGGCTTTGTCCCAATGAAGACGTTACGCCAAGAAGAGAGAAGAGAGAGAGAGTATATACTGCTGATGGAGCCTCAGTGTATAACTATAATGCTTTTGGTACATGCATGAGATATTCCAGGCATTCTAAACTATTCCCGAATTAGGACCTTCAAGGTCTACAGGCTCTACTATTGTTTTACTTCACTCTATCGGCATAATTCTTTCACGATTGTGTCTATTGCTCTTCATAATATTACGTGTATGTCTATGTGTTGCTATTTGGGAGTCCACTGGAATTCAAATGGGCCCAATATATTTTTAAGTATGGGTGTCAATATCTGTAAATCTTTGAATATTTTTAGTGTAGCGAATGCTCGCGGAACATAACGGTACTCTTACCTAGAACCTCAGAGTACAATTCTAACTCAGCCACATTCACTTGGTGATCTAGGTCATCCAAACTATTCTGGAATTCAGACCTTCAAGCTCTACAAGCTCTACTCTTGTATCTCTTTACTTTATCGATGTAATTCTTTCACGATTATTTCTGTTGTATCTCATAATCTCGTTGTGTTATTTGTGCATCCACTGACATTAAAAAATGATTTTTATAGTATTTTGATGTGTAGGAATTTATTCAAAAATTCCTCAGAAGTTCATCGTGATGTTCTCCGAGAATACCTCTACGAGTTCCTAAGAAATGCTTCTAGGAGTTCCCGTGAAATCCTTCCAAAGTTTCCCGGCAGTATCTTGGAAATTCCTTCAGGAAGTGTTCTGCAATTCCTCAAGAAGTTCTTTGGGGATTACTTCAAGAACCTTTTAAAAAATCCTGCACCAATCCTGATAAAAAAAGTTACGAACACTTATTTGAAAAATTTTCCTAAAACATCAAGATACTGCATTCAAACTTGCTGCATAAATGTCATCTTATTCAGACAGGCATTACATATATTTTAAACATTTATTCGAATTCATAAGATTTTTGCAAATTCTAGGACTTGGCGGTCATTTTAACACTTAGGAATGCAGAGAAATTTTAATTACGATTCCAATACATATTCTTCGTGTATTTCAAGATTCAGATTGAACAAAGTTAGTAGCCCAGGGAGCAACTTTAGCAATAATTCCAAAAAGAAAATGACAGTGAAACAGATGCGTAAAATTACTGGATTTTCAAAACTAACCCGATTTTTTTAGGAATCGTTATCTTCTATTTCCCATGATAACATCTGTCCTCAATGAACTTGTGCAGATGGATATTAAGAAGTTGTTTTCAGAATATAATCGTATAATCAACAGACTGATGAATAAGTATTGTTTACGTTACTCCGAAAAACTTAATCTTTTACCGCACTTTGTTTAGATACGCTTTTGTGCAGTAGTTTCCACATAAATTAGTTTTTCTTCTGAACTCAATGAAAACTTTCTAGGGGTTTACAAAAACAATAAATCAAAAACTTCGTTTTACTAAATTGTTGAATACTGTAAAATCTCTCTAGAGCTGAATTTGCTGCAATCAAACATTTGAACCAATCCCTCAAAATAGTAATTCTGGGAGATACACTGAAACTCTAAACAATTGAATTGCTAAGTAATTGAAATATTGTTTTTAGGCTTAATCGAGAGATCAACATTTTATTGCTTCAAAACTTAAATTGACAAAACAGTTTTATGATTTTATAATTGCAGCTCATACCGGAAAATAAAGAAATCCCACAAAAACTTTGATTTCAATCTGCAAATGCTTCACAATTATGAAATTTTGGAATTTGATTTCAGGTAATGGAACAATCTGAATACCCTTAAAACACCCAATTATAAGAACTCTAGGACATACAATAAATATAATCGTCTTTGATGTGCATTTTTATGAATTCGTTGAACAAAATATATACTGCTTATGGATTCTTGGGGGCCCCCTAATCGGGGGCCCCCCCTTAAATCCGGGCCTGGTCTCAGTTTCGGAATAGTTTGGATAATCCGGGAACAGTGAATTAAAATCCAACCATCGCGCAACAATAACGTCAATGGTCGCAACCTGAATTTGTAGCGACATTCTACCCAATGCGACATAGGTTTGTCCAAAATTGAACAAAATAGGACAAGGATCGTTCACCACGAGTTTAAAGATTTTTAAGGCTTGCATTGTGATTTTTGAGCGGTAACTTGGAGTTGGTAAACACTGCAATACTGCTGAAGATATATCATCAAAAGTTTCGATTTTGGGTTGGTAATAATTGATTATTACGACTTGTATTATATGTATGAATCAAATGAGATAAATGCTGATATTAGTACGCTTGATAGGTTATTACAAATGAAAACCGTATATTTTAGGTTCAGAATGGTTTGGATGATCTAGAAAAGCTTTAAGTCATATGATATATGGTCGAACTTATCATCTATGTCTACTGAAACACACTGCACTAAGTTTTGAACGTGTAGGGTGCTTTGTTACGAGTGTAGATCTGAAGGCCTTAACCACATAATACTGAAAGGTGACCTCAGATATCTCTGATGCTCTGGAAACTTCTCTCCCATAGCTTGCACTATGTGTATGAATGAAATGGACACACTCTGATGTTTGTGCACTTCTGTTGTTATACCATTTAAAATTCAAATCATATTTCTCAACTTTCGAATAGTTCGGATGATCCAGGATGCCTCTATGGTGTGTATACGAGTATCATATGATTCAACTGATCTTATATGACTACCAAAACGCACTATACCAAGTTTGAAATGCACCCGATGCGTTATTACGGGTGTAGATATAAAGGCCTTAATTACAGAATGATTTGGATGACCTAAGGTATCGCCATTGATGTGCAGTTAGTCTTTCATACTCTGATTTACATGTATGGATCTAATGAAATCAGTTCTGACATTCATACATTAGTTTGATATAGTATTATAGGTAAAGGCCTTACAATCAGAATTCCAGAGCTATTTTAAGTTGCCTAGAACATCACCAGGTATTGACTATTATCATTTCATGTTTCAAAATGTATATTTGAATTTTATTCAACAAGTTCAAGTAATTTAAAAAGTAAACACAACTATTTGTATTCAGTAGACAATGTTCAAAACTTCTGGACGTTTTGGATAACCTGGAGATCTATGTTACAGCTGTAAAAGGACATAAGACATTTCTATCTAACAGCCCCAACTCAAACAAAGAATATAGTGCATTTTTCATTGAAATATATCACATGTACATAGCAATAAAACGCGGAATCGCATGAAGAACAAGTGGTGTACACTACATTTGCAGCTATATCTCCAAAATGTTCTAGCATAACATAATCTCCATATATGCATATGATAGCACAACTAATCCCCTTGATAAAAACATTTTGGTTTTGAAAATCCACCCACTGGTTCAAAAGCTATAAGTAAAACTATGCAAAAAAGTTGTCCACATCTTTTAAGGGATAATTAAAGAGATGGATATAATGGAGTGAATAAAACACTGCAGGCTTTGATGGGCTGGGCACGGAGCTCGTATGCCGGAGGAACGGCAAACTAAAACATATTCAGCAGAAAACCAGGAAGGGGCCGTCAGTTTAGTGGTAGGCCGCGCACACGTTGGCTTTTGGCAGTTGAGAAGGACCTTAGGACTCTGAATGTTCAGGGTGACTGGGAGCGATTGGTCCAAATGTGGAGGCTGTGAATATTGCGTAACTCATTGGATCAGTCCGATCCCCGCCAAACTATTCTACTGTACTTGACATAATACGGAACCACACGGTGAAGGCGACTGGCTCCGCCAACGCTCCTCTCCTCAATGAGGCAGCTTCCCACTGACGGAAGGGGAAGGACACGCAAGGGGAATAACACTAAACTTTATTCACACCCCACAGAGACGATTGCTTTATTCGGCGTAGACACACGCTACGAGTTGTAGCCCATCGAGTATCAAGTGAGAAGTTATTCTTTTTATCACATAACTGCTCACGTTACCCCCATGTGACACCAGCTGCTGCACTGCACCACAGAGCCGCCCCAACCGAAGATATGGTGTAATAGTAATCAAAAATCAGCGAACTGCTATTTTTCATGGCAATATAAAAGAGATAATCCTTTAAAATTCGCCTCCTTCTGTTCGCGAAGCAGATTTTGCTCCACCCCACGCCGTCGTCATCGCCCCACCACCAACCCTTTCCCCATTGGAGGAGGGCGGATTTTCCCGCGGAAACAGCCTGCGTCTGTGCAGAATGGCTTTTGCCTATGACGTCCGGGAAGCATTGAAATTTTAATCTTGATGCTGGCAGTTACTCGGGTTTTTTTCCTGTTCTGTTGCAGCCGCACTTTGATTCCCAACTTCTGGGAAAGTGCTGTAATGGCAGTTTGAAATTTGTTGGAGAAATTAAAACCATTCGCTTGGAGGGATTTTCACAGCTACCGCAATGAAGAGCCGAATGTTTGAACGGCTGTGCGGACCACTTTTGGAAGGGTAATTGAAATTCAACGGAAGCCAAATTGATATTCAAGGGTTATTAGCGGTTGCATTTCTGGAGGGGAGGATAGGGCCACTGGTCGGTGTTCTTCTACAAGTAATATTTTATTAAAACCACATCCCTGTTAATCTGTCGCTGTAATTATACTTCTCTCGTGGATTCATTTTAAACCGTTGTGGTGTTTTTGAGATTGATTTTTTGGGCGTAAGGCCAACCAATTTACATTCGGTTTTAAACATGCGTAATATGAGGAGTGGAAGCTTAAGGTAACATATATCCCGGGAAACCTTGATAAGCGATCTGGTCGGTAGGGCTTACCATCAGCGTCAGCAAAACCAAACATGACCATCCCTTCCATCTTTTCAATAGCTGGGCAAGCAGTAGATAAATGAGAGCGTCTGTCTATCATATTCTTCCGGTTTTGGCCACCTTCTGGATGCTGGGTTCGCCGTAAAGTGCAGCGAGCTAGTGGTTCATCCTTCTCCGCCACACACCGTTCTCCTGCACACCGCCGAAGATCGTCCTTAGCACGCGTCGCTCGAAAACTCCGAGTGCTTGTAGGTCCTCCTCGAGCATGGTCCATGTCTCGTGCCCGTTGAGGACCACCGGTCTTATTAGCGTTTTGAACATGATGCATTTGGTGCGTGGGTGAATCTTTTTCGACCGCAGTTTCTTCTGGAGCCCGTAGTAGGCCCGACTTCCGCTGATGATGCGCCTCCAAATTTCACGACTCACGTTGTTGTCAGCCGTCAGTAAGAATCCGAGGTAGACGAATTCCTCCACCACCTCGAAAGTATCCCCGTCTATCGTAACATTACTACCCAGACGGATCCGGTCGTGTGCAGTTCCGTCTACCAGCATGTACTTTGTTTTTGAGACATTCACCTCCAGTCCGACCTTTGCTGCTTCGCGTTTCAGGCGGGTGTACAGCTATGCCACCGTTCTAAATGTTCTGGCAATAATGTCCATGTCGTCCGCAAAGCACACAAATTGACCGGATTTTGTGGAAATCGTTCCCCGGCTGTTGAGCCCGGCTCGTCGCATCACACCTTCCAGCGCGATGTTGAAGAGTAGACATGAGAGTCCATCACCTTGTCGCAGTCCCTGGCGAGATTCGAATGAACTGGATAGTTCACCCGAAACCCTTACGCAGTTTTGCACACCGTCCATCGTTGCTTTAATCAGTCTAGTCAGCTTCGCAGGAAAGCCGTTTTCGTTCATGATTCTCCATAGCTCTGCGCAGTCGATACTGTCGTATGCCGCTTTGAAGTCGATGAACAGGTAATGCGTTTGGACCTGGTATTCACGGCATTTCTGGAGGATTTGTCGTACGGTGAAGATCTGGTCCATTGTCAACCGGCCGTCGATGAAACCGGCTTGATAACTTCCCACGAATTCATTCGTTTTAAGTGACAGATGACGGAATATTATCTGGGATAGCACTTTGTAGGCAGCATTCAAAATAGTGATCGCCCTGAAGTTCTCACATTCCAAATGGTCGCCTTTCTTGTGTATGGGGCAGATTATCCCTTCCTTCCACTCCTCCGGTAGCTGTTCGGTTTCCCAGATCCTGACTATCAGCCGATGCAGACAGGTGGCCAACTTTTCTGGGCCCATCTTGATGAGTTCAGCTGCGATACCATCCTTACCAGCTGCTTTGTTGGTTTTGAGCTGGTAGATGGCATCCTTAACTTCCCTCAGCGTGGGAGTTGGTTCATTTCCGTCCTCCACTGCACTGGCGTCGTCGTTTCCTCCGTTGCCGTGGGCACCCGTGCCTACGTTCTCCACGCCATTCAGGTGCTGATCGAAGTGCTACTTCCACCTTTCAATCACCTCACGTCCGTCCGTCAAGAGGCCTCCGTCTTTATCCCTGCATATTTCGGCTCGCGGCACGAAGCCGTTGCGGGATGCGTTGAGCTTCTCATAGAACTTCCGTGTTTCTTGGGAACGGCACAGCAGTTCCATTTCTTCACACTCCGCTTCTTCCAGGCGGCGTTTTTTCTCCCGAAAGAGGCGGGTCTGCTGTTTCCGCTTCTGTTTGTAACGTTCCACGTTCTGTCGAGTCCCTTGCTGCAGCATTACCACCCTCGCTGCGTTCTTCTCCTCCAAAACCGATCTGCACTCTCTGCCCAAAATCGCATAGTTGACATAACCACCATTGACAATGTCAGCATTGACCAGCTAATATCTATTACATGTGACTAGTTTTATTCAAAAGAGCCCAGGATCTAATCACTAGCTAGAAGTCAAAGTGTACAAAAATATTAAAATTTTCATTATTCATTGTTAAAATTTCAAAAGTGTGTTGAAAACTACAGTGGCGCTAACGTCAACTATGCGAATATGGGCAGGACTTCGTCGAACCATTTGTTCCGTCGATTCCGTTCCACGTACCCGATAGTGCTCTCGGCTGCGTCGTTGATGGCTGCTTTAACTGTACTCCAGCAGTCCTCTAGAGGGGCCTTATCGAGCTCGTCCTCGGCTGGCAACGCGGCCTCGAGTTTCTGCGCCTATGCTGAGGTGACATCCGGTTGTTTCAGTCGCTCTAGGTTGTAACGTGGCGGTCGCCGGTACCGCACATTGTTGATGACGGAGAGTTTTGGGTGCAGTTTTACCATCACCAGATAGTGATCGGAGTTGATGTTAGCGCCACGATAGGTCCTGACGTCGATAATGTCGGAGAAGTGCCGTCCGTCAATCAGAACGTGGTCGATTTGAGATTCCGTCTGTGTGGTGATCTCCAGGTGTAACGATATGGGAGGCTGTGTTGGAAAAAGGTGCTATGGACATATTTTTGGAGGCGGCGAAATCAATGAGTCGTAGGCGGTTTTCGTTCGTCTGCTGGTGGGCGCTGAACTTTACAATCGTCGGTCTGAATTCCTCCTCCTGGCCTACCTGAGCGTTTAAATCTCCTATGATGATCTTGACGTCGTGGCTTGGGAAGCGATCGTACTCGCGTTCGAGCTGCGCGTAAAATGCGTCCTTGTCATCATCAGTACTTCCGGAGTGTGGGCTGTGCACGTTTATTATGCTGAAGTTGAAGAATCGGCCCTTGATCCTCAACCTGCACATTCTTTCGACGATCGGCCACTAACCGATCACGCGCCTCTGCATATCACCCATCACGATGAAAGCTGTTCCCAGCTCGCGTATGTTGCCGCAGCTCTGTTAGTTGGTATGATTACCTCTAAACGTTCGCACCATGGATCCTGTCCAACACACCTCCTGCAGCGCTACGATGCCGAACCCGCGGTCCTTCAGTAGACCGGCGAGTATGCGGGTGCTCCCAATGAAGTTGAGAGATCGGCAGTTCCACATACCGAGTTTCCAATCTCAAGTCCTTTTTGTTCGCTGGGGTCGTTGCCGTTGGTCTCGGTTCGTATTATTCTGTTGCTGACTTTCCGTTACAATGGTTTTTTACGGCTGGCTCGTAGGGCCGGGTTGCAGTCTTCCCACAAACTCAACACAAGTTCAACTTTGGTACATTTTCTCGCACTTGTGTTGAACATCAAACGCCGAACATCGGAGTACCCGTGTTTGCTAGCGTACTCCGTACCGAAACGTACTCAAGTACAAAACTTGTGTACGTACAGAAGTGCAAAACGAAAATCGAACCGAGCGAAAGCCGAGAATGGAACCCGAAGCGGCTTTCCGATTGGTAAACGAATGGTGCCGAACTGTCAATCGTTGTTCGAGAAAGTTCTATTTTGCACGATCGCTTCCCATTTCTTTTCGCACGGTACACGTGTACTGTACGTACATATGTTCGTACTTGTGTTCAAAACGAACTCTGAACATAAGTACACGTTTGGGTACAGATTTGTGTGTTGCGGTTTCAACACGAAGTCGGAGTACAATTGAAGTTTAAATACAGCAGTACTTAGCGAGTACGGTATTCGTTTGGGAAGACTGCCTGGTTGGTGTCACTACTTTCCGGAGGACCATAGCGCACAGTTGAGCTTAGAGACACTCGGACGTAGATCAGCCGCCCATAACATGGGGATCAGACGCTGTTGTGAGCCGCTCCTCCTGGAGAACAGATGCTCAGGTTTGCCGAAGCAAACTCTCCCTTCCCTGTCAGCCTAAAGCTATGTTCATTTAGAATCCGGAATGACAAAATCACGTATATCTTAGAGATGGAAAAACAAACATAAAAAGTGAAGTCCTCAAAACAAAGGTTATTTATTGTACTTTCATGGAAAAATATCATTGAAATTATTTATTTTTATTTTTCACACATTTTCTCTCTTTTTCAGTGTTGACCTCTCTAAAAATCTGCACAACGGTGGTAAATTTTAGCAACAACCCCTTCCGCACGTTTGTTCAACAACAGGTCATCTATGCAGTGTCCTGAAGTGCCTTGACTAGTCTGACTAGGATTCCGAAGAAAAATTGCCAAACTTTTTTTTATTGCGAAATGAGGGGCAATTCAGTGAATTGAGAAAACGCGAAATTTGAGTGTTTTTTTTTTTGTTGATAAACACTACCCATTTGCGACGATACCACTGAACGTCTCCGGCTGTCATGGCAGCTCATCAAAATAGGTAAAACCTCTACATATCCCTTGTGTGCGTTTTTGAAAAGCAGCACGCGATTCTTGAGGCTGTCATCCTTGTATGAATTGTCATCATCTTGTTGCGAAAAAACCATGCCCAGAGTTCGAACTTCTTGCCAAATCTTCAAATTCAAAGCAGATTTATCAATGAACCCAAGCTTTTTTCTTCCGAGGACACTTCCTTATGCCATGGTTATCAACATCTGTGCACATAACACATAATGGTTTTGACGATATTAACATTTTTCGCGACTGTCGTACCTGACCACGCTAAATTTTCAACGTGTTTGTGCAAGATTTTTTTCCTCCTCTTGTCTTCAATCTGAAATAACTTTTCACTCGTTGCACGAATATCGATGAAATTTTTACCATTTAAAGAGGATTAGTGTATGATCAGAGTGCTGCAAAAGAATGATGATTATGTTCATTGAGAGCGCCACTAGAAAATGTGACATGATTCCGGATTCTAAGTGAACATAGCTTTATTTATGACCAAAGTTCCCACCGAGGTTGGTTACCCTATTTTCCCTAAGGTTGCTCATAGTTTCCGGCCGGTACCACGAGGAGGTAGGGATTGGAGTTTCACAGCAAAAGGGCTGAATAACCACCTTACAAGAGGTCTGAATCGCTTTGCCAGCCTTTACCATGCCAGAAGAATGTTAGGGATGAATGAATCCAGAATCTAGAATATGTAAGGTCGGAGGAAGGGAAATGCCAGTATTGCTTGCCATCCACCTACCCAATACTCAATTCCTCTCGAAATCTGTTTCCACTTTATGAATATTAATGCACTTCTTGGTTTCTTTCAGTTTGCATCAATGTGCACACAGTGCAATCGTCATTCGTCGGCGCCACTTTTTTCCGGTACTTGACCCACCACCCCGACCGAACCACAACCTTGAGGGTACTTTTAGCATTATAAAAGAGCCACCAAGAGCAACGGTTCTTGTTCTATTCCCCTATTGCCCGGTGACAGCGACGGCAAGGCGGGAAAAATAACACTGCAGAAATAATTGGATCCGAAATTGAAGACGAATTGCACTCGTTGAAAACGCGACATCTCTCATCGTAATGCCCGCGTTCAAAACGGAAAGCGAAACAAATTCCACCCGGAACTCCGGGATGCGGGTCCCTCTCCTTCGGTTTGAAGAGCTCCGGCCGTCGAGGACAGGGGACCCGGACGGATCGTTACAGAATTTCCATCCGGTTCGGTTGCTTTTCTCGGAAAGTGGTTTCCGCAAGAATCAGAAGAGCAGGAGGAAATAAGTAGTTTGCTTTGGTGATTCTCCATCTCGTTGTCTTGCATTATTGGGAGCATTGCGAGCAACCGGGAGAGGGCATTGTTTTCTACGAACTGACCGACCGTATCTATCGACGGACTGACTGAGGGAAAGGTGCAACCTGCAGAAAGAATGCAGATTATAGTTCCTTCTTGCCAATGTACTTCCTCGCTCGGTTCATTCTAGTTCTGAGGACTTTTTTCTGAACATCGTTGGTTGCAGAGGACCAGTTTGTGGCATGATAAAAATGTAATAGTGCAAGACGATACAGTTCTTCTTTTCCTCTTCTAGAGAATGTCGTCGCCCCGAGGGTTCAACGGGAAGAAAGACCGGAAACTCGAACCGTACGCCGAAGTAAATCAAGCACGAGATATTGACTATTGGTTCTGTGGCCGGTCATGGCCGGAAGGTGAAACCGGAGTGCGAAAGTAAACTTTACCCGGTGTGCTCTTTTCGGTGTGGGGTTTCCAATTTCGTGAGTTCTATTTGTGGTAGGAGATTACTCTTTAAAGAGCTACGTGAACAACGGATGTTTGGTGGAAGATGTAATTTTTGTTTAAAAACATGAGAAACAGTTCAGCAAACCTGAAAGACTTTAACACGCTAAGTACCGACAGACAAAAAAACGTGGAATTGTTTTTTGCACATCCATATCTCAGCAGTTGGTGAACCAAATTTAAATCTTTTTGCGTTAACGGAATCCTACACTATCCTAGAGAGGTGTAGTAAAAGCCGATTGGAATTTCATGCAGCTTCCGGTGAGAACCAGGCGAAAACATTAGTTCCCCATTTTTAACTTCTTCCGGTTTCGTTTTGTTCCCAGATTGGTTGTGAGTACCATGTCTTTGTAGCGAGTTCTTTCGGAACCTCGACAAGATAGCAATATTCTGTCTTCGGAAAAGTTGTTCAGAACAACAATCACTTCCTGGTGATGGATTTCATAGTTCCGAATTTCTCCACCACGTGGCGCTAGTGTACATAATGACTTCCGGTACAGATTTGATGGGATATAGCACGAGATTGAAGCCCGACAGGAAGGTACGATCTTCGGCAAAGTTGTTCAGGACTTCAAGTACTTCCAGTTTCGAACGTCACCACCACTACCGGGTTTGGAATTTCACCACCATGTTGTGATAGTGTACAATGAACTTAAGACACGATTTTTAAAAGCTATCCAGAAATTTAGGCCAGATTGGGACTTCTCTGACTCACTCGAAGGATTGTTCTGACAATTTATCTAGCTATTTGTATGGGAATTCTTCAAGGAAATTCCGAAAAGGAATTTCCTCAGGGTTGGTCCTGGGATTTTTTTAATGATGTATTTGAGAATTTTATTAGGGATTTTTGTTCCACAGATTCCTACTGAAATTTCTTTAAAAATTTATTCAAGCATTTCTCCAGTGATTCCTTCTGGAATTAACCCACCTATTCATTATGTCTCCAGGATTTCCTCCGGGTATTTTTCAAAGCATTCCCCCGGGAATTCCTCAAAATATTGTTCAAGAAATTCCTCCTCCAAGGATTCCTGTGAATATTCATTCGTGGAATTCCGAAAGAAATTTATGCAGTCATTATCACTAAAATATCACACGGACACCCTTCAGATATCCCATAGGTTCCACCTGAATTTCTTCCAGTAAATGAATTGCTTCTGGAATTTCTTGAAATATTCTTCCAGGAATTCTTCAGGAAATAGTTAAATAATTCATACAAAGATTTAACAAGGTATTCGAAAAATTCTTCAAAATTTCACCAAGAATTCTTTGATTTTTTTTTTAGAGATTGCTTCGGAAATGCCTCCAAAGATTCCTTCAAATATCCATTCTCCTGCGATTACTTTGCCAAATTCTTCCAGGGATTCTATCGGGATTCCTCTAGTGTTTTTTTTGGACATTCCTTTAGCGGTCCTTTCTGGATTACTTCTAAGATTTCTTTCGGGAAATCATCTGGGTGATTCCATTTGGGATACTTGAATATTGTTTTGCAAATCTTTCCAGGGATTTAGGAGATTTTTCAGGGATATCTTCTAAAATTCACCCAGACATGCCTTTAATATTTTCTACAAAGAATTTTTAACAGGGACTCTGGAGTTCATTTAGATGCCCCTTTGTATTTTCCTTCATGAACCCATCTTCTATCGCTTTCTTTCCCCAGGAATTTCTTCAGAAATTCCTCCGGAGCTTGAAAACTTCAGCGAGTTTATTTCAAATTACTCCGGAGCTTCTTTCTGCGATTCATTTACGATAAATTTTAGTAATTCTTTCATAGATTCATTATGAAACTCCCCAATTCAGTATTTAGGAAAGTTTTTGGTGATGCTTTCGGAATATGTATTGCAGGGATTGCTACGTATTTTTTCCTACAGTTCGTTTGCGAAGTCCTCGAGATATTCCTTCAGAAATTTATGCAGTGATTTATTCGAAAATTCCTCTCCAGAGTGCCCGAGTCCGTAGCGCAGTTCATCGCATGTCCCCCTTCATTTGCGGATGGTCATGGGTTTGATATATTATTCTGGATAATAAGTATGAAGTTGGAGCCAGAAATTTATTTTAAATATCTTTCTGAAGTTTACATTTTTCACCTTCATTCTACTACAACTGAATCTCTTAGAGAAACGCCTTGGACATTCGTGGAAAGTATTTCTGTAGATATTCTTGGGAAACACTCTCCAAGTGTTCCTGAAATGATCCTTGATCCTTGATCCTTGAACGTGGGAGAAAGACTCGTACCTTTTTATCTGGCTTGAATCTTGTGATACCTTACTAAAGACGTATTGGAAGTCACTATGTACACTAGCGTCACGTGGTGGTGGAATTCAGAATTATGCTCTTCATGACCTGGAAGTACTCGTAGTCATGAACAACATTGCCGTAGATCGCACCTTCCTATCTAGCTTCATTCTTTGCCGAACATCGAACCTTCCTGTTTGGCTTAAATCTTATGCTATATTCCACCAAAGTCGTACCGGAAGTAACTATGTACACTAGCGCCACGTTGTGGTGTAATTCTGAACTATGCTCTTCATGACCTAGGAGTACTCGTAGTACTGAACAACTTTGCCGAAAATCGCACCTTCCTATCTGGCTTCAATCTTATGCTATATCCCACCAAAGTCGTAACGAAAGTAACTATGTACACTAGAGCCACGTGGTGGTGAAATTGTGAACTATGCTCTTCATCACCTAGAAGTACTCACAGTTCTGAACAACTTTGCCGAAGATCGCACCTTCATATCTGGTTCAAACTCGTGCTATATCCCACCAAAGTCGTACCGGAAGTAACTATGTACACTAGCGCCTCGTGGTGGTGAAATTCAGAACTATGGTCTTCATGACCTGGAAGTACTCGTAGTCCTGAACAACTTTGCCGAAGATCGCATCTTCCTACCTGGCTTCAATCTCGTGCTATACCCCACCAAAGTCGTACCGGAAGTCACTATGTACACTAGCGCCACATGGTGGTGAAATTCTGAACTATGCTCTTCACCTGGAAGTACTCGTTGTCCTGAACAACTTTGCCGAAGATCGAACCTCCCTATCTGGCTTCAATCTCGTGCTATATCCCACCAAAGTTGTACCGGAAGTCACAATGTACACTAGCGCCACGTGGTGGGGAAATTCTGAACTATGAAATCCATCACCAGGAAGTGGTTGTTGTTCTGAACAACTTTGCCGATGACAGAATGTTGCTATTTTGTCGAGGTTCCGAAAGAACTCGCTACAAAGACATGGTACTCACAACCAATCTGGGAACAAAACGGAACCGGAAGTAGTTAACCCGTTTAACCCCAGGTATAAAATAAATGTTCAAAAAATCGCCAACAGCTCATTTCTCAACAGAATTTAACCAAATTTTGAACACAAACTCGCACAATACTATAGTTTTGCCTCAAGGCCTGACTTTCACCAGGCCATCCTGGGTACTCAGGATTTAGTCGAGGAATTTACTTACTCCTGTTCGATGTAGCATTGGTTTCTGGAGCTAACCATTGTTTTCCGCGTGCAAATAACTTTCATTGTTGTCCATTTATAGTTCTCTGAAGTCAAGTCAAGTCCCTTCGCTTAGGTCATCACATTTGCCTAGGAATAATTGTGCGTGACCTTTTTATTGTCACATGATAGAGTATGAGTTTATGTAGTGCACAGAGGTTCCGCATAGGTAAAACATGCGATTATAGTTTATTTACAGCTCAATGAACTCAAGGCCTGACTTCAACCAGGCCATCCCCGGTACTCAGGAATCTAGTTGAGGCTTTTACTTACTCCAATTTGATGTAGTATCGGTTTCTGGAGCTAATCGTATTTTTCCGCATGCAAATTGGTCTAATTGTAGTCCATCTACGGTTCTCTGTAGTGAAGGAATGACCTCAATCAGATCACCCAAAATTTCTATAGCTCGTTGATATCATAAACATTATACAGATGTTCAAGTGTTGGTACAAATGAGAGCGATAAAAATAATTGAAAATAATCCTTGGTGATTTTTTGGAGTGTCCATGTTTTGTAAGGATGGATTCGGACAATCCATCGAGATATTCAGGAAATATTAACAGTACTACAAGGACAACACCTGTTGTACAGATGTCTCCTATTACCTATGGGGTCAATAAGGGAATAATATCTCGTGTTTGATTTCATTTGAAAACAACAAACGCAAATGTAGACTTGGATGGTTCAGAAATGTTGAATATATCAAGAACTCAAAAAAAAACTATCGGAAAATCACAAATTCGAACCTGTAGCAACATCAACTATCATTAGGTAACGGAATGTGCAAACTCTCATTGAAATACTTCGTTAAGAATAAAGTTATGGGGTGCAAATCGTACTTGGCCTTTTTTTTTGCCCGACTTGACCCAGTGACCCGCCGGCCTTACTCCGTCCAGAAGTCCAAGAAAATGTTGATCCCGCATTATTCCAAAACTATAGTATTGTGCGAGTTTGTGTTCAAAATTTGGTTAAATTCTGTTGAGAAATGGGCTGTTGGCGATTTAATGTGTTAAAAATGTGGAACTAATGTTTTCACCGGAAGCTGCATGAAATTTCAATCGGCTTTCACTACACCTCTCTAGGATAGTGTAGGATTCCGTTAACGCAAAAAGATTGAAATTTGGTTCACTAACTGCTGAAATATGGCTGTGCAAAAAAAATAGTTTCACGTTTTTTTGCCTGTCAGTACTTTACGTTAAGGTACACCGGGGCAAGTTGAAACGGTTGGGGCAAGATGAAACACGAAGTTTTGAAACATATTTCAATACAATTTGGAAATTTATCCTTCGTTAAAAGATTGTTCAAATCACAAACTATGTTTTATGGCGATCAAACTGTTTGTCATCATTAGAAAATATCATGTTAACCCGCTGTTTCAACTTGCCCCGGTGTACCTTACAAAAACCCCGTTGGTATAAGCAGTGTTAAACAATTTGTTATATTTTCAACAAAGTGTTATGAAACTTCAGTGATATTTCACGCACGATTGATCTACACGACCCTCAAATGACCACAATTAATTTGAGGAGGATGCAGTTAAAATAAGTGCCTCATATATACTCACTCACATATCCGAGGGTCATCATAGTAATTGGAAATGCCATGAAATAGAACGAGTAAATTGAACTTTTTTTTAAATCAATGCAGTATCACTGCACAACGCTCACTCATCAATTTATATCTCCGAAACTAGCATAAAGCCATTCACAACCATGTAACATAATGCTGAAAAGCTCTTCACGGCCTTTTTCAATTTGATCACGAACACGCACATGGCATGGCGCTGTTGAAATTCAATTCAAGTTCTATCATCCGCATCAAACTCGACAATTCCGTTTATTATCGCCCACTATATGATTGCGGATTTCACTCCAGCTGCCACCACCACCACCACCACCACCACCATCGCCATCAATCTCTAATTCACCCGACCTACGCACGCAGTTCATAGCGGGGTTCGGTTCACCAAATTGACCCAAATTTATTCCGCATCCATCCATTAATCTGAACAATTTAGTAGTTGTCCCGGAAAACTTTGCCCCGGATTTTTACTGCGTACGTGCTGCTGCTGGCACTCTGCCGGCCGATCGTTTTATCGCAAAGCCTATTCCCGCAGCGGGTTGGTTCTGGTGATGCTGCGCGAACTGTAAAACGGGGTTATTTCAGCCAGTTTGATTATTACTCAGAAAGCTCATAAAAGCTCGTGCAGTTCACCACCCTCATTTCTTCTTCTTCTAAACCATGGGGGATAATCTGCTCAACAGACACCTGAGCAGAGAGGTCCAGGTAGTATGGAGTTAAAAACCGTCTTCTACAAAAAAAAGTGAAAGCCAGGACTACTCTTTCCTCGAGCCACTAAACAGCTTTCCCCTGGTCGCAAAACCCTTTGTCTCTCCGGAATCACCTAGAAGACATTGCTTCAGAGAGGGTCTAATGCACATCGCACCCTTATGGTTAGCTGCTTTGGGGAGTCCATCGAGGTAGCATGCTGACGCTTACCATCCCCTTTGCTTTCGGAAGGCAGGCAGGGTCGACACCACACCTGCTTCCAACTGGTACCGCTGCACAACGATTTGACCTTCCCCAAGCAAGGCCCTATCAGCTAGCATTCAAAAGGACGTGTCGACATGGGCCCTCCACCTTCCTCCACCTACCCCGAGTTTGCCGAGGACCCCTTTCCGACCACGTGGTCGGATCCAACTCAGTAGATTGACGCAGCGACAGCAACGATACCAGGATGTTCGCCCCGCGGCCACTTAATCGCTGTAAGGGTCGATTTCGCCACAGAGTACCTGTATGACCTACGCAGCCGGCTCCGAACCCTTGGACCATCTCTTGTATAGCGTCTGAACTAGCCATTCTCCAAGTCCACGCGCCACCTCCTTTGTAGCTCCCAGACGATACGGGTGATAGCCGTTCAAACGGCGTTCTAGCCAAGCTTATCCCCTTACATCATCTAGACAAGATTGTCCGTAGTCTTCTAGAGGATCGACTAAGGATTTTAATCTACGATTTAAATGTCTACGCAGTCTTTTAATATGGGAAAACGAAGTTTATTATTTGTCCGACGTTTCGACAGCGGGGTTTCGTGCAATCTTCAGGGGTACTAAAATTTAATACATGTACTAATTTGATACAATCTACGGATACTCAATTCGTCTGGATTACTTACATTAATTTTTCGTTTTTGGTCTTATGTTTCATCTAACTGTAACTGTCTTGTCGAGTTGTTGTTGGTACATGCTATAAAGTCATTATTAAAAGTTGAAATTGTCGGGTTCCTTGTCTGATGATAAATTTTGTCTTACACTTAATTGGTTTGTCTAGTTTTGCAACGGACTGTACGCGATTGGCAAAAATCTACTTCTAAAAACCCCCCACATACAGTGTATCAAACAATTGTCCGTACAGCAAATTTTTCGTCAAAATAATTTTTCATTCAAATGTTCATAACTCTTTTATACGTCAATAAAAATGTTGAAATTTTGATTCATCATGAGCCATATATTGAAGCTCTATTGGTGAAATTTTGAGCGAGATCGAATAAGTTTTCTTAAAGTTATAGAACTTTTAGTAAACCTTGATGGTTTATTAAACAAAACTTCAATACTATATATCTCAAAGAATATTGGATGAAATATTTTCAAACTTTTTTGAGGGAACACTAACACATGAACATTTAATACGCAATCTTGTTAGGGTTAATTTCTTCACCACAAAAACTATGAAAAAATATGTTTATATAGTTGACGATGTTTATAAATTTATTATATTTTACACATATAATCTGCCAAACGTTTTCCACTAATAAAAGTGCAATAATTGAACGTAAAATTCATAGGACCTACTCTTTATATGTGGTTTAGTAGGTCCTGTATAAAAATATTACATTAAGAAAGTTTTAAGAAGTTGAAAACGTTTGTCTAATCTAATCTAATCTAATCTAACACAAACGCAGCCAGTACGAGAAAGCATCCTGGAAAATATTTGGGTTAGATTCATTGGCGTATCTAGGATTTTTTCCTAGGGGGTGCCTAGGGGGTGCCAGTTTCAGTGGCTCTCAGGTTGCTTTTTTTTAAGGAAATACCGATCCGACCTCAATTTCTTAGTATAATGATATACTGCGTCGCGGGAAAATAGAATTTGTATTTTAAGTTTAAACTTGAGTACTTAACGCGACAACCCCTGTTTTGTGGATTGAAATCAATCAGGTCCATTAGAATACATTTTCGAAGCAATTATAAGACGTGTAAATCTCGGAAACTATGAAATATCCACAAATTTGCGTGTAACTTGTATTCATCGTGACATCCTCTTTGTTTTATTGCATGATAACAACCCTTATAAAAATAGCTTTCAAGAACAATTTTAAGAAATAGAATAAATATTTAAAATTTCAAAATCATTTTTGGTTTGGCCACAAAATTAATGGCTGAAAAGCGTTTTTTTAATTAGTTGAATATTACCACGTGGACAAGAAAATACTTTTATGCAATTCAGTATCATAATATCCATTTTATAGGACTCATTTCGGTATCATAATGGCCAATTTTTCCGAACTGGTTCATTATGCAACTGAAATGGGTTGCATAATGAAAAATAGTTGTATAATGTTCATAATGCAACTCATTTGGGTTGCATTATGAACATTATGCAACTCAAATGAGTTGTATAATGAAAAAATCATTGCATAAAATTTTGTATGGAACTCGTTGCAAAACTCGATTTTTTCAGCACTCTTCGTATTTATCCAACTCGGCAAGCCTCGTTGGATAAATGTACGACTCGTGCTGAAAAAATCAACTTTTTGCAACTCGTTACATAAATAACTATTACAGAAAAATTGTGAGTATGATTCTCAAAACTACAAAATTCGCACTCAGTTCCGTTCTGAAGCTAACTAACATATTATCAATCCAGTTGAAACCCGGAATTTGGTGCGAGACTTCGATTTTTGTCATCGTGATCCTGATGTTCGCACCAAATTCCGATTTCGACTGGATTGGTAATTACCATATATTAATATATCTGGTGAATGGAATGCTGTATAAAGTTGATTTTTAAATAGTATTTCATGCATTGTTTTGTTAATGTCAGCAATTCTATTGATATTTGTTAAAATATCTTCGGCAAATCATTCTGCTTTTTTTGGATTTTCGTCCATTTTTTGGATTTTTATTATTTATGCTATTCGGTATTCCTTCGCCAATTCCTTCGAAAACTCATTTGGAAAGTTTTTCATAAATCGGTTCTATAATTTTATTGAAAAATCTTCAGACACTTTCTTCTAGATTTCTTCAGTTTTTATGTAAGGAATTCCTGCAGCAGATGATTCCGGAATACCTTCGGCAATTCCGATGTTACTTACATTGAACATTTATTCGGGAATTTCATCAGCAATAACATTCGAAAATTTTGGCAACTTCGATTATTACTTTTGGGAACTTCTTTGGTAATTCCTTTGGAAATTGATTTGGCAAATTTCTTAGTGATTTCGGGAATTTATTTGAATTTACATGAAAAACAAAACTTTGGCGGTTCTTTAAAAATTCTGTCACGGTGATTCTACGGAAATTACTTTTGGGGTTCTTTTTAAATTTTCTTCAGAAATTCCTTCAATGCTTTCGGAAAGTTCTTTGAGAATTTCTTGGAATTAATTTCTTTGTTTTTTTTTATATAATATATAGAATATTTCGGCAATTTATTTTGAGATTAGATTTGGCCAATTTCCTTAAAAAGTCTTAATATTTTTAATTCAGGAACTCCTCTGGTAATTCTTATATGAATTCTTTTGGCAACTACTTTGAAAGCTCTATGTAATTTTGATGGATTTTCCGACAATTTCTTTGGCAACTTTTTTAGTAAGTTTTTCGTGAATTTCATGGGAATTTCTTTGACCAAGACCAGTTGAGAATTTTAGAATTTCCAATCCAGCAACTTTCGGAAGCAATAAATATAAAAACAGTTAAATCATAAAGAATTTTAGAAATAATCACAATAATATTGCCTAATAAATCCGCAAAATAACTGAAAATGAAATTGCTGATATAATTTCAGAGGAATAGCCATTGAAATTAAGCAAAAAAAAATCCAAACAAATTGCTGATGAAATTCTAATGAAACTACCGCAGAAATTTTCAAAAAATAGAATAATAACCATGTCGGAGGAATCCTCGAAGTAATGGTCATAATACGGTATAGCGAATACGGAGTCGTAGGTTCGAATCCCACCAGAGCGCGATTTTTGTTTTTCGCAAATTCATCTCTCAATTTGTCAATTAGCAACATTCTGTGCCTTCTAATTAATTATGATAGGATTATAATATTTCACTAGAGATTTCTCTAGTAATACCTTCTAGGATTTCTCTGGAAATGTCAACTATTCCCGAAATTCAATTAGGGATTTCTCTAGAGATTTCTACTTGAATACCTTTAAGAAGCCCAAGAGAAGTTCCAGGAGTAAAACCTGGATTATTTCTATAGTAATCCACAAATAAAAACTGTAGAATAATTTCTGGATGAGTCTCTAGAAAAATCCCTTAAAGGATCAAAGGAATTTCTAGGAACACTGCCAAGAAGAATCCTAGCTAGAAGGGCAGGAGAAATCCCTAGAGGGATTCCTGCAGGAATCACCGTGAGAATTTCTTGACGAGGCATACCTACAAGAGGCATTCCTGAAACATTAAAAGCAGCAGGATTCCTTCTACACATAAGCAGGAATCGCTTATAGAATCCCAGGAGGAGTTCCTGGATGAAAGTCAAGAGGATTTCCTGGAATAATTCAATAAGAAATATTTGGAGAAATTCCAGGAAAACCTTTAGGATTTCCAGGAGGAAACACTGAAGGTACTTCTGCAATGCTTCTAGAAAGATTGCCTTGAAGAATCCCAGCAAGCTTTGAAGGAATTCCTGGAGAAATTCTTATAATAATTCTTAGAAAAATTACGGAAGATATTATAGTAAGAAATTCTGGAGGAGCCCTAGGAGGACTTGCTGGAAGAACCACAGTAGGAACTGCTTGAGAAATCCAGCTGAAATTCCTGAAGGAAGACCAAGTGGAGTTCCTGGAGAAATCCCATGAGAAATTTATGAGAGAATCCTTTGATAAAATATCTTCCATAAAAATGCCTGGAGGATCACCGGAGTGCTTCTGAAGAAATCACTGGAATAATCTCAGGAGGTATTGTTAAAAGGATTCTGGGGTGTATCATTGTAGAAATCTCAGCAGAAACCCTAGAAAATTTTTCTGGAGGAAACTATACAAGAATTTATAGAAAAGAGAACCCCAATCAGGAATGCCTGGCGGAATCAAAAAAAAAAATTCTTGGAATGCCAAGAGAAGTCCCTGCAAGAACCGGTAGAGGTATTCTGGAAGAATCTTTAGAGAAGGTCCTGAAGGAATCGCGAGGAATTTCTGAAGAAATATCAGGAAGATTTCTCGGAAGAATTCCAGCTATAATTCTAGGATCAATTTGTAAAGGAATGACAAGAAGAATATCTAGACGTATCATAGTAAGAATTTCTGAAGGAATTGCTGGAAGAACCTTAGGAAGAGTTGTTTGAGGTATTCTTGGAGGAAGGCCAAAGGGAGTTTCTGCAGGAATTCCATGAGGAATTTCTATAGGAAGTCCTGAATGAGTCCTTGGAGAAATCCCTGGTAGGACAACCAAAGAAATTTCTGCAAGAATTCCAGGAAGATTACCTGGACAGATTCCAACAAAAAAGCCAAGAGAAAGCTCTAGAAGAATCCGTAGCATTGTTTCGGAACTACCATAGTTAGAGTGTATTAAGGAAGAATAGCTGGAAGAACCGCAGGAATTGCTAGAAGAATCCCAGCTGGAATAACTGGAGCAGCGCTTCCCAAAACTGGGAAGCGGATCTTGGAAGTTTGGGAAGCGCGGATCTGGAGGAATTCCTAGAATTCAGGGAGGTACCATAGAAGTAATTTATAGAGAAATCCTTGAATCAGGAATGCCGGGGGTATCCTAAAAGAAGTTCCTCTACCAAGTGCCCGGAGGAATACCTACAGTTCTCCTTGAAAGAATCGGTAGAATACTGGAGGTATACTGGAGGAATCCCTGATAGAATCGCAGGAAGATTTTTTTGAGGAATCTCAGGAAGATTTCCCGAAAGTATTGCAGCATGTAAATATGCCAGGTGAAATCCCTAGAAGTATTTCTGAAGGAGTTATAATGGGAATTGCTTGAAGAGTTTCAGCCGGAATTCATGGAGGAAGGCCAATAGAAGTTCTTGGAGAAATCCCCTGCGGAATTTCTGGAATAACCTCTGGAGGAAGTCCTGATTAAATCCTTGAAGAAATCTCGGGAAGAATCACCGAAGGAATTTTTAGAAAAATCCCAGGATGATTTTCTGGAAGAATTTTCGAAAGAACTTTCCTAGTATAATTGCTGAAGGAAGCACAGTGAGAATTATTGGAGGAGTTCTATGAGAACTAGCAGGAATCCTAGCCACATTTCCCGGAGGAAGGCCAATATGAGCTTCTGGAGGAATTTCATGAGAAATTTCTGGAAGAATCTCTGAATAAAATCTCTGAAGGAATTCCTGGAAGAATCACCGGAAGAAACTTCTGAAAGAATCCCCGGAAGGATGTCCTGAAAACCCCACCAGGAATTCCTGAAGAAATCCTAAGATAAATTTTTAGAAGAATCCCTAGAAGAATTCCAAGAAGTACCATAGTAAGAATTTCGAAAGAAATACTATGAGAAATTGCTGGATCAATCTCCGCTGAAATTTCTAGTATGTACAACCCCATCTGAACTGCCTGGAGAATCCTGAGAGAAGTTTATTAAAGAAATATCCAAAGGAAGCCTAGAAAATTCACTGTTTGAATAGATAAAGGTATTACTGGAGGAATCCATAAAGAAGTCTGTTGATTGTTCTTACCAATACCCAAAACGTGCAACAGGTGTATAAGTATTTCCGGGTATGTTTGAGTTTTATTCAAATGTGCCTTCAATAAATATTGAAATTTATTGTGTGAAACTCTAAATTTTAGGTGACTCTAAGGAAAAATTCTAAGGGGTGCCAAATTTGTTCTAGGGGGTGCCAGGCACCCCTGGAACCCCCCCTAGCTACGCCAATGGTTAGATTACGTCCAAATGTTTTTCTTGTCAGTATTGATGCTTGTAGCGTATCAAAAATATGATACAGGCATCAAAGCGGCTAGGCCTACTGCGTTGTGTTCACCGCAAAGATGATACTAGAATTGTTTAGATTTTTGTAAATAATCTTAAAAATCGAAGTAATTCTAGAATCTACAGGGATGGAAGGATGCGTGGACATACCGTACCAAACGCTCCGATTTGTTTAGTTTTATATGGTTGAGTAATGTATACGAAATATGGGGATATAGAATTGTTTAGGTATGTACGTCAATATTAATTATGGAAATTTACCTGAACTAATCCTGGAAACCAAAATGATAATCATTATTTATTAATGCAACAAATTCAATGTCGCATAGAATTATACATGCAATATGCCCAGTTGGACAAATTTTATTGTAATGCGTTTGACATTGAAAAAAATGATAAGAAATATTGAATAGATTAATTGGAACTAACTCACCAGTTTCTCAAGTTTTGATTCTGCTTCCTCAATCCAAAGATAGTAAGGAAAGTCCTTTTGTTCCTTGTAGCTGCGTGGAGATGTCGTATGCCGCTAATATCGCACAAAAACACAATTTTCAGTCCTCAACTGTTCATGGCCGATCGTCTCAGCAGAGGGTTTCGGCCGGTTGCAATCAGTAAATTCTTGAACTAAAGCGTGGAACTTCCCAAATGGTCGAAAATCGCTTCCGCATCAGCAATGAATTCCTCCCATAGATCAGTTTTAAGCTTTGCATTCGAGAACAGCTTCTGGAACATGTCCTCGAAATGGCGTTCATTGGGCTTCGGGCGTCCATCGCAAAATCGAGTTGACGCCGTTGAAACCGATCCGCAACAGAACACATCGGGAGGAAGGGAATCCATTTTCTTCGAATGTTAATTGTTGACCTGCGGGCTTCTCTTCATACTGCTTGAACTCACCAACGTTGAATCGTTTTCCTTCGTTGAACAAACCTTGGATAAATGCACTGTCGCGAACTATAAATGTCTTCCGAAGGGCGTAGGCACGATATTGTGTAACAAATTGAAAACTCTTGTCTCAGCGAAATCTGGTATCCATAAGCCAAGTGAAAATCAACGAACGCGAAAAAACTGACAGAAAAAAAATTCAATACGTCTCTTTGTGCGCACAGACTCTTTTAAGAAGTTGAAAACGTTTGGCACTTTTATTGACCAAAATATGCAAAATTTCCAAATAATACTCTGAACATATACAGATTTTTCATATTTTTTTGTGGTGAATATAAAACTTCAAACAAAGCTGTATATGAAAGCCTTAGATATAAGCTGTAACCCAACAAAAAATGAGAAAGTTTCATTAAGTACAAACTAAGATACAATGTTTTAAAAATTTGTTCAAAAATCTTACAACTTTTCTATAACTTTCAGAAAACTTATTCGATCTCGCTTAAAATTTTATCAATGGAGCCTTAATACATCATTCATATATATATATAATAGCCCTGTTTGTCTGTCCGGTGACTAGCCAACCAGACGCAGCACGCGGGGAAATTCTCACAAAATTCTCACAAAAAATTAAATATTTGACTCTTCAACTCTTTTTTAGTATCCGATGCAGAGAACAAAACCAGTGACAACCATAGACAACCAGACACAGCATTTGATGAAAAAAATCACAGACAATAGACGTTGGAAATTTTGATTTTTATTTTAATATTTGACATTTTAATCCGTTTTTACTATCACATCCAGAAAACAAAACCAGTGACAACCATAGACAATCAGACACAGCATTTGATGAAAAAATCACAGACAACAGACATTGATTTTTTTTTAATTTGACACTTTAATGCTTTTTTACTGTCAGATGAAGAACACAAAACCAGTAACACCAGACACAGCATTTGATGAAAAAAATCACAGACAACAGACGTTGGAAATTTTGATTTTTTTTTTTAATTTGACACTTTAATGCTTTTTTACTATCAGATGAAGAAAACAAAACCAGTGACAACCATAGACAACCAGACACAGCATTTGATAAAAAAAAACACACACACAGGCAACAGACGCTGAAAATTTTGATTTTTTTAATACAGAAAAGAATCTGTCACTCTTAGACAGCCGAATGCAGCAGTTACTGGAAATAACACAGATAGCCCTGTTTGTCTGTCCGGTGACTTTACCGAAGTAATTTCAGATGTAAATATAAGCTGCATTTAATTCACCAAAAAACTTTATTCAAAACATAGAAAAAGGTAATGCTTTTCTTATTTAAAACCTACAAGCGTGAATTACACATGAACCGTTTATATTGAAAAAAAAAACTTGCCACGGGTGCTACTGCGTCCACAAATAAACTAGTAAATTATAATTGGTCAAAATTTCAGCGTTTTTGATTGACGCATAAAAATGTTATGAGCATTTAAATAAAAAAAATGCTTGACGAAAAAAATGCTGCACGGACAATTGTTTGATACACTGTATAATTGAACGGCCGGGCATCTCGTGCAGCCTTGTGGCCTTCGCCGGCGTATTGCCTGCAAAGCATGCTCCTGTCATGGGATTGACCTATTTCCTGGTTTTAGACATCTGAAGCTAACCTCCGATGGTTCGTGCAAGATCAGTTGGCATACTGACCAGCCCACCTTGTACTTCCCTACTTCAAAGGACTTGTTTGTGTCCATCAGAGATAGATGGCTGTACCAAGTCCACCTGTGTCCCTGCTCGGCCCTTCCGGAGCCAAATGGCTGCGGTGGCCACTTGCATCTCGCACTATTGCCGCAGTGCCGTGAAAGCCTTTTTCGCATTGGTTGTCTCGGCTAGGTTTTTTACCTTCAGAATCGCCTCCGCTGTATGAGCCCTCACCTCGACGCCCTCACCAAGGACTACTTCCGCCAGACTTTTGTAGGCGGTACAATTACGAACTTTGTCACGCTTGAGCTCGAGAATCATTTTGCCTATACGAGTACGTCTAATATTGCGCACGTCGGCTTCCAGATTCGCGAGTATGACCTCGCTCATCATCACCTTCAAGACTTTCGAGTGCTTGGACACTTCAGTCTTGATGAAGCGTCACCCTTCTCACGCTTGGCACCTGCCCTTCTACGTCTTTTAGGATTGGTGTCCCTACGCTTCTGCTCATTTTTTGCCTTCTTCTTCCTCTTCTTCCGCTCCACATTGGTCTAGGGGGCGTCCTCTGACGTACACTAACTTATAGTTTGCTGAGGACCTGACGATGTTCGAAACCCATTTCCAGGCCTTCCCTTCCCAGCTCTCCGGGATTACTGTCGATATTCGGGGTTAACAACCACCTAGCCTTGCGGGCGCCGTCTGGTAACTCTCAGCTGACGGATGCCTCACACGCTTCTGCGAATGCTTGTCAAAAGCACTAGAGCTTCCGCTGCACTTTTTGAGCTACCCACGAAAGCGAAGGCCTCTGGGTAGATTTTGGAACTTCTGAACTTCATTACTTCTGCCGCTGCTGCAGATGCCACGTGTTTCTCGGTATCATACCTGGCCTAGCCTCCATCATTTGACTTACGAAGTCTAATAAGGGCCTGTTTTAGGTCCATGCTAATATTAGACTTCGAGGACGCAAAGTTAATTAAGGAGTGAAGCTGCTGCGCAGTCACCTTCCTCACAGAGTCCCCATCAATGTTTATGTTGATGGCCCTCATCAACTACGCTGCGTCAATTATCTCACCCGACACGCTTGCTGAAGAGGAAATGCACAGTGCACTGTGGCCTTCTTCGGTATCCGATCTCGCCAAAGGAGACCTCACTGACCCATTCCTTGTGAAGGGGTCAACCTCGCCACTTCCGCTACCTCCACCAGAGCCCTCCGTTAACGATGGAGCATCTTTTTCACCCCTCGATCACTCATTCCTCAGCACCGGTCGATTGACATCTCGAATTACACTACAGGATATAGGGCGGACAAAAATCAGAAAAGTGTCTTTCACCAATGCACAATGGTCCGTGGGCCGTATTTAAGTGAAAAAAAATATTTACGCCTAAATTATTAATTTTAGCTATGTGCTGTATTCGGGAAAGATTCTTCATATTTTTTGAACATTTTTTTCAATATTGGGAAATTAGGGCAGTCCAAATAGTTCTCAAGATCAAAATGTCAACTTTCATTAATTCCATAGAGAGCAACAAAATGTTCTACAAAGTTGAAAACACTCAATTCTGGACAACTTTTCCGGAGTAACCATATTGCTATCTCTTAAGGTTTCAGAGATATTATTTTTAAAAGAAATAAAATAGGGTGACGCAGGAAAAAAAAACAAGTTTTCTTTCGATAACGTTTTATATATTGATGGTTCGCAAAAACTTTAATCTTAGCAGTTTTAGTGCATTTAATATGCAACATTTCTTTCAAAGACAGCAAAGTTCTATATATTACAAAAATAAAAGAAAAAAAAATATTACAACGGATTGACATATCACGGATACATAGAACCTTACAAATGCACATATAAGAAACATTGCCAATTGGCGCTACCCAAAACATAAATGTGCTCTGTTATCCAATTGGATAACATTTTTCGATCACAGGATGATGACGAGGTTTCATTTTTGCTGTGTGGGTTCAAGATGCAAACGGTGCCCAAATGCGCTTCAAACGCGGTAACACATGTTACCAAAGGCAACGTAGCAACCATAGCCAATATCATCGCCACCCTAGGATTCGAAAGCTCCCGCTGACATCGGGTTACTTGTTAGATGGTGCTCCCGCATTTGATATTTGCATTTTGAATGCACACAGCAATAATTGGTTTAGGTCCATCAGTCATCCTGGAATTGAGTTTTATTCGGCAGTTTACTTTTTAGTTGACAGTCATTTCTGCTGCTTTCATAGCTTGTTGTTGTCTAGGAAAACTATTCCTTATCGGGCATCCCGTTCCGGGGTTCGATACTTGAGCTCAATAATTTGAAGTCCGTGGCAGGGAAAGATTTACATCTTTAGTACTTGACCACTGCCCGAAATGGCCTGAAAGTTGGCAATCAAAGTGGGACTGATTTTCATGGGCCTCTATTTTTGCAGAACCCTATAAATGTGCATTAAATTCATGGGAACATATACAAGTTAAAATAAAACATACAACACAAAGAACGCACGAACAATAAACTTATAACACATCAAACAATTATTCTGTCTTATAATTGTAACAAATATTTATACCAGTAACAAAATATAATGATTGAGCAAGAATTTTTCGTGAATCGTTCATCAATTCACGAAAAATTCAACTCTCATTTGCTTCATATCCTTCATAACAATAGTGTTAAGGCCATAAACTTAACACTAAGATGAAGATAAATAACTTAACCTAAACTCAAAACAAAACCAAAACGAGTTATGCTACCCGAAAGCCACAGTGCTTTTCAAAAACGTAGCGGTGAACAGGACTAACAAGTCCCCAGAAATCACCTTAACTTAAAACAACTAAAATGTTACCCGAAAGCCAAACTGTTTTCCAAATCACGTAACGAACTAACCTAAAAACTTTACTTTCATGGACGAGCTCTTTTCCACAAAAATAAAATGGCCTTAAGACTGAAGTTATAATCCTCCCAGCTAGCTTTTATTTGTATGAGGTACACCGGGGTAAGTTGAAACGGGTGGGGCAAGATGAAACAGCGGGTTAACATGATGTTTTCTATTGATGATAAATAATTTGATTACCATAACACATAGTTTTTAATTCAAACAATCTTTTAGCGAAGGATAAATTTTCAAATTTTATTGAAATCTATTTCAAAACTTCGCGTTTCATCTTGCCCCACCCATTTCAACTTGCCCCGGTGTACCTTACACGGGGTTGTGCTGGGCTGGGCGCCATGTTACAAAAATTAAAAAAAAAATTATTACAAAGTATTAACACATCACGGCACACAGGATCTTACACATGCACAAACAAGATATATCACGAATTGACACAACACAAAACATAAATGTGCCTTGTTATCCAGATGGATAACGCCTTCCGATCACAGGATGGCGAGGTTTCATTTATTGGTATGGGTCCATCAGTCATCCTTTTAAATTTCAATTATTTATCCATATGATCCTCCAAATAAATACTTTTTCAGAAGATTCCAGTAGAAAGTTGCTCTAAGAATTCCTCCAAGTATCTTTGAACGATTTATCTTGAAAAAATGAATCCACCAAGGACTCCTCTAATTTATCTTCAAGGGTATTTCTCACAATTCTTGCAAATAATTTTTGCAAACAATTCTTGTAAATAATCGTTAACGAAATATTCTAAAAATTCTTCAAAGTAGGTAGTTTTTTTAGGAAATTCCCCAAAAATTTCTCCACAAACTTCTTCAATCATCTTTCAAATGATTGTTCCAAAAATAATTCCAGAACTTACTCTAGCATTGCTCGAAAAACTTCCGCAAAAGTTCCTCGTAGGACTTTCCCTTAAATATTTTTAGAAGCCCTTACTACAAGACTATTTCAAAGGATTCATTCAACGACTCCTCCAGAAATTCTTCCAAAAAAAACAGTACTTATCCAGATTATGTCTTAGCAATCTTCCCAAGAATTTCTCCAGAAAAAAAAACTAGTTTAAATTCTAACGTAATTTCTTCTAGTAAACTTTCTTCGGATTCTCCAAATCTTTACGGTTTATTTTTAAAAATTCCTTTAGCAGTCTTTAGTAAGATTTTTTTTTGCGGAACCCCTGGTTATAGTTCTTGAATTAATTTGAATTTATGAACCTTGAAAAGATTTCTGTCAATTTGTTCCCAGAATTTTCTCAAAAATTTCTCCCTAAGATTTCCACCGGTTTTAATAGACAACATTAAATGCTTTTAGAAAGCTATTCGTCCTTTGACGGCAGCACGACACTAGACAACAGACTAGCAGTGGTACACCAAAAAAATGTTTTTCACATCTGTGGCGGGAATCGAACTCACGTGCCCCGGCAAAAAGAATGTCAAAAACCTCACCAGCAATACTTTCAAAAATCCCTCAGAAATTCTACCAATGATTTCTCCAGGTACTGTTCCAACGGTTCTTCTAGAAATATACTACGGATTTTTCGAGAAATTCTACTGGGACTTCTTAGAGGAGTCAGGAATTCCCATAGCTTCCTGAAAGTGTCCTAAGCCGAAAGGATATCATCATAGGCAGCACAGGTTGCAAGAATGGCGCACAACAACCTCATAACATTGGTATTCGCCGCAACAGATCTGTTTGTTATAAGCAAGATTGATACACAGTAGGCATGATGATAGGTACTCAGCATGAACTTTTTGTAATGGACACTACCTTGACTTTCTTGGAGATAGACTGGCATTGAGTATCTTCGTGCCTACCACACGATATACATATGCAAAAGTGTAATTGGCTGAGGAATCTCTCAGTTAATAACTGTGGAACTGCCCATAGAATACTAACCACAGAAGCAGGTTTTGTCCCTGTAAGAGTTTCGCCAAGAAGAGGAGGGAGAGAGAAGAGCATGCTTCAACCATAAGCTGGCAAGCTTGGGCATGATCAAATTTGGAACGTTAATCAGATGTATAACGGAATGAAATCATACAAAAAAAGACCAACATTACACCGCTATGCGGTACGTACAACTCTTTCCTTCACGGTTATTCCATTTTCCAATCCTAAATCAAACTTCACCGAAAAATTGTCATAAACATAAAATATTCACATTTCGGGGTGGCCCCTTCTCCAGAAACACCTCCTCAAATTGGGCAAAACTACAGCAACGGGTAATCCGAGAGAAAACAACACGAAAAGGACGACCAGTTTTAAATGTTTCAATTAAAACTCATTTTCAACTGGATTTATGACTCAAAACTCAAAGCACACCACCGCTTTATCTCTTCGGATGAGTTGTGCCTTCTCCCTCCTCGTCAACGAACGGACGAATGGGAATGATGCATTCATTCACTGCCAACCGGTTGGTTTGATGCTCGGTAGTTCGGGGAAGGAGTTAACTGCTGACGACCAACCCGTCGTCCGTCCAGCCCCACCACCGGGGATGATTGCTATCTCCCAAGCCCAACCAACGCCACGCGTTAGCTTTGGGTTTGCATTCGGTGCCACTTTCCGGGGGACGAATTTATGGCTTAAAATGTGGGTATTAAACCGAAGTAAAAGGGTTAAATGGTTCAGTGCGATATCGGATTTCACGGTAATTAGATCAGGATTTACCAGGTTTTTGTGGGAGGATGTGCGAACCTGCGAACCTGCCCGTTGATGCGTGATTGGTAGGGCTCCTTTGTGGTTCACTTTGGATGTTCTGTTTCCGCCAATTTGTGGGGATTTTAAAAATGCACCAATTTTTGATGATATCTTTAAGAAATGGTTTTATATGTACCTACCTTTAAACAGCATAAGGTACACCGGGGCATGTTGAAACGCGAAGTTTTGAAAAACATAGATTTCAGTACAATTTGGAAATTTATCTTTCGTCAAAAGATTGTTTGAATCAAAAACTATGTGTTATGGAAATAAAATTGTTTATCATCATTAGAAAACATCATGTTAACCCGCTGTTTCATCTTGCCCCGTTGTACCATAAACACATCGTATACAATGTCGAAATGTTAGTGTCGAAAATCAGGGGCATTCGGACTATTTAAGGTTTTCATTTGCACATTTAGATGGCTCTTAGAAATTTTCTCAAGGTTTTCCTTAGAAATCATTCAAGGGTTCCTTTAGAAATTGTTGGGCGTTTTAAAAAAAAAATCATGAAATTTCTCCAGGATTATTTTCAATAATAAATCAACGATTCATTTGAAAATATCGTTCAAGAATTGTTTCACAAATGCTCCAAGATTTTTTTTTTTTTAATTTCACAAGATTTCCGTTAAGAATTGTCACGAAATATGCTTGAGAATTTTCTGAAAAATATGTAAAGGAGTTTTGGAAATAATGGAAAAATGAGAATAATTCGAATTTCTGGAGGCACCCCTGGAGGAATTCTGGAAGCAATCTATCTTCCAGAATTCCTCCAGGGATTCTTTCGAAAACTCGATTCATTTGAAAAAAAAGCATTCCCCAGGGATTCACCCTATAAACACTCTTGAAGAAAATGTTTTCTTCAGATTCCCTACAGGAAATTCGTAAGGAATTCTTTTAGAAAACATTGCATGAGATATTTCAGAAGTTCTTCCATAAACTTCTTCGGAAAACTCCTCCAACGATTTTCACAGAACTTTGTCTACAGATTCCTTCAGTAATTTATTTACACATTCATTCAGAAATGTTTCCAGTGATTCCATTAGAAAACCTTTAGAAATTTCTAAAAAAAACTCCAAATATTCCTTCGGCAATTGTTCCCGACATTCCTACAGGAATTCCTCCTCAGATTTTTTTAATGTTCCAGGAGTTTTTTTTAGAAAATTTACTAGGGATTCCTTTCCAAATTTCAAAAAGAAATATTTTAGAAAATGCAGAATTCCTTTCGAAATAACTCTCGACTCCTTTGGAAACCCCTCCTAAATTTCGTAAAATAATTCTTCAGAAAAACCTCCAGGGATTTCTTCGGAAACTTCTCTAGATATTTATCCAGAGTTTTTACAGAGTTGATTACAAAGTTTCTTCTGAGATTCGTTCAGAAATTATTTGTGGGTTTTCGAAATATGTTCCTATTTTTCTTTTTAGAAATTCTTTCAGGGATTTCTTTATAAATTTCTCCAACGATTTCTCCAAAAAAATGTATCTACAGGACAACCGACTCGGGTTCTTTGAAAACATCCTCTTAGGATTCATTTTGAAAACAGTGTAGATTTTTTAAGACACTACACCGTCTTCAGCCAGAGGCTGCACATACTGAACATTACACTAACACGAGACAACGGACAACACACATAACACCCAGTGGCCCAATGGAGAATTTTCCGTTTGGGGAAAAGTTTTCCCCGACTGGAGCGGGAATCGAACCCGCACTACGAGGCTTACGAAACACTTAGACGACTGGCGCCGCTAACCGCACGGCCACGAAGCCCACAAAATTTGCAAATATTCTAAGAAATTTCTCCAGTTCACTGGTTTTTTTCAGTATTTTTTTAAATAATTCCTCGAGGAAATCTTAGAAGAATTTCTCTATCAGAAATTCGTGTAATGTTTGCTCCAGAAATTCCTCTTTTTACTTTCTTACTAATTACTCCAGATGTGCCTTAAAAATCCTTGTAATAATTCTTCAGGCATTGTTTCAGAGTCTTTCAGTAAATCTTTCAAATATTCCTTTAAAAATTGCTCCAAGATTTCCCTCTCAGATGTTTTGAAAAAATATATGAAGAATTTATTTGAAAGTTTTTTGTTCACAAATTTTTCCATGCGTTTTTCAAAATTCCTCCATTTCAAAAATTCTTCCACAGATTCTTACAGAAATTCCTTTAGTAATTTATTCAAAAATATTGTTAAGCGATTTCTTCAGGGCATTTTTTGGAAAATACCGCCAGGATTTCTTCACCGAAAAGTCATTAAGACAATCTTGCATGGATTGCTTTCAGAATTCCTCCGTGATTTTTAAAAAAATCCAACCAGATTACTACTTTAAAAAAATTACTATTTTTTTCCCACATTTTTTAATAGATCTATTTAGAAAACTATTCAGAAGTTTATCAGGAAATTTCTTCAGAATTGCACCACATTAAAAAAACACGGACACGTTTAATGCTTCCAGTGAGCTGTTCGCTCTTTGAAGGAAGCACGACACTAGACAACGGACTAGCATGCAACGCCCAGTGGCACAGCCGAAAACTTTTCCTGACAGCTGCGGCGGGAATCGAACCCGCGCTCCTCAGCACGATGCGACTAAGTGCTTGATGACACTAACCGCACGACCACGAAGCCACAAACTTAAAAAAAAACTCTTGCAATGATTCATTCGAACTCTCTCTTTAGATTTCCTCCACAAATTGAACAAAGAATTCTCTTAGAAATCCATGCATGAACTTTCTCAAAAGTTCTTTCAAATCTTAAGAAAATTCCCCAAGAATTTTCAAAGATTTTTGTCCAAAGATTCCTTCAGAAATTCTTCTAGATATATATTAATAAAATATTCATTTAGAAAACCTTTCAGAGATTTCTCCAGAAAATCTTCCGGGATCTTTTCAGAAAATCTTCCAAATATTCCTTGCAATCAATCCACACATTTCTCAAAAAAAAACTATTCTGAAGATTCCTTCAGGAATTCCTTCTAGTTTAAAACAAATGAAGATTCATTCAGAAGTCTCTTCAGGTATTACATTAGATATTTCTACAGAGCTTTTTGATTTAATTTCACTACGATTTTCTGCTCAAATTAAAAAAAAACTTCTCCATGAATTACTTCAAGAAAATTTCCGTCGATTACTTCGAAAATTACTCCTACAGTTCTGTAAAAATTTCTTCAGAAAATCTCCAGGAACTTCTCTAGATATTCATCCACAAATTTCTCCTGAGTATCGATTAAAAAATTTCTTCTAAGATTCCTTTAGGAAATTTCCCAGGCTTTTACGGAAAAAAATCCGAATTTCCAAAATTTATTAAGTTTTAAATTTTCCAATTTTTTACTAATTTTGTCAAAAATTCCTTCGGGGGATTTTTGAAGGTTTCTGTAACGATTTCTTCACAATTTCCCACAGGAATACATTAACGGTTTCTTCAAAAACATTCTCCAAGAAGTCATTTGTAAATATCCTTCAGAAATATTCTTAGAAATTTTTCTACTGGTTTCTCCAGAAATTTCTCAAATAATTCCTCAGGAATTTTTTTTTAAGAATTGCCTCTGAAATTCCTCCATAAATTTATTCGGGCACTCGAGTAAGGATTGTTTCAATACTTCCTTTTAATAATTATTCATAAATTTATCTTGCTGTTTCGGTAAGTCCTTCAAATACTCCTTCAGGAAATCCCTCCAAGAAGTACTTCCTTATTTTTGAAATCTTCCAGCAACTCATTTGGAAATTTTCTTCAGGGATTGCTTTAGAATTTCTACAGGACTTCTTCCAGAAATTCCTCCAAGAATTTATATTTTCAAAAATTCATCCAGGAAGAGTAATTTTATAAAATCCCATAGGCTTCTTCCAGAAATTCCATCAATTTTTCTTAAAAATTTCTTCAAGTATTTCTTCGAAAATTTCACTAGTGATTCTTTAACAAATTTAAAAAAAAAAATCTTTGAAACAAAGTAGCGAAATCGCTTTAAAAATTTTTCGCGAGATTTTTCCACAAATTCGTCTAACTAACGGAAAATAAGATTTTTTTTAGAATTTTTTCCATCGATTCCTTCAAAAATTTCCCAACAAGACCATCCAAAAAAATTCTCCAACAAATCCTTGAGAATATCTTGCACGGATTGTTTCCTGCATGGATATCATACGAAAATCTACTGGGAATTACTTTTAATAAGTTTTTCACGGATTGCTTCATACATTTCTCCAGATATTCTTAATGAAAATCTTCAATAGATTGCTTCTGTAATTCATCTGTGATTCTTTTGTTTTAGGGAATTTTCCCAGAGATTCCTCCTGAAATGTCTCCAGAAATTTATTCCCATATTTCTTCAAGTATTCCTTAAGAAAACAGTGGTATGGACTACCTAAGAAATTTCTCCATGGACTTTTTTACTCCCGAATTCCACAGAAGTTCATAAATTCAAAATTTCTTCTAAAATTTCTCCAAAGTTTTCTGCTTAAATTCTTCTTGGAATCCCTCTAGGTAACCCTTAAGGATTGCTTCTGGAATTTTTCTAATTTTTTTTCAAAATCCCTAATAAAATTTTTCAAAGGTACTTCAAGAAATTCTTCTCGGGATTTGTTAAGAAAGTTCACTTGGGTAATTCTCAGAAATGTGTTCAGAGATATTATTAGTTTTTATTGAGATTTTTCGAAGGATTATTTCAGCAATTCCTTAGGCGGTTTCTTCAGATATTCTTCCAGGATAATTTTTCAGGGCGTCGTGCAAGTATGTCAAGAAATCTTCCACGGATTCCTTCAGGAATTTTAATTCAGAAATGTCCTCCACGATTCCTTAAAAAATCATACAATCATTATTTCTGCAAAAATTTCTCCAAAATTTCCTTCATTGATTCTTCTTAGGATTTCTTTAGAGAATTCTTAAGAATTGCTGCAGAAATGACTGTGGAAATTCTTCAAAAAATATCTCCAAGGAGGATTCCCTAAAAATCCTCTTATGAATTCTTCCAAAATTGCTTAATGTATTCCTTTAGGAAATTCTTCTAAGAGTTTCTTCCAGGATTCCTTCAGAAATTTCTACAGGAATTCTTTTTTTAGAAATTTGTATCACGCAAATTCTCTCTAGATTTTTTTCCAGGAATTTCTCCGGAGAGTCCATGAGTCCATGTGAGTCCATGAGAGAAATTCTTGTATGAGTTCTTTTTTTATTAGCTTTATTAAGGAGATTTTCAGCCCGCGGCTCGTTCATCTCCAATTGCATGATTTCTTTCAATGGTTCAAGCAAGAATTCCTCCAGGATTTCACGCACTCATTTCCTCAGGCTTCCTTTTCTGTATTTTCCCAGAAATTCCTCCTGGATTTTTGCCCAGGATGTCTTCAGGAATTTCTCCTCTGATTCTGTCAGGAATTCATTCAGAATTTATTTAAAAAAAAATCAGGAGACTCTTCCACATACGTTTACAGATGTTTACCTATTTATTTCTTCACATACTTCTCTGAATACTTCTTTGGGAAATAGTCTATTAATTATTTTAAGGGATTTATTTTGCAGTTTTTCATAATAGGATTGCCTCTAAAATTCCTCCAACTCGTGAATTTTGCTTTTTAACAGGAATTTAGTTTATACTTCTTCAAAAAAGTCTCCAAATCTTCCTTTAGAAAATCTTTCTAAAAATTCCTCAGCAATTTTTTCTGAGACTTTTTTAGAAAATCTTCCAAAAATTTCATCAGCATTTTCTCCAAGAATTCCTTCTCAGATTTTCAGGAAATAAAAATCTACCAACAATTTATTTGGAAATTGCTTCAACGATTGCTTTAGATTTTTCTCTATGAATCTTTTTTCAGAAATTTCTCCCTGAATTTCGCCAAAAAATCCTCCAAGGGTTTTTTTTTCAAAAACTCAAAAAAATTCTTCAGGGTGTCCTTTACAAAATCCTTTTCAGCTGGATCATTTTGGGACCCACGTCTTTGCTTTGACGGGAATATGATTTGATTCCAGGGCATTCCACTTTTCAGGTTAATTCAGGGAACTTTTCATAAACTTTTTCAGAAATTTCTCCAAAGATTTCATTGAAATTTCGTCAAGGATTTCTCCAGAAGTTCATACAATTTTCTTAAGATGCTCCTTGAAATAACTTTTAAAGATTGAACTTTAAGATGTTCCTTTAAATAATTTTATTTGAAATTTCTCAAAAAAAAATCTTCCAAGAGCTCTAAACATTTCTTCAGCAAATAATCCAGAGATTCCTCCGGAAACTGTTTTATGGATTTCTCCAGCAATTCCTTCTAAGATTTTTTTTAAATTTTTTACAAATTTTTTTCGGAAATTTCTTTAAGAATTGCTTTAAAAGTTTCTCCACTTTTTTTCTGAAATTCCACCAAGCATTCCTCCAAACATTTTGAAGAAATTATTTGTGAAAAATTTGCATGGTTTACATCAGAAATGCCTCCATTGATTTCTTCGTAAATCCCTCCCAAATTTCGAAATTTCTACAGAAAACCACCAGGTATTCCTTCAGAAATTTCTCCATATATTAATCATGAAACTTATCCAGAGTATCAAAAAGAAAGCTTCATTTTATCAGATTTTTTAGGTGGTTTGTGGAAAATGTTTTATTTATTTTTTTTTATTTTCTAAAAGGATTTATTTATAGTTTTTCCAAGGATTTTTCTGGAAATTTTGTAAATTCATGGATTTCTAGAAAAACATACTCCTTGAGAATATTCTTCAGAAATATTCTTATAAATGTCTCCAGTGACATCTTCAAAAAGGGGTCTCCAGTTAGCCTAGTAATTAAGGCTATGGATCGCCAATCCGGAGACGGCGGGCTCGATTCCCGTTCCGGTCGAGAAAATTTTCTCGACACCCTGGGCATAGTGCATCATTGTCCTTGCCTCACAATGTACAAATTCATGCAATGGCAGGCAAAGAAAGCCCTTCAATTAATAACTGTGGAAGTGCTGAAAGAACACTAAGTTGAAGAGAGGCAGGCCAAGTTCCAGTGGGAACGTCGAGCCACAAAGAAGAAGAAGAAGACATCTTCAAAACTCCTCTAGTGATTTCTCCAGAAATTTCTGAAACAATTCCTCAAAAAAATCTTAAAAGGGATAGCCTTTGGTAGATTCTCCTGAAAATTCTTCACTGCATCTTTCTCGATTCGCTTCAGCAAAGAGAAGTGAATATGACTGGAATGAGGCGAATATACGGATCCTTGCCACGAACACATCATTTTGAAATTTTCTTCAAAGTTCAAACTTAGATTACTTTACAAATTTCGTTATGTAATCATTGATACATTTCTCCAGGGCATCCTTAATTTTTGGATTTTTATCCTTCAGAAACTTATACAGGCTTTTAAAAAAATCTCTTAAAACTTCTACAGGAATTTCTCCAAAAAATCTACCAGAAATCCAGGCGTTTTTTTTCCACAAAATTTTACAAGAATTCTTTGGGGGTTCATATATTTCTTCGTGGTTTCTTCAGAAATTCACGCAAGAATTCCTGCGCATATTTTTCAACTAGAGCTGCTTCAGATATTCAGCTTATGATTCCTTCAAAAATTTTATAAGGGATTCCTCTAGCTAGAGTGCTTGCTTCATGAAATTTCAAATCGATTGTGTCAAACATTCTGCCATGATTTTTTTTTATTCCTTTAGGAATATTTAAGGGAATTTTTTCCTTCAAAAAATCATGCAGGAATTTCTTCAGAAAATCCTCTCTTGTTCTTCCTTGCACGAAATTATTCAGAAATTTTCAGAAATTATTCGGTAACTTCTTAAAATACCTGACAAGGAGTCTTTACAAGGATCTTCCAAGGATTTCTTTAGTAAATCCTTCAAAAATTATTTTATCCAATCTTCTTCAGATTCTTTGAGAAATTCCTCAACAATTTATTTAGAAATTCGTCAAGGAGTCTCTTGAGAAAATCCCCAAAAATCCTCTTAAATTTTTTCCAAAATAATTCTCCAAGGGTAATTTTATGGCGATTTCTTTCTCAATTCTTCTACAAATCTCTATCCAGATATTCTTTATTCATTGCTTCCGGGCATTTTTTTTATTACCGTACGGGTTTGGGCCGAAGGGCCTCAGATTTTCATGAAACGTTTTCCACAGGCAGGGCTATACGAATATGGATATATGAACAAAAAAATCAGGGTCGCCAATTTTCCCGGAAAACTCAGATGGATTTTTTTTGTTTTCTGCCAATACTACTTACTTTGAAAAATCATAACTCAAGAACGAAGCATCATAGAAACAAAGTTTTTTTAGAAAATAAAAGCAAATTTTCTCAGAAATCCAAAAAACGTACCAGAAATAGTTTTTTACAAAATTTTCCACAGGTGAGAAAATTCGTAAAGAAAACCTGGAAAATAATGCCTGCGCTCGTGGAAAATTTTAAAAAAAATATTTTCGAGTAGGTTATTACATAAGCTTTAATCGCTGAAATTTTTGGAATGCACTTTTTCTCTCGTTTTTGAGTTATGGCCAATTTTGTTGAAAAGTGTCATGTAAGCCTTTTCCTTGAAAAATCATAACTCAAAAACGAAGCATCGTAGAAGCATAGTTTTTTGATGAAAATGAAAGCAAAGTTTCTCAGGAATCAAAAAAAAATGAAATGGAAGAAGTTTTCCACGGAATTTTCCACCGTTGAGAAAATTAATAAAAAAAAATCCGGGAAAACTATGCCCTAACTAGCGGAAAATTTTCTAAAAAATATTTTTGAGAAGGTTATCTCATAAGCTTTAATCACTGAAATTTTTGGAATGCACATTTCTTTCTTTCCATGAGTTATGGCCAATCATGTGAAAAATGACCATCTCATATATGCATACATGGCCATTTTTCACAAAATTGACCATAACTCAAGAAAGAAAAAATGCGCATTCCAAAAATTTCAGTGATTAAAGCTTATGAAATAACCTTCTCAAAAATATTATTTTGAAAATTTTCCGCGAGTTCGGGCATAGTTTTCCCAGCCTTTCTTTATGAATTTTCTCAACGGTGGAAAATTTTGTGGAATACTTTTTTCACTTCATATTTTTTTTTGGATCCCTGAGCAAATTTGCTTTCATTGTCATTAAAAAACTTTGTTTCTACGATGCTTCGTTCTTGAGTTATGATTTTTCAAAGAAAAGGCTTACATGACACATTTGGACACTTTTCAACAAAACTGGCCCATGAACTGGCCATAACTCAAAAACAAAAAAAAGTGCATTCCAAAAATGTCAGCGATTGAAGCTTATGAAATAACCTTCTCGAAAAAAAAAATTTGAAAATTTTCCACGAGTTCGGGCATTGTTTTTCCGGGTTTTCTTTACGAATACTCTCACATGTGGAAAATTTTGTAAAAAACTTTTTGCAGTTTATTTTTTTTTTGTTTTTGATTTCTGAGAAAATTTGCTTTTATTTTCTAAAAAAAAACATTGTTTGAATGATGCTTCGTTCTTGAGTTATGATTTATCAAAGTAAGTAGTGTCAGGGAAAAATTTTCATCTGAGTTTTCCGGGAAAATAGGCGACCCTGAATTTTTCCCTTTTTTTTGTTTTTTTTTTTGTTCATATATCCGTGAGCCCTACCTGTGGAAAAAGTTAAATGAAAATCTGAGACCCATCGGCCCAATTTGTACGCTAATAAACAAAAATCCCCTTCCGAAATTCCTCTTTGTTTATTTTCGTATTTTTTTCCAGAGTTTCCTTATAAAATTTTCTGCAGAGATTTTGCCCTATATTCCCCCTATTTTCTAGAAAACATTGCAAGAAATTTCTTCCAGGATTTCAGAAACCTCTTCGAGAGAATCACTCACGAATTTCTGCAGTAATTCTTTTTACAATTTATTAAAAAAATCATGAAGTCAGAACTCCGTCTAAATTCCTTCTGAGAACCCAAGGATTGCTTTATAAATTCTTCTAAAAAATTTTTCTTCGGAAACCTTCCCTGACCTCTTTCAAAATCGTTATTTTTTAAGGACATGGACACGTTCAATGCTTCCAGTGAACTATTCGCTCTTTTAAGGATTCCTTAAGAAATTCTACTCGGGATTTGTTAAAAAAAAAAACATTCCATGGACTACCAAAGAAATTTTCCCAAGGTGATGTTAACTTTCCGTGGATTCTTTTGGAAAAGCACTCACGAATTCCTTCATAAATAACTTCTACGATTCAATTATACTACATAAATTCATAAATATATCATTTTTTCCGATTCTTCTGAAATTCCTCTAAAAACCTTAAAAACTGAGTATTTTTTTAGAAACCCTTCTATATTATTTTCGAAAATTGTTAATTAATTTCCTTTATAAATTCCTTGTAAAAATCTTCCAATGATACTTTTAGAAATTCTGCTAGGAATTTCACAAAAAAATCCTTCCAGGATTCCTTCAAAAATTTCTTCTGGGATTGTATTAGTTTTTTAGAGATTCTTACATGGATTCATTCAGCAATTCTTCCAGACGTTTCTTCAGAAGTTCTTTCAGGAATTCCTTCTGGAACTCGTGCAGGTATTCCTCCACAAACTTATCCAGACACTCCTTCAGGAGTTTTTCCGTGGAGTTCATCTGGGGCTCAATAAAAAAAAAAATCCAGGAATGCCTCTAAAATTTCATCACGAAACCTTCCAACAATTTCGGCCTGATTTCTTTCACCAGTTTAAGCAGCAATTTCCCATCGAAACCTAACCCCACTCAGTTCTATCGACCCCCCTCATTTCCCACAAAATTTTGACATTCCAATCGAAGCCATCACCCCTCACTGAAACAAAAACAGCCACTCATCCACTCGCCAATAAAAATGTATCAATCAAAACTTTCCCCGATAGCGCATCGGTCGCTTCTGCTCCAATTGACACCATTTAGGAATCTCCTTCCGTCTCCTGCGTTGCCCCTTTCACCGCACTCGCCACTCGGCAATTCGACAAAACGACCATTCTGTCATCATCCCGTTAGAGAGGATTACTTTTTAAGAAGTTCCATCTTTTCATCGCCAGCCGTGTGCCTGGCCCGAATCCGAACCGCTCCCTAAAAAGTGATGAGAGATGAGTCAAATCCGTGCAAAGTGGCGACAAAAAAGTTGCCGCATCCGTTTGTTCCTCGTCGCCAGTCGCCAGGACTTCAACTCACTGACTAAGGCTATAGAGGATGTTACTGGTATTGGAGGCTGGTGGAGGGTCAAACTCCGACCGACATCAACCACATTCTTCAGGTTGGATGTGATGCTGATGGCGGCGGCGGAGCTGTGCGGTGGGGAACCTATTCGGAAAAAAAGGAATCTATTTGCCTCTTGTCGTCGTCGTCGTCTTGCTCAGACTAGATAAGTTGGATGAAATGGGTTGGTAGTTAGGACTAGGTATGTGGGACCGAGCGGGAAAAGGCTATGAATATAAATGGCTTCTGGTTAAGTCGTTATATTGTTTTCAATTCTTCTCTCAACTTTGGACCGATTGTGTCATCACGTTGACTGATATTAAATTGGTTATTATTTCTTGGAATGTATCGGTTTAGTTTTGTACGATAAGAACGGGTAACATTTACAAAGTGCATGTGACGAGTGAAACTGAAAGGTAGTAGCACAACTTTCAGTGCATTAGAGAACTCCTTTTGAAATGCTTGGAGAAATTCCTGGACGAATCGCAGAAAGTATTCAGAAAGAAATTTATGGAGAAATTTCAGAAAGCATTTTTAGAGGAGTTTCTGGTGCAATTCCTAGAGAAATTCCGGGAAAAGTCGCTAAAAGAATTCCGAAAAAGTCTTCATTCGGTGAATTCCGGAAGAAGTATCTGAAAGATCTCCAATGCGATTGCTGAAGTAACTTGTAGAGGAATTCTTGAAGGCATCCTTGGAAAATTGTAAGGGAACTATTTAGAGAACCCCAAGAGGAATTTTTGGAAGAATTGCTGGAGAAATCCGTACAGAAATTTCGGTAGGAAATCACTGGAGATATTTCTGAAAGAATCCACAGATAAGCCCAAAAACAATCATTGGAGGAAACTCTCGAGGCTGAGAAATTTTCTGAAGAATCTCATGAGGAAAATTTTTTAAAGGAATATAAATGAAATCATAAAGAAATTTTTGGAGAAAATTCCTGAGGAAGAAATCTTGAATGAATCTCAAGGAGAATTCTTAAAGAAATCTCAGGAGGAATTCCAGAAGAAACCTCAGAAGGAACCCCTGGAGAAATCCTAAAAGATATTCTTGAACAATTGATAAGAGGAATTCCAGAAGTAATCTCAAGAAGATTTTGTGGAAGAATCGCAAGAAGAATTCGTGAAGGAATCTCTAAAATGATCCCTGAGCAACTCCTAAAAGACTGCCAGTAGGAATTTCTGAGGAAAATCCTGCAGAATAACTGAGGGAATCCTTGGAGACATTTCTGGAGGAATAGGTGGGAGAATTGCTGGAAAAATTCCTGGAGCAGTTTTGAAATAAACATCCTGAAGGAATTCTTAAAGAATTTTCATGGGAACTTATGGAGGAATTCCTGAAAGAACTCCAGTAGGAATTCCTGGAGGGTTTCTTGGATGAACTGCTGGAGAAATTCCTAAGGAATTACTGAATGAATCCCTAGAGAGATATTCTTGGGAGAATTTCTGAAGGTTTGCTTGAGAAATGTTTGGAGAAATTTCATAAGGAATCCTCCAGAAGGAATTCTGGGATAAATCCCTGAAAGAATCTCAAGAAGTGTTCGTGGAGGAATGCTTGGAGGAATTCCTAAAATAATCCCTGGAGTAATTGCTAAAAGAGTCCTAAAGGGAATTTCTGGAGGATTTACTGAAGAAATCACAGGAGGAGTCCCAGAAGCAATCTCAGGATGAATTCCTGAGAAAAAACCCAGGGACAATTTGTAAACCAGTTCCTGAATTGCTGAAGAAATCGCTGTAGTAATTCGTGATCCCAGGAGGAATTCCCGAAAAAAAAACCCCAGGAGGAGTTTCTGGAGAAGTCCTAGGAGGAATTCCTGAAGGAATCTCAGCAAGAATCCCTTAAAAAATCGTAGGGGGTATTCCTGAAGGATTGTCAAGAGGAATTCCCGAAAGTATTCCAAGAGGATTTCGTGAGGGAATCTCTGAAATGATCCCTCGAGCAGTTCCTGAAAGACTTCCAGGAGAATTTCTTGAGGAAATTCTGTAGAATTGCTGAGGAAATCCCTGGAGAAATTCTAGGAGGAATTGCTGAAAGAATTCCTTGTTCATGAAAAAACATCCTGGAGGAATGTTTCGGCCAGGATGTCTCAACGGCCCTACGCTGTGTATTTTTACTTAACCGACGGGACTCCAAACGACGAGAGAGAAGTATACGCTGATTCCAATTAAACGATTTATTCGCACCACCGTGTGGCAGTGCTCCACACGGCGGTGATATGATATAGCACACTAAATTACATACATTTAGGGCTTCCCTTTTATAGGGGAAGCAGTACGGATAGATACAAAACAACAGAGCGCACGGTAGCACGCTTTACCATGCCTACCGTGGCTCTAGGCATTTACTGTAGGCTATGAAAGAGATACAATAGTTGAATACCTGGGGCTGATTTTTTGTAGAAACTCATGGAGGAATTCCTATAGGAATTCCTGGAGGAACTGCTCGAGGAATACCTGGGGCTGATTTTTTGTAGAAACTCATGGAGGAATTCCTATAGGAATTCCTGGAGGAACTGCTCGAGGAATTCCTGAAGGAATATTTGGAGTGTTTACTGAAGAAACCCCAGGAGGACTCCCGGAAGCAATCTTAGGAGGATTTCCTAAGCAGAACAGGAGAGATTTGTAAACGAATCCCTGAATTGCTTCGTGGCCGTGCGGTTAGCGGCGGCAGTCGTCTAGGCGTATCGTAAGCCAGGGAGTGTGGGTTCGATTCCCGCTCCAGTCGGTGGAAACTTTTCGTCAAACGAAAAATTCATCACTGGGCCACTGGGTGTTCTGTGTTGTCCGTTGTCTAGTATAAGTAATGTGTTCAGTCTGTGCAGCCTCTGGCTGAAGACGGTGTGAATTGTCTTTTAAAAACCAGGAGAAATTCGTGAATTCTTGAAGGAATCGAAGGAGGAATTCTTGAAAAAATCCCAGGAAGACTTCCTGATGAAATTCCAGGTGGAATTTTCGTAGGAAGCCCAAGAAGAGTTTGTTTACATAGTTCCTGTGACGAATACCTGAAAAATTCCTGGAGCAGTTCCTGAAAGCATCACAGAAGGAATTCCTAGATGAGGTTTTGCTGGAGGAATCCCTAGAGGAATTCCTTAGAAAACCCCACCGGAGGAGTTCTAAAGCGGAAAAGAAGGGTGTAGTGTAGTAAGGGTTTATTCTAGGGGTTAGTGGGGAAGGAGGCAAGGAGAAAAGTGCACTGCATCAGCAATGTATCAATAATATGTTGGTTTCGCTTATAGTTCTTAATGTCTTTACTCGCGGTAGTTCTTGGATGCCCTAGATCATCTGTGAAAATCAAAACTCTACAGAACTATACTCTATGGACCTGTAGGATGTTACACCGTATCAGAAAGGTAACAAAAATCCATTCTTTACGCTTGTAGATCTTAAATTCTTCACTCGTGAAAGTTCTTGGATGACCTAGAACATCTTTGGAAAGTAGTTTTCAACAGAACCACGCTCAATGGATCTGTAGAATGTTACACCGCATTAGTAATGTAACATCAATTAAATGATTACACTCGTATGAACTCGCGGAACTTCTTTGAGGTCCTAGAATATCTTTGGAGATTTGTTCTCTTCAGCTTAATGCTCCATGGACCTGTATGATCTTGCACCGTACTAGTGATGTAACCATAATCCATTAATTACGCCTGTAGATCTTGCGTCCTTTACTCGTGGAAGTTCTTGGAGGACCTAGAACATCTTTGGAAATTATTTATTTACAGAACTATGCTTCCTGGACATGTAGCATGTTATACTGCATCAGTAATGTGACAACAAACCATTGATTACGTGCAGATCTTGAGGCCTTTACTCGTGGGAGTTCTTGGAGTACCTAGAACATCTTTAGAAAGTATTTCTCTACAGAACCATTTTCCATGGACCTGTAGCATGTTGCACCGTATCAGTCATGTAAGAACAACCCATTGTGGATTTTGAGGACTTCACTCGCGGAAGTTCATGGAAAACCAAGTATATCTTTGGAAATGAGTTCTCTTCAGCACAATGCTCAATGGACCTATAGGATGTTACACCGTGTCAGTAATGTAGCAACAATTACACTCGTAGATCTTAAGGCCTGCACTCGCGGAAGTTTATGGAGGCCCAGAATATCTTTGAAAACTACTTCTCTACAGAGCTAAGCTCCAAGGACCTATAGGATGTTGCACCGTATCAGTAATGTAACAATAATCCATCGATTACGATTGTAGATTTTAAGGCTCTTACTCGCACATTTGTATTACCTAAGTCTTGGATGACGAAGAACATTTTTAAATTAGTTTTTTACAGAACCATACTCCAGGAACCACCTGTAGGAAAAACCCCAAAGGAGTCCTTGAATTAACTTGTTAAGGATTCTATGTGAAATGTCTTGAAGGAATTTCGGAATTAATTTCAGAATAATCTCTGGTATTATACGAACCAAAATAAAATCTACTTCGGCGACTACTTTTACCCGCAATCGAAGATACGCACGAGATAGTCGCCTATGGAGGGGATTGTTCTTATTACCGTACGGGTTGGGGCCAAAGGGTTTCAGGTTTTCATGAAACTTTTTCCACAGTAAGTAGGGCTTATTTTTTTTTATTTTTTATAGGTTTTTGTTCATATATATATATAATTGAAAAAAATTAAAGAGTTGTATATGTTGAAGTCGAGCAAAAAATGTTTTTTTAATTCTTTTATCCTAAAGTATGGGTTCCTAAGAATGCTGTGTGAAACTTTCATAGAGATCCAAGCTGTAAAAGCATAGATATAGCGTTTTGTGCCTTGCTCCCTTATAGGCGCGTAGTGCAAACTTGAAACTTTAAACGCGTTTATCTCGAAAATTTAACACAGCATTCTTCAGAACCCATACTTTAAGATAAAAAAAATAAAAAAAAATCGATTTTGTGCTCGATACTACTTACTTTGAAAAATCATAACTCAAGAACGAAGCATCGTCGAAACAAAGTTTTTTTAAGAAATGAAAGCATATTTTCACAGAAATTCATAAAAAAATATGAACTGGACAAAGTTTTCCACAAAATTTTCCACAGTTGAGAAAACTCGTAAATTCGTAAAATTCGAAAAACTATGATCGAATCGCTGAAATTTTTAGAATGCATTTCTTTTTAAGTGATAACCAATTTTATTGAAAAAAGTCCGAAAGTGGGATATAAGTATTTTTTTTTTAAAAAACATAACTCAAGAACGAAACGTCGTAGAAAAAAAGTTTTTCAATGAAAATGGAAGCAAATTTTCTCACAAATCCAAAAAAAACATGAAGTGGAAGAAGTTTTCCACAAAATTTTCAACCGTTGAGAAAATTCATAAAGAAAAGCCGGAAAACTATACCCGGTCTCGCGAAAAATTTTCAAAAAACTATTTTTGAATAGGTTATTTCATAAGCTTTGATCGCTGAAATTTTTGGAATGCACTTTTTTTTTCGTTCCTGAGTTATGGCCAATTTTGTGAAAATGGTCATGTAAGCCTATATTATATGGTCAGTTTTCACAAAATTGGCAACAAAATTCTTGTGGTCCTTTAAAAATTCTTTCAAACATTCTTTCATAAGTTCTTCTGGTGGTTTCCTTAAGAAAATTTGCCAAAAATTCCTTCAGAAATTCGTTAAGGTGTTATTTCAGGATGTCCACCAGAGATTTATTCAGGAATTGCTCTAAGCAATCCATTGGCAATTCTCGCATGAATGTGTTCACGAATATCTTCAGGGATTCATTCAGGATATCCTACAAGGACTCCTCCAGAGAGTCTTGCATAATTACTTTCAGAGAATAAGGCTGGAATTCCTCCAGAGATTCCTGCAGGAGTTCGTACACAAATTCCTTCAGGGTTTCTTCTAGATATTCCTCCATGAATAGGCCCTGAAGTTTATCCGGTATTTCCTCTTATAAAAATTCTAATAATATCTCCACGAACTCTTTGAGAAATTTATTCAAAAATATTTCCTAGGAATTTCAACGGGAATTCCTTTAGAAATATTTCAAGCTACCCAAGCAACACACATGTTATATAAAAGTTACGGCAGCACAAGTTTTTGTTGTATAGAAGTTTATTTTACGTTATTTAAACACAATGTTAAAATTACGTCAAATAAACTTCTATACAACCAAAACTTGCGCTGCCGTAACTCTATTATAACATGTGTGTTGCTTGGGTAATATTTTCTAGGGATCATTTCAAACGCTTATCTACGCGTTTCTCCAGGAATTTTTCGGAAATTCATCCACAGGAATACTTTCAGAAAATCCCCCAAGAATTTAATTAAAAGATTTGTCTAAGAATTCTCCTATGAATTCCTCAAAATTTTTCTATAGGAATTCTACCAAGGGATATCCGTAAAAGTTTCTCCAGTAAGTTCTTTACAAATTCCTCCTAAGATGCCTTGATCATTTTTCCTGAAATTTCTTCAGATATTCCTCCAGGGATTGATTCAAAAGTACTTTAAAAGATTTCTACAAGCATTCTAAACTGAAGACTTCTTCAGATTTTCCATCAGGAGTTCTTTCAGAAATTTCTGCTAGTATTGCTTCTGAAATTCATTTGAAAATATATTTTTGGCTCCAGAGACTTTTCAGATTTTCAGGGATTTGTTCAGGAATTTCAGCAAACGATATTTTCAAAAGTTCTTTCTTGGAGCTTTAAAGGAGTTTATCTATAATTTTTTTTCCAAATTCTACAAGAAATAATCCTAAGATATCCCCTAAGGTACATAGCGTGAGCGTGGTGTCGCTGAGAGTGGTCAAAGACGCGACTGCTCGAGGGTTGATGCTCAGAAAAAAAATCATGAGAGTTTTCTGGAAGAACTCTGCAGGTAATTTAAGGAAGAAAATACTTGAGAAATTTTTTGGAGGAATCGGTCTCCGTTCAGAAAATACTAAAGAAATTTCTAAAGAAATCTGTGAATAAACTTCTGAGGATTTTCTGAATGAATCTAAAGCCTGTATCCGCAATAATCGGGACACAGAAGCACGTCTGTAGCTCTGTAATGAATCGGTAAATTTGGCCAAATAATTGACTGAGAACTCTTTGGTGTATGTTTATTATTTGTGCCAAATTTCATAAAAATCGATGCATTACTTTTAACTGTGGATGAAAAACAAACAAACGTGGTTTTAAGCATTTTGTACAATCATCACCAATTTTCATTTACATAGTAGATGGTTCTTTTACGCTACACTTCAAAGTTCTGTGATGATAATTATGAAATTTCGTTAGCAGTTATGATACTATTAGAGACACTTTCTTGCAAAATTTCATCAACTTTTATCAATTGGTTTGAAAGCTATTGGTGTGGATAGGGGTGAATGTTAGTGAAAATTTTTCGTGTTTTTCATGTGCGATGTTTACCTATTCATAACTTTTGAATTTCTTTGCCAATTTTCATGAAATTTTCACAGAAGGTAGTTGATTATGTGTATATTATGTCTGCGAAATTTGATGATTATTGGTTTAGTACTTTCAATAGTACAATCGAAACAATGAAGGGTGCTGACTAATTGCTGTCTGAGAGGCTAAAATTACGTTCAGTCCCAATACATGTTTCGACTATAAAATTGTTGATAGTGCATCGATTTTTTTGAAATTTTGCCTATGCAACGAATGTAGATTGAGAGGTTTGTGTTCAAAATTTCAGCTATTTCCTTTGCCAAATTCAAAAGTTGCAGCGCTGACAAGCAAAACTAGGGGCTGTATAAAATTCAATGGCGCACATTCTACTTTTTCATTGCTAAAAGAAAAAGTACTGCACCAATTCCAATGAAATTTTGTAAGTTGAAATGAACACATATTTAGATATTACTAGGCCAAATTTGAGCTATTTTCATGTATCTATTACAGATTCATAGCTGTATTTCTGTGTCCCGATTATTGCGGATACAGGCTTTATGGAAGAACTCCTAGAGATACCCCTGAAGGAATTCTCAGAAAAAATATCATATAAGTTTCTGAAGGGATTTGTACACAAAATCCCTAAACTACTTCCTGGAAAATTTTTTGAAGGAAGTCTTGCAGAGCAAATAAAAAATCATGGAGGAATTTAAAGGTTTTAAGAAAAAAAAAACTCAAAAATTCTAAAGGACAACCCTAGAGAACTTCTGGAAGAATCTCCGAAGCTTTGCAAAACACAATGTTCTAGAATTAAATATTTTAGAATAACGTTTGAAAGAATTCATGGAGAAACCCGTAGAGAAATATTTCTGGAAGAATTGGCTCCAGAAATGGTTAAATGAATGCATATATGAAGGAGTACAAGCAAGCTCATGTAGCAATCCTTGAAGGAATTTCCTTTTGAATCCCTCAAGGAATCCCAGGAGGCAAGGCGGAATTCTGAGGAAACCTGTGGACCAATTTTAAGATGAATCTTGTTACAAGTTTCTTGATAAACTCCTGAAGAAGTCCCAAGGCAAATGCCTAAGCAAATTCCTGAGAATATCTGTAGAGGAATCCCTGGAGAAATGTTCAAAAATATGCATGGACAGGGGGGATGCATTCTGAAGCGATACTACGAGGAATGTTTAGAGGCATTATTACTAAAACCATTTCTCAGAAATCCAGCGAGAGTTTTTTTTTTGCAAATATTCCAGAAAATTATTGATAAATCCAGAAAGAACTCTTAAAGGAATTTCCGACAGTGACCCGGGAGGTAATCCTGGAGATTTTTTTCGAAATTTAAATAAGAATTCTTGATAAACTGATTGAAGGAATTTTAGCGAGAATGTTTCTTCCACGATAATAACAAAAAGTTTCGTGAAACAAAACTGCATTGAGGGGTTTTCTCGGAATGGCACGGTAAAGGCTGGGTATGTTGCGCAATACAGATCCCATTGTGTTCCACTAGCCTCTGCCCAGCATCTCCTATCCCTACCTCCTCATGGTACCGGTCGGAAACTATGAGCAACCTTAGGGAAGATCGGGTAACCAACCCGGTGGGAACTTTGGTCGTAGGCTGACAGGGTTTGCTTCGGCATACCATTTTACGCATTTTACGCACAGCTCGAACGCGAGTACGATCGCTGCCCAAGCCACGACGTCAAGATCATCGTAGGAGATTTAAACGCTCAGGTAGGCCAGGAGGAAGAATTAAGATCGACGATTGGAAAGTTCATCGCCCACCAGCAGACGAACGAAAACGGCCTACGACTCATTGATTTTGCCGCCTCCAAAAACATGGCCATACGTGGTAGCACATTTTTCCAACACAGCCTCCCTTATCGTTACACCTAGAGATCACCACAGCAGACGGAATATCAAATGGACCACGTTCTGATTGACGGGCAGCACTTCTCTGACATTATCGACGTCAAGACCTATCGTGGCACCAACATCGACTCCGATCACTATCTGGTGTTGGTCTGCGCCATCTGCGCCCAAAACTTTCCGTCATTAACAATGTACGGTACCGGCGACCGCCACGGTACAACCTAGAGCGACTAAAACAACCGGATGTCGCTTCAGCATACGCGCAGAATCTCGAGGCCGCGTTGCCAGACGAGGGCGAGCTCGATGAAACCACTCTAAAGGACTGTTGGAGTACAGTGAAAGCAGCCATCAACGACGCAGCCGACAGCACCATCGGGTACGTAAAACGAAATCGACGGAACGAATGGTTCAACAAAGAGTGCAGAACGGTTTTAGAGGAGAAGAACGCAGCGAGGGCGGTAATGCTGCAGCAAGGGACCCAACAGAACGTGGAATGTTAAGAAGCGGAAACAGCAGACTCGCCTCTTTCGGGAGAAAAGCGCCGCCTGGAAGAAGCGGAGTGCGAAGAAATGGAACTGCTGTGCCGTTCCCAAGAAACACGGAAGTTCTATCAGAAGCTCATCGGCAGCCAATTAATCGTCCCATAATAAATTAAAAAGTTTCCATAAATAATTCGAAAATTACCAATAAATAATTAGGGGTGGAAGCAATAATAAACTAGAAAAGTTCCATAAACAATTCAAAAAGCGCATAAATAAATCGAAACTTCCCATAAATAATTGATTTTCTAGCAATAAAAAATGTAAGAATTTCCACAAATAAATCAACAATTGCAATAAAAAACTATATTTTTTCCAACAAAAATTTTCGAACATACTACATTATAGAACTATGATAGAAAGACTGAAACTATTGTGCAATTTAACAGACAATCGCTTGCTGTCCGAACTCGCTAACGCTCGTCGGACTTAAAAAAGGGATAACATCTCTGTTCGCATTATACCGGGCAAATTCTTGGATCTGTGGATTGCCTAGAACCGAATCGACGCATTTACGGCGCATCGGATTTCGGAAACATCGGCGGCCTTCTGCCGCCTCAGTTCCTCAATCCTCTATGCGGCTTCGCCGCATGGCTCAGCCGGTACTTTTACCTTGCTCATCAGTTCCTATTTATTGCTAAATTTTCAATTGCTTTTTTGATGTTTTTCAATTGGGAATTTTTAAATTATTTATGGAAAAATCAGATTTATTTATGGAAAATTTTAACTGTTTTGGTGGAAGAAATGTAGTTATTTATTGCAATTATTGAATTATTCGTGGAAATTCCGACGTTTTTTATTGCTCGAAAATCAATTATTTATGGGAAATTTTGATTTATTTATGCACTTTTTGATTTGTTTATGGAAATTTTATAGTTTATTATTGCTCCCACCCCTACTTCTTTATTGGCAATTTCTGATTTTGTTACGGAAAATGATCACTTTTTTATGAGTCGTTTATATTTTAGCCGAAGCTCATCGCATCCCGCAATGGCTTCGTGCCGCGAGCCCAAATATGCAGGGATAAAGACGGAGGCCTCTTGACGGACGGACGTGAGGTGATCGAAAGGTGGAAGCAGCACTTCGAGCAGCACTTCGATGAATGGCGTGGAGAACGTTGGCACGGGGCCCACGGCAACGGAAGAAACGACGACACCAGTGCAGCGAAGGACGGAAATGAACCAACTCTCACGCTAAGGGAAGCTGAGGATGCCATTCACCAGCTCAAAACCAACAAAGCAGCTGGTAAGGATGGTATGGCAGCTCATCAAGATGGTCCCAGAAAAGTTGGCCACCTGTCTGCACCGGCTGATAGTCAAGATCTGGGAAACCGAACAGCTTCCGGAGGAGTGGAAGGAAGGGGTAATCTGCCCCATTCACAAGAAAGGCGACCATTTGGAATGTGAGAACTTCAGAGCGATCACTATTTTGAATGCTGCCTACAAATTGCTATCCCAGATCATCTTCCGTCGTCTGCCACCTAAAACGGATGAGTTCGTGGGAGGATATCAAGCCGGCTTCATCGACGGCCGGTCGACAACGGACCAGATCTTTACCGTACGGCAAATCCTCCAGAAATGCCGTGAATACCAGGTCCCAACGCATCACCTGTTCAGCCACTTCAAAGCGGCATACGATATTATCGACCGCGCAGAGCTATAGAGAATCATGGACGAAAACGACTTTCCAGGGAGACTGATTAAAGCAACGATGGACGGTGTGCAAAACTGGGTAAGGGTTTCGGGTGTACTATCCAGTTCATTCGAATCTCGCTGATGACTGCGACAAGGTGATGGACTCTCATGCCTGTTCTTCAACATTGCTCTGGAAGGTGCGATACGACAAGCCGGGCTCAACAGCCGGGGAACGATTTTCACAAAATCCGGTCAATGTGTGTGCTTTCTCGGATCCTTACTGACGGCTGACATCAGCGTGAGCCGTGAAATTCGGAGGCGCATCATCAGCGGAAGTCGGGCCTACTACGGGCTCCAGAAGAAACTGCGGTCGAAAAAGATTCACCCACGCACCAAATGCACCATGTACAAAACGCTAATAAGACCGGTAATCCTCTACGGGCACGAGACATGGACCATGCTCGAGGAGGACCTGCAAGCACTCGGAGTATTCGAGCGACGCGTGCTAAGGACGATCTTCGGCGGTATGCAGGAGAACGGTGTGTGGCGGAGAAGAATGAACCACGAGCTCGCTGCACTTTACGGCGAACCCAGCATCCAGAAAGTGGCCAAAGCCGGAAGGATACGGTGGGCAGGGCATGTTTCAAGAATGCCGGACGACAACCCTGCAAAGTTGGTGTTCGCGACAGATCCGGTTGACACAAAGGGGCGTGGAGCGTAGAGAGCACGATGGGCGGATCAGGTGGAACGTGACTTGGCGAGCAGTGGACGTGACCGCGGATGGAGAACGGCAGCCACGAACCGTGTATAATTGAGAAATATTGTTGATTCAGTTTTATCTTGAGTTTGATGTCATATCAAATGAATGAATGAATAAGGGCATGATTTTTACAACAAAAATTGGATATATCATCTATCCTATCTGCTTCCCAAAAACTGCCCTTTATTATTTTCAATCTAACCTTCCACTCATCTCGAAATAAAAAAATAACAGTTAAATATCAAGTAAAATATGACTGTCACTTACCTTTCACCAGCGTGAGCCAGAATGCCATCGCCAGCAGCACCGCCGACGATAAGCTAATGTTGAGTGACGTGTTCATGTTGGTGTGAGCCAGCGAACTTTTCTCTATCCAACTTGCCCTAGTAGCACTAGTACGTTATCTTCTTCTTCTTGACAATGCCGCAACCGTTGTCGTTGTCTTCTTGGCTGCAGTCGTCGTCACCGCAGTCGCCGCCGCCACTACTGATAAACTATTTTTCGCTGATATGTAGCTGTAGTCGCTTTTCCCGCAAGCCACTTTTCGCGGCGGATTAAATTTATTTTCTCTGTTTTGGCAAAAGTGGATCATCAACCTTTTTTACGACGTTCGAGGTTTTTTTTGTGGAATCGCAGCAAAATGTTCTGTCAAAAACTTCCAATTTGTTGTATCACTACCGTTCACTTTCAGATTGTGGTATATTTTTCACTTCAATTAGCGTGATGCTAATTGCCTCAACATTATCCTGAAGGAATTCATAAATCTACTTGGGCTGGTACAGCCACTTGGTTACGTTGCGAGCAGCGAGCCAGGAAATACAGGAATCACTAAATCACGCACCACTTGCTTTTTGTGTGCCTCCCATGGGATCCCTCTCCAATTGTCTAACGGAAATTTATGTCTGCTGCTTGGCCGGAGTCTTGGGAACTGCAAAGAGATTAAAGAACATGGCATCAGATCGGAGGATTGAAGCGTGTTGAATCTTGAAGATTAGACTTGTCTGTAATGAGCATAATTTTGAACACTGATTTATCTGTCATTGACCAAAGATGAACCAGCCTTGGGCTGAAAATCTGTATAATAAAGTAATTATAATAATAACTCTGTCAATGATTATTTTGCATTTGTAAATTATGTGGCATGAAACGAAGATGCTCTATGCCCAAGGAAGTCAAGGAAATTTCCAATACGAATGGTTTCTGGACCAACCTGGGATCGAACCCGTCACCCTCAGCATGGTCTTGCTGAATACCCGCGAGTTTGCTACTGCGGCTATGATGATGATGAAGTATGATAAATCTTTTCCACTGGATGATATTATCAATCTTATAAACCGGTCTAAAGAGCACACTTCTTAAGATTTATTCTAGCACTCTGCTAAGGGATGCGACTGTGTGTGGTAAGCAAGACGGCGGCGATGGTAGTCGCCCACAATCGGGAAGGCTGCTAGCTGTCGACGAGACACCTCCTGGGATGGATCCAATTAAATTATGTGGCGATGTGCTGAGGCAGGACCCAAGTGTGAGCCACACTATCATCGCACCGCCGCCACTCTTCTTGAGTGATATGTTTTATGGGCTCTTGTTACTACTACTCAGTCTGGTCCCACTACAGCTGCCGTCCGTCTCCCCGGGCTTTGATTTATGTTCCGTCGCCGTCCTCCCTGATTCCCAGTTTTGCGCCATTCTTCATTTCGGTATGATTTCAGTATACAAGGATATGTGCGGTATAAGGATAAATGGATGGATGTGGTAGATTTTATTGGATTTAATTTGCGGCACATATTTCCTACACCACTTGATACTGAGACAATTGTCTGGTGAAGAACGAGGGTGTTTCCATGGTTGAAGAGTTTTGCTGGTCGAGATGTGTGTGTACTTGTGTCATATTCTTTGATTAGCTTAAGAATCATTTCCAATAGGTTTACTAACAGTGAATCTGTTCAGGGCAAACAGTTTCAGACGTGCCTTGTGATCTAACGGCTACCCGTTACTGATTTGTATGCAGAAGGTCTCGGACTCAGTGCCTCCATTTCCCCTTTACTAATATTTTGTTTCCTTCAATATACGTTTTCTCCTTCTCTATGAACATATATAACTCTTGCTTAATAATATATTCACAGCGTTCATCTTCTTTCGAACTTCACAAGAAGTATAGTCAATCATTCACAGTAATCTTGTTTAACAAACAGTCCTAACGCCTTACGCCAACCAAAATGGCAATCTACACATCAAAGTAAACCTCTGCGAAACAGCCAGAGATGGGAACACTCGCGTCCAAGCTATGGTCCTCACAAGTTCCTACCTCATGCTTCCACGGGTCAAGCGATGATAAAGACCGCCAGCTAAGAGTTGTGTGCTTACCCGAGCAAAGTCTTACAACAAAATGATAGCAAATCGAAAACACGATTTGTAATCAGCAGCAAATTCATATCACAATTTGATATCAGATTGTCTTGATTCAACTTGAATTCAAATTTTGATTTCGTTTTGCTGTCATATTATAGTTATTTATGTAACGAGTTGCAAAAAGTTGATTTTTTCAGCACGAGTCGTACATTTATCCAACGAGGCTTGCCGAGTTGGATAAATACGAAGAGTGCTGAAAAATCGAGGTTTGCAACGAGTGCCATACAAAATTTTATGCAATGATTTTTTCATTATACAACTCATTTGAGTTGCATAATGTTCATAATGCAACCCAAATGAGTTGCATTATCAACATTATGCAACTATTTTTCATTATGCAACCCATTTCAGTTGCATAATGAACCAGTTCGAAAAAAAAGGTCATTATGATACCAAAATGAGTTATATAAAATAGAAATTATGATACTGAATTGCATAAAAGTTTTTAACCAATTTCAAAACTTCTAGACGACCTTGTATAATACAACTAATGCTATACCATCACTGCAATTAAAATATTGCATTTAAGTTTTCATATCATTCGTAAAACTATACATTTAACGATTTTTCCATTTTTTCGCACTGATACCAAAAACAGTTATCAATTTGATATCACTGATGGCAGGAATTGTTTTCAACTTGCTGTTACGGGAACATTTTTCTGCTCTTATTTTTGATGTTTTAACCGTTAAAACGACCAAAATGACAACAACCTGAGTTATCATAATTTGCAATATCACAACATCAAAATTAGTTTGCAATTTGCTGTCAAGCTTTGCTCGGGTAGCTGGTAGTGCAGCCCGGGCACTGTTCAGCTAGATTGAGGAGGTACGTCTCGATCGTCTGTTCACCACACCAAGGAGGTGCGGCTCAAACTGCGTCTTTTCTGGCATCCAGCGGCTGAATATGAAATGCTTCTCCACCGGCAACCCCACCACGGTGGATAGGGGACCTTAGGCCTACAACCTACTGTCTCCGAATCCCCTAAAAACGTTACTGAAAACTAAAATAAGAGATTACGAACAGATTCAACGGCAACGACTTTCAGCGCGAAACAACGGACAAGAATTAGAACTTGGAATGTATTAACCCTAGCCCAGCAGGGTAAACTGACACAACTACCCAATGAGGCACGCCGTATGAGGCTTGAGATCCTAGGACTGAGCGAAGTCCGTTGGCCGAACTTTGGAGAACACAGATTGGCGTCGGGTCATATTCTGCTATACCCTGGCCTACGAGATGAACACGCTCTTCGCCACCGTGTAGTTGGTTTCCTGCTCAGCGCTCATGTCCACGTTGTGCTCATGAAGTGAAAACCTCTTATTGAGAGGATAATTGAAGCAAGATTCAGAACACGGGTTCGAAACCTTACCATGATCCAATGTTACGCGCCAACCGATGCTGCCGAATTGCAAGATAAAGAGAACTTCTACAGTCCACTGAATGCTGTCGTGGACAAGACTTCGAAAGGTGATATCAAGATCCTCATGGGCGACTTCAACGCGAAGGTTGGTTCCAACATCTCGAACTATGAGCACGTCATGGGACTCCATGGTCTCGGAGAAATGAGCGAAAACGGAGAGCTGTTTGCAGAGTATTGTGGCAACAATGATATGGTTATTGGAAGATCGCTCTTTCCTCATCGGTCAGTGCACAAAATGACATGGGTTTCCCGTGATGGCGTCACGGAAAATCAAATCGACCACATATGCATCAGCTGAAAATGGAGACGGAGCCTTCTTGATGTGCGGAACAAACGTAGCGCCGACATTGCGTCCGACCATCATCTCCTAATCGGCGAGATCCGACTGCGCATTGCTAGGATCCATCGACAGGAGGAGAAAATCGGGCGCCGGTTCAACGCGACGCTGCGGTAAAAAGGTCCTTCGTCGAGGAGCTAGAGAACCGTGCTGCGGATATTCCAGCAGGTGGAAGCGTAGAAGATCAATGGAGCGCCATCAAGAACGCCTTCATCGCCACCGGCGAGAATAATTTGGGTGAGCTACGCACCCGGGAAAAGCAGTGGATCACAGATGATACCTGGAGGAAGATAGAGGAGCGAAGGAACACCAAAGCCGCGATAGAGCGAGCAGAAACACGAGGAGCCAAAGCCGTAGCTCGTCAGCGCTATTCGGCTCTCGAGAAGGAAGTGAAACGCTCATTTAGACGGGACAAAAGAACGTGGGCGGACATCCTAGCCGACGAAGGCGAGAATGCCGCAAACACCGGCGACGTCCGTCTGCTCTACGATATTTCACGTCGCCTTAGTGGGAGTAAGATGAATGCTTCGATGCACGTGAAAGACACGTCTGGTCAGTTATTGACCGACCCGGCTGACCAGTTGAAACGCTGGTTCGAGCACTTTGGAAACCTTTTGCAAGTGTCGGTCACGCCATCAACACCGAAGCTCTATCAGTGCAGGAAATAGAAACAATCATCCGTAGCATGAAATCGAACATGGCCTCAGGGGTCGTTCGCCTATCAGCTGAGATGCTCAAAGCCAACTCCGTAGTATCCGCACACCTACTGCACCAATTATTCTGTAACATATGGGAAACCGCGACATTTCCGGCCGACTGGATGCAAGGCGTTTTAGTGTTGTAGTCGTAGTCTTAGGTACCCAAGAAGGGCGACCTGACTGTATGCGATAATTGGCGGGGCATCATGCTACTGTGTATCGTTCTCAAAGTCCTCTGCAAAGTGATCCTTAACCGGATACAGGAGAAGATTGACGCAACTCTCCGACGGCAGCAAGCAGGATTCCGTGCCGGACGTTCCTGTGTGGACCATATTGTCATGCTCCGTATCATCCTGGAGCAAATCAATGAATCCTAAGAGTCTCTCTATCTGGTATTCACTGATTACGAAAAGCTTTCGACCGTCTCCATCACGTAAACATGTGGAAAGCCCTCAGGCGCAAGGATCTCCCTGAGAAAATCATCGGCCTCATTGGAGCACATTACAGGGCATTTTCGTGCAGAGTACTACCCAACGGTGTTTTGTTCGATCCCATCCGGGTCGTTGCTGGAGTGAGGATGTATCCTATCACTGCTACTGTTCCTCATCATAATCGACCAGATCCTGGTAGGTGCTATTGACCGTGAACCAAAATGGTGGGTTGCTGTGGCAGCCTATTACCATGGAGCACCTAAATGACTTCGAACTGGCTGATGACATTGCTCTGCTAGCTCAACAGCGATCTGGTATGCAGAGCAAGCTCGATGATCTTGCCAATCGCTCCTAAGCGGCGGCAGTTCTTACCATCAACGTCAACAAAACCAAATCGTTGGATGTAAACACGATCACCCCTTCCAGCATTACGGTAGCTGAGCAATCAGTGGAGAATGCTGAAGGCTTCCAATATCTTGGTAGCTGTAGGGTTTGTACTGGCATGCACTCTCTATGTTTACATTGAGTGTGTAGATGGTGCGAATTGAGCAGTTACGAATGAGCGTGTAGAGTGACAGTTCCGAAAAAAGTGGAGCGTCGGCGGACGACGGACAGCGAACCTTTAGGAAGTCTGGTGAATCCGAACGACCGGAGAAAGCTACTGAACTGGAGAGCTGGAGTTTTCCGTTGCGAGAGTTACTTCCGGAAGTGGACCCTACAGTAGCCAAATGTCGGCCGATGGCGGCACCAAGATCGACATAGGTGCACGGATTAAGAAGGCGAGGGCTGGTTTTGCGAGTTCAAGAAATGTATGGAAAAACAACCAGATTAGTCGACGCACCAAAATCCGAATTTTCAACTCGAACGTGAAATCTGTGCTGCTATACGCCAGTGAAACCTGGTGTGTATCAGTGGAGAATACTGAACAGCTGCAGGTCTTCAAGTGTATTCTTGATCAACAATGCTATTACAATAATTAATCATTAAAATTAACCTTCCTAATGCATCTCAATAGGATCAGATCGCTGACGAAGTGTACGGTTTGGGGTAGAAAATGGCCCTAATGCATAAGAAAGGTTAATGATTTATTATGTAATATTTTTACATGCAGTTAAATGGAGGTACCGAAAAGCGTATTTTGCTAGACCTAGCATCTTTTTTCTTCCAAGTTATGAAATACTCAGCTATCACTTAGTTCCATAATGAAATGAAAGATCAATTGGGCATAATACACCAAATCATACCTCCGATAAAAAAAGACCCGCATCGTTCCTAATAATGCCACTCGGAAACCGGAAATCAGACACCAAAACAAATGGAGTGATCCTTGAGGAAATTCCCTCCCACATCGATTTCCGCCCTTGATGATGAAAAAATGGAATCTACTTACCCGGGTTCATCGTCGTCGTCGTCGTGGCCCGAACCGGTCCACAAGTGGTTAGCCTCGTCCTATTTGGTTTCGGTTGGTGGTTTATGTGGTTGGTCTTTTCTCCACTTGTTCAATGTCGTGCCAGCCAAGTGTCATCAGAGGGCAGGCAGAGCAGAGCCCAAGAGAAGGAACGAACGTCAGCATCCAGGACCATGCCGAGCCGGTGAGAAAACGTAACGTGCTTTTCCGTTTTTCCACAGCTCGGGTCGTCTGTAAGTGGCTGTAAGCAGCTGATGGCGGTGAATGGTAGCAAAAAGTGGGTGAGGGATTTGGCGTAGAATGCGCTTCATGATGAAAAGTTGTATTTAAGATGGAAATTAGGTTCAAAAGTTCTATTCCGCTGTAAGGTTCACGAGGTCCTATCTCCAATGCGATACGGCCTCAACGAGGCATTTAACACTGCACCCCCTCGATTTGCTTCCACTAAGTTAAACGAGCCGTTTGTGGAGGAGAGAAAAGGAAAACCAAAAAGACCACCGTTTGCAGTGCTTCAGTCTCGGTCGGTGGGAGTGTGTGTATGCCGTCTGTTTGACTTGAGCGTGGGAGGGAGAGCGATTTTCCTTTTTGGGGTGGGACCGGGAAGCGTGGGAGGAAGAAAAAACTGCCGAGCAAGAAGGACGAACGAAGAAAGATAGTCTCCTCTGGGTCGACTGTCGATTCTGGGGTGAAGAATGTGGTAGAGGGTGGAAGAAAGTGAAGAGAGCAAAAGCAAACAAAGTCGGTTGGATGGTCCGTCTGTGCTGCTGCCTTGACTCGTGGCTGGTTGAATGCGAAAAAGAGGGTGGAGTGTTCCGCTTTTTTTTTGGGAATCCCCTCCAGGATTGGAGCACGTGCCTTTGGTCGGGCTTGGAAACGAGTGATTTCAATTCATCAGAGGCTAACTTTATTTGCTTACAAGGAGGTGTGGTTGGTGCATTTTGCAGATAGAATTAGAGCTCTGCTAATGAAATGATTATTGAAAGGTGGAAGTGGCACTACAACATTTACCTGAACTGCGCGAAGAATTTGAGCACGGGAGACCAATAACGGAGGAAACGATTACGTCAGTGCAGCAGAGATCTGGAGTAATCCAACTCATACGCTGAAAGAATTTAAGCATGTCATTTTCCATCATAGCTTAGAGTAGCTTTTTTCAAAGATTCTCTCAACAATTCCTGCAGAAATTGATTTATTGCTTAGCATTTTTCAAGAATTTTTCGAGAAATTATTCTATAAATACCTGTTTGCGGTTACGAGCAAAATTCCTACAGGATGTTATTTTTTATTCAGATGGACTTTTTTCAGAAATTTCTCCAGACAGTAGTTGAGAGATTGTTGCAAGGATTGTGGTGTACTACTCATTACAGAAATTTTAAATGAAATCGTTCTGAGATTTCCTTCAAATGTAACTTCAGGAGTTCTCCCAAGGATTCCTTTAGTTAATAGTCCAGGGATACCTCAGAATGTTTTATGGGATTTCTTCAAGCGATTCAATAGTACTTTTGCCTGCGATTTGTACAGACATTTTAAAAATTCTTTCAGTAATTTCTTCACAGATTTTTCCATGGATCCCTCAAAAACATTCTAATGTATCTACCTCACCGTCATGCTCAGCTGAATACACATGCTTTTGTAGCTACAGGGCCCTCTTTAAATTAGGGGGTTAGCCATTGGCGCAGCTAGAGGGGGGGGGGGGGCTGGGGTCATGACTTTAAATTTTTTCGATGACTTCTTGGAGAATTTCCTGGCTCCAGTATCCCTCTAAAACGAATGCCTGGAGCAATCCCTGGATAAATTCCTAGATGATTTCTTGGAGAAATCTCTAGAGGAATTATTGGAGGAACATCTGGTAGAATTTCGGAGCAATCTCTAGATGAATTCCTAGTGAAATCTCTGAAGAAATTCCTGGATAAATTCGTAGAGGAATTCCTATAAGGAATTCCTGGAGGAATTTCTGAAGGAAACCCCGGAAGAATCCCTGGAGGATATCTAGGAGAATTTCTTGGAGTACTCCATGAAGAAATCCTGAAGGAATCCCTGGAAGAATTCCTAGAGGAATCTCAGGAGGAACGCATGGAAGAACTTCTGGACAAACTCGCAAAATGTGAGTTCTTCCTTCGGAAGTGAAGTAAATCGTGGGTCCCGAGATGAACTAGCCTAGGGCTAAACATCTCGTTAATACAGATAAAAAAAACTGGACAAATATCTGGCGGAATCCATTGACAAATTCTTTGAGAAATCCTTGGCGAAATCCCTGGAATTTACATAGAGGAATTTCTGGAGAAATGGCTAGATGAATTGTTGGAGGAATCCCTGGAGAAATTTCCGAAGGAACAATTTGGAGAAGGAATTTCTGGACGAATGTCTGGAGCAATCCCTGGATGAATTCCTAAATGAATTCCTGGTGGAACCTCTGGAGGAATTCCTGGATCAATTATTGAAGGAAGTCCTAAAGCAATCCCTGGGGGAAACCCTGGAGGAATCCCCGTAGGATTTCCAGGAGAAATTCCTTGAGGACTCACTGGAGAAATTCCTGGATGAATTCCTGTTGCAAACCCTGGAAGAAATCCTGAAAGAATCCCTGGATGGAGTTCCTGGAGGATTCCCTAGTGGAAATCTGGGAAGAATCCTGGAGGAATACCTTAAGGAATTCCTGGAAGAATTCCTGGAGGAATCCTAAGAGGAAGTTCTGAAGGAATTCTTGGAAGAATTCTTGGAAAAATGCCTGAGAAATCCTTTAAGGAATTCCTGGGGGAATATTTAGAGAAATTGCTATAGAAATTCCTGGAAGAATTCCAAGACGAGTTCATGGAAAAAACCCCAGATGAATTTTTAGAGGAATCTCAGGAGGAACGCATGGAGGAACTTCTGGACAAATTTCTGGCGTAATCTTGGGTGGAATTCCTGGAGAAACCCATAGACAAATTCTGTGAGAAATCCTTGAAGAAACTACAAGAAATATCGCTGGAGAAACTTCTTGACAAATTCTTGGCGGAATCCTTGGAATTTACCTGGAGGAATTTCAAGAGAAATGGCTAAATAAATTCTTGGAGGAATCCCTGGAGGGATTTCTGAAGGAATAATTTGAAGAAGGAGTTTCTAGACGAATGCCTGGAGCAATCCCTGGATAAATTTCTTAATGAATTCCTGGTGAAATTTCTGAAGCAATTCCTGGATGAATCCTTAGAGGAAGTCCTAAAGGAATCCCTGGAGGAAACCCTGGAGGACTCCCTAAAGAAATTTCTGGGTAAATTCCTGTAGCAAACCCTGAAAGAAATCCTGAATTAATTCTACGATGATTTCATGGAGGATTCACTACAGGAAATCTGGTAGGAATTCCTGGAGAATTTTCTGAAGAATTCCTGGAGGAATCCCTGAAGCAATTTTTGAAGGAATCTCAGGAGGAATGCCTGGAGGAACTTCTGGAGGAAAGAGACGAACCAGCCAAGGGCTGAAAGTCTCTTAAATAAAGACAAATCAATCAATCAACTTCTGGACAAATTCCTGGCAGAATCCTAGGAGGAATTCCTGATAAAATTTCGTGAAACTATCCCCGGAAGAATTCCTGGAGGTGCCCCGAAATAAATCCAAGAGGAACCTCTAGAGGGATCCTGGGAGAAATCTCTGGAATATTTTCCTAAAATTCCTGGAGGAATTCCCAGAGGAATTTCTGAAGAATTCCAGGAGGAATTCTCAGTGGTACTTCAGGAGGAATCATCGGAGGAATTCATGGGGGAATCTCTGAAGGAAGAATCCTAGAAGGAATCCCAGAAGAAAATTTTGAAAAAATCCTAAAGAGATTTCTGAAAGAATCTTTTTTAAAAAAATTTCTGAATAAACTCTTGGAGGAAATCCTGGACGAAATCCCGAAGCAATCCCTGGAAAAATTCCAGGAGGAATCTGTGAATAAATTCTTGAAATAATTTCTGAATCTGAAGGTATCCATGGAGGATTTCCTTGAGAAATTCCTGGAGGAATTTCTTTAGGAATTTTCGAAGGAATTCCTGGATCAGTTCCTGAATAAATATCTTGAGAAATTTCTAAAGAAATACCTGGGGTAATTCCTGGCGCAGTTCTTGGAAGAATTCCTGAAGGAGTTCCTGGAGAAATTTCTGGATGAAATCATGGAGGAATTCCTGGAGGAATACCTGGAATAATTAGTGGATAAATTCCATGAGAAATTTCTGGTGGAATTCTTGAAAATATTCCTGGATTAGTCCTTGAATGAACCCCTAGAGGAATCCCTATAGAAATCTCTGAAGGAACTTTTGGAAGATTGCCTGGAAAAATTGCTGAAGTCATGCCTGTAGCGATAACTGGAGGAATCACTAGAGAATTTCCTTGAGAATCTCTAGAGGAATCCCTGTATAAATTTCACGAGGAACCCCTGGAGTAATTCCTAGAGAAGTCCCTTGAGGACTTACTACAGAATTTTCTTGAGGAACAAATGGAGCACTTTTAGGAGGAATCCCTTGAGGAATCTCTGAATGAATTCCTGCAGGAATTCCTGGAGGAATCCCTGAAGGAATTCTTTGAGTAGAAATTTTTAGTGGAATCCACGCAGGAATTCCCAGAGGAATCCTGGAAGAATTCCCGGAGGAATTTTTGGAAGAATCCCAAGAAGAATTCCTGAAGAATTCCAAGGGTCAATTTTTGATGCAATTCTTGGAGGAGTTTCTGAAGAAAGAGTACGTAGAGGAACTCCTGGAGGAATCCCTGTAGCTGTTCCTAAGAAAAAAACATAAGGAATCTCAGAAGCAATCCCAAGCTGAATTCTTAAGGGAATCTCTAAACGGTTCCTGGAAGAACTCTTGAGTTAATTCTTGGAGATGTTTCTGAAAAAATTCCAGGAGGAATTCCTGAAGGAATCCCAAAAAGAGTTCTTGGAGACATTTTTTAAATAATCCGGAAGTTGTTCCTGAAAGAATCACAGAAGGAATTCCCGAGAGAATCCCTGCAGGAATTCTTGGAGGAATTTGTGAAGAAACCCCATGATGAATCCTGGAAGCAATTCCAAGAGGAATTCCATAGGGAATCTCAGGAGAATTTCTGTAGGAATCCCCGGATAGAGAAATCTGAAGAAATCCATGTCTGCAGTAACTTATGGACGAATTATTGAAGAAATACTTGAATGGACTCCTAAAGGATTTTTTTACAATTTTTTAAAGAAATTCCTGGCTTATTTTTTTCTAGTAAACTTTTCCGAAAGAATTTCAGGAAGACAGTCCTGCAGAAACACTTCGAATAATTCCAGATAGACCTATTGGAGCGATATCTAACGAAATTCTGGAAGGAATATATGGAAAACTCGAAAATAGCATTTGAACAATCACTGGAGGAACGTCTAAAGATATCCTAGGAAAAATCTCCGAAGAAATGTGTGGTTGAATCCCCAAATGAATTCTTGACAGAATCTCTCAAGGAGTTCATGGTGGAATCACTGCAGCAAGCTATGGTGAAAATCATGGAGGAATTGCTCAGAGGAATAGTTAACGAAACCAGAAACAAATCTAAACCAGTCATTTTGATTCTTCAAAACTGGAATGCCGATTTGCATATACACATATCGGGATGTCGTTTAAAAGTCATCTCAAGTCAGCCCCCGCCCCTGGGCCCCTCCAGATAAAACATCCTAATCCTAGCTACGCCAATGGGGTTAACTAATGGTGTTTTTCAGGCAATCATCCAGGAATTGCTTCACAGATCACTTCAGAAATTGATTCTAAATTTTTTGTCCAGGATTTCCGCCAAAAAAATTTCGAGAATTTCTTGAATAAGTTTCTAAAGTTATCTCCGAGAGTTTTCCAAGAGATTTCTTGTGATAATTCTCCAGGGACTTCTTAAAAAATCATTCGGGGATTAAAAAAAACTACAGTAATTTTAGTGCAATTTGAAGAAATTCTGAAAAATCCTTAGAGGAATATCTGAACAAATTCTGTAGGGATCTCTTACGACATCCCAGGAGATGTTTTCTGATGAAACCGCTTTAGAAATTTCAAAAAAAAAATCACTGTTAGAATTTCTGCAGGAACCACTGGAGGAATTTCCCAAATAATTCTAGTAGAAACTCTGAGAAAAATTTCCGAAGAAATCGTAGTAGAATTTGTAAAAAACAAATAGAAGCATATCTGAAAAACTACATGGAAGAACTTTGGAAGAAATGCCTCGCTGGTATACCTGAAGAAATTTCTAAAATTCTGTAGAAATCTCTGGAGATAAAGCGACACTGATTTTTCATTAGGGTCTAACTAACATTGTCGATTTTTCTTCATCGATCCTCTCTTTGTGTTATCACAGAATGTGTATTCTATAAGAATTTCTCAAGAAACATTCAACAGAATCCCTGTAGAAATATTAAAAAAGGACTTTTGAATAAATCTCTGGAATAATATCTGAAGAAATTTCAGGACAATTCTGGAACGAAAAAAAAAATATTGTTTTATTGTTTTTTTATTGTAAAAAAAACCTCAAGATCTGGTAACTCAATGAGTAAATTGGAGTAACCTCGATGGCATCACTGGTGAGTTTCCCATTTTAACAGTCGAATCACCTACGTGTTGTGGAAGCAACTTCTCCCATTAGACAAAGTGATGAAATCACTTTTCTCCTTTCGACTCTGTCAGTCCACTTTCTCCAGTTACACCCCGAAACGTGAGATGCGATATCGTTTCTCGCGTTCCATCCTTGCATATGTAGCAACGGGTGTGATCAGCGTGGAAATGATATAATTAAGGAAAATAAACACGTCCTTGCTTTTACGAGAGGAGAAGTTCACGTGCCGGTATGGTTTTCCACGCTTGTCGTCCCTTTAAGATGTTTAACCGACTTGAAGTTGTTTGAACTCCGTAGGACGGCGTGGCGGTTTAGAACCCGATCGATTGACTCAGTTGTTTGAAATTCAACTCTTTTGTAGGTCAACCCCCTCCAGCTTCCCCTGGCACTACTGTTCTCGTCATCACGGTCGGGGTGCATCCGCAATCACGGAATAAAATATCAATTTTCCGAATGAGCAAGATTGTTGCGGCGTCACATCGTCAAACAACAGATCGTCTCCGTCCGCTTCTCCGTCTCGGTCTCGACCGAAAAAAAACAACAAGTTGTGACTGCATAATAGACTTCGTGCCTTTTTGGAAGCCTATAGCTACGCTATGCTGCTGGTGTGACAACAAGATCCTGCAGTCTATGACGCGTTTTCGTTGTCTTTTGTCGCGATGGCACATTTTTATGTTTTTCCTTTTTTGGGTTGGAATATGGCGACCCCCAAATGGCTTGGTTTCGTCTATCTTCTAAATGGGATTTTTTTCTTTTCTTTATAGAACATGAATAAGATGCGAATGCGGTGAATTGCGTGACACCATGATGAACCGAGATTTGCATAAATATTTCTTCGCTGTTCTAAGATAGTAGGTATACAATGTTGACATGTAGTCGTTGATCAGCTTCACATGCATGCGATATATTTCGTAACGGTTCTGGTTTTCATGAAATATGATACTGACCCCGTCAAAGATGGATTGACCGACTTTGGTCTATTTCAACTCCTTTCTGATTCCTAAAACAGTTTCAGATCATTCATGAAGTAAATGCGGGTAGTTCATGCACTGTTTTTGCCACTTTTTAATTGGTAACCATAGTTGAATTGAACGAGTACTCTGCTGACCAGATTAAAGAGCTACAAATCTCCCTGGAGGCTTCATTTCCATTATATGCGAAAAAAATATTTCCTTGAAATCTTGAATGATAGTTTATAATTTATAGCTCACCTCTTCAGAGTTATTGATATCAATATATGTTTTTTTTTTTTTTCCTTCTAAACCATAGAAGGATAATCTGCTCAACAGACACCCTAACAGAAGGTTAGGGTAGTGTAGGCCTGAGGCCATCTTCTACAACAAAAGTAAAAGCCAGGACTACTCTCTCCTCGTACCCACTAAACCAATCCTATGGTCGCCAAACCCTACGTCTCTCCGGAACCACCAAGAAGGTATTGCTTCAGAGAGGGGCTAGTGCACATCGCACCCTCAAGGTTAGCTGCGTAGCCTAGCAGCAACGAACATCAATGACTCGCTCTGGAGAGTACATCACGGTAACATGCTGGCGCTTAGCCAGTTTCCCGAGTGGTCCTCGCCACTCCCTTTGTCCTGCAGGGTCTCCACCTGCCCCGACCCTTGCCGGGGACCACTTTCCAACCGCGGGCTCGGATCCAACCCAGTAGACCGACCCCACGACAGCACCGCTACCGGGACTTCCTCTCCGCGGCCACTTAATCGCTGTAAGGGTCGATCTCGACCGCAGGGCACCGGTATGGCCTACGAAGCCGACTCCGAACCCCTGGACCACCTCTTGTACTGCATCTGAACTAGCCATTCTCCGAGTCCACGCGCCACCTCCTCTGTAGCTCCCAGACGATATGGGTGATAAGGGACTTAGCTATCCCCGCAAGTTCCACATCGGTGACCCTCTCCTCATCGCCAGCCCCAGTCCCCGGCTGTCCTACGAAAGGAGGCCAAGGACTAGGATCATGACGCGGAAAAAGTCCTCCAATGATCCCCTCCAACATCTCTGGAGATTGCTCTGTAGGAGCCATCACACCTCTCGTCTTGGCCATAACGACCCTGTAGGTGTCACCCCACGGGTTCGTATTGGCACTCTGACAGAGACCCTCAAAGCATGCCTTTTTTCTTGCTCTTATCTCGGTCTTAAGCGCGGCTTTTGCAGCGGCGAACACCACCCACCGTTCGTTTCGCTCTTCCTCTGATCGTGCTCGCTGCATCCGCCGCCTAGCCCGTAGGCAGGCGCGGCGCAGGTCCGCAATCGCGTCGGTCCACCAGTAAGCCGGTGGCGTCCCATTTCTAGGGTGGACTCGCCTAGGCATGGTCGCATCACACGCACGTGAGAGCACCGCTACCAACTCGTCTCCGTCTAAACCGATTAAGTTTCGCTCACGGCGGAGCGCTTCCCTAAATACCTCTTCGTCGAAGTATGATGTCTTCCACCTACGAGGGCTTGCCCTTGGCCTAGCCGCCTTTTCTTCTATCCGCTGTCTGCTGTTGTTGTAGTCGATACTGTAGCGAACCGCCAGGTGGTCGCTGTGAGTGTAGCCATCATCTACTCTCCAGTTCGAACTTCTTGTTAAGCCAGGACTACAATAGGTCACGTCAATAATTGACTCCGCTCCGTTTCGACTATAGGTACTCTTGGTACCGACGTTAGCCAAGTCGACATCTAAGATGGCCAGTGTTTCTAGCAGGATCTGACCCCGCTGGTTCGTGAAACGGCTTCCCCATTCCACGACCCAGGCATTAAAGTCACCCGCTATTACCACCGGCCTTCGCCCTGTTAGCACGGTCGTTAAGCGGTCCAGCATTTGCGTGAACTCCTCGATCGGCCAGCGCGTAGGCGCATAACAGCTACAGCAGAAGAATCATATATCAATATATGTATGTTTGTCTATTTGTATGTTTATATGTTTGTATGTATTTCAACCAAATTTGGCATACACATTCCTTAGATTATGGAGATGATTCTAGGGGAATTGGAATTTAAGATGGTTCCAAGATGGCGATCATAACTCCAGAATGTATGCTATACAACGGCAATGCTACTTCAGAGACTATACAATATGGTTATCTATCGATCGAGCATGAAGAGTAGAACTCAAATATAAATATCAGACGCCATTTTTAAATCCAAGATGGCGAACCATAATTCAAGATGGCGATCGCGTAATGGAGGTTTGAGCTATGATACGATGCCATATTGGTATCTATCGATCGGGCTTGAGGAGTAAAAGGGAAGAGGGTGGGGTATATGATACGATTGAGGGTTATGATAGAGCGTAGCATAGAGGGGTGGGATAGAAATCGTAGAAGACGATAAGGTATGGAATCTTTCCAGGATTCCTCCCTGGACTCCTTCAGATGTTCCTTCTGGAATTGCTGTTGGGATTGCTCCTGAGATCTTTTCAGAGATTTTTGCAGGGATTGCTTAAGAAAATCCTGAATCTTTCAGTTATTCTTTTCGGCATTCCTTCAGAGATGCTGTGATTCCTCCTGAAAAATAATATGAAAGAATAGAGATTTCTGCCAAGATTTTGTTCAGGCAATCCTTGATTTTTTTTAACGTATTCGTGCCGTGAGAAATGGGATTTTTTCAAAAATTCTTCTCGATTTTTTTTTTCAGGGATTTAATCAATAATTCCTCCCGGAACTTCTTCAATGGTTCTTGCAGGAATTCCTACTCAGCTGTCAGCCGGGATTCCTATCATGATCCCGCTAACGATGTCATCAGGTATCCTCTATGAAATTCCTTCAGAAATAACTTCAAGGCTTTCTGCCGGGATTGCTTTAGAAAATTCAGAAAGGATTCTTTCAGATGTTCTAGCCAGCATTCCTTCGTGGACTTATGCTGGAATTACTTCACAGACTCCTCCTAGCATTCATTCAAAGGGTTCGAAATATAATAAGAGTATCCTGGTGGAATTCTTTCAGGTATACGTGTCGGGATCCCTGTTGGCTTCTCGGGAGTTTTCAGGCATTCCTCTCGAGATTTCTACAGTAATTCCTCCCGGATTTTTTTCTGTGATTATTTCAGGGATTCCTACCGAGCTTTCGGTAGAGATTCCTCGCAGGATTCTACCAGATATGCCTCTTGGAATTCCTTCAGGAAATCCTCCCGGGATTCATTCAGGGTTTTTTCTGGGAATGCTTTAGAAAATCTTTAAAGTTGTTGAAAGTCTTGTTGTAGTCAGCATTGCTTCAGTGATCACTGCTTCCGGCATTTCGTAAAGGATTCCTTTAAGGGTTCTATTTAGGATTGCTCCAAGGGTTCCAACTTGTATTCTTTCAAAGATTCCTTCAGGGAATCTTGGAGATTGTTTCAGGCATTTGTGCCAGGGCTCCAGCCGGGGTTCCTTCAAAGATCCTTCCCGGTTTTTGACATTCCCCCCAGAATTTCTTCAATTATTCTTTCAGGGAGTACCAGCCAGAATTCTTTAAAAACCCTATCAAGGATTCTGTACGGGATTTATATCGTGACCTTCAGGGAATCCTTTCAAGCGTGAATTGCAGCTAATGAGAGTGGAAGAGTAAGAGAAAAATAGAAAAACAGAGAAAATAGGCTTTTTTATGCACTTAGATATCTTTAGTAAACCATGATATCATTTGACAGTCATTTTCTTATTCTTTCTGAGAAGTAATCTTCTCTTCCACTAATTATAGATGCATTGTACCTATACGAATCAGAAAACAGTCATTTTTTTGTAATATCATGTTAATAATATTGAAACTGTTCATAATATTTTTTATGAAAAATACAATTGTAAGACACCTTAAAAGTTAACAGGTTATGCATAGGCTTATCTATTGCGATACATTGTCATTATTATGTGGTTCTTCAATAAAGCATACCATGAACTTGGTGGGCTGGGCTGATCTTGAGAACGGCTTCTTTTGAATTGGCTCAAACGAATCATTATTTCAGCCTTTTAGAATTTCATCCTTTTGTGTTTCAGCCTTTTGTACGTAATGCTCAACACCAATTGATAGATCGAATAAAATTGATTTTTTTGGGTGATTTATCAAGATTACGTAGAAACTTCAAAAGGTTCAAGTTGTTACAAAGGAAAATAATAGCATATTGCAGGATGATAATAAAAATAAATACACGATTAAGGAATACTGCAGATAATGCTTAGCACTGCAAACTGAGACTTAAAAACATATCACATTTATAGAAATGATGCTAGAAAATTGAATGATGAGGGAGATAAGAAGAGATATTAAGTGTATTCCACAGGTTGAATAAAAGGATCCAATTCTACAAGATGTGCGAAGTGGAAATGATGAGTGGTAGGCATGATGGTAAGGTAAGATAGTTAACAACAATTGATATGTTCACAATATTCAATTAATCAGGGGCGAAGTGTTGGATGCTGGGATAGGAACATTTTGTTGGAAGGAGATTCTCTGCCCTTGAAGTGGATTGCGCATTTGTCAAAGTACAAATGTGTGCACACTCCCTTTTGGTCCTTCATACAACAAAATTGGGAATATACAGACTGTCATCTTGATCTGGCTATTAAGAGGAACCGTACGACAAGGCAAGTCCTGGCAAGTGGTGGCTTTACATCACATCACATCACACAGAACATGAATTAAAAAAAAAAAAAAAGACAATTACGCCATTTTCGACCTTGCCTCCTCTACAGACTGAACATTTAAAACATTCGACAACGGACAACACATATTACACTCAGTGGCCCAGTGGCGAGGGGTTTGAGTGAAACAATTAATATTTTCGACAATTTTGAAGTAATTTTTTAATTGTTAAGCGTATTTCCAACGTAAGTCGTTAGAATTAAGTCTGTTTGATCCAATCGATATTGAAAAATATCCACTTTTATTAGCTCTCCGGAACAAGACATATGCACATCGCCGTGCATGTCCAAATTATACTTTCTATCCTACACTCATAAAAAAATGAAATTTATACGTGACGTAAATCATCAACGTACGTAAACATTCCATGACTGAATGGCAAATTTGACTTAATTTTACATCTATCATGTAAACTCAGGTGAGTAGCGTAAGGAGGCGTCAATAAACCCATCTATCAGAAACTTAGATAAGTTTCACATTTACCATGTGTCTTTCAACTTACTGAAATAGCCGTGAGGTATCGTGTGTGCCTCTCAATCAGCAGAGCAGTGCTTGAATGCATGGCAATAGTTTACTTTTTTAGAGTTTGTCTATCAATTTGGTTCTAGCGATTGATAGCTTGATTTTAACCATACTAGAAAACGTAAATTCGTGTCACACGGGCCGCTCTTTTCATGCGCATCCAAGTCAACTTAAATTTACAAGATTTTTTCTAAGAGTGTGGGCATTAGAGGTGGAACCAAGGAGACTTCCCGGAAGTTCCCAGAAAGCCAATCGAAAGAGGGTTCCAATAAGGGTCTTCAGGGGATTTCAGGGGCATTTAACCTTCCGTTAATGCTGAGCACAAAAAGCGAGGATTTTACAACATGTTGTACAAAATACAACTGCGCGATCACTAGAGGAAAATGGGCGTACCCTTTGTTTCATTGAGGTTTTATTGCGATTACGAGGATGTTATGGGCGTTTCAATAGTTTTAGGGACGTTTCAAAGGGCTTCAAGCCTGGGGATTTCAGAGGCATTTTAGGAAGTTTCGGGGTAGTAGAGGTTTGAGGTTTTTTTTTCAAATTGATAGTGAAGATTTCAAGAACGTTTCATTCAGGGGCTTTTCAGGTAGGGTCATATTAGGGAGGCTTCAGGAACATTTAGGGTTTTCAGGGGCATTTCAAATAGATTACGAGAATTTCTAGGGCGTTTAAATAAGATTTTGGAGGTTTCATGACAGTTTTCAGGCATTTTCGGGGCGTTTCAAGAGTTTTCGTGAAGAGGTCTTTGAAAATTATCTGAAATTTCCTGAAATGCCTCTGAATTCCCCAAAAAGCCACACGAACCCCATGTAATGCACCTGAGACCCTCTGAAGCTCCCGAAAACGCCTATGCAATACCTCTGAAACGCGCCCAAAATTCTCTGGGACTACCTGCAATGCCTTCGAAAACGCCCCTAAAACCTACTCCTAAAATCAATGTCCTCACATTCTCACACTTCCGGTTCTCGAGTTATCCACATAACTGTTTCGCGGTTTTCGGAACAGCTCGGAACCACAAGAACTGCAGGTCTACATTATTGCGAAACTGTCAATTAAGACCGCTCAAAACACCTTTCAGACCCTCTGAATCGTCACAGGGATCCCCTGAATCGCCCTTGAAAGTCCATGAAACCCCTAAAATGCACCTGAGACCTCACTCAAGGTACCCCCGTGAAAGCCTCGGAACCCCTTGCAACACCCCTGAGACCCCTTGGAACCCCTTGGAACTCCTTGGAACGCCCCTAAGACCTCCTGGTGCCTCCTAGAATACCCCTGAAACCCGCTAGAACTTCCCTGGATTCCCACTGAGACTCTCTGAAACGCCCCTGAGACCACTTGAAGTACTCTTGAGGCCTCCTAGAATAACTGAAGCCCCTTGAGAGAACCCTGACACGCTCGTGAGATCCTCTGGTACCCCCCTGAAACACCCCTGCATTCTCCTGGTACTCCTTTGGGAGCCCTGAAACCTCCCTTTGTTTGCCCCCTGGCCATAGTTTTTACTATGCACAATATCGGTTCTGAACTCTAGCTCACCCTCCTATTATGCAAGACATAAAAAAGGTACATAAATTGGCAGTGCATATAAATAACCTGCATGAAAAGAGGTTTTGGTATTTAGAATAGCATTTAAACTACTTCAAATTGGACCATACAGGGTGTTAGGTTCGTGAGTGCAAACTTTTTAAAGGATGATAGAGGACCATAAATGGTGAAAAAAATTGTTCTACGTATATGATCAAATCTCAACCGTTACGTAGTTATTGAACATCCCATGTTTTTGACTCTTAATGCCTTAACTGACTATAACTTGAAAATGGTCAAACTTTTCGCAATTTTTTTACCCTTATTCGAAAGATTATTGAATTTTCTATCAAATGGCATCTTTAAATCGATTGGTTTACTTTACTATTACTTTAGAGCTTTTAGTAGAACTTGTTACTTCAGACTCTAGTTTAATTTAAAAACACTTCACTAATACTTTACTTTTGCAAAAGAAAATAAAAAATGAATAACTCTTTTAAAGAAAAACTAGAAAGGACGAGCAAATTCCTTTTAATTCTACTACTGTGCTTATCTTCGGACAGATAGGCCTATTTCGTCTGTGACTTACAGACTTCTTCAGTGTCGAGCACTTGACACTGAAGAAGTCTGTAAGTCACAGACGAAATAGGCCTATCTGTCCGAAGATAAGCACAGTAGTAGAATTAAAAGGAATTTGCTCGTCCTTTCTAGTTTTTCTTTAAAAGAGTTATTCATTTTTTATTTTCTTTTGCAAAAGTAAAGTATTAGTGAAGTGTTTTTAAATTAAACTAGAGTCTGAAACGATTGGTTTAGCTAAATAACTAAGTTTTCTAAAGCAAATAGCTCAAAACTAGTGTGTTTTCATTTGTTTTTGTAAATTATCTTTGAAAAATGCGTAATAATTTGAAATTCTTTCTTAGGCAAAGTTGTGGCCCCTGTTTCACTCTACAATTCGTACTTTGACATCAAACTTGTATCTCTTATCGTTTTCTTGCAATTTCGATTTTAATGTGCGGCACAGCGCGCAAAAGAGTGATAACCTTGACAGTTGCAATAATTTATGATCTGAAATGCGATGTTTAAATCGAAATTGCAAGAAAACGATAAAAGGTACAAGTTTGATGTCAAAGAACGAATTGTAGAGTGAAACAGGGGCCACAACTTTGCCTAAGAAAGAATTTTAAATTATTACGCATTTTTCCGTCGCATGCTGCCGTCGTCGTTGGTACTGCGGTGGGTGGTAAACACCGCCAACCACATTTTGAGTGCGGTCGAAACAAATCGATAAAAAATTCTACTTTCGAGTGAAATAATGCTAAGTATCGTGATTACTTGAAAAAATGCTTGTATTTGAAGTAGTGTGAATACATTTTAATGCCGAATATCTCACATGAAATTGATTATTTTATAGAATAAGATAAGTGTCGATTTTTTACAAATAAGTATGTATTGGTGCAATGTTGTGTAAAGTTGATTTCGGTCAATGATTTTGAAGAAGCCATTTTGCGATGACACGCGAAGGGGCCTTAATCTCATAAATCATTAACCCTAAAAGGGATACCTTCATGGCCTCAGTTTCGTCACCTCGCTGAGTGTGTTCCATCAAAGACGAGCTCTGAAAGGTGCCTGGGGTCCAAAGGGCCCCAGATATCCCTTTTAGGGTTAATTATGATTAATTTTGTGAGTGATTAAAGCTGAGTTTCCTGTTCATTGGCGTAGCTAGGGGGGGTTCCAAGGGTGCCTGGCACCCCCTAGAACAAATTAGGCACCCCCTAGATTTTTTCCTTGACAGCCACCTAAAATTTAAAACTTACCACAACATTCTACTATTTTTAATGGTACTTTTGAACAAAACTTAATCACACCCGGAAATACTTATATACCTGAACAATCAACAGACTTCTCCATGGATTCCTGCAGTAACACCTCTATCTATTCATACAGTGATTTCTCCAGGCTTCCTTTATGGATTCCTCCCAATATTTCTTCAATAAACTTCCCTTAGAATTCTCCAGGCAGTCCAGATGGGGTTGTATGTACAGCAGTCTTCAAAATTTCCTTTGCATTGCATTGTATTGATCTAAAAAACTAGGAGCAGGAGAATGCGCGCTCCTTATTTTTCAAATCAGCATTGCCATGACTTGTGCCTATCATTTCGATGAAAATACTGCATCATTGATGCAAATCATTTATCAACTCCTCACACTACCTGAAAAAAGAAAAGCGTTACGAGAGCTAGCAAACATATATGGTGGTAGCTAGGATCCAACGATGGTTGGCCTAGTAACCAGCAACGTTGTGTTGGTGGCAGCTGAAGAAAATCTGAATTGACACCGAAGCTTTCCCACTTGCGGTTGAGGTTGAAGTTCTGTTAGGTATTGGATCAATGTTATACATAACGAAAATGTGCTAATTTTCACATTTTTCAGCATTTGAATAAATCGATGAATTTTGAATATCTGGATGATGAAAATATTGGACATACAAACAAGTGGGGTGGTGACAGTTCGTGAACCGCTTCTGGCAGCTCCCTTCCCGCATCATGAATTAGCGAGTTCGGACGTTGGACCCAAGTCCCAACCTGTTATTTGAGGCCGCCAAAAGACTACCATTATACTATCGTGTGCAGCATAGTTGTCCATGTTAATAGGGATTCCCATAGAACATGGTACAACTATGCTGCAGACGGTAGTATAAAGAATACATAAATTTTCTTTGTTCTCCATTAACAGCAGCAATAAATTATTTATCTTTGTGAATCGTATTATTATTAGTTTTAATTAAATATAAATACTTGGGGAAAACCTCTGTTCCTTCTGTTTACTCTAATATAAGCACCAGTACACTTCACTGACTCTTGGAGAAGGAAACATATTAGCGCGCAGACTATTTTGCGTTATACCACCGACGGTGGTTATACTGTTTGTAATCTGGTCTGTACTGTACATATGTAAATAGGTAGGCACAAGCAACGCCTAGGTTCTGTAATGGGTTACTTCTAATGACTTTCCTTCAGTGGAGCGGACCTGGTGTGATGGTTAGAACACTTGACTATCACGCTGAGGACCTGGGATCGAATCCCACTCCCGACAAACTCATAAAATGTGAGTTCTTCCTTCGGAAGGGAAGTAAAGCGTGGGTCCCGAGATGACTTTCCTTCAAATCAATTCTGGGGATTTGCGTTAGCTAATACTTTCCTCCGTTATAAAAAAAAAAGTATAACAATACCTACCAAAAAAAACCTCACTCCTCGTAAGCAGCGCGAGCGCGAGTGCAGTTTAAAAATCATACAGGCATTTAAGGGCGCACGGCCCGAAAAGTTAAAATATTGGTTACTTTTTGTTATCAGCTTCAATAATTGATTCTTCTTCCTGAATTAATTATACACCGAGAAAAATTTCTACTCAATGACTGAGTTGGCCTTACTCAGAAATCGAAAAATCCTTTGTTTTTTTTACTCAGTTTCGGCTAAAAATGGGACAACCCATTGGCAATGGGTTGTCCCACTTTTAACAGAAACTGAGTAAGAAAACAAAGGATTTTTCGATTTCTGAGTAGGACCAACTCAGCCACTGAGTAGAAATTTTTCCCCGTGTACATCAGCCGACGAAAGGGTTAAGGCACAGAGACAAGGTAAGTATGTATAATAACACACTTTGGATTCAGGTGTCGCCGTTTATTACGATTTACCGCATTAAAGTGAACTGAGGTATGAAATGCAGTGCAACAATGCATTTAAAGTCCTTTTCTAATATGTATTCAGGATGACATTACTTCAACATTAGAAGCATTCAAGTTAAATGCCTACCGTTAGTATGAAATGATATGCATCAATGATGCACTATTTTTGATCAAAGGAGCATAAGAGCAATAAAATGCGAAGATTTGAATTGATCACCAAGTTTGAACTTTTCCAAAGCTTGCTTTTTAAAACTCGCGCTCGCAATGATGATCTTTGAAGACTGTGTACATACTAGAAATTTCTTCAAATTGGACCAGCAATTTTTCCTAGAATTTCTTTGAAAATTCTTATTTTGATACTTCTTGGAATTCTTCTTGGGATTCCTCTAAAAATGTCTATTGGGATTCCTTCAGGAATTCCTGTTGGTATTATTCAAGACAATCTTTCTGGGATTCTTTCAGAAGTACCTCCGGTGATTCTTCCAGGAATTTCTTCAGAGATTTTATTCAGAGATCATTTCAGAAATTTCTCATGGAATTCCTCCAGGAGCTTATATTGGTCTTCCTCTGGGATTTGTGGCTAGGATTCTTCAAGCAACTCCTGCTGTGATTCTTCCAGCAATTTCTCTTAGAACACCTCCAAAAATTATCACTGTGGTACCTTCAGGTATTCTACTAGGGAAGTTGTTCCGGAAATTCTTCCGGAAAATCTCCCTGGGATTTTTCTAAAAATTCCCTTCGATGATTCTTCCAGAGATTTCTTGAATGATTTATCTAGGACTTCCTCCAGAGGTTCTTCCAGAAATTCCACAGGGGATTTCTCTAAAACTTCTATTGACCATCCTCCATGAATTGTAGCTGGGATTCTTCAAGCAATTCTCATTAGGACTCCTTCAGAAATACTTCTAGGGATTTCTCCTGGCATACTTACTTGCTGCAATACTTTCGGGAAATCTTTCTGAGATTCCCATAGATTTCGGAAATCCCTCATGCAATTCCATCAGGGATTCCTCCAGTATCAGTAGGTCGGCTCTAGAGGCACGTTCTCCTCCATTCGGGAAATTTGTGCCATCATTCCTCCAGTATACTTCTATCAATTCTTTCCAGGAAAACTGTAGGTATTCCTCCAGGAATTTGTTAGAGGAACTTCTTCTAGGATACCCGGGCATTCCTGATTCTACGATATCTGTAGAAATTATTTCTATGATACCTCCTGGAGCTCTAGGAATTCCTTCAGATATTCCAGCTGGGATTACTCAAGCAATTCCTGCGGTTATTTCAGTTATTCTTCCTCCAGAAATTCAAACTGTGGTACTTCAGAAATTATGCTACAGATTCTTCTAGAGCTTCCTCTTGACTTTTTCTGAGATCTTTCTAGGCAAACTTCCTGGAATTCTTGCAGGAATTTCTTTGATTGTTCTACCACGGATTTCTCCAAGCACTCATCCTGGAATTCCTTCAGAGATTTTATCCAAAGATTCCTCCAGAAATTCCTCATGGAATTCCTGAAGAAAGCCTCCAAGAATACTTCAAACGCCTTCTCTTGCAGTTTTTCCAGCTATTTCTTCAGAAATTCTTACTATGATATGCCCTCTAGTGATTCCTATACAAATTGATCCTAGCATTGTGGCTGGAAGTCTTCTGGGAAATCTTCCTGAGATTCCTTCAGAAATTCCTCCTGCGATTCTTCCAGGGCCTTCGCAATAGATTCTTCCAGAATAGCTCTACCAGTTCTTGCAGGAACTTCTCTAGGTATTTCAAGGATTTTATCTTTGGATTCCCCCAGGCATTCCTGATGGGGATTCTCTAGAAATTCCTGTATAGTGTACTCCAGCAATTCCTCCTAGGATTTCCACTGAGATTTCTTCAATGATACATCCCAGAATCCTTCTAATAATACCTCTTGATATTTTTTCTGTGATTTCTTCAGAAGCTCTCCGGTGATTCCACCAGGAATTTTTATCCAAGATATTTTATCCAAGGATTCTTTCATAAATTTCTAATGGGATTCCTCCAGGATCTCCTCTTGGTCTTCCTGCAAGAATTTCAGCTGGATTTCTCAAGCCATTTCTGCTGTAATTCTTCCAGTAATTCCTACTAGGACTCCTCCAGTAATTCATACTGTAATACCTCCCGGAATTCTTCTAGGGATTCTTATAAGAATTTCTCCAGGAATTTATTGAAAAACTTGCTGGGATTATTCAAGGCAATCTTCCTATGAGCCTTGCCTTCGGTGTATCCTCCTGGAAATCCTAAAGGGTTTTATTCCTGGGATATCTCCAAATATTTATCATTGTTTCAGGGATTTCTCCTGCCATTCTTGCTGGAATTCTTCTAGGCAGTTTTCCTATGATACTTCCGGAAATGTCGTTGATTCTTCCAGGGATTTTTCTAGGGATTTTTTCTAGAATTTCAATGGATATTCCTTAGAAGTTATTTCAGCAAATTCTTTTTCAATTATTTTGCAAATTTCTCAGGCAATTTCATCGTGATTACTTTTGTTATTTTTATGATTTAATTGTAGTTATATTTATTGCTTCCGAAAATGGCTGAATTGGAAATTCAGAAATTGTAAACTGGGCTTGCTCGAAGAAAAACCTATGAAATTCACGAAAAACTTCCTGACAAATTCCCAAAGAAATTGCCAGATTATTCCCCATTACATTTGCCCTTGAACTTGCAAAGTAGTTGCCAAAAGAATTCATATAAGAACTACTAGTGGAATTCCTGAATAAAATTTTAAGGCTTTTTAAAGAAATTGGTAAAATCCAATCTCAAAATAAATTTCTGAAATATATTCTATAAAAATTTACAAAAACACTCACAAAACAATTTTCAAAGAAATTCTTAAAGAATTTCCCGAAATCATAAAAGGATTTTCTGAATATATTTTAAAAACAATTCCAATAGTAATTGCCGTAGCATCACCATGACAGAATTTTTAAAGAACCGTCAAAGTTTTTTTTTTTCAAATAAATTCTCGAAGGAAATCTTTGAGAAATTTGCCAAATCAATTTCCAAAGGAATTACCGAAGAAGTTCCCAAATTAATGAACGAAGTTTTCAAAATTTCAAAAGGAATTGCTGATGAAATTTCCAAATAAATTTTCTACACAAGCAACATCGGAATTGCCGAAGGTTATTCCAATCGGAATTGCTGCAGGAATTCCTTACATAAAAACTGAAAAAACCTAGAAGAAATTGTCTAAAGAATTTTCATTAAAATTATAGAAACGATTTATAAACGAATTTCCGAAGGAATTTCCGAAGGAATTTCCGAAGGAATTTCCGAAGGAAATGGCGAAGGAATACCGAATAGTATAGATAATGAAAGTTAAAGAAATCGATGAAAATCCCAAAAAAAAGTAGAATGACTTGCCGAAGACATTTCCAAAAAAAATGCGAGGAAGTTTCTCTCAGAGTCATTGTTGAATTAATAACAAAATAAAAGAATTCCCAAAAGAATTGCCTGAAGAGTAATTGGAGAATTTTAAAAAGCAAATATCAATAGAATTGTTGACAATAACAAAACAATGTTTGAAAGACTACTTCAAAAATGGCGGAGCAACTCCCAAGAAAACATTTCAAAGGATTTGCCAATGAAGTAAAAAAGCCAAATAAACTCCTAACGGAAATGTCGAAGAAATTTCCAAAGTAATTTTCGATGAAAGTTTTCAAAGGATGCGTGAAAGGTGTTCAGTATCAAATTCCAAACGTTTTACCAAACAAATTCTTAAAGAAATTGCCGAAAGAGATCCAAAGATATTACCGTAGATATTTACCAAATCCAAATCAATTATTGGGAGATTTGCAAAAGAAGACTTAATTGAAATAAATTGACAAACAATTTTCAAATAAATTACCAGGAATATTCCCTGAGATATTACCAAAAGAATGTTTTGCCAAAAACACAAATGTCTTGTATTATACATACAAACCAGACACGATTATTCGAGATGTACGAAGCTGAAATTTTGACTGATTACTGCAATGTTGGTTTTACGTAAGTAAATTTTTGAGGTTTTATACACAATTCCTTTCAACAGATATATTATCAATTCATTCGAAATCGTAATTTGGTGCAAGCACCAGAATCCCGAAGAGAAAAATTGAACCAAATTCCGGGTTTCAGTCCTGAATATGCAATTTTAAGTATTTATAACTCTTTCAATTGTTTATTTTAACAAAGAGGATGTCACAATGAATACAAGTTACACGCAAATTTGTGGATATTTTATGGTTTCAAAGATTTACACTTGCTCTGAAAATGTATTCTTACGGACCTGATTATTTTCAATCCACTAAACAAAGGGGTTGTCTCGATGATTGTTAAATTCAAACTGATAATACAAATTCCATGTATTATATGCAATCAAGTTATTAAGTTTTCAAACCCCTCATATGGCGGGGAAAGTGTTAAATTTGTACAACGGTTTGGATTAAAAACAAAGTGTTCTTTAAAATATAGCGCGTTCAAATTTGCGGGCTATTTTTTTCCGCTACGCAGTATATCATTATTTCATGAAAGAAATTGAGGCTGGTTCGGTATTTCCAGGGGTATTTCCTTTTACGAAAAAGAAGCAAAACAACCTGGAAGCCACTGAAACTGGCACCCCAAGGCACCCCCTAGGAAAAAATCCTAGATACGCCAATGTTCCTGTTGCCAAGTAAAGCGCTCAAGTGAAATTCTACCCTTTTTCCGCAAGTATTTTTGACAACTGATCCAGTATGGGAAGAAACGTTACTTCTCCTTATGGAATAATAGCACTATTTTGTTTATAATAGGACTATTTTTCCGCACGGAAAAGTGACAGCTCCATTTAATTCCCACAGGAGGCGTTACGAGTGTTACACTTTTTTTTCCTTCTTGCCATCTGCGAACTGCTCAAGTAATTTTGAAGCGGAATCATTACTTGACCAATACTTGTCCTATCTTTTTGCACAGTACGTACGAAGTGGAAACTAGCCATAATCATTAACGCTCTGAAAAAATACTGTTTAGAGTGTGATGAAGTGAGGAGTGAGAAGTGAGGACTAAAGTTATGAGGAAGTAGCGAAGAGTGAGGGATGAGGAATGAATGAAAAGAGAGAAGGAGAAAGCAAAAGACTGCATTAAAAAATGAATCAGTCTTGGATATGGAAGATAATTGGGTTTTTAAATTTTGAAAAATGCATTGATTTTTTTATTTTATACAAAAGAGCACTTTTTTCTGAGTCACGATGATTTTTTTTTCAGATTTTCAGAACTTCCTTTTGGTACCCGAGAACTGGTTCAAAGAAATTTTTTGGAATCACCTTTTGACAGCTGAGCAACTGCTTGACAGCTCCGCCCAGTACAAAATACTACGAGGGGTGATTCGAAAAATCGCTCCCATACAAACTTCAAACTGATTTTTATTTAGGTTTCCGGACACCATAATTCATGAAAATTTGAATTTCGGCTCAGTTTGGCATGCAGATTCAAAATATGGAATTATCTCAACACCGTTAAAGAAGCCAATTGTCGGACTAAAGAGATATAAAAAGCAACAAAGATTTTTTTATGTGTCGAACTGATTTGTCACATTCTGTTCAAGGATGTCAACGCCGTCACGCGTAAAAATCGGATCAAAAGTTCCGAAGAAAGCTTCTTGATATTCCCAGCTCGTTTGGAGCATCTACTTTATGAAATGGCAGTGCAACGAACTTTTGTTGATTGCGAATGCACCGACTGCCAACGGCTAACAACGCGGTACCGATTCAGCTCTGGATTAGACAAAATTCCAACCTTATTGTGACGCGTAATGAATTCGAGGGAAAAAGTGTACGACATGCTGTTTTCCATCCAGTCCAGACGGCAGACGCGCTGTGAATGGAGTATAAGACTAGACTAAAACACAGACATGTGGGTTAGGTATGTGTATATACAAAAATCAAGGTCTAGAGATCAATTTTCGCGTACCAAGTTGAAATGTCTTCCAGTATTAAGTCTTACTAGTCAATCAGTGTAGGAAAACTGATTTTTCAATATTATGTGACCACTTTTGGATCTGAAATGTTGTTAATGTGGATTGAATGAACAAATGTGCCCTCAATTAAGGTTTCGTGGAAAACATTTTCAGTCAAAATAACAGTTTTGACGGTGATTACAGATGATTCGCATCGCTTGCAGAAGTTATGTGATTTGGCTGCTTCTCAAAAGAATTTCAGCTTTTATGTTATGAAGAAATTTGCGAATATCCAACATCCATGGTGACTGCTTGTGACATTTTTCGTGTAAATTAATAAAAAGGATCATTCCATAAAGCTAAAATTTTCTGCATCCCTTTGAGTTGGCTCAACTCAAACATCCCCGAATGTTCTATTTGGCCACCGTCCAACAACGTTCGAGAAAATGAACCTCTTCATTACCCTCCACCTCACCCACCCAAGAGACAAAAATTCTGCCATCACTAGCAGTCCGCGTCTGCAGGAAATTCTACGTCGACATGGGAACGAGTTTGCAAGCGCGGAGAGAAAAAAAAAACTAAATCAGGAAAACGATCTTCAGAACATCGAAATTATTTTTCATGTGCGCCTTCACTGCCAAAAACTTAATTTCACTCGAAACGCCCTTACCATCAAACGAAACGGAAGAACTATGAATATTGCGCACAAACCCCAAAATTTTATTTCCATATTTGGGTTTCCGCGCCGAAGACCCAGCGCCAGATTCGGCGACACAGAGACATGACAGCAGTCGCCGGACAGTTGGCAATCCTGATATTTGACGGCGGTCATCCGTTAGTTGCGAGAGTGGATTGTTTTCATTCAAATAGAGCATTTCGCTGAAAATGCACGGGTATTAAGTAAATGTTGACAGATTTCTTGCTGTGTTAGTGTGGAACATAGTGGTTTGCTGCATCGCGGAAGCCGTCGCTGGAAGAAAACGTTATGAAATTCAACGAAGCATCGAAACTTTTCAATGAAAAAAGCAATATTATCATCAGATGACACACTCTTGTCGCCATCGTCGTTGTCATCGCCGTGAGGAAATCCCTTCTCTCTAGCGAAAGCATTGGATACCAAGTGAACACGAGCTCTTAAACTGTATGAACCCTATTTGTGACGAGGTATGTGCCGAAAGAGCGAGAGGTGCAACTCAAAAAAAAAGATATGAGGTTTTTAATGACTATTCTGCAGTAGTGGACCTGATTTGGAATGGAAACTGTCGCCGTCCGGTTGTCGTTTGAGTGGGTCCGTCCCCCGTGCCGGTACAGGCAAAATTAAGATTTCACAGAATTAGTGCACATGCTGTGCATTTAATGAGAAAATAGCGAGTTATTTGTGACAACGAAGTGACGCTGGGGAATGTTTGCAGCTATTGCATTGTTCGGGTTGCCTGTTCGTTTGTGTGACGTAATACAACTGGCGTAGCTGAGATTTTTCAGATGTTATGGTCACCCATTTATCGAGTGGTCCTTACTACTCCCTTTGTTCTCGGAAGGTAGCCTGCTTCCAACTGCAAAGCAAGTATCAAGAGCTGATACCGTGTACACAGTGATTTGACCTTCCCGTAAGTAAGGGCCCATCAACTAGCACACAGAAGGACGTGCCGACATGGAACCTCCACCTGTCCCGACCTTGCCGAGGGCCACTTTCCAATCGATGCTGGCTCGGATCCAACCCATTAGACCGACGCCATGACAGTAACGCTACCAAGATGTTCTCCCCGCGGCCACTTAATCGCTGTAAGGGTCGATTTCAACACCGGTATGACCTACGTAGCCGACTCCGAACCCTTGGACCACCAGTTGTGCCGCATCTGACCTAGCCATTATCCGAATTCACGCGCCACCTCTTCTGTAGTTCCAAGACGATGTGGGTGATAGCCGTTGAAACGACATTCCGGCCAAACTCATCCCTACACATCCTTTGGACAAGATAGTCCGGAGTTGCATCCTCTTCGAATGTGGCAAGCATGCGATCACGCAGTGTGCGAAAACGCGAACACACTACCAAACATGTTCCGCCGTTTCATCTGAATCACCATAAACTGGACATTCCGGAGAACCCGCATCACCGAAACGATGTAGATACTGTTGGAGGCAGCCTTGGCCTGCAAGGGCCTGTGCCAGGTAGAATGTTACTTAGCCATTGCGCCTGTTACGGCAAACTGGTCTTGCTTTGTAATTGGTACCTAACCGAGACGGTACACGCATAGGTAACTATGCACATGTGAGCTGGTAGCGACGGCATTCTATTATCTAAGTAAGGTCGGGTGACAGTGACCTGAAACGGCGGATGGGCAAATGCCTGAGTTTCATGCTGATGCCAGCGCTGTCTTCCGTCCCATAAAACCGTGGTGTGGACTTAAGGAACGTTCATGATCTGTGCCCAGCTTAGGCAACTGACTGGGTGGAAGTAAGTTCAAATTCACACTCCTGATTAACGCTGATCCGGCTCTGAGCTCAGTCGCCATGAGGACCTGGGCCAACCCTCGAATGGCCACCCTGCTTGCACCACCAGAATCATTGGCGACTACTTCATTTCCATGAATAACAATGTAATCGAGAGTGGAGAGGCAGAGGCAACAGTGTGGGACCCGTTCGCACGGGGAGGACTGGCGAGATCGCCTCTACCAGGTGCTGGTATACAGGGGAGCACGAGGCGGCGCAGAACCGGTCGAGGAAGCGCAGATGACTGGCGCAGATCGCACGCGGGCGCTGAACCGCAACAAGAGCGGTCTACCAAAGATGTTGGTAGTTGCCGAGCAGCTAAACGAGCTGATCGGTTACACGAGTGGCGGACTATCATCAACAAGGACCTGATACAGGGCCTGCTGAAGCTCCGCAAATCGCTGGCTCTGGCCAAGAAAGAGTATGATCTCCTGATCGAAGAGCGGAGTGCGGCTGATGCGAGCAGGGAGCAGCGTTCTACTCAAACGGACAGCTTACTCTTTGCTGGAACGCGACGATGCAGCCCGAATCCATGCAGTTCGCCGGGGCCGAAGCGGAGAGGCCAAATCGCCCTACGGCTCAAGCACCATGGTCGAAACCTGCCAAGGAGACGTGGCCCATGAAGCGTCTGGCAGAGGCGGGCAAAAAGCCATAGAAGAAAGGGACGGCCAATGCTTGTAACCAGGCTGCCAAGCCGGTTACGAAATGCGCAAGGGGTAGGGAAACCAAGCCCCAAGAGGCCAATCCTAAGAGGAACGATCCGTAACCGAATCAAGGGAAGAAGAACCCTTGGATTACGATTGGAAAGAAAAAGAAGTTGAGAAAAGTGAAACCAGTCCGCAAGCGTAAACGAAGCGACGCACTGGTCTTCAATACTGAGGTAGATACAACATACGTCGAGATGTTCAGGGCCATGCGAGACGAAAATCGTTTCTCTCCACTGGGCGCGGAAGAATTTGGCGCACCAGGACTGGAGAGATGATGCTAGGAGGCGGTCAAGAAAGTCACCTACACCTACACCTACAAGGCACTACCTCAGGAGTTACTAAGCGAAAAAGTGCAGGTGAGAGCCTCAACGGTAAAGACGACTCTCTAGTATAAAAACCTGGACAATAAATATCACCGACAAAGCGGAGCTCGCAGCCGCGCTTAAGCAGCAGTGCGAGGTAGATGCACCAAGTGCGGCTTTAGGACATCTGGTCGAATGACATTTGGTCGAAAGTACGTTTGATCGAAAGGACATTTGGTCGAAACCCGTATCGTGGAAGAAGCATATGACATTTAGTCGAATGGACAATTCGTCGAATGGACATCTGGTCGAAAGGCACAAACTGATGAAAACATATTTGAGTGAAAAATAATATCTATTATAGATTCCGGTGTCATAATTTATATGTTACAGAACTTATTTAGTTAAAAGTACGTTCGGTCGAATGAACGTTAAGTCGTATAGCAATTTATTTATTTGTAAGTTCCATCAACAGACAAGTATTGTCACAATGATGGTATTAAAAAACAAAACTAACAAAAAGTAAAACTTAGCACTAATGTAGAAATACACATACAAACATTAACTATAATTAGGTTCTACGTTCTAAGAAGAAATTTGAAAAGCGTCGGCGTAAAGTCTGTCGATTAATGGGGTAGTCGAACAGAGAGGATACTTGGTTGAACATCCTATGCATACCCACAATCCCGTCGTTGGAGCTGTAGTCCGATCGACGGAATGGTATTCTGAGCATACTGTTGTTCCGTAGCGCCCGAGGTTAAACGTAAAGACCGATCTGCTCAATTTAATCGTGTTTAATAATATTAAACATCAAAAAGCAAACATCGTAGTGCTATGTAGTTTTCGTTGGCATTGTTGAAGTAGTTTTCCATCAAAGATTTCTCCTTACTTTTAATCTCGGCTCTTCTTTCAAGCTTCATCATTTCATTGCGTTATTGTGTAGAACATACTGGGTTTTCCATCAAAGATTTCTCCTTCTTTTCAACATATGCTGTTCTTTGAAGTTTGTTATTTGTGCTAAAAGTGGACATTATGGTTGTGATTTTTTTTTTATCAATGATTTTTCCCTTCTTTTGAACATAGGCTATTCTTTCAAGTTTCATATTTCAAGCATGATTTTACCTGATTTTAACGGAATCCACGAACGGAGAAAATTGAAGGGAAAATTCGCTGTTCCCATAGCAACTCATATATTGAGCACTTTAGAAACGTGAAAAATCCGGGTATTTTTTCACAAATCATCCCCAAAAGCGAGTGATACAAGTAGTCCTTAACGAAATTCAGCGACTCATGTGAAAATCGCTTTTTTGTTTACATATATTACATACGGTGTTCGGTAAAGTTAGACTTGATTTGTGCTGTGTTTGAATGTTATAGCTGCTGTCTTTTTATCATGGTTTTTTTCCTTCTTTGAAACACAGGCTATTCTTTCATGTTTATTATTTTCATTGCGTTTTCCTGTACCAACTGCTGAATGTTTTAGAAAAAAATCTCTTTTTGAACACAAGCTGTTCCTCCGTTTTGGTATTTCGATGTTATAGCTGCAGACTTTTTCATCAGAGATTTTTCCTTCTTTTAAACATAGCCTATTCTTTGGCGCAGTGTTGCATTTAAACTGAACGCAAGACAAAAATGAATTGAACGCGATCAGTTTTTTTTTTAACAAAAACGCCGTTGAACTTGAGTGTCAGTGCTTTTTGCAGATCAAAAAGGCTTTTCAGATCCCAATTCGGCTCTGAACTCTTATGTGTTTTTCTTCTATTGATATGTCATACGAATAAACTGGTCCGGTCATCCAGAGCTCCTGAAATATACTCTATTAACCCTCTAATACCCAAATTTTTTATTTTGATCTAAATATCATTTTTCGTCATCTAAAATCGATTTAATCATGTTTTGGAAGATGATTCTTTTTAATTTTCGATTTCGTGAATTTCAGTTTTTTATTTTTCTAATTTTTATTTTTGAAAATCTCCACACTTTTATATTTTTCCTGGAAGCCTATTTGGGGTACGGATTTATTGGGATGAAAACATTTTGAGATTTTATGATTATTGTTGAAATATTTTTACTTTAAATTTTTTTCACAGAAAACTTTATTTCCCGTGTAATTTTAAGGAAAAATTTTTTACAGTGTATTCGTTCCCCTTAAACTATTAAACAAGGATAGAATGGTTTGAAAAAAATTTAAAATATGTTAATTGTAGCGATTCAATACAAAATAAACAATGACTTCTAAAAGGTGACCAAAACATCTATTTTTCAATGATTTAAAAAAAATGTAAATACGCCTTCCCACGAAACAAAAATTACAAAAATGCTCAAACTATACTCCGTCTAAAGGCGGGGTTGGGTATTAGAGGGTTAACATACTAATATACATTGTTGGGTTTAGTTGTAAGAAAGTGTTTTTGTTAGTGATATCTGCTTGAGAATCCTTTTCTAAAATGACCAACTAATAGACTGATGGCAAGACTGGTCAGGCTATCGGTTGAGGCAATTATTTGAAAGTGATTATAGCTAACATGCCATACATGAACCCCTCAATTGCAGAATTTATAATTAGTAGGGTATTGGTTCCCTTCTTAAGCATGTGGCTCTCATTTTCATCCTACGAAAAACAAAGAATTGAGGCGCTGTTTGTTTTGTTTCTTATTTTTGTATTTTTTTGTTAGAAGTGAGCACCCATGAAAACAAAAAGAACGGAATCAATCGGTGCCGTAATCGTTTGTTTTCGAAGGGGATGAATATGGGAGCGTGAGATTACTGATGGCACACATACCCTATCTATCCATAGTTCTCACTGTAATACCATTTAAAGTTCCCCCAGAATCCCAGCGCAATGTATCTCATCATTATTTTCCTTGGAAAGCTTCACAACTCCGTTGGAATCTCACTATCTGGATTTTCCACAGAAGCCCATCCAAACGTTATAAATTGAATCATTTTCCACACATGAGCCGTGGAAAAGTACATTTCAATTTCAATAAAAATTCTTAAGGAAACGAATAAAATTTCCAAGTCCAAATCGTTAACAATCTGGTGCCCTTTTCTTCTCATCCTTCTTACGGCATCGATTCGTTGAAATGCTGTCAGTTAATTAAATGTCAAAATTACTTACGGAAAAAGGTAAAATTTTACAGTATGCGGCAGGAAAAAATGCGAAAGTGTTTTTCAACTTCAAACCTCATTTTCGTCCATTTGACATTAACCAATCTATGTTTCAACGTTCCATGATCTATAATAGGGTCTCCAGTTAGCCTAGTAGTTAAGGCTATGGATCGCCAATCCGGAGACGGCGGGTTCGATTCCCGTTCCGGTCGGGAAAATTTTCTCGACTCCATGGGCATAGTTTATCATTGTACTTGCCTCACAATATACAAATTCATGCAATGGCAAGCAAAGAAAGCCCTTCAATTAATAACTGTGGAAGTGCTCAAAAGAACAATAAGTTGAAGCGAGTCAGGCCAAGTCCCAGTGAGGACATCGAGCCATAAAGATGAATAGGCTAGTTTTCTGAAAAGTTAATTAAAAAATTTCCCATTTTGGTCACTAACCTTTACAGGGCGGCGCCTGAAGATGAAGACAACCAGAATTTTCAAACCGCAAAACCGCAGAAAATCGCACAGGTCGCTAAATTTCGCATCTGATAAAACAAAATTTTTGGTTTTCTCCACAATTTCATCAAATATATGTACTTAGGCTGATACAAATTTTATTTTGACTTTTTGTCTACCCCCCCCCCCCATCTAATTTTTTTGGCTGGATTTTGCATTTTGAGGGGGCAGATAAAAAAATATTTATCAAAATTTCGGGTCTTGCTCAAAACTCTTTAACAAATTCGATGAGTTTTAAATATTTTTCAAAGTAAATGCTTTATTATTTTTACCCCCCCCCCCCCTCGACCAGTCAAAGAGTGGTGGGACAAAAAGTGAAATAAATATTTGTAACGGCCTTATTTCATCTGGTATGTGAAACTACATGGCGCTGGATCAGTGTGGTCTGGTTGTTCATCGACTTTGAGCTAATTTTGATACTGTTATAGTCATTTTGTTTAATGACCATTGGGCGCGCAGTTTATTGATATCCACTTATTAGGCTTACATTATCACATGTTAAATATCAAATATGTTCATTTTTATTTTTCAGTGCTAGAATATAGACATTGACTGATACACTGTCATGAAAAAATAGTCATATATATCCCATATTTAGCGTGTAATAGTGCCTTGAACTTTTCGCATTTTTTCCAGCCGCACCCTGTACTTGAGCGCTCTACTTGGCAGCAGGAAACTTAGCTTTAGGGTCCTAAAATTACCGATTCTAGTTGTATAGGGTATTTTTTATGCCGAAAAAAATTCATGATATTTTTTTGACCCCATACATTTTTTGAGAACTTTAGACCCGTGGAGGACCACTTAGCCTTGAGATACGGACTTCAAATTTTGACATGATGGTTTTTTAGCTAATACGATCGTTTTGCAATATTAAACTTTTCACATTTCCAACTTTTGTGAAAATAGGGACGGCCTACTGGTCAGTGTTCCCGCTCAGCACGTATGCCAGAGACGTGTTTGAAGTGCTTCGAGCAAGGATACAAGTCGTGGCCGGTAATGGCCCTGACAGGAGCAAACTCTGCAGGAAGTGCGGAGTTGAAGGCCACATCGCCAGGGAGTGCAACTCGGCACCAAAATGTCTGATTTGCACGGCGAACACGGATCACACGACGGGAGGGCCTTTATGTCCAGGCACGCGAGGAGGTCGAACCAACCGACGAAAATGCAGGTTACATAGCTAAACCTGAACCCCTATAAAGACATCACCCTACTACCGGACCCATACCGCATCCCTCCCGGTAACGGGAATTGGGTGGCGGATAAGGTCAAGCTTGCGGCGATCTGTACAACCGGTCGTTTTCCGGTCCAGGAAATAATTTCCACGTCGCACGAAAGCTTCGCAATAGCAAAGATCAACTGGGTGTACTACTGCAGTTGTTATACCATACCCAGGTGGCCGATAGACCAGTTCAGTCTATGCTGGATTCACTAACAAGCACACTATGGTCATCGGTGGAGACTTCAACGCCAGAGCGATTGAGTGGGTAGTTGCTTGACTAACGCGAGAGGCTGGGCTCTACTCGAAGCTATGGCTAGATTTAACGTGGATGTCGCGAACGTAGGCGACAAAATAACCTACAGTAGGAACGGTGCGGAGTCCATCATTGATGTGTCCTTCTGAGGCCCGGGTCTAAACCCTAGCTCGGACTGGAGGGTCGACGATGGACGATGGAAACGCACAGTGACCATCTGGCGATTCGATACAGGGTGGAACACGGAGGAAGACGGCCACAGCCGAAGTTCATCGTCCGTCTTCGGGGATGGCTGAATTCGTATTTCGATAAGCCGGCGTTTGTGGAGCAATTGCTTATGGAGGGTAACACCAACGATCTATCCAGTGATGATGTAGTCGGAACCCTAAGCCGTGCATGTGCCACCCCAATGGCAAGGCGATCCCTACACAGATAAAAATAATGAATAATGATTACACGTCACGTAAACTTCATTTTAGCAAACTTCATTTTTTCCAGCTATGATGGTTTACATTATATATTATGTACATTTCTATGTATTATATGCCATGTAACAACTCCGAGTCATGCTGAATTACATGACATATTATGGAAGTTAACGTGATATTTCATGAGATTTACTTGACAAGTCATGTAAACTTCTGTGAAATCTCAAGCTCCGATTATGTGCTTTATATGTCGTAGAAATTTTCACATTTTTTTCGATCCGGTATACTGGTGGTGTCCAGAAAGCGCATCCTGCCTAAGAGTTAGAAGGAGGATGCAAAGAGATGAGGGTAGAATGGAACGAAGTGAAGCCTACAGAGTGGCTAAACTGGCAACAAACAGAGAGATTAAAACACGTAAGCGAGCGTGCTTCGAAAATCTCTGCCAGGCAGCCAGCACGACCCCTTGGGTGACGCCTACAGAGTAGTTATGGCCAAAACGAAATGCGAGTCAGCATTCCCAGAACGCTTCCCTGAGATGCTGCAGAAGATCACGGAAACGCTGTTCCCGCACCACGATTCAAGACCATAGGCCCCCGTCCACTATGGCCAAACCGGCCATAGCGAGGTCGACCCAGTGGCGAATGACGAACTCATCGCAATAGCGAAGTCACTTAAGTTGAACAAGACTCCGGATCCGGACGGTATCCCGACAGTGGCCATCAAGACGGCCATCGAGGATAGCCCTGATATGTTCAGAATGGCTATGTCAATGTGCCTAGACAGAGGGGAATTTCCGGAGAGGTGGAAAAGGCAAAGATTGGTTCTACTGCCCAAACCCCAAACCCAGGAACCCACCTGGCGACCCGTCCCTTCTGGACACTGCCGGAAAAATGTAGGAACGGATCATTCTGTCGAGGCTGATGGTTTATACCGAGAAACCCGTACTGAAGCAACAGGGGGCCATGATCGACGATAAGCTGAAATTCGAAAGACACGCCTTAGAAAAGGGTAAGTATGGCTGGCGATATATCGCGGTAATGGCATTGTCAAAGATAATGTCAAATAGCTCGACAATAGTCTCAAGTAAGCGTAAGCTGCTACAGAGAACTACAGAGCAAATTGCGGGCCGACCAACCGCATGTTGAGTTGGCCCCCCTTCCCATCCGGTAGCTCGAGTCCAACGGATAGTCTACAATGCTGTCCAAGCTCCAAGTTTTTTGGGGAGAGATGACAACTTAAGGACAGACTTGTTAGAATCGCAAAATAGCCGCCACAATAGCCGACTTTGGCACCTACTCACGATTTCGAGCGCACAAATCTCTTCGTAAACAAAACCTGCGCACCTGATCTTCTTATTTTAAGCTCATTACAAGTGAACAAGTCCGGAATAATCAAATTCACTGTTGTTTGAAACTTCCTTCTTGAGATTTGTGCGTTTGAAGTTCTGATGCACTTTTGAAGCGCGATTTGAAGACGTTTGTCCTTATGGCAGTAGCTAGTGGAGCGCTGACCAATAGAGAGTACTCATGTACCCCCTTTTCGAAGTCATCCCGAACGGGCGTACCGCGAATGAAAAAAAAGAGAGAGAATGAGTTTTTAGTGGGTCGATCCCCACATAATCCTAGGAACCGCCTTTTCAGTATCTGATCAGCAGATTTTCTCATTCTATAAAAAAAAAAAAATACCCAGCTAAACAGCCCGTCCAGTTTAACACTTTTCGTTTATCGATTTCGATAAGTATGCCAGGTCTGGAAAAGAAATGAATTTATCTGTCACACAAAATGATTTATTCTTCCCCAATAGATCACAAACCGCAACTGCAATCTCCGGTGCATACGTGCTGAACGCTTTCCCAGGCTCCTTCCTTCAAGCTTTCTTTGAAATGCAAAGATTTTCCCGCACTTTCTCGGGGCCGAAGTAAGCTTCTTTTGTCCAAAGTCGAACCGCATCGGGCGCATTTCTGCAGGGAAAGTAAATTTTCCCCCTGACCGATTTGGAGCCATCACTTCGCTCCGAATTTGGCACCCAACAGCAGCCCCCAGAGTAGCACCAGTGCCAGGCAACTATACAATCCGTCCGACTGTCTACGTCCGTCCATCCATCCGCTGGTCGTCCGTCGTCGGTCGAGTTTCGGAACTTTTAGAGCGGAAAAACGGTTCTACTCGACCAGACGCTGCTGCAGCAAGCGTTCGGCGGCGTCTACACGGGGCTGTTCGGTGATGCGATGTGATGGAAGTGGGTCTTCCTCTCTTTCTGGTGTGAAAGGACTTTAGTGTGTGATGCATTTTTGCATGCACCCAGTTTCGGGGGTAAAGTTTTTCGTGGAAATGCTTCTCCCGTGGAAATGGGACTGAGTGGTGTGGAATCGTAAATAATTCATTGCACGTCACGTGAGATTTTCACTCAACCAGAACCACCAGCCAGCAGGAGAAACCAAAAGTTTTCAGTCTCAGACATTTGGTCTTTCAAAGACGGATGGATGGATGGGGGAAGGTGCCACTGCCGCTGGCATGGCGCTGGTTCGTTTGAATCTAGGTGTGCACTTGCAGGACGGACTGACTGGAGATGGTTCAAGATTCAACACTCAAAGCGCACGGCAAGAATCAGTGAGAAGATTTATTGTTTCTGGAAAGTTTTGTGCTGCCACCAGGAATCTGGAAGTGTTTAAAGAATTCATAATTAAATTTGAAGAGCGTGATGATATCTTATAAGATTCGTGAGCACTTTAAAATTAGGGAAAAGTGTACTTGCTCAATGTCTAATATTTTCAGAGAAGGAGAGGTCATTACGTCCACTTTCATATAAAAAAACTGCAGGTTGAATGGGAGTATGTTCGTTAACCTGGGCACTGTTGTCCTTCTAACTTCAGCTAGATTGAGGAGGTACGTCCCGAGCGTCTGTTCAGCAAGGAGTTGCGGCTCACACAGTCTGTTCTGGCATCCAGCGGCTGAGTATGAAATGCTGCATCACGCCCAGCTAGATCCAAGGTGGTAGCTCCATCAGCGTGGCCGTCCCAGTGTTGGTTGGGACGCTAAACAGACCTGGCACGATTGCCCTCCGGCGAGACAGGTGTGTTGGCGTAGACTCAATAAGCCACCCGCAAAAATCTCCATTACCAATATTGTGCCTTGCAAGATAAATCCGCGAAACGCGTTTGTCTTCTTCTTTTCCATCAAGTTGACAAAATATGCCCGCACCACTATGAGCGACCTGATGGTCAGAAATTCTGCATGCGGCGCTCATATCAAATCCACATGAGGCTGCGGCGATATGGCCGCGAGGAGATGCACGCGATACAGACGCAATGTGGAAATGGAAAAATTGAAGCCGCATCCTCCTGCAGCATCACTTAACAACATCCCGATTATTAAATACAAAGCCGACGAGGTGATGCGTATGCGTATTGTGAAGCAATGTCGTGATAAATATTATTACGATTTCTGGCCACTTGAGATGCCATTGTGCTAACTTTTGTTTTGATATGAACGGCCTGAAGGCTGCTGCAATGCTGCTGGGTGGGTGACAGTATCTGTTCGATTTTGACATTGCGTCTGTATCGCGGGAATCTCCTAGCGGCCATATCGCCGCTGCCTAATGTGGATTTATTATAAGCGCCGCAATAACATAGGAGAAAACACGACTCTATACGACTATTGAGAGTTAAGGACCATTTCTTGAACTGCAGCGTCATCAATGTGCAATTCCCGCACGAAAGAAGACCTGATGACAAAAAAAAAGCATGACTGTAGTCCCACCAATGGAAGAGCTGCTTGGCATAGCTACACTTGAAGATGGCTGAAGGGACATCCGATCCACAATAGCGAGTACCTCGGCTGCAGCACTAAGCTCAGCGGCGCCGAATCGCAGTGAATATCAGCATGGGCGAAAATGTTGTAACACTACTGTACGAGAGCGAATAAGGTGCGTTATAGACAGGTTGGTACAGGCAAAAGTTAGTCTTCCGGAGGAAGAACCACCAGCAGGAAGAACGAGATTGCGAAGCGATGGAAGAGCTGTACCGCGCTAAGGACACACGGAAATTCTACGAGAAGCTGAACCGTTCGCGCAAATACTTTGAGCCACAAACCGACATGTGCCGAGCGAGCGAGCGTAGGGTGGTCGAGAGGTGGCGACAGCACTACGATCAGCACCTCAATGGCGATGTGGCAAGCATCGAATGTTGCCTGGTAGAACAGATCTAAGGAGTGCGTGCGCATGACGACAAATTTCCAGCCCCTAACCTCCAAGAGATTAAGGAGGAGGTTGGCCGATTGAAAAACAACAAAGCCGCTCGAGCAGATCAACTACCAAGCGATCTTCTAAAATACGGTGGAGAAGCACTGATGAGAGCACTACACTGGGTCATTATCAAGATTTGGGAGGAGGAATTACTACCGGAGAAATGGATGGAAGGTATCGTGCGTCTACAAAAAGAGCGACAAGTTGAATTGCCGGAACTATTGCGCGATCACACGACTTAGCGCCTGTTACAAGTTTTATTTTGTGCCACATGCCCCTTAGGATTAGAAATTCCTAGACAAAACTCAAGCTATGAAAGCAACTAATGCTGCGAACGAAAGGCAACCTGCCAGAGAAAATACGATTATAGGATTGACTGACGGACCAACAACATTAATGAAACCTCGTCATCCTGTCATCGGAAATTGTTATCCACTAGGATAACAGGGCAAAATTTATGTTCTGAGTTGTATATGTCTATATGTGATGTCCTATTTTATTACGCATTTGTAGTGCTCCACTATAGATGTCATGTTTCAAATATACATTTGTAGTGCTTCATTATTTTTTCGTAATACGCCGCCTAAAAGATACTCACGCAAATTTCATGTCTATCGCCGATTGCAAGAGTTCGTGGGACAATATCAGGCTGGGTTCATGAGTGAACACGCTACAACGGCTTGTGGTTTTTGAGCCGATCTTTAGCCATTGTCGTCACTACATCGATGAAAATCAACATGGGTTTATGCCAAAGCGATCTACTACAACCAATGTGCTGTCGTTTACGTCGTATATAATTGATGGCTTCTACAAAGCTGAACAAACTGATGCGCTTTATTTGGACCTCTCGGCCGCTTTCGATAGCATAAATCATGAAATTGTGATTGCCAAATTAGCAAAACTAGGCTTCGGTGGTAGATTTGTTAGTTGGCTGCGTTCGTATCTCATCGGCCGCCAGCTCACCGTAAGAATTGGAGATGTAACTTCACGTATTTTTGATGCTCCTTCTGGGATTCCCCAAGGTAGCCACCTTGGTCCCCTGATCTTTCTTATATACTTCAATGATGTTAATAATAAATTGAAGGTTCCTCGCTTGTCCTTCGCCGACGATATGAAAATTTATTTTTAAATTAGTTCGCCTGCCGATGCCCGCTTTCTCCAGCAACAGCTAATCAATTTTGCAGAGTGGTGCGCTACAAACCGGATGAAAATAAACCCCAACAAGTGTGCCGTTATAACTTTCTCGAAGAAAAAGGATTCTTTGCAGTTCAATTACGATCTCTTCGGCACTTCCATTGAAAGGACTAATTGCATTAAGGATCTAGGCGTGCAGCTGGATAGTGAGTTGCCTTTTCAGCAGCACATGTCGTATGCTGTCGGAAAGGCGTCCAGAACCTCGGCTTCCTGTTCCGGGTCGGGAAAGAATTCACCGACATCTATTGCCTGAAGCAGTTGTACTTGTATTGCTCTCTGGTGCGCCCAACTTTAGAGTATTGTAAGCCGGTATGGAATCCTTACTACTGTAACGGAGTGGATAGAATTGAATCTGTACAACGAAGGTTCATCCGTTTCGCTCTCCGACGCCTTCCATGCAGAGAGCCGTTTCGTCTACCCAGTTACGAGAGTCGTTGTCAACTCATCCATTTGGACAGTTTAGCGATTCGTCGGAATGTGGCCCGAGCTCTGTTCATCTCAGATGTGTTAACATCAAGGATCGATTGCCCGGTTTTGCTGACCAATATCCAACTGTATGTGCAAAGTAGAGCTCTACGAAACCACCGGTTTTTGGAAATTCCTGTCCGTCGCACGAACTATGCCGCTTACGGGTCCCTTGGTGGCCTTCTTAGACTTTTCAATAGGGTTGCTGGCGGTTTCGACTTTCACTTGTCAAGGGTAGTACTTAGGAATAATTTTAAATTGATTTTATGTAGATCCAATATCATTAGGGCATAAGTTAGCCTGTTGATAGTAAACACAAATAAACGAATACAACGTGCCCATACCAAGGCCCGTACACCACTTGTTCATCGAATTTAAATCGACGTATGATATAATCGAGACCAGCTATACACGAATACAGATTGCCCGATAAACTGATACGATTGATCAAGGCGACGATGGATCGAGTGATGTGCGTAGCTCGAATATCAGGGACACCTCAAGTCCCTTCGAATCTCGCAGAGAGTTACGGCAAGGTGATGATCTTCCGTGCTTGCTGTTCAACACTGCTTTAGAGGATGTAATTAGGGGAGCGGGGATAAACACGAGTGGAACGATTTTCACGAAGTCCGTTCAACTGCATGGTTTCGCTGATATTGATATTATTGCTCGTAAATTTGAGACGATGGCGGAAACGTACATCCGACTAAAGAGTGAAGCCAGGCGAATCGGATTAGTCATTAATATGTCGAAGACCAAGTACATGATGGCAAAGGGCTCCAGGGAGGAATCACCACGCCCGCCACCCCAAATTTCTATCGACGGTGATGAAATCGATGCGGTTGAAGAATTAAAGTACTTGGGCTCACTGGTGACCGCCGACAACGACACCAGCAGAGAAATTCAGGAGCGCATTGTGGCAGGAAATCGAGCTTACATTGGACTCCGCAGAACTCTACGATCGAATAAAGTTCGCCGTCACACGAAGTAAACTATCTACAGAATGCTGATTAGGCATTGTCCTCTATGGTCACGAAGCATGGACTCTACGTTCAAAGGACTAACGCGCCCATGGAGTTTTCGAACGTAAGGTGTTGCGTACCAGCTACGGCGAAGTGGATCGTTAGTTGGAAGAAGAGATGCAGTTATTGGGCGATCTAAGTCATGAGCGGGATGAGAAGGGACGTGCGTTAAACGAGAGGGAACTTCAGTAAAAGCTGGAACGCTCGGAAGCATGAGCTCCCTAGCTGACAGGACGAGAGGGAAGAAGCATTTACAGATTGCGGAGTATCTGTGCATCTGTCTCCAACGCCCCTAAAATCTGTTACATCAATACTTGCATATGAAGCCAGTGTGGGACTGAAAGTGAAATCGATTCCAAAGACTGCTACAGCAGCAAGTTTGCTAGCACAGCTCACACAGCAAGATGGTGAGAGTTTTCACATGAAGACGAACTTCGAGATGTTGAAGAAACAGTTCAGTGAACAGCAGAAGCGGATTCGTAGGTCACAAGTAGACCTGCGAGTTCAACTGGAACAACGTGACTACATATAACTGTGCAGCGCTTCAACTACAGGTGGCAGAACTTGAGACCGAAATTCAGTGTTTGCATGAAATGGAGCTACAGCTTCACGTCCAAATAAAAATGTTGCACCAGCGGGAAAAGCATTCTATTCGCATGCATAACGAAGTAGAGAAAGAATACTGGGATTTACACGATGAACTACAGAAGGTCGTCAATCGAAACAATTGTTCGCCACCGCTACCACCTCCTCCGACTTAATGGTTAAAAGAATCTTTGACTGCATCCAACTCGGACAGTTTTTCCTCTTTCTTTCATTCTCCTCCTCTTCCTACTCCTCCGATTACATCAGAGGGCATGATGCACAGAAAATGACCAGACTTTCAATACTTCAGTATATAGGAGGATGACAGATATGTCCGCTCCAGATCCTTCTACTCTAAATGCTTTGGCGTCCACTCCGAGGGTTTATCCGCAGTTCTCCCATACGACAATGCCGGCTTACAGTGGTAAACATGACGAGGATTTCTTCCGCTGAGAGCGATGTAACGCAGCTAGCCGGTAGCCTGCAGAAAGCCATGCGAGATGAGCGAGACCGAACGAAGGGTCATTTCTGAACACCTAGGTGCCCAGACGAATCCTGTGAAAGTGAGCCGTGGACAACCAATGGAGAAATTTGGAGCAACGGAGCATTGAAGAAAGGAAGGGGAGGTGAAGTTTGTGCCATCAACAACTGCCCAAAATGACATCATCGCCTCTGTCTAATTTCGACACACCGACAGAGTTCAAGGATAACAATGCGGTAGTGTCACTCCATATCCATACTGACAGACAGTTTTCGTCACCCACACTTTTCCTCATACTCCACGCAATTGCATAAGGTCCGAAAGGGCAATTAAACATCTACACATTCCTCAACAAGCGACGAGGAGTCACAGACGTTCATTGAACAACCGATCACAAGCTCCACCTGAGTCAGTGAAGAATATCATCATGAAATTCTTTCAGGGATTCCTCTGGGAATTTAGAAATTCCTCCTTAGAGATTCTGATATTTACAGGATTTGTAAAATGACCGAGCTTTTTACCATACGTTCAGCTTGAGTTTACGAGATTACGAAGGTATTTCACCGTAATCGGTATTTTTCTAGGTATGAAGATTTATTCAGAGTGTCTTTACAGAAATTTTTCTATTTTTTTTTTTTTAACCAACTCATTTATTTGGGGCTCAATCGCGTTTAACGCTTTGCGGAGCAAAAACTCATTTTTTGTATTTTATGTACAAATTTGATTCTTATACAACATAGTTAGTACGGGACGGACCCAGGATACTCGTGGCAGCTCGAGATTAGTGGGTCACATATGCTTTTAGGATGGGCGTGGGAAGGACTGGGGGTAAGGTTCTCTGAAGCTCATCCGGAAGGTATAACGTAATGGCGTGTTTGTTGACTTCATAGTGATTCAGCACCAGATTGTAGCGGGCTTTGCCTCTGCCGGATGGCCAGGAACAACACAAAGACGAAAACAGAGAAAAAAACTGGGGGAGAAAACACAAGAGAATTAAACCTTTATACAAGACAAACGAAGAAAGTCGTAAATGCATAGCATATAAGTGACATCGCGAGTGCCTAACACATCTCTCACAAGAACAAAGGGTTGTCTACCTCGGGCCTCAAGGGTATCCAAAAGTAGCGCTCTGGAGGCGTCATTATCCGGGCATTGCCAAACTGCGTGGTCGATGTCATCATAACCGGAACCGCACTTAGTACAAACATTGCTCAACGCGAGGTTAATCCTGTGTAAATGCGCATCTAGCGAGTAATGGTTGGACATAAGCCTTGACATTACGCGAATGAAATTTCGACTTACATCCAAACCATGCCACCACGCTCGCAAGGAAACATTAGGAATAATGGAATGTAACCACCGTCCCAGCTGGCCATCTCGCCAATCATTTTGCCAACTTTGAAGAGAACTCTGGCGAACAAAATGGAAAAATTCATCATGTGAAATTCTTCTATCATAGATCTCACCTTCCTGTGCGCCCACCTTTGCGAGAGAGTCCGCCTTCTCATTGCCATAAATTGAGCAATGTGAGGGGACCCATACAAAGGTAATCTTTTTTATCTTTCGACCAGTGCACCCATCTGCTCCCTTATTTTTGTAAGAAAGTAAGATGGATGTTTAACAGGTTTCATCGACCGGAGTGCCTCAATCGAACTAAGGCTATCCGAGAAGATGAAGAAATGGTCTACGGGCATGTTGGAAATCATCCCCAAAGCGAAGTTGATTGCTTCCAGCTCAGCAACATAAACCGAACAAGGTTCCTGAAGTTTACGGAAGGCGGCGAAATTTTCATTGAAGACACCGAAACCAGTGGATCCATTTATGCGAGACCCATCAGTGAAGAATCTCTTACAGGAATTGACATGTTGATACTTTTCGTTAAAAATGCGAGGAATAGATATACACCGAAGTTGATCTGGTATTCCCTGAACAGCTTGTTTCATGGACAGATCGTATTTAACAGAGGAACTGTCATTGGTGAAGTGTACACGAGGAGGATTATAACCTGGGAGGCTTATATCAGATGACATGTAGAAAAGATAGATTCTCATGAATTTTGACTGAGTATTCAGAGTGAGCATTTCTTCGAAGTTTTCAATCACAAGTGTGTTGCTCACTCCACACTTCATAAGTAACCTTAGCGACAGCTCCCAGAAGCGGTTCTGGAGAGGTTTCACCCCTGCCAGGACCTCTAGGCTCGCATTATGCGTTGAGTGCATGCAGCCGAGGGCAATACGCAGACAACGATATTGAATTCGTTCCAACTTTAATAGGTGGCAGTTTGCTGCTGAGTGGATACAGAAAGAGCCATACTCGAGAACCGAGAGAATAGTCGTTTTGTAAAGTTTTATGTGGTCTTCCGGGTGAGCACCCCACCATGTTCCGGTAGGTAATTGTGCGTAGAAAATTGATCCTTTGCTGACATTTTTGCACCAAATACTTAGTTCGGGTACCCCAAGTGCCTTTTGAATCAAACCAGACCCCAAGGTATTTCGAAGTCAAAGATTGGTCGATTTCTATTCCCAAAAGATTGAGTTTCAGTTGGGCTGGGTTCCGCTTTCTGGAAAACTCAACCAATTGAGTTTTTTGCGGAGCAAACTCGATCCCCAAATCTCTTGCCCAAATGGATAGATTGTTTAAGGAACTTTGCAATGGTCTTTGCAACATTTCTGCATGTGGGCCTTTGAGAGAAACCACAGCATCATCTGCAAGTTGTCTTAGCGTGCATTGTCCTTCCAGACAGCTATCAATGTCTTTCACGTAGAAATTATAAAGCAAGGGATTTAAACATGAGCCTTGGGGTAGGCCCATGTAGCTAATTCTGGAAGTTGTCAGTTGTCCGAGATTGAAGCTCATATGTTTTTCTGACAACAAATTATGCAAGAAATTGTTTAAAAGTCCGGGTAGTCCACTATTGTGCGATTTTTCTGACAATATTGAAATTTTTCTATGTATTTTTCCTAAATATTCCAAAAAGATTTCTGTAGAAATACATCTGCTCTATTAGTACTCTCTGAAAATTTTCCATCAGCTGATTTAAAGGGCTTCTGCAGGTTTGTTTATTGAATTAATCGATAAATTCTTTACGAGTTTCTTAACGAACTTCTTCAGAAATTCTTCCTGAGATTATTATTTAAAAAAATCGTTGCGATGCCTTAAGATATTCCAGGGATTCATCTAAGAATGCCTCCTGAAATTCCTGAAGGTATTCTACTGGAACTTCCTTAAGGGATTCTTTCAGGAATTTATCCACGGAATTCTTGTGAAATTTCTAAAGGTATTCTTTTAGAAAAAGTTCCAGAGCCTCCTTAATCTTTCGAAATGCGCGCTTATTTAAGCAAAAAATATTTTCACCAGAAATTCATGCAGAAATTCCATTCTAGTGCTTGCACAGCCAGTATTGAAAAGCATCCTGGAAATATCTTTTTTTTTTATATATTTTCTTGTCAGAATTAATATTTGCAGTATATCAGAGATACGATACAAATATTAAAATGGCCGGGCCCACTGTGCAGACTAATGGGTTGGAAGATAATTCAAAAATTTAAGGCAATCAGGTTATCCACTTATAAATAACATGATTGACAAACCTTTTTGAATTGAATGAAGGAAGAACCGTGCCAACCGTCTCGTTTTAGGGGGATTGTGTTTGAACAAAAAACGTTGGGAGTGGTGCTGCTAAGAAGGTTAATGCACACTCCGTAACAGTTGACGTCCCTTCTCCTTCACCAGAAATTCATGCAAGAATGACCCAAAAAGGCAGTGATGAAATTCTTGACGAAATCTTGAAAAAAATATCTTAAGGAATCTTTGGAGGATTTTCTGAATGTATTCCTAGAAGAGCTTTCCTGGGGATCCTCTGTAGAAGAGTTACTTGTACGATTGCTAAACAAATTAGTAGACAAAAATCCTAATGCCTGAAGTAATGCCTAAAATAATTTATGTAGGAACACTTGCAAAGCTTGTGAAAGAATTCTTGATTGATCTGAATGAAGTTTGTGAAGGAATCTCTGCATTCGTTTTATGCAAGTATTCAACCTCCTTCGTGCATTAGCTGATGGTCACCTCGCTGGCGTAGTGCATGTTTTGGGATCATAACGACCCTAATGCACGACTAGGGTTACTGAACTGGATGTATTCTCATGACAATTTCCCGTGGGGCCCGTTGTATATATGACACATTCCAGCGTAACGGGACACCGCGAGGAACTAACTTTCGTGAACAAATGACGTCTGCAATCAAATATAATGTTCATGACCATATGGTTTAACAGGTTTTATAACAAGCTTATTAGATGTACTTCCTGATGCAATACTTGTTCTACGGGGTTTTGGTTCCAATTTACTTTATATAACATGTTACATTTCGTAACGGGACACCATCGCAGAATTCTTCTTTTTATAATTTTCAAACTGAAATACGTATATCAGCTCTGTTATGATGTTTTGAATAATAGAGTCTTCTGGACATTTCTTCTTTGGATTGATGTGAACAAGATTGCCGAAGTGAGTTTTACTGAGAAATGTATAGTTTAGGAAATATTCTTGATTTAGTTTTGGGAGCGCAGCGTTACGCTCGCGTGAAAACAGTGTTTTGCAAATGGTGTCCCGTTACGGCTAAAGACATCTAGTTGTAGATCAACCCGAGCAGAGGAAAATATCAAAATGATAACAACGGAATCACAAAACCTGTTTTTATATCTCGGTTTGTTATTATTAACTTATTAAGTCATCACCGTTCCATAACATGTTCTGTTGGGCAATCTTATTTTGTTATGATCGTGCTCTTGGTATATTTTCTTTAAATTACATTTCAATAACATGTTTTGTTGTAGCACAAGTTCAGTTATTATTGTGTCAATGAGACTAGTACAAATATTTGATCATTAATATTACAACATAACTAGCTTTGCAATCAAAACTACACCTTTCGCGATTTTCGTTGTTCACAGCATTCCGTGAGGAAATGTAAGAGAAAATATTATTTTGTCATCAGTTCCTCTTCTTACTGACATTACGTTACAGTGCCAACTTATCAGCCTTTTGTTTTATAAGCACTTTTAAAAGTATACCTGTTTTTTTTGTCCCAGTTTTAGTTTGGTATGAATACGAAAATAGAGAGTGTAATAGAGTGTTAGCCATTTTATGAAACATTTTAGATCAACTGGTGGAATTCAAAGACAAACAACACATTTTCGACAAAAATGTAAAAAACATAAGTCATCAAGAACTCCAATGATTATTTTTAGACATTTTATTTTTATTGATTTCACTGCATCGAGCCCACTTAGATTAACTAGGATGAATGTGTCAATCAATAAGGTAATGATGTAAATTAATCTTATAAACAATGAACCTAATAAAGAGTTTCAAAACGACGGTAGTTTTTCATCATACATAAGTTGTTTGGAAAATAAACGAGAACTCTTGTTTCTCTCTGTTTTCGATAAGAATTCGCTTGCGACAACTATAGCGTCCCAATTATGAATGAAACATTCATTAATAGATCCTATTGTTGCGTATCCCATTGAATGCATATGGGACTTTGGAGGAGTTCCTATCCGCAACAGAAAAAAAGCCAATTTTGTTTTCAGATTGTTATCAAAAACGTATTCATATCAAAATTTGTTATTGGAATATTTTTAAAATTCGCTGTTATTGAGTTGTTATTGAAACTAACAAAATATGTTATTAAACAGGTCTTCCAGGAACATTTTTTTTGTTATAATATTTGTTATTTTGCCGCTTATGACAGACAAGTTTATAACAGGATATGTTATGTAAATAACATGAAAATAACTCTTTCCGTTACTCAGTTATTTTTCCAAAATAACACATTTTATTATGCTGTTGCTATTCCCTTCTGCTCGGGAAATGCTTTGCTAGATAGAATGTTAGTGTATTCGGCAATGTTTTTCAGACAGATGGTAGCTGTCCGGCAGGACACAAATAGGCTTTCAAACCCACTCTGGCCCTATGGTGGCCATCGGAATGGGTCCTGGGGAACCTGTTTCGAGGTTTATTTAACCTTCACGTATCCGACCCCCGACAACTCATTTTAAAAATGCTGGCACTTCGTCAATTTTTATCCGATTTTTTTGGAATCGCCCTTAACTAATCGTAAATTGGTGCTAGTTTATTATACTCAAGTGGCCATGCAATATCCGGAACCATTCCGGAGATATTCCGGATTGTGCTGGGGTCAGGAGGTTGTCAAAATAACTAAAAGTGATTCTTTCGTGTGTTGGTGTGTTTGAGCCATCGATTTTCCGAGATATTTTTGTTGCGAACAGTGAAACACAACTGCTATAACCAGATTTGAATAAGTTGACCCATCCGGATCCCCGTGACAGGTTCCGCGGGGCCTCATTGGGGACACTTCTGGTTTTGAACCTAAACATGCCGTGTGACATATCAATCTTTATGATTTCGAATGACTGAGTCAGAAACGATAGACTGAAGTATGTATCAACTAATATGGCCACCCCGGAACATATAGCACAGGTTTCACAGGGGTGTCATCGGGAACATTTCTAGTTTGCAACCAAAACATGCCGAGTGAGGTATCAATCTTCATGATTTCGAAAGAATGGGATAGAAAAAATTGACTTAAGTATGTATCAACTGATATGGCCACTCCGTAACACCTGAAGCAGGTTCCGCATGAGCCTCTAAAACACAACACAACACACACACACACACACACACACACACACACACACACACACAGACACACACACACACACACACACACACACACACACACACACACACACACACACACACACACACACACACACACACACACACACACACACACACACACACACACACACACACACACACACACACACACACACACACACACACACACACACACGAAATAATCACTTTTAGCCATTTGACAAAACAGACCCCTTCCCCACCTCCTGACCCCAGTACAATCCGGAATATCTCCGGTATGGTTCCAGATACTGCATGGCCATTTTGGTGTAATAAATGTGCACCAATTTATGATGGGTCGAGGGCGACTTAGGAAAAAATCGAATGAAAATTGACGAAATGCCAGCATTTTGAAAATGAGTTGTCGGGGGTCGGGTACGTGAAGGTTAATTGTATCTCCAAAACTATGGTTGTGCGACGTATCTATCTTCGCTGTTTTTTCCACATTCTACATTATAATGATCAGAAGAAGATTCAATGATATCTATAGTACATGCTTCCAATACAGTCTTTTCAAGCATATGTCGCATGTTGCTTTAATCCTTTTTTGAAGGCTCATGTGCCTTGGGAATAAAGGAGCCAATTTCATTTGAAAAAAATTTTACAATTTTAAGGGGATTTTTTTTCTCTACTATGTTAGTTTTGGTGAACCGTCCAACTCGCCGTTTGGTCGAGATTAGAGAGAACTTTTTTTTTTTGAAGGGATGGGATTTTGGGGGCTTTCCGTTGATATTTAGCTAACCACAACCAGTAACCATACAAACAAACGTAGAAGAAAAAAAGATTGACAATCAAAACGGCAAGAGGGAGGTCGCTAGACTTTCAATCAATGGTTACTAATTTGTGTAGTCACAAAAAGTAATGCAACGCCATTTTCGTGATGCATTTTATATTTTTTTTTTCAATAAGAACATAAGCTTCAAAATATGTTTGTAGTCATAAAAGTAAATTATGGATGCCAACCATGCTTCGGGATCTTCAAGTTTTGAACGTTGTGTGATTCCATAAACCTTTTTATTCATCATAGTGGTAATTCATAGGACATGCTAAAAAGGTTAAAGCATTTAAAGAGTATGCTATCACCACAAAACTTAATTAAATATCACTTTTTATACTGATCCACCAGAATACCTGCCCTTTGTTTACGTAGTTTTCGTAGAGCTGAGAAGCGGGCTTTGTTTCAGTAGGGGCGTTACACCAAGAAGAATAATGAAAATATATACACCCTACATTATCATTTCATCATGGCTACAGATTTTTGGTTAAATATTTGATCAAACCAAGCTTATTTATCCACTTATGAATGCCTTTAAAATTTCCGTAACGGGACACCATTTCTACGTACCCATTTTAACGCCTAAGATAACGCGTCGATCAAAGTAACCCATATGTTGGAAGAAAGGTCTCCACGAGTACTAAGAGAATCCTGAAAATCATTTTTCTAAAGTTCGTAATAAATTCGTTATTACAACAAATGTGCTATTTTCGTAACGGGACACCATTAAATTGCGGCTATTGCAAAAAGTGCTTAAAACATATCAAAACCCATTTTTATGAAAAGTTTTCTTTCGGTGTATAAAATATACATTATTATACTATATTAAGAAAAAAAAAGGTGTAATGTTTGCGAACTTTAACATGCAAGCAGGCATATTTGACAATTATCAATGACAAATTTCATTTTTCTTACATAAAATTCTATTACTTCACCTAGCTATTTAAATACGTTACCAGTCAAATTTTAAGTAAAACAATTGGTTTTCCTAAGATTGAATCTACCCTTTTTCATATGCTGGAAAGTTTGGGGCAAAACAATCACTTTGAAATTTCACACCCTTGGCGTAGAAGTGCGTGGAATGTGTCATATGTGTATGTAGCTGCAAGTTTTAGTCACTCAAGTTGTGCCACAGTGGACAATAGAGCTGTAAATTAGGCTAAAAGTGATGAAGAATGAAACAGACAAAGTATGCTCCAGCCGAGCTGTAATTCGATTCCGGGTTCATCATTCATTTTCGGCCAAACGGCATTCAGCCAAACGGCATTTGGCCAAATGGCCGGACACCATAAAATTCAGTTACACCACACGCAATTTCTTCAAGAAACTTCAACCGTTCTAAGCAGAGGGGCATCCCGTTTGGTTGCGTCATCATCACCATTAGGAATCGATCGCAGCGAAAGCGTTAAATGCCACGTTTGCCATTATGATACCAATAATAAAAGACCATAAACAAAATCGATTCATTTATTGGAGCCGCGAAAAGAAGACCTTCCCTTCGTTCCATTTCCATCGCGTTTCCACCGCCCCTACTGCTGCGTACAATTCACCCCCTCCGAAACGGTTGCTCCCGCAACGGCAAAAGAATAAAATCACTCATCTGGGGTAATAAAACTGGAAACTTTTCCCCCGCTGCCGCGCCAACAATTTCAGGGGTCCTGCCTGACGGTGGTGATGTGGTGGTGCCAAGAGTTTGGGGTGCGACTGTTGGGCAGACATTTCACATCTGGAGGCATCAGGCGTAGTAGAAGAAGAACAACAACCGTTCAAGACTTCGTCGTCGGTCGCGTCTGGTATTTCTGGAAATGGTAACTTACGGAGGAGAAAATGAACACGGTCTTTCGTTTTCCTTTTTTTTTTGGTGAAATATAGGATCACGTTCTGGGGGAAAAGTTTTGGCAGTCCAACATTCTTTAACAAGGGTGGGCTTCAATGTCGCCAGAGGATTATCGCTTTCGAAGGGGAAAAGTTCATTGTCACGGTTTGGGATTAAATTTGGACTTTAAAAATGTTTTGTGACATTTTATATTTGCGGTTATAACTTCGATTGAAGATCATGCTTAATAATAATTTAAAATCACGCCGAGGACCTGGGATCGAATCCCACTCCCGACAAACTCGCAAAAATGTGAGTTCTTCCTTCGGAAGAGAAGTACAGCTTGGGTCCCGAGATGAACTACCTCAGGGCTAAAAATCTCGTTAATACAGATAAAAAAATTTAAAAAAAATAAAAATAAAAAATAAAATAATTTAAAAATAAACAATCTTCAATCTTCGTGAAGTTCCGACTTGAATAAAGTTAGCATCATAGCTTAGTGTACTATTAATACTTCTACAGTTACTAACTGAGAACATACCCTGCCAAAAACCATTTTGCATGTGTTTATAGCGTGGCAGGCACGAAAACATCATATGCCCAATGAAGTCAAAAACATTTCCATAATGAAAAAAGGACAAACTTTCTTTGTGAAACGGTTTGTCAACGTTCCAGAGTAGAGGTTATGTCTCCAGAGATGTAACACCAGACCTGAGCCAATCCCTAACGTGCAACCTACCAAGCTTCATGAATTTTCAACGCCAGCGTTCTTAGAGTTACACCGGGAATTTCTCCAGCAGTTTCCTTGGGTTACGTACAAAAGGCTGAGTTACGAAAGGCTGAAATAACAAAAGGCTGAAACACAAAAGACTGAAATTACAGAAGGCTGAATGCATCAAACTCAGACAAACACATCACTCTAATTGAGAAAAGTTACATACGCTCATTGATTTTACGATCTATTTTAAAATTTACATCAGTTGATTACCCACTACCCAATCGTGGCACCTGCATTGGTTTTGCTTTAGCTTGGCGATTGACCGTCTTACCGTTCCTAGTTCATGGTTGGTCAATCTAAGCCATTTTGGGGAAACATGCTGCAGTTACTAAGTTCTGAATCAGAAATTTTACGACTGGCCATAATGCTATGAATTATTGAACGCCTACATTAATAAGACAGTATTTTTCTAGAGAATAGCATATATTTCAAAAAATGGAAAATCTGTGATGATATTGTTTTAGTAGGTCTAATGACAACAATCTCCAAAACAACATGACTCGAAAGAATAGCTCATGTTTAAAGAAGAATAAATTAACGATATGAATATTATCAGTGTCTTTTTTGTGTTTGTTGGTATGCACCATTAGCTTTTTCACTATAAGCTCAGTTTCGAAACTAGGGCCCATGCTGAGGGTTACGCGTACGTTTCACGTTCCGACCAAGAACTTTTCATTAAGAGAATTTTCTTGACTCCCTTTGTCATTGAGCATCTTCGCGCCTGTTACACGATATGCCAACGCTGAGAAGCAGGCTCGATCTCAGTTCGGGCGTTACTCTAAGAAAGGAAAGAAGTGCTGTAACTTTTATATGCATTTTCGTTTTTTTTTTCAGCCTTTTCAATGTTCAGTCTTTCGTAATTTCAGCCTTATGTTACACTTTTTTTTTATTTCAGCCTTTCCTATTCAGCCTTTTGTGCATTCAGCCTTTTGAAATTCAGCCTTATGTTACAATCCCGTTTCCTTACAGATTTCTCTTGAAGTTATATCTACAATTTCTGGAAATTCTCCAAGAACACATCCGTGGATTTTTTCTCTCAGTGGATTTCTCACAGAGTTCTTTCCAAAGTTCATCCTAAAATTTCTTCAAAATAGATCCTGTGCTTGCCTCCTGAGCTCCTTCAGGATTTTCTTTATTTCCTCCAGAAATCTCTTCTGGAATTCTTCTCGGAAATTATCTCTGGTTTTTTTCTGTAATTTTCAACATCGTTGCTTCGTAGAACTACTTCAGAATTCCTCTTGCTATTATGTTTCTATTATTCCCAGTGTAGATTTCTCTTGGTGTTTTTCAACCCTTCCATGTTAGTGTTTTGAACTTTTCAAAGGGTTTCTCGAATTTCTTTCAGAGTTATTCCCAGCGTTCCTCTCCGATATTGTTTTTTTTTTTTTCAAAATTTATCTCACAATTTCATTTGCTCTCGTGCGGGGAATACCGAAAGTGTTACTTGGAAAAGTTTTTGGAGATTTTTTTTTAAGAATACAAGCAGAATTCTCCAATACGTAATGTGTTGGCAACATGTTTGTAAGAATCCCGAAAAAAAATCTAGAGAACACAAATATTTGAAAAAAAAACGAGATGAACTGCAATAGAAATCCCACAAAAAAAAATGGTCGAAATCTGGATGAATCTTAAAAGGGACTATGATTTGAGATACATTGAGAAAAACTCCCACGATTTCTTCAGCAGATTTTCCCAGGATTTCTGCAAAGGATTAATATAAAATTTCTCCCACAGTTCCTCCTGCGATTTTTCCTGATAATGCTTTCAAGTTTTTTTTTTCTAAAATTTCTTTGGAATTGCGCTTTCAAAATTCTTTCCGGGATTCTTCTATGAAGGCATGAATCCAGCTAGGAATTTTAAAACTATTTTCGGAGCTCATCCCAGTATCTCTTCTAGTATGCCTCCTAAACTTACAGAGGATGGCCAAAATGTTTGAGATTGGTTACTTTTTTAATTCTCGCAAAAAAATATCAATAAGCTGTAACTTTTCGTAAAGTGCATCAAAAATTCTCAAATTTTGACTGTTCATTAACAAATTTTTGAACTATCATATCTCGGAAACCAGTAAATCGAGTTAAAGGAAATTTTGAACGTTTATCCAAAATATATAAGTGTTTCGAAAGTCTTCAAAAAATAGGCACTTTTTGAACGTTGGAAAAAGTTGATGGGTTGTCAATTTTTAGGATCTTTCTCGAAGAAATGTTATTTTTTTACATCAATGTCATTACATTTCTGTTGTGTTATCCGAAGATTTAATAAGATATATGAGAGCCTGCTTGGATTAAAGGAAGAACACATTTAGTATTTTTTTTTTGTGTGGTGTTGTAAATTTGACTCATTTTCCTCTATATGGGCGAATACGTCGAACCGGTACAATTGTATTCGTCGTGGAAAAAATATTATATTTTATAACGTCGTATCAAGTATCAAAATATTGTCGATGAATGCTCAAAATTTCATTAAATTCAATTCACTGGTATTGGAGATATGACAGTTTACAAATTTGTTGACGACAAACAGTCAAAATTTGAGAATTTTTGATGCACTCAATGAAAAGTTACAGCTTGTTGAACTTTTTTGTGATAGAATTTTTTTTTGCCTATCCCAAAGATTCTGGCCACCCCCTGTATCTCCAAAGTTAATTCCGGATTTTTCTAGAATTTCTCAATTTCTTAAGGGTTTCTTCTTAAAATTCTTCCAAACCACCCGGGACAATTCTTTCTGACTTCAAATGGCTCGTTCCTCGAAACTAGGGCACCAAATTTCATTCGGTTTGAAGTATCATCAAGGGTAAAAGTGTATCTTGACAATTATTTGGCGGGGATCCCCCTATGGCCCTCCCCTCTTTTCTGCGGGGTGGATCTAAGTGTGGCATGATCCATAATATTACCATATCATCATAATTTCGACTGGAAAACAGCATGTTTTAGATTAGGTCAACCGGTCATCAGGTGGCCACGGAACAGGTTCTGGGGACTTTGGAATCTCCGATAGAAATGGCCATTTTTCGATTCTAAAAAAAATCCCATCTGGATGAATTTCTGGAGGAATTGATGAGGAATTTCTGAAGATGTTCATGCTCAAGATGTCCATGGAGGGATTCCTGAAGAAATTCCTAAAAAAATCCTGGAGAAATTCCTGTAGGAATGCCTAGAGGAATTTCTCGAGATATTCCAAGAGAATTATTTATTCCTGAAGAAATTCCTGGAGATATTCCTAGAGGAATCCATGAAGGAATCCCTGTTGGAATTCCTCCAGGAATTCCTGGATGAGTTCCGGGAGAAATTCCTCTAGGATTTTTAGAGGAATCCGTTGAGGAATTCCTGAAGGAATCCCTAGAGGATATTTTGGAGGCATTCAGGCAGAAATTTTTAGAGGATTTTCCCTTGGAATTTTGGAATCCTGGAGCAATCCCTGGAGGACTTCCTGAAGCAACATTAGGAGGAATTCATGGAATTTCTTAAGAAATTCATTGATGAATCCCTGGAAAAATTCCTGAAGAAATTCCTGGAAGAATCCCTAAAGAAATTTCTCGAGGAATTCCTGGGAGAGTTCCGGGAGAAGCTCCTTCAAGATTTTCTGGAGAAATCCGTGGAGGGGTGGAAATCTTGGAGGAATTCTGGCAGAAATTTCTAGAAAATTTTCTGGATGAATCCATGGGAGAATCCCTTGAGCAATCCCTGGAGGAATTCCTGGAGGTAATTCTGGAGGAATTTTTCAAGGTAAATCTCCTGCAACCTTCCAGGAATTCTTCCCGAAATCCCTCGAGGAATTCCTCCAGGAATAGCAAGTACATGATTCATTATTTATTACCTCCAAAACCTTCATAAACTACTCCAAAAGTTCATTCATAGATTCCTGCAGAAATACGACCAGGAACTCCTCCAGGGATTCCTCCAGAAAAGTCTCTTAACATAAATCGTCCAGTAATTTCTTCGGGGCCATCTATAAACCTTTCCAAAAGTTCCTTCAGAAACACTTCCAGAAATTTGTCCAGGAATTCCTTCAGGTTTTCCTCCAAAAAATCCTCTGAAAATTTTTGCCAGAATTCCTACAGAAAGCCTCTGAAAAATTTTTTTGAGGCGTTCATGGAGGGTCCCGAAGAAATGTCTTGACGAAAATTTTTAGAAAATTTTCTGGAGGAATCCCTGGAGGAGCTCCTGGTGGTATTTCTGCTGGAATTTCAGAAGAACCTTTCGGAGGATATAATGAAAGAATTCCTTGATAAATTCATGAAGGAGGTTTTGGAGGAATTACTGAAACTTGGTAGACCTAGAGAAATTCTTCGAGGAATGGACCCTCCTGGTCAGAAGGGTTCCAGGAGAAATTCCTTCAGGAATTCCTCCAGAATTACCTCCAGGAATTCCTCCAGGAATTGCTCCAGGAATTCCTCCAAGAATTGCTCCAGGAATTTTCTTAGGGATTCATCCAAAAAATCCTGAAGGAGCTTCTCCCGGAACTCTTCCAGGAATTCCTCGACAAATTTCTCCAGGGATTCTAACAGAAATGTCTTCAGGAATTTTTCTAGGGAATCATCAATGAATTTCTTCGGAAATTCCTCCACAAATTCCTCCAGGATTTGCTTCAGAAATTCCTCGAGGAGTTTCTCCAGACATTCCTCCAAGAATTCCTCCCGGAAGCCTCAAGTATTTATCCAGAAATTCCTCTCGTAGTTTCTCCCGTAATTCCTCCAGGAATTCCTATAGGGATTCTTCCAGGTATTTCTCCAGAAAATCCTCTAGGAATATATGCCAGAATTCTTCCCAGATTCCTCTAAGGATTCCTTCAGGAATTCCACCAGGAATTCTTCCACGGATTCCTCCAGAAAACCCTAAAGACTTTTTTCCTTCAACCCTTTGGAGCCTGTGGAGTCAATATGACCCCGGCGATGAAACCAAGCATAATAAACGTATTCGAGGCCAGCGAGGTTGCGGCAGCAGTGGCGAAACTGTTCGGCTCCAAAGGGTTAACTCATTCAGGAATTCATTCAGGAATTCCTCGAAAAATTCCTACAGGGTTTCCTCAATGGGTTCCTCCAGGATTTTTCAGGAATTTCTTGAGGAATTCCTTCTAGGATTCACCCATGCATGTCTCCAGAAATTACTCAAAACATCCTCCAGAGTTTCCTCCAGGAATTCCTCCATAAATTCTTCCAAATATTGCTTCAGGAATCCCTCCAGAAATACTTCCAGGAATTCCTTCAAGGATCCCACCGGAAAATTCTCTAGAAATTTTTGCCTGAGTGCCTCCAGGAATTCAGTACAGAATTACAAAAACTTCAATTGATATTGCGGAACTTCCGGAATTACACGATTTCCCCTAGGGCTTCTCTAGCATTTCGTCCCACATTTTTTCATAATTTTCCTGTACTCTAGAATTTTTTCGGGATTCCTTCAGAAATATATCCAAAATGTCTTTCGAAGGATACAACCGGCAAAATTTTAGGAAATATGACATCCTAAGAGGAGCTCCGAGTGAAATCCAGGAAAAAACCCGAGGAGGAATCCCTAGCAGAGGAATTTCTTTGGCGCATGGCGTAAATTTCCCAAAGGGAGGAGAACATACCTCTGAAACCGACTTACTGGTAGAAACATCTTGGGAGAAATTCTGAAAGAAATTACAAGAGTTAGGTATTCCTAGAACAAACAAAAATTCCTAGTAAAAAACATAGTTTCTAAAACATGAAGCAACTATGGATGAGTTCAATAAAAGAAATATTTTTAAAAATGTTGCAATGACTATAAATCTCGAAAGGAAATACACAAAAAAAAACCCTGGAGGAAGTATAACAAATCCCGGGAGGCATTCTATGAGATAATCCTCGAGATTCGAAAAAGGTCCAAAACTCTGGGACACATTATGAGAGGTTTTGTGAAAAAAAATCGAGGGGAATTCCAGGAATTCAGAGAAGAACATTGCGAGAGAACCCATAAAAGAATCCAGAAGAAATTTCGAGAGCTATTTGTAGGAATCTCTCCATAAACCATGTAGGCTCTGAAAAGGAGGGAGGGCGGTTGTTTCTGGTAAAAGTCTACGGTTCATACAAATTTCGGAAATTTTCTGAAAAGAAAAGTCTGTGTAGGGGGAGGGGGGTCTGATATTTCCAAAAATGAGTCACAAAACCAGCCCAAGTAACATTTTTTAGTCAAATAGACTAGAAGAGGTTCTTAAAACCATGATAAAACTTAAATAAAAAGTATATGGTTTCATGACGGTTTTCAAAACCTCCACAAGAGTAATTGGTCATCAAAATGTTACTTGGAACGGTAGCATGGTCAGATAACACGGCACGGCCAGCGGCATAATCCTCCAGGGACATGGTCATGGTCAAGCAGCACTACATAGAAATGTGTTTGGGTTTGGTTCGGGTCGGTAATTGTCCACATCCCCGAGGGGCATGGCTTCTAATCATGGCCAAACGGTTCCACACAGAAAGGTTGTCCTTGTAATGGCACGTAGCCACCGCATGGTCCAGAGAGTTCATGAAGGCTTCCGAATATTGCCTTAACCTTTTACCGAGTGATTGTTGGATAAACAGCCTAGAAATAATGTGAAATTCATTAAGCTGATGAAAACTTTTGGAGTTCTCTGGTCTAAGATAACCTTTCACCTGAACGAAGTCCGGAATATCTTTGGAGCTACTTATCCACTCCAACCCGTTATTGTAGATCAGAAGTAGAGGAAAATCCCGATCCAACCGTGTCAAGAATAATTAATTAACCGATTTTAATTCACTTGACACGTTTGAATCGGGATTTTTCTTTACTGATTTAGAACAAATTGAAGGAAAAAAGGGTGCGTCAAAAACTATGTTAAATAGTACAGCAGTGGTTCCTCATACGGTTTTAATGATAAATCATAATCATGCAATATAAAGGAAATCGCTCAAAAACAATATTTCCGGAGAGGTATTTTGCTTGATCCTTGATTAAGTTTTCTGTTGCCCGTTGCTGTATCACGTGTAAACTACATTATACACTACCATTACCTGTTGTAACAAAATACTTTAAATTGCTTTAATTGATCCCAACTGACCCATATCCCTCGTGGACAATGTAATCGAAATGCAAAAGCCAAAAAGCCACTTGTCCGGTGCAAAGCGGGTAACTTGACGATCCAATTTGCTACATAATTGCAATTGATTCCGAAAATTTGAGCTAATTGTATTATGCACTTCCGGGAAAAGTGACTGTCCGCCCACTTCATTGTTGTTGTGCCGATGCGATGGCGCTACATCATGCTGTTCAGCATGAAAAGGGGGACTCAAACAATGGCGCTCACTACTCTTGTTCGTTGGAATTTACACAATTTACACACCCTCAGAGAACGAACGGTGAAGAATCTCAACTCCACGGGGGATTCCTTTTAGTTGTAAATAGTAGCCGTACCTCGGACAAGTACCGGCCAGGCACCATAATTTCTTTGTGATTAAGATTGATGATAGGACATCAAATTTCATTTATTATCATGAACAACGTGTGGCGGCAGAAGGGAGCAGTAGAAAATAAAATTTCCGAATACCACCACCGCTGCTGCTGCTAGCCAACCAACGGCGATACAATTTCCTGCTAAGGCACACGTACCCGACAATTGAAACTCATCCAGCAGACGATAGCTACTTCGTCTGTGCTCATAGTAACGAAGCTCGGCAATAAGGCTCCTCGCGATCCGTTGCATTTCCGCACCTTTCTGGGCGCGAGTTTTGCAGTGGTAGTTTATTGAAAGGGCACATAAACTTGCAGTTAGATGAAAATCGGTTGAGAAAAAAAACAAGGAGTATTTCAAAATCAATCATTGAGAAGCCACGATATGGCGACCGTGACAGGAGAGAGCAAATACATAGGAACATAATTATTGATGTGGATTGGTAGTGTCCCGGAACCGGTTTCGGGTGTCCCGCATGAAGTGGCCAAATGTAAATGTGATCCAAACCCATGCATGTGACACATCAAATAGCACCTTCTTCGATAACCTGATGAACGGTCTACTAGAAATTAGTCTCAGATCACATTGAAGACTACCGATAGTGTTCCAGAGCCATTTCCGGGTGTCCCGCCGGAATCGGTGAGTTGTAAACATGAACTGAATTCATGCATGCAACACACCAATTCACGGCTTTTTAGGACACCTGATGAACAGTTAGCAAGAAACTAGTCTCATATCATATTTAAAACAATGGGTACTTTCTCGGAACCGGTTTTGGGTTTGCCGCCAGAAGAGGTAGAATTTAAAATTGAACAAAATCCATACATGCGGTACATTAATTATAGTAGGATTTTGGAGTCAATATGACCCAGACAGGCACACAGAACGTACACTACGCCACCTTGGTGCGAAAATTCTAGCATTTTAGGAGCGTTGAACAGCAGCGTTTTTAGAAAACCTAATGAACGATTAGTAGTGTCCCGGAGCCGGTTTAGGATGTCCCGCCGAAAATGGCCAAATGTAAATGTGAACCATACCCATGCATGTGGCACATCAAATAGCGGCTTTATCAAAAACCCAATGAACAGTTAGCATGAAAATAGTCTCAGACCACATTTAAGACTGCCGGTACTGTTTTGGAACCAGATCCAGATCCAGGACTCTTCGGAAGAGATCAGTGCAAAAAGTGAATCAAACCCATGCATGCAATACATCAAACCACGGCCTTTTTAGGATTATAAAATCGGTTTGCAAAAAAAATGGACTAAGGCCACATTTAAAACAACCGATAGTGTTCCTGAACCGCTTCCGGGTTTCCCGCCAGATGTTTTCAGATGTAACCAAACCCATGCATAAGCCACATCGAATCGCAGCTTTCATAAATCTTATGAACAGATAGCAAGGAAACTTTTTCAAATCACATTTGAGACTACCAGTAGTGTTCCCGCCGGATGTGATCAGATCTAAATACGAACGAAATCTATGCATGTGACACATCAAATCCATTATTTTCAGAACCCCAGAGCACTTTGGCTACGTCGATGGGAAGATAATGAGTACATATTGTACGAGAAAGGCACTATCACCACTAGGTGGATTATTCTAGGTTTTTTCTAAGTAACATAGGTCTAAAAACGAGCATTCAAAACATATTTTTAGAGGAATTTAAAAAGGAAATCCTAGAGGAATTCGTAGTGCATTTCTTTAAGAAATTCCGGGAGGAAACCCTAGCGGAATCCTCCAGGAAAATTTTGAGGCAACTTCTTGGAGGAATTTCTGGAGAAATCCCTACCCAAAATTTGGAAGGAAATCCCTGGTGAAATTTAAGATAAGTCCTTGAACAGGGGGGAACCCTTGAGGCATTCCCAGAGCAATTTCAAAAGGAGTCCCTTGACAAGTTTTTGGAAAAATCTCATAAAAAACTTTTTAAGGGGACGCCCTCAAACCATCCCTGGAAATACACCTAGAGAAATCTCTGGAAAAGTTCCTGAAAAATCAATGTATTGAGGTTTTGAAGTTCTTGGAAAAAAACGAAGAATAGCAGGGCATATTTATTCTTGAAAGAATTGCAGTACGAATTTCTAAAGGAAATACCTTGCGGGAGCGGCAGAGAGTTTCCTTGAAGGAATTTATGGATGGATTCCTGAATCCTGAACGAATCTCTGGATAAACTCACAAAAGATTTCTTGGAGATAATTGTGAAAGAATTCCTTAATGACTTTTCGGAGCATTTCCTGGCTCCTGTATGGATCCTTCTAAAATTATCTTTGTGTTAGTGATTCATCGAGTTTTTTCGGCTAAAAAATAATGAAAACTTAGTTTTGCCAGATTATCCGGATGTTTCGATTAGTTTAACTGGCCTCGACCATCTTACAGAATTCCAAAACAAATCGCTGGTGCAATTCCTCTAGAAATCCTTGAAGTAATTTAAAAAAAAACTTCAGGTACTCCTGGACAAATACTTGGGTCCATCCCTGGAGTTGATTGAAGGATTCTGAAATTTCTGAAGGAACCCCTGAATAAATATTTGAAAAGATTCCGAGAAAAATTTCTGGAGGAGGGGAAACTCTTGAAGGAATTTCTGAAAGTTAACCTGGATGAATTTCCTGGAGAAATCGCTAGAACAATTCTTGGAGGAATCTCTAAAGGAATTTCTGAAGTGGATTTCTTGAATTCATCCCTGGAGAAATTCTTGGACAAATGCCTGGAGCAATCCCTGAAATTATTCCTAGAGGAATCCTTGAAGGAATCTCTAAAGGAACTCTGACAGGAATCTCTGGAAGAACTCCCGAAGCAATCCTTAGATGAAGCTCTGGAGAAATCCCTGGACGAATTCCTGAAAGACTCCCTGGAGAAACTCCTGGATTAATTCCTGGAGGAATCTCTGGTAGAAATCCTTAAGAAATCCCTGGATGAATTCCTGGGAGAATTCCTGAATAAATCCCTAGAAAAATGCTGAGAAATTTCTGTAGAAATCTGTTTAGGAATTTCTGAAGAAATTCATGGAGAATCACTGGATGAATTCTTAGAGGAATCCCGAAGCAATTACTGGGGAAATCTTAGGAGGAAATCCTAGAGGAATGCCTCTGGAGGGACTTTTGGACAAATTCCCAGCGGAATCCCTGGGAAAATTCCTGAAGGAGACTCTAGAGGCATCTCTGGAGGAATTTCTGGAACAATCCCTAGAGGAATTCTTGGAGGAATTCCTGGAAGATATTTTGAAGAAATACCTGATGAATCCCCTGGAGGAATCTCAGTAAATTCTGTTGGTAAGGTCCATGCTTGCTGTAGTGACTATCTCTTTACCCGGTAAGCTGTTAACTAGGTCTAAAATTCACACAATCTCTAATAAAAAAGAATCGCTGACAGAAATATGTTAAGATCGATTTCTGTTGGCGAAAAATAGTATTAAGATCAAAATTTTAAAAAAAATTGGGCATCAGTGGGTTACGCACTGATTATTACACTCGGGTTATTACACCGAGGAAACCCCTCCACGAATGATTTATAACAATCGCGAACGGGCAATATATGCAAGAATTATGTGTATGAGTTCAGCAAGAACTCTTCTAATTGTAGAATGAGTTCAGCAAGAACTTCTATTGTAGATATTTGGCGTAGCCAGCTTTTACATTTTTCCTTTGTTTTTGAAAATCAAGGAGAAAATTTTCACATGACAACATATTTTTCGAGGAACTTTTTCAAACATTTTTGTTGGAGATTCTCAAGCGATTGTTCTCAAAGTTTCTCCAGAGGTTTCACTAGAAGACTTCTAGTAGAAGTTCCAGCAGATACTCCTCCAGCGATTGCTATGGATTTATTATTACCTTTCTTCAGGGATTCTTTCGGATTTGTTTTTCCGGTGAAGCTTTATCCAAAGATTTTCTCGGCGATTCCTGCAGGACTCTAGAATCTATTCCTTGACATTTTTCAAGGATTTTTTTCTAGAAATTCTTCTATGAATACTTGCAAAAGGATCTACAATTCTTTCAGGTATGGTTGCAAGGATTCTTAGAAAAAGATTTTTTTAGGAATTTCTTCAGTAGTTTCAGGGATTTTTGTGTGTCAATCTCTTCAGAAATTGTATAAGTAATTCTTCTAAGGATTATTCCACAGTTGTCACCAGGAGTTCTTCCAAGAATTCCTTAAGAAAATCGAATATTTTTCAGAAATTCTCCCTAGTATTCATTCTCTAGAGATAGCTTTAGGAATTGCTTCAGGAAATTTTGTCCAGGAATCCTTCCTGAAAAATCTCAGTATTTTAAGGAGTTTTTAAGGGAGCCTAGAGACCATCCTCTAAATAAGAATTGATGCAATTCCTGCAGGTATACCTGAAGAATTTTCTAAAGGAATTCTTGGAGCAACCTTTGGAAGATCTTTATAAGGAATCTCTGTAGGATTTATAAAGAAATTTCCAGAGGTATTAAAAAACTAAAGAAGAACTTTTTTACCTGGTTGAAGTTTCCGAAAATTCACTAAAGTTCTAAATAAGTTTCTGAAGACATTTTTGAAGAAATGTCGGAGTAGGAATTTTGGAAGGAATCCCTGATGAAATCTAAGGAAGTACTCTTGCATTAATCTCTATGGAAATATCTGAATATATCCCTGAAAATTTTTGATCGAGATAAATCCCAGGAGAATTTACTGGAGAACTTCCTGCAGGAAAAACTGGAGGAGCTCCACGGGAAATCTTTGTTGGAATTTCTAGAAAAAAATATTGAGGAAAATTCTGGAGATCCCTTTAACCTTTTTCGTGTCATAGCTTAAGCGCCCCACGCTGGCGTAGTGACCGCTTAGCGTGTCTGTTTGGGTTACAACTTGGATTAATAATATTCTCGCTGGATTTACTGGAAGTATTTGTGGAGCAATCTGTGGACGTATTTCTGAATGAATTCCTTTAAAAATACCTGTGGAAGCGGTTAGATAAGCTTCAGTAAAGATCCTCAGAAACAAAAATCATGAGATATTTTTAAAAACTTTCCTGTAGAAAATAATAGGAAAAATTTCTAAAAGAAATCATTAAAAATCCGTGAAGAGTTTTTTTTATTAATGTGTATTTTAACTTAAAGCTAATTCTACACTTATTCGTGGAGAGTTTTTTTTCAATTTATCCTTAGAAATTTCTTGGGAAAGAAATCCTGAAGGAATTTTTGTATGAACTTTTACAGGTATCTCTGTAGGTATACGAATTCTTTAAGAACTGAGTCACTGAAAGTAATAATGCAGGAATCTCGGGAAAAACTCCTGCAGGATTTTCTGGATGAATTTTTGGAGAAATTCCAGCACACATTCCCATGTGAATTTGATACGGAATCCCTAGCCCCATTGCTGGACAAAACTCTAGTGGACTTGTTGACGAAATACCTGCATGAATTTCTGAAGGAATAGCTAGAATATTTTCTGAAGGATCCACTGAAAGAATTTATAAAAAAAAATCTTAAGAAATTCTGTAAGAAATCGTCGAGAAAATTTATAAGAACGGTTCCCTAGAAGAATTTTTAAAGTAATCTCTGCCAGAGTTTCAAAGAAACCCAATAAAAATCTACTTGAAAAAATACATGAAAAAAGTCTAGATAAATTTTCGAGGGATTGTCTAAAGAAAAATTTGAAGAAATTTTTTAAATAATCCCTGGAAGAATTTTTGTTGAAACCACTAGAGGAGCTTCTGAAAGTAGACTTGGAAGATTTTAAGATCAAATTCCTGGAGTTTTCTGAATACATGGTGCACTTTCAAAACGAATCCATAAAAGTTTTGTTTTAAAAATTCCTTGTACAAATTTGTAGAGGAATCTAATAAAAATTTCTGAAGAAATCTCCAGGCCCTGGAGTTTAGGAAAACTTGAAAAGGAATCCTTGAAAGACTTTCTGAAGATAATTCTAAAGAAATTCCTGAAGCAATTTTCGGAAAAAGTTCTAATAGATCATTCAAAAAGAATCCGTTGGAGACATTCTAATAATTCTTAAGAAATTCCAGAAAAAAATACTACAAAAAAATTCTTCAATGGTTCTTTTGGAACTAGATATTCTTCCAAGAATTTACGTCGGAATTCTGCCAGAGGAAGAAAAGTCCTTCCAGAATTTCTTCTAACATTGCTTCATGGTTTCTTTCAGGAGATCCTCGAAATATTCCTTTAAAGATTTTTCCACAGGAGTTAAGTATTTCTCCATAGAATCTTTGAGTTTTTTTTTTCAATTATTCCCTCATATACTATTTCAAATATTTCTCCAAGAATTGATGCAGGCATTTCCTTAAGTATTGATCATTCGTATTGGCGTTCCCTTGAAGATTTCTCAAGATTTTTCCAAGGTTTCCTTCAGAAATTCCTCCAAAGATTCCTTCAAAAGTTACTGTGACGCTTTTTTTAATCTGCAAGAATTCTACAAGAAGTTTCTCTAAGGTTTTGCTAAGAGATGCATATTAAAATTCCTCCAAGAAATTTCCATAGAACCCATTGGATAATATTTCCTTTTAATCTCCAAGGATTCTTACAGAAGCTCCTTCAAGAAAATTCTCAGAGGAACTTCTGTTGGAGTTCTGAAGGAAATTTTTCGGAAAATCCTTCATGAATTCCTCCAACGAATTCTTTAATATCTATCAACTCTAGAAGTTTCCCCAAGGATTCCTTCAGGAATTTTTCCGAGCATTCCTCTGGGAACTTTTCTATAAATTTCTATTATGATTTTTGATAAGGCATTAAGACTCCTTCAAAATTCTTTCGAGAAACCTTTTGAAAAAAAAACATTCTAAGCTTCCATCAAGCATCTCAGTCGAGAATTTCACCAGGATTTATTAATGATTCCTCTGTCTGGTAGGGTCAACATGCCCTTAGTAATCTTATAATACCAAATTCGTCCTATTCAAAAACAAAGCAATTACGGCATCGATGATTACGTAATTTTTGTTATCATTTTGTGCTCATTTTTAACAAAAACACAAAAATCAGGATTTGTAGGAATTCTTTAAGAATGCCTAGAAGCATCCCCTAAGTGATTCATGCAAGGCTAAGATTTCATAGAGGATATCCATCGGCAATTCTTCAGGAATCGCTTCAAGAATTTCTGCGGGAATTTCTCCAAGGATTTCTTAAACATTTCTTCAAAAAAATCTCTTAAAAATTATCCAAAAATTATATCAAAACTTCTTCAAAGATTTCATCAATCGGATAAAGGATTCCTTGTTCCCGTTAGCCTAGTGGTTAAGGCTATGGATCGCCAATCCGGAGACGGCGGATTCGGTTCCCGTTCCAGTCGGAAAAATTCTCTCGACTCCCTAGGCATAGTGTATCATTGCCCTTGCCTCACAATGTACAAATTCATGCAATGGAAGGCAAAGAAAGCCCTTCAATTAATAACTGCGGAAGTGCTCAAAGAACACAGTTGAAGCGAGGTAGTCCCAGTGTGGACGTAGAGCCATAAATAAGAAGAAGAAGTAAGCAGAAGCATTCTTTGTTCAATTTATTTAATAATTTCTCCAAGGATCATACCGAAGATCATTTTATAAATTTTCAAGCTATCGCTTTAAGAATTCTTTCAAAGTTTCTCAAAATTCTAAAGGAGTTCCTTCAAAAAGGCCTTTAGAAATTCCTCCCAAACTACCTTCAGGAATTTTTCTTCAGTGGTACATCCAATAAAGTTTCTAACGATTTCTTCAAAAATTCATTTAGAATTTATAAAAGGATTCTCTTAGAATTTCCTAAATTGTTTTCATTTGTTCATTCTTAACCTTCCATGACGAATAATTTCATACAAGAAATCTTTCGGGACTTCTTTCACGCAAGGTTTTCTTCATGTATCTACATAATCACTTCTGCAAGATTTTTTTTTCGAGATTCTTACACAAATCCCTCCAAGAAATTCTATAAGAATTCCTCCAGAGGATGCAGTGATTTTTTTTTTTGCTAGGAATGCTTAAGAATTTCCTCCAATAAGCCATTCAGGACTTTTCCTTGAGAAATTAAAATAAGATAAATATATGAATTCTATCAATTTACCAGGGGATTCCTTTAGGAACTCCATCAACATTTTTTTTAGAAATTTCTTCAAGAATTTCTTTTGCAATGCCTTAAATGGTTTTCCTTGAAATCCTTTCAAGGATTTCTTACGAATTTATTGAAGCACTTTTTAATTTATACCTGCTGGTATTTCTACATAAATTCCTCCATTAATTGCTGTAGGAAATTGTTCAAAGATTCCTTAGGCGATTTTTTCAAGTCCTCTTTCGCAATTCGTTCAAGAATCCTTCAAGAAAGCCCAGTGAAGATTTAATTTTTTCTCCTAGGATTTTTTTTTTCAAGCCACATTACAAGGATTCGTTCAGGAATTTCTCAAAGTTTTCCTTCTGATAACCCTACAAGGATGAACACTTTCATCCCTCAGGATTTCTGCAGAAATTTCCTCAGGGGGTCAAACAGAAATTTCCCCAAGGCCTCCTGCAGAAATTTCTCCAATGTATTACGGATTGTCGTGAAGATTTTTTTTATTTCATCTAGCCATTTCATCATACGTTCTTTCAAAAATCCCTTTGCTTTCAAATTTTGTTCAAGATTCCTTGGCTTAAATCCTTAACGTACTCTTATTCATAGCACTGTAGTAATCCTTCAAAAATGCCATCCAAAATTCCTCCAAAATCAACCCACTGATTGTTTCCGAAAACATCTTGGAATTCATCCAGACGTTTCCGCAAGTCAGGTGAACGTCAAAGACACTTGGTTTACTGTAGCAGTATCGCACATGTAATGAATATTCCAATGAACGTTTCTAGATGACAAGTATTCGCTGATCCCGATTTCGTCATTACAAGCTTTTCAAATATTCAAATTTATGCATAAAATCATACTTTTCGGAAGTAATCACACAATCAGTAAGGTAATTGCATACGTTCAGGCGTTTTCTTAGGATCCATTAAACTTCAAACTTAAATAACTAAAGATTTAGTATACTTGAGCCACTGGGTGTTCAGTGTGTTGTCCGTTGTCTCGTGTATGTAATGTTCCGTCTGTGCAGCCTTTGGCTGAAGACGGTGTATTGTCTTTTTATACTCGTAAAAGTTTTGAAGAGCTTTTCCCATTCAAGGGTGATTAGTTCAGGTGGAAAAATATTTTCAGCACAACTTATTCTTTAAGGCTCAACGTTTGCATTGGACCTTGGCCTGCCTCTCTCCAACTTAGTGTTCTTAGAGCACATCCACAGTTATCAATTTAAGGGCTTTCTTTGCCCGCCACTGCATGAATTTGTACATTTTTTGGCAAGTACAATGATACATTATATAAGGGCCCATATAGCCGAGGCGGTAAACGCACGGGTATTCAGCATGACCATGCTGAGGGTGACGGGTTCGATTCCCGGTCGGTCCAGGATCTTTTCGTAAAGGAAATTTCCTTGACTTCCTTGGGCATAGAGTATCTTCGTGCCTGCCACACGATATACGCATGCAAAATGGTCATTGGCAGAGGAAGCTCTCAGTTAATAACTGTGGAAGTGCTCATAGAACACTAAGCTGAGAAGCAGGCTTTGTCCCAATGAGGACGTTACGCCAAGAAGGGAGAGAGAGAATGATACATTATGCCCAGGGAGTCGAGAAAGTTTTCCCGACCGGAACGGGAATGGAACCCGCCGTCTCCGGATTGGCGATCCATAACCTTAACCACTAGGCTAACTGGAGACCCCACTTTCAGCATATACAAAGTCAATTCACTGACTGATCAATTGCACCCCAAAAGTAAAATTTTTGATTTTTTATTTCAAATTACATTTATGATACATGATACATATGATAATGTAATGATTTGCAGTAAATGTTCCAACCTCGTTGACTGATGAAAATCAAAGTCGCACTTATTTAATCAATGCTTTTAAACAAGTGCGACTTTGGTTTTCATCATATCGATAAATATTCAACAATTAGGCATCAAAAACTGCGAAAAGTGATCAATTTCATCCGAAATCACGGTACTTGAATAAACAGTGTACATTTGCAATTGTTAATAATAGGACTTCAAATTAGCTATCTACGTGTATGTGCCCCATTCCAAAAACTCTTGATAATCACGAAGGGGCCTCTGTATACCTATCAGCAGATCTGCAAGAATTGAGCTTATTAAGCGCTATTTAAAGAACTTTTTTTTCAAACTAGCGTTAGGAACCTTCTCTGATTTGAAGGCCCTCAGAATTCAGGGGTTCAATTTAAACATCGCTCTCCCAAGTTCGGCCTGCAAGAAAATACAGATTTTCATAAAAAAAATGTTCAATAAACTTGCACGTTTTCGCAATTAGTTTTCAAAATTTGTGTATAACTATTATTTTTATCGTAGATACAAAATATACAAAATATTGTACAAAAAATCAAAGTATATCATATAAGCTCATTCTACACGAATTTGTAAATATTTGGTACCTAAAAAATCACTATCGTTGTTTATTTAATCATTGGAAAAACCTTTTGACTTTTACAATTGCAGCGAATTTTCACGCTTTCCACTTCTCTGATTTACTTTGCCGTTTTTTTTTTCTGCATCGAACAGCCCTACCTTTTCTTGCACAATAACGCCAACGAACCAGCTGCTGCTCACCGGGGTTTTTCCCTCCGCTTGTTTTCCCCCACTTGACACAGAGAAACACAACTTATATTCTCAGCTTCATCCAATAATTCATTTTTCTTTTCACTCAAACCCTCAACTTCCCATTCACTTTCCGGAATTTCTTTCCAGCATCCGCCTCGAGAATGAGCCAACTTCTCACCACTTCTTCTCCATTATAAAGTAATAATCATCAACACGACGCGGCTAACAGCAAGAGCCGGAAGAGAAACGGAAGAAAAACTGTTGGGAAACAATCTAGCAACACAACACCGTCATCCCTTATCATCACCGACCAACAACAACGACTGGTGCTTGATAAGCACTTTTGAATTTTTTTTTCCTTCCACTTCCACTTGCACAACAGCGAGCGAGCGTTTTTCAAACTGACAGTGAATAATGCACCCGGACCGAGAGTAAGACACTCCTTTACATTATTAACGCCACTTCACCAGGTTTCCATTTCAATTAATTTATTCCGCTTCGAGTTCACCCAACTCCGGCGTTGAGTTTCCATTCACTAGAAGAACCCGAAAAAGTCACCCACAACTCCTCTTAGCAGGTCTTTCCCCAACGTCAAAGTTCGAATCACCAATCACCGACGGCGGCGCGTCGCGACTCGCGCGAGATCTCAACGACGTCAAGTAACGAAACCGACTGAATGCCACAAATCCACGCTGAGGACCCAAAAGCTCAACCAAAGCAAACCAAATCGAACAGACCGACCGACCGACAAACCGACAGCCCTTCGCACGCGGTAGGACCCCAAACCGAGGAGAGCGTTGGCTATAAGTAGTAGCGCAGCGCTGCCAACCGAAAGTATACTAACTGAGCTGGGATGATGCGACGGCCACGGATGCTGATGCTGATGTCCTTCCAAGCAGCAGCATGCAACAGTCGGCAGTGGCCGTTCGTGTCGGTCCAGCTCGGGTTCGTGCGGGTTCGTTCCTTCGGAACCGAAGGAACAACAACAGCGAGAGAGAACTGGTATCCTCTCAACAACCGGCGTTTTTTTCCCGCGAATGGGGTTGGGGACTAATCAGATGTTTTGGGGTGACCTGTTGCATTTGGCAGAATGCTACAGGGGTGCCAGACCAAACAGAATGGATTTGAAGCTTGTGGTTAGAGCTAGCTCGTAATCGTTCTAGAGAATTGAAAACACCTGAAAAGACTCCAGTTTCTGTTAGTACACTAGAACCTCTATCTAGATTGAATCCAAGGTAGAGTTTGAGGTATATTCTTTTCAGTTACCTCGATTTAGGTGACATTATGTAAATGGAATATTATAGTTTTCAATACATTTAGAGGGCTTAAGGTAAGGTTCAAGTTTTGTTAATGGGAAAGGGTGTTAAAGGACGTTTACGTTAGAGGTGGCGGATGTCTAAAGGGTATCCAACAGTTCCTTTGAGTTCTAAGTCAATCTACAAGCGTAGCTTTTCTTTTCCAGTCCTGAGCACCCACAGTGGTGCAGAGGGCCAAATTGAAAGATTACCATCCTGGGCTATTGTACATCGTTGCTTTCCTCTCCACTTCCGCTGCCGAATTTCTTTCGCTTCTGGCATTTGATGACATCGGCGATGGAGCTCCACGTTGGTGAACCAATTGTATACCACAGGCATCTATTAGTGAAGACCTGCAGCCGTTGAGTGTTCTCCAATGATACACACAAGGTTTCACTGGCGTATAGCAGCACAGATTTCACGTTTGAGTATAAAATGCGAATCCTGGAGCGTTGAATAATCTGAATGTTATTCCATACATTTCTTAAACTCGCAAAAGCAGCATTCACCTATGAAGCTGAAGAGAAGAGGATGAAAGTGAAGAGGAGAGGGTGACAGGGCGCGTGAATCACCCTCAACAGCCACAGAGTAGGGTGATCCAAGGGGAGCACCCCCCTTGGACGAAGGTAGAGCGGAAGAGGAAGAAGAAGGCGAATCCGCAGGTAGAAGCGCAGGACGCCATGCCAAGGCGTAGGAGGGCAGGTGCCAAGCGCGAGAAAGATGACGCTATCGTCATCAAGACGGAACAGTCCAAGTACTCGGACGTCTTGAAGATGATGCGAAGCGACGCCAAGCTTGAGGGTCTTGGAGCCGACGTACGCAATATTAGACGTACTCGTACGGGCGAAATGATCCTGGAGCTGAAGCGCCAGAAGGAGCACAAGGGCGCCGCCTATAAGAGGCTGGCAGAAGAGGTCCTTGGTGAGGGTGTGCAGGTGAGGGCTCTGACACATGAGGCGACTCTGAAGGTCAAGGACATTGATGAGATCACCGAAGTGGAAGAGCTCGTCACGGCACTGCGGCAACAGTGCGATGTGCAGGTGGCCGCCGCAGCCGTTAAGCTACGGAAAGCGCCAGCAGGGACACATAGCTTTGGTTCAGCTACCTGTGTCGGACGTTAAAAAGTCCGTTAAAGTAGGGCGGATAAAAGTGGGCTGGTGCGTATGTCCTTTGACATTCCACGAGCCACCAGAGGTTTGCTTCAGGTATCTGGAGCCAGGGCACAAGTCGTGGGACTGCAAAGGCCCTGACAAGCGCAAACTGTGTAGGCGATGCGGCGCTGAAGGTCATAAAGCCCAAGGCTGCACGAGTCCGCCCATCTGCATGATCTGTACCGGGAAATCCTCGAAAAACAGACATCCGATGGGTTGTCCAAGGTGCCCGGCCTTCAAGAAAGCCGCAGTGAACAACAAATCACAGTGCAGGTAACGCAGCTGAACCTGAACCACTGTGATGCGGCTCAGCAACTGCTTTGTCAGGCGGTTTCTGAGTGGGAGACGGATATCGCCATCATTTCGGACCCATACCTAGTAACCGCCGGCAACGGCAACTGGGTCTCGGATGGGACCAAGAAAATGGCGGCGGTATGGACGACGGGTAAATACCCCGTGCTGGAGTTGGTGTCTACTACCTATGAGGGCTTCGTGGTCGCCAAAGTAAACGGAGTCTTCTTCTGTAGCTGTTATGCGCCTCCGCGGTGGCCAATCGAGCAGTTCACGCAAATGCTGGACCGCTTAACGACCGTGCTAACAAGGCGAAGGCCGGTGGTAATAGCGGGTGACTTTAATGCCTGGGCCGTGGAATGGGGAAGCCGCTTCACGAACCAGCGGGGTCAGATCCTGCTAGAAACACTGGCCATCTTAGATGTCGACTTGGCTAATGTTGGTACCAAGAGTACCTATAGTCGAAACGGAGCGGAGTCAATTATTGACGTGACCTTTTGTAGTCCTGGCCTAACAAGTAGTTCGAACTGGAGAGTAGATGATGGCTACACTCACAGCGACCACCTGGCGGTTCGCTACAGTATCGACTACAACAACAGCAGGCAGCGGGTAGAGGAAGAGGCGGCTAGGCCAAGGCCAAGGCGGATGCAGCGAGCACGATCAGAGGAAGTGTGAAACGAACGGCGGGTGGTGTTCGCCGCTGCAAAAGCCGCGCTTAAGACCGAGATAAGAGCTATCAAAAGGGCCTGCTTTGAGGGTCTCTGTCAGAGTGCCAATACGAACCCGTGGGGTGACGCCTACAGGATCGTTATGGCCAAGACGAGAGGTGTGATGGCTCCTACAGAGCAATCTGTAGAGATGTTGGAGGGGATCATTGGAGGACTTTTTCCGCGTCATTATCCTAGTCCTTGGCCTTCTTTCGTAGGACAGTCGGAGACTGGGGCTGGCGATGAGGAGAGGGTCACCGATGTGGAACTTGCGGGGATAGCTAAGTCCCTTAGCGTAGGTAAGGCCCCAGGTCCGGACGGAGTTCCGAACCTAGCCTTAAAAGTAGCTATTGCAGAGGCTCCCGAGATGTTCAGGTCTGCTATGCAGAAATGCCTGGACGAGGGAGTTTTCCCAGAAGCTTGGAAGAGGCAGAGCCTGGTACTGTTGCCAAAGACGGAGAAACCACCCGGAGACCCGTCGGCATATAGACCAATATGCTTGATTGACACGGCGGGGAAGGTGCTCGAAAAGATCATCCTCAATAGAATAAGGTTCACTGAGGGCGAAAATGGTCTTTCGAGCAACTAGTACGGCTTCCGGAAGGGGAGGTCGACCGTAGACGCTATCTTGTCGGTTACAAAAACCGCCGAGAAAGCACTCGAGCCTAAGAGAAGGGGAATTAGCTTCTGCGCTGTAGTGACTCTGGATATAAGGAATGCGTTTATTAGCGCCAGCTGGTCTGCTATTGCCGATGCGCTCTTGCGTCTGGGGATACCGGAGTACCAGTACAAGATTCTCGAAAGCTACTTTCAGAATCGCGTACTAGTTTACGACACGGAGGTGGGTCGAAAGTGCTTTCACATAACCTCAGGAGTCCCGCAAGGTTCCATCCTGGGTCCGGTGTTATGGAATGTCATGTACGACGAGGTGTTGAGGTTAGAGAACCCAGTGGCAGTGGAGATTGTCGGATTTGCCGACGACATTACGCTCGAAGTCTACGGTGAAACGATCGAGGAGGTGAAGTTGACTACCGACCACTCAATCAAGGTCGTGGAGGCGTGGATGCGGTCCAGGAAACTGGAGCTGGCTCACCACAAGACAGAGGTGACGGTTGTTAACAACCGGAAGTCGGAGCAGCAGACGGAGATCAGTGTAGGAGAGTGCACTATCCTGTCAAAGCGCTCCGTCGAACACTTGGGCGTCGATTATGGCTGTAAAAGAGCCCCTACAGCTATTGCGGCACTGTCCCGGATGATGTCCAATAGCTCTGCGGTGTACGCCAGTAAGCGCAAGCTTCTGGCTAGTGTTGCTACGTCCTTACTTAGGTATGGCGGCCCGGCGTGGGGCACCGCGCTAAGTACTTAATGCTACCGACGGAAGCTGGAAAGTACTTACAGGCTTATGTGCCTGAGGGTTGCAAGCGCGTACCGTACCGTGTCACACGACGCTCTCTGCGTCATTACTGGTATGGTGATTATCAGCATTCTTATCAGTGAGGACATGGAGTGCTTTAAAATGCGCGGCCCATGAGGCATACGTAGGACTGCCAGGATGGCCTGCATGGTCAAATGGCAGCGCGCGTGGGACAGTTCCACCAAAGGAAGGTGGACCCATAGGTTGATACCGAGGGTAGATAGTTGGATTAATAGGCGCCCTTGGGAAGTTACATTCCACCTGACACAGGTCATGGTTGCTTCCGACAGTATCTACACCGTTTCGGGCATGCGAATTCTCCCGAATGCCCAGTGTGCAATGGTTTAGAGGAAACGGCGGCACACGTTTTGTTCGTATGCCCACGTTTTCGCACAATGCGTGACCGCATGTTTGCCACATGCGGGGAGGACACAACTCCGGACAATATGGTCCAGAGGATGTGTAGGGATGAGGCTAGCTGGAACGCCGTTTCAACGGCTATCACCCATATCGTCTGGGAGCTACAGAGGAGGTGGCGCGTGGACTCGGAGAATGGCTAGTCCAGATGCAGTACAAGAGGTGGTCCAGGGATTCGGAGTCGGCTTCGTAGGTCATACCAGTGCCCTGCGGTCGAAATCGACCCTTACAGCGATTAAGTGGCCGCGGCGATAACATCCTGGTAGCGTTGTTGTCGTGGCGTCGATGTACTGGGTTGGATCCGAGCCCGTGATTGGACAGGGGCCCCCGGTAAGGGTTGGGGGTAGGTGGAGACCCTACTGTCAGTAACCTTCTGGTGCAGCTGATATGGCCGGAAGGGTAGTGATACCCTTGTCTTCAATAGGTCAGATTGGGTTTCACGTAGGCAGCAGTTCTTGATGCTTCCAAAACAGTTGGGCGCAGGCGTGGAATTGACACTGCCTGCCTTCTGAGGACAAAGGGAGTGGTAAGGATCACTCGGGAAACTGGCTAAGCGCCAGCACAGCATGCTATCGTGGTGGACACTCCATCGAGAGTCATCGATATTCGTTGCCGCAGGTAACCTTGAAGATGCGATGTGCACTAGCCTCTCTCTGAAGCAATACCTTCTTGGTGGTTCCGGAGAGACGTAGGGTTTGGCGACCATGGGAATGTGTTTAGTGGGTCGAGAAGAGAGTAGTCCTGGCTTTTACTTTTGCTGTAGAAAACGGCCTTAACCCCACACTACCCGGACCTTCTTGTTCGGGTGTCTGTTGAACAGATTCCCCCCCCATGGTTGAGAAGGAAAAAATGTCCTCTTCGCAACGGGACGGCCGCAATGGGCACCCGCACTTTGCACTATTGCCGCAGTAGCGTGGTGAGCTCCTCTGTACCCGTGATCTCCATGTTTATACACTGAAAAGTCACATCAACGGCTTCCTCTCTCTAAAATTTGTATGTAGTTCGGTGTTCTTAAAAAGCGCAAAGATTTCACAGATATCAGTACATCTAATACTGCGTACGTTGGTTCCCAGATCCGTAAGCTTAGCACAGCCCCTCATCGCTTTCATGCCATCCGAGTACTGGGACTCGTAGGTCTTGATGAGGAGAGCGTCACCACTCTAGTCTCACTTTTAGGCATTTATTCTATCCAAATTGATTGAATTAACAGCAACACTGCTCAACAGTATCAATGCGAATAGTGCGGTCAAACCAGATGACAACAACAACACTCTCCCGACATCCTGTCTACTCTCTCACATCTCTTTGCTCGGCTCGTGCCTTCGTGTCCATTCATGACCGCACTCACATTTTCCCCTCCGGAAAATCCCGAAACGATTCATATTCTATAAAATATAACGCCATCGCTGTGCTAGGTTCAGTATCCTTGCTGGCTTGTCTGGGGGAGTACTCCTTACTGCCGCCAAACGGAATCATCGAACCACGTGCTCAAATGCCTTGTCATAACCGAGATTGGTCGCGCATTTCATTGACACCAACAATGTGGGGTTCCATCGGTTCCATCACCATCGAGCGCCCAACAAGCAGCAAACGGCGATAGGTGTTCAACTTCTGGTTCCCTGCATTTAAGAGCACAATATTTGCATTTTTCATGAATTACCTGACGGGACGGTGTATGAATGAATCTGTGTCTGACAACGGGAAAGGATGCCACCCGCCGCCGAGGACAACTCCGTACGGTTTACGAGTGCCGACGTTTGTCTGGGCGAGCTGTTTCCGTCTGTGTCCTGCACTTGAGAGGGGTACAAAATGTACACACAAAAAATGTGGACAATGCTTTCAATTATTCATAGCGATTCTTTGGCATTGTCAGATTTTTTTTCTGCACTAGATACTTGTTTGAACTTGAACAATAGAGCTGTCATAAAGAATGTAAATGGCAGTTTATGCATTAAAGTATATCCTGGTTTGCTGATTAGAGCTTCCGTGACCTTCAACTCCCAATTCAGGGGCATCAAGGACACAAGGTTTATTGTTCTCCCAAGTAAATAACCGTAGTTATATTTTTATTTAGGGGGATTAGGGGCATAATGGACACCCTAAGCAAATCAGTATGTTAGACCTGTATAACAGATAAAAACTTAACATATTATCAGTTGGCTTACAACTTTAACTTGTATCCTACGTATTTCAATCATTTACAGCAGGTAGAATGTCATTATTGCGAAGAAATAATGAATTGTAAACCGTGTGTTTTTTGGGGCTGGCAGGAAAGGTACGGGGCGAAATGGACACCCATCGGGGCATAATAGACACCCCTGCATATTTTATGCTGTATCTTTGATAATATCGACCAGTTAAGTAATTTGCCTACGGAGATCAATACCACAGATATAATACTCCATCTTAGACGAGTTTACATAACATCAAAATTATTTAAATAATTTTTAGGCTAAAATTATCGGATTGATTTTTTCCACACTCTCTAAAACGCCTAACAGTATGCAACGCGCATACATCCATTCATAATTGCCAGTGTTCATTTCGCCCCGAATCGACTACAACATTGAAATTGCTATTTTAAGTAAGTTGCGATAAAAAATATAATACCTCAAACATTGTTAAATCTGCGTATATATGTAGATATGCTAACATTTTATTTGTTTTATGGTGGACACGCTCAAACACGCGTATTAGCTTATTTGTTGCTGCTTCGAAATTATAAGAAATCCACCATATGAAAAACATGCTTCAATTTCAATGATATTTTGGTTATTTTGAAGGAATATAAATGATACTTTTGAAAAATAGAACAATGACTTGTTCCTTTACGCTTATGCATTAAAAGTTTTACATAAAAGTCAACGGTTTCGACAAAAACAGGGGTGTCCATTTCGCCCCGGGTGTCCATTATGCCCCTAATCCCCCTATCATTTTGAGCAAACCACCTTCCAAGTGACATAAAATGTCACTAGGTATTTCCCCACAGTATACCACCAGGACTGTAAAACTAACAAGTAAAAGCCCTTTCAAGAATGCAAGCCAGGAAAGCGAGCATTCGCCACGAGAGGATACTTAAATCATACCCTTGCCCATAGGCGAAGCAAAGGAGGGCTGGACTTAAGCATGAGCTTGATTGGTCGCCCGTAGTGACTACTCCATTATCGCCGCAGCTACAATCTCACAAGGAACCAACAGCTACAATCTCACAAGGAACCAATGTGATAACTGTTTGGGTCTAAAGGTGTTTTAAAGTGTGTGAGTGTTGATGATCTTTCTATTGTTACGCGAGAAGGGTATCTGCTACGTCAGATTGGTGGTCAATGTAGGAAAGGAAGAGGAAGGAGTTCCTCGTGGGTGTTCTTGTATAGAGTTTCCCGGAACTGCTAGAAGAGTACATAGAGGTAATTCAGCAGGACTGATTCTTGTATTCCCCTTGGAGGTTGACTAGGATTCGTTCCAGTGTTCCTCCCATGAAAATCTCTTGAACTTTCAGGACGCGCTCTATCAAGCGGCTGAAACTGCACCACGGTGGTGGTGAATACGAAGAGTGAGGTTTTTTGGCAGCGTTGTACTTTTTACAACGACGCGCGTCCCGAAGAGTTAATGATTTTCATGGGATCTCTAGCAGTTTTTTATTCGCAATTTGCATAAATTACCCGCCCCGAAGTAAGTTCCACACGTTATTTCTCTTAGGAGTGTTCCTGGATTCTTCCCAGAAGTATCATCAGAGCTCACCCTAGGATTTCTCTCGGATTAACAACCGTAATTACTCTCAGCATTCTTATGCGGAAATTCCGAGATAAATATTATAATTCCTCACAAGTCGCTGTCCATAAACTACCAAGACTCATTTTTAGTCATCTCAGAATCCCCCCGCTTCTCCCTAAAAGTCTACGTAGTTTATGGGTAGGCCCCAAGAAGTTTCGGAGGTAGTCTCGAAGATAACTGATATCAGATATCAGGAGAACCGTATAGCCGAGGGCCCATATAGCCGAGGCGGTAAACGCACGGGTATTCAGCATGACCATGCTGAGGGTGACGGGTTCGATTCCCGGACGGTCCAGGATCTTTTCGTAAAGGAAATTTCCTTGACTTCCTTGGGCATAGAGTATCTTCGTGCCTGCCACACGATATACGCATGCAAAATGGTCATTGGCAGAGGAAGCTCTCAGTTAATAACTGTGGAAGTGCTCATAGAACACTAAGCTGAGAAGCAGGCTTTGTCCCAGGAGGACGTTACGCCAAGAAGAGGAGAGGAAAGGAGGAGAACCGACCTACTGGGCTGGATTCTCATTCCTGCCATTTAACATCGCCCTGGAAGGTGTTATGCGACGTGCCGGCCTCAATAGTCGCGGTAAGATCTTCATGGAATCCGGCCAATTTGTCTATTTTGCGGATCACATGGATTTAATTGCTAGAGCATTTGTAACGGTGGCAGAACTGTTCACCCACCTGAAACGTGAAGCAGCAAAGGTCGGACTGATGGCGAACGCATCAAAAACGAATTACATGCTGAAAAATGGAACCACGAATGACAGGGCAAGCCTAAGCAGTAGTACTACGATATACGAGAACACTTGGTACGAGGTGATGAAGGACTAATATTAACGGTAGACAACAACGTTAGCCGCGAAATACGAAGGTGCATCATCAGTGGTAGTCGGGCCTACTATGGGATCCGCAAGAACCAAACACCCCATATACAAGACGCTGATAACACCGGTGATTCCTACGGGCACGAGACCTGGACTATGCTCGAGGAGGACATGCAAACACTCAACGTGATTGAGCGTCGGGTGCTAAGGACCATCTTTGGCGGTGTGCAGGAGGTCGGTGTGTGACGTCGTAGAATGAACCACGAGCTCGCTGCACTCCACGGCAGAATCCGGAAGCTGACAAAAGTGAGAGGATTCAATGGGCTGGGCATGTTGTGAGAAGGCCAAACAACAACCCTGCAAAGCTGGTGTTCGCTAGAAATCCAGATGGTACAAGAACCCGAGCAGGAATGAATAACTGCCACATAACTGGAGCATACCAAAGTCAGGTGTCATACCAAGAGAAGGTATTGGTCGGTTATCCAGATATTGAAAATAACTTATTTTGGTATTTTGTAGGTATTGATGAAATACCTCAACGAGTTATTGGTTTGGTGTTGAGGACTGCTTGAGGTATTATTCAATTATGGAAAAATTGCTACAATTGTATGGAAAATTCTCCGATTATTATTTAGGTATTGCCAAACCTGATGTCATTATTCACGCGTTATGCACAGAATACACACCAGTTATTATTTTAGGTATTTTACCTCTTATGCAGGGCTACTTAATACCTCATTCAGGTTGTAGGTATTCGGTTTTCCATACCTGAGTTAATTATTCTTCAGCTATTTTCTCCTGCTCGGGAAGACTAGGTGAGCAGTGTGCAAGATAGGCGGACCAGGTTCAGAACGATCCTGCAAAGGTGGGACACAGCCGTGGATGGAGGACTGCAGACACTAACGGACTGTTACAGCAAGGAATTTTTGTTTCACTTTTACCATAACATGTATTTATGTAATACTAAATAAATAGATAGAAATTTCGGTGAAACTACCGGAAATAATCTCATAAAGAACAACGAAAGAGTCTCCGAGAGGATCTCATGAAGCCTCTGAGAGAAATTTCGGAAGAAACGCCTGAGCAAATCTCGCAAGATATCCTATGAGCAATTTCAGAGTATAGGGAAAGACGTTTCATTCCTCACAATCTCCGGAGGTTATCTTGCAGATAATTGGAGCGAAACTCCAAGAAAAATCCTGGAGAAGCCCTCCGGACGAAATAACGCAAGATACTCCGGTAAACACGCCGGGAAAATCCCAGAAAGATCTCTGAGAGAAATCCTTCGTGACAAATCCCAGTAGAATCTCAGCAAGGAATTCCAGATAGTGCTGGGAAAACAATGGAATTGAGGAAGTTCCAAGAAGAAGAATGAAAGAAGAAACTTCTGGAGGCACTGTGGAAGTCTCCGGGAGGAGAAAAAAAATCGGAAGGAACTTCCGCATGCATCTTGTGAAGAACTCCAGGAGAAAACTTGGGCAAATCTCTGCGAAGATACTTCGGGAGAAATTCCCGAAGAATATAGAAGCCATGGGAGGAGGAGCTCCTGATGAAATCTCTGATATGGCGGGGAACACTGCAATGAGACCCAAAACGAATCTCTGAGTGAAAACTTGGGAAGAATTCCAAAGGACATCCCAGGGAGAGCTCCTGCAGGAGTCTCGAGAAGAACTTTATGACAATTATATGGGAAAACTATGTTTATATATGACATAAGTGTAGAATTACCTTTAAGTTAAAATACACTAAGCATTTCAGTTGGCTCTCATGGGTTTCAAGAAGATTCTCGTGGTTTTCAGAGGGCTTCGCGGAGGTTTACGATAACTGGGAATCTCATGGGGTATTATATGGATTTCAAGACTATTCAGAGGGATTTCAGAGGATTTCAAGGAAGGTCCTGGGGGTTTTACGGGGCTTCATGTAAGCTTCTAGAGACTTTTATAGGAGTTTTCAAAAGGTTTAAGATCTCAGTTTGCTTCAGGATGATTACCGGGGATTTCAGGATTTAAGAAAATTTTCGGTGGACCTAGAGTGGGTTTGAAAGAGGTCCCGAGGCATTTCAAAGCGTTTCACGGACTTTCACAGGGATTGAGAAGAGTTCCCGTCCCGGGGCTCCAGGGGGTTATGTGAAACTTCTAAAGATGTGAGAACCTTCTGCAGAAATTTAGAGAATTTTGGAGTTTCAGGGCGTTTTAGCGAGTTTAGGGAAGCTCCCGGAGTTACAAGAGTACGTTAGAAAGGTGTTTTAATGCCAAAATATCTGGTAAAATCAAAATAATCTTTAGAAGAATTCACAAAACAACATCCCCGAAGAAAACCATTGGACATTTTTAGAGAAAATTTCGTAAAAAATTGGTGGAATTAAGGAGTCTAATGGGTATTTCAGATCAGTGTCAAAGCGTTTCAGGGGGTTTCGGAGGGCGTCGGGGTAACTTTTATAAGTGCTTTTGGGAGGTTTTTGCAGGGGTTTGTGAGAGATTTCAATAAGTTTCAAGGGATTTTGTGGAGTTTCAGGAAGTTGAGGAGGGATTTCAGAATAATTTAAGAGCTTTCAAGAGAACCTCAGGGGATTTAAAAGGGGTTTCCAAGGTGCTTAACCCGTATACTCCCGGGACGATCTACTTTTGGCAGAAATGCAATATCTCTTTGTTTTTAACCTTCCGTAACTCGCGCGGTTGGCTACCTGCGTCAGCACCAGGCGAGATTTTTTCAACGTGTTGTACAAAATACAACAGCGCTATCGCTCGAGGGATAAACATTTTAACCTGTTTTTTATAGTCAAGGGGAATAGTTGTGCTAAAAAATACATGGTACCTCCCCCCTTTTGCTAGTTGTCGAAAATACGTGGCATTTTTGTATTTTTTTTTTTTTTTATAAATTCTACATGTTTTTATTCAAATGTTATCTTTTTCTTAATCATCAATAGTTTTCCCTGATCCTTGACATGCAATGTATTACTACCCATCATAGTCTGTTTAATTTTTGATCCCAGAGCTATTCTAAGGCCTCCAAAGTACTCCGAAGTTTGTGTCACAAATCCAACATCCTATACCAAATTTTATACACGACAAATCATCACAGATCATAGTCTACGGTACTCAGAAAGCCTCAAAGCACTCCTTGAATATTCATGGTACATGAATTGGGTGAAATAGGCCTTCCAAACTACTCTGGAGTTCATTTTCTCAAGATCTACACTCTGTTAATGAAATTTAGTCACGTTGATGTTCATTAGACCTCGCAATGCTACGAGCAACTCGATATTGTGTTAGTTCTGTAGTGCATAAATAAGTTGAGTTGCATATTGCCAACAGATGTGGCACAGCAACAATAATTCCCATCGTCAAGGTCTTGCAACGTGGGCAAGAACACCCAAGTGCAATAGCCCATGTTGCAACCGTCAACGATGCTCTTTTCCCAAGCTCAATATTCCCAGGTTAAATGATTCTCGAATTTCACTTATCGACGGGTTGTCAACTGCAATATAATTTTAACGCATACCGATGTTACCATGCGCCTCCTAGGGTCTCGTACCTTTTGGGCAGGTGTTCCTATTTTGGGCACTTGCCGCTATAACTAAGTCAATTTCAAACCGATTGATTTGAATTGTTTTTCCAGAGTTAGGCACGTACAGTATCTAACTCTGTACAAAAATTCAAATCAATCGGTTTGAAATTGACTTAGTTAGAGCGACAAGTGCCCAAAATAGATACACCTGCCCAAATGGTACAAGACCCTATTTACCGATTCTCTCATTCTCTCGATTTGTCTCTGTGAAACCAATTGTGTAGCTTGGAATTAAGGCTCAATAGATTTCTTAGACTTGAATAAAATAGATTCGTATCGCGACCACGGAGTTGAACACTTCGGATGACCTACTCGATAACATAGTTAGTACAGTTCGACATTCCGTGAAACATGGTCTCCAAAACACTAGCAATAAACCCGTTTTAAAACCTAGTTGAAAATTGTTTCATTATCGATTGTTGTTGTTTTTTTTTCTTTCAACAAAAACTATGACAGCTCAAGATGCAGAGAAGCTTCTTCGATGGCACGTAAAGTTCAGGAGGATACATCATTCGTAAGTAGAAAGCGATTATTTCAAAGTAGTATTGTAGTAGTTATTGTGCTGGTAGGCTTATGCGCATTCGAACTTACCGTGAATATTGGGGTTGCAGAATCATAAAATTAATGCGCTTCGAAAATAGTGAATATTATCATCTTGGAATGAAATAAATCAATTTGTGAATTTAGTAAAACTATCTCGTATCACAAGAAAACTCAGCAGCGAGAGTTTATTTATGTGAGCACGTTATGAAAATGGAGGCAAACTATCAATTCATTGCTTATTTAAGCAAAATTAACTAGTTTTCATTCACGTAAGCTTATTATTCAATATGGCGTCGACCATAATCAGCGAAAATAAAACGAAAGCAAGCTTACATTTATGATGACCGCAATAAACCTAGCAGTGTCGTAGTTTCTGCTTTTCCAGCAACAGATGTCGTTACTAATCGAACGGATCGCCATCTATTGAGAGTTTTAACAGTTTTATTGTGGTAATAATGATTGCCAGAAGGTTTACATATCCGAAAGTTTTGTTCACCATTAAAATCTGTCTTTATGGATATCTTCAAGTATTCTTAAAAACATTTTATCAATGCTTTTCATAAAAGCAGTCATAAAACTGTGAGTTTTAATTATTGCTGTAATAAAACCTTAATAAAAATCAAACAAAACCAATCAGCAATGGAATTGTTACTTGGGCAATGCTTTTGGTACATTCATGGGGTATTTCAGGCTTTCCAAACTATTTGGAATTAGGACCTTCAAATTCTACAGACTCTTCTCTTGTTTCTGTCCACTCTATCGACATAATTCTTTCACGATTGTGTCTGTTGCATCTCATAAAGCAACACTCATTGCGAGTATCTCTATGTGTTGCTATTTGGGTGTCCATTGGTATTCAAATGGACCCAATGTATTTTGAAGTATGGGTCGCAATATCCGTAAATCTTATGATATATGTATTGAAGCGAATGCTCGTGGAATATAATCTGCGTTACTCTTAGAGCCTCGGAGTGCAATTCTGATAACTTAGCAACATTCACTTGGTGATCTAGATCATTCAAATTTTTTCTTCAAGCTCCACAAGCTCTACTGAACTCTTTACTTTATCGGTATGGCTTCTCCAAAAAATCTTTGGGAATTCTTCCAAGACTTTCGCCAAGAATTCCTCAAATAATCTTCCCAGGTATTCCTCCAAGAAATCCTGGAAGAATTCTTCCAGGAATTTTTTCAAGAAATTCCTCGAAAATTCTTCCAGGAATTCCTCCAAGACATCTGCCTAGAATTATTTCAAGAATCCCTCCAGGAATTCCTCTAAAAATCCTACAGGACCATCCTCAAGATTTTTACCAGGGGTCTCTGTGAGATTACTGCCAATAAAATCCCTTTAGGTATTTCGCCAGAAATATATCCAAGGATTTTTTCAACCCCAGGGATTCCTCCGCAAATTCTTTCAGGTAATTCTCCAGGAACTGCTCTGAGACTTCTTCCCAGAATTCCTCCAAGAATCCCATCAGGAATTTCTCCGAAAAATCCTCCAGCAAATTTCTACAGGTATTCGTCCAAAACTTCTGCTAAGAATTTCTCCAATAATCCGTCCAGGATATATTCCAGAAATTCGTCCGGCAAGGACTTCAGCAATTCTTCCAGGAATTACTCTACAAATTCCTACTGGAATTACTACAAGAACTCCTCTAGGAATTAATCCGGGAAATACTCCAAGAATTCCTACAAGAAATATTCCGGGAATTCCTCCAGAAAACACTCCAAAGTTTTCTGCAGGAATTCCTCCAAGATTTCCTCCAAATTTATTTCAGGAAGTCCTCTAGGAATTCCTACAAGGAAAATTCCAAGAATTTCTCCTGGAATTACTCCAGGAAATAAAAATTACAAAAAAAATAACATCGAAAATTCCTCCAGGACATCTTCAAGTAGATCCTTCAGCAATTCCCCCAGGATGTTCTTTCAAAATTCTTCCACACTACAAGAATTCTTCCAGAAAGTACTGCAGGATTTTATAGAGAAATTTCCTCAAGAAATTCTTGGACGAATTCCTGGTAGAATTTTGTAGGATTTTTTGGAGGAATTCCAGAAAGAATTTTTCAAAGAATTCGTGAAGAAATTCCTGGTGAAAATCTTGGTGGAATTCTTGAAAGAAGTCTTGAAGGTATTCCTGAAGTGATTAATGGAAGGGAATTCTGGCAGGAATTCTGGATTGTTGGAGGAATTTTTGAAGGAGTTCTCGGATGATTTCCTGATGAAATCCCTGGGGAATTTCCTGTAGGCATTTCTGAAGGAATTTCACAAGGATTAAAATCTTGGAAAAGGTCCTGTAGGGTGTTTTTTGGAAGAATTCCTGGAAGAATTCTTGGAGAAATTTCTTCAAGAATTATTGGTGGAATTCCTGAAGAACTTCCTGGTGGATTTCCAGGAAGAATTTATCAAGTAATTCCTGACAGAGTTCCTGTAGTAATTCCTGAAGAAGTTCCTTAAGTATTTCCTTGAGTTTCCTGAAGGATCCTGGAGGTATTCATGAAGGAATTTCTGCAGGAACTCTTGAAATTTCCTAAAAAAAATCATGGAGGAATTCCTGGAGGATTTCCTGAAGTAATTTCCGTTGGAATTCCTTGAAAAATTTCTTCACGAATTCCTGGTGGAATTTCTGGAGAAATTCATGAAAGTAATCTCGGATGGACCTCTGGAGTATTTTTTGGAAGAATTTCTGGACGATTACCTGCGGATTACTGGAGAAATTCTTTGAGGAATTCTTGGCAGATTTTTTGGAGATAAATTCGGAGAAATTCTTGAAAAAAATCCTGGTGGAATTCTTGATTCTTGATCCTGTAGAAATTTCTGGTAGAATACTTGGAGGAACTCCTGGAAGAATTTTCGAGGAATTTCTTGAAAAATTCCTGGAAGAATTCCTCCAGGAATACCCGAGCAGAAGCACATACCTTACAAATACATGTGCTCTAATACCTAAAATTGTTATTGCTGCGTTATTTTACAAAATGTTATGAGAACATCACAATAACAATTTGAGGTATTAGAGCAGAGTTTGGTATCGATGTAGTATTTAATGGTTTAGCAGTGAAAATAACCGAAGAACAAGATTTGCTATTACATCATGAAGTCATCGAACAAATGAAACATTCAATAACAAGAAATGTTATTAGTTTGTTATTCAATAACTTTGGAATAACAAATACAGCACTTGAAATTTTAGGTATGCATTTATTATTGAAATAACAAGACTTGTTATTTTCTAGGTATAAATACTTAGTTTTGGTTTTCATTTTTGTTATTTTGCCTCTTATTGCCACCTAATCAAGGTATGGTAGTATTTAAGATAAATACCATGAAATGTTATTCACTTGTTATTTCTTCTGCTCGGGTACTTGGAGGTATACCTGGAAAGATTATTTGAGGAATTCTTGGCGAAAGTCTTGTAAGAATTCCAGAGGGTTTTTTGGAGTAGCTACACCGATAAAGTAAAAATATCCAGTAGAGCTTGTGGAGCTTGAAGGTCTTAATTCCAGAATAATTTGGATGACCTAGATCACCAAGTGAATGTTGCTGTAATGCTACATATGTTCATTATTTATGGGACGCTTTTTGATTTTCTATGGAGCGTTTCTATTTGTTTATGGGTGCAATAAATAGGCTGCAGTATCTATCCATTATGTGCAATGGTCAGGCATTAGCCCTTAAACGACATTTGTATTTAAAGACAATTACACCGTCTTGGGCTAGAAGCCGCACAGACTGAACATCACAGACATTAGACAATGGACAACACATTAACACCCAGTGGCCCAGTGGAGAATTTTCCGTTTGACAAAAAGTTTTCCCCGACTGGAGCAGGAATCGAACCAACAATCCGAGGCACCTGAAGGACTGACATTTCTAACCGCTCGGCCACGAAGCCCATTTTATCTGCAACACTGTATTCCATTTTGAAGGGTCCGTCCATAAATTACGTGAGAAGAGAGGCGTTTCTGGTCAAAGTCTGCGTTCCATACAAATTTTCAAAACTTTGTGTGAAAAAAATCTGCATGGGGTTAGAGATGGCCAAAACCCAAGTAACACACATGGTATATTAAAGTTACGACAGCGCAAGTTTTGGTTGTATAGAAGTTTATTTTACGTTATTTCAACACAATGTTAGAATTACGTAAAATAAACTTCTATACAACCAAAACTTGCGCTGTCGTAACTCTATTATAACATGTGTGTTGCTTGGGAAATGAGTCTTCGTAGTTCATGGACAGCGCCAGATCGTACAAAAATTAAAATTAACCACTCATATGGATGTACAATATATTGAATACTACTAACGTACGTGTCAACCCTTTTTGCCTTCTTCCTCCTGTGATCCACCACTGGCACCGTGAAAGGAAACTGTCATCAGAGGAAGAAAATTTTACGATTTCACCATATTTGCAAAAATTGTTTGCATCCTTCGTCATTCGTCGTTCGTCACGTCACCGCACTTCCCTCTACACACCCATCGATTGATGGGTGCACCTCGGTCCTCCCGTCCGATTTCTGGGTAAAGACTCACTCCTGGCTTGATTGTTATGTCGTCGTCGTCGTCGCCAGTGCAAAGACAACCGAATCAGCAGCTCAGCCATCGATCATCTTCTCCGGTATGTGCCGGCTCTGCTTGGCTCTTTATGACGGTTCCTGATGGCCCACACATGTGCATATACCCCGCTCAAACAAGCCAAATATCCTGACGAGTCTGTGTTCCGCCATCAGCAGCAAGCAAATTGGGACCATTGGGAGAAAACGGCAGCTCTACGAGAAAGGATAAAAGTGTTACCGAGATAAATGGTTTGGCTCCTGGCTGGGGGAAAGCGCAGCACAGAATCACTAGGAAGTAAGGTCCGGGAGAAAAAACAACACCATAAGAAATAACGACCTTTCGGCTTCCTGATCCTCTTCCCTAAAGGGGACCGGCAAATCATGCAAGTGCGAAAGATTTTTGATGTTATCTTTGGCCCTGAAGTGATTTGATTTCCTCTCAAGCGGCTCATCCCCGTACTCTTTCTTTTTTGGGTAATAATAGCAGGGTAAAGCGGGGAAAAAATGGAATTGAAACTCGGAGTCCAACAAAAAGTTTTACTTCTCCTTCTTTTCTAGGCGTAACGTTCCAAGTGCGACAAAGACAAGAATTTTAAAGATACATTTTTTCCCTCAACTGTAAGCGTTTCTTGCAAGTTGCATCCATACACCTAACATAAGCATTTTGCCCCACCGTACTCTACAAACATTGAAGCTACTTGCTGAAGGACAAACACATGACGTAACCGTGTGACCGTGTGGAAAACGAAAAAAAATACATCCCTAGGGTGGAAGGATAAATTTTGCAACTTTTATCCCCACCCGGAAGCAAAACCGCTTGTTTTCTTCTATTCTCTTCCGCGTGTGGCTCAAGTAGGTAGGTACATACTCCAACCCTCCATACAAGTAGGTACCAACGTTCGTTGGTTGGAGAGTCGAGGGGGGGACAAACAGGAGCTGTTGGCAAAATGATCAAAATTCCAATGGCTCTCCAGTGGATTGCACTTAGGAGAGATGTGAGAAGTTTGTTTCTTAAGTGGCCCTCTCGGGAGTCAGTCAAGTATACCACTCCGACCCTAACTGAAGCTGTGTTGTAACGATATGTGAATCGCTCACACTAACTCGATGGGAAATGGAAGTAATCGGAAAGTGGGAGCTGTGAACGATAGTCCTGTCATATTCATGTGAAAATTGCATAACCTTGTGTGGATATTCATCACTAATCTGACAATTGATTCACCTTCGTATTTCTCACGAAAAAACTAAGAAAATTTAAAGAAAATTTTATTACGACGGGATATTAAAGGTCCATATTCACTGCTGCAGTACGCCTTTTCACATTACGGGAAATAGTGTCATTACCACTCCTTTTGTCCTCGAAAGGCAGGCAGGGTCGACACCATTCCTGCCTTCAACCACACAGCAAGTATCAAGAACTGATACCACGTGCACAGCTATATGAGCATCCCGTAAGTAAGGCCCTATCATCCAGCACACAGAAGGTCGTGCCGACATGGGGTCACAAACTGCTCCGACCTTGCTGAAGACCCCTATCAAACCGCGGGCTCGGGTCCAACCTAATTCCAGTTTCCTGGAGATTATCCACTCTTCCACAAATGGGTTCGTCGACGATGACATTCCATAAACCAGAAATCAAGATGGAATCTTGCGGGGCTCCTGAGGTTATGCGAAAGCACTTCCGACCAACCTCTATGTCGTTAACTAGTTCTCGATTCTAGAAGTAACTTCCGAGAAACTTGTACAGGTACTCGGTGTACCTCAACATTCTGTTGAGAATGATCTTTCGAGCACCTTCCCCGCCGTGTCGATCAAGCACACTGGTCTATATGGCGACAAGTCTCCAGGTGGTTTGTCCGCCTTTGGCAATAGAACCAGGCTCTTCCACTTCCAAACCTTAGGTAAAATTCCCTCGTCCAGGTATTTCTGCATAGCAAACCTGAACATCTCGGGAGCCTCTGCAATAGCTACTTTTAAGGCCAGGTTCGGAACTCCGTCCGGACCTGGGGTCTTACCTACGCTACGGGACTTCGCTATCCCCGCTAGTTTCACATCGGTGACCCTCTCCTCATCGCCAGGCTGTCCTACGAAAGAAGGCCAAGAAAGGATCATGACGCGGAAAAGCCCCTTGATAATCCCCTCCAAAATCTCCCCTCCATTACATCTCTCGTCTTGGCCATCACGATCCTGTGGACATCACCCCACAGATTCGCATTGGCATACTTTGGCAGCGCCGAACACCACCCGCCTTTCGTTTCGTTCATCCTCAATTCGTGCTCGGTTGGCGTATCTAGGATTTTTACCTAGAGGGTGCCTAGGGGGTGCCAGATCCAATGGCTTCCAGTACTACTGCGTTGCGGGAAAAACTAGCCTTCGCGCGCTTAATGAACTTAACTTTCATCGCGATAACCCCTCTATTTTGTTGATTGAAAACAATCATGTGTTCAAGAATACATTTTCAGAGCAATTATGAGAAATTAAAGCCTTAAAAACTACAAAATTGCATAATACACGAGATATTTATTTTCGTTTCAAATTTAATTTATATGAAATATTGACTTGTAAAATCAGCTTTGATTCAAAATCAGTCAAAATTTCAGCGTTGTACAGAATTCTGTTTGCAAGATACATGTTTTGGGAGGTTTTGAAACTCGACTCCAACTAATCGAGTCCGGTCTGTACTACGGGAAATTTGTGCTTTAGACAATTCTTTAGGGATTATTCCCGGTAATTTATTTGTAAACTGTTTTGCAATTCGTTTGTCAATTCAAAATCCTTTTAGAAATTTTTAAATAATTCCCATGGAATCAGCAAATTTCCCCGGCCCTTTCTTTGGTTCCGCTTTCGCAATTTTATTGAGAATTTCTTCGGTAATATGTTAGGAATTTGTTACATAACAGCTTCCGGTCCATTATCTAAATATTTCATCGGTAGTTACATTGGAAACTTCATAAGCAATTCCTATAGGAGTTTATTTGGAATTTTTGTTAAATTCCTTCGGCATTTCTTCGCGAGCTACTTCGCCATTTTTTGGCAGTCTCTGAAGCTTTTCTTTTTTTAATTATGCCAACAATGATTTTGGTATTTGTTTTTTTTTTTGTATTTTCTATAATAACGCTTCCGGCAAATTTCTTTAAGAATCTCTTCGATGATACTTCTGGTAAATCATTCGATAATGACTCTGAGAACAACCTCAAAAATTTCTTGGGAAATGTCTCAGACAATCCTTTTTTTATCGTGAATTTCATCGGTATTTTTTTTTTGAATTTCTTTATATACAGGGGATACTCAAAATAACTGGGACAGGTAAAATTTTCACTTTTCAAAAAATGTTCAATTTGCTGTAACTTTTCAAAAAGGGCATCAAATATTTTCAAATTTTCACTGTGAGTTCATTACCTAGTTGTGAATCACTGGTCCAATTTTGGTAAAGATCGGGCTTTTCTACATGAAGTTAGAAAGATTCTAGAAAAAGGTATAATTATCCGATAGCCAACTTTGAGCTGTTATATCTCCGGAATCAATGAACCGAATACAATGAAATTTTGATCACTTATGACTAATATAATGAACTTTGAAAAACATTTGACTTAATTTGAAATTATACATAAGAAAAAAAGTTATAGCGATTTAATTTATTCTATGTTTTTTTAGTAAATTTATCTATTTTTCATATTCATCCCATTACTTTTTCAATTTAGTGCCGGCAATTTGGTTGCTTTCCTTCGAAACATTAACATATTCAAGTCAATTAGAGGGAATTTAAATGAACTATAATTACTATCAATAATTTTGAAACGATGATGAAGTTTCGGATAAATTGGTGTTATATTAGAAAAAATAATCTAATCGTTTTAATTTTCTTTCATGTAAAGATTTTTAAGTTTGGTCAAAAGTTTTTAATAGCTCTTTATATTAATCATAAATTATTAAAATTTTATTGCATTCGGTTGGTTGAATCTGGAGATATAACAGCTCAAAGTTGGCTGTCGGATTATTATACCTTTTTCTAGAATCTTTTTAACTTCATATTAAAAAGCCCGATCTTTTCCAAAATTGGACCACTAACACACAACTACTTGATGAACTCACAGAGAGAATATTCGATGCCCTTTTCCGAAAAGCTACAGCTAGTTGAACATTTTTTGAAAAGTGAAAATTTTACCTGTCCCGGTTATTTTGAGTACCCCCTGTATGCCGAGTAGGTATTCGGTAATTTCAATAAAAGCTTTTTCGAAAATTTTTGTATGAATTACTTTTATAATTCTTATGAGAATTCTTTATGCAATTTCTTCAAGATTTTTTCCATAAAGATTTAGAAAATTCCTGCAGCAGATTCTTTTGGAAAACCTTCAGCAATTCCGGAGAAACTTGCTTCAAAAGTTTCCATGGGAATTTCATCAGCAATCGGTTTGGAAATTGCTTAGGCAAATATTTTGAAGACCTCTCCGATCATAACTCTGGGAACTTTTCCTGTAATTTTTGTAATTTCTGGATTTTTTTAAAACATCGGCATTTTTTTAAAGCTCTTACAGTCAGAATTCAGAATTTGCATGCAAATTCTTTCAGCAATTCCTTTTGGAATTCTTTCAGCAATTCCTTTTGGAATTCTTTCAGCAATTCCTTTTGGAATTCTTTCTAAAATTCCTTCAGAAATTCCTTTGAAAATTTCTCCAACAGCTCCTTTAAACATTTCTCTGACATGTTTTTTTTTTTGGAAAATTATTTGGTAATTCCTTTTTTGGCGTATTCTTCGAGAGTTCCTTTGAAAATTTCGCTTTAAATACAATCATTTTTTTTTTTTTGAAAATTTCTTCAGTAACTCCTATGTTCACGCACATTCCAGCGTCTGTCTGGGGCCGGTGCTATGTTGGTCAGTTCCGGGGACTATCACTGGTTAAACAATTTACAGCAGTTCAACAGGTACAGTAACGAAGCACTTTATTCAGGTTGGTCGGTTTATCTATTACTATACAGGTAACACGGAACGTTTATCTTTTGGTCAAATTTTGTATGAAGGACAATTTACTACAGTTTTTCTTATACTAATGTGGTGCTACTGGAGTATCTGATGGTCTTTTATAGTCATATAATTTGGCGGGAAACCCGAAATGTCCCCGAAGTTACATAAAAAGGTCATGGGCTATTGCTTTTCTGTTTTGTGTATCTTATTAGAACACTACACTAATAAAAAATGGATACAACTGCTCGAACAAACTGTGAGCCTATTTTACAGTCAGAATTGGCTAAAACTGGCGTTAACATCCTATATGTCGGCAATTTATTTGGATTTGGCCAATTTCCTTTGAAAACCTTCGATAATTTCTTCCAGAATTCCTTAGGAAATTCTTATAGGCCTTTTAGAACAACTGCTTTAAAAATTTCTTCGATAATTTTAATGGAAATTTATTCGGCAATTCCTTTGGAAAACTGAACTGGTATTTCTTGTAGTTGAAAATCACTTCGAGAATTCCTTTGCAATTCATCCGATAATTCCATTTTCATATTTCTTCGGCTATTCTTTTGGAAATCGCAATTCCCTTGAAAATTCTTTGAGTAAGTCCAAATGAGAATTTTTTAAATTTCAAAAGGAATAGTCTAAGAATTTCCACAGAAATGCCTGAAGAAACACCAAAAGAATTCCCAAAGAACATACCTAAAAAAATGTGAAAAAAATCCCTAAAATTATTGTTTGAGAAATTTCCAAATTATGGGCCTAAGGAATTACCAGAGAATTTGCCAAAAAGGCTTCCTATGAAAATTTCAAAAAGAATTACTGAAGGATTTTCCAAACAAATTGCCAAAGGAATTCTCAAGGAAAATGTTAAATAGTGAAGAAACTCACAAAAGGACCGCTGAAAAAATTATTGATGAAATAGCCAAAGGAATTGTCAAAGAAATTTCGGAATAAATTTTCAAAAATATGCCAACAAAATTTGAAACAAATTGCCGAAGCAATTTTCAAATGCAATAAATATAAAGTTAATGAAATCATGGAGAATTACAAAAAAAATACGTTCAATGCTTCCAGTGAGCTATTCGCTCTTTGAAGGAAGCACGACACTAGACAGCGGACTAGCATGCAACGCCCAGTGACACAGCCGAAAACTTTTTCCTGACAGCTGCGGCGGGAATCGAACCCGTGCTCCTCAGCACATTGCAACTTAATACTTGGTGACACTAGCCACACGGCCTCGAATTGATGAAGAAATTTGCACAGGAACTGCAAAAGGAATTTCAGACATATTGCCGTTGAAATTCCCGAATAAAATTTCAAAGATATTGCTGATCAGCGTCCAACAGAACAACCGCAGAAATTCTCAAAAAAAAAATAAACAAACATGCCGAAGAAATCCTCAAAGAAATTGCCAAAACAAGTTCAAAAGCAATCACCACAGAAATTCTCTAAGAAAATAATGGAAAAGTATTGAAGGAATTTACTTATGTATTTCCAATCATATATCCGAAAAAAATCCCAAAGGAATTGACGCACTATTTTCAATAGCATTACTTAAGTAATTTATAAAGCAATAATCAAGGAATTTTACAGGAATTGCCAAATCAACTTCCAAACATAAATTTTGTTGGCAAAAATTTTGATTGTAATTCTTATGTAAATACCGATGGAATTCCCAATTCCAATCTTCTAAAGAAAATTACAATGATTGAAATAATCACCTACTAGATTTCCGAAGAAATGCTGAGTTCGATTTGTAAAACAAAATTTTCAATTGAACGTTCTTCATGTACCAGTAAAATTAGAGGGTTCGTTGCCGTGCACAATAGTGATTTCTAATTTAAACATGTATCGCAATAAAAAATAGGCATTCCTGTAGACATACCCTGATATTCATACGAACAGACGTTGCAAAGAAGGAGAGTCATTATACAGCTTGTCTCTCATTTTGCTGGAAGAGTCGATCTCAAATCCCCTCCTGCAATCGCAACAATCGTGTTTAATAGAAAGTTTCAATCGTATAGAAAACAATGGAAAATATCATATAATAGTCAATTATATAGCTTTTAAAATTACTGTTTTTCATCTCTCTTGAAAATCATTCAATTGTTCATGTAATTATTTACGGGCAATAATATTTAACAGTAGCTTTACGAATAATGTCTAGTTCGAACCGAAAACACAATATTTCTGTACTACACATATTTTTTGTTGTTTTTTTTTAGTTCCTGTAATTCATACTTCTTACAATTATTCTTGCAAATAATTTTCATGTGCAAGCTATAAAAAAGAGATTGTCGCTATGAACGTTGTGATCGATCCGAAAATACTAACATCCTGTACTGCCCATAATCGCATAAGAGTAATATTCAATAGGAGTAGGCATCGGAGAAAACGCAGTCCAAAGTTTCGTTTGTATGGAAATGAACATTATTTTGGAAATTTATCATGTTTAAAAATACATATGTCAAAATATGTTTATCATGTTTAAAATATGTGCAGTGCCTACATATTTTGTATTGAATAAGTCAACCGTGAGAAACCCACATCCCAACCAACATTTTGAAGACCAACTAATCTTGTAGCGTGGCTTTCAAAACCGCTCATAAAACCTAAAACGTTCTATTTTAGTTACATCATCGTACTTAGCTCTTCTAGTCTGTTTGACCGAAAAAAAATTGCCATTAATAAACATTGGAATAATCATATGAATTTTTAAATTTTAGGTGATTGTCAAGGAAAAATTCTAGGGGGTGCCAAACTTATTCTAGGGGGTGCCAGGCACCCCTGGAACCCCCCCCCCCCCCCCCCCTAGCTACGCCAATGTGCTCGGTGCATCGGCCGCCTGGCCCGTAGACAGACGCGGCACAGGCGCAGATCCGCAATCGCTTGAGCCCACCAGTAAGCCAGTGGCCTCCCATTTCTAGGGTGGACTTGCCTAGGTATGGTCACATCGTACGCACGCGAGAGCACCGCTAGTAGGTTTCGCTCACGGCGGAGCACCTCCCTAAATACCCTTTCGTCGGCGTCTGTCGTCTACATCGCCGCCATTTTTCCTGTCCCATCTGCGACCCAATTCTTGTTACCGGTGGGCACTCGGTATGGGTCCGCTTTGATGGGACACAAAACCTCTTTTTCTCTTTCTTCCTTACCTTCGCGGTACGCCCGTTAGGAATAACTTGGAGAAGGGGGGTGACTTCGTACAATGAGTACACTCTAATGGTAAGCATTCCACCTGCTACCGCCGCCGTAAGTTGTTCACTCTTCCCGGAGGCTCGGGCCCTGGCTAGTACTTAGACTACCCGTTGGGAGAGGGAGCCAACTCAACTAGCTGTTGTCCGGCTCGCCATTTTCTCCATAGTTCAAGGACGATTCTAGATACCGTTGAAGAAACGGCATCCCACTTGTCTTCCCCCGTACACATCCTTTCAACAATGTTGTCAGGAGTGATATCTCTACGGCATACCTCCTGCATAGTCGACCACGAATGCTCCACGAAGCGTGGGCATTCAAAGAGCACATGCTCCGCGGTCTCGTCGCAGTCTGCACACTTCGGACACGTAGGAGAGCCTGCATGTCCAAATCTGTGCAGATACCACGTAAACCACCCATGGCCTGACAGAAATTGTGTCAAGTGAAAATTCACCTTGCCATGGGGCCTGCTCGTCCACTCGGACACGCTTGGTATGAGCCTGTGTGTCCATCTACCCTTGTTGGAGGATGACCAATCCCTCTGCCATTTCAACATCGACGATGTTCTGGCAATCCGTTCCACGTGGCTGCCAAAGTTCAGCTTATCATCGATCATGACTCCGAGTTACTTCAATGAGTGCTTGGAGTTGATCGCGCACCCTCCTGTGGTGACTACCACATGTTGTTCGGGCTTGCGGTTGTTCACCACCACCACTTCCGTCTTGTGGAGTGCGAGTGCCAGCTGACGAGACCTCATTCAGTCTTCGATTATGCCAATTGCATACGCCGCTGTCAGTTCTACTACCGTGAGGGTAATGTCATCGACAAAGCCGACCAGCTTTACGCCCGGTGGAAGTGTGAGCCTCAATACGCCAGCGTATGCCGCGTTCCATAGTACCGGGCCCAAGATTGACCCTTGTGGTACCCCCGCGGTGATGGTGTACCTCTTTTCGCCCTCATCAGTGTCATAGAGTAGCACTCTATTCTGGAAATAGCTCTCTAGTATCCGACGTTAGCTATCCGGGACCCCCAGGTGTTGGATGGTGCATTCAATGGCTGCCCAACTGACTACCGCGCAGTAACGAATTCCTCTACGCTTTTTCTGTAGCGCTATCTTGGCCGTTTCGGTTACGGCCTTAATAGCGTCCACCGTCGATTGACCTTTCCGGAAGCCAAACTGGTTATCCGGGAGCCCAGAGTCGTCTGGTTTCTCGGTATGGATCATTAGCCTCGACAGAATGATTCGGAGGTGTCCAGAAAGCAGATAGGTCTGTATGCCTACGGATCACCGGGTAGCTTCCCGTGTTTGGGCAACACCTGCATAGCCATTCTGAACATATCAGGGCATGTCTCGATGGCCGACTTGATGGCTACCGTCGGGTTACCCTCTGGACCCGGAGCCTTGTTCAACTTGAGTGACTTCGCAATTACGATGAGCTAATCGTTCGTCACTGGGGCTACCTCCCCTTGGTCGGTTCTGTTAGAGGGGGTGGGGTTGCTAGCCCATGGTCTGATATCGTGGCGCAGGAACAGCGTTTCCACGATCTTCAACAGCATCTCGGGTGAGCGTTCCGGGGGCGCTGACAATCCTTTCGTTTTGGTCATGACTACTCTGTAGGCATCACCCCAGGGTGTCATGTTGGCTGCCTGGCAGAGATTTTCGAAGCACGCTCGTTTTCGTGTCTTAATCTCCTTGTTCAGTGCCAGTTTAGCCACCCTGAAGACCTCACCTCTTTCCGCTCTACCCTCATCGGTACGAGCTCTTTGTATCCTCCTCCTAGCTCTTAGGCAGGAGCTCTGCGATTTCTGGACACCACCAGTATACCGGTTTCCGTCCATTTCTGGGTACCGCACGCCTAGGCATCGTGGCATCGCAAGCACGGATTAGAGATCCGACTAGATCTTCACTGGACAGATCGTCCGTGTTAACCTCCATGAGCAGTCTTTCGACAAATGACGCCTTATCGAAGCGCGAGGTCATCCATCCTCGATGACTGTCGGTGACCTTCGGCTGCGTCTTCCTTCCACAATGTTCCACTCTATATCGTACCGCCAGGTGGTCACTGTGCGTGTACCCATCGTCGACACTCCAGTCTGAGCTAGGGTTTAACCCCGGGCTCCAGAAGGTCACGTCAATGATGGACTCTGTACATACCGTTGCTACTGTAGGTCATTTTTTCACCTACGTTCGCAACATCCACATACACTGTCTTGCCATGGCTTCGAGTAGTGCCCAGCCTCTCGCGTTAGTCGATCGGCTCCCCCACTCAATCACCCAGGCGTTGAAGTCTCCGCCGATGAGCACGGGACTCAATTCTACTAGCGCGTTTATTAACGCATCCAGCATTGCTGAGCACTGGCCCATCGGCCATCTGGGTGGGACATAACAACTACAGTAATACACCCCATTATTGATCTTCGCTATTGCGAAGCCCTCGTGCAACCTGGAAATTATTTCCTGGATCGCCGCTAGCTTAACCTTATCCGCTACCCAATTCCCGTTATCGGGTGGGATATCCCACACCGCATATGCGGTAGGGGTCAGCTAGCAGGGCGCTGTCTGTACTAGACTCCGAGACTGACTGCCACAGCAACTGCTGCGAACGTGGCAATCTGCGTACCAGCCAGACCCTTTCCCAGGTGAATCGATGCACTTGGTACGTCTATTTCGCACTGCTGCTTGTGTACGGCTGCGAGCTCTTCAGCGTCGGCGATTTCATCCAGGTTTTTACACTGGAGAGTTGCCTCCGCTGTTAGAGCTCTTACCTGTACTTTTTCTTCAAGTAATTCCTGGACTAGTGCTTTGTAGGATGCACCTTTTTTGGCCGCATCCTTCTTCAGCACTACCATAATCTCTCTAGTCCTGGTGCGTCGGATGCTTTTTATATCCGCGCCCAGCGGTGAGATACGATTTTCGCCTCGCATGGCCTTCATCACCTCGTCTGCCTCGGTTTTGAAGACCAGCGCGTCACTCCGTTCGCGCTTGCGGGCTGGTTTCACCTTTCTCAATTTATTTCTTTTTCCAACCGTACTTCAAGGGTTCTCTTTCCTTTGGTCTGGTTGGCCGCCACTCTTCTTGGGATTGGCTTGCTGGGGGGGGGGGGGCTTGGTTTCCCTGCCCCTTGCGCGTTTCGCAACCGGCTTGGTAGCCTGGTTACTCGCGCTGGCCGCTCCCTTTCCCTCCCGCTTCGGCTTCGCACCCGTTTCTGCCGGACGCTCTTTGGGCCGTGACTTTCCAGCAGGCTTCGACCGTTCCGCTATGGCTCCGGCGAGCTGCATGGTCTCATGCTGCTTTGCGCGTTACCCGCAAAAAGGAAGCTTGCGTTTGCATGGACCGTTCCTCCTTGCTCGCGTCTGTAGCACTTCGTTCCTCTACCAAGGGATCGTTCTCCTTTTTGGATAGAGCCAACGATTTGCGGAGCTTCAGCAGGCCCTGTTTCAGGTGATGTTGTTTCGCTCGCTAATATAGCCGATCAGCTCATCCAACATCTTTGGTAGTCCACTCCTGTTGCGGTTCAGCACCCGCGTGAAGTCTGCATCGGTCATCTGTGCTTCCTCAGTTGGCACTGTATCGTTTCGTGCGCTTACTTCACTTGCACTTGTTGAGGTACCCGCCGTTGCGTCGCTAGTGGTTGCACCAGCCCCTCGTGGTGGCGATCTCGCCAAGCCACCACGCGCGAACGGGTTCAACGCCTCACTTATCTCAACTCCACTCACGACCTCATTGGTTTTGGTTTTGTTGATACGATTCATTTTTGCTGAGCCCCCCTTAGAGCCGCTATTTTTCACTGTAAATGAAGTAGTCGCCAAGGATCCTGGTGGTTATCTATGCAAGCAGCGAGGCCACCCGAGGGTTGGCCCAGGGCCTTATGGGACCTGAGCTCAGAGCCGGATCAGCGCTAATCAGGATACTTCAACTGAACCTACTTCCGCTCAGTTAGTTGCCTAAGCTGGGCACAGATCAGGAACGTAATTTAAGGTCATGTCACGGTTTTATGGGGCGGAAGACAGCGTCGACATTAGCCGTTTGAAGTCAGTGTTACCCGACCTTACTAAGAGGTTAGAATGCCGTCGCCATCAGCTCACTTGTGCATAGTTAGCTAAGCGTGTACCATCTCAAAAACCAATTACTAAGCATGACCAGTATGCCATAATCAAGAACTTTCTGACATCGTTCCTGATGTGCCCGAGGCGCTCCTAGCATTAAACACTGGGGCCTCTGGTTAAATGCATTTGCAAAGCCGTTTTTAAGAGGGTTACGTCTTTTTTTTTCTTCTAAACCATAGGGGGATAAATCTGCTCATCAGACACCCTAACAGGAAGGTTAGGGTAGTGTGGGGTTAAGGCCGTCTTCTACAATGCCGGTAGAAGCCAGGACTACTCTCTCCTCGACCCACTAAAACACATTCCTATGGTCGCCAAACCCTACGTCTCTCCGGAACCACCAAGAAGGTATTGCTTCAGAGAGGGGCTAGTGCATATCGCACCCTCAAGGTTAGCTGCCGTAGCCTAGCAGCAACGAACATCGATGACTCGCTCTGGAGAGTCCATCACGATAGCATGCTGGCGCTTAGCCAGTTTCCCGAGTGGTCCTCGCCACTCCCTTTGTCCTCGGAAGGCGGGCAGGGTCAACCCCGCCCGCGCCCTACTGCTGAGCGGACATCAAGAACTGATGCCCACATGCAACCCGATCTGAACTGCCCGTAAGGAAGGGTATCACTAACCTTCAGGCCCTATCAGATGCATCCGTAGGTTACAGACAGCAGTGTCTCACCCAGTGTTGCGAAATGAGCGAGTACTCACACAACTAGTCAAACTCACGAGTGAGTATGAGCAGTACACCTTAAACTCACCGTGAGTATTACTCACATTTGAGTAAGCGCTGTACAACTCACACTCACTCGTGAGTATTGACGTGCAGATACTCACTCACGAGTATGCTTTACTCATATGCATACGGTAATCTAAAATTTATCTAAAGGCTTGGAATCCTGTCAAACATTGAAATGGTATGTTTTATTGGGGCGAATGTATTGAATCAGTAGACAAGGTTACTTGTCAATAATTCTATTGTTTTTTTTTTCATTCTAGTGAATTGTACTTACTGGTAGTTCTAAGCGCTCCGTTAAGGGCGGTCCTGAAGAGGTCCCCTTTGAGCCCAAGAGCTCAACGTGAGGGCTTTTGTTTGAACTCAAACCTCTTGTAGACAGAGATCAATCCCCTGAAATAGCTGTCATCCACATATAACTGGCGTGAAGCCAAAAATTTGGTGCAGGACGTGGTGCTGATTTGAATGGGCGGTTGCATTAAGCTGAAAACAGTGATTGTTTTTTGTTAGTGCAGGCGTGACATTCACATATAATTGAGTTCAGCGTTGTTTTAAATGGACGAAATGTATTTGCATGCTTGTGCGTCTTGTAAATTTAATAAAGAACACTAAACGCATTAAACAAATGTGTAAACGATCGTTTCTCAAATGCACGATAATTCGTACGACAAAGTTCGCTTCCGCACGTAGCAGATTGAAAGGCAGGCTGAAATTTCGTAAACGAGCCCGTTCGAGCCGGCTTCAAGAACTAACGCTTTCTTCAGGGGGTTGGCAGAGATAGCAATTAAGAAAAAGTAATTTTACGGAATCGTGTGGTGTGCTCGATTTGTATTTGACAGTGCGATAGCAGCAGACCTGCTGCAAAGGCGCATATAGTGCTGAATTAATGCCATTTTAGCTGCTTATTGGTTACCTGGGTGTGATTACTGGCCATGTTACCGGTAGTAATTTGCTCGGCAGTTTTTTTTTTTCTTTTTAGGTCCGAGGCTCATATAATTAGGGTAGTTCACCTTTATATGAAAAAAAAACTAAGACTTGAAAAAGCTCATGGGATTTCTTCAGAATTCGTTCCTTTTTTTCATTCTTCAATCACTTTACCTAATTTACAGCTCTTTTGTCCATCAGGGCACTGCGTGAGCGATTGCAATTGGAAGCTGTACTTACACCACAGACAAACAGACGTAACACCAATTTCAATCGACCACGCTTTTAACGATCATTTTAAATTGTCATAGTTGTGGCTTTCACAACCAGAGGCGCGCGCATTGCTTTTCTATGCGTTTGACATTTCACACTAGCGCCTTCTGTTGACGATAATGCACAACACAGTAATTCGTGCAACTTTTTCACCAGGTGATGGTAGTGTGAACTGGGCGATGGATTTCCATGAAAATCGTTCAAGGTGTTACGTCTGTTTGTCTGTGCTTACACTTTGTACAGCTCCTAAATGTATTCTATTATAATTCTACTAGATCGAACTGGATTCCGTTGCGCACTATCATGGTAGAATGATGAGCACGAGGATGTTGATGTGTGGGTCTTGTTCCTTTTCCAGTCCGATTGCGGGTCCATTATGAGTTGCCGTTAGCCGATATCCAGGTGTCCGGGTCCGTTGGAGCATACGCTCTGAAGAGGGTCAGGTGCCAGCTGCTCTCGGGGGGGGAAGAGCAACTGACGAAAAATTGCAAGTGCCGGGCTGGGATCGAACCCATGACCATCCACTTATGAAGTGAACGTGTAGCCACTACGCTACGGGCCCTGGCAATTTTTTTTGTCACCCATAAGTTCCAATAAAGTTTTGTTTCAATTCTATCAAGTCTAAGCACTTTTTTATGAAACATCCAGCAATTTGTGCTGATAGGGCACAAAGTTGTACCGGATTCAAGCAAAAAATTGCTTAAAATCAACTATTCGTTTTGCTGGTTTTTGCTTTGCTGGATGCGTTTAGTGTGTAAGTTTCATGTTCGAAAGTTGAGTACTCAAGTAAATTAACTATTTTTTGTAAATGCTAACTTACAAACTGATCAAGTGTTTAGTATGAGGAAAAACGTTACTTTTCCTTACGGAATAATAGAACGGACTATCTTTACGCGCAGAAAAAACTACAGCTCTTTTAGATTTACAAAGGAGGCGTTACCAGTGTAAAACTTTTTTTTGTAATTACGTTGTTTATTATCCTACTTTTCACTCGCGGTTGCAACGATAAAACGGCCTACTTTTCTGCACTAAAACAAAAGTGCCGAAAAGTACTACTTTTCGGCACTCTTAAAGAGTACTGAAAAGTAGCACTTTTCGGCACCTTTGCCAGCACATACATTTTGCCCACTATCGCGTTTTCCGTAGATACAGCTGCTGCTCATACGTCCTAATAGCAGCTCGAATCCAAATCAAGACTATTCACGTTCCAATTCGGACCGCCGATCAGTTGAAGAAGCAGCAGTTGAAGCTACTTTTTCTCCTTCTCATGTTGTTGATTGACGACGACGACGACGACGACGGGAGCTTGAAAATGTGTGACACCTTCTACACCATAGCCTACCTGATCGAATAAAAAACTGCGCCGGTGCGCATGGATGCTTCCACGTGGTTCCTCCTGATATCATGTATGTTTCATGTAAGATGGCAACATAGACTCGGGCGAACGGGTATTTTTCGTAATTACAAAAAAATTTGTATGCAACTCGTTGCAAAACTCGATTTTTTCAGCACTCGTCGTATTTATCCAACTCGTCAAGCCTCGTTGGATAAACGTACAACTCGTGCTGAAAAAATCATCATTTTGCAACTTGTTGCATAAATAACTATTTCCTTACTTGCCTACTCAAGTAATTTTGAAGCGAAACCACTATTTGTCCATTATATGCCCTATATTTTTGCACAGTAATAGAAACTAGCCACATGGGAAAAAACGATCAAATGTATGCAGAAAAGAAAAGTTTTAAATGTTTGCATCTAGGAGATGCTGTAATTGACCATTCCATTTTTAATTTGAAGGTATGCCAAACATCTTTATTGAACACCGTAAAGTGACCCGACGTATGCGAAAAAAGTTATACCATTGACAAAGTGTGGTGAAATATAGAGATTTCCTAATTGATGATATTACTTTGCATGCGTAGGTAAACAATAAGAGTTTTTAGCCTATGGTGCCAAAGCTCTCGAGCAGATGCACCTTTCCTCGAAAACTGTGCCTTGTATATAAATAATCACCATTGCAGTACAGAACAAACGAAAACATCATTTCAAACCAACAAAAATAACTTACTCACTAAACTCACCGTGAGTAAAATGAGTAACTCACGCGTGAGTAATGACGTCATACTCTCGCGTGAGTATTACTCACAAATGAGTAATACTCACGCGAGAGTATGACGTCATTACTCACGCGTGAGTATACTCATACGCGAGTAACTCACAGCGTGAGCATTACTCGCAAATGAATAAGGTGAGTGAGTATTTTTTACTCGTGAGCATGAGTTTCGCAACACAGACTCTCACCTACCCCGACCCTTGCCGGGGACCCCTTTCCAACCGCGGGATCAGATCCAACCCAGTAGACTGACGCCACGACAGCACCGCTACCGGGACTTCCTCTCCGCGGCCACTTAACCCCTGTAAGGGTCGATCTCGACCGCAGGGCACCGGTATGACCTACGAAGCCGACTTCGAACCCCTGGACCACCTCTTGTACTGCATCTGGTCTAGCCATTCTCCGAGTCCACGCGCCACCTCCTTTGTAGCTCCCAGACGATATGGGTGATAGCCGTTGAAACGGCATTCCAGCTCATCTCATCCCTACACATTCTCTGGACCAAATTGTCCGGAGTTGTGTCCTCCCCGCATGTGGCAAGCATGCGGTCACGCATTGTGCGAAAACGCGGGCACACGAACAAAACGTGTTCCGCCGTTTCCTCTAAACCATTGCACACTGGGCATTCGGGAGAAACCGCATGCCCGAAACGGTGTAGATAGTACTGTCGGAAGCAACCATGACCTGTAAGGACCTGTGTCAGGTGGAATGTGACTTTCCCATGGCGCCTATTAATCCAACTATCTACCCTCGGTATCAACCTATGGGTCCACCTTCCTTTGGTGGAACTGTCCCACGCGCGCTGCCATTTGACCATAGAGGCCATCCTGACAGTCTTGCGTATGCCTCTTGTGCCGCGCATTTCGAAGCACTCCATGTCCGCACTGATAAGAATGCTGATAGGCACCATACCAGTAATGAGAGAGCGTCGTGTGACACGGTACGGTACGCGCTCGCAACCCTCAGACACATAAGCCTGTAAGTACTTTCCAGCCTCCGTCGGTAGCATTCAGTACTTAGCGCGGTACCTCACGCCGGGCCGCCATACCTAAGTATGGACGTGGCAACACTAGCCAGAAGCTTGCGCTTACTGGCGTACACCGCTGAGCTATTGGACATCGTCCGGGACAGTGCCGCAATAGCTGTGGAGGCTTTTTACAGGCATAATCGACGTGGCTACCGAAGGTAAGCTTTTCATCGATCATCACGTCCAAGTGCTTGACAGAGCGCTTTGACAGGATAGTGCACTCTCCTACACTGATCTCCGTCTGCTGCACCGATTGCATGTTGTTAACAACCGTCACCTCTGTCTTGTGGTGAGCCAACTCCAGTTTCCTGGACCGCATCCACGCCTCCACAACCTTGATCGAGTGGTTGGTAGTCAACTTTACCTCCTCGATCGTTTCACCGTAGACTTCGAGCGTAATATCGTCGGCAAATCCGACAATCACCACTCCCACTGGGTACTCTAACCTCAACACCTCGTCGTACATGACATTCCATAACACCGGACCCAGGATGGAACCTTGCGGGACTCCTGAGGTTATGTGAAAGCACTTCCGACCCACCTCCGTGTCGTAAACTAGTACGCGACAAGGTTGCGACCATTCATTTGCAAAGATTTACATTCATTTGCTATTATCTCAGTTCAGAAGCATTCTATCGAAAAACAATGTATGGATGAATTTAACCTTGCAGTTTTATCTGAAAGTTTGCCGAATAACGTTGGGGTCGCAAACGTATACCAAAGCCGTGAGCGAGCTGTGAAGGCAACTCTCCACGCGGTGAATGTAAATTTCATTCACGCTGTGGAAAGTTACCTTCACAGCTCGCTCACGTTTTTGGAATGCGTGTGCGACCCCAACGTTAATCGGCAAACTTTCAGATAAAACTACAAGGTTAAATTCATCCATACATTGTTTTTCGATAGCATGCTTCTGAACTGAGATAATAGCAAATGAATGTAAATTTTCGCAAATGAATGGTTGCAACCTTGGTACGCGATTCTGGAAGTAGCTTCCGAGAATCTTGTACAGGTACTCCGGTATCCCCAGACGCAAGAGTGCATCGGTAATAGCAGCCCAGCTGGCGCTATTAAATGCATTCCTTACATCCAGGGTCACTACCCTGCAGAAGCAAATTCCCCTCCTCTTAGGCTCGAGTTAGAGTGTCCATCCCGGGACGTCCCGGGACAAGAATTCCCGGGATTTAGGGAATTTCGGGATTTCCCGTATCCCGGGATTCAATATTTGATTTCCCGGAGTTCCCGGGAATCCCGGAATGCATGATTTTATGCCCATTATTGGTGTTAAATATCAAAAATTCTTGATGGAGCCTGCAAGAGGACGATTCAGGTTTTGTTAACAACACATTCTCTTGACGACTTCTATAATTGCACCACAAAATCACGAAATCCTCTGCAACAATCAAGTAAACAAAATGTTTACTCTCTCGATAATTATTAAACTTTGTGTGGGCATGTATTGTATGGTTATCCAAATCATCGAGAAAATACCTAGTTCACAGAAACATGTTCGCCCCTTTAGAAGCTCAGTCAAGAGTTATATCAAACAATATCTACATATTCTAAAAGCATTTTGGGCAAATTGCATTCACATTTTGCAACTAATCAAAAAAGTACTGCTAGCTCTCCAGCAGCATATTGCAATTTAGTTTAGGGTCCCTATTATATATCGGATTTCTGAAACTAAAAAAGCTGTTTTTATGAGTGACTACTGGCAGTAGGGGATCTCCATATTTATCTCCATAATATATACTTCAACTAAGGTACTTTACAGTCTTCAAGCCGATTTTGCAATAAAATTTGATTTTCCATGACTTTTGAGATAATTAAAAAGTGATCTCCAAATGTCTGTTTTTCAACAGTGTGGGTAAGACGGACCGGTAGGGTGGGTAAGATGGACACGTTTGGAAATTTAGCTAATACGCCTCTAATTGTGTTGAATGATGATTGTGGCCGTTTGTATTCGGTAGATCAATCATAGTAGAATCTAAATTTGGCCTTAAATCTCTTAGCGAAACGTGTTTTTGCAAATTAAAATCTATTTTGTAAATTGGAGACCTCCATAGACTGATAAACGCCTAACAGTATGCAATGCTCTGGTAATTTTACAAAGTTCAAACTGTTCCAACAACAAAAATTCTTATATAATGAATTTTTCAACAAAAAATCAATATGAAATGCTTTATACGGCTTCCACAATCATTTATGTACTCCTTTGATTTCAATCTGTGAACAATGTGTGGGTTTTAATGTGTTTCTCATGGCACTATCAAAGTAACCCCAACACTGTCCGTCTTACCCACCCTCAAGGCGGACCGTCTTACCCCCACACAACGCAAAATATTCATTCCACCACCGTTATTCATAATCCATGAAATTTACCTGAATTTCGTTGTGTATAGGACGGAACAGTTTAAAACAACTGGGAAACTCAAAATAAAATGCTAAAACTTAGCAATTTAATGTTAAAAAGCTTATTCATTGCCGCCTCAAAATTAGATCCCAGCACAAAAGCGTGTAGCCTGATAAATGATTGATTGTTTTTTACACTTTTGACATATGTATTCTCTCATGGAGTTGTTCAATAATCATCAACTGATAAGAAGATAGAGTTAATCGTAAAAGAAAGTCAAATTTCAGCTCTTAAATGACAGAACTAGTCAGTGGTCCGTCTTACCCACCCGGTCCGTCTTACCCCCACCCCCCCTACAATAATTCCTCATTCAACAAAATGGATAGACAATAGCTGACAATTTGAAATTCATATCATTTTCCACTGAAATCTGTATTTCATAAAAATCCCGGGATCCCGGGATTTCCCGGGATATGCTACAATTTTTATCCCGAATCCCGGGTCAAGGAAAATGCCCGGGAAATGGACACTCTAGCTCGAGTGCTTTCTCGGCGGTTTTTGTAACCGACAAGATAGCGTCTACGGTGGACCTCCCCTTCCGGAAGCCATACCAGTTGCTCGAAAGACCATTTACGCCCTCAGTGAACCGCAACATTCTATTGAGGATGATCTTTTCGAGCACCTTCCTCGCCGTGTCAATCAAGCATATTGGTCTATATGCCGACGGGTCTCCGGGTGGTTTCCCCGCCTTTGGCAATAGTACCAGGCTCTGCCTCTTCCAAGCTTCTGGAAAAACTCCCTCGTCCAGGCATTTCTACATAGCAGACCTGAACCACTCGGGAGCCTCTGCAATAGCTACTTTTAAGGCCAGGTTCGGAACTCCGTCCGGACCTGGGGCCTTACCTACGCTAAGGGACTTAGCTATCCCCGCAAGTTCCACATCGGTGACCCTTTCCTCATCGCCAGCCCCAGTCCCCGGCTGTCCTACGAAAGGAGGCCAAGGACTAGGATCATGACGCGGAAAAAGTCCTCCGATGATCCCCTCCAACATCTCCGGAGATTGCTCTGTAGGAGCCATCACACCTCTCGTCTTGGCCATAACGATCCTGTAGGCGTCACCTCACGGGTTCGTATTGGCACTCTGACAGAGACCCTCAAAGCAGGCCTTTTTGCTTGCTCTTATCTCGGTCTTGAGCGCGGCTTTTGCAGCGGCGAACACAACCCACCGTTCGTTACGCTCTTCCTTTGATCGTGCTCGCTGCATCCGCCGCCTAGCCCGTAGGCAGGCGCGGTGCAGGACCGCAATCGCATCGGTCCACCAGTAAGCCGGTGGCCTCCCATTTCTAGGGTGGACTCGCCTAGGCATGGTCGCATCACACGCACGTGAGAGCACCACTACCAGCTCGTCGCCGTCTAAACCGATTAAGTTTCGCTCACGGCGGAGCGCTTCCCTAAATACCTCTTCGTCGAAGTATGATGTTTTCCACCTACGAGGGCTTGGCCTTGGGCAGCTAGGCCTCTTCTTCTATCCGCTGTCTGCTGTTGTTGTAGTCGATACTGTAGCGAACCGCCAGGTGGTCGCTGTGAGTGTAGCCATCATCTACTCTCCAGTTCGAACTACTTGTTAGGTCAGGACTACAGAAGGTCACGTCAATAAATTGACTCCGCTCCGTTTCGACTATAGGTACTCTTGGTACCGACGTTAGCCAAGTCGACATCTAAGATGGCCAGTGTTTCTAGCAGGATCTGACCCCGCTGGTTCGTGAAACGGCTTCCCCATTCCACAGCCCAGGCATTGAAGTCACCCGGTATTACCACCGGCCTTCGCCCTGTTAGCACGGTCGTTAGGCGGTCCAGCATTTGCGTGAACCGCTCGATCGACCACCGCGGAGGCGCATAACAGCTACAGAAGAATACCCCGTTTACTTTGGCGACCACGAAGCCCTCGTAGGTAGTAGACACCAACTCCTGCACGGGGTATTTACCCGTCTTCCATATCGCCGCCATTTTTCTGGTCCCATCCGAGGCCCAGTTGCCGTTGCCGGCGGGTACTCGGTATGGGTCCGAAATGATGGCGATATCCGTCTCCCACTCAGAAACCGCCTGACAAAGCAGTTGCTGAGCCGCATCACAGTGGTTCAGGTTCAGCTGCGTTACCTGCACTGTGATTTGTTGTTCACTGCGGCTTTCTGTTGTTCGAGGTTTTCCCGGTACAGATCATGCAGATGGGCGGACTCGTGCAGCTTTGGGCCTTATGACCTTCAGCGCCGCATCGCTTACACAGTTTGTGCCTGTCGGGGCCTTTGCAGTCCCACGACTTGTGTCCTGGTTCCAGACACCTGAAGCAAACCTCTGGTGGCTCGTGGAATGTCAGGTGACATACACACCAGCCCACCTTTATACTCCCTACTTTAACGGACTTTTTAACAACCGCCACAGGTAGCTGAACCAAAGCTATCTGCGTCCCTGCTGGCCCTCTCCGTAGCTTAACGGCTGCGGCGGCCACCTGCACATCGCACTGTTGCCGCAGTGCCGTGGAGAGCTCTTCCACTTCGGTGATCTCGTCAATGTCTTTGACCTTCAGAGTCGCCTCATGTGTCAGAGCCCTCACCAAGGACCTCTTCTGCCAGCCTCTTGTAGGCGGCGCCCTTGTGTTCCTTCTGGCGCTTCAGCTGCAGGATCATCTCGCCCGTACGAGTACGTCTAATACTGCGTACGTCGGATCCAAAACCCTCAAGCTCGCTTCGCATCGTCTTCAAGACGTCCGAGTACTTAGCCTGTTCCGTCTTGATGACGATCGCGTCGCCTTTCTCGTGCTTGGCACCTGCCCTCCTACGCCTTGGCTTGGCGTCCTGCACTTCTGCCTGCGGATTCACCTTCTTCTTCCTCTTCCGCTCTACCTTTGTCCAAGGAGGGTCCTCTCCTTGGATCGCCCTGCTCTGTGGCTGCTGAGGGCCCACCATTGGTCGCAACCCCTTGTTCCCATCGTTCCGGGACGGGCCAGCCTTTTCAGGCCCACCCTTCCCAGCTTTCCGGGAACCCTGGCTGGGGTCCGACTTTCCGGCATTACCACCGGCTTTCGGGGTTATTATACGCCTGGCCTTGCGGGCGCCGCCAGACAGCTCCTCACCTAACGGCTGCCTCGCCCGCTTCTGCGAATGCTTGGCACGTTTGTCACGAGCATTCGCTTCCACACTCTTCGGACTACCTGCAAAGGAGAAGGCCTCCGGTTGTGTAAACTTCGACTCCTTCTCCTTTGCGGGTTCCGCCGCTGCAGCAGCTAGCAACGCGACCGCGTGCTCCTCCTGCTTGGCCTCATCGACAAACACTCTAAGTCGAAGCAAGGCCGTTTTCAGGTCCTTGCTTATATTCGACTTAGTTGTCGCAAAGTCGATGATTTTTCCAAGCTGCTACTCAGCTACCTCTAATGCGGGCCGTCCTTTTCCTACTTCTTGGCTGATGACCCTCAGCAACCACGCTCCGTCCATGACCTCCACCGGCTGGCTTGTCGTGGAGCGGACAGGAGCTCCCACGCTTGAGCTACGTAAGCAGCTTCCAGCACCTGACTCCTCGCTTCTCCTTGTCGGGGACCTCAACAACCCGCTTCTTGCGAAGGGGTTGATCGCACCACTGCTTCCACCTAAGTTTATAGTTTTTGAATTTTTACTCATATTTTATTCCCACGAGTTGCACGGGAAAGAATGTCCACCACGCCAGAGCCCTGCATTAACGCGGTAAGGGACAGCTTACTGTGGGGGGTGCCCAGGTACCCCACAGGCTCCGTTAAAGATCGAACATCTTTTTCACCCCTCGATCACTCATTCCTCAGCACGGGTCGCTTGACACCTTGAATTGGGGTTAGTAGTCCTATTCTTAGCCGGCAACTACGCGGCTGACTCGCAAGCGGGGGGGTGCGTCAGGCCCCAGGACATCCGTCCCTGCTGCCCCAAGAGTGTTACGTCTTTTTTTTTTTCCTTCTAAACCATAGGGGGATAAATCTGCTCATCAGACACCCTAACAGGAAGGTTAGGGTAGTGTGGGGTTAAGGCCGTCTTCTACAATGCCGGTAGAAGCCAGGACTACTCTCTCCTCGACCCACTAAAACACATTCCTATGGTCGCCAAACCCTACGTCTCTCCGGAACCACCAAGAAGGTATTGCTTCAGAGAGGGGCTAGTGCATATCGCACCCTCAAGGTTAGCTGCCGTAGCCTAGCAGCAACGAACATCGATGACTCGCTCTGGAGAGTCCATCACGATAGCATGCTGGCGCTTACCCGACTAGGCGATCATAACAAAATTATATCATAATATGTTATTATGTTACACAGATTTTTTCTAACATAGGCAGTTATAATTTAGATGCAGGATGTTGTTAAAATAACAAAAATTCTAACTAAAAATCATAAGGGTTCTAACAAAAGTGGATCAGAGTTTGTTACAAATACATCAAAAATATATCAAGCCCTGTTCTAAGTTTTTGATAAAATATATCAAAATTATAATACAGTTTGATATTTTCAATGAGGGTAAAAATCAAATAGGGTAAACATTAGTTTTTTTTACTCATTTTTGGGTAATTACTTTAAGTGTGTTATTCTATTTTTAGAAAATGATAGGTCACATAAAAAAAAACTTTCGAGTTCATTGTAAAACTTACAAACATGGACGGGATTTGAACCACCAATCCTCTGCCATCGTTGATTTTCAGTCGCCTTTACCAATGAGGCTATCACAACACTTGAAGTGAGCGACGAAAGAAGCTTTACTGGTTCTACGTATTGCCAGTTTCCCTATTCCCCCATCTCTTGTTTGTCAGTCGCAGGACAAAAATAGACAGAGATTTGAATGCAAGATCAAACAATGAACCTCTCTCTCTTACCAACTGCGCTATCGCGGTGCGCAGACATGCGCATGCACACTGAAACACTAATAACAGTGGTGGCGTTCGCATGGCACGTCGTCGGCTATTTCCATCAAGGAACAAAGAGAAGGACGAAAAAGTTGCTAGTCGACTATTTATGGTTGAGCTTCGTCATGGGGTGCATTTTGGCGGCGACAAAGATTCTTTCCGGACGGAAATGTTTTTTATTATATTTTTTGTTTTGTTCGCGCTGCGAGAACGGCGATCATACACGTACCTACGTGAGCAAAGGTAAAATGTGGCTTTCTTTTAATTGATCACAATTATATCATATGCCGATATGATTACTTCTGCAGATGCTGTTTAGTTTTATTCTGTTTTAGATTATTTTTACAAATAAAAAAAAAGATATTTATGATATAATATCAAATGAAAAAAAGATATTTATGATATAATATCAAACAATATATGGTCGAACAATAATAGATCGAAAGAAAAAAAGTTATACAGGTATTCTTCGATATAACGTACCCTCGATATAGCGTACCCTCGATATAGCGAATTCGATATAACGTACATTTTGCTTCGATATAACGTACAACATTGAAAATTCTTATTTTTTCCACGAATAACCCTTATATAAACTACGAAATCACTCAAATCAATGTTTTGTTGCAGCATTTGCCTCGTTGCCCAAAATTAGCGCAATTTGGGGAAAAAATGTACGTTATATCGAAGCAAAATGTACGTTATATCGAAGCACAAAAAACGAAATGACTTTTTCGTCAAAACTCAAGTTTTTCATTATTGGTTTTGTAAATTTCACCGAAATCATTATTTGGGATTAATTCCACGTAGAAATACATCAATACTAGCATAAGAGATATTAAATTTTTCTCTGCTTCGATATAACGTACACTTCGATATAACGTACAAAGAGAAAACTTTTTTGTACGTTATATCGAAGAATACCTGTAATAGACAAATGCAATCATCAATTGAGCAGAATTGTCTGTATACATAGTTGACATTTTTATTGATTAGAGTTATTTAGTAGGTACCACATTTGCTATCTCCCCGCTCACTATCATTCATTACTTCATAATACATAGTCTGTTCGGTACTTTTTGACGTTATAATTAGAAGTTAGAATAGCAGTACTGTTAAAATGACATATAAATCCAATTATAATTATAACTTATAAGTTTACTCAATTTTGAGATTAAAAAAAACTCATGTGCAGATGTATCACTTTTTGAAGCTAAAATTTTACTTAACCTATAAGAATTGGGAATCGTAGAAAAGTGATAGGACTTTGGCACCGTAACGGGACTGGGATATTGAAAGAAGGAAATAAATACTTTGATAAACATATAAATTTAACATATAAATTGGGCCCATATAGCCGAAGCGGTAAACGCACGGGTATTCAGCATGACCATGCTGAGGGTGACGGGTTCGATTCCCGGTCGGTCCAGGATCTTTTCGTAAAGGAAATTTCCTTGACTTCCTTGGGAATAGAGTATCTTCGTGCCTGCCATACGATATACACATGCAAAATGGTCATTGGCAGAGAAAGCTCTCAGTTAATAACTGTGGAAGTGCTCATAGAACACTAAGCTGAGAAGCAGGCTTTGTCCCAATGAGGACGTTATGCCAAGAAGAAAGAAGAAAGGAAAGAAAGGATAAACATATAAATAGCTATGATGCTATATTTACCCAAAAACTCAAAATAAAGCAATGAATAAAATAAAAAATACGGAAGAGTCTGACGAAATTTCTTGAAGTTGCAATGCCTTGATTTTTTACTTCATAATATACAGGGGATGGCCAAAATGTTTGGGATAGGCAACTTTTTTTTCTCTCACAAAAAAGTTCAACAAGCTATAACTTTTCATAGAGCGCATCAAAAAATCTCAAATTTTGACTGTTTGTCAACCTATTATATGTGCATCATTGGTACAAATTTGGGCTCGATTGATTAATATTTCGCAAAGTTAAAACCGTTCGAGTAAAACACTATTTTTCAGACAACTCATTTTTGAGCTGTCATATCTTGGAAACCAGGGAACCGAATTGAATGAAATTTTGAACGTACACTAACAATATGTAAATGCTTCACAAACTATTAAAACATAGGTATTTTTTAAACGTTGAAAAAAGTTATCATGGATTGACACTTTTTGGATTTTTCTTGAAAAAATGTAATTTTTTTATATCAATGTCAATAAAGTTTAGTGTTGATATTCAAAGATTTTCTACTTCTGTTCTTAAGTTATCTCTAATCAGATATATATGAGCCTACTTAGATTGAAGGAAGAACACATTTATTAATTTTTGTGTGATATTGTAAATTTGACTTAATTTCCTCTATATGGGTAAAAGTTTCAATCCGGTGTAACTTAATGTGCCGTTAGAAAATATTACATTTTTTAACGTCGTATTAAGTATCAATACATTGTGAATAAACGTTAAAAAAAATCATTCAATTCGGTTCACTGGTTTCCGAGATATGACAGTTCAAAAATGAGTTGTCTAAATAATAGTGTTTTACCCGAACGGTTCTAACTTCGCAAAAAAATAATCAATCGAGCCCAAATTTGTACCAAAGATGCACATATAATAGGTTGACAAACAGTCAAAATTTGAGATTTTTTGATGCACTCTATGAAAAGTTACAGCATGTTGAATTTTTTTGTAGGAGAAAAAAAGTTGCCTATCCCAAACATTTTGGCCATCCCCTGTATACTATATACTATGTAATGGTTATATCTGCGATAAATTTTCTCCGATTTTGACAATATTGATCTCATTTAATCCAGATTTATTTTTTCCATCTAAAACAAATCCGACTGAACCGATCTGGTCATCGTGGGTTAAGGAAACCCCGAATTGACATACGCGTGGAATTTTCCATAGACCAGCTGCAATAGCATATCTGCCCAGCCTAGGCCCAAAGTATTGACTTCAAAGTAATCATTACGAAGCATGTTTCACGAGAGACCCTGTCTTTTCAATACGCTAACTCCAACAATGACGATATTAGAATAGTGGAGCTTAGAAGCAAAGCGGTGTAAGTTACAAAAACCCACTTTCGAGTAAATGAGCTTTGAAGTTTTTCACCAGTTTTTCATCCCATTTAAAATGTATGGAGTTTCAATATCAACCCAATTTTCTCTGATTACTGTATTTTTTCTAATCATTATCAAAATAATATTTAAAATGTTCCTGAAAGCTTGAAATCTGAAGACTTTTTGAAATGCTCAGCTCAAACTCGACAAAATGGTCACTTACACCTCTTTGCATCTGGGCCCTTCAATAGCATAAAAACATGTTCCAGAAAATTTTGACTTTTGAGAATACCGCGTAACCCAATCGTTCTATTCGCATAACCAATCAATAAAAAAAATATTTCTTATTCAAACAAGTCGAAGTTCACTTAAATCGGTTCAAAGTTGAAAAAAATATGAGTACTTTTCAGTTTTGAGGGTAGCCGGATACGCTTCCGAAATTCTTCGCAATAAAAAACAAGCAAATCTGCAGCCCCTCAACAGCAATTGAATGTTTTTTAATAAATTTTTCAATTACATAGAATAATGCTGCAGCATTTTTTGATATTTTACCTGCATCCATCGACCTTTTGCTCCACAAGCAATGAAAAAAAAAAGAATTTCTCATTTTTTGTAATATAGCTAAAAATTAAAATTATTCCATATTCTGATATAATTATGTTATTTTTTCAACTGATCATTTTGTTCAGTTGTAAAAATAACAAAGTTATAACAGAGTTTGTTCTGATTTATTTGTAACAAAATTAGTTACAAAAGATTATAATATATTTATTTATAATTTAGTTTGAAAAAGTAATAAACAGTCCATGTCATAACAAAATTATAACATAATTTGTTAGTTATATCACATTAAGATATAATTATGATATATTCTTGTTATGTTCATCTAGTCGGGTAGCCAGTTTCCCGAGTGGTCCTCGCCACTCCCTTTGTCCTCGGAAGGCGGGCAGGGTCAACCCCGCCCGCGCCCTACTGCTGAGCGGACATCAAGAACTGATGCCCACGTGCAACCCGATCTGACCTGCCCGTAAGGAAGGGTATCACTACCCTTCAGGCCCTATCAGATGCACCCGTAGGTTGCAGACAGCAGGGTCTCACCTACCCCGACCCTTGCCGGGGACCCCTTTCCAACCGCGGGCTCAGATCCAACCCAGTAGACTGACGCCACGACAGCACCGCTACCGGGACTTCCTCTCCGCGGCCACTTAACCCCTGTAAGGGTCGATCTCGACCGCAGGGCACCGGTATGACCTACGAAGCCGACTTCGAACCCTTGGACCACCTCTTGTACTGCATCTGGACTAGCCATTCTCCGAGTCCACGCGCCACCTCCTTTGTAGCTCCCAGACGATATGGGTGATAGCCGTTGAAACGGCATTCCAGCTAATCTCATCCCTACACATTCTCTGGACCAAGTTGTCCGGAGTTGTGTCCTCCCCGCATGTGGCAAGCATGCGGTCACGCATTGTGCGAAAACGCGGGCACACGAACAAAACGTGTTCCGCCGTTTCCTCTAAACCATTGCACACTAGGCATTCGGGAGAATCCGCATGCCCGAAACGGTGTAGATACTGTCGGAAGCAACCATGACCTGTAAGGACCTATGTCAGGTGGAATGAAACTTCCCCATGGCGCCTATTAATCCAACTATCTACCCTCGGTATCAACCTATGGGTCCACCTTCCTTTGGTGGAACTGTCCCACGCGCGCTGCCATTTGACCATAGAGGCCATCCTGACAGTCTTGCGTATGCCTCTTGTGCCGCGCATTTCGACCCAGCAAGCCATGTGTCGTATTACATTATACAGATAAAATCGTATAAACATACGTATTGAATCGCAATCGTATATATACTTGTATACGATGAGGCAAAATTTTATTTCAGTCGTATTAAGTGATGAAACCAGTAATACATACGACAATGGTCTTGAAAATAGATATACGATTCCAACAACTCATGTAAGTGATCCAACAAATTGCATCAACTCGTAAATGTTGCATTATTTTCGTTTATATACAAACTTGTTATGGAACTCGGGTTTATCGTATGATTTCATAAGGATATCGTTAACGTTACCAATTAATATCATAATAATTTTCACCAAATCACAGCACTTCGAAAGGTCATCGTCTGTCAAAACAAATTGGTGCAGTTGTGCTTTGAAAATAAAGTGCATTCAAAATGAAGCAATACCTGCTAAAAAATAAACTAAAACGTTTGAGAAAAAGCGGGACATATAGCCGGCTTCTACGGAAACACAAAAAGCCGCTTGTATGTGATAGCAGGCAAAATGAAAGTGAGTCTTGTAACATAATCCCCGAGATCCATGAATTAGCCAGTACAAGTGCTACCGAGTTTGACCAGTTTGTTCCAATGGATGAGCAATCACATCATATCCAAAATGGTGCCGAAGATCTAGGTAGCTATTTTTGGTAATATAAAGTTATTAGTAATGACAAAAGTGTTGTTCTAGGCATCCGATCGAATCTGATAACATCTCTCCGGAGTTGGGCGACTGAATATCATACATCGCAATCAGCTGTGCAATCTCTCACCCGATTGCTGAATGCCAATTTAAATCTAGACTTACCCAAAGATCCTAGAACAATAATGTCCACACCCCGCACTTTGACTGTAACTCCCTTGGACGACAATGGTTCTTATTGGCATCAAGGATTGACGTTTTGTCTTCAAAAGGCATTGAATGATATACCCCAGTCTATGACAATTTCATTGAATATAAACATAGACGGTCTCCCAATATACAAAAGCTCAACGAAAAGCTTTTGGCCGATTCTATTTAATATTCAAGAAATTCCCGGTATACAACCGCTTGTTATCGGAATATATTATGGAGGTGCCAAACCGAAAGATGCAGGTCAGTATTTGAAACCCTTCGTCGAGGAACTGGTTGAATTACTCGAGCATGGACTTCAAATTAACGACAAAATGATAACTGTGAAAGTGAGGTGTTTTATATGCGATACACCAGCCCGTGCATTCATAAAAGGAGTCATTAACTTCAACGGGAAATATGGCTGCATTAAGTGTACCACAAAGGGTACATATTCGCATATATCGAGAACCATGGTATTTCCTGACTGCAGTGCACCATTAAGGACCGACGAATTGTTCAGAGCTAAGGCGTATCCCGACCATCAACGTTACGACTCACCTTTAACGAAGCTGCCAATAAACATGGTTGAGGACGTGATTGTTGCAGATTCTCTACATTTACTAGAGTTAGGAGTTATGAAAAAACTTCTGACTGGCTGGCGAACTGGCAATATGACCATGAAGACAAAATGGAGTACATTTGAAAAAACGCAAATTTCTAAAATGTTGATCAGTGTAGAATTACCGAAGGAAATTCACAGAAGAATGCGTTCACTTGATCATGTTTCGCTGTGGAAAGGATTAGAATACCGGAACTTTTTAAATTATGTTGGCATAGTCATATTGAAAGATTTTTTACCTGAAAAGTACTTCACCCATTTCCTCATGCTGTTTTGTGCAGTCCGCATTTGTTCAGTGGAAAGATATTCAAGTTTACTCCACATTGCACGATCTTTAATGAACGATTTTCTGATTGACTTTAAGGCGTTATATGGAATAGAGTTTATGACCAGCAACATCCATAATTTGTGTCACCTTGTAGATGAAGTTACTAGGTTTGGACCTCTTCCAACGATTTCAGCTTATCCATTTGAAAACAGCTTACATTCAGTAAAAAAAATGATCAAAACGGGCCCTAATCCCTTGGCACAAATTGCAGGTCGTATTTCAGAATCAATGCAATTTATAGATTTTGCAGATATTGAACCAAATCTGTTTCGAAAAAGCGCTAATAGTAGACAGGCATTTGTGAACGCAAATGATACAACAGAATCAAAGTTAGTGCTAGAACAATTCATGCTTACTGATAATTTCAAAGACAAATGGATTTTGACAAATGACAACCACATCATAGCATTTACAAAAGTTGTGAAAAAACAATCAGGTTACTTCATACAAGGCCAAACTGTATCTTCAAAACATAACTATTTCGAAAAACCATTTAAATCAGCTTTTTTACATATTTACATTGCTAAACTATTTTTTTCCGAAACTGCATTGATTGATATTGACACAATTTTTTGCAAATTAGTAGCCATACCTAGAGTAGAAGGAATAGTGTTCGCGCCTCTTATGCATACTATTGAATAAACAAGTCTAATGCTCATTTGCTGCTAATAAAAACTTTTACTGCTTCCGTGATTTCTCAACCCTTTAAATCATTAAAAACAAGACAAATTCAATAATCTTTATCCTTTTCCAATGAGGTATGTTATAAGCCGTATTCCACTAATTGTTACTGTAATAATACATTATTGTCGTTCCGTTAAAAAAAACCCAGATATATCCACCTAGTGGTGATAGTGCCTTTCTCGTCGAACATGAACTCATGATCTTTCTTTGGTTGGGATACGACTGGGATGATTTTGCTTCACAATGTTGGCTTCAGCCTTTTGGGGGAATCGAAAACATTAGTTTATGATTTTTAAAACCGTCGTGATGCGGACAATCTCCTACCTATCGGACGGTCTACAATTCGGTCCCTGTTTTTGGAATCTTCGACTATTGCTTTGTTTAGCTAGTTTCTGTGCATGGGCCATCATTCCGAAGCATGATATTTCCGTCGACGTAATGCGAACTGTTCCTGAATCCTGAGAATACCTTATTTAGAAAAGCAATAATTTTAATAAAATTGGGAAACTTAATAATTGAACATATTCCGACGTTACGTTAAACGTATAGACAGAGCTGAAAAATATCAGAGTTTTCAGTTGACTGCCTGAGCACCTTCACTATCACTGAAGACCGATCAACATCAAGACGATTATTACAAGCTAGGATATAACGTCTTTCACAATCACAGATGACTTTACGGTCTTCGACATAGTTTTTTCTTCACACTTTAGGCTATATTTTATTATCATAGGTTTCAAAATTCATGTAAAATTTGACAAAAAATGCAAGCAAGTGAAATTGCCCATCTAAATCCCATAAAAAAATTCCCAGTAGTTTTAGACGCAAAAGAGGATTGAAAAAGCTTTGATGCGATAATTTTCATTTTCTCATATAACGTTGACCTATCCTACTGTATATTTTTACACCTCAGTGATTTGATGAGATTGCTTTAGTACAGAAAAAAAAGACATATCATTTGTAACATATTGCTATTATATTCATCGTTACAAAAAAATAATCGCCAAATGCTAATCAGGTTTCGTTTCACAAGCCGCTGCTGGCTTGATGTTGGTAGTGAGTATACGTCAAACGAGCAAAAACGATTAATATTTGATTCAACCGTTGAAAACAAGGACGATGGAGAGCAGTCCTGCAAAATATCAGTGTCAGTGCCTGTTTTTCAGCCGAAAATGAATGACTGCGGCGGTCATTTTCAGTTCCTCGATGTGAGAACTGACAGAGTCCGAGAGCTCCATTCATGAGCAACCCAACAAGGTCAATTCCCAATCATTCACACACTACTCATGTTGACAGGCCATTCGTCTCAAGCGGTGGCTTCTGAGAGTGAGTGCCCTATACAATACCACGGGTGAAAACACTCAAATACAGAAAATTGAATGGAAATTTAGCCCGGTCAGCTCTCGCTTTCAGCACGCTGCATGTGAGTGTGAGTACCTATTTCATTTCGCTCCCGTGTTGCTGATCGGAAAGCAACATTGACAGGAAAAACAAAACGAAGAAAATTAAAAAAGCAAAATATCGCTATCATAAAGGCCTGTCGAAAAATTGCAGTACTGCTACTCACTCTCCAATGGAGAGTGAGTAGAGTAAGACGTCTGTATGTATGTGGCCTTAGTTCAGTCAAGATTTTGTTCTCTTACACATATTTATCGCTTGCATTGACTTTGTTCATTTTTGTAGTTCCTGCGAAGCACCCTACGAAGCACCCAATGCTGGTTTTGCATCACTATCGGTAGCCTCTAATGTGGTCTGAGCCTATTTTTTTGCTAATCGTTCCTCATGGTTTAAAAAAAGACCGCGGTTGGATGTGTCGCATGCTTCCGGCTGGACACCCTAGATCGGTCCCGGAACACTATCGGTAGCCTTTATAAAGATCTTCGTTGTGGTCTGAGCCTATTTTCTGGCTAATCGTTCATCACGTTATTCAAAAAGTCGCTGTTTAATGTGCCGCAGGCATGGGTTTTGATCTCTACTACATTTGACCACTTCCTGCGGGACACCCGGAACCGGTTCCGGAATTCTATCGGTTGTTCCAAATTTGATCTGAAACTATTTTCTTTTATTAACCGTTTATCAGGTTGCCTGAAGAGCTTGCGATTTGATGCGTCGCATGTAAGGTTTTGGTTAACTTTTGTACTTGGGTACTTCCGGCGTGACATCTGGAACCGGTTCTGCAACACTACCGGTTCCGATATGGTCTGAGAATGTTTTCCTGCCTACTGTTCATCAGGCTATCGAAAAAGCCGCTGTTTGATGTATCGCATGCATGGGTTTGGTTTACTTTCATATTTGGCCACTTCCGGCGTAACACCCAGAACCGGTTCCGGCATACTACCGGTTCAGATATTGTCTGAGAATGTTTTCCTACCTACTGTTTATAAGGTTATCGAAAAATCCGCTGTTTGATGTGTCGCATGTATGGGTTTGGTTCACTTTCATATTTGGCCACTTCCGGCGGGTCACCCGGAACCGGTTCCGGAACACTACCGGTTCAGATATGGTCCGAGACTATTTTCCTGTTTACCATTCATCATGTTTTCGAAAGTGCCGCGGTTTGATGTGTCGCATGAATGGGTTTGTATCGTTTTCATATCTGGCCACTTCCTGGGGTACCGATCCGGAACACCTAAATGGCCATAACTCCGGAACGGCTGGACCGATTCGAACCATTTTCAATAGGAAACAATGGGACCAGATTCCGCGTCGAATGAACCGTTGGTCATTAAAATCGGTTGAGGTTTACTGCCAAAAAGTGATGTGAGTTTTTTTTGTACACACACATACACACACACATACATACACACACACACACATACATACACACACACAGACATCACCTCAATTCGTCGAGCTGAGTTGATTGGTATATGTGACTCGACCCTCCGGGCCTTCTATCAAAAAGTCATTTTTGGAGTGAACATATAGCCTTTCCAGTACACTTAGTGTAAGAGAAAGGCAAAAACCCTAATTAATCCACCTAGCGGTGATGGTGCCTTTCTCGTGCCATAAAGTATCCTTTCAACAAAACACAAGTGATAAATTAAGTCCACTCAATATGGATATATTTTATATGTGCATGATCGAAATCTCAATTGTGGATTTTTTATAATTCCGAATATCTTCCCCAACTATCCAAGGAGAACGATTTTACTTGGTTTCAGAGAATAAATTCTAGAAAACAATCGTCGTATTTAATATTGAGGCATCATATAGATATTCAAGTAATCATTTTTTAAATCTTGACATATTTTTCTTCCTGTGTATATTTTACAGCAGATAAATTTGTGATATCCTCTGACGTAATTTTTGGCATTTCCGAACGTAATTTTACCTGTTTATATCGTCGTTTTCCAACAATTATCACACTCATCATGTACACCCTGTTTAGCACCGGAAAATGTCAACGAACCTGTTCCAGAAGATAGGGTAGTGGAGGTAATTTGGCCCGGGGCATGTATTTTGGCCTACCCTGGGTTTTTATTACATTTATCATAATTATCTCTACCAAATCTTGGCAAATGATTATTGGAAGTTCCAATAATAATTTGCCAAGATTTGGTAGAGATTATATGATAAATGTAATAAAAAACCCAGGGTTGGCTAAAATACATGCCCCGGGCCAAAATACCTCCACTACCCTACTTGCTTATTTTCGAATAGGATGAATATGGGAGCGTAAGATTACTAATGATGGAACACACATCCTATATGAGTTGTCTGTCGGTTTCATTCTAGCGATTGCTAGAATGCGATTTAAGAGTGTACCATCAAACTCGGTGAAATAGCTAAACGGCGGCGGCTAATTTGCTGCATTGAATGTAATTTTTTCATCACTACGTGAGTGATGTGCAGTGTGTAAGAATGCGAAAAGTTTTCTCTTTGCTTACTCGCAAAATTTATGATTTGAGCAAGAAGGGCCGTTTTAAGTGTAAAAATGCGTATTTTGTAGTCCAAAATCGCGAGTACTTTAGGGGCAAAATGCGCCGGCCTTCGCCGTAACTCCAAAACAGCCGTTAGCGTTTGAATTATGACTACAGTAACACAGAGACGAAAATCAGAACCTTTCAAATGTGCATTAATTGCGTTATTAGCATTAGCTGCAGCACTAATGTCGAGTAAACGCCGTGATGCATGCAACACTCAAACCACGTTATTTCTTGGCGTGTTACATTTCGTGGTGCATTTTTCCCGTAACGGGCGGCGTGATTTACCCCGAAAAACTGAAAAACACATATGATCAATAATTTAAAAAAAATCATAGCATAGCTTCTACAATGTTATTTGATTAAATGTTTTCAATAATTGGAAGAAAACACATTGAACTTTAGGATGCCGGCAACTAGAATGATCATTATTAATGAAAGAATTAGAGGAAATTACATTTCAATTTCACTGGAAAAAGTCAAGTAACCGTTCGCAAATTATTTTTTTCATGGATTAGGGCAATTCATGTATTTTGAACAGGCTGAGGACAACTTTGAAAAAATCGTCCCCTAGCTTCCTTAGAAAGCAATTGATTATGTTGCAAAGTTACCAATACGCTTACAATATGATTGTACTTTGCGTTCCTGGTGACAAAAACCTTAACGAAAGCATTTTAAGCTGAGAAAATCACAATTTCCGATGACCTGTAAGAATTGCATTTTGGACACCGAATATATGTTTTGGACACCCTCAAGTATATATAATTTGGACAGGGCAATTATCTCAATGTTTAGCCATGAATACTGCTAAATCATGGAAGTTACATAAATTAGCAAATATTTTCTTACAAATAATCAATTTTCCCCGCTTAACAGGCATTTATTTTGATAACTATTGCAGTTTTTGTTATAATCGAGAAAATATCGCCAGACCCACAGAATACGCCTCCAAGTATGCAATCGCACAGCATCCCCATGTAGTTCGTCAGATGACCAAAATATATTAACAGTAGAAACCATGCAATGTATTTTGGACACCTCCTATTTTAAACGTTCTAGATGAATGTTAAGAGATCGGCTGCCTAATGCTTCTTTATTGAACATGTTTCATTGTAATAAGGCTTTTAAATTTCTTACAATTATTGATTCAACGATTTTGAGGCGAATATTGTATGTGACTGCGAAGTGTATGTCGTCTGTCGTCTTGCATACCTTGTGCATTTGAGGGGTTTTAGTAAAATAATTTACATTTTCGATAATTTTGAAATAAATTCTTAATTGTTAAGCGTATTTTCACCGTGAGTCATCAGAATAGGGTCTACTTGATCCAATAATCGATATTGAGAAGTATCTACTTTTATGAGCTCTCCGGAACAAGACATACAACGCCATGCCTGTCCAAATTACATACATGTCCAAATTATATTTTTTACCCTATGTGAAACCCGCTTGGAAGCATAGTGAAACTCCAAAAAAAAGTTATTGGAAATTTCGCACTGTATCGTATTATAAATTGTACAGTGACCCCACAATTTATGAATCGGCAAAAATGACCACAGTTTATGGATCACTCATTTGATCAACATGGTGATTCATAAATAGTGTACAAAATTAAGGTGATTCATATGTATATGGTTTTCAATTTCAAGTGGGTTTTACTGCAGTCGAAAGTATGCAAAATCGAATCGTGTAGTTGTCATCCATCACTAACGATCCATGCATGAATGTGATGATGGCAATATGTTCTGTGCATTCAGCAGTTTTCTCATTTTTATTGACGATCTTCCGCCAAATACGACGCACAGGCAAACATAATTGTCCCACCACAAAATATGCACTCAGAAATAAAAGTATACACGGAATTACTATTATTTATGCATTTTGTATCCACATCTCTCTCACTCTCTTTCTGTTTTCATGCTATCTGCCGTTTAGCCTGGGTTGAAGAGAAGTGTTTCGTCAACCCAGGCGAAGCACCACACCCTTAAATGAAACAACACAGCGCACGAGTAACTTTCACGCAGCGAGCAAAAAGACAAAAGAATTTTCACGCAGATTTGTGTAACACCGGATCAGCACATTTTTTGTGTTGATCCGGTGTTACACAAATCTGCGTGAAAATTCTTTTGTCTTTTCGGTCGCTGCGTGAAAGTTACTCGTTGCGCTGTGTACATCGAGTTCTGCGTGCAGATAGCATGAAAACAGAAAGAGAGTGAGAGAGATGCGGATACAATATGCATAAATAATAGTAATTCCGTGTATACTTTTATTTCTGAGTGTACATTGGTTGATGCCGCCGCTATAGTTTTCCAGTACCGGAGCGTTATTTTGGGGTGGTGTTTTGACTAATCGGTTTGTTTATGCACTGTTTCCTTTGTTGTTGGATGTGTGAACATTGTGCTGTCAAAGATTGAACATTTGCACGATCGTCGCGAAATCCTTGCAAAGCTCAATAAGAGAACTATTTGCTGGTCACCTATGGCACGGACGGAGACTAACCGAATTTTTAATTCTCGCGTTTAGTATCATACAGGCGTATCTACAATGATCATTTCTCTTCATCGATCTTCTCTTCGGATAATCCTTGAAAATACGACCAATATTCTGATGATCTCTTGGTGTGTTTCGGTGAAGGACAACTAGGACTAGCATCCAAAACAAAAACAACCGAACATGATTCGCCGGTCAAGTTATTATTCAAGAGAAATCGATCATTGTAGATACGCCCGTATGATACTGAGCGCTAGAATTTCACCTTTTCGAGTATAGGCCAAATCATACACTGAACAAATTCTACACGTTCGAGCCACATGTTTCAAACATGGATTTTCACCACTTGGGAAACATCTGAATTTAACGTGTCAAACCAGTCATAAATCTACTTTTCTAAATCATGTGTAAAACACATTAGTTTGGCATCGTAAATGTCAAATTTCCTAGAATATCAGTACCAGGCACCCAGCTGCGGGTCCCTGTTCACTAAAAATAAGTATGCTATGATATACTTAAAGCGGGCGAGATCGGTGATGTACATTACTTTATAGGCGAACCATTTCCATTATCGATACATAAACATACTGTCAAACACGATTAAATCATGTGTTAAAGCCAGTGGTTTAGAACCTCAACTATTCAACTGTTCATCAAAAAATGAAGCATGCTTGGACATACTCAACGCGGGCGAGTTCGGTGATGTACATTACATTATAGGCGAACCATCTCCATTATCGATACATAAACATACTTTCAAACACGATAAAATCATTTCATGTGTAAAAGACAGTGGTTCAAATCAAAACCTCAACTATTCAACATCTGATTCAAAGGAAATACACGTTAATATAGCGTGCTGTTTTGAACGATACATTAACGTGTGAAAGAACATGAATGAGGCGTGTCGATTATTTTCAGTGTAGATTTTTTCCACCCAATTTCACATTTCAAACGTCAACTTCGCGAGTGTAATGATCAAGGAACTGGTTACGCTATCGATGGCTGTATTTGACGAAACTGTGTTACCTTCGCTTCGCAACCAATGTTCATTTACGCAGCGTGCGTCGACTCACACACGAATGAGATGATCGTGATTCGATTTCAGGACGATTGCCGTACTAATTCGTCATTCCAAAACACGATTTTGACAATTTGGGCTGGATGATCGGATGATGGAGCTTCCGTTCAATGCACCTAACCGCCGTCTAGCACGTTAGCGCCGCTCTTTCGTCGTCGTCGTTTGCTCTCACATTCTCTCCTACTCTCGTTGTCTTGGTGTGCAGTGTGCTGCGGCGGCCGTCGTCGCGGTCGTCACCTGCTAACCAAATTATACCTGTCGCTCGGGTGAAAAATGCTGGCCCGGATCACTAAATCGGCTATAACTCCGGAACGCCTTGACCGATCCTAACTATTTTAAATAGCAAACAATGCGGTAAAATTCCGGTTCGATTCGAGCTATAATCCGAAAAATCGGCCAATGGGAAGTGCCTTAAAAGTGAGTGAACTTATTTTGTTCACAGACACACATACATACACACATACAGACATCATCTCAATTCGTCGAACTGAGTTGATTGGTATATGTGACTTGACCCTCCGAGCCTCCTAGCGAAAAAAATTTTTTTGAGTGAACATATAGCCTTTCAGTTCACTTAGGTGAACGAGAAAGGCAAAAAGTATCTTTGTTTTAGTTCAGAGTTAAAAAAATATCAATACATTTGATATGAATATAATCAATCAGTCACGTCTCCGGTTGTATCCATTATCTCCTCATCACCATCATCGGGCTCAATGTCAGCATCGTGATCAAACGTCGTATCCGGATCCACGTCTCCTTGACTATTGCACTCTTCTACAATATCACTTGTGTTCACCGGATCATCATTTTCACGCAGCGCATCCTCTGGCCCTTCGTTATCATCTTGCAATCCTGTCGGCGCTTTTCGTTTGCGAGTAGGGCGACACGCGGATTTACGCAACTGCTTATTTGAACATCTCGAGCGGCTATACCTGAACAAACGGGTACGGCAGAATTCTTCCAGCTTTTGTGTCGTGTACGTAGGGTCACCGATCTGAACCAGCTTCAGTAGCAATCCGAGGACATTTCCGAATTCTCTGAATCCCCGTTTGGATTTTTGACCGCGGCTGATTCCAGTCCAAGTAAATCGGTCCCAAAATTCCCGTGTGAACAAGCAGTCCACAATAGTGTAGCATGCGTTGTTACCGTTATTTGCATAGGAATTCGGTGGAATGATTCGAGTGAAGTACTGCAGCTGGAAAAAAGGTTGCCGTATTAGTATGGCTACACAAAGGTAGTATTCAGCGTGCGGAAATATTAGACTCTTATAACAAATATTATAGAGTACAATATAACCAACTCTTGCGATAAGCAGGCGAACACTTTTTACCGATTGCTGCGCCACACTATGACTCGCGGTCGAACTAATTTGCCTAAACAGAACCAGAGGTGACTTCGATTTCAAATTCTGGGGTAAACATAAAACAACGCAAAACGTCATTTAAGCAGTTGTCCTGACGTTAAAGGAAATCATTTGACTATCTAGTCTAAGTTTTTAGATAAAAACCAGCATTATTTCGCTATATTGTAGTATTTTAAGAGCAGTGGAACCAGGTATAACCCATATACACTTGAACTAAAAAAACTGAACATTTTTGAGAAGGTTAGAAGCCACCCCATCTGAGGAAAGGTTTGGATGGCTTATCATTGCATCATAACGAACCACTGCCGGGACTGGTCCTACACTTCAACCCCCTTCAACGATATTATGACAAGAATCTCTGATTAAAAAGTCCACCGAGCTACGATACGGTTCGCGGCGCGCTGACAAACACACCATGATATCTTTGGAAGGAATAATAATAAAGAAATCTGTGCTCGGATCCTGAATTTATAATAAATGAAATCTTCGGAAAACAATACATTTATTAATGTGTTGGTATAACTTCTTGTATAAATATATTGCACAATTTTATGCGAGGTTGTCCAGTCCTTGATCCAATCTTCTCTGATAATGCACCGGGACAAACACTCCAGTATCCGTATCAGTAATTACCCCATCTCCAGAAGTTCTGAGGATAGCCCCTGGATTGGCTCGCGATCTTCTGTGCCTTGTCTCACATAATAAATTGTTTCGTGTACGGCCAATATTATGAAGCGAATGTAATCTGGAATCAATACAATTTATAATAATAAACCGTAGAAGACATAATGTATTGCTTACTTACATCAAATATTTCGAAATTTGGTTCTTGTTCGTCGCTTCTAAACTCAGTCACCCATCATCAGTCATCACAATTTTCAAGCATGCAAAAACTTTTACGCAGGTGTGACATTTGCGCGGCAGAACAAAACCAGAGCTACTGCGATCATTTTCAATAGAATGTTTCGATTTCCCACCACCAGTTGGCGCTCCAGTCAAATAATTCCGTTCGTCAGATGATTATATAGGATTCTGAAAAGTGGGCCATCTTGTTCTTTAAAATCTTTGCTTATAATACGATAAAGTAATTCTAATAAATAACTAGTCCAGTTTATTCAAACAGTCTGGCCACAACTATTCCTACTGAATATATACCGAACATATGGGCTAAATGGTAGTAAATCACCATGCGTCTCCTTTATTCAGACTACAATGTATTTCTTGTTGAGCTTCGTTCATGTGATGAAGAAATTAAAACAAGCTCTATTAGTTAATAACTGAGGAAGTACTCATAGTATGCTTAGCCCCATTTGGGACGTCACGCCAAGAAAAATAAAAATGAGAAGGAAATGTTAAATTTATGAAACAATACCTATGACAAATAATGCTACAAACCGCAAAGAAAAACATTCTTATAAAAGCTACTTACATATTGGTTGCATAGCTCACTGTCGGCCAGCTTTGCGTTCCAATTATGAAGGTCAACTTCACCCGAAATTCTGACATGCTGTTCTACAGGATGCTCGGTAGGTTCGGACGCAGTTTTAGGTCTTCCTTCCATTTCAATCAGTGTAGTCATTCGGGTGAAGTGACTTTGGAAGGACTTTTCTACTGCTGCGTCTACACTGGATTGAATGAACTTCTGCAAGTCCTTCTTTAGATCAGCATAGGTGACATTCCCGTTGCCATCTGAAATATATCAATCAATTGTTATGTTTTTGATGTGTTTATTCATGAGAATAATTCAAAGTGTACTATTGATGCCAGTTAAAATAGTTGAAGTAATTATGTATACGTTTAAGTTTTACTTTTGGTTCACACTAATCAGTTTTTTTTTATATAGTTAGGGTGTGTGACCATTTGGACATATGACCCGTTTTGGGAATTTTTCGCTTGTAACTCAGTGAATTTCATTCCAATTGACCAAGTCAGATGGTATAAAATTGAATGAGTTATAAAGCGCCCAAAATAAAACTGTTTGCTCATTTGATCCAACACCCTACATCTCAGGCCTGTCTCAATTAGCAATTACTACCACTATGTATTTACTAATTGAACTAATAGAAGCTTTTTCAAAATCCTTCGTTGACTAATAAGTAGTTATTTGTTACCTGTTAGAAGATGGTTGTCCAAATTTAGGTGATCCGACCCAGAGTTGGTTACGTAGATAACGCCGTTTTCGGTGCAGTAAATTGGGTTCAACTGCGACTCGACCATCTCTGGTGGTAGTGATTCTGTAATTGATTTTTAAAGAAACAGTGCAATAAGATATGCGTTGTTTTGAACATAAACTGGAGAAGATGCTTACCAAGAATAACGGATTCAGGCTGCTCACTGGGCTGGGTCTCGAGCATCTGGAAACGGCTCAGTGTTCCTGTTGGTTTCGGGGGCGGCATCTCCTGCTTAACCATCTGGTACGACGACGATGGTTGCAACAGTGTTTGTGATGGCTGGGTTCGTAACATGGCCTGAGCATGAGTTCGAGCTGATGACAATACAGCCGGAACTGTCACTGGAGATGGCATCACCGGCATCACAATTTGGGGCACAGCTTGCTGAGTTATCGGGGAATGTGGTACATGTTGCGAAGCCACATGCTGATTCGGCAGATCAACGGTCATCGTGTTATGGGTCGGCGGAGACTGCACCAATCGAGTTGGCTGCATTGGGATCAGGGGCGATGTTCTTCCGGTCAGCGAGTCCGTCGTTCCTTTACGCTTATTTTCGCTTTTCCCGCGGGCAACCACTTTCGACGGAGCATCTACTTTCTGCGATAGAGCTTCTCGGTGCTCGGTGACTTTTGCCGGCATTCCCATTTCTGTAATATGAAAGTAAAACTAACAGTGAAACATCGCTATTTAATGATATTTATACAGTTCTATGCACCTTCAAACATTGCGTCGTAGTTCTTGGAACTCACTACCTTCGGTTTGATCTTTGCTTTCAGAATTTTTTGCTTTCCTTCAACGTCCGACACGTCCTTCTTGGCAAGTTCATCGGCTGCTTTCTCCGCTGCTTCGAAGTTGCGAAGTTTCTTTAGCACCATCACAGGGATATGCTTCACTGAGCCACGGAATTCCGCTCCTGATTCGCGCATCTTGTCGTTCGCTATTTTTGGCCACATTAATTGGTTCTTCTTGATCCACGAAGTTGGGACGGCCAACACGTTGAACTTGTTGTTCTCGATAAACTGCACAATTGCGAACATTTTGATTATTTTGCTGAGATTAAAACTCCGAACAAATTCAAGAAATTCACTGCACGAGCACGGCGAATCAAACGTTCAACGTTGTTTACATCGGTTACTTGTTTGACGTCTATGAGCAGTGCGGCCAGATATAAAATGGGTAACAAAAACGAGGTATAGATATAGGTATAGATTCATTAGGTTTTATATAACTTTCAATGAAATAGTGCTTTCTTAATATTGTTTTTCTCAATATATTAATAGATCATTTAATAAAATGTTGTTACTACAAATGAATATAACATGTAGCAGATAATTTTTTGAAAACACTTTGCGATAACAACATAAATGAAACTGCTAACCCTGTTGGTGTATCGTGCATCTGCTGACATGTATCGTATGTATGGAACGGTAATCGTAAATATTGAATTGCGATTGATATAGTCGTATGAAAAGTTGTAAATTACGTATATCAATTTGTGAAATCGTATATTATCTCATTTTATCGCCGAAAACAGATATGCGATTCCTATAGGAAGGAGAAAAACGTAAATAAAAGTGAGGCGAGTCAAGTTTGGTTATTTGAAGTACGAAGAACGTCAATGCTTGTTAACGTCGTCACAATCATATTTTAGGTGGTGCTGCGGTACAACGAATGTCTCCCAATGCGGTCGTCAAAGGTTCAACTCCTATTACTATGTAAGTAAGGGGACAAAATTCCCTTAAATATTTACACACTCTCATGGAATGCTTGAAATAATAGAAAATAAAGGATCCAGTTCTATCATCTCATAATTTGCACTGACGAGCAAAATGTTAATTTTGCTTTTTGCAAATCATTGCAGATATTGGCCGTAAATATGTTAAAGAAGTTGTTTCTTATTATGATAACGATTGTAAAAAATTACTTGAATTCGTATATACGATTACAACATATCATGACTATGATCAGTGGTATCGTATATGCAATGGTGAAATCGTATACGATATTTGTTTCAAAAATAGAAATCTCGTAATGAGTGATAAATGAAATCTCTACAATCGTATTTATACATCTATACGGCCTCCACTTTATTATGTATAAGCCTTATTTGTGCAATGAATACGAGTTCTATATAGGTATATATGAACAGATTGTTCAATTGCAACTTAAATATACCAGTAAAATTGCTGGCTGGGGAAGCACTCCATGTCCTCACTGATAAGAATGCTGATAGGCACCATACCAGTAATGACCCAGAGACCGTCGTGTGACACGGTACGGTACGCGCTTGCAACCCTCAGACACATAAGCCTGTAAGTACTTTCCAGCTTCCGTCGGTAGCATTCAGTACTTAGCGCGGTACCCCACGCCGGGCCGCCATACCTAAGTATGGACGTAGCAACACTAGCCAGAAGCTTGCGCTTACTGGCGTACACCGCTGAGCTATTGGACATCATCCGGGACAGTGCCGCAATAGCTGTGGAGGCTCTTTTACAGGCATAATCGACGTGGCTACCGAAGGTAAGCTTATCGTCGATCATCACGCCCAAGTGCTTGACAGAGCGCTTCGACAGGATAGTGCACTCTCCTACACTGATCTCCGTCTGCTGCGCCGACTGCATGTTGTTCACAACCGTCACCTCTGTCTTGTGGTGAGCCAGCTCCAGTTTTCTGGACCGCATCCACGCCTCCACAACTTTGATCGAGTGGTCGGTAGTCAACTTCACCTCCTCGATCGTTTCACCGTAGACTTCGAGCGTAATATCGTCGGCAAATCCAACAATCACCACTCCCACTGGGTACTCTAACCTCAACACCTCGTCGTACATGACATTCCATAACACCGGACCCAGGATGGAACCTTGCGGGACTCCTGAGGTTATGTGAAAGCACTTCCGACCCACCTCCGTGTCGTAAACCAGTACGCGATTCTGGAAGTAGCTTCCGAGAATCTTGTACAAGTACTCCGGTATCCCCAGACGCAGGAGCGCATCGGCAATAGCAGCCCAACTGGCGCTATTAAATGCATTCCTTACATCCAGAGTCACTACCCCGCAGAAGCGAATTCCCCTCCTCTTAGGCTCGAGTGCTTTCTCGGCGGTTTTTGTAACCGACAAGATAGCGTCTACGGTGGACCTCCCCTTCCGGAAGCCATACTGGTTGCTCGAGAGACCATTTACGCCCTCAGTGAACTTCAACATTCTATTGAGGATGATCTTTTCGAGCACCTTCCCCGCCGTGTCAATCAAGCATATTGGTCTATATGCCGACGGGTCTCCGGGTGGTTTCCCCGCCTTTGGCAATAGTACCAGGCTCTGCCTCTTCCAAGCTTCTGGGAAAACTCCCTCGTCCAGGCATTTCTGCATAGCAGACCTGAACATCTCGGGAGCTTCTGCAATAGCTACTTTTAAGGCCAGGTTCGGAACTCCGTGACCTGGGGCCTTACCTACGCTAAGGGACTTAGCTATCCCCGCAAGTTCCACATCGGTGACCCTTTCCTCATCGCCAGCCCCAGTCCCCGGCTGTCCTACGAAAGGAGGCCAAGGACTAGGATCATGACGCGGAAAAAGTCCTCCAATGATCCCCTCCAACATCTCTGGAGATTGCTCTGTAGGAGCCATCACACCTCTCGTCTTGGCCATAACGATCCTGTAGGCATCACCCCACGGGTTCGTATTGGCACTCTGACAGAGACCCTCGAAGCAGGCCTTTTTGCTTGCTCTTATCTCGGTCTTGAGCGCGGCTTTTGCAGCGGCGAACACCACCCGCCGTTCGTTTCGCTCTTCCTCTGATCGTGCTCGCTGCATCCGCCGCCTAGCCCGTAGGCAGGCGCGGCGCAGGTCCGCAATCGCGTCGGTCCACCAGTAAGCCGGTGGCCTCCCATTTCTAGGGTGGACTCTCCTAGGCATGGTCGCATCACACGCACGTGAGAGCACCGCTACCAGCTCGTCGCCGTCTAAACCGAGTAAGTTTCGCTCACGGCGGAGCGCTTCCCTAAATACCTCTTCGTCGAAGTATGATGTCTTCCACCTACGAGGGCTTGGCCTTGGCCTAGCCGCCTCTTCTTCTATCCGCTGTCTGCTGTTGTTGTAGTCGATACTGTAGCGAACCGCCAGGTGGTCGCTGTGAGTGTAGCCATCATCTACTCTCCAGTTCGAACTACTTGTTAGGCCAGGACTACAAAAGGTCACGTCAATAATTGACTCCGCTCCGTTTCGACTATAGGTACTCTTGGTACCGACGTTAGCCAAGTCGACATCTAAGATGGCCAGTGTTTCTAGCAGGATCTGACCCCGCTGGTTCGTGAAACGGCTTCCCCATTCCACAGCCCAGGCATTAAAGTCACCCGCTATTACCACCGGCCTTCGCCCTGTTAGCACGGTCGTTAAGCGGTCCAGCATTTGCGTGAACCGCTCGATCGGCCACCGCGGAGGCGCATAACAGCTACAGAAGAAGACCCCGTTTACTTTGGCGACCACGAAGCCCTCGTAGGTAGTAGACACCAACTCCTGCACGGGGTATTTACCCGTCGTCCATATCGCCGCCATTTTCCTGGTCCCATCCGAGGCCCAGTTGCCGTTGCCGGCGGGTACTCGGTATGGGTCCGAAATGATGGCGATATCAGTCTCCCACTCAGAAACCGCCTGACAAAGCAGTTGCTGAGCCGCATCACAGTGGTTCAGGTTCAGCTGCGTTACCTGCACTGTGATTTGTTGTTCACTGCGGCTTTCTTAAAGGCCGGGCACCCTGGACCACCCATCGGATGTCTGTTTTTCGAGGTTTTCCCGGTACAGATCATGCAGATGGGCGGACTCGTGCAGCTTTGGGCCTTATGACCTTCAGCGCCGCATCGCCTACACAGTTTGCGCCTGTCGGGGCCTTTGCAGTCCCACGACTTGTGTCCTGGTTCCAGACACCTGAAGCAAACCTCAGGTGGCTCGTGGAATGTCAGGTGACATACACACCAGCCCACCTTAATACTCCCTACTTTAACGGACTTTTTAAGGGCCCATATAGCCGAGGCGGTAAACGCACGGGTATTCAGCATGACCATGCTGAGGGTGACGGGTTCGATTCCCGGTCGGTCCAGGATCTTTTCGTAAATGAAATTTCCTTGACTTCCTTGGGCATAGAGTATCTTCGTGCCTGCCACACGATATACACATGCAAAATGGTCATTGGCAGAGGAAGCTCTCAGTTAATAACTGTGGAAGTGCTCATAGAACACTAAGCTGAGAAGCAGGCTTTGTCCCAGTGAGGACGTTACGCCAAGAAGAGGAGGAGGAGATTTAACGGACTTTTTAACATCCGCCACAGGTAGCTGAACCAAAGCTATCTGTGTCCCTGCTGGCCCTCTCCGTAGCTTAACGGCTGCGGCGGCCACCTGCACCTCGCACTGTTGCCGCAGTGCCGTGATGAACTCTTCCACTTCGGTGATCTCGTCAATGTCTTTGACCTTCAGAGTCGCCTCATGTGTCAGAGCCCTCACCTGCACACCTTCACCAAGGACCTCTTCTGCCAGAGCCTTTTGTAGGTGGCGCCCTTGTGCTCCTTCTGGCGCTTCAGCTCCAGGATCATCTTGCCCGTACGAGTACGTCTAATACTGCGTACGTCGGCTCCAAGACCCTCAAGCTTGGCGTCGCTTCGCATCGTCTTCAAGACGTCCGAGTACTTGGACTGTTCCGTCTTCATGACGATAGCGTCGCCTTTCTCACGCCTGGCACCTGCCTTCCTACGCCTTGGCTTGTCGTCCTGCACTTCTACCTGCGGATTCACCTTCTTCTTCTTCTTCCGCTCTACCTTTGTCCAAGGAGGGTCTTCTCCTTGGATCGCCCTGCTCTGTGGCTGCTGAGGGCCCACCATTGGTCGCAACCCCTTGTTCCCATCATTCCGGGACGGGCCAGCCTTTTCAGGCCCACCCTTCCCAGCTTTCCGGGAACCCTGGCTGGGGTCCGACTTTCCGGCGTTACCACCGGCTTTCGGGGTTATTATACGCCTGGCCTTGCGGGCGCCGCCAGACAGCTCCTCACCTGACGGCTGCCTCGCCCGCTTCTGCGAATGCTTGTCGCGTTTGTCGCGAGCATTCGCTTCCACTCTCTTCGGACTACCCGCGAAGGAGAAGGCCTCCGTTTGTGTAAACTTAGACGCTTTCTCCTTTGCGGGTTCCGCCGCTGCTGCAGCCAGCAACGCAACCGCGTGCTCCTGCTTGGCATTATCGACAGACGCTCTAAGCCGAAGCAAGGCCGTTTTCAGGTCCTTGCTTATGTTCGACTTAGTTGTCGCGAAGTCGATAATTTTGCCAAGCTGCTGCTCAGCTACCTCTAATGCGGGCCGTCCTTTTTCTGCCACTTGGCTGATGGCCCTCAGCAACCATGCTCCGTCCATGACCTCCGCCGGCTGGCTTGCCGTGGAGTGGACAGGAGCTCCCACGCTTGAGCTGCGTAAGCAGCTTCCAGCACCTGACTCCTCGCTTCTCCTTGTAGGAGACCTCATCAACCCGCTTCTTGCGAAGGGGTTGACCGCACCACTAATTCCACCTATGTTGTTTTTCGAATTTTTGCTCATACTTATTCCCACGAGTTGCACGAGAAAGAATGTCCACCACGCCAGAGCTCTGCATTAACGCGGTAAGGGACAGCTTACTGTGGGGGGGTGCCCAGGTACCCCACAGGCTCCGTTAAAGATCGAGCATCTTTTTCACCCCCTCGATCACTCTTCCTCGGCACGGGTCGCTTGACACCTTGAATTGGGGTTAGTAGTCCTATTCTTAGCCGGCAACTACGCGGCTGACTCGCAAGCGGGGGGGTGCGTCAGGCCCCAGGACATCCGTCCCTGCTGCCCCATGGAGTGTTACGTCTGTTTAACTGTGATGGTACTCTACAGTAAATCCAGAGAAAGAATCCAGAGGATTACCACAAATGGAAGTATAATGGTCATGTTTCACAAACTCTGGACAACAACTCTGCAAAGCTGGGGCTCTAATCCAATCCAAATTTCGGACGATGCAAGTACCAAGGACACAATGACCCTTTTCATTCTCAATAAACACGTTTCTAATCAAACCGGTTAATGAAGTTAGCTGGGAATCTTTAATACGGAACACATGACTCACATCACGTCCAATCAATTTATCCGCAAAAACCGAGATTGTAAAATTTTCCATCATTGCTGCAGCAGTCAGTCAGTGATCTAATTTCTTTTCTAATTGAGATATAGGCCACGACGAGCCAGCAAATGAACCTCATGAGTCGCATACACCCAAAATTTAGTCCCATCACGTGTAACGCCTTGTCCATGTATTCCTACTCCTTAAAGTTGAGAATACTTCCATTCGGTAGAGGTATTTGCATGACGATTCCGCCTTGGTCCCCTCCTAGCACAAAGAAATGTATGCCACCACGCACTGCTGTCGGCTGCCGGTTTCGAATTCCCATCATTAGATTTTGATATTCATCGCAATGGGTAGGCAATTGGAGAAACGCACACGACAATTTAATGCTGGGCCGACCGGCGGAGCAGAGAGTTGGCTTTTTGTCTTTTTGCAGAAGCTGCTCGAAGCATTTTCGTATCATGCATAAATCGAATTCCCGAGCAGGAGTTGGAAACTTGATGTTGACTTATGTTGATCACCATCAACTCAAAGAGGACACGCATCCATGCTGGAGGTTACATCACAAAGAAGCTTTCAGGATCGTTAGGAACCTAATAATGTGCCTTGCTCGAACTTGTGTAATGAAGTTACGTTCATGTTATATGAAAGCTGGTTAAGATGCTCCTTGGCACTTCAATACTTCATTTAGCCTTAAGTCACTCGTGCGTATATTTTAGGCTCTTAAGCAACCGGAAAACTCTGCTGAAAACATTACCTGACCTTTATGGAACTTTGAAAGTGCTTTTTCATGGGAAAGCGGAATGTTTGGACCCAGTTCAATGGGAGGAACTTAGATACCGTCCACATGGCTTTGCTGAATAGCTGCGCGTACCGGTGTCTCAAAACGAGCATTAATTAGGGTTGTTTCTCTTGTACATCATGGTGATCCAAAAGGACAGGATCGGGTTACATTCGTTCCCCTTTCCCGATGACGGTAAGGACGTGGCCGGCACCGTTATTGACTTTAAAATATTGAACTCTCGAATTGTGCACATTGAGAGCGTGTAGCTAGTCCCAAGCACCATTCATTGGATCTCTATGCAACTTCGATTGTTCTGGTCAATCACGGAGTAGCAACTACGATGTGTACGGTTATCCTTGCTTTGCTTTTGCTTTTGCTTTGGCTTTTGCTTTGCTTTTGCTTTGCTTTGCTTTTGCTTTGCTTTTGCTTTTGCTTTGCTTTTGCTTTGCTTTTGCTTTGCTTTTGCTTTGCTTTTGCTTTGCTTTTGCTTTGCTTTTGCTTTGCTTTTGCTTTGCTTTTGCTTTGCTTTTGCTTTGCTTTTGCTTTGCTTTTGCTTTGCTTTTGCTTTGCTTTTGCTTTGCTTTTGCTTTGCTTTTGCTTTGCTTTTGCTTTTGCTTTGCTTTTGCTTTGCTTTTGCTTTGCTTTTGCTTTGCTTTTGCTTTGCTTTTGCTTTGCTTTTGCTTTGCTTTTGCTTTGCTTTTGCTTTGCTTTTGCTTTGCTTTTGCTTTGCTTTTGCTTTGCTTTTGCTTTGCTTTTGCTTTGCTTTTGCTTTGCTTTTGCTTTGCTTTTGCTTTGCTTTTGCTTTGCTTTTGCTTTGCTTTTGCTTTGCTTTTGCTTTGCTTTTGCTTTGCTTTTGCTTTGCTTTTGCTTTGCTTTTGCTTTGCTTTTGCTTTGCTTTTGCTTTGCTTTTGCTTTGCTTTTGCTTTGCTTTTGCTTTGCTTTTGCTTTGCTTTTGCTTTGCTTTTGCTTTGCTTTTGCTTTGCTTTTGCTTTGCTTTTGCTTTGCTTTTGCTTTGCTTTTGCTTTGCTTTTGCTTTGCTTTTGCTTTGCTTTTGCTTTGCTTTTGCTTTGCTTTTGCTTTGCTTTTGCTTTGCTTTTGCTTTGCTTTTGCTTTGCTTTTGCTTTGCTTTTGCTTTGCTTTTGCTTTGCTTTTGCTTTGCTTTTGCTTTGCTTTTGCTTTGCTTTTGCTTTGCTTTTGCTTTGCTTTTGCTTTGCTTTTGCTTTGCTTTTGCTTTGCTTTTGCTTTGCTTTTGCTTTGCTTTTGCTTTGCTTTTGCTTTGCTTTTGCTTTGCTTTTGCTTTGCTTTTGCTTTGCTTTTGCTTTGCTTTTGCTTTGCTTTTGCTTTGCTTTTGCTTTGCTTTTGCTTTGCTTTTGCTTTGCTTTTGCTTTGCTTTTGCTTTGCTTTTGCTTTGCTTTTGCTTTGCTTTTGCTTTGCTTTTGCTTTGCTTTTGCTTTGCTTTTGCTTTGCTTTTGCTTTGCTTTTGCTTTGCTTTTGCTTTTGCTTTTGCTTTTGCTTTTGCTTTTGCTTTTGCTTTTGCTTTGCTTTTGCTTTGCTTGTTTTGCTACATCATGGTGATAAAAAAGGACAATTTTGAAATGTTTTTATCTAATTCCTTCTATTCTTCTACTCGGGTGTTCTTGTGTAAGAAGAAAACATCTTCCTTCCAATGAACTGAAGGCTGACTGGGGCCCAGCAGCAGCAGCAGCAGCAGCTTAGTAGAAACGATCTGTGCCCTGCATGCCGAATACGGTCGTTTTGCAAATTGAAAGATATGTGAACTGTGCTTAGGATATGTGTAGTGTAGGTATACGTCTACAATACTCATACGCACTGCCAACCCCAACCAGAACAGCAGCAGCAGTTTCAAAATTCTGGGTACATGCTCATGCATGGTTCGAAAATCAAATTCAGCCTTCAGCAGCATTCGGAATGATGTATAAATGTCAAATTATGTCGCAGCAGCAACGCAACGCCGGCTGCCAGTTGGTTCGACACGGGAACAACTTAACTTTCGGCATCTGTATAAGGGTGGATTTGGTTGCATGACTACTATTCCACAGAGGGATGGTGGTTTACAATTGAGAAGTCAACTTCCCCTCACCACGCGCCCCGGCTCTTCTGAAGATGGCTCATCGTCATCCGTTGAGGTTTTCCGCATGGAACGTTAAATTCAGAATGCTCACTGCGTATCGGTTGATTTGCGATTGCTTGTATGCAGTCTTGGCAATCACATTACGACCGATGAGTACGACAGAAGAGTCAAAATGTTGAAGAGAAGTTCACTTCCTAAATGACACGCATCGAGTGGCAGCAGTGCTGACTTTCTGGGAACTGGTTCGGTTTGAAGGCTTGTGTCATTCGGTGGATGACAAGTGAACTCTCTGAGCCTTGGTTCGGTTGTGCTGCATATCGGTAACTGGATTATAAGGCGTTCTTGATTCATGGATTTGTTCTGTAATTCAGAGCTACTGTATGAAGCTACTAATAGCAACCCAAAAATCTAGTTATTAATACCTTCTAACTACCAAGAAATGCAACAGCAGAGCAAACGGATTTGTTCAATGCCCTAAGCTTATCAGCCGAAGGGGTTGCTGCACGGTGCCGTTAGAAGCTAGACGAGAGGACGGAAGGTTTCCAACGGATCTGACGATGTCAATAGGTTAAAAGAGTGACGTATTCAGCGACGTCCGAGTGCCAGGGAAGGACTCTAAGCTCAACTGTGCACTATATTCAACTCACTTCCAGTCCTGAGCACCCATGGTGGTGAAGAGGGCTAAAATTAAAAATCACCATCCTGGCTCACAGGTGGTCCAAGAGGATTTCAGGATTTTCAAGAGCTTTTAGGGGGGAATCTCAGGGTCATTCCCGGAGCTCTCAATGACGTTTCAATGGTTATTCGGAGGCTTCAGGGAGTTCCAAACGGTCCTAGGGAGTTTCAGAGGAGCTGAAGGGGGTTTAAAGGGGCTCCAGGGGTCTCAGAGACAATCCGGGGGGTTTTAGAGGTGTTTCACAGGGTCTCTGAGAGTTTCAGGGAATTTGGGGAGGTCCAGGGGTCTTAGGAACGCTCCAAAAGATTTTTTGGAGCATTTCAGTGGTTCTCAGGGGGTCTGAGGGGCGGTTCCAGTGGGTTTCAAAGGAATTCCAGGGGATCTCAGGGGCGCTTCAAGAGGTCTAACTCAGTTCCTAGGGGGTTCCAGGGGGTTTCCTGGGCTTACTTACCTTACCGGTCAGACTAAGGCCTGAGTGACCTCTGTTGTACATAGAAGTCGTTTCCATTCCACTCGGTCCATGACTGTGTATCTCAGTCGTGTGTAGATAATTAACTTCATGTGACAGCGAACTTTATTCGATCGTAGAGTTCTGCGGAGTCCAAAGTATGCTCGATTTCCTGCCACAATGCGTCTCTGAATTTCTCTGCTGGTGTCGTTATCCGTGGTCACCAGTGGGCCCTAGTACACGAATTCTTCAACCGCCTCGATTTCATCACCGTCGATAAAAATTCGGAGTTACGGGCGCGGTGTTTCTTCCCTGGAGTCCTTTTCTATCATGTACTTTGTCTTCGACACAGAGGGTTTCCGGGGCGCATCAGGCTCCTGAATTCTCCGTAATTCCTTGAAATACCTCTGAACGCCCTCAATCTCGAGAACTTACTTACTTTCAGTCCTGGGCAACCACGGTGGTACAGAGGGCCAAATTGAAAAATCTCCAGCCTGGGCGATTACCAACCATTATTGCCTTGACCTGTGACCAAATCAAATCAAATTTTTGTCGACTTGCTTGATTTCGTTTTTGAGGCTGCGCCGCCATGAGCCTATGGGTCTGTCTCTGCTGCGCTGTCCTGCTGGGTTCCAATCTAATGCTTGCTTGCAGATTTCATTTCCGCCCCTGCGCAGAGTGTGGCTGACCCACCACCACTTTCGCTCTCGAATTTCGGGATGGTAACATAAGGCTGAATTTCAGAAGGCTGAAGGCACAAAAGGCTGATATTGAAAAACTGTAACATAAGGCTGAAATAACAAAAGGCTGAAAATTGAAAAGTCTGAAAATAAGAAAATGCATATACAAGTTATAGCACTTCCTCATTTTCTTGGAGATAAAGCCTACTTCTCAGTTTGGTATATCGGGTAAGAGGCACGAATATGCTCAATTGCAAAGGGAGTCAAACACATTTTATAATGAAAAGTTCTTGGCCCGAACACGTAACCCTGGGCATGGGCCTTAGTTTGGAAACTGAGATTAGTGAAGAGGCTAATGATGCACAAGGGCGTAGCCAGCTTTTCGGTCAGGGGGGGGCAAGCACCCTTAGCAAATTTGTGCCTACTAGCTTTTATATCTATGTGTAATACGATGAAATTGAATATATATAATAACATTAAGCATTATTTAACCCTTCAGCAGTCACGCTGTTGTATTTTGTACAATACGTTAAAAAAAAACTCGCCTGATCTACATGATTCAAGGTGGTGCTGGTAGCGGTGAGCAATTTCTGGAAGATTAACGATTTTTAGGACTAGACTTTCCTGGTTCCTGTATAAGTCCTTTTTATATTATCGTCCAATAGTATTCGCTGGAGGAATTCGTCCAGAAATTCTTGAAATAATTTAAAATAAATCATCAGGTAAACCTGGAGAAGTTTTTGGGTATATGTCTGAAAAGATGATTGAAGGATTTCTAAAATTTCCGAATAAATTTTTGAAGAGAGCTTGAGAGGTATTTCTGAAGAAACATTTTGAGGAATTTCCGGAGCAATCCCTGGAAGACTTCCTGGATAAATCCCTGGAACAATTCCTACAAGAATGCCTGGAGGAAGCCCTATAGAATCTCTAGAGGAATTCCCGGAAGAATCCCTGGCAGAATTTCTGAAAGTATACCTGGAAGAATTCGTGTATAAATTATGGGACGAATACCTAGAGAAATATCGGAAGAGATCTCATGAGGAAATCCTAGAAGATATTCTAGATAAATTTCTGGAGGATTCATTAGAAGAAGTTCTGGAAAAAATCCTGGGGGAATTCTGGGAGGAATTCCTCGAAAAAAAAATTCAAAATAAATCTCTTGAGAAATTCCTAGAGGAAATCTCATAGAAATTAAAAAAAATCCTTGGGGGAGTTCTTGGAGAAATCTCTGAAGGAATTAGAGGAGGAACCCCTGAAGTAATTCCTGGGAAAATTGGATAAGACCGAACAGGAAATCCTGTAGAAATTCCTGGAGAAATTTCTTGGATGAATTCTTATAGCAATCCCTGGAAAAATTACTGGAGAAACCTCCAGAGGAATTCCGGGAGGAATTGCTAGAAAAAAATTTTGAAAAAATCCCTTGAAAAATTCCAGGAGGATTTCCTGGAGGAACCCTTGGAGGAATTTCTGGAGAATTACCGAGAGGAATCTCTGGGAATATCCCTGAAGCAATTCCTGGATAAATCTCTGAAAGAATTCCTGGAGGAATGTCTGGAGGAATCTCTTGAAAATTTTGAAAGTATTCCTGGAGAATTTCCTGGAAGAATCTCTGAAGAAATCCCTAAATTCTGGATAATTTCCTGGAGGAATTCCTAGAGGTATTCCTGTGATAATTGTCGGTGAAATCTCTAGAGGATTTCTTTGGAAGAATTACTGGATGAATTTCTAGAGGAATCTCCAGACAAATTCTTGTAGATTTCTATATCCGAAAAAATCCCTTGAGATATTCCTGGAGCGGAATTCTTGGAGAAATTCCTGAAGCAATCCTGGAAGGAATTCCAGAACGAATCCATGGGGAATCCATCCTTGAAGAAATTTGTGGATAAATCCCGGAGAAGTACCTGGGGGAATCCCTGAAAAATTCCTGAAGGTATTCCAAGAAGTTCTCCTTCTGGAAGAATTTCTGAAGAGATTCTTGAAGGATTTCCTGGAAGAATCATTGGAGGAACTTCAGAAGTATTTCCTGGAGGAAACCATAGGAAAATCCCTGGAGAAATTCGTGCAGAAATCTTGGAGGAATTCCTGAAGCAATTTCTGATGTAATTTCAGAAGAAATTCCTGGAGAAATACCCGGAGGAATCCCTACAGGAAATGCTAACAAAATTTATGAAGGATGACTTGGGGTAATTCCTAGAGGAGTTCTTGGAGAAATTCCTGTATAAAATTCTGGAGGAATGCCTGGAGGAAATCGTAAAGGTATTCCTGTGGGAATAGCTGAAGGAATCCATGATGAAATTCCTGGAAGAATCTCCTAAGGAATTCTTGAAAGAATTACTGGATAAGTTTCAAGAGGAATCTTCAGAGGAATTCTGGGAGATTTATATTACTTTTCTATTTCTGAAACCATGAGAAAATCCTGGAGCATTTTCTGGCGGAATTTCTGGAGAAAGTCCTGAAACTCTCGGAGGAATTCCTGAAGGAATCCCTGGGGGAATCCTTGAAGAAATTTGTCAGGAAATCTCTGGAGGAATTTCTTGAGAAATTTCTGGAGGAATATCTGGAGGTATCCCTGAAAAATTACTGGAGAATTTTATGCAAGAATTTCTGAAGAAACCCTTAAGGGATTTGCTGGAAGAACCCTTGAAGGAACTTCTGGAGGATTTCCTGGAGAAATCTTCGAAGGATTTCTTGGAGGAATCCCTGGGAAAATTCCTAGAGAAATTCGTGGAGAAATCCCTGGAGGAATTCCTGAAGCAATTCATGAAGGAATATCAGGAGAAATTCCTGGAAAAAGGTTTGGAGGAATCCCTGAAAAATTCCTGAGGGTATTCCTGGAGAGTTTCCTGGAAAAACTTCTAGAAAAATTCCCAGAAGATTTTTTGGAAAAAATCCTGGAGAAATTGCTGACATAATTTTAAAAGGATATCCAGTTCACAATTCCCTGATTCCTTGAGTTATTACTGGATGAATTCCTGAAGCAATTCTTGGAGAATTTCCTGGAGGAGTTCCTGGAGAAATTCCTGGAGGAATATCTGGAGGAATTTCAGGAGGTTTTCCTTTGAGAATTGCTGCAGGAATCCTTGAAGAAATTCCTAAAAGAATCTTTGGAGAAATTCTTGCAACGATTACTGGATGAATTTCTGGGGAAATCTCTAGAGGAACTCTGGGAGAAATTTCTGAAAAATTTTCGAAGGAATTTCTGAAGGAATCCTTGGAGAATTATTCAGGAAATTCGTGGAGAAATCCCTGGAAAAATCCCTGAAGGAGTTCCTGGAGGAATTTCAGGAGGTTTTCCTTTGAGAATTGCTGCAGGAATCCTTGAAGAAATTCCTAAAAGAATCTTTGGAGAAATTCTTGCAACGATTACTGGATGAATTTCTGGGGAAATCTCTAGAGGAACTCTGGGAGAAATTTCTGAAAAATTTTCGAAGGAATTTCTGAAGGAATCCTTGGAGAATTATTGGGGAAATTCGTGGAGAAATCCCTGGAAAAATCCCTGAAGGAGTTCCTGGAGGAATTTCAGGAGGTTTTCCTTTGAGAATTGCTGCAGGAATCCTTGAAGAAATTCCTAAAAGAATCTTTGGAGAAATTCTTGCAACGATTACTGGATGAATTTCTGGGGAAATCTCTAGAGGAACTCTGGGAGAAATTTCTGAAAAATTTTCGAAGGAATTTCTGAAGGAATCCTTGGAGAATTATTGGGGAAATTCGTGGAGAAATCCCTGGAAAAATCCCTGAAGGAGTTCCTGGAGGAATTTTTAGCAAAATTCCTAGAGGAATCCATGCCTAGAGGTAAATCCAATTTTTGGGGAATACCTGAAAAAAATCTTGAAGATATTTCTAGAGAAAATCCTGGTAGAATTATTGAAGGAATCCCTGAAGGAATTCCTAGAGAAACTCCTGGATGAATTACTAACATAATTTATGATGGAATTCCTTGATTATTCTCTGGTGAAATTCCTACAGGAATCCCTGAAGAAATTCCTGGAGAAATTCCTGGATGAAATCCTGAAGTAAAGCCTGTGTGGATTTCTGAAGGAATCCCAGGATGAAACAATCCCAGGAGGAACTCCTGGAACAACTCCTGGGGAATTCCTGGAGGAATTCCTGAAGCAGTTCCTGGAGGAATATCTGGTGGAATTCCTGGAGAAATCGCTGAAAAAAATCCTTGAGAAATCGCTGCAAGAATCCAAGGATGAATATGTGGAAGAATGCCTGGAAAATTTCCTGGAAGAATGCCTAGCAGAATTCCTAGTTGAATTATTGGAGGATTCCCTGAAGTAATTCCTGGAGAAATCTTTGGATGAATTCCTGTAGGAGTCTCTGGAAAAAATCATTAGAGGAATCCCTTGCAAATTTCTTGGTTAAATTTCTGTAGGAATTCTTGGAAGAATCCCGGAAACAATTATTAGAGGTATCTCTGGAGGAATGCCTGGAGGAAGTCCTGAAGGAATGCATTGAGGAAAACCTGAAGAATTTCTTGGTGGAATATCTAAAAAAAATCCTGTCGGAATTCTTGGAGGGATCCCTGGAGGATATCGTAGAGGCATGCCTGCAGGAATTCCTGAAGGAATCTCCAGAAGAACTCCTGGAGAAATTTCTGGCGGAGTTTTTGGAGTAATCTCAAGATGAAATGAAATTCCTAGAGGAATTCCTGAAGAAATTCGTGGATGATTCTCTTGAGAACATCATAGAGCAATACTAGGAATAATTCCTGAAGAAATCGCAGATGGATTTCTTGGAGATATTCTGGAGGAATCCTCAGAAGAGTTCCTGAAGAAACTCCAGAAGGAATCCCGGAAGCAATTTTTGAAGGAATTCCTAAGGAAATTCCTAAACAGTTCCTGGAGGAAATACTGAATTATTTCCTGGAGGAGTTCCTCAAAGAATACAAGGAGGATTTCCTGAAGGAAACTTGAGAAGAGTTCCTTGGAGAATCTTTGTAAAAAAATTTAAAATAAGTTGTTCCAGAAAGAATCACAGAAGAAATTCCCGAGTTAAGCCCTGCAGATAATCTTGGAAGAATCCATGGAGGAATTCCTGGAGGATATCCTAGAGAAATAGGGCCCATATAGCCGAGGCGGTAAACGCACGGGTATTCAGCATGACCATGCTGAGGGTGACGGGTTCGATTCCCGGTCGGTCCAGGATCTTTTCGTAAAGGAAATTTCCTTGACTTCCTTGGGCATAGAGTATGTTCGTGCCTGCCACACGATATACGCATGCAAAATGGTCATTGGCAGAGGAAGCTCTCAGTTAATAACTGTGGAAATGCTCATAGAACACTAAGCTGAGAAGCAGGCTTTGTCCCAATGAGGACGTTACGCCAAGAAGAGAGAGAGAGAGATCCTAGAGAAATGCCTGTAGGATTTACGGAGGAATCTCTGGAAATACTCCTGGAGGAATCTCTAGAAGAATTCCTGGAAGAGTTTCTGGAGTAATCCCTGGATGATTGTTTAGAGAAATCAAGAGGAACTCCTTAAAAGTGTTCCTGGGGAAATCGTTCATCGAGGAATTTTTAAATAATCCCTTGAGTTGTTTCTGAAAGAAACACAGAATAAATTCCCGGATGAATCTCTGGAGGAATTCTTGATGGAATATATGGAGGAATTCCTGAAAAACTCCATGAGGAATCCAGGAAGCCTCCTATAAGGAATTCCTTAAGAAATCCCAGGAAAACTTTCTTAACAAATTACTGGAAAAATTTTTATTGGAAAAAAATATATGGAGGAATGCATGTCTGCATTAATTTTTGGTCTTTGTTTGTGTTGGAATCTTTGGATGGACTCAAAAAAGAATGTTTTGTATACAATGTTTAAAGGAACTCCTGGATTTTTTAGCACATCTCTGATAAAATTTCCTGTAGGGAGTTCTGGAAGATATTCCTGCTGAAATACTTCAAATTAATAAACATTTAATTATATCTCTAGTGCAGCGATCCTCAGGCCTATTTTTTTCAACTGTTTGTATTGCACTTCCTAGATCCATTTGTGAAACATTCAACCCGGTATTCTAGGTTATTTTGGGAGTAGAACAACCTTCATAAGAAACATTGCAAGAAATTCTATGGCAACATAGAGAACTCGGCATCACGTGCGGCCCGCGAGCCGCACTTTGGTGATCATTGCTCTAGTGGAATTTTTGAAGGAATATATGGAGAAATTCCTGAAGAAATCTCTGAAGGAACATTTGTAGAAATACCTAAAAGAATTTCTGTTGACATTTCTATGGGAATCATTGAAGAAATTCCTGGAGAAAACACTGGAATAATCACTGGGGGAATCTCTATAGATAACCCAGGATAATTTTCCGGAGGAATGTCTGATGTAACCTATAGAGGATCTCTTGAAAAATTCTCTGGAGCAATCAATGATGGAATCACTGAAGGCCGCTATGGAAAAATAAAACCTGGAGGAATCCTTACAGAAGTATTTATAAAAAAAAATCTGAATTAACGAAGCAGAAACTCCTGGGAAGAATCCCTGAAGAAGTTCCTGAATAAATGAATAAAGCAATTTTTGAAGCCGTCCTTGAAAGTATTCGTAAAGAAATCCGAGGCATTTTGCTCTTAACATGACGTTTGTTTGAATTGAATACTAGTGAAAATTCGTGTTGCAGTAGCACAAAACTGCACTCTATAGCAGCATATGGTTCTACAAAATCCTTCCTTTTCCCTACCGGAACCGGTTCCGGCATATCTGAAAAATTTGGTATGCTGTTTTTGTATTGCCATCACAAAATTTAGCCATTCAACCAAGTTTGTTATATGGTAACAAATCTAAGATAAGATTGAAGTGGTTCTCTTGGAGAAATATTTGGCGAAATTTCCTGTGGTTCTCGAGAAAAAAGGGTTGATAATTGTGGATAACCTAAAGTTTTAAAATATAAAATTTTTTGAGATTTTTTTTTCCTGGAACTTTGAATTATTGATAATCTTTGAGTTGGCTCCATATTAAAAAATACATCTGGCGGCCAGGGGGGGGCCACGGCCCCCCCCTGCCCCCCTCTGGCTACGCCCCAGATGATGCATACCAACAAACACAGAAAGGAACTGATAATATGTATATCGTTAATTTTTCCTTCTTCAAACATGAGTTATTCTTTCTAGTCATGTTGTTTTGGAGATTGTTGTCGTTACGGATACTAACAATTTCATACAGATTTTCCCTTCTTTAAAATGTATGCTATTCTTTTGAAACGTATTGTCTTAGTGATTTAGACGTTCAATAATGCATAGCATTATGACCAGTCGTAAAACTTTTCGATTCAGAACATAGTAAGTAAAGCATGTTGGCTTAGTATAGCCAACCATGAACTAGGGGACGGTAGGACGGCCAACGTCAAGCTCAAGCAAAACCAATGCCACGGCTGGGTAATCGACCAACAAGCAAATTGTCAAATAGACCGTTGAATCAGTGTATGTAGGTACATACATACATACATTTATTTGTTCAACATCATTAACCCATATCCGCCCAGCGTCCTATTTTTATAGGACAGATGCCCCGAACGCCCAGCGTCCTATAAATAGGACAGTCCTTTGGATGTGAATATCTCCAGAATTATGCAAAATTTTAGAATACTTTCTTCAGTGAAGGTGTTCTCCACACCCATACCTTGCTCATAGTGGACAATATAGTATGTGACTGGTTCACTAGGTGGCGTAAACGTTGCTGCAAAGAATGCATATTATCACGATCTGTGAGCATCACTTCCAATGCGAAAAAAAGTTATTTCCCTGGAATCTTGACAATGATTAATAATTTACAGTTCATTTCTTCGACAGAGTTGTTAATCAATACATACAAAAGTCAATGTATGTATGTATGATCGTATGTTTATATGGTTGTATGTTTATATGTTTGTATGTTTGTCTATTTCAGGCCAAACATGTCTAAAGGTCCAATCTGCAGAAGAGAGGCTCTCTTTGGTTTCTCTCTCTTTCGTTAATATCTCAGCTATTTATTTGTATTTTGATTGCCTCCCTGATTTGAACGATGGTAAAAAACAATCGCCTTGTGATTTGTACTGCAAAAATAGTTGAAGAGTGTACCATTATATTGCAATAATTGAAAGAGAAAGTAAACAAAGAGAGCCTTTCAAATGCAGATAGGACCTATTGAAATGTTTGGCCTGATTTGTATGTTTATATGTAATGTATGTATGTATATATGTATGCCGGAACATAGGCATAACCTAGGGCATAACTCTAAAATGCGTCAACAAATTTCAATCAAATTTGGTATGCACATTCCTTAGGATGTGGAGGTTGTAGCAAGGATATTTAAATTCAAGATGGCGGCTTAGGTTCCAAGATGGCGGTCAAAACTCCAGAATATATGATTTTTAACGACAATGCTGCTTCGGATACTATGCAATATGGGTATCTATCGATCGGGCTTCACAAGTAGAACTCAAAAATGAATATTCGACGCCATTTTGAAATCAAAGATGGCGGACCATATCCAATATGGCGGCCATGAAATGGCAGTTTGATCTATAATACCATGCAATATGGGTATCTATCGATCGGGCTTGATGAGTTGAAGTCAAAAATCGATATTTTACGCCATTTTAAAATCCAAGATGGCGGACAATATCCAAGATGGCGGCCACGGAATGGTTTCACTAATACTTCACTTTTGCAAAAGAAAATAAAAAATGAATAACTCTTTTAAAGAAAAACTAGAAAGGACGAGCAAATTCCTTTTAATTATAATAGAAATAAAAGGAATTTGCTCGTCCTTTCTAGTTTTTCTTTAAAAGAGTTATTCATTTTTTATTTTCTTTTGCAAAAGTGAAGTATTAGTGAAATGTTTTTAAATTTAAACTAGAGTCTGAAGTAACAAGTTCTACTAAAAGCTCTAAAGTAATAGTAAAGCACGGAATGGTAGTTTAAGCTATGATACCATGCAATATGGGTATCGATCGATCGGGCATGATGTGTAGAAGTAAAAAATCGATATTTAACGCCATTTTGAAATCCAAGATGGTGGCCAATATCCAAGATGGCGGCCACGGAATGGTAGTTTGATCTATAATACCATGCAATATGGGTATCGATCGATCGGGTTTCATGAGTAGAAGTCAAAAATCGACATTTGACCCTATTTCGAAAACCAAGATGGGTATCTATCGATCAGGCTTCATGAGTAGAAGTCAAAATCGATATTTGACCCTATTTCGAAATCCATATCCATATCCAAGATGGCGTCCATGGAATGGTAGTTTGAGGTATGATACCATGCAATATGGGTATCTATCGATCAGGCATGATGAGTAGAAGTAAAAAATCGATATTTTACGCCATTTTGAAATCCAAGATGGCGGACCATATCAAAGATGGCGGCCACGGAATGGTAGTTTGAGCTATGATACTATGCAATATGGGTATCTATCGATCAGGCTTCATGAGTAGAAGTCATAAAACGATATTTGACTCTGTTTAGAAATCCAAGATGGCGGCCGATACCCAAGATGGCGGCCACAGAATGAGAGTTTGAGCTAAGAAACCATGCAATATGGGTATCTATCGATCGGGCTTCATGAGTAGAACACAAAAATGAATATCCGACGCCATTTTGAAACCCAAGATGGCGGACCATACCCAAGTTAGTAGCCACGGAATGGTAGTTTGAGCTACAATACCATGCAATATGCGTATCTAAAGGGTAGCGGGTAGGATAAAAGGTGGAACAGACGGTCGGGTAGAGGGTTTGGGTGAATGATAGAGTAGAGGGAGTGGAGTAGAAGGTTATGGTAGAGGATAGGGTAGACGGTAGGGAGAAGGGTAGAATAGAGAGTAGGTTTGAGGGTAGAAAAATGTTAGGGTAGAGAGTAGGGTAGACGTTACGATTAAGCAAATATAGACCAGAGGGTACGGTAAAGGATAGGGCAGTGGTTATAGTAGAGGATAGTTTAGAGGGTAGGGCAGATGGTAGGGTTGAAGGTTATGATAGAGCGTAGGATAGAGGGTTGAAATAGAGGGCAAAGAAGACAGTAAGGTAGAGGCTAGAGAATATGGTGAAGAATTGAGATGAGAGAAGATGAGCTGAGGTTCTTTTTTGAGATACCTTCAGGAATTCTTTCCAGGATTTCTTCAGGCATTTCTTTCGAGAATCTTCTCAGGTTTATTCTCGAGATTCCTTCAGATATTGCTTCCGATATTGCTGTATGGATTGCTCCGGAGTTCTCTTCAGGGATTTTTGCAGCCGTTGTTCTGGAAAATCCTGAAAGGATTTTGTTTGTTATTCTTTTCTGCATTCTTTCGGGGATTTGTGCTGGAATTCCTTCAAAGATTCCTTCCATGATTCCTGCTGTTATTCCTTAAGGGATCCCTCATGGAACATGGAATGATGATGAACCTGGGCGTGCTTTTTTTTTGTTTATATTTATGTGTATTTTAACTTATAGCTAATTCTACACTTAAAACCTGGGCGTGCTAGTAGAATACCTGTAAATACGAGACACTGAAGACGACCATATAGTTGAGGTCGAAATACGTATCTGTCAAAGGAGACAAATTAAATGGAACAGTACTTAATACGATTTTCTTTTTTAAATATAAAAAACTTCTGAAAAGTTTACGTATGGTGAGTACGTAAAGAAAGTTTGTGGGGTGCTGAAGGAAAAACTCAATTACTTTATTAGAAATAATTATCTGTGTACAATCTAACTTCTAAAGTATTTTAACGTTTGCTTATGTCGCACATAGTGAGCTCTCTTTATTTGATTTGTTAAAAAAAGTGATAAATGTTGAACACTGCAGTCGAAACTACATGAAATAACAAGAACCATGCATTGCATACTTTTAGGCGTTTATCGGGTTATATTTCTGCCCCAATTTATAAGTCTTTTTTCTATTCTTTTTGAGTGGTTATCATCTCTCTCACTTGTTTAGAGCTACATTTTATCTATACGGATCAGAACATAACGATGGCGTAGAAGTTGTGCTGAAGTAGAACTCGAGAAAATTATAAGATATTGAGGACCTACAATGAAGAATTTTTTTGGAACTACACCATAGACTTCCATTTTTTTTCATCAAATCATGCTTATTTCATTGGAACTTGACCTTTGATAACAAATTAATTTGAAGATTTAAATTGTGAGACACCTTGGGCGTTAACGGGTTAATCAGAAATGTTACACTGATATATGTTGCCCTTTACTGGCATTTACCAGGTTAGCTGGTATGTCATAAACATACAGAAAAACTTGTAGTTAGAAGACACAGAATGTTGCTAATTGACAAATTGAGGGATGAATTTTTGAAAAAAATCGCGTTCTGGTGGGATTCGAACCCACGACCCCGTATTCGCTAGACCGGTGCTTTAACCAACTAAGCCACAGAACAGGTGATAATTCTGCGGAATAGAAAGCCAAACTGAACCCGAGCCCTCACCATGAACATTCACTCTCGGTCACATTCGGTCTAGCGAATACGGGGTCGTGGGTTCGAATCCCACCAGAACGCGATTTTTTTCAAAAAATCATCCCTCAATTTGTCAATTAGCAACATTCTGTGTCTTCTAACTACAAGTTTTTCTGTATGTTTATGACATACCAGCTAACCTGGTAAATGCCAGTAAAGGGCAACATATATCAGTGTACCCTACCTTTGCGTCATCGGCGCAGTTGGTCGTGGAGCGTGCGACCGTGCCGAGCTCTCGACGCATACTGAATTAGACAACAGCAAACAGACTGCTTGGTGGCTAGGTATGCGGAGTGCGAGAGTAAGTCTCGGCTTCAAATAAAAATAATACGCTCTCACTTGTAGTTGTTGGGCACAAACGAGGCTGTGTTGTGGATTGACATCTAAGCCGAAAGAGAGATAGATGGTTCTTGAAAAAGTGAATGTTCACACACTCAAAACAGATTTGCGGGCTCGGCAAAAACGCGCACAGCCGTCTGCTCAGTAATACTATCAGCTGATATCCCAGCAAAAAGTGACATTTGTTAGCTGACTCTCAGCAAAACGATTGCCGAAGCTCAGCATTGAACTGTCAAAATTGCTGAGATCTCAGCAAAATTGTTGTTTGCTGATTACTCGGCTGTGCAAATCTCGGCAAAAGAATGGAAAAATGCTGATATCCCGGCAATCTGAATTAAGTGTGCATGGTGAGGGCTCGGGTTCAGTTTGGCTTTCTATTCCGCAGAATTATCACCTGTTCTGTGGCTTAGTTGGTTAAAGCACCGGTCTAGCGAATACGGGGTCGTGGGTTCGAATCCCACCAGAACGCGATTTTTTTCAAAAATTCATCCCTCAATTTGTCAATTAGCAACATTCTGTGTCTTCTAACTACAAGTTTTTCAGAAATGTTGCCTTCTTTTATTCAAAAGCTGTTCTTCCTAACTATACTGCAGACATATTCATTACCTATTTGTGTTTAGTGATCAACCCGTCTTGGATTGATAGGTAGTTCCTACCAATTACACTGTATAGGCAAATAATTTCGTTTTGTTTGCCCATATAATACCCAGAGGTTCGTCCTTCTCTAATTCATAAACTGTTTGGTTCAATCAAATCGCTGTAATGATTGGAGTTTCAAATGACAATATTTGCATCTATGATTCATCCTTCTTCTACCCATAGGCTGGTCTTTCAAGGAATATTGTATTCCACATTTAACTTTAATGAATAACATTACTTTCTATCATTTATGAGCATCTATTTTGAATTGCAATGCGGTAATAAATTGATGCATATCAGCTATTGTAAGTTTTAGTAGACACTTTCCTATCTTTCAATAATGTTTTTTTATGCAGTTGTTGAATATTTTTTCTGATTCAGTTAGGGTATCGCGCCACTTGGGCGGTGGCTTCTATATTCGTCTGTTTTCCACTATAACTCAGTTAATTTTGAACCAATTGACTTGAAATGTTGTACACGGGTAGATACTATACCTATCTCACCACATTCCGAAAGTTGTGTCAATTGGTTCAAATTTGACTGAGTTATAGTGGAAAACAGACGTATATACACAGACAAACAGACGTAACACCTTGAACGATTTTCATGGAAATCCATCGCCCAGCTCACACTACCATCACCTGGTGGAAAAGTTGCACGAATCACTGTGTTGTGCCATATCGTCAACAGAAGGCGCTAGTGTGAAACGTCAAATGCATAGAAAAACAATGCGCGCGCCTCTGGTTGTGAAAGCCACAACTATGAAAATTTAAAATGATCGTTAAAAGCGTGGTCGATGGAAATTTCGCAAGTGTTACGTCTGTTTGTCTGTGGTATATAGAAGCCTCTGCCCAAGTGGCGCGATTCCCCAATTGTCGTTTTTCTGTCAAATTCTGATCACTTTTTCATGTCTTGCAATGAGTGAGTTTTTGGAGGCAAAGTGTACAGGCCGCGTTTTCATTCGGATCGTCCGCGTGCACGTCGTCGTCGTCGTCTATTTGACTGTGCTCATCTTCGTGATTTTGGAGGCAAAGCGAAGAGGCCATTTTTTTTCATTTGGGCCTGACGCGTCGTCGTCGTCGCAGATTTGGCGGTTTAGTGTGATTTTTGAGGCAAAGTGAAAAATCCGCTTTTTTTATTCGTACCGGCTGCGTCGTCGTCGTCGTCGTCAATTTGAATGTCCACATCGTCGTACTCGTGTGTAGTTGTAGCGGTTCAGTGTGATTTCGGAGAAGATGCCAGTTAGTGGAAGATGCTGTAGCACATACGCACTGGACACTTCGAAGGATGTTTATTGGTGAGCTCTTTCCATATTACCATAATAATAATAATAATAATAATAATAATAATAATAATAATAATAATAATAATAATAATAATAATAATAATAATAATAATAATAATAATAATAATAATAATAATAATAATAATAATAATAATAATAATAATAATAATAATAATAATAATAATAATAATAATAATAATAATAATAATAATAATAATAATAATAATAATAATAATAATAATAATAATAATAATAATAATAATAATAATAATAATAATAATAATAATAATAATAATAATAATAATAATAATAATAATAATAATAATAATAATAATAATAATAATAATAATAATAATAATAATAATAATAATAATAATAATAATAATAATAATAATAATAATAATAATAATAATAATAATAATAATAATAATAATAATAATAATAATAATAATAATAATAATAATAATAATAATAATAATAATAATAATAATAATAATAATAATAATAATAATAATAATAATAATAATAATAATAATAATAATAATAATAATAATAATAATAATAATAATAATAATAATAATAATAATAATAATAATAATAATAATAATAATAATAATAATAATAATAATAATAATAATAATAATAATAATAATAATAATAATAATAATAATAATAATAATAATAATAATAATAATAATAATAATAATAATAATAATAATAATAATAATAATAATAATAATAATAATAATAATAATAATAATAATAATAATAATAATAATAATAATAATAATAATAATAATAATAATAATAATAATAATAATAATAATAATAATAATAATAATAATAATAATAATAATAATAATAATAATAATAATAATAATAATAATAATAATAATAATAATAATAATAATAATAATAATAATAATAATAATAATAATAATAATAATAATAATAATAATAATAATAATAATAATAATAATAATAATAATAATAATAATAATAATAATAATAATAATAATAATAATAATAATAATAATAATAATAATAATAATAATAATAATAATAATAATAATAATAATAATAATAATAATAATAATAATAATAATAATAATAATAATAATAATAATAATAATAATAATAATAATAATAATAATAATAATAATAATAATAATAATAATAATAATAATAATAATAATAATAATAATAATAATAATAATAATAATAATAATAATAATAATAATAATAATAATAATAATAATAATAATAATAATAATAATAATAATAATAATAATAATAATAATAATAATAATAATAATAATAATAATAATAATAATAATAATAATAATAATAATAATAATAATAATAATAATAATAATAATAATAATAATAATAATAATAATAATAATAATAATAATAATAATAATAATAATAATAATAATAATAATAATAATAATAATAATAATAATAATAATAATAATAATAATAATAATAATAATAATAATAATAATAATAATAATAATAATAATAATAATAATAATAATAATAATAATAATAATAATAATAATAATAATAATAATAATAATAATAATAATAATAATAATAATAATAATAATAATAATAATAATAATAATAATAATAATAATAATAATAATAATAATAATAATAATAATAATAATAATAATAATAATAATAATAATAATAATAATAATAATAATAATAATAATAATAATAATAATAATAATAATAATAATAATAATAATAATAATAATAATAATAATAATAATAATAATAATAATAATAATAATAATAATAATAATAATAATAATAATAATAATAATAATAATAATAATAATAATAATAATAATAATAATAATAATAATAATAATAATAATAATAATAATAATAATAATAATAATAATAATAATAATAATAATAATAATAATAATAATAATAATAATAATAATAATAATAATAATAATAATAATAATAATAATAATAATAATAATAATAATAATAATAATAATAATAATAATAATAATAATAATAATAATAATAATAATAATAATAATAATAATAATAATAATAATAATAATAATAATAATAATAATAATAATAATAATAATAATAATAATAATAATAATAATAATAATAATAATAATAATAATAATAATAATAATAATAATAATAATAATAATAATAATAATAATAATAATAATAATAATAATAATAATAATAATAATAATAATAATAATAATAATAATAATAATAATAATAATAATAATAATAATAATAATAATAATAATAATAATAATAATAATAATAATAATAATAATAATAATAATAATAATAATAATAATAATAATAATAATAATAATAATAATAATAATAATAATAATAATAATAATAATAATAATAATAATAATAATAATAATAATAATAATAATAATAATAATAATAATAATAATAATAATAATAATAATAATAATAATAATAATAATAATAATAATAATAATAATAATAATAATAATAATAATAATAATAATAATAATAATAATAATAATAATAATAATAATAATAATAATAATAATAATAATAATAATAATAATAATAATAATAATAATAATAATAATAATAATAATAATAATAATAATAATAATAATAATAATAATAATAATAATAATAATAATAATAATAATAATAATAATAATAATAATAATAATAATAATAATAATAATAATAATAATAATAATAATAATAATAATAATAATAATAATAATAATAATAATAATACACACCTGACCCAGCAAAGTACAGACCAATATATATATATGTATTTTCGAACAAATTCAAAGGTTTATGTTTTATAAATGACAATCAACATACCTGTCGCCGAATTCACGTGAGTTTGAACATTTGCTACGCTTTTCGGAAGAACGCTCGGACTTTCCTCTTGATAACTCCCATTAGATTCTGCACAACTTTCTCTGTAATTTTTCGTTGTGCCGCAGACCAATTTTTTTTTTGAAGCAATCAACAGAACTTGCTTATCTTCCATCTTTCTTGAGATGCCGCATAATTATTGTCCAGTATCTTTCCACAGGACGCTGTTCAGAGTAGTTTTGTGGATTTTACCATTTTTCGACAAAATCGACTTTTTCCGTCTTGAGCATCTCTAGTGTAGAAGAAACGTAATAAGCGGATGACAGATCCGCCTAAAACAAAAGAGGATCCGTATGTTTTCGGTAGATATGTAGAAGTCGTTTTTGATGCATTCCTTTCTGTTATTATTACCGTTGATTGTTCCCGTTGTGAAATACGAAGAACTCTTTAAGCCACATGAACAATTGGCTTGCCATACCAAAAACTTTTTCCCAATTTTTTCAGTTCTGATGTACCCTACATCATCTGGCACATCTGTCCCCTGCTTAGCGTTAAAAAATTGCGGTCCCAGAAGTGTATTAGTAAGCTAATTCTCGAAACGACAACTTTTTGGAACACCATTTGTGCAGAATTAATCTGCTAGTCGCAAAGCTAATCCGACCTATCGCTCGAAATTTCTTACTTTTTCCGTTTTCTTTGAGTGTGTTGCCAAAGTGAACAATGTTTTTACACACTGAGAAAGAATTCACAATTTTTTGTTTAGTTTTAACTCTAAACTATTGGTAAACAGATGTCCACTTTCTTTAATGAACAGTCCTTATGGCTACCAACTGAAAAGTGGGGGAAGGAGTACAAGAATAACCCACACCTTCTTTATGGACGACCTGAAGCTGTTTGCGGAATCAGTACAGAGGCTGCATCAACTGTTGCTGCTTGTGACGGTGTTCAGCAACGACATCCGGATGGAGTTTGGAATTGACAAATGTCGGTCAGTCCATCTTCGCCGGGGTCAAGTAGTGGACGCCAGCTGTTTCCGCGTCAACGAGCAGGAGGAGATTCGGGATATGGTTGAAGGCGAAGTGTACAAGTACACTCAAACCTCCATTTAGGTAGGATCCATTTAGGTAAAATCTATTTAGGTCCCTCCATTTAGGTAACGTTACCTAAATGGAATTCCGTCATTCAATTGATATCAGCTCCAGCATTGATGACGTCAAACCCGACATCAACCTATCATTCACCTGTTTTTATTTTGGCCACCAAACCCAACATAGACCCAACAGTTGTTCGATGTTGGTCCAACAATGGCCCAACATACGATAAAAATTGACTCGACTTTGACCCGACATTCAATTATTTTTCAGTCTGGCGGTGCAGGGTTTTTCGTGTTTCGTGCCCAGCTAGTCATTTGAATGACAATTCTGATCTAAGACCCTCCAAAACCCGCGAAAACGCCCCTGAAGCCCCTCCCCTCCTGAAACCCATCCCCTCTTGAAACTCCTTGAAAGGCATCTTAAACTCCGCGTGACCTGCTTTAAATCTTCTAGTAACTCTCCCTTCTTAAACTTCTTTTCAACCTTGTACTCCATTTAGGCAATAAACTGAATCCATTTAGGTAATGAATCCATTTAGGTAAAAATTCTATTTAGGCAGCCCCGACTCGTTACCTAAATAGTGGTTTTGGTGTACCTCGGCTTCCTGCAACTTAGAGGTATTCGCCACACAGCGATCATGAAGGAACTGCAGGACAAGTTATTGCATCGTGTCAACTGTGTTCTGAGGAGCTTTCTGTCAACCGGCAACAAGGTGAAGGCGATCAACACGTTTGCTGTGCCCCTGTTGACCTACAGCTTTGGGGTGGTAAAGTGGACCAAGACTGACCTCGAGGCGTTAGAACGAGCAGTACGAGTGGCGTTCACCAAGCACCGCATGCGCCATCCAAAGTCGTCCATTGAGAGAGTCACCCTGCCACGCGCAGTAGGAGGAAGAGGCGTCACCGATATCCAGGCACTATGTGTCTCCCAGATCCAGCAGCTGCGGGCATATTTCGTAGAAAGCCAGAACCGTCACGAAATGTACCGCACTGTATGTGAAGCTGACCACGGTTACAGCGCCCTGCATCTGGCGCAGGAGGATTATCAGCTGAACTGCGACATCAAGACCGTCGACGAGATGATCGTAACGTGGAAGCAAAAGGAGTTGCATGGGACGCACCCCCATCAACTGGAACTCGAGCACATCGATAAGGCGGCGTCAAACGCGTGGCTGGTGCGGGGTGACCTGTTCTCAGAAACAGAAGGTTTCATGGTAGCCATCCAAGACCGGGTAATTGCGACGAAGAACTATCGGCGGTACATATTGCACGAGGACGTGGAGGACCGTTGTAGGAAGTGTAATTCAGTAGGAGAAACGATCGAGCATGTCGTTGCAGGCTGTTCAGTGTTAGCTGGATCAGCTTACCTCGATCGTCACAACGAAGTTGCCAAGATTATGCACCAACAGCTTGCTTTAAAACACAACTTGGTCGACAGATTTGTACCCTACTACAAGTACCAGCCGGACCCGGTTCTGGAAAATAGTTGCATAAAGCTGTACTGGGATCGCGAGATCATTACGGACGTCCTCACTCGTGCCAACCGGCCTGACATTGTGGTTTTCGACAAAACGATGAAGCGAGTAACTCTCATCGACATCGCTGTACCGTTAGACCATAATGTCCAATCAACGTTCTCCGGCAAGATAACCAAGTACCACGACCTAGCGGAGGAGTTGAAGCAGATGTGGCACCTGGAAGACGTCCGTATAGTTCCGGTTGTCCTCTCGGCAACCGGAGTTGTCCCTAAATCTCTCCTGAGGTCCCTAGACGAGCTGGAATTGAAGAAGGACCTGAACAGCATCCTGAAAGCGGTGATTCTTGGAACCTGTAGTATAGTTAGGCGGTTCCTGAATCATCACAACTGAAAGTACATCCAAAAGCAGACTCATTAGGATAAGCTAAAAAACCGGCTAATGAGATCCACAGAGCCTAATCCCCTTTGGCATTCCGATTGCCCGGGGTAGGTGAAAGTTTCCAGCAATTTTTGCTGAGAAGTGCCAAAACTCTATAATAATAATAATAATAATAATAATAATAATAATAATAATAATAATAATAATAATAATAATAATAATAATAATAATAATAATAATAATAATAATAATAATAATAATAATAATAATAATAATAATAATAATAATAATAATAATAATAATAATAATAATAATAATAATAATAATAATAATAATAATAATAATAATAATAATAATAATAATAATAATAATAATAATAATAATAATAATAATAATAATAATAATAATAATAATAATAATAATAATAATAATAATAATAATAATAATAATAATAATAATAATAATAATAATAATAATAATAATAATAATAATAATAATAATAATAATAATAATTAATGCTAAAGGATTTATACAATTCTGCTCTGGTTTTTGTGTATTTATCTAACAAATATTGAAAAGTTCGTCACGTCATGTGTCGACGTTAGTACCCAATGCACATTCAGTTGATAATAAATATGTTTCTTTCATTTTTTGCATTTACACAAAAATTTGAATGGTTTGTCATCTTCGGTGTCGACATTTGTAATATTTTAGTCAAAATGAATAAATGTTTTGACTCAATAGTAAAGGTTGCATGAGAGTCCGTCTTGGTTCGTCGTTGCATCGCGTCGTCGTTCTGTGTGCGTACTCATCTTCGTACGAGGCGGTTTAGTGTGTTTTTGGAGGCAAAGGAAGTGCCGCTTTTTTTCATTCGGATCGGGCGCGTTGTCGTCGACAATTTGAATGTGCACATCGTCGTACCCGTGTGTTGTTGTAGCAGTTCAGTGTAATTTCGAGGCCAGTTAGTGGAAGATGCTGCAGCTCTGGTTTTTGTGTATTTATCTAACAAATATTGAAAAGCTCGTCACGTCATGTGTCGGCGCTAGTTCCAAATGCACATTTAGTTGATAATAAATAATTTCCTTTCATTTTTTGCATGAACACAAAAATTTGAATGGTTCGTCATCTTCGGTGTCGACATTTGTAATATTTTAGTCCAAATGAATAAATGTTTTGACTCAAATGAAGGTTTCATGAATTTCTGGAAAAAGAGAGGGTCGGTAAAAGATAGACGGCGAACCATGCGGTAAGATCTTTCTGATTTATTTATCACGTGTTATTTTGTTAACACTTGTAAATTGATCGCGTTCAGCATTATCTCACGCGGAAACGCAAACTACAGATGCGTCGGTGTTTAGCATGGTGTTCTCCTTAGTTGCGAATGAATAATTTATGTAGGGTGAGTTTTGAGGCACAAAAGATCGCGTTCGTCGTCCAAGGTTTAGAAGGGTATTTCTTCGCGAGCGCATTATTAATCGCGAATCAAAACATTCCACTCGTTTACCACGACAAAATCCTCAACACATTTCCATTTCCCCTGTCCAAACTTCTAGTGATTTCTCGTAGTAACGCAGAGAATTCCTCGGTTATTGGCCTAAGCGAGAATCACGTCATCACTTCCTTCCCTATCCTCAATTGACCTGCATTCGGACGCGGCCGGCGCTGGTATTGCTTATTGAAAAGTATTGGGATTCCAGCATTTACACAATGAAGAGAAAGCTAATCCCAAGCATCATCTATTGGTTCTTTGTGAAAATGCAGTTGTCCTTGCAATAACAGAGGAGCAACCGCGGGCGGTCAATCATGCTCATGCTCATGCTCATGCTCATGCTCAAATTCTGATCACTTTTTCATGTCTTCCAATTTGTCTTTTATCTATTTAACCTTTTCTCCTATTCGACCTTTTGTCCATTAGACCTTATGTCTATCGAACTTTTGTCATAGATTTATTCTTAACATGGATAAGTGAAAAAATAATAGCTTTTTGATGAAATAGTCATATCGTGTGAGAAATCCCTTATTACCTACCTTTAGGCGTTTAATTAACTTCGAAAATTAATTTTGCTTTAAAGCAGTTCAATTCACTAGATGTAAAATTTTTGATGTGTTTTTCGAGTTTAGAAGAGCAAAATTAAGCGGGGAAGGCAATTTTTCTTTCTAATCGATGTTTAATTGTATGCTGATCAATTTCGCCAAGTAACATATTCATTTCTTTTAATTTTGGAGTTATTTAACTTAAAGTTTAAATTTGTTGAACAAAACTCTGTCTCGTTGTTTCATGGAGATCCACCGGGTACTGATTTTACAGAGATTCTTTTGGTGATATTTGAATTGCTTCTAACCCCGGATTACGGTACATACTTTTCATCAACTCAAACCAGAGGTAAGAATGAGTTCCATTTTTTTCCACTGTGACTGGGTTTTTAACCAAATTAAATGTCATGCCACACGGAACAAAACCGTCAAAATTACACAAAACTTGAAGATGTGGGATCTAACTTTATCCATCCATTTTCCGTAGCTGCAAGTGACTATCGGCTGTTGGAGGTTTCTAGACAAGACGAGCCGCTCTTGTACCCTTCATTCAGCGTGGTAAAATTTTAATGACTCATTAAACTGGAAGTGTGCGGAGATTCGGCCAGCAGCGGTGGATTAATCCGCCACGGCCAACTGTCGCTTTGCAGGATGAGCAACGAGCCTCTCTCCATCAAGGCCATAAAAGAAGACTCGTCCTTGCAAGCAGCACCACTGCTGGTGAGGGCTTATTCTTCCATGAAGCACAACGTACATAGATTCCTAACGTGGCTAACAGGCTGCTGGAGGATAACTTGGCCCCTAACTTGCCGCTTTTAAGTGTCGTCACTTACATAAATTAGGTCTGTTCAAGTTATCCACAGGTACTTGCTGGCAGCTCGGCTCGGAGGGTGGTTTTGTATGGGTGGGTGGTTGAATCTCATGAATGATCTCCCGGAGCAACGATTGAGTTCGCGCCCGATTTAAGGCCAACCAATAACGTCGAATTAAGTGTGCCAGAGCAGTAAATGGTTTATTGGCTGTCAGAACAATTTTGCGGCCGTAAAATGGCTTATTTGAGGGGTGAAGTACCTACGTTTGTGTAACGGACGATGAGACGTGGAAATTAATTCGGACTCTGCATTAAAATGAACGTTTAAGGGAAAATTTTGAATTCTTATTGTGGAGAAAAGTCTCAAAGAGGGAAAAATGTGTCTAAGATGAGTAAAGTATAGACTTGTTTATGAACAGCCCCTAACCCTTTGGAGCCGGAGGGGTCATATATGACCCCAACATAGAAACGGCTGTATAAATTCACCCATTCGATAAAATAAAATACTTCGCCAAAGTTGTTGCAAATTGAGTCCTCTATTAGGGAAAAATGAGAATAGGGTAAGTGTACCAGTTATGGCCATAGTGGTTCCCTATTTGGCCATAGTGGAAATTTAGAAAGTTTTCAAGCTTTCACCTATTACGAAAGTTTTAGTAGCAAGCATTTAAATGCTTCTTGTCATTAAAACGTTTGAAATGACGCAACATTTGGAATTATAAGGTACCCCGGGGCAAGTGAGAATCCGGGGCAAGTGAGATCTACAGCCATATTTTTTTTATTTGTTAGTTTTAAGGCAAACATTATTCATAGAAAACATAGGTATCACACCAACGGATACTTTGAATTCAAAAATTGTTATTGTTCTCACCATAAAGAGACCATATATGTTATTGTTGTTCATATGTAATTTTCAATTCACTAAGTGAGATTAACGTACTGTGCTACATTCATCGTTCAAAAATAGAATAACAAATAAAGTGAAACTTTTTCGGTTTCAGGATAATATTTGGAGTGCTTACAAGTTATTTTGAACGAAAAAGCTGTAATTTATTTTCATTTATTACCTTTTGTTAACTGCTCTCACTTGCCCCAGTGCATTTCAGCATCTGGGGCAAGTGAGACCTATGAGAGTGAACAAACACAATTTCATAGTTTGATCTCGCTTTCTTCAGCCTAAGTCGAAATTTACACAAAAGTGAAGCGAAAATCAGCGCCTTAAGTAATCAATCGTTGAATTATAATTAATTACTTCTATTCTGATGATGAAATTATTGTTTAAAATGATAAAGGTTTTGGTAGAACATATTTTTTCGAAATTATCTTTTTTTCATATTTTTGTTCAAGTAATTTCTATTATTTTTTCGTTTTTCGTTGCATAATAAGGTTCTGAATGTTAGGGAGCCGGCCATAAAGTATGAAAAATTTAGAAAACGACTTATTCGAAGTTCACGATTTAAAAATCTTTATTTATTAATCGTAAAATTATGTAAGGAAAAACATAACATCTGTAAATCTTGAAAAATCTTTTGGCGAGACTCATCAACTACGTAATATGAAAAATAAGTTTGGAAATCTTTCGGAATTTAACTTTAGGGCGCTTTTTGTATAAATAAAATCAATTTGTTTTGCACAAGCTGCTAGAGTTAAATCATTTTTTTTTTCTCAGTGATTCGTTATTATGTGTGTTACGTAATTTATGCACGATACCACAAATTTTTCCCAACATAAATCGCCAAACATAGTTATTCGCATAAGATATGTATAATTTATGCTACCTTACACATATTCAGCAACTGTATTAAGCCATTTGTACAAAAAATCCGAATAGGTCTCACTTGCCCCGTGATACGCTGTAAATGAATATCAGCTCCACTTTTCATTATATGCATAATATAAAGAATTTGAAAATTTTGAAACAGTTTTAATGCCCGTTAATAAGAAGAAATATACCAACAATGTCTGTTAGAACCATTGGAATTATAAAATTTTTTATGTTTAGAATTTTTTGGCTTGACAAAACCAAACTAGCATTTTTTTAAGTCCCACTTGCCCCGGGGTACCTTATCAAATAACCACTATAGCCAAATAGGGAACCACTATGGCGATAACTGGTACACTCAGCCTATTTGTATTTAGGACTTCATTGATAACCTAGAACATCCTGAACACCATGAAATTTGGAAAAACGAAATAATTGACATACCAGTTGTTCTAAAAGCTGAACTTGGATGTGGGTTACGTTTTTATGTATTCATTAAGCCTTCGTCAAGAATATCAAAAGGTGTTTTATATTCTGGGATGTTCTAGGTGTTCCAAACTCTCCTATAGGGAGTCCTTCAAATCTACATGAGTAATTATATGTACTTTCGCCACAAATAATAGCATTGCATAACCTGCTGGGATCCGTGAAGCTCCTGACATCTACAATGTCATTTATAGAAACTATAGGGATATTCCAAGTCAGCCAAACTACCTTGGAGTTCAGAACTCCAGGTCTACACTCGTAACAGTAGCCATATCTATTATACTGAGTAACGTTGCATAATCAAAAGCAGTTACTGGAGCAATCTGAAGTTTACTAACTTATTATAAACCTTTGGGACATTCAGGGTCGTCCGAACTGTTCTATAATGAAGTCCTTCAAATCTACAAGAATAACTATATGTGTTTTCACCATAAATAATCGTATTGCATAATCTGCTGGGATCCACGAAGCTCTTGAAATATCAAATGTCATTTAGAGACTCTACAGGGATATTCCAGGTCAGCCAAACTACTTTGGAGTTCATGACTTCAGACCTACACTCGTAACAGTATTCATATCTGTTATACTGAGTACCGCTGCATATTCAACCGTAGTAACTAGAGCAATCTGAAGTCTACTTTTTGTTATTATAAACCTTTAGGACATTCAGGGTCGTCCAAACTGTTTTATAATGAAGTCCTTCAAATCTGCAAGAATAACTTTATGTGTTTCGCCATAAATAATGGCATAGCTTAATCTGCTGAGATCCGTGAAGCTCTTGAAACCTCAAATGTCATTTAGCGACACTATGGAAATATTCCAGGTCATCCAAACTATTTTTGAGTATTCTCGTGATATCAGCTATATCTGACATTTTGAGTAAAGTTTCATAATCAATCGCGGTGACTGGACCAATCTGAAGTTCACTATCTATTATTATGAACCTTTGGGAAATTGAGGGTCGTCCAAACTATCCTGAAGTTTAACTCTTCATAGTAACAGTAGTTATTCTCACAATGAACTTTAAACTGTAATCTGTAATCCCCCTGGCATATCATGAGTAGGACACGAATGCACCCCGGTGTAAAGTGTCATTAATAAATTAATAATAATAATATCATGAGTCATTTCAAGATTGTGTTGAGATATTGCAGATCAACAACACTACTCCGAAGACCATAGCTTTAGGTCTACTTTTGTGATAATGGTTTTCGCCACTACGTTAAGTAGTATTGCATAGTCCACTGTACTTACCAAAGCAGTTAGAGGAACAATAAGCGTTGTTATACATTTTTGGGATATTATGGGCTTCCTTACTGTTATGAAGCTTCTATATATATAAAAATGAGTTTGAAGTTCCTTTGAGGCAACAAAACTCAAGAACGGGTGGACCGATCATCATGAGTCTTGCATGGTTCGATTCGTATTCGGGGTGGCTGTGTTTATATGTACAAAAAGTTACGAATATCGACTAGAAAGGTAAAAAAAATGATAAAGTATTGATTTTGCATAAGCTGGGAAGAAAATCAACACGATCGAAATAAAACCAATCTAGAGTGCGGTGCCATTTTGAGCTCAACAGTTGTCAAACCAGCACAGCTTGGCAAGACAAAGTTTGCCGGGACAGCTAGTAGTTGATAAAAACAACCACTGTAACTTTCAGAAGATTTACTGGACATGATAGATTATAAATCGTAGCTTTGTAATCAGAAAAAAATTACCGTTGCATTTTTAGAATTTAGGAACTTAACTCAAGAACAGTTTGGATGACCTGGGATATCCCGACTGATCTGATATTGTCTATTAATCTTTCAGAAGACAAACTGGTCATGATAGATTACAAATCGTAGCTTTGTATAATGAAAGAAGTTACCGTTACACCCGCAGACTTTATGATTTAAACTCAAGAACAATTTGGATGACCTGGGATATGCTGACTGATCTGATATTGTCTATTGACCTTTCAGAAGACTTCCTGCACATGATAGATTACAAATTGTAGCTTTGTATAATGAAAGAAGTTACCGTTATCCCCGCAGACTTTAGGATCTACACTCAAGAACAATTTGGATGACCTAAGATATCCCGACTGATCTGATATTGTCTATTAACCTTTAAGTAGAATTACTATACATGATAGATTACAAATCGTAGCTTTGTATAGTGAAATAAGTTATCGTTATCCCCGCAGACTTTAGGATCTACACTCAAGAACAGTTTGGATGACCGAGGATATCTCGACTGATCTGATATTGTCTATTAACCTTAAAGAAGACTTACTGGTCATGATAGATGACAAATCGTAGCTTTGAATAATGAAAGAAGTTATAGTTACACCCGTAGTCTTCAGGATGTAAACTCAAGAACAGTTTGGATGACCTAGGATATCCCGACTGATCTGATATTGTCTATTAACCTTTCAGAAGACATACTGGTCATGATAGATTACAAATCGTAGATTTGTATAATGAAAGAAGTTCTAGGATATCTCGACTGATCTGATAACCTCTATAAACTTTTTAGTAGACCTACTGGACATGATAGATTACAGATCGTAGCTTTGTATAATGAAAGAAGTTATCGTTACACCTGTAGTCTTCAGGATGCAAACTCAAGAACAGTTTGGATGACCTAGGATATCTCGACTGATCTGATATTGTCTATTAAGCTTTCAGAAGACATACTGGTCATGAAAGATTACAAATCGTAGCTTTGTATAATGAAAGAAGTTATCGTCACACCCGCAGACTTTAGGATCTAAACTCAAGAACAGTTTGGATGACCTAGGATATCCCGACTGATCTGATAACCTCTATAAACTTTTCAGAAGACTTACTGGTCATGATAGATTACAAATCGTAGCTTTGTACAATGAGAGAAGTTATCGTTACACCCGTAGACTTCAGGATGTAAACTCAAGAACAGTTTGGATGACCTAGGATATCCCGACTGATCTGATATTGTCTATCAAGCTTTCAGAAGACTTACTGGACATGATAGATTACAAATCGTAGCTGTGTATGATGAAAGAAGTTACCCTCACACTTGTAGATTTTAGTATCTAAACTCAAGAACAGTTTGGATGACCTAAGATATCCCAACTGATCTGATAATGTTTATTAACCTTTCATACGACTTACTGGATATGTTACAAGGGATGGCCAAAATGTTTGGGATAGGCAACTTTTTTTCTCTCACAAAAAAGTTCAACATGCTATAACTTTATATAGAGTGCATCACTAAAAAAATCAACATGCTGTAACTCAGAGATGTCCATATCCTCAGTGTAGGAAAGAGAAATAGAAAATACACCACTCACGCTGTGTATCTCAACAGGAGCCCGTCTCTTATATGTGGATCCACCATTGCGATTCAGATGCGCGCAAGCTTGGTGGGTAGAAATAAATCTCTTAGCTCCCTGAGCACTAGGCCACACAACAGTGCGACGAGAGCGATTTAAAATTCTCTCCGGTGAAAGTGTAAAAAATCACTCGGGCGCGCGCTCCAGTGAGGTTTTTGCGCCAGAGTGCGCGCTGCGGTGAAACACCGGAGAGTTCTCGCCCCGGCGACACCATGGTGATGATTCGGTGACTGCTGGGTGAAAACACGGGAGAGCGCCGGAGAGCGATGCGCGCGAAAGAGTGAGCCACACTCGATCCAAGGCGAACGAGCAAGAGCACGCACTAGCGCTTGGTCTACCCACCACCCAAAACAAGAGAAACTGGCTTCTTGGTGTGGTGAAAAATGTTCCTGTCCCCAGTGTGGTCGATAAACTGACGCCGCAGTGAATCGCTACGGTGAAATGCCATCTCTGCTGTAACTTTTCATAGAGTGCATCAAAAAATCTCAAATTTTGACTGTTTGTCAACCTATTATATGTGCATCATTGGTACAAATTTGGACTTGATTCATTAATTTTTTGCGAAGTAAGAACCGTTCGGGTAAAACACTATTATTTAGACAACTAATTTTTGAACATTCACATCTCGGAAACCAGTGAACCGAAATGAATGAATTTTTTAACGTTTACCAACAATATATTGATACTTAATATGACGTTATAAAATGTAATATTTTCTCAAGGCGAATTAAGTTATACCGGGTTGAAGTTTGTACTCATATAGAGGAAAATAAGTCAAATTTACAATACCACACAAAAAATACTAAATGTGTTCTTCCTTCAATCTAAATAGGCTCTAATATACCTAATTAGAGGTAACTTGAGAACAGAAGTGGAAAATCTTTGGATATCAACACTAAAATTTATTGATATTGATGTAAAAAAATTACATTTTTTCGAGAAAAATCCAAAAAGTTTCAATCCATGATAACTTTTTTTAACGTTTAAAAAGTACCTTTGTTTTAATAGTTTGTGAAGCATTCACATATTGTTGGTGTACGTTCAAAATTTTATTCAATTCGGTTCACTGATTTCCGAGATATGACAGCTCTAAAATAAGTTGTCTATATAATAGTGTTTTACCCGAACGGTTCTAACTTTGCGAAATATCAATCAATCGAGCCCAAATTTGTACCAATGATGCACATATAATAGGTTGACAAACAGTCAAAATTTGAGATTTTTTGATGCACTCTATATAAAGTTATAGCATGTTGAACTTTTTTGTGAGAGAAAAAAAGTTGCCTATCCCAAACATTTTGGCCACCCCCTGTAGATTACAAATCATAGCTTTTTATAATGAAATAAGTTACCGTTACACCCATAGAGTAAAGTTGGGCAAAAGTTCGAGTGGGGCAAGAGTTTCTTTTGAAGTTTTTGAGCTCAATTCAAATTATTTCTTTCGGGTGTCAAGGTTGTTCGAACCCTTTTTGAAAAAGAGTCTTTCACTCCAAAAATTATGAAAGTTGATTAATATTTCGAGAAGTTATGACAAAATGTTGGTTTTTGATCAAAAAATTGTAACATGCGATGGCCCTTCCAAGGCATGGAATGAAATTTTAATGAAATCGAATTCGATATTTTATTTTGGGGCGTAACTAGGTATATTTTGAAGATGCTCTAGCATGTATAACTTTTTGCAAAAAAGATTTGGAAATCGTATTTTACACATAGTGGGGCAAAAGTTCGAATAGTGGGGCAAAAGTTCGAGTCATGTGGCAACTTTAGGTATAAACCTAAAATTCTGCAAAATATACATGTTATCTCTAAGAGTGATGGAATTAGTGAGAAAATTCGATTAAAGTTGAAAAAAATGTTGTTTTATCTGAATTTGGCGGAAAATTACTAATATTTGGTGTAGTAAATTTAACCCTGATTTGGGTAAAATCCAAATCGAATTTTAAAGTATATTCCAGTTCTAACATTAAATATTAAGTGGTTTCAAGTATTCCTATTAACAAAGTGTCAAAATAGTGTGCTACGGTTAGCGAAATTCCACAAACACTAGATTCGAACTTTTGCCCCAGTGGTGGGGCAAGAGTTCGAATAAAACACACACATACAAAAAGTGTTGTAACTCAAAATTGAAAAGACATTTGGCGTAGCTTTGTTCAGCAAAATTTTAGCTCATGGATGGTAGAATCACCACACGGTATTTATTTATTTTTATCTGCTTCAATTTTTTTGAAATAGGTTGAATTTTCAACTAAGGTCGAACTTTTGCCCCACCTTACTCTAGACTTAAGGATCTAAACTCGAGAATAGTTTGGATGACCTAGGATATCCAGAAAAAATATTCTTCATAATATTCTACCGTTTTGATGCTATTGACCACCAAAACTACAGAAAAACGTAGAAAAAACTCCATAATAACACTTGGAAAAATTCCGGCTTCAAAGGGCTAAACAACCACGCTATACCAAACAACGCATTTCCGCTGAATTTATTATGCTGGTGTCATAGCTCAAGCGACCTGTGAACTATGCCGAACCCTCGGACTAGCCTTTGGCATACAAACTGATCCGCACATATTTTGGTCAAGGAATGGTCATACTCATTGCACATGCGGGACAAATCCGGATCTTCCCTCAACCATTTGACTGACCAATAACCAAACATACAACCAGTCAGTGGATGTGATGGCATACGGAAACGGATCCCAGTACGAAAGGGACGGGAGGAAGTACAAACGATATTGTTGTGGCAATCATCTCCGCGTCATCCCATTCTTGAGACCCAGGAGCAGGAGGTTGTAGCTGGCAGCGGGGAAGTCCAAGAGACATTTATTGCTTTTATTGACGCACATAAAATGTGAATCCCTTCTCTTCGTATGGTGCCATAGTGCTCCTTCCCATATATCGCCGTCGCCCGTTGCTGTTAAGACGAATTGTAACGTATGGTAGACAGAAGGGCAGTATTAGCTGGATCCAGCCTCCTTTGCCGTGTGCCCCCACATTGCCTGGGTTCTGGGAATCGTTTTGTTGGCCCCGAGTGGGTGAGTGCCTCCGCCGCCAGCTGCCAGCCAATAGCCGTGTAAGAGAATGGCAGCAAATATAAACATATTGAGTTCATTTGGAATTCCGGGCACAGTTTCGTCATCTTGCACTCTGGCCAGAGCAGCCCCGACCAGAGCCAGAGAGTTCACAACATCCATCCAGTCGTAAAGTAAGATTCATAGGCCGGGTGCTCGATTTATTGGAATATTAATGAAGTCAAAGTTGCACTATTTGGCCCCCGTTTGTTGGAAGAGGTCGAAGTTCACCCGGAAGATGAATTCGATATCATCGCAGGGATGCAGCAAGCTCTCGTACATCACCATAAATACGTGCCGTTTTGTGGGGTCGTCAGAAATAACTCTGATTCTTGACATGAGAATAGACTGGAATTATTGCATATCTTCTTCAATCATGTGTAGCTGGCGCGTTTGCAGCCGCCCACAAAGTCGCCGACATAATACCAGATTACTGGAAATTGGATGGCACCAAAGTTGCTAATTGACAAATTGAGAGATGAAATTTGTGAAAAAAAAAAGCCGAAAGAGAGATGGGTTTGTGAAAAAGGAGTGTTCACGATGTGGCTTCGGAGTCAGTTTGGCTTTCTATTCCGCAGGATCGTTACTTGTTCTGTGGCTTAGTTGGTTGAAGCGCCGGTCTAGCAAAAACGGAGTCGTGGGTTCGAGTCCAACCAGAACGCGATTTTTTTTTTTCACAAATTTAATCTCTCAATTTTTTTTTTATCTTTATTAACGAGATTTTTAGCCCTAGGCTAGTTCATCTCGGGACCCACACTTTACTTCCCTTCCGAAGGAAGAACTCACATTTGGCGAGTTTGTCGGGAGTGGGATTCGATCCCAGGTCCTCGGCGTTATGGTCAAGTGTTCTAACCATCACACCAGGTCCGCTCCACATCTCTCAATTTGACAATTAGTAACATTTCGTGTCTTCTTCCCTGCTGAATATTGCTTTCACTATTCTTTCTTACGACATTAGAACTACGTATTCAGCCCACTGAAGTCTGCCGTATTGGAGGAGAACGTGCTTCTGAAGCTGACCTACTGATACCTGAAGCTGATTTGCATTCCAAAAAAGGCATTCGTAGCTGCAGTATGCCTTTTCACTTCACGGGAAACGTCATTGTCACATGTCACAACTATTCCAAGATAAACAAATTTTTCAACAACTTCAAACATATTGTCATCAATCACTAACTAAACACCACCTGTGCGCCGACTATATTTTGTTCGGCGGTGGCGTGAGGGCCATTTTAAGCCGGCGGTGGCGGCGTCATCGGCGTCACGCCGGTTGCAGCTTCCGACGGCGGCGGCGGCGGCGTGAATCGGCGTGACCAAATTTGACCATTTGGCTAAGCAAAGAAGTTCTTATTACGATCTAGAATTTGTGGTCCTAGCTTTTTGGTGACATAAATATTTATTTCTGTTCGGGTCCGTCACTGCCACCAGTGATTATACATATTGAGACATTGCCTGTTTCCTTAGCGTAATGCATGTTTCATTACTCCATTGCAAATGAAGGGCAATACAATATCGATTTGTTTGTTTGCTATTGTTTTTATTTTGTTTTCTCAGAACCTTCAGAAGCTATCAAACTTGATAACAAGATCACACTTTTTACACTAAGGAATCCCCGAATGATTTCTAGGAGGAATCAACGAAAAATATCCAGGAGGAATCTCTGAAGGAATTCCAGGAGAAATCCCTGAGAGAATACTAGGACGATTTTTTTCGTGGATTCTCGAAGGAATTTCAGGAGGAATCTCGCAAGGAATTCCATCAGGAATCCTCGAAAGAATTCCAGGCGAAATGTCCGAAGAAATTTTGAGAGGAATCACCAAAGAACTTCCAAGAGTGAATCCCGAAAGAGATCAAGAAGGAATCCTCGACGAAGTATCAAGAGAAATCCCCGAAGGAATTCTAGAAGGAATCCCCGAAGGAGCTCTAGGAGCAATCTCCGAAAGAAGTACAAGAGAAATCCTCGAGAGAATTCCAAGAGAAAATCCTGAAAGAATACTAGGTAGAATCACCCCGCAGGAATTCGAGGACACTCAAAGGAATTCCAGAAGGAATCTCTGAAGAAAATTGAAGATAAATCACCAAAAAAAATCCAAAAGGGAATCCTGAAGGAAATCCAGAAAGATTCCTCGACGAAACAGCAGGAATCCTCGAAGAAAGTCTAGGAAAAACCCTCGAAGAAACTACAGCAGAAATCCCGACGGGAATCCCAGGGGGCACCACCAAAGGGATTCCGGGAGGAATCTCCGAAGGAATTCCACGCGAAATATCAAAGGTTTTTCAAGAGCAAACCCCATAGGAAGTTCAGGAGGAACCTCCAAAGTAATTCATGAAGAAATCCTCAAATGAAAACTAGGAAAAATAACAGGATTAATACCCAAAGGAATTCCAGGAGGGATCCTGGAGTATTTCCATAAAGTATAACTGAGAGAACCTCGAAGGAATTCCAGGAGGAATCCACGACGAAATATCAAGAGGAATCCCCGAAAAATCCTAGGAGGAATTTATGAAGGAAATTCAGAAGGGATCCCCAAAAGAATTCCAGAATGATGTTTGAAAGGAATTCGAGAAGAAATCCTCAAAGTATTTCTAGGAAGAACCATCGAAAAATATCCAGGAGGAATCCTCGTAGGAGTTTCAGGAGGAAAATAATTCCAAGTGGAGTTCCCGCAGGAATTCTAAGAGAAAATCCCGAAAGAATTCCAGAACAAATCCCAAAGAAATTTCAGCACGAATCCCCAAAAATCAACGAAAAATATCCAGGAGAAATTTCTGAAGGAAATTCTAGCGAAGGAAGGAAATTCTAGGAGGAATCGCCAAAGGAATTCCAAGAGGAATTCCCGAAAGCATTCCAGAAGAAATTCCTTAAGGAATGCTAGGAGGAATCCACGGAATTCCCGTAGAAATCTCAGGAAGAATCCCCGACGGAATAGCAGTAGGAATCACTGAAGAAATTTCAGGAGGAAACCTCGAAAAAGTTCAGGATGAATTCCCAAAGGAACTCTAAGAGGATTCCCCGAAAGAATTCTAGGGGGAATCTTAGAATTAATTCCAGAAGGAATCCCCAAAAAGAATCCAAGAGGAATCCCTGATGAAGTCCAGAAGGAATACCCGCCGGAATTTCTGGAAGAATTCCTGAAAGAATTCCTGGAGAAATCCCCGAAGAAATTTCAGAAGAAATCCCTGCAGGAATCTCAGGTGGAACTCCTGGAAGAATTCTGGGAGGAATCTCCGAAAGATTTTCAAGCGGTATACATGAAGAATTTTCAAGAGAAGTTTTCAGAGGAAGTCCAGGAGAAATCTCCGAAGGAATTCCAGGAGGAATCTCCAAAGGAATTTTAGGAGAAATCACTGAAGCAATTCCAGAAGGAAACACCGGATTAATTCCAGGAGGAATCGCCTAAGGATTTCTAAGAGAAATCATAAAAGAAATTTCAGGAGGAAATCCAGAATATTAGGAGAAATCCCCAAGAGAATTTTAGGAGGAATCTCCGAAGTATGTCCAGGAGGAATCCCTAAATGAAGTCCAAGAGAAATTCCTAGAAGAATTATATGAGAAATCCTCTAAGTAATTGCAGGAAAAAATCACGAAGAAATTCCAGGAAGACTTCCCATTGAAATTCCTGGAGGAATCCTCGAAGGAAGTTCAAGGGAACCCCTGACGGAAGTCTAGGAGGAATCCCCGAAGAAATTACAAGAGATATCCCTGCAGGGAAATACACGAAGGAATTCCGCTAGGAATATCCAAATGATTTCCAGGCGGAATCCTTGAACAATTTTCAGCGGATATTTCCTGGTAGGGCGAAAGGTTTGCAAGAGGCATTCCCTAAAAAATCCTGGAAGAATTCCAGAAGGAAGTCCTTAAGGAATTTGTGTAGAATTTCCATGAAAGATCTCTCAAGAATCTCCTGGAGATATGGCTGGTTATAATCCTAAGGAAATTATTGAAGGAATTCCTTCAAGATTCTCTAAAGGAATTTATGAATGAGCTTCTGGAGAAATCTCTGATGTAACTCCTGAAGGCATCCGTGAGACTTCCTGAAAAAATCTTCATCTCAATCTACAATCTGAAAGAACCCCAAGAGCGATGCCTTGATTAACATCTGGAATCCCTAAAGAACTTATCGAAAACCCTGACACAATCTTAAAAGGAACTCTTATAGGGTGAAAGCACTAGACTTCGTCATTGCTCTAGTCTTCGCCCCCTGAATACAAAGTCCATTTTTTATGTATGAAGTGGCGAAGAATAGAGCAGAATTTTGAGGGGTGGGCAAAGTCTAGAGTATTTACCCTTTAAAAATCCTTGGGGGAATCCCTGAATTCTCCTAGAGGTATCCCTGGACCTTCCTACAAGATTCTCTGAAGAAACTTCTGTAGAGATTTCTGAAGGAACTTCTCTAGGAATCTCTGAAGAAACAACTGCAAGAATCCCTGCAACTTCTGGATCCTCTGATGGAACTCCTGGACTAATTTCTGCAAATACTCTTGTAAGAATTTCAGAAGAATACCTGCAGAAAACTAGTCACTGGACTCTTGATGGATCTCCAGGTGGTATTTATGAATCCTTCTGAAGAATTTTTAAAGGGACTTCTGGAAGGATTCCTGAACGAACTCCTTTTAAAATAGCCTGGGGAACTTCTGAAGGAATTTCTAATGAACACCCCCGGAGGTATCCCAGAATCCTCCTTGAGCTATTGGGGAGATTCTTTAGCGAACTCCTGGAGAGATCACCGAAGGAACTTCTGGAGCAATCCTTAAAAGAACTCCTGAAAGAATCTCTGATTTTTTTTTTTCATAGGTATCTCGGAATAATTCCAAGAGGAATCTCCGAAGGAATTTCAGGAGGGTAGGCCTGCCTCTGTCTCTACCCGCTATCATGTACTTCGTCTTGGTACTGGTAGAGTTATTCGTCAAGCCTATCCTCGCAGTCTGTCTCTTCAGAAGAGCATAAGCTTCCTCCACTGCCCTACGATCAATGCGGATGAAATAAATATCTTGATGATTTTGTGGCTATATCGGTCTCTTTCTACTCATAGTATAAGGGAGTAGAGATCAAAGTGGATAATGAAATGATAGATATGATAAAATTCGCTAGGTAGCGAACAAGTGTGAAAATTTTTATAGAAGGTGAAATTAGGCAAGTAGGCCATGTATTGAACGAATACATCGAATGCGTGAAACTTCTGCCGTGCGACCTGTGCTTTTAAACAGATCGGCTTGGTTGGTAGTTCATACCACCTTACCCTGCTTCAATCCATTTACAAACGAAGTAGATACCGCGTCTTTGATCAGAATACTTGATTTTGATCCATCTAGCGTTGCGTGTATCAGCCTAATTAGTTTCGTCGGAAAACCATGTTCTGACATTATCTGCCAAAGCTTATTTCTTTTCACTGAATCGTACGCTGCTTTAAAATTAATGAACAGATGGTGAGTCAGCAAGTTATATTACCGAAATTTATCTAGGACCATCCACAGGTTAAACATTTGATCCGTCGTTGATAGGCCCTCACGAAAACAAGCCTGGTATTCGCCGACGAAGGACTTCTCAAGAGGTATCAGTCTGTTGAACAGTATATGCAACAGTATTGTATATGCCTAATTTAAAAAGGTAATCCCTCTGTAAATGGCACACTCTCCCTTTCTTGTAGATTGGGCATATGAGGTCCTAGCCACCACAAACTCTACTCTACTATTGCTTTTCTTGGTGTTCGAAGGCTTCAGCAGACTACCTTACCGGAACTGCGCTACCTACATCGCGTTGAAGGGGCTGCCTCTTTAGGTATAGCTTCCGGTGGAGGAGCATTTTATACTCAGCAGCTGGATGCCAGACACTGATTGAGTGGCACCTCCCTGAGGCGCACCTCCTCAATATGGCTGAAGTCAGACGGACAACAGAGCCCAGGCTGCACTACCAGCCAAAGCACACAACTTTCAGCTGGCGATCTTTGTCATCGCTTGACTCGTGGAGCATGAGGTAGAAATTTGTGAGGACCAGAGCTACTATGGACGCTCTCTACCTCAATTCACCATTTTGCAGCCCCATCTACCTCTTAACTTGGCAAAATAGCTGAGAGTTAGGGAGTACGCTTCTAAATAAACAGACCAGTGAACCGTTGGGGCAGCAGGGACTATTGTCCTGGGGCCTGACGAACCCCCCCGCTTGTGAGTCAGCCGGCTAAGCATAGGACTACTAACCCCAATTCAAGGTGTCAAGCGACCCGTGCCGAGGAATGAGTGACCGAGGGGATGAAAAAGATGCTCGATCTTTAACGGAGCCTGTGGGGTACCTGGGCACCCCCAACATTAAGCTGTCCCTTACCGCGTTGATGCAGGGCTCTGGCGTGGTGGATTTTATTTCCCGTGCGACTCGTGGGATTTAATCATGAAATCAAATAAAACAAATCAGAACTTAGGTGGAAGTACTACGGAAGGTTGGACCCCAGCCAGGGTTCCCAGAAAGCTGGAAAGGGTGGGCCTGAAAAGGCTGGCCCGCCCCGGAATGATGGGAATAAGGGGTTGCGACCGCTGGTGGGCCCTCAACATCCACAGAGCTGGGCGATCCAAGAGGAGGACCCCGCTTGGACGAAGGTAGAGCGGAAGAGGAAGAAGTAGTAGCGCAGGACGCCAAGCCAAGGCGTAGGAGGGTAGCAGTGCTCCCACGTGCGTGTGATGCGACCATGCCTAGGCGAGTCCACCCTAGAAATGGGAGGCCACCGGCATACTGGTGGACCGACGCGATTGCGAACCGGCGCCGCGCCCGCCTACGTGCTAGGCGGCGGATGCAGCGAGCACGATCAGAGGAAGAGCGAAACGAACGGCGGGTGATGTTTGCCACTGCAAAAGCCGCGCTTAAGACCGAGATAAGAGCAAGCAAAAAGGCCTGCTTTGAGGGTCTCTGTCAGAGTGCCAATACGAACCCGTGGGGTGACGCCTACAGGATCGTTATGGCCAAGACGAGAGGTGTGATGGCTCCTACAGAGCAATCTCCAGAGATGTTGGAGGGGATCATTGGAGGACTTTTTCCGCGTCATGATCAGCCGGGGACTGGGGCTGGCGTTGAGGAAAGGGTCACCGATGTGGAACTTGCGGGGATAGCTAAGTCCCTTAGCGTAAGTGAGCCCCAGATCCGGACGGAGTTCCGAACCTGGCCTTAAAAGTAGCTATTGCAGAGGCTCCCGAGATGTTCAGATCTGCTATGCAGAAATGCCTGGACGAGGGAGATTTCCCAGAAGCTTGGAAGAGGCAGAGCCTGGTACTATTGCCAAAGGCGGGGAAACCACCCGTCGGCATATAAACCAATATCATTGATAGACACGGCGGGGAAGGTGCTCGAAAAGATCATCCTCAATAGAATGTTGAGGTTCACCGAGGGCGAAAATGGTCTTTCGAGTAACCAGTACGGCTTCCGGAAGGGGAGGTCCACCATAGACGCTATCTTGTCGGTTACAAAAACCGCCGAGAAAGCACTCGAGCCTAAGAGGAGGAGAATTTGTTTCTTTGCTGTAGTGACTCTGGATGTTAGGAATGCGTTCAATAGCGCCAGCTGGTCTGCTATTGCCGATGCGCTCTTGCGTCTGGGGATACCGGGGTACCTTACAAGATTCTCGAAAGTTACTTTCAGAATCGAGTACTAGTTTACGACGCGGAGGTGGGTCGGAAGTGCTTTCACATAACCTCAGGAGTCCCACAAGGTTCCATCCTGGATCCGGTGTTATGGAATGTCATGTATGACGAGGTGTTGAGGTTAAAGTACCCAGTGGGAGTGGAGATTGTCGGATTTGCCGACGACATTACGCTCGAAGTCTACGGTGAAACGATCGAGGAGGTGAAGTTGACTACCGACCACTCGATCAAGGTTGTGGAGGCGTGGCTGCGATCCAGGAAACTGGAGCTGGCTCACCACAAGACTGAGGTGACGGTCGTTAACAACTGGAAGTCAGAGCAGCAAGCGGAGATCAGTGTAGGTGAGTGCATTATCCTGTCAAAGCGCTCCGGCGTGATGATCGACGATAAGCTTACCTTCGGTAGCTACGTCGATTATGCCTGTAAAAGAGCCTCCACAGCTATTGCGGCCCTGTCCCGGATGATGTCCAATAGCTCTGCGGTGTACGCCAGTAAGCGCAAGCTTCTGGCTAGTGTTGCTACGTCTATACTCAGGTATGGCGGCCCGTCGTGGGGCACTGCGCTAAGTACTAAATGCTACCGACGGAAGCTGGAAAGTACTTACAGGCTAATGTGCCTGAGGGTTGCGAGCGCGTACCGTACCGTGTCACACGACGCTCTCTGTGTCATTACAGGTATGGTTGATTGATTGATTTATCTTTATTATAGAGACTTTCAGCCCAAACTGGTATGGTGCCTATCGGCATCCTTATCAGTGAGGACATGGAATACTTCGAAATGCGCGGCACAAGAGGCATACGCAGGACTGCCAGGATGGCCTCTATGGTTGATACCGAGGGTTGATTATGTCTTGGAGCGCAGTGGAGACGGTGGACAGACCAGGTCGAGCGTGATTTGGTGAGTGTTGAATGTTCCCGAGGTTGAGAAGAAGCAGCAAGAAATCTATATGTGTGGATTATTGAGATTATTGTGGATTAGTATTATCTATATTAAGATGCTGAATTGAATAAATGTAAAGAGTTCTTGTACAAGACAGCCAATATTGGGTCGACTTAAATTGGCAGTCGACAAATAAATGACAAACAAACAATAACGAATGAGTTAACCCATTGCGCATGTATACAATCTGTAGGGCACTGTACATTCAAAGGAAAGGGTACCTACAAAGATTCAAACGCACTGCATTATAAGTGTTCATTTTACCTTTCGTTGTTGAAATGCAAAAAAAACACCGCATGCAGAGAAACGGCTCCAACAGATGCCCAGAACATCAAAGCATCTCTGCCTCCGTACCCCAAACAACCGGAGAGCATCAGCATCATTGTTAAAACAGACGATTTCCATTCAATTCACACGCCACTACACACTCGCGCGCGGTTTCTTCGCAGTCAGTGTCACATTTTTCCATTTAACCGCACACCGAGCGCGCAATATGACAGTTTCTTCCAAAGTTTGCCAACTGTCTGCAGCTGTCGTCGTCACCATCCACTATCAACCAACCGTCGTCGTCGTCTTCGTCGTCATCGTCGGGGTCCTATCAAGCACAGATAGGATTCGGGCGTCTTTCAAAAGCGGAAGATTTTCCATCTCGTCGAATTTTGCCGCCGTTTTTCAAAGCATTGCGGATGGTGGTGACTGGTGGGTCTGGGTAGGTAGAACGACCAATATCTGCGCCGCTCGTAAGTTCGTTCGGGCCCCGCGACCGTTGTTCTCGGTGTGTCCCAAGAGTGCGCGTGAATTTTGCTGCCTGCCTGCGGGAGGAATAAATCTGCCATTATTCCGAAGGGCTGCAGGATATTTGAATTATTCACGCTCGATTAAGTAAATATGGTTTGGGATTTTCATGCGGCTAGTTACCATGCATCCTTCATTCTTATTATGTGGCACGAAAAGGGGGCGATCCGGGTGCTAACAATTGCGAATTAAACGTTCGGTTGGGAATGATATCTCCAGCAGACAAATTATTCACAGAAAAGTAGTGATTCAATAGTTGCTGTAATTAGTTTCGCTTGATTTATTCTAACTTGTAAATTAGGCAGGCCGTGTGATAATTGAGAAGCTTGGACTAGACAAAGTCCAAAGACTGAGTTTTGATAAATAGATCCCAAGTAACCAATAAGCACTTCAATGTAGCACTCTCATTAGGCTAAACGTGCATTTACCGCAACTGAGCCCTAAATTCAGATGTACTGGTAAATTGATTACTTAGACCAGGGGTTCCCAACCTTTTTGACGTGGCGGCCCCCTTTAAAAATTGTCAAAACATCTGCGGCCCAATGAAAATTTTTAGAGAAAATTTTAATTAAATGAACGAAACCGAGTTTTTTGGGCACATTGACATAGCCAGAAACTTACTGTGGGAGGGATTTTCGACGATCAATAATACGTTTTTTTATTCGACACCCACATTTCGTAAACAATAATGTACATTCAGCTTCAGTCGTAGCTGAAAAATAGCGGCGCAGCCGAAAATTTTTTCTTCTGAAGGCGTTTTATACTGAAAATTTGTTCCTCAAATTGTGGCTTCTGGGGGTGGCGGTATACAAAATTGAAAATTGGTATAATTTGCACAACATAGAAAAAATTTAACAATTGTTTTGGTAACATCGCGGCCCCCCTGGACTGGCTTCACGGCCCCCTAGGGGGCCGCGGACCACCGGTTGGGAACCCGTGACTTAGACCAAGCCCACCCGTGGGCTTCATACTACACACGCAACAGCACGTCGTTAACGATTTTTAATTTCGTTATCCACCCATTTTCGCACCGGTCGTTCGTTTCCATGTGAGTAAAATAATGATCGGTCGCCTTTGCGCACCGGTGGTCTCTATTCTATCCGTACCATCGTTTTTTTTTTGCACTTCTGTAAATCATCGCAATATTTTGTGTATTTCTATGGTGTTATTGCAAATCTTATTCAGTATAATAATCTGTGCTCATATTTTGAAAAAAGGGGTTTTGGATAAGACTGAAAACTGTTAGTAAAAATTGAATTCAAATAAATAATCCCGTTGGAGATTTGTACCAGTTTTGGTGCGTTTAAGGATATCATTTTCTCAATAATGTATGATTGTATTTAATCCCGGAATTCAAGCAATCTTTTTTTTTAAATTATATGTTTGATGCTTACTGTATGACTTGTAGGTTGAATTTTTATCTACAATAATATCCATCTCTTCAATATTCATGTTGCCTTTCTCGCAAGAAATTTATCTGAATTTGAGATTATGAGCATCTTTTTTAATAATTAGGTTTATTGAATAATTACATCCCTTGCATTTCCAACACATTTATAACGTAGTTGTCTACTTTACAACTTCGCGTAGGTCAAGATTCTTGAATCCTGGTCATAGTAGAAGCTGTCGTCTAGCAGTCTGCGATAAGATTGCGCAACCTTTTTTCATAAACGGGTATTTTAACATCAGCTAATTCTAGGTTGTCCCAAAATTGCACATGGTCAAAAAGCTTGGGGGCTCACCCTGCAAATGATAGCTAAGGGTGTTAGAAACAAACTTTTGTATGACGGCAACTTTCAGAAATGACGTTTAGAGGTCGCCCCGGCGAGATTTTTGAAAAATGGCCATTTTTCGTAATAAATTTCATACAAATATTTTTTACCTTACAAAAATTGGAAGATCACACTATTTTTATATTTTTTACAACTTGATATGGATCCAAACTACTTGAGAAAAATAATTAAAGACATGTTTTGCAGGTAACTTTTTGATACTGAATTTTTGAATTCACTAAAATTTGTCATTTTTTGATATACTGTGCCTTTTACCCATCATAAAAAGTATCTGAACCTAATACTAATTTAAAACAATTTCCATTAAAAGATCGGAAATTTTATGAGGAAAAACTTTGCCGAAGACAGCATTGCGTTTTTTCTATCCGTTTTAGAGTTATTCACGATTTAGTATTTGGTGAAATTGGGATTTTCAGGTATTTTTCTAAAAATGTCATATAAGAACTTCCCAAAAACACATACAAAGTAAAAAAATCACGTATGCTCAACAAGTTTTTGTCTTGATTGTGTTATGGAGTTGCGCGCAGTTAGAGCAAACATACGATGGTTGCTCGCCACGTGACGTGAAAATCGTTGTCGGCGTCATGAACGCGCAGGTGGGAAGGAGGAAACGTACATAAAGACTGCCCCTGAAAGTATGGACGCACCTAGTCTTCAGATGTCTGGGGCTGATCGGTGGTTCTTGTTTCGGGATATGTTTTGGCTGTTTCTGCTTACTATAGGATCGAATATTTAAACGTCCTTTGCCACGATGATCATTGGAATTCAAAATAGTAACTTGTTTGGTCATATGCTACTCTGTGTATGTTAGAAGATTTTTTCTTGTGCTCAAACAACTTCATTATACGTTTATCTAATCGAGGGTTAGCAGGATCTTTATTTTTGACTCAATCTTTGTATATGCTCAAACGTGTTATCCCCACCGTGTTTACTGCTTGCTGCTTACACGGTTTTCTCGCTTACTCCCTCCACATTTTGCTTTTTCCTAAGTGTTCTTTTAAAGTCTGTACATCATTTGTGCACATTTTTTCGATGATGTTCCCCTAAAAGTTCATGTATTTTGAAACAAACTGTTGGAATTGCATTAACCGCTAAACATATGCTGAGAGAATAGGTTGACTAACAGGATGTAGCCTACAAAAAGAACTAATAAACAATAATTTTAAAATGACTGTGTTTTCTAACTGCGTCTATACTTTCTGGGGCGGTCTTTACCGGTAATCGGGCGAAACAGCCTGCACGCCGTATCGAATGATAACGGCCAGCGATGCGTAAACTTTGCAGCCTCTCGTGGTATGGTAGTCCGAAGCACCTTCTTCCCCCGCAAATATGAGAACAAGCAAATATACACCGTGAACTGGAACTAGTTCCAGCTGTCAATATGGGCGTTCTAGAAACCGTGATATCTAGTTCACGGTGTATATTTCTTGTTGTTGTTATCGTTGCTATGCATAGTTCCCGTTTGTTCCCGTTGCCGTGACTGAGAGTTCACGTATATCGGAACGGATTTTTTTGCGTGCGGGTATGAACAACTTCCGCACATACCGCAGTGCGAATATAGATTCGGATCACTACTTAGTCGCTGTATGCATGCGCTCAAAACTTTCGACAGTTATCACCACGCGTCGAAGTCGAACACCGCGGCTCAACATCGAGCAGCTTCGTAACGTAGAAGTGGCTCAAGACTACGCGCAGTAGTTAGCAGTGGCCTACCAACGGAAGAGCAGCTTGGCGCAGCTACACTTGAAGATGGCTGGAGGTGACATCCGGTGAAAAATAACATCCGATCCGCCATAGGTAGTACCTCGGCTGCAGCACTAGGCTTAGCGACTCCGAATCACAGAAACGACTGGTACGACGGCGAATGTGAACAGTTGAAAAACGAGAAGAATTCAGCATGGGCGAGAATGCGGCAACACCGTACGAGAACGAACGAGGCACGTTACAGACAGGCGCGTAACAGGCAGAAGTCAGTCTTCCGGATGAAGAAGCGCCAGCAGGAAAAACGAGATCGCGAAGCGATGGAAGAGCTGTACCGCGCTAAAGACGCACGGAAGTTCTATGAGGAACTGAATCGCTCGCGCAGAGACATTGTTCTACAAGCCGACATGTGCCGAGACAATCACGAGCGAGCGTGAGGTGGTCGAGAGGTGGCGTCCCAAGCAACACACATGTTATATAAGAGTTACGACAACGCAAGTTTTGGTTGTATAAAAGTTAATTTTACGTAATTCTAACATTTTGTTGGAATAACGTCAAATAAACTTCTATACAACCAAAACTTGCGCTATCCTAACTAATATATAACATGTGTGTTTCTTGGGGTGGTAACAGAACTAGGAGTACGTGCGCAGGACGAAAGATTTCCAGCCCCTAACCTCCACAAGATTGAAGAGGAGGTTACCCGTTTGAAGAACAACAAAGCCTCTGGAGCAGATCAACTACCAAGCGAGTTTCTAAAATACGGTGGAGAAGCACTGGTGGGTCATTACCAAGATTTGGGAGGAGGAAGTAATACCGGAGGAGTGGATGGAAGGTATCGTGTGTCCTATCTACAAGGGCGACAAGTTAGATTGCGCGAACTACCGCGCGATCACACTACTGAGCGCTGCCTACAAGATACTCTCTCAAATTTTATGCCGCTGTCTATCACCGATTGCAAGATAGTTCGTGGGGCAATATCAGGCTGGATTCATGGATGAATGCGCTACAACGGACCAGATGTTCGCTCTCCACCAGCTGGTGCAGAAATGCCGCGAATACAACGTGCCCACACATCACTTGTTCATCGATTTCAAATCGGCGTATGGTTAAATCGATCGAGATCAACTATAGCAGATTATGCACGATTTCGGATTAACTGGTACAATTGATCAAGGCGACGATCTATCGAGCGATGTGCGTATTTCGAGAATCTGGAACACTCTCGAGTTCCTTCGAATCTCACAGAAGGTTACGGCAAGGTGCTGGTCTTTCGTGCTTGCTGTTCAACATCGCCTTAGAAGGTGTAATAAGGAGAGCTACACGAGTGGAACACAAGATGTGTCGAAGACAAAGTACATGATGGCAAAGGGATCTAGTGAGGAATCACCGCGCCCGGCACCCCGAATTTATATCGACGGTGATTAAATCGAGGCGGTCGAATAATTCGTGTACTTGGGCTCACTGGTGACCGCCGACAACGACACCAGCAGAGAAATTCAGAGGCGCATTGTGGCAGGAAATCGTGCTTACTTTGGACTCCGCAGAACTCTACGATCGAATAAAGTTCGCCGTAACACGAAGTTAACCATCTACAAAACGCTGATTAGACCGGTCGTCCTCTATGGGCACGAAACATGGACCCTATAGGGTATACGTATACGTGCAGAGGACCGACGCGCCCTTGGAGTTTTTGAACGGAAGGTGTTGCGTACCATCTACGGCGGAGTGCAGATGGAAGACGGGACTTGGAGAAGGCGAATGAACCACGAGCTGCATCAGCTGCTGAGAGAACCAACCATCGTCCATACCGCGAAAATCGGGAGGCTACGGTGGGCTGGTCACGTCACCCGTCACCGTGTTCTCGAGAGTCATCCGACCGGTAAAAGAAGTCGTGATGCCCGGCGAGCTAGTTGGGTCGACCAAGTGGAGAACGATCTGCGGACCCTACGCCGAGTGCGGAACTGGAGACAAACTACTATGTACAGTAGACCTGTTCGCTACTACTATGTACAGTAGACCTGTTCACTTTGAAACTTTTTTTCTCCGATTCTCCGTGACACATCAAATTATCAATCCACATGTAAAACCAAGTCTTCAGTCCAAAATTGAGCCAAAATGATGAAGATTTAAAGGTGTATCAACTCGATTTTGTGTTTTTTTTAGCCGTTTTCACAAAATTTACTCAGAAATTCACAAAATTGCTCCGAAAAGATGCCGGAGATACAGTTAGGATATAGTTAGAACAATACTCTACAACTTTGCCGAAGACGCTACAGTGTTTAAATTGCGTATTTCGAAGTTATTCAACAATTTTAGTTAAAAAATCACGAAAATACACGATATTTTTACGATTTTACATATAAAAGTCATGTAATTTTACATTGTTTTACGTGACTAAATTAATAAGCGATTACTCCTTTGTGTAACGAACATTTCGTCCATACATCGTTTTTTGTGTAGGAATTCGTTTTCATTGACTAATTATCAAAAGTATGTCACGTTGATACTAAAAATCGCACAGAGTTACCAGCTCGAATTAAAACAAAGTTACCCATGATTAAGACGTCATGCCATCGTATTCTAATGTCTTTTGATTAAAGTATCAGAAATGGTGCAGATGGTAAGGCTCGAGCTTGCGGATCAGAAGGTCCCAGGTTCAAGCTTAAATACATGATAAACTTTTTTTTCTTTCTTTGTAGCAGTTAGGATGATGAATCTGCCATAACTTACACGCAATCTCTCAAATAATAATGATCGGGACCTGCCAATTAAGCCCATTCCAGGACTAGCTAGATATTTAGTTTATACTTGTTGACAATAAATCGTGCCGATGAGAGCAGCTGGGTAAAATATTGAGCATCTGTTTGATAATGATCAATTTAGCTAAAACAATTCAATACGATGATGGAACTGCTTCTGGATGCAACATTTTACAGACAACTGTGGGTGGAGCTTACTTGTTATCTATCTACCCACAAATCAGCACAACTACACGATGAAGGGAAACTTCATTCTTACTATGCACTCTACGGTTCCGAAACAATACTATGATGCCAAATTGCAATGAGAGGCAGTGCGTAGTTTCATCAACTTATAGCAGGATCGATACGCAAAAAATGCTATTCCAGGACTCGAACCTTGAATCTTCGAATCCACAATCGCATGCTCAACCAACTGCACCAAATTTAAACTGATGCAGATGAGACAAAGAAGTGTAATGACGTTTAAATCATGGGTAACTTTGTTTTATTTTATGCTGGCAACTCTGTACAATTTTTAGTATCAACGTGACAAACTTTTGATAATTAGTCAATGAAAACTAATTTCTACACTAAAATGATGTATGGACGAAATATTCGTAACACATAGGAACAATAGCTCATAAAATTAGTCACCTAAAACAATGTAAAATTACATGACTTTTACATGGAAAATCGTAAAAAAATTGTATTTTCGTGATTTTTTAACGAAAATTGTTCAATAACTTTGAAATACGCAATTTAAACACCGTAGTGTATTCGGCAAAGTTGTACAGTAATGTTCTAACTATATTTTAACGGTATTTTCGGTACCTTTTTGGTGCAATTTTCTGGATATTGAAGTACATTTTCGTGAAAATGCTCGAAAAAACACAAAATCGATTTGATACACCTCTAAACCTTTATCAATTTGGCTCATTTTTGGACTGAAGACATGTTTTTGCATGTGGATTGATAATTTGATGTGACACGGGAAGGTCAAAAAAAGTGAACAGGTCTAATGTACAGCAGAGGCCACCCAGGCCTTAGCCTGATCGGTAAGGTATGTAACCGATGAACTGAATACAGCACGGTCCGAGAATTTTGACACTAGAGCGGGATGGCTTCTAATCAGAATTGTTCATTTCTGATTGGGAACCGTTCACTTCTGATCGGATGCGGCCCCGCTCTAGTGTCACAATTCTCGGACCGCGATAAATTCAGTTCATCGGTGCACTCGTCTAAAGGAAATAAGTATTGATACATGTGCTTTATTTGAGGTCCCGATGAAGTGAAGTTGGTCGAAGGTTTCCATGTCGCACGTGTTTCGTCTGTAGTTTTTCTTGTTTTTTGTTTTACTGGGGTTGGGGAGGTTGGCTCCGAAACCAACCGGGTAACTTTTTATTCGGGCATAGCTTGGTCCGAAGGGAAATTGTAGACTTGGGCAGTGATGAGAAACCCCGTCCTTCCTTTTTCGTCATCGACCGGGCGTTGCAATCACGTTTCTGGCAGTCATATAAGTAAGTCGTTACTAGTAGCGAAAATTTTGCGTTTAGTGCGTTTAGTCAGCCACCTTGGTTCCCGTCCAAATTTGGATAACTGAGCCTTAATCCTCTGAAAGGTCTCAACGGTTGGGCAACCCTACACTTGGTGGATGGTCTCCCTCGGCGCTTAAGCCATCCTACTTCATTAAAGGGAAATTAGCGAGGCTGGCGGTTACAAAATGAAGGATAAAGAGTAGCTTTATTTTGTGAGATTAACCAGAATAATAGTGGAAAAGTTAGAATAAAGTTGGAGTTCTTGAAAAGAGCAGTGCTTATGGTTTTCCTGGCCGGGTCTAGTGCGAAAAGTTCCCTGTCCCGCTGTAAACTAACAATAAGCGTGCCGACCCTGAGGCAGTTGAGTCGAGGGAGTCTCTGAGACGCTATCGATTGGCCGACCCGACTTACACTAAGTTGGCTTGTAGGGGGAGGGGGTGGTCTGGTCGTGCCGAAAATCAAAACCTGTCACTGTGTTTGATTAGTTGTGTGTTAGATAGACTGTGTTGATTAGTCTTGCTGAATGTTCTCACGATTGCCTCTTGAACATCTTTACTGCGGATTGAAAATATTTCAAATCGAATACGAAGAAAATATTGAAAGTATATAGTAAGTTACATTGTCCAACGATGAAGTGTTCAAAACTGCAATTCTTCTAGGAAGGTAATTGATAACCCAAGAACAAAGCACCAAGAAGTGCTCTGCGACTTCAGTTTATTTGCACAGTATTCAGTTCTCACGAAGGTACAGAGCAGCACCTAATGGAGGCAAACAATTCACGCTTTAATTGAGTGAATTGTGTGGGAGTAGCAGAATCTGTTGCCCACCAACTGGCTGTTGATTCCTGCGAGGATTTACACCACCAACCGCTCTCTGCGGCAGTAGGAATGGGAACGAAGCAGCAATGGAGCAATCTTCACCTTCAACTGTGGAACACCACCCGATCGGATGCAATTTCTCTTTCCTCCTTTATCTTCATCGCTGTTGGGAGTTCTACACCAGAAGTGGTGGATACGTTACGATTCTTAGTGCTTGGCCTTTTACTGCTCACTGCGTTCGATGCGCAAACACCGGATCCGGGGCCATTGTTGTAGAACGAATTGTTCCACATGCTCCCTCTATAGAAGCACCAACAATCTCATCCAATTGCAAGCGAACCCGAGAAGGAAAATTGAGAAAAACCACAAACACCGCAATTAAACTGGAGAACGTGCTTGAAAACCTAATTAAATTGATTCTCTATTATTTATGAGATTAAAGATGTCTATCTGCTGAGCTGGGATTCCCCAGCTCGGGGAGTGTGAAAAATGCTCCTCCTCACTGATGGAATTGCAGAATCTTTTGCTGGAATCGAAAATGATGGCAAATTTGTAGGGTAGGTAATCAAACTTTGAACCAAATTGCGGCTTTCTGAAGCAGTGCAAATTTGAAGTGATTTTTTCTCCCACATGGAAATAATTTACTACGGCAAAATCGTATGTACATGAAAGCCACGGGTATAAGCTTTCTGTTAAATGGTAAAAAGTTTGTATTTGCACCGAATTTCATTGAAATATTCGACTTTTCATCAACAATGGTTTTAATCTTAATTTAAACCATCGTTATCATAATTTGAACCAATTTTAATCTTAATTTGAACTACTGGCGGCAGCAGCTCGAGCAACTCACAAAACAGCCAATTCCATGTTAAACAATCAAAAATCACATGAATCTGCTAAATCTCATACCTATTTTTCATTAGGCAATGGAATCTCAACTCAGAATGTTCGAAATTCTTTAGGAATTTGGAAACTTAATTTGGAATTTTTCATCCCCCAAGAGTAAACAAAGCAACCACTAGCGCGATCTACAGGCCAACACTAGAAGCTCACCCCCGTTTACTAGTTCAAATTTAGATTACAAATGGTTCAACTTAAGATAACATTCTCCAAGTAAGAATCACTTAAATTTGATAATTTTGTGACAAATAATGCGGAATATTATTCGGTTGGTCGATTCTACGATAAATAAGCTTTCATTTGACGTATTCACTTATTGAGTGTGATGCAATGCATGAGCTGTATGGGTGCACCGAAAATGGGCTTACTCTGGGGGGAAATAGGTGAAATCACAGTGATTTTTCAATTGCTTTTTTTCGATGGCAAAAACGCTTTTCTCAATGCTTTTAAAGCTTATGTTATCAGATTACATTACGGAAAACTGTTTAACATCTTTTTCGGGACAATATTTGCCCAAAAAGTACGTCATTTCAATGAATTTCAAAATAGTTCAAATTAAGATTACATTTTGACTAGTTCAAATTTTGATTTCTTACCCTAGTTGCACAAGATTTGTTGAACTTGGAGCTTTCAATGGGAGTTTGGACACATTTGTAAACAAACGACGACAGCGAATCGTAAAGTCCTTACTATCATGATCCTCCCGACATTAGGTATTCGCTTCTATTTTACAATGGAACCGTTGTTGCCCTAAAGCCCATCGGATACCGTTCCAAAGCAAATTTATCGATTGTCACATCTGCTCTAGCGAGCGGAGGGAATCATTGATATTCATCGATATTTCCGCTACTTGGGTGGGACGCCACGCCACGCCACGATTTGGCGAGCAAAACGTGCATTGCTTCTACCTACACCGTTGTTGGAGCAAAACAGAGCCCTAAAGAGTTGGTGGGTATAGCAAACACCATAGCTACCGCGGTGGGAGCAAATTACTCTCTAGAAATGTTTGTTCAGTGCTCCCCTTGGTTCGCTGTTGTAGCTTTGGTTTGTTTGTCCGTCGATTCGAAGTGGGTTTTGTTCCATCATAAGCAAGGAGACTTCTACAGATTTATTTTTAGCAGCTTTCAAGAAAAGAATACGTAAAATATGAAATCGTCAAAGTTGTAGGTACAGTGGTTTTTCGGTTTTATCACGATCAAAAAAAATTTTACCGTGATATAAACGAAACCGTGAATTTAGTGAAACGAGAAAAAAATGTAAATTTTTTATTCAAAATCATTCAGCAGCACAATATATGAGTCGTAGTTCACATTTTTTAACAGTTTTGGTGGACTGGGCAATGCTGTATTGGTTTTATATTGATTTCGGAATGTTTTAGAACAAGTGTGATAAAAACGAAACGAAAATCGTGATAAAATCGAATAGAAAACCGTGAATTCGGGCGAGTAGTGATTAAAACGACTAGTGATAAAACCGAAACGCCACTGTACTGTTGTCTGTGGCACTACTATGCAGTTGGAAGCTGTGAAACTGCACTGCACTGTTTCCTTGAAGAAGCAGGCTTGGAACTTACGATTCATTTTACTATGCCATTTATAGTCATTCAGGGCAGGATTCCAGCAAAGACATACAAACAATAGGCGAGGTTTCAATCCTTGAAACATTTTATTTGCCATTGAATAGCATTCGAACTGAAAGGAAACTATTGATACTTAACCATGAACGAGGAAGGCATCTTTAAATTTTGAAGATTCAAGGTCTCAAGAAAGCCAATGGCGGCGCAAATGAGGAGGTATTTAAATGCAGAGTTAAGGTCCCTTAAACCCTTGGAGGGTTGGAGGGTTGGAGGTGTGTAAATTCACTTAATGTTGCGGCTTCGTCACCATGAGTCCCTTGGTCTGCATCTGTTGAGATGTCCTGTCGGATCTTCATCCTTTCTTATGAATGGGGTAGATTCCGCTCTTCCGGAAGCTGTTCGGTTTCCGAACTCCTAACTATTAACCGATGCAAGCAGGTGGCCAACTTCTATGGACCCATCTTGGCGAGTTCTGCTGCGATACAAAACCCCTACCAACTACTTCAGCGTGGGAGTTGATTCATTACCATAATCTGCTGCACTGACGTAGTCGTTCATTCCGTTTCCTTGGACTCCCCGAACCTACATTATCCTTGCAGTGGATAACTGACACTGAGGAAGATTACAAGTGGTAGCCCAAGTAACACTTGCAACTAAAATAGAAATGCATATCGTTTTTAAAAAGTTGTAATTTAGTCTGATCGTAACAATGAGTTTGTATTCAGTTATAATATTGTTTCAGTTTGTTTCGAAAGTTTCGCATTTTGTCTCCGAAAACAAAAATGTGTGAAACAAATTTAAAACTTATTAAAAACTTTGAATATAAGTGAACTTAGTTATAACATGTTTGTAACTAATGTTTGAAACCAAAACAAATGCCGCAAGGCATGAGGGCAATATTAGGGGAAACTGGGTGGACTTGGTTCCTGCTACAAATATAATCTCCACTGTTGTTTTCGAACACGATCACGGCCATCATATTTGTAAGCACTAGTAAAAACGTTTAGGATTAGGATTTGTCTGTGGCATCTGGGTGGCCGAATATTGTCCTCGATGGGCTTTTCCTAGAGCAGCGGCCACGAAAAATCAAAACAAACTTCGGCAGCTAACTGGCGAGTTGACTGTTTTAAACAAGTTCACTTGAAACTAGTTTAGAGCAAAGCATGAAGGTTTGACAGAAGCATTACACAGTGGGCGAAAACACTTTAAAAGTCGAATCAATTTTCATGGAATAAATTAAATTATTAATTTTTATCATTCTTTACAAAAATTAGGTATATGTATACTCTGAACGAGTATAGAGTGTAGAGTGTCAGAGTGCTTAAATAGTAAGCACCGTGTGGGCATTATGGTATTAAAGACAGTGTTACACAATTGTGTGATCTTTCGGTATTTCAAAGCGGTTTTTCGTTATATTTTATAGGGAAGCGAAATCCACGCTTTACGAATCTATACACCGTGTGCATATTGTAAACATCTCAACAATAATATTGTAGAACTATTCATTTTTATTGCACCATATTAGAGTTGATTCATTCTAAAAATTCTAGGGTTAAGTTTGATCTTTAAATATATTTTGATAGTGCGTAGAGTATTTTGAATTCATCACATTTATTTTGAAAGCACAGATATGAAAGATTTGTACTTTGAAGAGAAAAATATTGTTGCTTTCAGCTTGTAACTTTTTTTTATACCGATATTGCCCTTTTTTGACTATACCCATGCTTAGGTTTCAATTAGTGAATGAAATTAGATTATTACAATTATTTTAGACCGATTTTTCAATTTCAATTTTATCGTATATTTCAATTATTTGGCTGTGAAATAAAATTTCCATCAAAATAAATTTTTGGATTTGTTTGTAGTAGGAAATTGCACAAATTGTTATTTTGAATTTTAATTATTTCGATTTGAAGAGTTTGATTTAGCCCACTGTGTAGCAAAAGGCATACTCTTGGGGCAATATGGCGCAGATTTTCACGGCAAAATTAATCAGGTTTTTGCCTAAATATGACAACCTTCAAAGAGCGCGTGAAAAATACAGAACCAGAATATAATTTAAGACGATAAATTTTGAGACGCATGTAACTTCATGATCGATTTCCAAGCAAATTTTGAAAATTATAGCACACATCAACATACTTTTCTTGACCGAATTATTTTATTGAGTATAATGTCTGTGACCAATTCCTCCACTGATCCCACTGACACCACTTGACAGCTGATCAGATGTCGAATAAGTGACCGCAGCTCAATGTTTTTTCTAAGTTACAATGAAGCTTCTCGCCAAAAACATTTATAACTTGATTATGTTTTATATAGGCTCCACCTCTTGCGCTTTTTTCGTTGTAAATCAGTCGTAATCCAGATGGCTAGTTCACACAAAATAACATCGACATTGGTTGTTAATAAATTTGTGAAACTGGATTACGATCACGTGTGTTGCTTGGGAGTCGAAATATGCGTATCTGTCAAAGGATATATAGGGCGTAATTAAAAGGTACGAAACTGATTACACTCATTCGAAGAGGGTATTCTGCTTAGAGGGTTCGAAAAGTCGGTACAAGATAACATTATATTCTTAAAGCATTATTTAACCCTTCAGCAGACACGGTATTATACAATACGTTAAAAAAGCTAGTCTGATCTACATAAATTGGTGCTAGTAGCGGAGACCAATTTCTGGAAGATCAATTTTGATTGATTAGGATTTTTATTCACTCGTGCATTATTTTTCTATGATTTTTTTGATGATGTCTAAAAAACATTCATAAGAAATTATAGCTAAACTCTTTTGGATATTACGAACTCTTTTGAGGACAAACCTAGAATTTCCTGGTTCCTGCATAAGTCCTTCAAAAATTATCTTCCAATACTATTCGCTGGAGGAATTCTTCCAGCAATTCTTGAAATAATTTAAAGAAGTCATCAGGTAATCCTGAAGAAGTTCTTGGGTACATCCCTGAAAAGATGACTGAAGGATTAATGAAATTTCCGAAAGAACTCCTGAATGAATTTTTGAAGAGAACCTGAGCGGAGTTTCTGAAGATAGCATTTGAGGAATTCCTGGATAAATCCCTAAAGAAACACCAAGATGAATCCCTGGAGCAGTTCCTACAGGAATGCCTGGTGGAAGCCCTGTAGAATCCCTGATGGAATTCCCAGAGCAATCCCTGAAAGAATTTCTGAAAGTCTACCTGAAGGAATTGCTGCATAAATTATGCGAGGAATACCTAGTCATCTCATGAGGAAATCCTAGAAGAAATCCTAGGTAAATTGCTGGAGGATTCCTTGGAGTTTATTTTGGAGAAATGTTTGGAGGAATTCTGAGAGGAATCCCTAGAAAAATTTCAAAAATTCTTGGAGAAATCTCTGAAGGAATCGCTGGAGGAATCCCTGAAGCAATTCCTGGGAAAATCTTTAGAGAGATTCCTGGAGAAACTTCTGAACAAATTCCTGGAAGAATTCTTCAGCACGAATTCCTAGAGAAATTTCTTGGATGAATTCTTGAAGCAATCCCTGTAAAAAGGTTAGGTATCTTTATTAGAGAGATTTTCAACCCGAGGCTGGTTCATCTCTTAAGCCCTGGAAAAAGTCCTGGAGGAATTCCTGGATAAATCTCCAGAGGAATTATGGGATGAATTGCTGGAGAAATATCTGAAAAAATCCCTAGAGAAATTCCTGGAGGAATTCCTGCAGAACCCTTGGAGGAATTTCTGGAGGATTTCCTGGAAGAATCTCTGGGAATATTTCTGGAAATTTTTTTGGAGAAATCCCTGGAAGAATCCCTGAAGCAATTCCTGAACGAATCTCTGAAGGAATTCCTAGAGAAATGTCTGGAGGAATCCCTGAAATATTTCTGAAAGTATTTCTGGAGAATTTCCTGGAAGAATCTCTGAGGAAATTCCTAGAGGATGCGCTGAATAAATTTCTGGAGGAATTGGTGACATAGTTTCTGGAGGATGTCCAGGAGTAATTTCTGGAGAAGTTCCTGGAGAAATTCCTGAAAAAAAGTTCTGTGGTATTTTCTGGAGGAATTCCTGTAAAAGCTCGTGGAGAAATCTCTGGATAAAATCCTGGAGGAATGAATGGAGGAATGCCTGGAGGAATTTCTGTGGAAATTTCTGTAGGAAGCTCTAGAGGAATACTTCAAAGAATTACTGGATGAACTTCTAGAGAAATCTCCAGAGGAATTCAATTTCTATTCCTGTTATTTTCTTTTTTCTGAAAAGACCCCTTGAGAAATTCCTAAAAGAATTTCCAGTGGAATTTCTGGAGGGATTCCTGGAGAAATCCTCGAAGGAATTCCTGAAGGAATCCTTGGGGGAATCCTTAAATAAATTCGCGGAGAAATTCCTGGATCAAATCCTCGAGGAGCACCTGGAGTAATTCTTGGAAGCAGTCCTGTGGGAATTGCTGGATGAAGCCATGATGAAATTCCTGGAGGAATTTCCGGTGAAATTCTTGAAATAAATACAGGATATATTTCTAGAGAAATCTTTAATGGTATTCTGGGAGATTTCTAAAATTTTTCTATTTCTGAAAAAAATCCATTGACATAATCCTGAAGGAATTTGTAGCGGAATTTCTGGAGGAATCAGGTAAAATTCCTAGAGAAATGCCTGGAGGAATCACTGAAAAAATCCTGAAAGTATTCCTGAAGACCCAAGCAACACACGTGATCGTAATCCAGTTTCACAAATTTATTAACAACCAATGTCGATGTTATTTTGTGTGAACTAGCCATCTGGATTACGACTGATTTACAACGAAAAAAGCGCAAGAGGTGGAGCCTATATAAAACATAATCAAGTTATAAATGTTTTTGGCGAGAAGCTTCATTGTAACTTAGAAAAAACATTGAGCTGCGGTCACTTATTCGACATCTGATCAGCTGTCAAGTGGTGTCAGTGGGATCAGTGGAGGAATTGGTCACAGACATTATACTCAATAAAATAATTCGGTCAAGAAAAGTATGTTGATGTGTGCTATAATTTTCAAAATTTGCTTGGAAATCGATCATGAAGTTACATGCGTCTCAAAATTTATCGTCTTAAATTATATTCTGGTTCTGTATTTTTCACGCGCTCTTTGAAGGTTGTCATATTTAGGCAAAAACCTGATTAATTTTGCCGTGAAAATCTGCGCCATATTGCCCCAAGAGTATGCCTTTTGCTACACAGTGGGCTAAATCAAACTCTTCAAATCGAAATAATTAAAATTCAAAATAACAATTTGTGCAATTTCCTACTACAAACAAATCCAAAAATTTATTTTGATGGAAATTTTATTTCACAGCCAAATAATTGAAATATACGATAAAATTGAAATTGAAAAATCGGTCTAAAATAATTGTAATAATCTAATTTCATTCACTAATTGAAACCTAAGCATGGGTATAGTCAAAAAAGGGCAATATCGGTATAAAAAAAAGTTACAAGCTGAAAGCAACAATATTTTTCTCTTCAAAGTACAAATCTTTCATATCTGTGCTTTCAAATTAAATGTGATGAATTCAAAATACTCTACGCACTATCAAAATATATTTAAAGATCAAACTTAACCCTAGAATTTTTAGAATGAATCAACTCTAATATGGTGCAATAAAAATGAATAGTTCTACAATATTATTGTTGAGATGTTTACAATATGCACACGGTGTATAGATTCGTAAAGCGTGGATTTCGCTTCCCTATAAAATATAACGAAAAACCGCTTTGAAATACCGAAAGATCACACAATTGTGTAACACTGTCTTTAATACCATAATGCCCACACGGTGCTTACTATTTAAGCACTCTGACACTCTACACTCTATACTCGTTCAGAGTATACATATACCTAATTTTTGTAAAGAATGATAAAAATTAATAATTTAATTTATTCCATGAAAATTGATTCGACTTTTAAAGTGTTTTCGCCCACTGTGTAATGCTTCTGTCAAACCTTCATGCTTTGCTCTAAACTAGTTTCAAGTGAACTTGTTTAAAACAGTCAACTCGCCAGTTAGCTGCCGAAGTTTGTTTTGATTTTTCGTGGCCGCTGCTCTAGGAAAAGCCCATCGAGGACAATATTCGGCCACCCAGATGCCACAGACAAATCCTAATCCTAAACGTTTTTACTAGTGCTTACAAATATGATGGCCGTGATCGTGTTCGAAAACAACAGTGGAGATTATATTTGTAGCAGGAACCAAGTCCACCCAGTTTCCCCTAATATTGCCCTCATGCCTTGCGGCATTTGTTTTGGTTTCAAACATTAGTTACAAACATGTTATAACTAAGTTCACTTATATTCAAAGTTTTTAATAAGTTTTAAATTTGTTTCACACATTTTTGTTTTCGGAGACAAAATGCGAAACTTTCGAAACAAACTGAAACAATATTATAACTGAATACAAACTCATTGTTACGATCAGACTAAATTACAACTTTTTAAAAACGATATGCATTTCTATTTTAGTTGCAAGTGTTACTTGGGGAATTTCCCGCAAGAATTTCTGAAAAAAAAAATCCCCAGAAGATTTTCTGGAAAAAATCCCGGAGAAATTTCATAATATGTGAAGGATGTCCAGGAGCAATTCCTGGATAAACTTCTAGAGAAATTCCTGGAGGAATTTCTGAAGAAATTCTTGGGATAATTATTGGAGAATTTCCTGGAGGAGTTTCTTTGGGAATTGCTGGAGGAATTCTTGAGGGGATTCCTGGAGGAATGTTTGCAATAATTACTGGATGAATTTCTGGGGGCATCTCTAGAGAAACTCTGTGAAAAATCTTTGAAAAATCTCCTGAGAAATTCCTGGAGGAATTTTTAGAGAAATTTGTAGTGGAATTTTTGGAAAAATATTCGAAGGAATTTCTGAAGGAATGCCTTTGGGAATCCTTGGAGAAATTCGTGGGGAAATCCCTGGAAAAATTCCTGAAGAAGCTTCTTGAAGAATATTTAGCGGAATTCCTAGAGGAATCCCTGCAGCAGTTCCTGGAGGAAAATCTGTATTCCTAGAGATGATCCTGGAAGAACTTTTGAGGAGTTTCCTGGAGATATTCTTGGAGGAATTGCTGACATAATTTATGATGGAATTTTTTGATTAATTGCAGATGAAATTCCAGGAGAAATCCGTGAAGAAATTCCTGGAGGAATTCCTTGACGAGACCCTGGAGATATTCCTGGATGAAATCCTGGAGGAATGCCTGCATGAATTTCAGGAGGTATCCCAGGAAGAATTCCTGAAGCAATCCCAGAAGAAATTCCTGAAGCAGTCTCTGAAGCAATTCCTGGAGGAATCTCTGCAAGAATTCAAGGAGGAATTCGAGGAAGAATGCCTAAAAATTTTCCTGGAAGAATGCCTAGGAGAATTCCTGTTGGAATTTTTGAAGAATTCCCTCAAGTAATTCCTGGAGAAATCTTTGGAGGAATTCCTGTAGGAGTCTCTGGAAAAACCCCTTGAAGATTTCCTGAATAAATTTCTGTAGGAATTACTAGTGAAATTCTTGGAAGAGTCCTTGAAGCAATTACTGAAGGAATCTCTAGGGGAAGTCCTGAAATAATACATTGAGGAAACTCTGGAGGATTTCTTGGAGGAATCTCTGTAACAATTCTTGTACGAATTCTAGGAGGGATTTCAGTTAGATATACTAGATGAATTCCTGTAGGAATTACTAAAGGAATCTCCAGAGGAACTCCTGAAGAAATCCCTAGAAGAATTTCTGGCGGAATTTCTAGAGGAATCACTAGATGAACTTCTGGAGGAATTTTCAGAGATATCTTTGGAAAAATTCCTAGAGGAATTAATAGTGCCTGGAGAAAATACTGCATTAATTCCTGAAGGAGTTCCTTAAAGAATACAAGGAGGAATTACTGAAGAAATCTTAAGAAGAGTTCCTGGGAGGCTATTTGGAGGAATTTTTAACCTTCCGTAACTCGCGCGGTTGACTACCTGCGTCAGCACCACGCTAATGCTGAGTACAAAAAGCGAGATTTTTTCAACGTGTTGTACAAAATACAACAGCGCGATCGCTCGAGGGTTAAAATAAGTTGTTCCAGCAAGAAACACAGAAGAAATTCCCGAGTTTTGCCTGCAGAAATTTTTGGAGGCATCCCTGGAGGATATCCTAGAGGAATGCCTGTAGGGATTAACGGTGGAAACTCTAGAAACACTCCTGGAGGAGTCTTTAGAAGAATTCCTGGAGGAATATGTGGAGAATTCTCTAGAGGTATTTCTGAAGGAATTCCTGGAATAATTCCTGGAGCAATCTCAGAATAAATTCCTGGATGAATCCCATTAATAATTCCAGAGTAAAGTCTAATTCTAAAGAGTGTTCCTGGGGGAATCCTTGGTGGAATTTTTAAAACAATTCCTAGAGTTGTTCCTGAAAGAAACACAGAAGAAATTCCCGAGTGAAACCCTGGAGAAATTCCTGAAGGAATCCCTTTGCAAATCCCAGGCAAGCGTTCTTAACAAATTCCTGGGAGAGTTTCTGTAAGAAAAAAAAAATATGAAGGAATCCATGTCTGCAATATTTTTTGGACGAACCATTGTTGGAATCTTTGTAAGGACTCCCAAAAGAATGTATTGTACCATGTTTTAAGGAGCACCTGGATTAATTTTCTGGTAAAATTTCCCGTAAGTATTGGAGCAATCTCTAGTGTAATTCTTGAAGGAATATATGGAGTAATCCCTGAAGATATCTCTGAGGTGCAAGTGTTCCATACCTGAAAGAATTTCTGTTGAGATTCTTTTGGGAATCCCTGGAAAAATTCCTGGAGGAACTCTCCAAAAAGCACTGAAACAATCGCTGAAGGAACCTCTATAGATATCCCAGGAGAAATTCCCGGAGGAATGAAACAATTTCCACAGGCAGGGCTCATGGATATATGAAGAAAAAAAAATAAGAAAAATTCAGGGTCGCCTATTTTCCCGGAAAACTCAAGTGGAATTTTATTGTTTTCCCCTGACACTACTGAATTTGAAAAATCATAACTCAAGAACGAAGCATCGTAGAAACAAAGTTTTTTTTTATGAAAGCAAATTTTCTCAGAAATCTAAAAAAATATGAACTGGAAAACGTTTTCCTCAAAATTTTCCACAGTTGAGAAAATTCATAAAGAAAAGCCGAACTCGTGGAAAATTTAAAAAAATGAGAAGGTTTTTTCATAAGCTTTAATCGCTGAAATTTTTGGAATGCACTTTTTTTGGTTTTTGAGTTATGACCAATTTTGTTAAAAAATGTGCAAACGTGCCATATAAGCCTTTTCTTTGAAAAATCATAGCTCAAGAACGAAGTATCGTAGAAACAAAGTTTTTTTAATGAAAATTAAATCAATTTATCTCAGAAATCCAAAAACAAATATGATGTGAAAAAAGTTTTCCAGTTTTCGTTGAGAAAATTCATAATGGAAAGCCGGAAAAACTATGAACAAACTCGCGGAAAATTTTCAAAAAAAATATTTTTTTAGAGTTCGGGCATAGTTTTTCTGGCTTTTCTTTGCGAATTTTCTCAACTGTGAAAAATTTTGAGAAAAACCTTTTCCAGTTTATTTTTTTTCTGAGAAAATTTGCTATTTTTTCTTATTCTTGAGTTATGATTTTTCAAAGTAAGTAGTGTCAGGGGAATACCAAAAAAAATCCACCTGAGTTTTCCGGGTAAAAAGGCAACCCTGAATTTCTCTCATTTTTTTGTTCATATGAGCCCTGCTTGTGGAAAAAGTTTCATGAAAATCTGCGACCCTTCGGCCCAAACCCGTACGGTATCGTCGTTCGGGGTGACATTGGGCCTAGAGGATGGCATTGGTCCATCGATCCCACGTATTCAATATAAGTCAGAGAATCCGACGGTGGATGCATAATATCTTAGAATTATGTATTCTAGTAGTTTAGCGCACAATGTGCATTCCCGTCGTATTCTAAATGTGCAGAATATTGGCCCAATGCCACCACACTTTGGCCCAATGACACCCCGCACGACGGTAATCAAAAATTCCCACGTTACTATCACTCCCGACGAACTTACAAAATCTGAGTTCTTCATTCGGAAGGGAAGTAAAACGTGAGTTCCGAGAAGAGCAAGCCCCGGAATAAAAATTCCGTTGATAAAGATATAGTAATAAAAAGCAGCGCTTGCGATAAGTGCAACACATTCGCACAATATACTTCCTCTCTAATTGTCAAAATCGACATTTATCTTCTTGCAATTTTCCAATCAATCTCAGGTGTTTACTAAGGCTGTAGCCAGTAACACTAGTTTACAAAATAAAATGAAAGTCGTGAACTTCTGTCAACGACCAAAATTTTTGAAGTACAATTTAGCACTGATTTCGGAACCGCGCTTCAAAAAAATTTAAGTAGAGCAGTTTTTATGTTTTAGCTCAACATCGAGTTTTACAATTTTTAAAAATATGAAATTTACTAATATTCAAATATCTTGCGTTTTGTCCAACCAATTTCAAATATTTTTTTATAAATTGAAAACTGAATAGAATACCATTCGATCATCTGAATGCAAGTTCTGCGTCAGATTAATGAAATTCACGATATTGATATTGAGGAAATGTATTTTTTTTTCAATAAGAAAAAAACAATCTAAAAATTCTTTCTCAACGTTTATTTGACATATCATATATTGGCGAGTTACAGTAAAAAATTCAGCTCAATCGGATTATTAATTACGGAGCATGAGATGTGTGAAATGAGCGACTTTGCTTAAAAATAGAACAAAAATCGATTTCAGATCATCAACCTTGTATGGAAAGTCGAAAAAATTTCCGCTCTACTGTAATTTTTTTCCTTCACGTTTTCGAACACGGGGCATGATTTTACACCAAAAATGATCATCAGCTTACCGAGTTCAGAAATGCTGTAAACTAGTGTAATTAGTCCATTATATGTACTACGGCCATTTTTGTTCGGGTTTATTGTACCTAATGTGTGAATGGCGTCTGGTGCAATAAATCGCTAGGTCGTTTTCGGCGGTGGTCTACTTTTTGGTCCAAATTCATCCAAGAACTCCAGGAGTTCCTCCAGGAAACGCCCCAGGAGTTTATTCAGGAATTACTCCAGAAGTTCCTCCTAAAATTCCTCCAGGAATTGCTCCACTAGTTTCTAAGAGAATATCTCCAGGAATTGCTCCAGGAGTTACACCGGGAGTTCTTCCGGGGATCGCTACAAAAATTGTTTCAGGAGTTCTTCCGAAAATTGCTCCACGAGTTTCTCAAAGAAATCCTCCAGAACTTCCTTCAGGAAATGCTCCTCGCGTTCTTTCGGGAATTTATCCAGAAGTTCCTTCGAGAGCTGCTTCAGGAGTTCTTCCGGAAATGTCTCTAGGAGTTCTTCCGAGAATTTCTTTGGGAGTTCTTCTAAGAATTGCTTTAGAAGTTCCCCAAAATAGTTCATGGAGTTTCTCCGAGCATTGCTCCAGGAGTTCTGCCGGGCATTGCTACAGGAGTACTTCCGAGCATTGTTCCACGCTTTAGGAGTTTTTTCCAGAAATTAATCCAAGAGTTCTTCCGGGAATTGCTCCAGGGGTTCCTTTCGAGCTTTCTTACGGGAATTTCTCCAGGAGTTTCTCCGGGAATCGTTCCAGAGATTCTTCCGGAAACTCCTCCAGGAGTTCCTCCAAGAATTCCTTCAGGGATTTCTCCAAGAATTGCTATAGAAGTTTCCCCGAAAATTATTCCTGGAGTTCCTCCGAGCATTTCTCCTGAAGTTCTGCTAGGAATTGCTCCAGGAATTTCTTCAGGAATCGCTTCAGGAGTTTCTCTAAGAATTGCTCCAAGAGTTCCTCCGAGAATCCTCCAAGAGTTCCTCTGGGAGTTCCATCGGGAGTTCTTCTGAGATTTTTTTTTAAATTTTTTATATGATTTTCAAAGTTCTCCAGGCAACTTATTTCGAAGATCTTCTACGTACGTGTTCTTACGTAGATCGTAACAAAGTTTTTCAAGGAAGTCTTTCGAACAAGCCCATGCTAATGGAGGGGGGGCGGGGCGGGGGAGTTTCGGGTTCGGTGCAACCCCCCCCCCTCCATTTCCAATGCTCCATACACAAGGCGCCCTCCGTGTTTTCCAGAAATTGGGAAAACCCCCTCTCTTGGCGCCACTTCTGTGCATGGGCATGCTTCCGAGAGAACAATCATCCAGAATTCCTACAAAAAATCTTTTGCAAATTTATTCCGAAGTTCCTCCGAGAATTCCTTATGGGCTGTTCATAAACCACGTAGACCTTATGTTGTCCTCGGATTCCCCTAGTAGTAAGAAGACAGGGGGGCAGACCCTCTCCCTCCTAAAAGTCTGCGTGGTTTCTGTATGAGTCCTTATGGATTTACTTCAAAAAGTTTTTTGGGATTGTGTAAAAAGTTTTTTCCGGGTATTATTTCTAAAGTTCCCGCGGGTACCACTTCCGGACTTTTTATGTAACTTCAATCACGTTTTCCTTCATAAGTTGTTTCCGAAGATCCTCCAGGAATTTCACCCAGAGTTTCTCCAGGAGGTGTTTTCATAGTTCCGCTTGAAATCCCCCACGGACTCCTCTGGAAATTGCTAGCTATTTTTTTTCCTGGAGTTTCCCCGATTTTTTTTTTACTAAGATCTTCTGGGAAATCCTTTAGATGTCACTCTCGGAGTTGTTACCATATTTCTTGTAAGAACTGTTTTCAGAATTTCTCTTAAAATTTATTCCGTAGTGAATCATTGTTCCCTCAGAATATCCTTTAATAATTCCTCCAATACAGTGGAGCGGACCTGACTGGATGGTTAGAACACGTGACTATCACGCGGAGGACCTGGGATCGAATCCCACTCCCGACAAGCTCACAAAATGTGAGTTCTTTCTTTGGAAGGGAAGTAAAGCGTGGGTCCCGAGATGAACTAGCCTAAGGCTAAAAATCTTGTTAATACAGACAAAAAAAATTCTCCAATAAATCCGTAACGAAAAGCTTTAATGGAGGGGAATTTCCGAAAACAAAAATTTCTAAAGTTACTTCCAGGAAATTCCGTGGGACTTCTGGTGAAACTTCTAAAGGTGAAATTCCAGAAAAACTCATGGAGAAATGTCTGGAGCAATTATTGGGAGAATTCCCAGAAAAACATTTGAGGAATTCCCGATAAAACTCCTAAATATATTCTCATTAGAGAGCCATGAGGAATCCCCGTATAGCCTCTTGCAGAAATTTCCGTACTAAATCTTGGAGGAATTTTCGTAACATTTCCATGAAGAAATAACGTATAAGTTCAGTAGGAACTCAAGGAGCATTCCTGAGATAATTCATATTTAGATTCGCGTAGGAACTCCTGGAATAAATTCTCGTACTGACCCCGGCGGATATTCAGTATTAACTCTTCGAAGAATTCCCAAAAAAAAACTCCTAGGAGGATTCACGCAGTTACTCTTATGAGGATTCTTGTATTAACTTCTCGAGGATTTGCCATTGGAACTCTCGGAAGTCTTCTCGTATTAACTCGTCGAGGATCTCCGGGAGAAACTCCTGGAGGAATCCCCGTAAGAACTTCCGAATAATTCCGTAGCGCACTTAGGGAAATTCCAGTACTAAAATCTGGGGAAGAACTCTGAGAAGATTTCTGTATGAACTCCTGGAAGAACTGCCGTAATAACTTTTGAAAAAGAAAATAAAGTTCCAAAAATGTGGAAGGAACTCCTTTAGAAACTCCTGGTGCAATTTCCGTAGTAACTCCAGGAGGAATACCCGTAGGCACTCTCAATAGGGTTTCCGCAGGAACTTCTGGAGGCATTTCCGAATGAACTCCTAGAGAGATTTTAGTAGGTATTCCTGAAGGAATGCCAGTATTAACTATTGTTGGAGTTCTCGAAGTAACTTTTAATGAATTCCAGTAGTAACTTCTGGAGGAAACGTCGTAGAAATCTTTGGAGGAATTCCACAAGAACTCCTGGAGGAATCCATGAAGCTAGTGTTGGAAAAATTTGACCTTATTTTCGTCCCTTCTAATATCCTTCTAATTTCATTTTTAAATGTTGTTAAATAATTCGAGTTTTAATTGTTTCATTTTTGTTACAATTTCACCACGACTTTCTACATGGTCTACATACCTATTTTCATCCAGAACTCATTTGTTTGCCTGCCATTTCTACGAGTGAGTGTATTTCTACAGATAGCTTCAATTTATCAGTAATTGAATTAAATATCTTCATTGAATCATACCGGAAACTCGCCGTACACCGTCTTCGCCAATACGGTAGCCGTTGTCGTTGCCGATTGCAGCTCATTCTCGGCGGGTAAACATATAATCATTCGTCTTCGCAGTCATCACTATCTGGATTTGATGATGCGTCCTACATTCTAAGTGCCACCCAGCCCAGAATATGTGTCTCTGAACGTCCGTCGTAAGTCCATCCTATCCCGCAGGGTAACGACGACGACGACGATGATGACGCCGGACAACGATAGCTTCTCGATTGTTTGACCGAGTTCCACGACTTGCTTGGGTACCTTCTAACATATATGTACGGACTCCTTGGGAACAATGCTCACACCGGGCATCCTATCGTTTCGTATGTCGTTTGAGGGCGCATTCTTATCCAAATAGCCAACTGCTGGCATTACACAAACATGAACATGTTCGCTTATACCAACTCGGAGAATGGTTTCATTGCATACGGAATTCCTTTCATGCGGGGTCCATACATGATGATGATGACGACGTCGACGACGATGATGCGCTTTATTATGGGGGCCGTTATCCGTGGAGCTGTTGACACTGGTCAATCGGATGGCTTGGCCTAGGGGTAAATGATGACCAGCTTATGTTACCCGGGGATGTTGTTTGTATTGAGAGTTGATTCACTATAATGTAGTAAGGCAATGTATCCACTTTCATTGTCATTCGATGGACGTTTGATATTAGCTATTGAATATGGAACTGTAGTCAAAATGAAGACTGTTCGTGAATATTGTGAATCGACTAAAGAGCTTTAGATAAAATATTAATATTAGTAAGGCAACCGGGAGTACCGCAGAGATTCCCTAAGCTGACCCCGCATTTGAGATATGGTCGGCACGTGAACTCAAATAATTCCCGTGACAAAATGAAGGAAATCATGCCAGTTTTTATGTAGTCCAAGCAAAAGCCAGTTTAAAGCTTTTACTACAACTGTTATTGAATTTTTCATGGCACTTGCACAAGCAATTTCCATTATTATCTACTTAACTCATCAGGCTTTATAACCTTCTTCGGCGTCTACGACGGCACTTGCTCAGACTTTCCGGATTCCAGCTCATGTTTCTGAGCTTTGTCGAACAAGGACCTCGAGCAGGACTTGATGAGACTTCGTAAGTCGATGATGGCGGCCAAGCAGGACCATGCCAAACTCATAGCAACTACGGCAGCAGCAGAGTCCGTGAAGCTGTAGGTGTCAAAGTCTACCCAGACTGAGGCCAGGCAACCCCTGGACCCTAGGGAGTAGGAGGAACTAGAGCAAGGAAAACGAGCGCAGGACACCGTGTTAAAGAAAGGTAGGAAGGCAGGTGCCAAGCGCGAGGAGGGTGACACGCTCGCCAAAAGAGTACAAGTTCTCGGAAGTCAAGCTGAAACGCGACAAAACGTGCAAGGGCGCCGTCTACAAGTGTTTGGTGGAAGAGGTCCTTGGCGAGAGTGTCGCGGTGAGTGATTTTACAGCAGAAGTGACTCTGAAGGTGAAGAACTTAGACGAGATCACTGACGCGGAAGAGATCGTCACGGCACTGCGGCAACAGTGCGAGGTGCAGGTGGCCATACACGAGCCACCGGAAGCTTGCTTCAGGTGTCTGGAAACAGTACACAAGTCATGGCATTTATTTGTTTTATTGATGTTTCTCGGTGAGCCAACACATCCAATTAAAGTCATGGCATTGAAGGTCCTGACAGGAGCAAACTGTGCTGACGGATGTGGCGGCGCAGGTGATAAGGCCCAAGACTGCACGAGTCCACCCACGTGTTTAATTTGAGCCAGGAAATTCGAGAACAGCAAGTAGTCAAGGGGAACTCCAAGGTGCCCGGCGTTCAGGAAAGCCACAGCTGATAAGCCACAGTGCAAGCAACGCAGTTCAACCTGAACCACTGTTACGCAGCCCAGCAACTGCTTCGTCAGGCCGCTTCTGAGTGGGAGACGGATATCGTCATCATAGCAGACTAATACGGAAAACCCACCCGTAACGGCAATAGGGTCGCGGATGGGTCCAGAAAAATGGCGGCGATATGGAGCTGTTATCCACCTCCGCGGTGGTCGATCGAGCAGTTTACGCAGATGCTGGACTGTAAGGCGACCGTGCTGATAGCGGGTGACTTCAATGCCTGGGCCGTGGAATGGGGAAGCCGTTTGACGAACCAGCGGGGTCAGATCCTGCTAGAGACACTGGCTATACTAGATGTTGACCTGTCTAATGTCGGTACCAAGAGTACCTTCAGTCGAAACGGAGCGGAGTCAATTATTGACGTGACCTTTTGTAGTCCACAGGGGATTTTTTCGGCTTTCAGTCTATTAAGCGATTAAAACGAAAGTATCTTTCTTAGTCCTGGCCTAACAAGTACTTCGAACTGGAGAGTAGACGATGGCTACACTCACAGCGACCACCTGGCGGTTCGCTACGGTATCGACTACAACAACAGCAGACAGCGGATAGAAGAAGAGGCGGCTAGGCAAAGACCAAGCCCTCGCAGGTGGAAGACATCATACTTCGACGAAGGGGTATTTAGGGAGGCGCTCCGCCGTGAGCGAAACTTAATCGGTTTAGACGGCGACGAGCAGGTAGCGGTGCTCTCACGTGCAGTGTTGGTAAAAACCCGAATTCTCAAATCTCATGGTTGAGTTGTTTCACGCGCGATTCTTGACTCGCCAAAATCACCTCCGAAAATATCATGCATGAGTTGACTCATAATTTCACTCATTGCTTTATTTCTTGGTGTTCTTAATATTTAAATCGATATTTTTAGGATTGTATGATAGAACAAAAGCAAATCTAGTGTACAACAACATTGAATGCCGTTCAAAATGATTTGGTTTCGTTTTACAAGCAAACGAGATTTCGGCGCTTGACTCGTGAGAACAAGATTTTGCATGAAATTCTCGCGCGTGAGAAAACGATTCAGAATCGCGCGCGAGCTTGCTCACGCAGGAGCGATTCATGAGTGTGCTTTGAGTGTGAGTTTACCAACACTGCTCACGTGCGTGTGATGCGACCATGCCTAGGCGAGTCCACCCTAGAAATGGGAGGCCACCGGCTTACTGGTGGACCGACGCGATTGCGGACCTGCGCCGCGCCTGCCTACGGGCTAGGCGGCGGATGCAGCGAGCACGATCAGAGGAAGAGCGAAACGAACGGCGGGTGGTGTTCGCCGCTGCAAAAGCCGCGCTTAAGACCGAGATAAGAGCAAGCAAAAAGACCTGCTTTGAGGGTCTCTGTCAGAGTGCCAATACGAACCCGTGGGGTGACGCCTACAGGATCGTTATGGCCAAGACGAGAGGTGTGATGGCCCCTACAGAGCAATCTGTAGAGATGTTGGAGGGGATCATCGAGGCGCTTTTTCCGCGTAATGATCCTAGTGCTTGATCTCCTTTCGCAGGACAGCCGGGGACTGAGGCTGGCGATGAGGAGAGGGTCACCGATGTGGAACTTGCAAGGATAACAAAGCCCCTTACCGTAGGTATGGCCCCAGGTCAGGACAGAGTTCCGAATCTGGCCTTAAAAGTAGCTACTGCAGGTGCTCCAGAGATGTTTAGGTCTGCTATGCAGAAATGCCTGAACGAGGGGGTTTTCCCAGATGTTTGGAAGCGGCAGAGCCTGATTCTATAGTCAAGACCCTTGGGCATAGACCAATATGCATGATCGACATGGTGGTGATGGTACTCTGGTGAAGTTGCAGCTGTCCCAACACGAAGAATTTTCCCAAAGAAAAAGGACATCCCCGACGAGCTGAAACTTCTGATTCGACTGAGAAATGTGCGCCGTAGGCAGTTCATCCGTAGACGGGATCCACTGATTGGTGCGGTGGTCATCCATCTGAACAACGTCATCAGCGTTAAAAGCGCAGAACACCGTTACAGGAACTTCGGTTTCATGTTGAAAGATCTGGATAACGACAGCAACACATTCTGGAAGCTAACCCGCAACCTCCGAAACACGGTTAAGTACAGCCCGCCGCTCAACGTCGACGGAAATCTGATTGTGAGTCCATCACAGAAATCCGAAGCGCTTGCAAGGGCGTTTGCAACTGCTCACAACAACGAAGAGCCAGGAGATCCTGAAACTTCGGCTGCAGTGGAAAATGCACTCGTCCAGATCCGTGCTGCAAGCTTTCCAATGCCTCACGCTGCTCTGGTAAAGCCGAAAGAGGTGAAGTCGATCATCCGAACGCTAAAAAATCGGAAATCTCCCGGGCAGGATGGCATTCGGAATATCTGCCTTATGCGCTTGCCAAGAAAAGGGCTGGTGGTGCTGACCAAAATCTTCAACGCATGCCTGGTCCTGAGTTACTTCCCAATTAGATGAAAACACGCCAACGATTGTGCGATATTTGCCAGAAAACCATTCGCCAGAATGCCATTGGCCAGAAAAACATTTGCCAGAAAATACTATTTCCCAGAAAACCGTTTGCCAGAAAGAACCATTTCCCAGAAAACCATTTGCCAGAATGTACCATTCCCCAGAAAGTACCATTTCCCAGAAATTTTCCATAGTTCTCAATCCAGAAGTGTTCCCAATCCACAGTGGTTGAAATCGCGAAAAACACGATCGTGGGCATTTTGAGTGTGATAATGTGAAAATAATATAATGTGATGTTCTGCAAAGTTGTTACATATTTTAAGGAGCAACTTTTGATAACTTTTGATTTTTGATAAATTTACCCAAAAGTTAGATGAAAAATCTATTTTCTACAAAAGCAAAGAAAACTAAATGGTGTCTTCGGCAAAGTTATAGATAATATCATGCAGAAAAATATTGCCCAAGAGACTTTTGCTCTATCTTTCGAAATGAGCGATATATAATAAATTTATTATAAAAACCCCTTAAAACCTTGAAAAGCCACTAAATGCTTTATATCTCTTTTAGATTAGGTTTTCGAGGCTTCCGATGTTCTGAAGACTTTTTCATTATGTTATTGTGCATCTTTTTTCTTAAGACAGTGTTGCCATATTTTCATTGTTTCCATGTGATTTTTTAATTTTCCTATAAAAAATGACTGTTTTTAATAATGAGATATCTCGAAAAGTTGCAAAAAGTTGCAAAAAATTCAAAGCATGATGAAAAGTTGAATAAAATTGCTATCTTATACAGGTCAACTGATGAGTTGCTCTCTGTCTCTTCGATGCTTAAAATCTGTTTGAAAATTGTCACTTTCACACTTTTAAATGTTGAAATAAATACTTTTTCCATGTGATAATCTAAAAATTGTGCTATACAATGTTCAGCAAAGTTGTTGCATATTTTTAGAGCAAACTTTTGACAAAATTACTTTTTTTAAAAAAATGCCTTAAAGTTAGATAAAAAAAATATTTTTCTTGGGAATCCGCAAATCAAAATGGCGTCTTCAGGAAAGTTGTTCTAAATGGTAAATGGAAAAACTTTGTCGAAGACACCATGACTCTATCTTCAAAAATGACCATTTTAGAGCTGATTTTATGAAAAAAAAAAACCCTTAAAAGTTTAGAAAAACATGAAAATTTCACTTAACTTTTTTATATTTGATTTCCTTGACATGGAATGTTTTAAGAACTATTTTGTATTCAATAAATGCACAATTTTGTCTAAGGCACCAAGAAGTTATCTTGAATATTTCTCTTGATAACATGCGTTTTCAAAGAAAAAAAGCACATTTTTGAACCAAAATATTTTTTTATCTAACTTTAAGGCAATTTTTTTAAATAAGTAATTTTGTCAAAAGTTTGCTCTAAAAATATGCAACAACTTTGCTGAACATTGTATAGCACAATTTTTAGATTATCACATGGAAAAAGTATTTATTTCAACATTTAAAAGTGTGAAAGTGACACTTTTCAAACAGATTTTAAACATCGAAGAGACAGAGAGCAACTCATCAGTTGACCTGTGCAATTTTATTCAACTTTTCATCATGCTTTGAATTTTTTGCAACTTTTTGCAACTTTTCGAGATATCTCATTATTAAAAACAGTCATTTTTTATAGGAAAATTAAAAAATCACATAGAAACAATGAAAATATGGCAACACTGTCTTAAGAAAAAAGATGCACAATAACATAATGAAAAAGTCTTCAGAACATCGGAAGCCTCGAAAACCTAATCTAAAAGAGATATAAAGCATTTAGTGGCTTTTCAAGGTTTTAAGGGGTTTTTATACTAAATTTATTATATATCGCTCATTTCAAAAGATAGAGCAAAAGTCTCTTCGGCAATTTTTTTTTGCATGATATTATCTATAACTTTGCCGAAGACACTGTCGTGAATCCAAAATGTAAAAAGTGGCCAAACGGGCCAAACCTTCGCTGGAACGGAGCGCCACACGAACACGTCCGTTCGTCTCCAAATCCGTCTAAAGAAGGACGAGAAAACCAAAATCGAGCAAAGCCTGGCTTGCTTCGTCGATCGCTTCTAGATCGGCGCATCTGTCATTGCACCGATTCGTTATGTCGACTCAGTGTTGTAAATACACTGAAACAAAATTGAAAGTTCGAAACAAATCATTTTCTCCTTAAATTTTCAAGCATAGTTATTTCAAGTATTTTATAATACGCTATCTACACTACAGACACCATTTAGTTTTCTTTGCTTTTGTAGAAAATAGATTTTTCATCTAACTTTTGGGTAAATTTATCAAAAATCAAAAGTTATCAAAAGTTGCTCCTTAAAATATGTAACAACTTTGCAGAACATCACATTATATTATTTTCACATTATCACACTCAAAATGCCCACGATCGTGTTTTTCGCGATTTCAACCACTGTGCAATCTAATGATAAATTAAAAAATTCTTATTGAAAAATAAATCGCGTTTTTTATTTGTTTAGGATCGATTAGCCCACAATAACGATTGTAAAAACGTAAAATTTTATTTTTGTTCAGATTTATTATATTCGAAAGTTAAATAAATTGCCGAAACTGATGTAAGAGCAAACAAGAAATGATTTTAGAGTAACTTTTAAAGAAAAGCCTATAGTTTGAAGACAGGCCAACCACTGTGAAACAAAAAAAATGATGTGAACTTAAACCTTTCAAATTTCACAATACATTAAATTTTCGATGTTATTCAAATATTTTATTGCGCACAACAGCTTATTTTTTCAATTAGAATATTTCAACAAATTTGTCTTGTGAACAAGTTGATCATTATGTGGATCCAATTGATCAAATATTATTTTGACGGGATTTGATCAATACTCATCAAAGATTTTCCTTTCTTCAACACATAGGATGTTCTTCCCAGCTTTTACTGATATGGAATTTTTGGCTTTACTTATATTTTTCAAAGATTCCCTGCTTTCAATTGAAAGTAATTTTTAAGCTTTCTTTCGACAATAACAATAACATGATCTCTTCAAATAATAATTTTTGTGCCAAACAGCAAAATAATCCGGAATTGTTGATCACACACTTAAATCAATCGAATACCATAAATAAAAACCTATTGGAAGCAACGAGTAAAATACACAGAAATAATAACTCAAGTGACGGTTTTACCTATATCATTAGCCTGACTGTCACTGCCCGAAAGCCATTACCATTAGGCCGAATATCACTTGATCAAATGCTTTAAAAAGCTTGTTTTTGAGGAAATTATTTCTAATAATTCCAGCAGAGTTTTTTTCCTTCTTTTAATCATCTGCTGTTCTTTCTGGATGAACTTCTTAGTTTATTTGCGCCATTTCTAACCAATATATTCCCTTATCGCGGTAATTGTAACATGTATGTGAGCTTAACATATTTGGGCTTTGGTATTATGGCTAATGGTGCTCCGGTTAACTGTTGTAGAATCATAATATCAATGGTGTTAGGGCATTCGACTGAAGGCCGTTGGGTCGAATGTCGATCAAAAAGTGCCGAATGGCCATATTTTTTTTCGTTTTCTCCTTTTATGCTGTTGTTGAAGTTGGAGCTACTGTATTTTCGCCATGAATCTTTCCTTCTTTTAAATATAGGAACAATAAACGGGTTTAAGATCTGTTATTTTTTTTTCGATAATTATACTAGTAGTCCCGTAATACCAATATTTCTTTATGGTTCTAACATAATCAACAATTTATGTCAAAAACTAGTCTTATAATGAAACTAGAAAGAACAGCCTGTGTTTAGAAGAAGGAAAAATTCACTATTTCAACTAGCCAAGTAACCACGGTGCTGAATCCTTATTGCATGCAGATATACGGTGTATCTAGAACAATCTTTACTTTACATGAACATTTAAGGTTGATTTAAAGTGGAAATGGCAATTATGCGACTGAACTAAGATTATACCTGTGAAATCTTAATTTGATTCTATAATTGACCATTTCCACTTCAAATCAACCTTAAAGTTACATGCAAAGTAATGATTGCTCTAAATACATCGTATATCTGTGTACAAAAAGATGTACTTTATTTCCCTTTCCCCCCATGATACTGTCATCAAATTGATAACTGCTACATCACTTCCTTTCTTCACTTATATTGTCCATTGTTCTTATAAAACTAAAACACTTAAAACTAAAACTTAACACTTGAGCACAGCTCTCACTTTAACTCTCTAGACTTCCCCATCTAGATTTCACTATAGACTTTCATCTATAAACTAACTCCTATCAACTGACTTCTATAAACTCAACTATTAACTGACTACATACTGACTGCCTCTCTCTGAACATAGTAATGTCTTTTATAAGTTGGCTTTCAAGTAATATTTATGACTGTACACGTCTGTTTTGGCTACTTAGTTCATACCTTTGGGTGTTAACGAACATTCGTTGAACCCCACGTGACTCGCTATTTACTATTTACATTAACGGTGGTTCGTAGATTCCAATGTGCTCGCTCGGAGCGTTCTGACCTCTAGGTCTTTGTTTACCTTAACGGTGAACCGTTGATTCACATGTGCGTACTCGGGCGACACATTATATTTACTGTTTTTACATTTAAACGCAAACTTTTTCGCTACTAGGGTAAAAGTGCCAATGTTCCACATAAGTGACAATTACATTATATCTACTGAGGAATCCTAATTAATATGGATTAGTAAGGGTGATAACGACTTAGGGTCGTTACATCTGCATGCAAAAAGACTTCAGCATCATGGTTGCTTGGGCAGAGAATAGTTTAGATATAGAAAAATAGTTTTTTGCAACGAAACCGTTGATGTTCAACTAGTGAATTTTGCCTTCTTTTAAACATAGGCTGTTCTTCTTAGTATGACTAGATTTTGACATTAATTGTTGATTGCGGTAAAACAATACGGAAATATTAATATTGTATAAGTATCAGCTAATTATTGGAAAACCGAATAAATTTAAGAAACCGTCCCGATTCCTGTTCCATAATCATTGAATAGCGATTCGTGATCACCATTCTATTCATTGACCAATCGGCCTAATGTACTTCGGTCAGCAGTATTTTCACCATACCAGATGTTTGTGGACCTATGCACTTATAGTATATTTTACGGAGCGACAACAGTGTTGATATTGATATTCACACTCACGGGCTTGGACGGACCTCCTATCAAATTTTCATTCATGAAATGAGTGATCAGCTGATCCAAAACGTCTCGTAAAATGGCTCATAGCCTAGTTACATCGAAGTCTCGCGCTTAGTATTATACAGGCGTATCTGTAATGATCGATTTCTCTTCATCGATTTTCTCTTTGCTCAATAACTACCGGTGAATCATCCAGTTGTTTTCGTTGTTCTAGCCCTAGTCGTCCTTTATCGAAACAAACCAAGAGATCATCCTAACAGTGCACATATCAAATTATTGTAAAAGATTGAAACTGACGACATTTTTTATGTTAATGGACTGAAATTAATTCATAGGAAATGAAGAAAATTTCTATTTGCCCGAAAGTACCATTTGCCAGAATGTACCAATCCCCAGAATTTAATATTTAATATTAAATTCTGGGGATTGGTACATTCTGGCAAATGGTACTTTCGGGCAAATAGTATTCTGGCAAATAGTACATTCTGGCAAATGGTTTTCTGGCGTTTGTCATTCTGGCGAATGGTTTTCTGGCGAACGGTTTTCTGGCAAATATCGCACAATCCACGCCAACGTGATAGCTATCCCGAAAGCGAACAAGGATATCACCAATCCAGGTAACTACCGACCGATAAGCCTCCTAAGCAGTCTGAGCAAAGTGCTCGAAAGGGTAATCCTCGCCCGTTTGAACCGTCACCTGGAGACAGAGCAATGCATTCCACCCGAGCAGTTCGGCTTCAAAACGGGGCACTCAACGGTGCATCAACTCGCTCGCATAACGCAAAAAGTGAAGCGCGGATTCCAAACGGGAAAGTCGACTGGTATGGTTCTCCTGGACGTCGAAAAAGCCTACGACTCGGTTTGGCAGGAAGCCGTGGTTTTCAAGCTCTTCCGTTCGAATCTCCTTCTCTAACTGGTTAAGATCGTGCAGTCCTTCCTTTCGAACCGATCTTTCTCGGTAACGGTAAAAGGTGAGTACTCCCGTGCCCACAACATCCCTTTTGGTGTGCCTCAAGGTTCAGTGCTAAGCCCGAATCTTTACAACGTCCTTACCTCTGACGTACTGATGGTCGACGGCGTAACATACGCATTTTTTGCGGATGACACCGCGTTCCTGGCGTCAGACAAAGACCCGCACATCGTCGTCACTCACCTGCAAGCGGCAATAAACAATCTTGAAGAATTTCAACGCAAATGGCGGATCAAGCTCAACGTGGGGAAAACACAGTCCATCTACTTCATTCGATCAATCATGGTCAACGGCCAGCAAAGTACGTGGGATGACGAAGTAAAGTATTTGAGAGTGATTTTTGACCAGAAGCTCAAGTTCGATAAACACGTCAACTTCATCGCTGGAAAGGTGCATCGGTCGACCAAAGCCCTGTACTCTTTACTGATGGTTGTTGGTGGTCAAGTGTATCAGCCGGCCAATGCTAATCTATGCGTCCGCGGTTTGGGGCAACTGCGCCAAATCGCACCGTAAACGACTCCAGGTGAAGCAGAATAAGCTGCTCAAGATGGTCTAAAACCTGAGCCCGTGGTATCCGACCGATGATCTCCACAAGCTGGCTGATGTCGATACAATTGACGCAAGCATCGAACGTGCTACAAGATCCTTTAGGACTTCCTGTGCGATGTCCGCAAATCCGCTCATCGAAGCACTCCACCCTCAACATCTGTGATATTAGTGTTAAGAATCATGAAATCTAGGGTTTTTTCTCTCTTAAAACTCGTTTTCCTTAAAAAAGCTACTCGTAGCTAGCAATTTCTAACTATTGTACATACGTCTCTATTAATGAAATTGAATTGTTCTCAGTTAAAGGTTATCCAAATCTCTGAATTTGTCAATGTTAAGTTCTTTCTTTGAAATAGTGTTATTGACTACAGAAAAATAAACTGAATTGAATTGAGAATTTATAGATAGTCGTTTAAAACTTGCTCTAGAAAATTAACCAGAAATAGTTCTACGGCGGTCTTCACAGTACGCCAAATATCTTCAAAATGAGAATATACCTAATTTTCCAACAAGCATTCATCACATTTCCCATGCAAAGACGAGACCAGCGCTGTTATTGATCCTTAAAAAAAGTGTAGTTACTGAACGACAGTGTTGACCAGTTCTACCTACAAAAACAAGGATCCGTTCAAATCCAAAAATCAAATAGCAAACCTCCAACCATTCCTTCCATTGAAACCATAATAAACCTCGCCAATTCATTGGATTCACGTGCATCCCTCTTGATGAAACTAATTAACCCTAATTTCCTTCTTCCTATTATTACAGCGTGATAAATTTCCCAGCTTTCTCTACGAAACCGTTTCCCATGTTTTGGAAGATCCTCAAACCATGCAACCCGGAGCTGGCTCATTTCCGTCTCGGATGACTCGTACAGCACAAAAGTGCATAATTAAGTTCTTCCCCTGAACCAGGGAGAGAAAGGAAGTCGGAGCAAGCAGACGAAAGGAATCGTAACTGTTTTTCCCTTCCTGCACCCTGAACTCAGGGCGGGAGGAGGACGTACTTTGTTGCGCTTCTTCCGGGTCCCGGGATGGCACTCGCTTCGCCATCGTCTTACGTTGTAGTAAGCAGAAAAGCACCACATTCCGGCAAAAAGAGCCCCTCTCATATTCATAACGATTATTACAGTTTAAAACACTTTTTCGTCAGCTTTCACCCGGCGACGACGGACGACGACGACGGGATCGTCGTCGTCGCCTTGTGCGGCACCTCTAATTGAATAATCTTGTTTTATCACACAGAGACGATGACAATGCAAATGTCGCATAAATATATCATGCAGCTCAGGGTAGCGCAGCTCATCGTGTTCGTCGTCGTCGCCCGAGTTCTTGTCTCATCATCGTCATCATCAGGAATCAGAATCTTTCTAAGTTCGAACAATTTTTCAAAAGGGTCCAAGTAGCTACTGCATGCGGATCTAATATGCAAAGCAGACAAATTGACCGGGCATTCTGAAAACGATGTTCAATTTTCAAGAAGAAGACCAGAATACCAGAAGGCCAGAAGGCCAGAAGACCAGAAGACCAGAAGACCAGAAAACTAGAAGACCAGAAAACCAGAAGATCAGAAAACTAGAAGACCAGAATACAAGATAACTAGACAATCATAAGACCAGAAGACCGGAAGACCAAAAGATCTAAAGACCAGAATACCTGAAGACCAGAAGATGAGAAGACCAGAAGACCAGAAGTCCAGAAGACCAGAAGACCAGATGATCAAAAGACCAGAAGACCAGATGACCAAAAGACTAGAAGACCAAAACACCAGAAAACCAGATGACAAGAAGACCAGAAGACCAGAAAACCAGAAGATCAGAAAACTAGAAGACCAAAAGACCAGAAAACCAGAAGATCAGAAGGCTAGAAAACCAGAAGACCAGGAGCCCAAATGATCAGAAGACCAGAAGACCAGACAACCAGAAGACCAAAAAATCAGAACACCAGAAATCTAGAAGACCAAAAGATATAAAGATCAGAAGACCAGAAAACCAGAAGACCAAAAGATCAAAAGATCAGAAGACCAGAAGACCAGAATACCAGAAGACCAGAAATCCAGAAGACCAGAAATCCAGAAGACCAGATAACCAGAAGACCAGAAAAGATCAAAAGACCAGAATATCAGAAGACGAGATTACCAGATGACCAGAGACCAGAATACCAGAAGACCAGAAGACAAGAAAACCAGAAGACCAAAATAGCAGAAGACCAGCAGACCAGAAAACCAGAAGACCAGAAGACCAAGAGATCATAAGACCAGAAGACCTGTAACAAGTGTCAGTGTAACGTCCAGTATTGATGAGATTTGTCGCGTGTAGTTTTCGTCGTATTTTGTATAAAAAAAGAAAACGTTTGTAGTTAGGTTAAGTGTAACGTCCCAAAAATCCCACGAACGTAGCCATCACTGCACTGCCCTATACAAGGACGACGGTAGTTCTGCTAGCCATCATCAGGCTGCACAGGACTGCACGAATGGGCGGCCATGGGAGGCGAACTGGGTGGCCATCATGAGGAGGATGTACGGCGGGTCAATGGCCAAAGGTTCGGGGTCAACGAGCTTGAATCCAAAAGATCATTAGCCTGGTGATCCTCAGAGCGAATAGTCGAAGTCTTCAAGAGTTAATAGAAGGAAAAGTTATTTGGAGTAAAGTAAAAGTTGAAGGTAGTTATCCAAAGTTAAGGAGCAGAAAAGGATACAGAGAAGAAAAGAAGGAGTGTGAAGGAATACTGGATTTCCAGGTAAACTACTGCCCATAATCCCCGAACCTAGCCCATCCATACAGTGCCTAACCTGCCAATCCGATTCTCCCATTGTGCCCACAGGACCTCGAGGTTTTTATTTAAACCCTAACTTTGCGGTATCGTTAGGAGCCACACCGCAGCGTAGACCCTACCTGCTGATTAGTAGTGTGTCCGCAGCATCCCCGTAACCCGATACAACCACCAAACGCGCCGACGAACCCAGGCTTTTACAGTGACTCTACGGATCACTGAAGCCTCGAGTCCGTCAACACACTCGAGGGGCGCACGGGACAGGAGGAAGGTCCACGAGAGGCTGCAGCCAACGAAAGAGAGAGGAAAAGAGAAGAATTGTCGGCCCCCTGGCATAGGAAGGAGAAAAGGAGCCAGTGGACAGGTGAAAGGAGCGGTAGCGAAGGCGTGCAGTGCGCGGGGCCCCAGAAGCAGTGAAGAAAAGAAAAGCGTATAAGGTAGGACTAGTCCTTAAGAACGTGGGAGGCACCGTCCGGTGTTAACCCTCTAAATTTTTGATTTTGATCTAAATATCATTTTTCGTCATCTAAAATCGATTTAAACATGTTTTGGAAGATGATTCTTTTTAATTCTCAATTTCGTGAATTTAAGTTTTTAATTTTTCTAATTTTTATTTTTAAACATCCCCACACTTTTATATTTTTCCTAGAAGCCTATTTGGGGTACGGATTTTTTGAGATGAAAACATTTTGAGATTTTATGATTATTGTTGAAATATTTTTATTATTATTTTCTTTCATATAAAATTTCATTTTCCGTATAATTTTAAGGAAAATAATTTTAGAGTGTTTTCGATTCCCTTAAACTATTAAACTAGGATAGAATGATTTGGGAAAAATTTAAAACATGTTAATTGTTGCGATTCAATATAAAATAAACAATGACTTCTGAAAGGTGAGCAAGATATCAATTTTTTAATGATTTTTAAAAAATGTAAATACCGTTCAAAATACACCAAACACCATTTTGAGATATACAAAACAGTCCTAAATTTCAGCCAAAAATATAAAAAAAATGATTTCCCACGAAATAAAAATTACAAAAATGCTCAAACTATACCCCGTCTAAAGGCGGAGTTGGGTATTAGAGGGTTAAGGGCGGACGCCAGAAAGCTAGGAGGGGGAAAGCTAGAGGAAAGTGGTAGGAAAATAGGACGTCAAGAGGAAGTGGAATAAAAGTGTAGCCAGACCACGAATACAGAGGGAGTTTGCGAATACAGAGAGAGTGTTTTCATTCGCGGAGTGTTACGAGCGTCTTGCCGACCCTGAGGCTTGTAGACGCGGGTTTCATCCTTGATGGGAGTAACGCGGCCCTTGCTAAGTTACAGACCAGAAAACCAAAAGACCAGAAGACCAGAAATCCAGAAAACCAGATAACCAGCAAAAACTACATGAATGTTGTTAGTATCCAATCTACGAAGTATACCGGAACTACGCTAACGCTAACGCTAACTTAAAAGAAACTCCTGATACGATATTAGGAAAAGTTTTGAAAGAATCCCTTCTGGGGGGGGGGCGAAAGAACTACTGGAGGAACCTGCAACTTCTACAGGAATTCCAGAAGATACCTCTGAATGAGTCTCAGAAGAAACTCCAGGAGAAATTTCTGAAAGAATTCTTTATAATATCCATAATAAAATCCTTACGGAATTCATACTTTTAGTGGAACTCCTGAAAAATACGATTAGAAACTCTATGAGGAATTTAAAAAGAGACATCTGGTAGATTCCTTGAAGGAACTCCAGAATAAATCTTGGAAGGAACGCCTGGAGAAATGCAAGGGTTCAGCAACTATATCCAGTAAAAAAAATCCCAAGTTTTACCCAAGCGAAATCCTACAAGATCATTTCTAGAGAATCGCACAAATATTCAGAAGTATAGCAAAAGGGGAAGCAGAACTAATACAACCAGTTATAGTAGTATAGAATATATTTGGTCGCTGTACAAAGTGTAAATGTAACTGCCAACTGTAATCGCTCTCGGCATGCCGTAGTGGACAATAGAGCTGTATATTAAATAATCGACTAAGAAATAAAAAAAAATGTAGCTTTGCAATTCAATCCTATTCAAAAGTTGTGCGAGAATTCCTCAACTTCCCAGCTTCCTATAGAAGGTGCATCCCACCGCAAAAGCACAACAAAGACCGCCACCGATTTGCCGAAACATCCGGCAACGTGGACTTGTAAGGTCACAGTCAGCATCAGGCAGGGTAGATTTTCATCTGCGTGGCGGAGAGGAAAGCATTAAATCCGCCCTGCCCTCATCCTTGTGGTGCTTCTTCCGTCGACATCGCATATTTATTATGTCGTTGTCATTTTGCAGATACATATCGCTGATGTATCCACCACCACCCCAAGAAACAGTACTTACGGAAGATCAACCTTCAGCCATTGTTCAGCAGCAGACGTCGTCGTCGTTGTATCGTTTGCATCTCAGCCATCACCATCATCATCATGTCGTTGTCGTCGTTGTTGGTACGACGACGGCGGCGATGGTGGTTATATCAGTAAAACCGGCATAAGGTACCCCGGGGCAAGTGGGACCTAAAAAAATGCTAGTTTGGTTTTGTCAAGCCAAAATATTGTAATCATAAATAATTTTATAATTCCAATGGTTCTAATAGACATTATTGGAATATTACTTCTCATTACCGGTCATTAAAACTGTTTCAAAATTTTTACAATCTATATATTATGCATATAATGAAAAGTGGAGCAGATCTTCATGTACTCCATATCACGGGGCAAGTGGGACCTATTCGGAATGTTTGTACAAACGGCTTAATATAGTTGCTGCATATATGTGAGGTAGCGTAAATTATAAATATCTAAGACGAGTAACTATGTTTATCGATTGATGTAGGACGAGTTTTGAGGTATCGTGCATGAATTACGTAACACATACAATAACGAATTACTGAGAAAAAAAAAATACCTCTGCCGCTCGTGCAAAACAAATTGACTTTTTTATACAAAAATCACAATAAAGTTAAATGCCAAGAGATTTCTATACTTGCTTTTCATAATACGTAGTTGATAAATATCGCTAAAAGATTTTTCAATATTTACAGAAGTTATGTTTCCCCTTGGGGGGCATCCATTTAGTACGTCACGCTAAAAATGAGAATTTTCAACCCCCCCTCCCCCCTTCGTACGGGTTTTTCCTATACTTATTACATTGCATGTCACACTTTTCAGAACCCCCCCCCCTCCCCCCTTTAAGCGTGACGTACTTTATGGATGCCCCCTTGCATAATTTTACGATCATCAAATCAAGATTTTTAAATCATTAATTTTGAATAAGTCGTTTTCCAATTTTTTTTCGTACTTCATGGCCGGTTCCTTAACACTCAGAAAAAACTCGTTATGCAGCAAAAAACGAAAAAATAAAAGAATTTGCTTAGACGAAAATATGAAACATAGATGGTTTCGAAACACAATATGGTCTACACAAGACTTTACCATTTTAAACAATAGCTTCACCATCAGAATAGAAGTAATTAAGTATAATTCAACGATTGATTACTTAAGGTGCAGATTTTTACTTCACTTTTGTGTAAATTTCGACGTACGCTGAAGAAAGCTAGACCAAACTATTAAATTGTGTTTGTTTACTATCATAGGTCTCACTTGCCCCTGATGCTGAAATACACTAGAGCAAGTGAGAGCAGTTGACTAAAGGTAATAAATGAAAATAAATTACAGCTTTTTCACTTAAAATAATTTGCAAGTACTCCAAATGTTATTCTGAAACTGAAAAAGTTTTACTTTATTGGTAATTCTTTTTTTAAACGACGAATGTAGTACAGTACGTTAATCTCACTTAGTGAATTGAAAATGATGTATGAACAACAATATCATATATGGTCTCTTTATGGTGGAAACAACAACAATTTTTGTATTCAAAGTATCTGTTGGTGTGGTGCCTATGTTTTCCACGAAGAACGTTTGCCTTAAAAATAGATAATAATAAAAATAATAGCTGTAGGTCTCACTTGCCCCGGATTCTCACTTGCCCCGGGGTACCTATCATAACCATTTCCCTGTGGCAACAGATTTCTACTTTTACTTTTCGTGGTCGATATTAACTTACTATGTCAACCACATGAGCTGGATATTGTGATGTAGTATGCATCATGACCCATGGGTTACGCTTCTGGGGCGTTATATGATTAGTGCTCGAAATAAAAACATTAAATAGTAGAACTGAGCTTGAGAATACCAGTTCTGTTGTGGTAAAATCAGAAAAAGTTATTCAAAATTTATAAATATTGGAACCCCTGTACTGGTACGCCTCCATGAAAATAACTTCAGTATTGTGCTGCTTGAACATTATTTGAACGATTTTTTCTCAATTGAAATGTGACAACTGTTTCACTGCTCAAAATAAAAGAATAATCACATGTAAAAAAACGCAAATGGAATTTCGGATTTTCCAAAGGAATCCCTGGAAAACGAAAACTTTCGAGACATTTCTGAAAGAATTCTGAATTTATGATGTTCCGAGCCCATGGAGAGCTTCTGAGGAAGAACATGGAATGTTTTCTACACAGTTTAAAATTGTTACATCGAGTTCGCTGTAACAAAATGACCTCCATCGCATTCAACACAAATTTCTATCGGATTGTAAAATTACAGGTCGTCTGCAGTATGGAGCTTGCTAACAACTTTGCGTGCAAGAAATTCTTTTATGTAAAATTGAAGGAAATGAAATGGAAATTTAAACGTTCTAATATTTACGTCACGTGTAAATTTCCGGATTTCTTTCTGTGTAGTAGAATACTTTACGGAGGATTTCCTGAATCAGATCCATTAATACTTAGCAGGAGAAAATTTTGAAGGAATCCGTGAAAGTAATTCCTATCGATCAGCTATTTAATCTGACTTCCTTGAAAAATTTCTGGAATACTTAGAAGATTTTTTGAAGATATTTGTAAGGGAATTCATCAAGCAATTTTAGAAGATATTTATGGAAGACTTTATCAATGAATCCTTGGAGAAGCAATTTCAGGAAATTCAGAAGCAACTCTTATTTTCTGAAAAAATCCTGAATTTATGATTATTTTATTTTATTCTATTTATTTTTATTTTATTTTTTTTTTAAAGGAACGTGGAATGTTTTGTAGAAGTATACTTTACGAAGAGCTTTCTGAAACAATCCCACGACTCATGTGAGAATTGTGGTAGTCATGCAGCAAATATTGATAACAATCCGTAGAAGATTTTCTACAAAAGTTCTCATCAAAATTTCTGTGGGATTCTTTAGAAGATTTTTTGAAGTAATCACTGAAGGAATTTGTTGTAAATCAATCCCTGAAAATTTTCTAAAATAAATGTGGAAGAACTTCTGAAGGAAACTTTCGTAGGGATAACTTAAAGATAACAAGGAAGACTTATAAACGAATCACTGACAGATTTTTTTAAAAGGAATATCCGAGAAAAGTTCTAGAGAAACTCAGGGAGGAATGTTTAAAGCAATCAATGCAAGATTTTGTTTAACGCTCTAATACCCAACCTTGCCTTTAGGCGGGATATAGTTTGAGCATTTTTGTATTTTTTTTCTTTCATGGGCAATCAAAACTTTTATATTTTTAGCTGATATTTAAGACTGTTCTGTACATCTCAAAAATGGTTTTGGTGTCACATACGCTTTATGTATTGAATCACAACAATTAACATATTTTAAGTTTTTCCTCAATCATACTATTATAGTAAAAGAGTTTAGGGAAGTTGAATACACCCTAAAATAGTTTGCCTTAAAATTACACGGAAAATAGAACTCTCCTTAAAAAAATAAATTATATATTTTAACAATAATCATAAAATTTCGAAATGTTTCATCTTAAAAAAATCAGTAATCAAAATAGGTTTCCAGGAAAAATAGAAAAGTGATGTATGTTCAAAAATAAAAATTAAAAATGTTAAAAACCAAAATTCACAAAATCACGAATAAAAATAAATCACCTTCCAAAACATGTTTAAATTGATTTTAGGCGACGAAAAATTATATTCAGATCAAAATTAAAAATTCGGGTAAGGCCGTTCGCAATGCTGTTTTATTTTGTATGGCGAGTTTTAAAAATTTTAAAACTCGCCATACAAAATAAAACAGCATTGCGAACGGTCTTGAAGAGTTAAAACATTTTTTAGAAATTTTAAGAGGATTCTCTAATAGACTTTTCAATAAATCCCTGGAGAAATTTAACGAATAAATCCCGGAAGGGTTTTTCTGAAGAATCCCTGAAAGAATCCCGACAGAATATTCCTTGAAATGATTTTCGAATGAACTCCTGGAAAAGTTTTTGATCGAAATTTCCGAAGTTTTTTTTGGGAAATATTCTTATGCATCATTCAATGAATTTCTGAAGGATTCCGTGAAAATTTGGTGGACGAATATCTAGAGGAATTTCAGAAAAAAAAATTATTTTAACATTTCTATAGAACTTCTTCCTAGACGAATTTCTGAAAGAATTCCTGGAGGAATAATCAAAGCGTTTCCTAAAGAAAATTTAACAATAAATCCTTGGAAGATTATTTCAAAGAATCCGCGAAAGAAATTTTAAAAGAATCCATGGAATTCTTGGAACCGTTTCTTGAGCAATTTTCGGAGGAATCCCTGACGAAATATATGAAGGATCCCCATAGGAATCCTGAAGGAATCTCTGGAGAAAATGTATGATTAAATACCTGAAATATTTTTTAAAGACTCTCTGGAGAAATTCCAAAACAGATTCCTGGAAAATGTTCTGTAAGAGTTCATAAAAACCATAATCAAAAACCTCTCTGGAAGATTCAAAAAAACCCTGTAGGATTTTCTAAGTGTATGAAGTACGGATTTTTTGAAGAAACTCATGGAAAGTTTTCAAAGGATTTGGAGGAGTTTATAAAAAAAATATGTCTGAAGGAATTGCTGAAGAAATTCATGGAGGATTTGTTAAAGCAATCCATGCAAATTTTCTGTAAAAGTATTGGTGAAATTTTGGGAGGGCTCCCTATTGAAATTCATGAATCATTTCCTGGAGAAAATTTTCGTATTACACCTGGAAGGGGTTTTGTTTTAATCCGTGATGGAATTCCTACAAGATATTCTGAGAGAATCCTTGGAAAAAAATCTGCAAGAACTCCCAGAGGAATTTCTCTAGGAATTTTCGGATGCTTCTCTGGAAAACCTTCGTATGAATTCGTGAAGCAATTTTTGAAACAATTCATGAACAAATCCGTAAAAAATTTCTGGTTTTGTTTTTAAAGTTTGTTACCGAAGATTAATAAGGAACTTGAAGAACTTGAAATTATTTTGGAAGCAAATTGTGTAAGCTTTTGCTAAAGAAATTGACATTTTGCCATTTTTGACATCTCAAGAGTAGCGCTTCCTAGAGGAAAAATCCCTGGAGAAATAACCAAAGTGAACCCTGAAAAAAATTTCGAATATATTCTTGAAAGATTATTCTGAAGAATCCGTTATTTCTTGAAAAATCTTCGGATGAATTTCCATTGGCAATCTTAAATATTTTTTTAAAGAAATTTTGAGAAAATTTCTGGAGAAACCTCTAAAGAAATATATGAAGAAATGTTTGGATAAAATTTATCTCTAAAAATTCCAAGCGGACAGTTTTAAGAAATCCATGGAAGATTTTGTAATAAAATATTAGCAGAAATTTATGAAAAATTTTCAAACTAATTTATGAAGAAATCCCTGAGAAACTTACTAAACCCTTTCAGGAAGATTTTATTGAAAAAAATATGTTTTCAATATGTTTTTCCCAGAGACCCATAGTAAGCTTTCTAAAAAAAAATCCTTCGAGGAAATTGTAGAAAATTTCTAAGGGAATATCAGGATATTTTTTTGAAGAAACCCAAGATTCCTTCGAAAAATTTCTGAAGGAATTTAAAAAAAAAACGTTTCTGAGGAAAGCTCAGGAATAATTTCTGAAGAATTTCAATGAGGTTTCAAAAAACAAACAATGCAAGACTTTCTTTCAACATTTTTAAGAAGCCATACTCGAATTTGGCGAATCAGTTTCTGAGAAAAAAATCGAATGATTCATGAGATGTTTTTTTTACGAACCCATGAAGGCATTGCCATAACATATTTTGAAAGAATCCTTTGAAAATTCCCGAAAGAACTCCTGAAGGAATTTAAAAAGAACTCTGGAAATATCCTTATGAATTTCTGCAGCATTCTTTGAAACAAAAATCTGCAGGAATACAAGAAGAAATTTCTGAATTTATACCCAGAGGAATTTCTGGAGAATTCCCTGGATGAATCTCTGTAAAAGAAACCCTTATTTCAGAAGCAATTCATGCAAGCTTTTGTATAAGAATTTTGATTGATATTTCTAAAGAACTTTTTCCCAGAGGTAATTCTAGAAGATCCCTGAAGAAAATTTTCGAATGGATCCTTAGAAGATCATTTGGAAGAATCCGTGAAAGAATTTCTGGAAGAATCCTTGGATGAATTTCCATTGGAATCTCTAGAGGAATTTAAGATGTTTTAATGGTTTCCTGAAAACATTCGAAATAATGTCTGAAGGATTTTTCAGAGGGGTTCCTGAGGTAATTTTTGAATAGATATCTAAAACTTTTTCTGAAGAATACCTGGACGAATATCTGAAAAAAAAATCTAAAAGTAATTTCTGCACAAAAACTGCGAGGAGTTCCATGTATTTTTTTAATCTATTTGTAAAATTTCTGTAGCAGTCCTACATAGCAAGATTTCTGACAAAATCCCTGGAGAAATTTATTAAACAAACAAAGAACATTTCCAATTGAATCCTTGAAAAAATATCTGGAAGGATTCTGGAAGGAATTCCTGGTAGTTTTTCTGATGGAATCTTTTTAAAAAAATTCGCATCCTCGGAGATTGTTTGTCTTTTTGCAAAGTAGTATCAATCTATGACGGTAATATAATAGAATAGTTACAAAATATGACATGGATTCTTCCCTATCAACAGTCATTCTCGAGTCGAAGACCAATCCGTCCGACTCTGTCAACACCGTCTCACCACGATTGCACTGATACCCCACTGCCTAGAGTATTCAAATCAAGTGGTTTATCTTCAACACTCGGATAGGTACGGCGGCAACCGCTACAATGCAATTCCGCCTATAAACCGCAGCCGCACGTGTGCATAGCGCAACAACTCCCTTCCCGACATACCAACAACGGACGACAAAAGCTTGCAAGCCAGCAGAAGATACCTACCTACCTACCTCATTTAGCTCGAGAGGGGATAAACTAAGCGCCGGCCAGCAGCCAGCGTCAGCATCATCGACTACTAGTACCTAGCTAGCTAGATATAAGTACCGCCACAATGAAGCTGCGAAACTGGGCAAATGTTTGCTGACACGTTCCGGATATAAAATAAAGTTAAAACAATAGAAAACTGCAACATGAAATGTGTGACGAGAAACAGAAGCACCAATTCAAGTCCCGGTACTAAAACCCGTTGTGTGATGACTGCAAACCTATGCACGGTAGGGTTAGTGGCCTAGTCGTGGATGATGTTGTAAATTTTTTGTACACTTAGCCTTATTAACAAACAAAGAAATGTGCAGTCAATCCATTCGTGATTTCGAGCAGGATTTTGGTGGCCCAATGCGTGTCAGTCCGCAACATTTCCTAATAAAGTATATTGCCTTGAATTACGAATGACGACAAATAGTCCATAAAAGTAGTAGATGCTTATGACGAGCCGAAGCATTTCCCTTTTTGTTGGAGTAGTAAATGGATCTCAGGCAACCAAGAGTCGCATTAGGACTCATGAATTAAATCGTATAAACTTATATTTCAAGATTTTTTTTCTTATCTTATCACGGTGTATCTGGTGAAGTTGTATAAGAATACAAATCATAGCATATAACGCATGATTTTATCGCAATAAACGACAGAACATGTGGGAACTTCCCACTGGGAAGCCCTCAGGCGCAAGGGTCTCCCTGAGAAAATCATTGGCCTCATTGAAGCACAGTACAGGGCATTTTCGTGCAGAGTACTGCACAACGGTGTTTTGTCCGATGCTGGAGTGAGGCAAGGATGTATACTATCACCGACACTGTTCCTCATCGTAATCGACGAGATTCTGGCAGGTGCGATTGACCGTCAACTAAATCGTGAATTGCTGTGGCAGCCCATTACGATGGAGCACATAAATGACTTCGAATTTGCAGATGACGTTGCTCTCCTAGCTCAACGGCACTCTGATATGCAGAGCAAGCTCGACGATCTTGCCAATCGCTCCTCAGCGGCGGGTTTTACCATCAACGTCAACAAGACCATATCGTTGGATGTAAACACGGTCAACTCTTCCAGGTTTACGGCAGCTGGGCAATCAGTGGAGAATGTTGAAAGCTTCCAATATCTTGGTAGCCAAATGGCGGCCGATGGCGGCACCCAGGTCAACAGAGGTGCACGGATCAAGAAGGCGAGGGCAGCTTTTGCGAGTTTAAATAATGTATGGCAAAACAACCAGATTAGTCGACGCACCAAAATCCGGATTTTCAACTCGAACGTGAAATCTGTACTGCTATACGCCAGTGAAACCTGGTGTGTATCAGTGGAGAACACTCAACAGCTGCAGGTCTTTATCAATAGATGCCTGCGGTATAATCTCCAACGTGGAGCTCCAACGTCGATGTCATCAAAAGCCGATAGCGTCAGAAATTCGGGAGCGAAAGTGGAGGTGGGTCGGCCACACTCTACGCAGGGGCGGAAACGAAATCTGCAGGACATCGCAGCAGAGGCAGACCCAAAGGCTCATGGCGGTTTTGGATATTTGCCGATGGATGGCGTCTTACAGCTCAGGGCTCCAGGCCGAACGCTTCTCGAGAAGTCTGAAGCGTCGTTCTGCTATCGGTTGGCTATTTTGCAACTCCACGTAATCATGCTTCCAAGGCAGACCCGTCTCGTACTTTTGACCGTTCGACCGAGGCGATCATCCAGGATTTGATACGTATGTTGCGCTTTCCTTTTTTCATCGTCTGCATTAGCTTTGAGCAAGGGCATAAGTTCTGGGCATGCAAAGGCCCAGACCGGAGTAAGCTCTGCAGGAAGTGTGGAGTAGAAGGCCATATCGCCAGGGAGTGCAACTCTGCACCAACATGCCTGATTTGCACGGCGAACAAGAGCCACACGACGGGCGGGCCTAAATGTCCAGGCACGCGAGGAGGTCGAAGTTCCAAACGATAATGCAGGTTACATAACTAAACCTGAACCACTGTGAAGCCGCACAACAGTTGCTATGGCAGTCAGTCTCGGAGTCAAGTACAGACATCGCATTACTATCGGACCCATACCGCATCCCTCCCGATAACGGAAACTGGGTAGCGGATAAGGCCAAGCTAGCGGCGATCTGTACAACCGGTCGTTTTCCGGTCCAGGAAATAGTTTCCACGTCGCACGAGGGCTTCGCAATAGCGAAGATCAACGGGGTATACTACTGCAGTTGTTATGCCCCTCCCAGGTGGACGATAGACCAGTTCCCGTCTATGCTGGAATCGTTAACAAGCGCAATGGCGGGATTGAGTCCCGTGGCCATCGGTGGAGACTTCAACGCCTGGGCGATTGAGTGGGGTAGCCGCTTGACCAACGCGAGAGGTTGGGCCTTACTCGAAGCTATGGCTAGACTAAACGTGGATGTCGCGAACGTAGGCGACAAAAAAACCTACAGTGGGAATGGTGCAGAGTCCATCATTGATGTGACCTCGGCCATCGGTGGAGACTTCAACGCCTGGGCGATTGAGTGGGGTAGCCGCTTGACTAACGCGAGAGGTTGGGCCTTACTCGAAGCTATGGCTAGACTAAACGTGGATGTCGCGAACGTAGGCGACAAAAAAACCTACAGTAGGAATGGTGCAGAGTCCATCATTGATGTGACCTTCTGGAGCCCGGGTCTAAACCCTAGCTCGGACTGGAGGGTCGATGGATACACGCATAGTGACCGTCTGGCGATTCGATACAGAGTGAAACACGGAGGAAGACGGCTTCAACCGAAGGTCATCGACCGTCAACGGGGATGGCTGACCTCGCGATTCGATAAGCCGGCATTTGTGGAGCGATTGTTTATGGAGAGTAACACCGACGATCTATCCAGCGATGATCTAGTCGGAACCCTAAGCCGTGCATGTGACGCCGCTATGCCAAGGCGATCCCTACCCAGAAATGGACGCAAACCGGTGTACTGGTGGTGTCCAGAAATCGCAGAACTCCGCGCATCCTGTTTAAGAGCTAGAAGGAGGATGCAAAGGGCTCGTACCGATGAGGATAGAATTGAACGAAGCGAGGCCTACAGGGCGGCTAAACTGGCACTGAATAAAGAGATCAAGGGCCAATTTCTTCACCCCGGCTTAAGCATTAAACCTGGTTTAACTATATGGGTAAGCCTGGCTTACCGGTTAAGCCAAGGTGAAGAAATCGACCTTAAGACTCGTAAGCGGGCGTGCTTCGAAAATCTCTGCCAGGCAGCCAACACGACCCCATGGGGTGATGCCTACAGAGTAGTCATGGCCAAAACGAAGGGCGCGTCAGCACCCCCAGAACGCTCCCCAGAGATGCTGCAGAAGATCGTGGAAACGCTGTTCCCGCGCCACGATACAAGACCATGGGCCCCCGTTCCCTATAGCCAAACCGGCCATAGGCGAGGTAACCCCGGTGACGAACGACGAACTCATTGCAATAGCGAAGTCGCTTAAGTTGAACAAGGCTCCGGGTCCGGACGGTATCCCGACATTAGCCATCAAGACGGCCATCGAGGCTAAGCCTGACATGTTCAGAATGGCTATGCAGATGTGCCTAGACAGAGTCGAATTTCCGGAGAGGTGGAAAAGGCAAAGATTGGTTCTACTGCCCTGATTGGTACAGCCACCTGGCGACCCGTCGGCATACAGACCTATCTGCCTGCTGAACACCGCTGGAAAACTGTTGGAACGGATCATTCTATCGAGGCTGATGGTCTATACCGAGAAACCCGAAGACTCTGGTCTCTCGGATAACCAGTTCGGCTTCCGGAAGGGTCGATCGACGGTGGACGCTATTAGGGCTGTAACCAAAACGGCCGAGATAGCGCTCCAAAAGAAGCGAACAGGAATCCGCTATTGCGCGGTCGTCACGCTGGACGTTAAGAATGCGTTCAACAGCGTCAGCTGGACCGCCATTGAGTGCGCAATACACCACCTAGGAGTCCCGGTTAGCCTATGCCGGATATTGGAGAGCTACTTCCAGAACAGAGTGTTAATCTATGACACCGAGGAAGGCGAGAGGAGCTACAAAATCACCGCATAGGTACCGCAGGGGTCCATCTTGGGCCCGGTACTATGGAACGCGGCGTATAATGGCGTATTGAGGCTCAAACTTCCACCGGGCGTAAAGCTGGTCGGCTTCGCCGATGATATTACCCTCGTGGTATACGGCGAGTCGATAGAGGAAGTGGAACTGACAGCAACTCACGCAATTGGCATAGTGGAGGATTGGATGAGGTCGAGACATTTGGCACTCGCGCACCACAAAACGGAGGTGGTGGTGGTAAACAACCGCAAGTCTGAACAGCAGGCAGTGGTCACCACAGGTGGATGCACGATCAACTCTAAGCGCTCACTGAAGAAATTGGGGGTCATGATCGACGATAAGCTGAAATTCGGAAGCCACGTAGAATATGCCTGCAAAAGGGCAAGCATGGCGATAATGGCATTGTCAAAGATAATGTCAAACAGCTCGGCAATAGTCTCGAGTAAGCGTAAGCTGCTCGCGGCTGTAGCGGTCTCCATACTACGGTATGGCGCCGCTGCATGGTCGAAGGCGCTAGTGGTTAACCGAAACGTGAAGCGACTTGAGAGTACCCACAGGCTGATGTGCCTTAGAGTGGTGAACGCATACCGCACGGTCTCAAAGGACGCGGTATGTGTGCTAGCGGGAATGATGCCCATAGCTTTAGTGGTGGCAGAGGATGAAGAATGCTTCGAGCGACGCGGCATAAGAGCCACGAGGCGTATCGCCAGAACCTCGTCTATGCTGAAGTGGCAGAGCGAATGGAATTCCTCCAGCAAGGGTAGATGGACACACAGGCTCATACCGAGCGTGTCCAAGTGGACGAGCAGGCCCCAAGGCGAGGTGAGTTTTCACTTGACTCAATTTCTGTCAGGCCATGGGTGCTTTAGGTGGTATCTGCACAGATTCGAACACGCAGGCTCCCCCGCATGTCCGGAGTGTGCAGACTGCGACGAGACCGCGGAGCATGTGCTCTTTGAATGTCCACGTTTCGTGGAGCAAAGGTCGAGTATGCAGGAGGTATGCGGTAGAGATATCACGCCTAACAACATTGTTGAAAGGATGTGTATGGGGGCGGACAAGTGGGACTCCGTTACTTCCACGGTTTCTCGAATCGTACTTGAACTACAGAGTAAATGGCTAGCCGAACATCAGCTAATTGAGTTGGCCCCCTTTCCCCATCCAGGAGCTTGAGTCCAACGGGTAGTCTAAGTACTAGCCAGGACCCGAGCCTCCAGGGGAGAGTGAACAACTTAAAGCGGTAGCTGGTGGAACGCTTACTATTAGAGTGTACTCATGTACGGTCCCCCCCTTCTCGAAGTCATCCCTTACGAGCGTACCGCGAAGGTAAGGAAGAGAGAGAATGAGTTTTTAGTGGGTCGATCCCCACATCACCCGAGAAACCACCTCTTGGGTATCTGTTGCATATTTTCTCATTCTATAAAAAAAAACCGTCTGCACTACGGCCTCTCCCAAGCTCTCGATTTCAAAAAAATCGGTGAACGCCCTCGTGAATGTCAACGATAAGTTGTTTCTGCATCGTTCGCACTTGTGGCTTCCGCAGGCTGCTGCCACATACAGCCCACTATGATATATGATGCATTCAGGTCGTCCTTCTCGTAGCTTCAGCGTTGCCAGTAGACGCGAATTGCTTTGTCCGATAAAGCATGCAACACATAGCGTCCGTTCAGCCGAATTGCGTTTTTTGACAGTTTTCCCATTGGATATGTGTCAAATTACTGTCACGCACAAGCAAACGTATCCTGGCTTCAGCGCTCTTGAAACTTTTCATCTGAAGCTTACCGAGGTGAGTGGATCGCGAAGAGAATTCTTCACAGTCTTATCCTGCTGTGATAATCCGAGATTCTCCATAGTGTACACTTCCACAGACTTCGGATATCTCCAGTCTGATTACTACCTCTGACCCAGCAATAGTTCTGTTTACTCGTCCCGTTCATGCGTCGTTCAGCATCTCTAGCTCGCCGCAGACAAGGCTTTCGTCCAATCCGCTACCGAGTCAGTGCCTCTTGTTTAGTCCATGTAGGTACAATCATTTTTACAATTTATTACATCGTACTTTTCCTTCAAGTTTCGTACCAAGCTCCACTGAGTTGTGTGATGTACTCCAAGGAGTACATACTCCAACACTCCTCCTCAGCACACACTCAGATCCGACGCGTATTCCTCCTTGATCCTTAGCTATTGCCTACCGAGCTATTTCCGCTGATAACACAAGTTTACAAAATAAAACGAAAGTCGTGAACTTCTGTCAACGACCAAAATTTTTGAAGCTCAATTTAGTGCTGATTTCGAAACCGACCTTCAAAAAATTTGAAGTAGAACAGTTTTTGAGTTTAGCTCAATATCGAGTTTTACAACTTTTCAAAATATATAATTTACTAAAATTCAAATATATTTCGTTTTGTTCAACCAATTTAAAATCTTTTTCCATAAATTAAAAGCTGAATACAATACCATTCGATCATATGAACACAGGTTTTGCGTCAGATTGATAAAATTCAAAATATTGGCGAGTTTTGGGGACGATCTTCTTAAATTTTAGCAAAATTCCCTAAATTTTTTGAAAAAATGTTTTTTTTTTCAATTAAAAAAAAACAACTTAAAAATTCTTTCTCGACGTTTATTTGACATATCATATGTAGGCGAGTTACAGCAAAAATTTCAGCTCAATCGGAGCATTGCTTACGGAGAATGAGATGCTTGAAGTGAGCGACTTTGCTTAAAAATAGAACAAAAATCGATTTCAAATCATCAACCTTGTATGGAAAGTCGAAAAATTTTCCGCTCTACTGTATTTTTTTTTCTTTCGCGTTTTCGAACTCAGGGCATGATTCTACACCAAAAATTATCATCAGCTTACTGAGTTCAAAAATGCTGTAAACTAGTGTAAACTCCTTGCGAAACCGAGTACCTTCAGTCAACCAGCTCCTGCGTCAACCGATCAGCCAGCATCGCCTCGACCTCTGGTTCTAACGCAGGTTCTTTAGATACTAAAGACCGGTCCAGAAAGTATGGACGCAGTAAGAAATTACTGCCATTTCAAAACTATTGATGAATAGTTCTTTTTGAAAGTTACATTCTGTTGGTTAACCTGTTTTCTCAGTACTTGTATAGCGGTTTTTGCGATTCCAACAGTGTGTTCCAAAATACATGAACTATCAGCGTAACATCATTGAAAAAATGTGCACAAACGTAGTACAGAGTTTGAAAGGTCACTTAGGAAATGATAAAAATATGGTGGGAGTAAGTGACAAAATCGTGCAAGCAGCAATCAGCAACCACGGTGGGGATAACACGTTTAAGCATAGGCAAAAATTGGGCAAAAAATAAAGATCCTGCTAACCCTCGTTTGAATAAACAAATAATGAAGGTGTTTGAGCACAAGAAAAAACCTTCTAACTAACACAGAGTGGGGTATGACCAAAAAAGTTAACATTTCAAATTCCAATCTTCATCGTGGCAAAGAACGTTTGAATTTTCGATCCTATCGTAAGCAGAAACAGCCAAAACGAAGCCCTAAACAAGAACCATCGATTAGGCCCAGACAATTGAAGACTAGGTGCGTCCATACTTTCTGGGGCAGTCTTTATGTAGATCCTCACCGAATATTGGTATCCTCACCGCATCTAGATATCTCAACGACAATTGGCACCCGTCCTCATTGCATCTTAATACCTCATCGGATATTGGCCTCCTCATCGTCTCTGGGATGTGTTACCACCCAAAGCGAAAACAATATACCACACCCACTCGAAAGAGGCCAATAAGTCGCAATGATAGGTAGATTTTTTGGGTAGGAGTTTTTATTTACGTGGCATTTTGTGTAAGATGAGGGAAAACAACTAAACCGTAAATTTAGGCCCCTGTCTTTAACATCCACCCCCTTACTACGACCATGATGAATTGAACGATTCACATCTCTCGCTGACTGACACTCTGATTCTAAGAACTTGGTACACCTGGGCAGCTGTCAATGGTTCCGGAAGGGAGATATCAGAGGAGAGTAGGAAAGAAAGGAAGAGAGAGAGGGGGAAGAGAATGTACTGGTACGAGGTAACAGGCAGAAAAGAATTAGCGGTCAAGCAGTTCACACTTACCGGGACCGATCGAGTCGATTAAAAAGAAGTTCGCGTGGTAGCAAGATCAAGTAAAGTTATTTCCAAAAAGCGTGATCCGAAGTTGAGAAGCTATCGGTGTAAGGAAGTTGTGAACCGATCAACGAGTTTTTCCCCGGGACTGTGACGACGAACCTCCAGACACTCGGTGCACCGAACTGGCCCAGGAAGACTGGTGGAAACTGACCGGCGAGCTGTGCACTGGTGACCAACGAGCCGAGCCATCGTTGTGCCACACGCCACGGGTACCGGTAACCGCAGTCATTGAGGTGCGGGCGGTAGTGAGGTCCGGCTGGTTTACCCCGCTCACTATCGCTCAATATCCGATGTGTTGCCCGTCCCGTCCGCGAGTGCTCAGACGTCGGTTGACCAGTCATCGTAGACCCCCTTGGCCAGTGAAAGTTAGTCCTTCAAACGCCGCTGGATAAGTAGAACTCCAACACCGCACGTGGCCCGAAGCACGTGTCCGACTACGCTATAGCCAACAATATCAAGCCTTCCTGACATCGTGATTAGAGCAGCCAACCCCTCAGGCGCCCAGTGGTACAAGGACCTCAGGACTACGACCAATCAAGCCCCATCAATCCGCCGTTAGGCCAGGTGGGCATCTCATACCCCCAAAACGTCCCACGTGGTTTGGAGCGCAGGACGCCAGGTTTCATTCGCGGTGAAGAGTTCCAAGCCCAGCTGGCCGATCAGTGTTCTGGCCAGGCAACCAGCTGATTCGCATCGATCGGGAGCGCAACCGGAAGGTAGTCCGAAGACGGTGAAACACATGGCAAGTAACCCCTATATGTGAAGCGATACCTCTCTCTCCCTCTCGCATGAAGTTTAAACGCCCTACCAAGACCAAATGTTCCGGATCGGCCGCAACGAAACCCCCCCCCCCTTTTCTCTATGTAAAAAGTTAAGATAATAAATATGTTTAAGCTTATTTGTATTGTTTTGTGCCACATCATTTCATGGAGAACGTCCTTGGTTTCTCTCGTACTGGGTCAGTCTTTTGTATCGTTGGTTCCGTTGGGTAAAGGTAAGTGAGTCCACCTGAGTAAGCAGCCGCCGAACCTGAGAGGGTATAGCCGTGGGGCTAGCCGGAAATTACAGATGGTACCGAATATTGGACTCCTCGCTTCCCGAACCACCACCTTGGCGTCCCTGGGCCTATAACCTATTGGAAACGACAGTAAAACAGGCAAGGCTTTCGTCCAATCCACAGGCACTGACTGATATCGCTACCTAAGCAACAAAGTGGTTACAAAACAGTGACGGCAGCGTATGCTAGGGTTGCACAGAAGTCACTGTGACTTACTGCGCATACGCTGCCGTCACTGTTTTGTAACCATGTGTGTTGCTAGGGTACCTACTCGAACAGAGATAGAACCCCCATCTTTACTTCCTGGTAGTTCGTCGACCAATTCCAGGAGCAAGATGAGATTTGCGAACTGTTTCTCGAGCCCTACAGCCCTCAGATACCCGCAAAGGTTTTGAATCACAAAACCAAAGCTGTGTTTAGTAGCTGCGGTAACCCATCAGCTGCTGGACCTGGAGGGAGCGGAGGAAGAGGAAACGATGGATTGTCATCGCAGTGGTTGACGCTTGCAGTTTTGGGCGCGTTCATGGACTCAAATAACGACGCCGGAAGTGATGGTAACGACGGAAAGCAAGCACCGTCAGCAGATTGATCCTCATCGCTTCGATTGATGATCTGTTGACTCTCCGCTTGCGCAGGTCCCACTGCTTCTTCGCCGCTTCAATCCGTACACGAATGGCTTCGTGTTCACGATACGCAGACCACAAACTGTTGCTTGAGAATTGTTATATACAGGATTTTAGATCTTTAAACAAAAGACGTTCTTCAGGGACTGGAATAATAAGACCGTTCGAGTCCATAGTCTATAACATACTCATTTATTAGGTCACATATGTACAATCTCTTACATCTTCATTTGCAGTTCTCTCTGAGTACCCAATCCATAGGCATCGTTCTATCAACCTAAAAAAGGGGTTGCTAACGGTTATAACAAGAATGAGACTGCTGGTCCATTCCACGAACACATTATAACTCGTGCATTTAGCCCAGTCAGTGTCGTGCTGCAGTTGCAGACAGTTTATTCCATTCACGAGATCGATTCCCCTCTTAAGGCCGGAGACGATACCCACACGATGCTTCTCCTACAGGTACAAAATGACCCAACGTTCCGCTTCCGATTGTTGCTGCAGCTGTAGTGCATTTTGTTGCCTCCTCGGTTCCGATAATCCAGCGCTTGTGGCGAGTTGTGAACGGGCCATCTTCGTAATTGCACCATTGTTCGCGCCGACCAGTACCGCATCTTCAACCTCCAACAAATCCTCATATGGCTGAATATTGCTTACCTTACCTTACCGGTCAGACTAAGGCCTGAGTCTACTCTGCTGTACGTATGAGTCGTCTCCGCTCTACTCGGTCCATGACTGTATGTCTCTAGTTCCGCACTCTGCGAATGGTCCGCACATCGTTCCCCACCTGATCGACCCATCAAGCTCGCTGCGCACCACGTCTTCTTGTACCGGTTGGATGACTCTCGAGAACCATTTTAGGCGGGTTGCTATCCGACATCCTGATGGCCTAACCCGCCCACCGTAGCCTCCCGATTTTCACGGTGTGGACGATGGTTGGCTCTCTCAGCAGCTGATGCAGCTCGTGGTTCATTCGCCTTCTCCAAGTCTCGTCTTCCATCTGCACTCCACCGTAAAGAGTACTCAACACTTCTTCTTCTTCTTCTTCTTGGCGTAACGTCCTCACTGGGACAAAGCCTGCTTCTCAGCTTAGTGTTCAATGAGCACTTCCACAGTTTTTAACTGAGAGCTTCCTCTGCCAATGACCATTTTGCATGTGTATATCGTGTGGCAGGCACGAAGATACTCTATGCCCAAGGAAGTCAAGGAAATTTCCTTCACGAAAAGATCCTGGACCGACCAGGAATCGAACCCGTCACCCTCAGCATGGTCATGCTGAATACCCGTGCGTTTACCGCCTCGGCTATATGGGCCCTTCTCAACACCTTCCGTTCGAAAACTCCAAGGGCGCGTTGGTCCTCTGCACGTAGAGTTCATGCTTCGTGCCCATAGAGAACTACCGGTCGAATCAGCGTTTTGTAGATAGTTAACTTCGTGTTACGGCGAACTTTATTCGATCGTAGAGTTCTGCGGAGTCCAAAGTAAACTCGATTTCCTGCCACAATGCGCCTCTGAATTTCTCTACTGGTGTCGTTGTCGGCAGTCCCCAGTGAGCCCAAGTACATGAATTCTTCAACCGCCTCGATTTCATCACCGTCGATAGAAATTCGGGGTGGTGGGTGCGGTGATTCCTCCCTGGAGCCCTTTGCCATCATGTACTTTGTCTTAATGACTAATCTGATTCGCCTGGCTTCATTTTTTTAGTTGGATGTACGTTTCCACCATCGTCTCAAATTTGCGAGCCATAATATCAAAATCATCAGTGAATCCAAGCAGCTGAACGGACATCGTGAAAATCGTTCCACTCGTGCTTATCCCCACTCTCCCTATTACACTCTCTAAAGCAATGTTATACAACAAGCACGAAAGACCATCATCCTGCCGAAAACCTCTGCAAGATTCGAAGGGACTCGAGAGTGTCCCTGATACTCGAACTACGCACATCACTCGATCCATTGTCGCCTTGATCAACCGTGTCAGTTTATCCGGGAATCCGTATTCGTGCATATTCTGCCATAGCTGTTCTCGATCGATTGTATCATACGCCGATTTGAAGTCGATGAACAAGTGATGTGTGGGGACGTTGTGTTCGCGGCATTTCTGCAACACCTGGCGGATGGCGAACATCTGGTCCGTTGTAGCGCGTTCACCCATAAATCCAGCCTTATTGCCCCACGAACTCTCTTGCAATCGGTGATAGACGGCAGCATAAAATTTGAGAGAGTATCTTGTAGGCAGCGCTCAGTAGTGTGATCGCGCGGTAGTTCCCGCAATCCAACTTGTCGCCCTTTTTGTAGATGGGACACACGATACCTTCCTCCGGTAATACTTCCTACTCCCAAATCTTGGTAATGGCACAGTGCAGTGCTCTTACCAGTGCTTCTCCACCGTGTTTTAGTAACTCGCTTGGTAGTTAATCTGCTCCAGCGGCTTTGTTGTATTTCATCCGGCTAACCTCCTCTTCAATCTCTTGGAGGTTAGGGGCCGGAAGTCTTTCGTCCAGTGCACATACTCCTAGATCTGTTACCACGCCACCTTCGGTACTTGCAACGTCGCCATTGAGGTGCTAATCGTAATGCTGCCGTCACCTCTCGACCACCTCACGCTCGCTCGTGAGAATATTCCCGTGATTATCTCGGCACATGTCGGCTTGTGACACAAAACCTCTGCGCGAGCGGTTCAGCTTCTCGTAGAACTTTCGTGTGTCTTTAGCGCGGTACAGCTCTTCTATCGCTACGCGATCTCGTTCTTCCTGCTGGCGCTTCTTCATTCAGAAGACTGAGTTCTGCCTGTTCCGCGCCTGTTTGTAACGTGCCTCATTCGCTCTCGTACGGTGTTGCAGCATTCTCGCCCATGCTGCATTCTTCTCGTTTTTCAACTGTTCACATTCGCCGTCGTACCAGTCGTTTCTGTGGTTCGGAGTCGCGAAGCCTAGTGCCGCAGCCGAGGTACTACCTATGGCGGATCGGATGTCCCTCCAGTCACCTTCAAGTGTAGCTGCGCCATGCTGCTCGTCCGTTGGTAGGGCCACTGCTACCTGCTGCGCGTAGTCTTGAGCCATTTCTACGTTGTTGAGCCGCGGCGTTCGACTTTGACGCGAGGTAATAACTGTCGAATGTTTTGAGCGCATGCAAACAGCGACTAGGTTGTGATCCAAAAAGCTAGTTGTCATTACTAAATGCAGAACTGGCAAAGCTACCCTAACAATAAAGAGCGGAAATTTAATGAAAGTGGGAGGAGTTTGGAACGTGATGAAAAACTGCACACAAATTCCACACATCGCCGCTTCGTCGTCATCATCGCCGCTAGTACCTAGTCGAGAACTGGATGTGAGCTGCTGATACAGTACTTTATCTCTAAATGCGCTTCTGGTTCTGTTCCGTCCGGGTTCCGGGCGCCAGTCACGATGCCAGATGCAATACTCAATGATACCGATCTCCTGGAGTCTGAACGGACAGTATAGTAGCACAAGGGCCCGGCCCAACTACCACCATTGCTGTAGCAGGGCGATATGAAGAGAAAGTGTGATCCTGATGACGAAGCGAGAAGTGCAATTTTATGTGTTTCATTTACAATTAACGCCTCGGTTTTATTCTATCGATGTCGAACATCTCTCGCAGCTCGTTAGATTTGATAGCTCTGTTCGGTCGTATACGAGGGATCAGGGTGGATGTGTCAGGAAGAGTAACGACTGGAGTAAAGTGACATATCACATACACCCCAAACCGCAGACTAGTGGCATTGTTTAGTGGGACTGAAATTGCTGTTGCTTCACGTAGCGTTGGTTGTTGTCCTCGTCATCATATGCCATGCTAGCAGACACAAGGGAACGCACTTGGTGGAATTTTGTTCACCGATGTGGAAATTGTGCAATTGCTTTTGAGTGCATGCTTATTTAGATCACTAAACGTTGTGCTTCTTGTTGTGGCAATGAGCGTCTTTTGATTGAGTAAGACTTTCAAGCACCCGAATCCAACACGAACACTAATCTTTAAGGGTTGTTGGAACACTTAGTTAGTTTAGCTATTTATAACAGACAATAAACTGAAAACTCGGATCCTCAGTATAGGCATCTTGAGAGTTAAATTTATAAAATAAATAGCATTTGGCGCCCAGCGTGACCATGCTGAGAGCAACGGTTTCGATTCCCGAATGATCCACGAACGTATCGTGAAGGAAATTTCCTTGACTTCCTTCGGCACAGATTATCTTCGTATCTGCGACACGATATACACATGCTAAATAATCATTGGCCGAGGAAGCTCTAAGTTAATAACTTAATAAGCACTTCCCAGAGAACACTGAGTTGTGAAGCAGGTTCGGAACGTTATGATGCCCAGAAAAAAAAGAATCACTTGGTTTTGGTGGGATTTGAACCCACAACTTCCTATCGCTTGCCTGGTGCTTTTACCAACTAAGTCACAGTCTCAAGTTATGATTTTGCGTACATATTTAAACAAGGTCTGTATTTCACATCTTTATCACTCTTTCGGATGTACATCTCCTGTTTATAGGAAATTTCTATATGAATTTCTTACGAGAGTTCTTCCAAGACTATTCATGTGATATTCTTACAAAAGTTCCCTCTCCCTAAATTTCTTTATGTTTAAAAAAATGTAAGTGTCCTAACTGTATATAAGCTTCAAAATAATTGCGGAAGAATGTTTTGGCTGGACATTGACAGCAATCAAACAAGACACTTTTTTACGAGTACTATATAATAATGAAACAGTTCACGCTTCTCCGCATAATCTCACGTATATCTACATCATTGTATCGACCGAAGCGCGAAGATATGTAAGTACTTTTCGTACGAAGACAAACAGTGACGTGTGGTAAGTAAACTTGATTCGTACCTACCACCTTGCGGAGAAAATCCCTCGAGAGGAAACCATAAGATAGCAGCGCAAAACAGCTGCACCGAATGGGTTTTTCGATTGCGCGGCAAACCACACGTTCGTTGTGGTGATGTCGTCGTCTTATGGAGCGTTGTTGGTGGGTAATGGCATGCTTATAGAGGTGTACTCGCACGCGCGGTCTTGAGGCTCATGTGGTTTTCATTTTCGGTGGCGGCAAGGACATCACCTATCTACCTACATGTTCGTGCAACAGATTTTCCCATACTTGTGAAATTGTGGCGGAATGGTGGACTATATGAAATGGGTGACATTTATTGGCGCTTCAGTTTATGTGATTTTCGGAAGGTGAACCTATTTCAGACATGTGCCTATTTATGCATGGCATTGATTTTATGACGATGTCTGAGGCGTTTTTTATGTCATCAATTTAAAGACAGAGGTGTTGAATTCAGGTTTGAAAAACGAGATACCTAACAATTTGAAGCAATGAGTAGCTTTTACAGAAAATGCAACAATCCTTTATGTGTTATTGATTACAATGCAATACTTCAGAACTAAAATGATTATATTCGAAACTGATGATGACAGAGACGCAATCTTCGCACATCTCGGCCTTGAGTAAGATTGCTTTCCAAGCCACGACTTCGACTATTATGACCTGTCCCTTTGTGTTGTTCCATTTTTGTGTTCAGTTAAAAAGGAAATTCCTGAACGATTCCTTTTAAGAATTCCTTAAATAATTTTCGGATAAGCACTTGGAAGATCTGGAAGAACCTTTCGATAAATCCCTGGAGAAGTCTTCAAGAGAACTACTGGCGCTATTTTCTTAGAAATTCCGAAGTTAATTCTTCTGAGCAATTATTAGGATTCTTGGCAGAATCTTTTGAAAACTCCTGGAGAATCCTTCGGAAAAAACTCATGGTGAAATCCTCAAAGAAATTTTCAGAGAAAACTTAAGATGAATTTCAGGACTAATGATCACAGAAAATTCTGAAGAAACCATTGAAGGGATCCTATGCAGGATTCTGGAGGAATTTCTAGAGGAGTCTTTGAAAATCCATGAAAGATTCCGTCAAAGAATTTTCGGAGAAATTTCTGGAAGATTTTTGGAGTCATTTATGGAAAAGTTTATGACCAAAGTTGTCGACAAATTTTTGGATGAATTTTATGACAAAGTCATTTGATAAACATAAAGGGAGTTTTTGAGTCCTGTAGGAATCATCAGAGGAAGTGCAGGAGAAATTATAGCAACATTTTTGGAGGAATTCTTGTAGAATCCAGGAGGAATATTCGACATGATTCTTGAATCCAGAGAAAAATCGGAGTCAGTCTTTCCAGGAAAATTGTAATAATCTGTACAATATTTCCAATATCCCAAAAAAAAAAATATCTACAAAACTGTTGAGCATTCTAGAAATTCTTCAGTTTCTATGCTGAAAAAAAAAACAAAGGTCACACGTGCTCCGAAAACAACTAAAGTATAACAGTTTATAAATTACAGCTGGAAATCGAAGCTCGTCGTATTTGATAATATAAAAATTACTAAAGTTCGATTATCTTGCGACTTCAAATCTCTCTCTCTCTCTTCTTGGCGTAACGTCCTCACTGGGACAAAGCCTGCTTCTCAGCTAGTGTTCTATGAGCACTTCCACAGTTATTAACTGAGAGCTTCCTCTGCCAATGACCATTTTGCATGTGTATATCGTGTGGCAGGCACGAAGATACTCTATGCTCAGGGAAGTCAAGGAAATTTCCTTTACGAAAAGATTCTGGACCGACCGGAAATCGAACCCGTCACCCTCAGCATGGTCATGCTGAATACCCGTGCGTTTACCGCCTCGGCTATATGGGCCCCTTGTACCTTGTACTCCATTTAGGTAATAGACTAAATCCATTTAGGTAAAAATTCTATTTAGGCAGTCCCGACTCATTACCTAAATGGAGGTTTTGGTGTACCTTGTTGTACGAGCAACTAACCGTAAAAGTTGACAATATGAGTTGAGGCGATATCATCTGTGAGTAACGATGTGTATTATATTGCGACGTAACCAATCACATTATGCGACTTGTTTTATTAAAACAAAAAATAGCAACTCACGCTGCCCCCAGTGTTACTTATTACTTCAAGAATAACAACCGGTACATTAAACTTGACACCACACAATTCTTGTGAAACAAGTTGATAAGTCGTGATGACATTCTAACTCATCTCAAGGTTCTCCTTAAAACTTACTACCTACCTGTGGTGTCCGAGTACGGTGCAGTTTGGCGAACTACCTGCTGCTGAACTGTCTGTAGTTTTTTTCCTTCCTGTGTCTGGTTGAAACTCTACGAAATTAGATTCCCACGGGCACTCACATGGCTTTAATAAATTTATTAGCACAAATAATTCACAACCAAATTGTTTTTGCACTTTTACAACGAATCCATACAGCAACTAATGTGTGTGAAAAACAACTTCTTGGTAACGCAGAACCTCAACAACTTTTTTTCCTTACACAACTCAAGTGTCTGCTTGGTCTATGCGATTCGTGTACATCAACTCTGCCCCCGGGTGCATCCTGGCGGTAGCCAACACTGCACGATCAGAATCCACGTCGAGCAGCTCGATCTTTGCCACTGGGCACCGTTACACACCTCCTGAAGTCCACACCATTGCCTGACCGAGCTCTGCCATATACACCAGCGGTCGTCTGCTCCACACGCCCACGCACCCAGCTATTGCAAACACCGTCGTTTACGATCAGCACGACGTCACCTTCACGTAGTTGTCGTACTTCCTCGATCCAAGAGATGAGTGTCGTCTGATCACTGGCAGATATTCCACGATCCAACGGTGCCAGAAACGGTCCAGTTTCAGCTGGATCTGCTCATGAGTGTTCTACAGACGATGCGCTGACTGGGAGTGGTTCGAAACTTGACCACTTGACCACAACGACTGGTTCCACTGGATGACCCCATCAAGAAATGGTTTGAAGTCAACGCTTCTGACTCGGCTGCGTCGAGCGTCAGGTAGGTCAGAGGTCTTGCATTTACGATGCTTTCCGCTTCCACGACCAACGTTTGTAAATCTTCGTCGTCCAACTTCCCCTCGGCGTAGGAATTCATCATGACTCTCTTAACGGATTACACTAGGCGTTACCATGCGCCTCCCATGTGCGGTGCACCTGGAGGAATGAAGGTCCACTTCGTCGCTGAGTTGGTGAACGCTGACGGCAGTCCCTAGCTTATCTGCTCTCGTAATAGCCGTGCAAATCCTAGAAAGTTCGTCCCGTTGGCCGCACGCATGATATATAAGACGCTGTTGACAAACTGAATGCAAGACTGAATGCTGCTTCGAGGTGAACTGCGCGTGCGGTCAGGCAGGTGAACAAATCTATCCCCCTCTTGGCGTTAGATCTCCCAAGCTTTACTAACAACGGTCCAAAGTAATCCAACCCGGGGTGGGTAAAAGGTCTTGCATGAACTACTAATCGTGCTGCCGGTAATGACGCCAGGATGCGGGATACAGGGTCGAGCCTGGCGGAATCTGCACAACATGCAGCCACGTACCACCTCCTCAATCATGCTCGAAGGTTGAAAATCGCGTACACTTGTCGAATCTCATTGTCAATCGTTTCAGCGTTGGCATTTCTCCACCATTATGCCTGGTTTACATGATGCTAGTGACTTGATTCAAGTCAATGCAAAGTGTCCAGATGAGTTCAAATTGAACGTGTAAACACCACCATTCATCAACACCACGAATGTTGAATATCATCTCATTTACGCTGTCTAAACCCGAGTCAACTGTCAAGCGAGATGAATTCAAATCAGTTTGCTTACGCACCGCACGAGTTGAACAGGTGGTAGTTGAGCACTTGCTTCAACTAAGATGCATGCAAGTGGACACTCAGGTCATTTGCTCAATCTAAACAGGTCATTCCATGCAATGGATGGAACATGATTTAGGAGTTTGCAAGGCAGATGCTCATTTCAATTGAACAATGTAAACCAGGCATTAATTTAGTCACCCAGTAGTGTGTCTTGGGTAGAATCATCGGACAGCGCAAGTTCCGTGAAACGCCGGGCACTGCTCCTGGAGGTCTGCATTCACAGCTATACCAGAGTGACGAAATATGAAAAGCACTGTAGGCAATGCTGTCAGCTGATCAGGGCCTTTCAAGAGTATGTTGTTCAGCGATACTCCACCAACTTTCAAACACGCGTCCCAGATGACACGTACCTTGCCAGGTTTGTTATGATTGATGACGACTCCCAATGGCAAGTACCAGTGGCAAGTACCAGGTTTTCTTGGTTTGGCTCTCTCTAGCTCCGCTGTCAATGCTAGGAGGGTATACCCCTTTTATTGGTACTCTTAGATCTGACGATGAAAACTTTCCTTTAGTGCCGGATCTCGATCCAGCTTTCGCTCCAAACACTCTAATCTACGCACAGTCATAGCATAGCTGTCGGGGAGTTTGATGTCATCCTGCTTCCACAGCAGGCCCGTTTCAAAACGTTGTCCAACTCGTGTCGTTGCTCCTTCCAGCAAACGTTTTGTACGAGCCTCTTCTTCGCCTACAAATGGTTCTAACTGGAGTTGCACCGGTTTCGTCAACTGCAATGAATCATTTAACCGTTTCGTGCAACCCGTAATCTGATTCGCATTCGCACACGTGGAAACTGTAGCCTTCCGTCATGGTTTTTTTATGCTGTCCATATACACACCAACCCAGTCGGGATTTCACTGCTACCGGACCGGTAACATCACTTTCACGGGTCTTCAGTGAAACTGCTAGCCGCAGGTCCATGGACTCTGCACCGTTCCTCTTGTAGATTTTTTGTCGCCTACGCTCGCAGCATCCACGTTCAATCTAGCCATAGCTTCGAGTAGAGTCCAGCCTTTCGCGTTAGTCTGGCGGCTACCCCACTTGACTGCCCATGCGTTGAAGTCTCCACCGATGTCCAGGGAGCTCAATTCCGCTAGTGCGGCATGTCCAACGAATCTAGCATAGCTGAGAGCTTATCTTCCGGGCAAAGCAGCTGCAGTAGTACACTCCGGTGATCTTCGCTATTGGGAAGCCTTCGTTCTACGTGGAATTTTTTTCCTGGATCGGAAATCGACCTTTTGTACAGATGGACGCTAACTTGGCCTTATCCGCTACCCAGATCCCGTTGTCGGAGGGATGCCGTCGTATGGGACCAATAGTCTGTAGTTGACTCCAACTTATGTCCTTACTCAAAGTCGCCTCTGGCGGCTCGTATTTGCTGAGTGGGTCACTGACTAGCCTACATTGATCTTATCGACTGCAGTCCCCTACTGCGAGCTTGATCGTAGCGATCTGCGTGCCTACCGGACCCTTTCGCAGGTGGATCGATGCACTTGGTTCATGTACCTCGCACTGCTGCTTAACTGTGGCTGCGAGCTCCTCTGTGTCGGTGAGCTCGTCCAGGTTTTTACATTGAAGATTCGCCTTCGCCGTCAGGGCTCTCATTTGCACTTTTTCGCCAAATACCTGCTAAGCTAGTGTCTTGTAGGAGGTTCCCATCTTGGGCGCCTCCTTCTTCAACACAAGCATCATCACTCCAGTCCAGGTGCGCCGGATGCTGGTGCACCCAGCGGTGAGAGACGATTTTCGCCCAGCATGGCTCCCAGCACCTCGGCGTACGTATCCGCCTCAGTTTAGAAGACCAGTGGGTCACTCCGTTCACGTTTGCAGGCTGACTTCACTTTTCTCACTACGTTCTTCTTTCCAACCGTAATCCAAAGGTGCTCCTTCCCTTGGCCACCGTTCCTCCGTTTCTTTATTCTTTCCTCGGCCGATGCTGCGCCACCACGTACTCCTCCTGTTGAACCTCCTGTCGCCTGTTCGCTAGTAGGAACCAGCCCCTAGTAGTGGCGATCTCCCCGAGCAAAGTCTGATAGCAAATTGAAAACTAATTTTGATGTTGAGATATTGCAAATTTTGATAACTCAGGTTGTTGTCGTTTTGGTCGTTTTAACGGTTAAAACATCAAAAATGAGAGCAGAAGAATGTTCCTGTGACAGCAAATTGAAAACAATTCCTGCTATCGATGATAGCAAATTGATAACTGTTTTTGTTATCAGCGCAAGAAAAATGAAAAATCGTTAAATGTAGAGTTTTTCGGTTGATATCAAATCATTAATGCGATTGTATAATTGCACTAATGATATATCCCTAGAATTAGTTTACATAGTTTACTAAAAGATTTAAAACCAAATATTTACATTATTTTAAAATGACAGCAAACTGAAAACAAAATTTGAAATCAAATTAAGTGAAGATAAACTGATATCAAAATGTGATATCAATTTGTTGCTGAATACAAATCCGTAACAAATTTTGAAAACGACGTATAATCAATGCTACACCATTGATTATACGTCGTTTTCAAAATTTGTTACTGAAATCATGTTTTCGATTTGCTGTAATTTTGTTGTTGGACTTTGCTCGGGTCGCCAGTCCTTCTCGCGCGAACGGCTTCAACTGGTTGGAGAGAGCCTGGTTGCTCGTTCTGGCGTTTCCCTCCTCTTAGACGTTCCACCTACCTCTACCGGGCGCATCTTCCGCGCGTCTTCTTTAGGTTTCAGGCATGCTGCTCGAGCAACATGGTTTCGTGCACCATCGAGCGTCGCACTGCCAGCAAAGACAACGCAATCCGTTTGAGGAGACCGCTCTTCCTTGCGAGCATTGACCGCGCTCCGTTCTTCGGCCAGAAGGACGTACTCCTTTTTGGCCAGGGCCATCGACTTGCGGAACTTCAGCAAACCTTGCTTAAGGTCTTTGCTGATGCTGCTCCGCCCGCTCGAGTAATCGATCTGCTCGTCGACCTGCTCGGTGAATTCCAACAGTTATGGTATTGCGCGCACTCCTGTTGCGGTTCAGCGCCCGCGTGTGGTCTGCGCCAGTTGAAGGTGTTCTTATTGGCGATCTACTGATCATCCACGCTGGCACCAACCGATGTGTCTGCAGCACGGTTCTCCAGTTCCTCAAAGATGGATCTTTTAGTGTTAAATCGACGACTGATGCTGCAATGGAAGCCTTAAAATCATTCCATACATTGGGATTTTATTTGGGTTAGAGATAAACACCTATGCATAGACAAACAGACGAATCACTTGGGACAAATTGCGATAAAAATCATCGTCACGAAAACATAATCACCTGTGTTACGCAAACCACTCATTAGGTGGCGGTAGTGAGCAAACGTCAAACAGGAGCAAAAACGATGCGAGCGCCGTGACCGAGCGATTTGAAATATTTGAACTAACCTTTATAAAAGGGTAACGATAAGAAGTGAGTAGAGTAAGACGTCTGTTTGTCTGTGATCTATGTATTTCCGGTTTTCAAGAACCAGTTAGAAATATAATCTGGAAATATAATCGCCACCCGACAAAGGCGCACAATGAACCCTCTCCGGGAGCGTAGAGCTTTGATCAAAAACCCCACAACAAATCCGATGAATTTTAATGGCTTACAGCAACAACATATTCATCATACCACAAAAAAGCCGGAAAATTACATCATCGTTAGCGCATTTTTCATTGTTCAGTTTTTTATTCACTTCCCACCACGCGTTCATGTAAATCTATCAGTGTGGCGATGATGACACCATCAATCAAGAGAGCAAGAGATGGGTGAAATTCTTGTCATCGGTGGGGCGTTCGACTACGCACACACGGAAACTGTGACCAATTAACTTCACACCGATTCGCCTGTTCGCTTTTAAGGATTATGCACATTATTGAAACATCGCATCGCTGCGCATCATAACGGAAGCAACAAAAAAAAGTTGGTTGGCCAACAGGTAGAACGTAGGCGGGCGAATAAAATATCAGCGTATCAGTTTCCAAGCATCGCGCTACAATAATGACTTTGTCACAATTTGCATTTGTGCTGACAATCGCAATGCGATTTTTGAGGTGTAACTTCAAGTTGGTCAACATTGCATCGTAATTAAATAACAGTTTCAGTTTTGATTTTGTGATTGTTTATTCCCGACCAACTATTTTACTTTTCTAACACACATTTTTTTTGGATTTTGTCACCTTCCGTTTTGTCACTGACAAAAACATTCGAGATTGTGTCACAATATTTGTCACAGCCGTTTATGTATTTTGTGTACTTCTTCCAAGGCGATTTTGTTCACAAGATACAGTTTCAGAATGTACGAATGGATGCCACACTTTCTTGATAGACAAAATATTTCAAACCCTTCTTTTTCGGCGACCTAGATGCGTTTGTCAACAGTCTGAAAAACATGTGATGTTATCTGGCAGAGTATAGAACAACCGACAATGACAATCTAACCACACACGTGACGCGAACGGCTGCGGCCTACTCTAAAAGCACTGAAACTGATTTAATGCTTACAGTTTTTCAATAAAAAAAAATCAAATATGTTTTATATCAGTGCATCCTATGGGTGAGAATCCTGTCAAGTACTAGCACACTGCCCGGCCACATGCTAAATGAGCACTGTGCACGAAAGTAAAAAAAATATCACTACTACTCAAATAAATGCAGCAGGACAATTATTTCACGCTGCAGTACATGAAGCCCCTGATGTCGGATGTGCAAATTTGGCTTTGTTACGATGTCCAGGACGCGTTACACGATGGTGAGAATACAGTATGCGCTGATGACAACCAACGATGATGACGATGACCCGCAATGGTTACACAAGTAAAAATATGAAAAATGACACACGTAAGCATTAATATGCAAATGTGGCAAACGCCGATGCCGAAGCGTGTGGCTTGAGGTCGATTTGGGTGGTTTTTTAAAAACGTGATTCTGTGGGAGACAGCTTTTTTTTCACCACACAGGAAACCACACTGACCGGTTGGTTGGCGTAACGTTGTTTTAACGATGTCGTCATTAAATAAAAAACCCGAAAAATTGGAAACGAGACGAGTTGATAACGAGCGTGGGATATGCCAATCGGATCACGGGTTTGGTTTTTTACCACGATATAAGGCAGCTAAAACCAAGACGATAGTTTTCTTACTATTTGCCTTACCATTAGCCACAAAGCATGTGAAATAGTGAAAGTTGGAATAATAGATCGGGAAAAGTTTTTTCCCTGTTTTGAAAAGTTATCACGTCGTGCTACTGCAAACACACATGTGGCTCTGCTCGTATATCTCTAATGCGATATTGCCTCACATTTAAACTTTACACATCTTACAGTTACAGACGTGAAGGGATGTCCTCAATCATATATAACTTGGATGTCTTGTTCTACTAATTTCATCACCATTTCAGTTTCATGTTATGTCTTCAAGCTAGTAATATTTCTGTTATGTTTTCGATATGTAAGATCATGATTATATTTTAATAGGCACCTATTACGGGATTACGCAAATGACCTAGAATTTTTGGGTGAATGTTGACAACCCTCCCCTTCGTAGGCTAATCTAAGATCCCTTCCCTTCTATTTATGTATGTAACTTTCTCCTTGGTCGAGGTCTAAAACACAAGGAAAACTACGCGTTCGACTACAGTAATCAGTGACTTTGGCGCCACCTTCTTGAAAAGGGCCATTAGTACGGATTAAGTCCGGGTGAAGACTGCTAAGTCAGGATCGATAGGATTCCCCAAACTCCACAGTTCACTTAACCAATCAATCTATAACTCAAACAACAACTACAATTCCGGAAACCCAAATTTTTGTTTACAAGCTCAAATTAGCGTTTGCTTATACCAATAGCCATTGGCGTAGCTAGGGGGGTTCCAGGGGTGCCTGTCACCCTCTAGAATTTTTCCTTGACACTTGACAGTCACCTAAAATTTAAAACTTCACACAATAAACACAATATTTATTAATGACACATTTAAACAAAACTTAAGCACACCCGGAATTACTTGTATACCTGTGGTACATTTTGTCGTTTTGGATATTCGTAAGAACAATCAACAGGCTTCTCCATGGATTCCTCCAGAAATACTTCTATCTATTCATACAGTGATTTCTTTAGGCTTCCTTTATGGATTCTTCCCGATATTTTTTCAATAAACTTCCGTTAGGATTCTCCAGGCAGTCTTGATGGGGTTATACATACTAGAAATTTCTGCAGGGATTGATGCAGCAATTTCTCTTAGGATTTCTTTGGAAATTCTTACTATGATACTTCTCGGAATTCTTCTAGGGATTCCTCTGAAAATTTCTATTTGGATTCCTTCAGGAGTTCCTGGTGGGATTATTCAAGGCAATCTTCCTGGAATCCTTTCCGACGGTGATTCTTCCAGCAATTCCTTTAGAGATTTTGTTCAGAGATTCTTTCAGAAATTCCTCATGGCATTCATCCAGGAATTGTGGCTAGGATTCCTCAAGCAACTCCTGCTGCGATTCTTCCAGTAATTTCTCTTAGAACTCCTCCAGAAATTCTCACTGTGGTACCTTCAGGAATTCTACTACAGAAGTTCTTCCAGAAAATTTCTAGAAATCCTTTCAGTTTCTTCCGGAGATTTCTTCAAGGGTTTATCCAGGCGTTCATCCAGAGGTTCTTCCAGAAATTCCACAGGGGAGAACTTCTATTGATCTTTCTCCAAGAACTTCTATTGATCTTTCTCCAAAAATTCCAGCTGGAATTCTTCACGCAATTCCCATTAGGACTCCTTCAGAAATACTTCTAGGGATTTCTCCTTGCATACTTACTTGCTGCAATACTTTCGGGAAGTCTTCGTGAGATTTCTTCAGAAATTCCTCCTGCGAAGTTCCTCCAGTATACTTCTACCTACCCTTTCAAGGAGAACTGTAGGTATTCCTCAACGAATTTGTTAGAGGCACTTCTCTTAGGATACCTGCGGCATTCTTGTTTCTAGGATTTCTCTAGAAATTACTTCTATGATACCTCCCGGAATTCCAGGAATTCCTCCAGATATTCCAGCTGGGATTCCTCAAGCAATTCCTGCGGTTCTTCCAGCTATTCTTCCTCCGAAAATTCTAACCTTGGTACTTCAGAAACTATGCTACGGATTCTTCTAGAGCTTTCTCCTGTTTTTTTTTTTGCTGGGATCTTTCCATAGGCAAACTTCCCGGAATTTTTGCAGAAATTCCTTTGGTTGTCTTACCACGGATTTCTCCAAGGACTCATCCAGGAATTCCTTCAGAGATTTTATCCAAAGATTCCTCCTAAAATTCCTCATGGAATTCCTGCAGAAACTCCTTTTGGCCTTCCTCCAAGAATACCTCATACCTCAAACAACTTCTCCTGCGGTTCCTCCAGAAATTCTTACTATGATACGTCCAGAAATTTTTCTAGTGAATCCTTTACGAATTTTTTCTAGCATTGTGGCTGGAATTTTTCCGGCAAATCTTCCTGAGATTCCTTCAGAAATTACTCCTGCGATTCCTTCAGGGCCTTCTCTATAGATTCTTCCAGAATATCTCTACCGGTTTTTGCAGGGACTTCTCTAGGTATTCTTTGGATTCCCCCAGGCACTCCTGATGGGGTTTCTCTAGAGATTCCTGTATAGTTTCATAGACGAGCTTGGTGGTCTAGTGGCTACCGCTTCTGATTCATGTGCAGAAGGTCCTGGGTTCAATCCCTGGCTCGTCCTTTTCCTCCTACTTTGTATCATTCTATCTACTTTCTCTCTCACTCTCTCCTACATATACATCTCATGTATATTCGTATATCATGTATATTCGCGATCGCTAGAACCAGAAACGGATTAAAAAAGGCCGTTTCCCTTCCTTCCAACCAGGGTGCAAAATTTTCGAGCAGACGAGTTGAAGTTCACCGTGCGGCAATTTTCATTCACTTGCCTGCATATTCATATTCAGCTGCTCGATACTCGTTTGTCAACTGAATGAAAGTCAATGAATATTTGTAAACATCTTACAAAGTGTTAAATCGCTGATAAAATATTAACGTTTCGATTACATTTAACGGTGCTTTACACAGATCTTTTCCCATTTGATTGTTGTGGAGTGTTTTTGGAAGGAATCGTAGCCATAAACGTAGGTAATTATGAAGATGTTTCTCGATCGGCTTCATATTCAATGACTACGAATTGACTGACTGTGTGAAGAGGGAGAGCGAAAATGAATTTGTTTGTTTTGAATATTCAGTGCAGAATCATTCAAATTTGTGCTGTTTTCAGTCAATGACTATGAAAATTTTGCACCCTGCTTCCAACTTTCAACACTGCACAGTGTCAATCTATCATATAACGCCTGCAAGTTATGCAACCAAGCGGGCTGTGCCGCTTCACAGTAATCTTCACACAATCTATCGCTTTACGCCTGGCACCCTTGCACCAATGCATGATCCATGTGCCAAAAATAAGCATTTCCCACCAACATCCGCATGACCTTGTGCAGGCGCAGAGGATTCAACGGCCTGATGTGGGCAAGCGATTGCAATCATCACTTCCCTCCCCTTCCCCATTTACCTGTAACCTGACGCAGCAGGCGCCATTGTCGCCTAAAAATACAAGACCACCAACGCTCACACACTGAAGATGCCTGTTAGTCCCAAGCAGCTATCTCATTGGTTCCTTGTGTGAGTGTAGCTGATCTGGCGATACTGGAGTAGCAACTGCAGGCGGTTAATCAAGCTCAAGCTCAAGCTCAAATTCCTGTATAGTTTCATCCAGCAATTTTGCTTAGGATGTCTGCTGAGATTTCTACAATGATACATCCCAGAATCCTTCTAAGAATACCTCCTGAGATTTTTTCTGTGATTTCTTCAAAAGCTCTCCTGTGATCCCTCTAGGAATTTTTATCCAAGGATTCTTTCATAAATTTCTCATGGGATTCCTCCAGGAACTCCTCTTGGCATTCGTCCTCCAGGAATTTCAGCTGGATTTCTCAAGCTATTCCTGCTGTGGTTCTTCCAGAAATTCCTCCTAGGACTCCTCCAAAAATTCGTACTGTAATACCTCCCGGAATTCTCGTAGGGATTCTTTCCTTGAATTTCTCCAAACATTTATCATTGGATTCCTCCAGGAACTTGACTATCATCCAGGAATTCTTCTCCACAAATACCTGCAGGAATCCCTCTAGGCATTTCTCCTGGCATTCTTGCTGGGATTCTTTTAGGCAATTTTCCTAGGATACTTCCAGAAATGCATTTGATTCTTCCAGGGATTTTTCAAAAGACTCACCCAGGGATTGCTCTAGAAATTAATCATGATTTTACTCATGGAACTCCTCTTGGCCTTATTCAAAGCGAATCATGGTTCCAGGTTCCAGTTGAAAGAATCCAAATAGAAACCTCTAGAGGAATCCCTAAACGAATTTGGGCAAAAGTTGAAATTTCCATTGAAATCCTAGGAGGTATTACTAGAGACATCTCTAGTGAAATCCTATTATCCTTGTAATTAAAAATTCACGAAGAAATTCTCGAAGAACTTTCCACAATCATCAGAGGCATTTCTGAAAAAAAATAGTAAGAATTCATAAAAGTTATTACCGTAGAATCCCCGTGACAAGGTTTTTTTTTCAAATAAATTCCCAAAGGAAATCCCTAAGAAATTTGCCGAATTAATTTCGAAAGGAATTACCGAAGAAGTTCCCAAAGTAATAATCGAAGTTTCCAAAATTTTCCAAGGAATTGTAGATGAAATTTTCAAACAAATGTTCAATCATGTAACATCGGAGTTGCCGAAGGAATTCCAAAATCATGTGCTGCATGAATTCTGTACATAATTACTGAAGAAATGTAGATGAAGTTGTCTAAAGAATTTCCAATAAAATTATAGAAGCGATCTATAAAAGAATTTTCGAAGGAGTTTTGAAGGAATTGGCGAAGGAATTCCGAATAGCGTACTTAGATAATGAAAGTCCAAAAAATCGACGAAAATGCAAAAAATAGAATGACTGTAAAATGAAAAAAAATCTGATGCAGTTCCCTGAGTCATTGTCGAATGAATTATCAAAGGCTTCACTAAAATAATTCCCAAAAAAAATCCTGAAGAGTTATTGGAGAATTTCAAAAAGTAAATATCAATAGAATTGTTGACATTAACAAAACAATGCTTTGAAGACTACTAAAAATTTGACGAAGGGACTCCCGAGAAAACATTTCAAAGGATTTGTCAACAAAATAAAAAAAAACAAATAAACTCCTAGTCCTAATGGAATTGCCGATGAAATTTTTAAAGAATGCGTGAAAGATGTTTAGCATCAAATTCCAAACATATTACCAAATAAATTCTTAAAGAAATTGCCGAAGGGGATCCAAAGATATTATCGAAGAAATTTGCCAAATCCAAAGGAATTACTGAGAGATTTCCAAAAGAATTGAAATAAATTGTCCAAATAAATTGCCCGGGAATATTCCCTGATTGTTTTGAGATTGTTTTGCCGAAAGCACACATTTCTTGTTTTATAGTTACAAACCAGACTCGATATAATGTTGGTTTTACGTAAGTCAAAATTTGCGGGTTATTTTTTCCCGCGACGCAGTATATCATTATATTAAGAAATTGAGGGTGGATCGTTATTTCTTTTTACAAATCCTAGATACGCCAATGGTGCTACTGCTACATGAATTTTCACTAGTATTCAATTCAAACAAGCGTTATGCTAACAGCAAAATACCTGAGATTTCTTTACGAATTCTTTCATGGATACCTTTAGAAATTCCTTTAGGCCTTTGTTCAGGAACTTCTCAAGGGATTCTTTCATAAATTCCTACAGGGTGCGGCAGGGAAAAATGCGAAAAGTTCAAGGCACTATTACACGCTAAATATGGGATATATATGACTATTTTTTCATAACAGTGTATCAGTCAATGTCTATATTCTAGCACTGAAAAATAAAAATGAACATATTTGATGTTTAACATATGATGATGTAAGCCTAATAAGCGGGTATCAATAAACTGCGCGCCCAATGGTCAGTAAACAAAATAACTATAACAGTAACAAAATTAGCTTAAATTCGATGAACAACCAGACCACACTGATCCAGAGCCATGGAATTTCACATACTATATGAAATAAGTACATATATTTGTTGATATTGTAGAGAAAATTAAAAATTTTGTTTTATCAGATACGAAATTTAGCGAACTGTGTACTTTTCAGCGGTTTGAAAATGCTGATTGTCTTCAGCTTCAGGCGCCGCCATGTAAAGGTTAGTGACCAAAATGGGAGAATTTTTAATTAACTTTTCAGAAAACTAGCCTATTAGAGATCATGGAACGTTGAAACATAGATTGGTTAACGTCAAATAGACGAAAACGAGGTTTGAAGTTGAAAAACACTTTCGCATTTTTTCCTGCCGCATACTGTAGAGGGACTTCTTCAAGAGTTTCTCCTTCGTGAACTTTTCCATAGGCACCTTGCAGGGTTCCGATGATGATTTTTTTCGGATTTGTTCCAAGAAATGCTTCAAGAATTCCTCTCACGAATCCTTCAGAAATTTTTACAGAACATCTGCTAGGATACATCGTCGAATTCCTCCAGGATTTTTTGCTCCAGAGATTGCTTCAGAGAATTTTTCCTGGGACGTCCTCCAGTGATTGTTCCAGTGCTTTTCTCGAGGATTCCTCAAGGAATTTCCAAATAAATGTCAACAGAAATTCTTCTAGTAATTTCTGCAAGTGTTCCTACAGAGATTTCTTCAGGGATATCTCCATATACTCCTTCATGAATTCTACTAGAGGTTGTTCCAATAATTCAATCTGTAATAATTCGAATTATTACAGCAGGAATATCTTCTACTAAACCTTAGAGGAAATTTTACTAGAAATTAGCTAAATATTAATCCAAAAGTTCCTTAAAACATTATTCTGAAAGTCCAACCAACGATTCCAACAAAAGTTCGGCCAAAAATTATCGCTGACATGGATTCCTTCATATTTTATTTCCTACAGAAATTCTTCCAGGAATTTGCGAAGAAAGCTTTCCTGGGATTTCCTAACGAGATGAGATTGCTTCCGGGATTCCTCATGGGATTTCGTCAGGAACTCCTCCAGGTTTCCCTTCAAGAATTCCTCCAGTGATTCACCCAGGAATTTCTTCTGTGTTTCTTTCAGGAACAACTCCAGGGATTATTTTTAAAAAATCCTCCAAGGATTCCCCCAAGAACACTGTTTAGAATTCCTTCAGGAGTTCCTTTCAGGAACTTCTCCAGGAATTAATCCAGTACTTCCTCCAGAGACTGTTTAGGGATCCCCTTAGGAATGTCTCTAGGAGTTGCTTCCGGGGTTCCTCATGGTGTTTCTTCAGAAACTTCTGAACGGATTCCTTCAGGAACTGCTACAGGGGTACCCAAAGAGTTCCTTCATGAACTCTTCTTAGAATTTCTTCAGGACTTATCCAAGAATATCAAATGCAATTTCTTCAGGAATTCCTCCAGAAATTATTCCAGGGATTATGGGTATTGCTGCAGCGATTGCCCTAAAATTTCATCCAGGGATTCCATCAGAAATTCCTCCAGGAATTCTCTAGGATATCTTCCAAGAGTTTCTCCTGGGACTTCTTCAGCAATTCTTCCTGGGATTTCTCCAGAAATTCATGCAGGCATTCCTCCAGGATTTCATCCAAGAATTTCTCTAGGGTATCCAGAAGAATTCCTCCTGAAAAAACTCCAGGTATTTCTTCAGGGATTCCTCCAGGAATTTCGCCAGGGATTAATCAAGGAATTCCATCATAAATTATGCAGCAAATTATCCAGGACCTTCTCCAGGAAATCTTTCAGAGATTCCTTCAGAAATTCTTCCGCGATTTTCTCCAGGCATAGCTTCTGGAATTAAAAAAAAAAGACACTACACCGTCTTCAGCCAGAGGCTGCACATATTGAACATTACATACACGAGACACGGACAGCTCACATAACACCCAGTGGCCCAATGCAGAATTTCCTTTTGACGAAAAGTTTTCCCCGACTGAAGCGGGAATCGAACCCGCACTCCGAGGCTTACGAAACGCCTAGACGACTGACGCCGCTAACCGCACGGCCACGAAGCCCACAATTCCTTCGAGGATTTCTCCAGGAATTCCTCTAGAAATTTCAGAAATTACTCCCACAGTTCCTCTAGAAATACCTCCAGAAATTCATCCAGTAATTGTGGCAAGAATTCCTCAAGAGATTTCCCCAGAAATTATTTCAAGGATTCTTCCAACAATTCCAAAGAGAAAACCTCCAGGAATTCCTGCAGGCATTCCTCCAGGATTTTATCCAGGAATTTCTCCAAACACTCATCCAAGAATTTTATTAGGAATTACCCCATGAGTTTCATCAGAAAATCCTTCAGCTATTTCTCTAGGAATTGGTCCAGGAATTGCTCCTGGATATCCTTCAGAAATTATATCAGCAGAAAATCTTCTAGGAAATTCTCCAGGAATACCCTCAGAAATTTTTCAAGGATTCCTCCAAGCATTTCTCCAGGAATTTCTCCTAAGATTCCTTCATGAATCGCTTCAGAGATTTCTCCAGGGATTCCTCCAGGGATTTCTCCATGAATTTCACCAGGAAATTTCCCAGGGATTCCTCCAGCAAATCCTTCGAAGATTCCTCCAGCAAATCCTTCAGAAGTTCTTCTAAGATTCTAGCAGCAAATTCTCTAGGAATTTCTTTACATTTTTTTCCAGGAAATTCTTCAGGAATTCCTTCGAGTTTTTCCCCAAGAATTCCTCCAGAAATTCCGTTAGAAACTCCTCCAGAACTTACACTAGAAATTCCTCCAGGATTTTCTCAGAAATTGAAAAATAAAAGAAATAGAAATAGGAATCTCCCAGAATTCCTCTGGAGATTCCTTTCGAAATTCATCCAGTATTTCTTTCAAGAATTCCTCTAGAAATTCCTCGAAAAAATCCATCTTAGATTCCTCTTGCAGTTCCCACAAGAATACCTCTAAGAATTCTTTCTCCAGGATTTTATCCAGGATTTTATTCAGGATTTTATCCAGGATTTTCTCCAGGAATTCCACCAGGAATCTTCCAAGAAAATTTTTCAGGAATTCCTCTAGGAATTTTTCCAGGTAATTGAATCTGAACAGCCTTCGGATATTATGTCAGCAATTCCTTTAGAAATTCCTCGAGGTATTTCTCCAGGAATTTCTCCTAAGATTCCACCAGGAATTGCTTCAAGAATTCTTCCAGAGATTTCTCTAGGAAATCCTTCGAAGATTCCTCCAGGAAATCCTCCAGAAGTTCCAATGTTTCTTCCAGGAAATCTTCTTGGGATTTCTTCAGAAATATTTCTAGGAAATTCTTCAGGAATACCTTCAGGAGTTTTTCTGGAATTCCTCCAGGTATTCCTCTAAGAATTCCTCCAGAGATTTCTCCGGGAATTTTTCCACCAATTCCTTCAGAGACTCCCCCAGGGATTCCTTCAGGAATTCTTTCGAGGATTTCTCCAGGAATGACGCCAGAAATTCCGCTAGAAAATCCTTCAGGAAATTCTAAAGAGATTTTTTTTTCAGAAATAGGATAACAGATATAGAAATAGAAACCTCATACAATTCCTCTGGAAATTTCTCTAGTAATTTATTCAGTAATTCTTTCATGAATTTCTTTAGAGATTGCTCCAGCTATTCCCACAGGAATACTTCTAGAAATTTCTCCAGGAATTCCTCCAGGATTCTCTCTAGAGAATTTTTCAGGAATTGCTTCATTGATTCCACCAGGAATTGCTTCAGGAATGTCTCCAAGAATACATCCAAGGAATTCTCCAGAAATTTATCGAGACTTCTTTGAGATTTCTGCATGAGATCTCTTCAGAAAATTTTCTAGGTATTCCTCCCATAATTTGTACAGGAATTCCTCAAGGTACAATTTTAAATATTTTTCCAGGGATTCCTCCAGCAACTGCTTCGAGAATTTCCACAGGGCTCCCTCAAGGCATTCCTCTAGGAATTGCTCCAGGGATTCATCCAGATGTTTTTTCAGGGATTTATCCAGGAAGTCTTCCAGGGATTGCTCCAGAAATTCGTTCAGGGGTTGCTCCAGGAATTCCTCAAGTGATTTCTTCGGAAATCCCTCTCAGGTTCTCTTCAAAAATACATTCATGAATTTCTTCCGAAATTTTAAATATCCTTCAATCATTTTTTCCGGTATGTACCCAAGATCTTTTCTAGGATTACCTGATGATTTTTTTTAGTTATTTCAAAAATTTCTGAGAAATTCCTCCAGCGAATAGTATTGGAAGATTATTTAAAAAGCACACATACAGGAACCTGGAAACTCTAGGTTAGTCCTTAAAAGAAATCGCAATTTCCAAAAGAGTTCAGCTTTAATTTTTTATGAATGTTTTGTAGACATTACCAAAAAAATCAGAGCAAAATCATGCACGAGTAAATAAAAATCTTTTTTTTCTTTGTATTTGTGAATTTTAAACTAAATAAAAATCCATAATCTTCCAGAAATTGGTCACCATGTTGATTTGTGCAGATCAGGCGAGCTTTTTTGAACGTATTGTACAAAGTACAACAGCATGACTGCTGAAGGGTTAAATAAAGCTTTAAGAATATAATGTTATTATATTCAATTTCATCGTGGTGCGTTTAGTTATAAAAGCTTGTAGGTACAAATTTGCTAAAGATGCTTACCCAAGACCCCCCCCCCCCTCCTGACTGAAAACCTTGCCACCAGCATGTACGTTGTCTTAGCCACATTCAACACCAGTCTGACCTTTGCTGCTTCACGTTTCAAGCGGGTGTACTGTTCTGCCACCGTTCCATATGTTCTAGCAATAATATCCATATCATCCGCAAAACAGACAAATTGGCCGGATTTCGTGAATATCGTACCCCGCCTGTTGAGCCCGGCTCGTCGCATAACACCTTCAAGGGCGATGTTGAATAGTAGGCAGGAAAGTCCATCACCTTGTCGTAGTCCCCGTCGAGATCCGAATGGACTGGATAGTTCACCCAAAATCCTTACGCTATTCTGCACACCGTCTATTGTTGCTCTTATCAGTCTGGTAAGTTTCCCGGGAAAGCTATTCTCGTCGGCAAAAGGTTATTGCGACCATAACAAATTGCAAATGATCCATAGAAAAGTTCTCACACATTAACTTGTTGCCTTCTTGTGGATGGGACAGATTATCCCTTCCTTCCACTGCTCCGGTAGTTCGGTTTCCCAAATCTTGACTACTAACTGGTACAGACAAGTGGCCAACTTTTCCGGGCCCATCTTGATGATTTTTTTGTCTGTATTAACGAGATTTTTAACACTAGGCTAGTTCATCTCGGGAAGCCCATCTTGATGAGTTTTGCTGCGATACCGTCCTTACCAGCCGCTTTGTTGTTTTTTTGAGCTGGTAGATGGCATCCTTAACTTCCCTCAGCGTAGGAGTTGATTCGTTCCCGTCTTCTGCTGCACCAACATAATCATTTCCTCCGCTGCCTTTATCCCCCGTGCCTACATTCTCTGCGGCATTCAGGTGCTCGTCGAAGTGCTGCTTCCACCTTTCGATCACCTCACGATTGTCCGTCAGGAGGCTCCCGTCCTTATCCCTGCAGATTTCGGCTTGCGGCACGTAGCCTTTGCGGGATGCGTTGAGCTTCTAGTAGAACTTACGCGGTTCTTGTGAACTGCGCAGCAGTTCTATTTCCTCGCACTCCGCTTCTTTCTAGGTGGCGCTTTTTCTCCCGAAAGAGACGGGTCTGTTGCTTCCGCTTCTGTCTGTATCGCTCCACATTCTGTCGAGTTCCATGCTGCAGCATTACCGCCCGCGCTGCGTGCTTCTGCTCCAGAACCGTTCTGCACTCTTCGTCGAACCATTCGTTACGTTGATTCCGTTCCACGTACCCGATGGTGCTCTCGGCTGCGTCGTTGATGACTGCTTTCTCTGTATTCCATCAATCCTCTAGAGGGGCCTAATCGAGCACGCCCTCGTCTGGCAACGCAGCCTCGAGATTCTGTGGTATGCTGAGGCGACATCCGGTTGTTTAAGTCGTTCAACGTTGTACCGTGCGGTCGCCGGTACAGTACATTGTTGATGACGGAGAGTTTAGGGCGCACCATCACCAGATAGTGGTCGGAGTCGATGTTGGCGACACGATAGGTCCTGACGTCGATAATGTCGGAGAAGTGCCTTCCGTCAATCACAACGTGGTCGAATTTAAGGTTCCGTCTGCTGTGGTGATCTCCAGGTGTAACGATAAGAGAGGTTGTGTTGGGAAAAGGTTCTACGTATGGCCATGTTTTTGGAAGGGCGAAATCAATGAGTCGCAGGCTGTTTTCGTTCGTCTGCGGATGGGCACTGAACTATCCAAAAGTAGGTCTGAATTCCTCCTCCTGGCCTACCTGAGGGTTTAAATCTCCTATGATGATCTTAACGTCGGGGCTTGGGCAGCGGCCTACTCACGTTCGAGGTGCGCGTAAAATGCGTCATTGTCATCATCAGTGCTTCCGGAGTGAGGGCTGTGCACGTTTATTATGCTAATGTTGAAGAATCGGCCCTTGATCCTCAACCTGCACATTCTTTCATTCGTACTAGTGCGTCTAATACTAAGTACGTCTGCTCCCAGATCCACGAGCTTGGCGTCGCTTCATATCGCCTTCAAGACGTCCGAGTACTTAGACTGTTCGGTCTTGATGACGAGCGTGTCGCCTCTCTCGCGCTTGGAACCTCCTGTCCTACGTCTTCAAGATTTGGTGTCCCTACGCTCCTGTACATATAGCGGTTTTTTCTGCTCCCTCTTCCGACCAACTTTCGTCCAAGGGAGGTCCTGGTCCACCCTACTCTGTGGTTGCTGAGGGCCTAACAACGGTCGCAACCCCCTATTCCCTTCCATGTGGAACGGCCCAGCCTTTTCAGGCCTATCCTTCCCAAATTTTCGGGACGCCTGCCTGGGGTCCGACCTACTGGTATTACTGCCGGCTTTCAGGCTTAGTAGTCGTCTTGCTATTGCAGAAACCGCCAGGCAGCTCCTTACCTGACGGTTGCTTCACACGCTTTTAGTGCTTATCAAAAGTGGTCGCATCCGACACACCTTTTGGGCTACCTGCGTAAGCGAAGGTCTCCGTCTGGGTAGACCTCGTAACCTTTGCTTTCGCCGGTTCTGCCAGTGCTGCAGTTTTCACAAGTCTCTCGTGATCTTGCTTGGCACCGTCCATCGACTTTTGAAGTCGCAACACGACCATTTTAAGGTCTTGCCATATGTTGGACTTCGAGGACGCGAAGTCGATGATTTTACCAACCTGCTGCACAGCCACCTCCATTGCAGACAACCCGTCCCGATTTTGGTTGATGCCCCTCATCAACCACGCTCCGTTCACTATCTCCTCCGGCAGGCTGGCCGGGGAATCAATCGGAGCTCCGACGCTGACACTGCATGTACAGCTACTGACCTACCTCCTCATTTCTCCTAAACGTAGACCCCGGGACTGTAATCCCTGCTGCACTGTAGTAGTAGTGTAGTTAGCACACTATAGTATGCTGTTTGGACATATGAACCCATTTGTGACTTCGTGGTCGTGCGGCTAGTGTCACTTAGTCGCATCGTGCTGAGAAGCGTGGTTTCGATTCCCGCCGCAGCTGTTAGGAAAAGTTTTTGGCTGTGCCACTGATGGTTGCATGCTAGTCTGATGTCTAGTGTCGTGCTTTCTTCAAAGAGCGAATAGCTCACTGGAAGCGTTGAACGTGTCCATTTAACGAACGGAGGGTTTCTTGCAATATTTAAGTTGTTATTGTATGGGACCCTCAACAACAGGTTATCATTATTACATTTTTCATAATGTTTCGTTTAATACTACACACCTACCTCGGCTCAAACATATACGAAAATACATAAATCACGTCTCGCAAATCTTCCAAAGAATGATGCCCAGTTTCACGCGTTTTGACAAGCACAAGGCAGTCGAGCCACATGCCATTGTTGTTGAGGTAAGCTACATGCACGTTTGCCCCATCCTGGTCAAATTAATATTGATACGCAAGTGAATAGCGGCAGCACAAAGCAATTCTTCGAAAGGTGGGTCTCCTCTGGGCTCGGTGGGGGTGTACGTTCTTTCTCTTGGTATTTAGTAACCGACAGCAACCAAAGCCAAACGAAAATGTGCGTCTATTGTGAGTAATTACGATGATAATGCCATTTTGGCGCCTCCCTCCTGCTGGCCACGTGCCTGGCGGTGGTAACACACATCACCTACTGTAGAGGAACCATCCGAGCACTCACAGTAAGAAAATGCATGGAGCAATCACACACAACAACGAGGAAAATCACGACCGTTGTATGATAAATAACTTTCTAATTCCCGCTCGTTCCCCGGTTCGCTGAATGGTTTCCCCGAAAGAAAGCTCCTTTTTTTCGTCAGAATCGTTCTATTTTTCCCTACCGATGCGATGGCCAAACATGCGTCGAAGTACAATGAGGCGAACAGATAGAGCCCGAGAGTCTATTTAGTTTCGTTTAACTCGTGATAAGCAGCTTTTTTCTGGCTTGTTTGCTTTTAATGGGATGTTTTCAATGTTATTTTTTTTCTTTTGGTTGTGTACTGTTAACAAATGCACAGAAGAAAGCGAAAAGACGACGCAATTTGGAAGGTCTTTCAAGTCGTGGCCCGGAAAATGTGGTAAGGATGCTGAAAGGAAGACGATTTGTTATAATTTGCCGGTACGATGACGCTTGATGTGGCGCCAAAGCAGAAAGAGGGACGTTTTTCCATATGATTGATTTTTGTGCTGACATGCAGTAGTGGGTCAATAAATTCTTGTAGTACAATAATGAGTTGACTGCGACAGTAAGTGATCAACCATAACAGTGAGGTCGTTGTTTATTATCAGTGTCACCTTAAGAGAGTTGTAGAAGCACTTTCTAATGCTATTCGTATAGTAATTTGTAATTTGTTTATTTATTCTTAACCGATAACCTGTTGGTGAGTATAGTTGTTCTTTTCTGTTTTTTTTTCTTTCTCTTTATGTATCTTTTGCATTTTTATTGTATTTGTTTTTTTTTTATTTATTTATTGATCTTCCTCTCGTTTTTCTCATATCTTTCCCTTTTTTGTATGTTTTTCTTTTATCTTTTTTTTTCTTTTTATTCTTTTATCTTTTTCTCTATCCCTTATTTTTTTCATTTCTTTCTGTAAAGTTTTAAAAGTATGAGGAGAAATTGTTTCTGGAAGCATGCATTTTTGTGCATATAAGATATTGTTATTTCTTCTGCAGAATCTGTGGTATAAAAAAAAATAAATTTAAAGTTTATGATGGGTAAAAGCAATTGCCAGGCATCCATTTTTTCATTCACGTGATCAAATTCAAAGGATTTATCCACCTCCGCGATCGTGATTTCTCACTTCATAGGATGAAAAATGAAAATCTCTCACTCCAGCACTCACGATAATTCGCCTTGACGGAGGCTCTCTGAGAGAATTGCGCTTGCGTGAAAACAATTTTTTTAACATGGGAAAGGATAGGAGCTGCATTTTCAAATGCTTCTAATTCTTTATAGAAATTTTTTTAAGCAAAACGTTCTTAATGTTATCGAATGAGATTTTGATACGCTATATTATAGACATAACATTGTGATTTAAAAACTTGTTGTCTAAAACCAGTTATAATGTAGCTAATTGAAAGTGTATTGCAAAACATTAACACTTTTTTCAATCTGAAGTCCCTAAAATATTTTAGAAGCATTTGAAAATGCAGCTCCTATCCTTTCCCATGTTAAAAAAAAATGTTTTCACGCACAGCGCAATTCTCTCAGAGAGCCTCCGTCAAGGCGAATTCTCCATCTCTCCATGCACAACTTACGGATAAACAACAAAGCATCCAATTTCTCACTCCGTCTGCGAGTCACAGAACATCTTTTTTTTTTTTCTCTCCCTTTTTGGCACAGACCTACTGGTCCATATCGACAGAACATCTCCACCGATGCACGAGATCAATTATTTGACGTTTATTGGAACCGTGTTTACAAAAAATTGTACTTATTTCATGGCCATCTAGATAACGCTGCACTGCTCAGACGTCAACCGGGTGAAAACGTAGATTGGTGCAGTCTGGGGCAAACACTTTCTCCTGCGAGAGCAAACGATTTGTGAGTGAGCGCTAGTTGGAGAGAGCATACTTTTATCAAGCTAACCCCACGTCTCCACTAGACAGAAATGTCTTGCCATTTTGCTGCCAGAAAGAGAAAACGTAACAGAAATGATCGACACCGCTGCTTTCCATGCAAACATCGAGGGAACATTTCTGTCATGACACATCTGTCCAGCAAAATGGCAAGACATTTCTGTCTAGTGGAGACGTGGGGTAAGAAACCGGAGTGAGAGCTTTTTCAATCGTTCATGGGTGCAAGGAAAATATTTATCCCAGGCTCAGGGATGCTAGATGTGAAGACATGTCTTCAATTTGAAGACATTTGAACTTCTGTGAAGACATTTATTTTTGTGAAGACATATTGAAGACATTTCAAATTATGTGAAGACTTTTGAAGACTTCTGTGTCAATATTTTAAATCTTGGAACAATTTCAGATGAAATGCGTTTTAATTTTTTCAGCATTTCATCAGGAATTCCTCTAGAAATTACTTCAAGCGTTTCTCTGGAATTCTTCTAGGTGTACCTCAGAAATTCCTCCCGAAGCTCCTCGCAAATTCCACATGGAGTTCCTCGGGAATTCCTCCAGTAGCTAGCCGATATTTTTTTCAGGAAATCGTCAGGAATTCCTTCGGGAGTTCCTTGGGAATTCCTCTACAAAATCCTCGGGAATTCTACAAGTTTGCTAGAGTTTGCCAGTTCCTAGAAAATTCCTCTGGTAGTTTCTCGGAATTCCTCCAGGAGTTCTTCGAGAACTCCTACAAGAGTCCCTCGGGAATTCATCCAGGATTTTCTCGGGAATTCCTCCTGATTTTTTCGGAAATTGCTCCTGGAGTTCCTCAGGCATTCGTCCATGAGATCTTCAGGAATTTCTTCAGGAGATCTTCAAGAAATCTTTTAGGAGTTTCTCGGAGATCTCTTTAAGAATTCCTTGGGCATTTCTTCGGAGTTTCTCAGAAATTCCTCTAGGAGTTTGCTCAGAATTTCTTCAAGAATATCTAGAGAACTTCTCTAAGATATCATCTGGAAATTCTTCAGGAGTTCCTAGGAAATTCCTCCATGTGTTCCTCGGAATTCACACAGAAGCTCCTCGATAATTCCTTCAGGAATTCCACGGGAATTCCTCGTGGAGTTCCCCAGAAATTGCTCCAGAAGTGCTTCGGGAATTCCTCCAGGAGTTCCATAAGTTTCTCGGAGATTCTTCCAGAAGTTCTCCGGAAATCTCTTCAAGAGATTCTCGCGCATACCTCTAGGAGCTCCTCGCAAATTCCTCCAGGTGTTCCTCGGGAATTCCTCCAGGAATTTGTCAAGAATTTCTTCAGCAGTTCCTTGGGAATTCCTCCATGTATTCCTCGGAATTCCTCCAGAAGCACCTCGAGAAGTCCTTCATGAGTTCCGCGGAAATTCCTCTAGGAGTTTCTCGGGAATTCCTCCAAGAGTTCCTCGAGTGTTTCTCCAGAACTTCTTCTGGAATTCTTCCAGGAGTTCCCCGGGTATTCTTCCAGGAGTTTCTTGAGAATTTCTCTACGAGTTCAGCGGAGATTCTCCAGGTGTTCCTCGGAAATCTATACCTCTAGGAGTCCCTAAAGAATTTATCCAGAAGTTCCTAGGAAATTCCTCCAGGAGTTCCTCGAGAATTCTTCCAGGATTTTCTCTAGAGTTCCTTCTGGAGTTCCAGGGGGACTTGGATATTTTTTAGATATTCTTGAGATATTCCTTCAGGAGATCCATAGGAACTCTATCAGGAGTTTCTCGAAAATCCCTTTCAGAGTTCCTCGGAAATTCTTTCAAGAATTTCTCGGGAATTTCTCCATAAGTTCCTCAAAAAATCTTCCAGGAGCTACTCGGAAATTGCTCCAGGAAATTGCCAAGAACTTCTTCAGAAGTGCCAAGAATTTCTTCAGTTCTGGGAAAATCCTTTACTGGTTACTCGGAATTTTCTCCAGGAGATCCTCGAGATTTCTTCTTGGAGTTCCTCGGGAATTTTTTCAGGGATTCCTTGGGAATTCTTCCAGGATTTCTACGGAAATTCTTCCAGGAGTTCCCGAAGAATTCCTCCAGGATTACCTCGGGAATTCTTTCAGGAGTTTCTCGGGAATAACTCCACGAGTTCTTCGAGATTTCTTCCAGGAGTTACTCGGGAATTCCTAAAGAAGATCCCTGGAATTTCTCTTGGAGCTCCTTGGGAATTTCTCCAGGAAATCCTCGAGAATCCCTCTAGCATTTTCTCGGGAATACTTCCACGAGATTCTCAAGAAATCTTTCAGGAGTTTATCAGACGTTCAACTGGATGTTCCTATGGATTGCTCCAGGAATTCCTGAAGAAATTCCTGAGGAACTCCTGGAGGATTTCTTAGGAAACTTATGAAGGAATTCCCGGATTATGATTATGAGAACTCCTGGTGGAGTTCTCGTGAAACTTCTGGGGGGATTTCTGAGGAACTCCTGACGATCTCCAGGAGGAATTCCCGAGGGTCTCCTGGAGAATTCCTGAAATACTTCTTTAGGAATTCCCGAGGGACTTCTGGAGGAATTCCCGATTATCTAATGAAGGAATTCCCGAAGAACTCTTTAAGGAATATCCTAGGAACTCCAGGATGAATTCCCGAGGATCTTCTGGAGGAATTTCTGGATATTTTGTGGAACTCTTGCATATTCACTACATCTTGGAACCATACATTATTGCTGGAAGAGTTGTTGGTAGACTTCTGAAGTAAATTTTCTGGTTGGAATTTCCGGATAATTTATGTAGTTATTTGAAAAAAAAAATCTTTGAGAAATTCCCTGGAAAATCATGGAGGGATACTTCCACAGTTACTGCAGGAATTCTGCGGTTGCTTCCAAAGGAATTCCCGTGGTATTCGTGGGAAATCTTTGGAAGGATTCTCGTGATATTCCTGGAGCAATTCTCGTTGACTCGAAGAAAAATTTGCATGAAAAACCTAAAGGGATTTCCTGGGAGCTCTCAGATACACTCTCGGGAACTTCTGTAGAAATTGCTTGGAAACTCCTGCAGGAATTTCTAAAGAACTGATGGTGGAATTCCCGACAATTTCATGTAGGAATTTCCGAGGATCTCTCAGAAAAATTCCTAAGGATCTCCTGGAGAAATTCTCGAGGAACTTTTGGGGGAACTCCCGAGAAACTTCTAGAGGGGTTTCGAAAAAAAAGGTAAATAATCGCGGGAAATCCTGAAGGAACCATGCATTATTGCTGGGGGATTTCTTGGGAACTCTTGAAGTAAATTTCATGAAAGTTCTGGAGGGAATGTTCTGATAATTAATGTAGTTATTTGCGGTCAAATCATGGAGGAGTTCTTCCACAAACGCTGCAGGAATTCTGCGGAAGCTTCTTAAGGAATTTCTTGGAAGGAATTTTAAGGAATTTCATGGAGGGATTCTCGGAAAACTCCTGGAGAAATTCTTGAAGACTCTTGGATAAATTTACCTGGAAACATCGGAAGCAATCCCCGATGTACTCATGATATAGGATGTCATCACCAAGACCATCATGCTATATTACATGATATAGAGCGCAGTGAGAACATACACTGAAAGGAGCCTTGCAGTAATGACAAGCATAAAAATGTTTTTAAATTTACCATGGCAAAACATGATCATCGACCCACCAACGCTTCTTGTGTGCGTTTTGTTTCTTCTCACATCAACCGGTTCGATAGCTGAGTGGTAGCGTGCGAGCCTGGTGATGTCAAGGTTCTTGGTTCGAATCGGGTTGCCAACAGAAACTTTTTTAATTGAAAATCGAGTCCATGGTAAAATTGAAAACATAATTCTGTTGAATTAAAACGAAACTCAGTCTGCACAAATTTAGTGGCGTTGTGCATTTAAATTGACCCTCAGAATAGTAATTTTCACCGCAAGCCGCCGTTCAGTGTAGCATACATTTGGATTTTTAACATCAATTTTATACCAAAGTCACAATAAGGAGTGTGAAGACATGTGAAGACATTTTAGAGTGCCTTGCGAAGACATTTGAAAATTGTACCTGGCATCCCTGCCCAGGCTGCTTTATCCGGATAATATCGCTGTGTGATAGATCGTTACTCGCATGAGTGAGTGAAAAATTTGGTGCCTGGCAACTGCAGTAGTCGATCTTCGAAATTGCGAAGCCCTCACACGTCGTGGAGATTATCTCTTGGACCGGGTACCGACCGGTCGCACCCATCGCTGCTTTCTTAGCCTTACACACTTAAATTAAATCGCCGACCTCAGCAAACGGATTGCCGAGAATCCAACAGCCGAGAATCCGGTAATAATTTTCACTGAATCTCGGTAAAAGTTTTACCGAGATGTCGTTAAAACTTTGCCGAGATCTCGGTAATCCAACTTTTTACCGAGATCTCGGCAAAGTTCACCGAGACTCGGTAATTGTTTACCGAAATCTCGGTAAAAATTTTACCGAGAATCAGTAAATATTTTACCGAGATATCAGCTGATGGATTCTCGGTAAACCGTTTACCGAGATCAATTTCTGAATTTAAGTGTGTATCCACTACACAGTTCCTGTTATCGGGGGGGGGGGGGGGGGGGGGGGGGGTATGCGATATGAGTCCGAAAGTAGTGCGATGTCTGTACTCGATTCCGAGGCGGATTGTCACAACAACTGCTGCGCGGCTTCACAGTGATTTAAGTTCAACTGTGTGACCTGCGTCATTTTCGGTAGTTATGTCCTCTCATGCTTGGGCACTTAAGCCCACCCGTCACGTGGCCTTTGTTCGCCGTGCAAATTAGACACTTTGGTGTCGATTTGCACTCCCTGGCGAAGTGGAATTCTACTCCGCACCTTCTACAGAGTTTACTTGCATTCCCACAACTTGTGGCCTCGCTCGAAGCACCTGAAGCACACTTCCGGTGGCTCACCGATGCTGAGCAGACACCCCGACCAGCCGACTTCTATCATGCCCTTTGCAGCCGCTTTTTTCGCCTCCCTTATTGGAAGCTTGATCGTCGTGATCTGTGTGCCTGCTGGGCCCCGCCTGACGTGGATCGATGCGCTTGGCGCGTCCACATTAGGGTACGGCCAGAGTGGACGCGTCACGCAACGCGACGCGGATTTCCCATACGATTTGACAGCTCCTTATTATTGATTGTTATTTCTTTGCGTGCAAATTTCCGCGCCGCGTGACGCGTCCACTCTGCCCGGCACCTTACACTGCTGCTTCAGGACAGCGGAGAGCTCCTCCGCGGTGGCGATCTCATCCACACCCTAAAACGAAAGTACACATCGAATGAGTAACTTGCGAAAAGACAAAGGATTTTTCACTCATATTTGCATGCGACTGGATCAGCTCAAAAAATGTGCTGATCCGGTGTTACACAAATTTGTGGGAAATTTCACACAAGTTTGCATGAAATCTTTTGTCTTTTCGATCGCTGCGTGAAAGTTACTCCTTGCTCTGTGTACATCGATCTTTCCGTGCAAGTTCTTACACTGGAGAGTCGCCTCCGGCGTCAGAGCCCTCACCTATACCTTCTCTCCTAGCACTTCCTGTGCTAGTGCCGTGTAAAAGGAGCCCTTGTTGATTACATTGAGCACTAGTATAATATCTCCTGTTCTAGTACGCCGGATGCTTTTGACATCCGCAGCTAGCTCCGAGAGACGATTCTCGCCACGCATAGCCAGCAGCACATCTGCATAGCTATTTCCCTCTGTTTTGAGGGCCGGTGCGTTTACGAGAAGACTTCGCCTTGGTTTTACTCAAAACCTTCTCTTTTCTCTTCTTCTTTCCAACCGTAATCCAACGGTTCTATTTCCCTTTGACCGGTTGGTCAGGTCACCGCTACTTTTAACAACCTCGTCTCGGGGTTTCGGTTCTATACCCAGAGCTCGTTTCGCGACCGGTTTGGGATTGCTCGCACTGCGCGGGCGTTTACCCCTCACCGACCGCTCCTCGTCGATGGATCTCGGCCTTTTGGCTCTATCTGCAGCGCCACCTGGCTGCACCCTAGTTGCGCTCCCTGTATAGGGGCGGTCCGTTTGCGTGGACCTCTCTACTCTACCCGCGTCAGTCACTTTGCCTCGCTCGACCAAGAGATCATATTCCTTCTTGGCCTGGGCTATCGAATAGCGGAGCCTCAGCAGACATTTTTTAAGGTCTTTGCTAATGTTATTCCGCCCGCTCGTGTAGCCGATCAGCTCGTCGAGCTGTTCAGCGACCACCAGCAATTTCGGAAGCCCATCTCTGTTACGAATCAGCGCACGCGTGAGTTCCGCTCCACTCATCAGCGTGTCCTCAGTCACTGACCCGAGCCTCGGTGTTCCATACTTCGACACTTGAGGGGATTCCACCCTCGCCGCTTGCGTTGGTGATCTAACCAGTCCGCTTCTTGCGAACGGGTTGATCACCTCACCCTCCGTATTCTCGAGCTCTTTAATTAAAAACGAATCCATCACTGCAATAGGGGTCCCCCTTCGAGCCACTGTCCCTCACTTCCACTGAAGTAGTCGCCCAAGGATCCCGGAGATTATCTATGCAAGCAGGGAGGCCATCCACGGGTTGGCACAGGCCCTTACCTGAGCTCAGGTATCAGCACTAATCAGGATACTTCAACTGAACCTACCTCCACCCAGTTAGTTTCCTAAGCTGGGTACAGATCGGGAACGTACTCTATGGCCTTGCCAAGGTTTTATGGGATGGAAGGCAACACCGACATTAGCCCATCCGTCGTTTCAGGTCAGTGTCACCCGGCCCTACTAAGAGAAAGAATGCCGTCGCCACCAGCACACCTCTATTCACGGTCATCTAAGAGTGTACCATCTCGTTGACTAGTTCCATCGCACGCGCCAGTATGCCGTAATCAGAAACTTACTGGCAATGCTCCTGATGTGCCCGAGGCACCCCTGATCAGGCTAGGGCACTTTGGAAGCGGTGCCGAATCCCTTGTACAGAGTTGATGCTTCCGGATGTGTGGTATTTCTGAAGCGACCCACCAGAGCCCACTGCTTTCTAGACGTGGCCAGAGTTTGTCACGTTTGCTGAGGCGACATCCGGTTGCTTCAGTCGCTCAAGATTGTACCATGGCGGTCACCGGTACCGTACATTATTGATGACGGAAAGTTTTAGGCGCAGTTTGACCATAACCCGATACATATTGGTCGGAGTCGATGATAGCGCCACGATAGGTCATGACGTCGATAATGTCGAAAGAATTCCATGTTAGGTATGGCCATGTTTTTGGAGATGGTGAATTCAATGAGTATATCTGCCTTATCTAGGGCACGACAATGGTTAAGAAATTTCTTAAGATTTCAGAAATCGTTCTAAAAAATTATTCAAAAAAATACTGCGGGAGTTTTTTTTTTATTATGGATCACTAGAACAAACTGATCTCTGGTCACTTAATACAAAACTGCCACAGTAAGAATACAGATATCAGCAATGTGTTAGCAGTCGAGTTCTGCATCTGCATGAATCTATTTAGGGATTCTTCAATCGTAGTTCCTACAGGAATTCCTCTCAAAGTTACTGCCGGGGTTCCTCCTGAAATTTCCCAAGGATTCACCGCAGGTGTTTGCCAGGGATTAATAATTATCCAAAAGCTAAAATCTAGATTACAGAGAACAGACATCCACGTCCAGTTCCAAAACTGTGTAAGGAATTTAACGGTAATTTGAAATGGCAATACAAGTGCCAACATCGTGGTGGCGCTGCTATCGCAACGTTCTAGATATGCGTACTCACCACTGACTGTAGCAACTTGCCGCACAGATTACGCTAGTATATAGTATTGTCTACGCTAAAAAATCGAATTCTCGCACAGCTTTCGAGAAAATTTTCTATAGCCTTGGATGTCTGTTCTCTGTGTCCAGAAATCATTAACTTTAAGATAGAAGTAAGAATTATGAACTAGAACAAGAAACTGCGTACTTTAAGCAGTACATCATAGTGAATAGTTCAAATTTAAAATTCTGCATAGACAGTCATACATCACTGTGTTGCCATTCTTCCAAATCGGTATAAAACGACCAGTTTAACACTGCAATTACAGAACAATGCAAGAGCCCGTATTGCCACTTTTCGACAGCTTTATTACACCATCCTCAAAAGGATTTCCAGCGTTCAAACGACACAACGATAATCCAAATCCACTGTTCCCCGGCCCTCTAAAGAGGGCTTATAATTCACCGAACGCTCTTTTATTTAAATTTTCACTCAACGCGCTTCTTGATCCGTGTATGCCAGGACGACGGCGAGCTGTGAATAAGACTGAGCGCCCATTAACCCAAATTCAATTAAAATATTCCACTTCATCGCGCTCATCTTCTCTTAAAAGCCGTGACTTGGCAAATGTCCCAAAAAGCCGATTTTGCTGCACTGGAGGAGCCTAGCCGGCAGGAACGTTTGCTGTGTCGTTTCACTTCGGTCAGATTCAAAACGGCGGAAGAAAGCGCTTCCGTTTGGGGAAAGGCATACGTGTGTATAGTTTATGGCGGATTAAGTTACAACTTCGAAAATGTTGAATTTTAATTTTTCATCTCCAACTGTAACGAGGAAAGTTTTATCAAATGTTTGGTACCTACTTCGCAAGAAATATATAAGTTTCTTCGAAACTTTTATGAGATTATTTCTGTACAAGCCCCGTTTACGCAAAACAGAGAACGGGACTCAACTTCATATGACTGCACAAATTATCCTAGAACAGTATAGGTCGACAAGCTCCATCCAAATGTTTTAAACATGGGATTGCTTCTGCAAACCTGAGCGGCCACTTAATCGCTGTAAGGGCCGATTTCGACCGCAGGGCACCGGTATGACCTATGAAGCCGACTTCGAACTCTTGGACAACTTCTCGTATAGCCTGAACTAGCCATTCTCCGAGTCCACATGCAACTTCCTCTGTATCTCCAAGACGATGTGGGGGATAGCTGCTGATCCAATATTTCAGCCAAACTCATCCTTACACATTAGGGTGTCCCAAAATAGAAAAAGTGTCAAAAAGTTAACTTGCTCACCCTTAGAATGATAGATTAGGGTCTTAGAAACAATAGTTCCATACATGAAAACTCAATCAAAAAATATTTAGAGGTTGCACGCATCGATTTTATGAAAAATGGACGATTTTTGGCATTTTTATCAAAAAAATGCTAATATGAGTTGAAAAATAAAACAAATAAAAGTCATCAATCAAAGTAAATCATAGTTCTGGGTCCCGCAAACAAAGCTTGGAGGGAGTTTAGGTCATCGAAGTTGATTTTATATATTAGGCAAAGGTTAAAATATCAAAAAATCGCGATTTTTTCACCCATTTTTTTCAAAAATGCTCAATTTATAAGGATTTTGAAATTTTTCCTGCGATTCGCAATTCCCTTATTTTATAGCAAATTTTGTGTACATTATTTCGGCCGAAGACAGCTTTGAGCTATCTCCTTCATGAGCTGAGATATCGGCATAATAATGATAACACAATTAATGAAAAATCGTATTTTCTTACGTTAATCGACTTTGTTCACTAGTTTCCATGACTACCATGCAATTTAAACAACGCACGACAAATGTTTGACATAATAGTACGTGCAAGTGTACATTTTTGATGAATTTCAGGAATTATTGGGTTGCTTTGATCAATACTGAGTCATACTGCATGACAGTAACAATATGTAAAGGTTTTGAGAGTTAATCATCGTTTTATATTTACATATGTTGAACGTAACTTTTCACACCCGCTTTGTGAATACGAAAAGAGTTTTTTTCCTAGATTTCATCTGTTGATCAGGTAACAGTAGCAAGTCACCGATTCAATACTTGTAATTTTGATTGAAAATTATGTTCCAATAAGTATGCTGCGCAGCAGAAAGATTTTTCATTGACATCCTATAGCTTAACACCTCTTGTAACATATTAGGCCAGTCACTATTTATTTTTAAATAATGGTGGTATCTAAACATCCTGATGCTTTCTGAAATCCAACCCTAGCTGCAAATATGTGCGCTAATGGTTTGCTTTTAAAAAATAATTATACAATAAATATCAATATTGTGTCAAGAATTAGCTTTAGTTAAAATTCGTGAATAAAAAGAAGAAAAAATATCCTAATATTCGTAAAAATACCTGAATTTCCATGCACATGCTTAAATTTTTATGTCGATTGGCTAGTACTATAAAACTTTATTTTTCTTTCTTACAGTTTTTATTAGCTATTTTATTTTTATTTTTGTTGTTTTCAATGTTAGAACAGTAGTTCTGGGATAATTAGAAAGAACCTATATATTTGCTTAACAAGAACACTAAACTCTATTTAAAAAAGGTAAACATTGTTGAGCGATGTACACATTACTCAAAATATATTATAGAACTTCACACATGGAATCTTATTGTCTGATTTGCGATCACTTATATTATTAATATTTCGCAGCGAGTCATTTTTTGAGGCTTTCTTTGAACCGGTAAGCATAATCTATGTGAAATTATCAAAGTAACCCAATTATTTCTGAAAATCTTCAAAAACAAGTACTTGCATAACATAACATGTCAAACAATTGTTATTTGCTTTGTTTTTGCATGGTAATCATAGAAACTAATTAACAAAAACAAATAACATAAGAAAATCCGATTTTTTTCACTGATTGTGTTATCATTATTATACCGATATCTCAGCTCATGAAGGAGATAGCTCAAAACTGTCTTCGGCCGAAATAATCTACACAAAATTTGCTATAAAATAAGGGAATTGCGAATTGCAGGAAAAATTTCAAAATCCTTATAAATTGAGCATTTTTGAAAAAATTGGGTAAAAAAATCGCGATTTTTTGATATTTTAACCTTTGCCAAATATATAAAATCAGCTTCGATGACCTAACCTCCCTCCAAACTTTGTTTGCGGGACTCAGAACTATGATTAATTTTGATTGATGACTTTTATTTCTTTTAATTTTCAACTCATATTAGCATTTTTTTGATAAAAATGCCAAAAATCGTCCATTTTTCATAAAATCGATGCGTGCAACCTCTAAATATTTTTTGATTAAGTTTTCATGTATGGAACTATTGTTTCTAAGACCCTAATCTATCATTCTAAGGGTGAGCAAGTTAACTTTTTGACACTTTTTCTATTTTGGGACACCCTATTACACATTCTATGAACAAGATTGTCTGGAGTTGTGTCCTCCCCGCATGTGGCAAGCATGCGGTCATGGATTATGCGAAAACACAGGCACACTAACAAAACGTCCCTTCCCATGGCGCCTGTTCACCATATTATTTACCCTTGGGATCAATCTGTGGGTCCACCTTCCTTTGGTGGAACTATCCCACGCGCACTTCCATTTGACCATGGAGGCCAACTTGGCAGTTCTACAGTGCCTCTTGTGCCGTGCATATCAAAGTACTCTATGTCCTCTTCTTACTGTGCTTACTGTGATATCCTCAGATTCTATATGATTAAGGCTCACACTATCTGATCAAACTCCACTAAATACAGTTTGTAGATCCAATCATTATTTACGTATTTACGTCCGTCTTCATTCAGCTGCTCACTTCAACTGCCTCGTAACCAAGTAACAACACCCACACACCAACATCAGGATACCACACTTACCAGGATAGCTTTTGGTACTTAGCCTCGTGCCCTACGGTGGGCCGCCATACCTTAATATGGACGATGTGATACTAGCCAGAATCTTGCGCTTACTGGCATACACCGCTATTGGAGCTATTGGACATCATCCGGGACAGTGCAAATATAACTGTGGAGGCTCTTTTGCAGGCGTAATCAACATAACTACCGAAGGTGAGCTTATCGTCGATCGTCACCCCAAGTGTTTAACGGAGCGCTTCGAAGTGATAGTGCAATCGCCTACACTGATCACCGCTTGATGCTCCGGTTTTCGGTTGTTCCCAACAACCACCTCAGCCAATTCCAGTTATCTGAATCTCATCCACTTCTCCACAACCGCAATCGGGTGGGCAGTAATCGATTCCACTTCTTCGATTGAATCATCGTAGACGTCTAGTGTAATGTCGTCAGCGAAGCCGACGATCTCCACTCTCGGCGGGAACTCTATCCTCAACACCTCGTCGTACATGATGTTTCATAACACCGGACCTAGGATAGAAGCCTTGTGGAACTCCTGAGGTGATGTGAAAGCACTTCCGACCCACCTCTGTGTCGTAAAGTAGTACTCGATTCTGGAAGTAACTTCCGAGAATCTTGTACAGGTACCCAGGTATTCTCAGGCGCAAACGCGCATCGGCTTTAGCCGCCCAACTGGAGCTATTGAACGCGTTCCTTACATCCAGAATCACTACTGCACAGTAGCGAATCCCTCTCCTCTTACGCTGGAGCGCTATATCGGCGGTTTTTTGTAACCGACAGGATAGCGTCTACAGTCGATCTCCCCTTCCGGAAGCCGAACTGGTTGCCCGAAAGACCATTTCACCCTCGAAGTGCCTCAATATTCTGTAGAGAATGATCTTTTCGAACACCTACCCTGCCGTAGTGCCGTGTCGATCAAGAATCAGCCGCTACCAAACCTCGGGGAAATTTCCCTCGTGCAGGCATTTCTGCATAGCAGACCTGAACATCTCGGGGGCCTCTACAACAACTACATTTAAGGCCAGGTTCGGAACTCCGTCCGGATCTGCGGCCTTACCTACGCTAAGGGACTTTGCTCTCCCGCAAGTTCCACATCGCTGACCTTCTGTTCATCACCAGCCCCAGTCCCCAGTGTCCTACGAAAGGAGCTCAAGGACTAGGATCATGATGCGGAAAAAAGACCCTCGATGATCCTCTCTAACATCTCTGTAGATTGCTTTGTAGGAGCCATTACACCTCTCGTCTTGGTCATAATCCTGTTGGCATCACCCCACGGATTCGCATTGCCACTCTGAAACAGACCCTCAAAGCAGACCTTTTTGCTTGCCCTTATCTCGGTCTTCAGCGCAAGTGGTGAACCCTACCCGCCGTTCGTTTCGCCCTTCCTCAGTTCGGGCTCGCTGCATCCGCCACCTAGCCCGTAGTCAGGCGCGGCGCAGGTCCGCAACCACTTGAGTCCACCAGTAAGCTTATGGTCTTTCCTTTCGGGTGGACACGCTATCAGCTCGTCACCGTTTAGATCGAGTAGGTTTCGCTCACGGTGGAGCGCCTCCCTACATACCTCTTGGTCGAAGTATGATGTCTTCCACCTGCGAAGGCTTCGCCTTGGCCTAGCCACCGCTTCCTCTACCCGCTTGCTGCTGTTTTTGTAGTCGATACTGTAGCAAACCACCAGGTGATTGCATGTGTAACCATCAACTACCCTCAGATTGAACTACCTATTAGGCCAGAACTACACAAGGTAACGTCAACAGTCGACTCCGCACCGTTCCGACTCAAGGTACTCCAGCCTTTTCAGGCCCTCCCTTCCCAATTTTCCGGGACGCCTGTCTGGGGTCCGACTTACCGGCATGACTTACACGGCTTCCTGGGTTAGTAACCGCCTAGCCTTGCGGGCACCACCTGGTAGCTCCTTACATGACGGCTGCCACACCCGCTTCTACGAGTGTTTGTCAAAAGCTGACGCATCCACCGCGCCTTTTGGGCTACCTGCGAAAGCGAAGGCCTCCGGACCGGATCTCTACTGGATTCTTCGCTTGGTAAGACGTGCGTTGAGCGGTGTCTGGTTCTAAATTGGCGGAAAGTTGAATACTGCCGAAGTTTGAAGCGGAAGATTGGTGAAAGGACTGCTGGAGAATCGGAAGGAGTTTCCTCGTCAGATCTTGCGCGAGAATGTTCTAAGGTAAGTCACATTGCTTTTAAACTGATATTTAATCTGCTTTCGATTTTTTTTTTTTCAAATTGCGAAACATGAATAAAGTGGAGGACAAACAGGGGTGGGTCATGAAGAAAACACTTATTTGGCCTGAGGGCCCGCTGTTGAAGGTACAAACATTTGAGGGCAAAGTCTGTGTTGCAAAAATTATTTTGGAGCAAGTAATGAACAAAATGGGAGGTGGGCAAGTATTAAACGAAAACGTGCAAAAAGTGATCAATTTCACCCGAAATCACGGTAACGTCTTTACAGTCATTAACGTTCATGCACCGAATTCAAAACAATATTCATTTTTGAGTAAACTAAATGAAGCGACACAGCAAATGTAAATGATAGGAAACATCTTATAGTAGTAGGCGATTTCAATGCTCAGCTAGGAATAGAGGATTTGCAGCAAGAAGACGAAAAATGGATAGGAAAGGCATTAGGACATAAAGAAAACAACGATTATGGCGAAATGTTTAAAATGTTTCTTCACACTGCGAAATTAAAAAATGTATCTTCGAAAATAGGTAAGGGCACTGAGATTACATGGAGAACTAACACTAGGCAAAGTCAGATTGAACATATTCTATGTCCGACTATGATCGACTTCAAAATTAAATACATTAGAGGGAATTGGACTCATTCAAATTCAGATCACAAACTGTTGACGATAGGATTAAAATTTTAAAAATCGGTTCAGAAATACAAACCAGGAACAAGCGCCAACAAAGTTAAACACAGAATTACTCAAAAACAACAAAATAAAAGAAAAATATCAGGAACAATTACAAAATAATTCAAAACAGAAAGGAACAGATACACATACAATTGAGGAGTGCTACACGGAACTGGTGAGACGCATGAAAAAAAGCAGCCAATAAAACAATCAGAACAACAACAATACCAACAACACTGAAAAGAAAGAGAGCATTCGATAAGTTAAAGGAGGCAATAAGGATCTCTAAAAAACACCCAGATATGATAAACTATAAATATAAGCTAAAAAATAGGAGGCAAGAATTCAACCAGGCAATTAGGGAACAGAAAGAGAAAGAAATTGAAGAATTCTTCGAAAATCTTAACGATTTTGATATAGGGCAACGCATAATAAAAACACATAACTATCTGAAAGCTTTCAAGAAACAAAAACAGAAGAGAATAGCAAATATAAGCACAAGAGTATGGAACGAAATGTTGAAAGAAAGTGAAGGGCCAGAAATTGAATTTTGTAACAAGCAGGATAACACCTCACAAATACCACCCCCAACAGCAGATGAAATAAAGGCTATTATAAATAAATCAGGTAATGGTAAAGCAGCTGGACCGGATTTGATTTATATGGAGTACATTAAAAACGCGGACGAGGAAACGGAGAAAACGATAATAGAAATCATTCAAAAAGCATATATAGAAAATACATTACCAAGTGAGTGGCTTAAATCGACACAAATACCTATTCCAAAAAAAAGCAGGAGCTTCAGAGGCAGAACACTTCAGAAGAATATCTCTGTGTAATATAGTTTATAAAATATATGCCAAATGGATAGCTACGCAAGTCACTAGATATGCAGGTGAACCCGATTTATACCAAGCAGCTTTCACAGACACATTACATATTTGTTTTTAGGAAAATAATAGAGGAAAAATGGAATGCAGGGAATGATTTATATATTTTAGCCCTTGATATAAGAAAGGATTTTGATAATGTCAAACTACACAACATTAGTGACATACTGATAGGCTTGAATTCAATTTTCTGAGGAAATAAAACGAGGGAAAGGTATAAAGCAAGGATGTCCTTTGTCACCAATTCTATTCAGCTATATTATACAGGATGTAATAAGAAAAGTGGCAGAGAAAATACCTGAACTAAAATTAATGGATCTGAACAGTCTCAAACTACCCTTGCTTTTAGCCTTTGCCGATTACTTACTCATTATCGCCAGGAGTAAGGAACATCTAGAAACAATACTAGAAGAACTTATAAAAGAAAAGGTAGGCCTACAACTGAATTTCGAAATATGACAATTGCTACTAAGATTTCCGAATAATAGAGAACCACTTCCTGAAGAGATCTTGTTGAAGGGTAGAGCATTTAAAGCATGTGAGAAGATAAAGTATTTAGGAGTGTGTCTAACAGCAACACTAGACAGAAAATCAACCAATAGGTAAAGATGTGCAAATGCATACAGAACAAGCAGAATTGTTTGAGAGTTTTATAAAAAATTTAAACCTTCTTGGGAGATAGGAAAATTAATTTACAAAACAGTACTAGCTCCTTCAATCATATATGGAACTAAAGTTGCAGTTTTAACCAAGAAAAGTAGAGTAGGGATGGCAAACTATGACAAATTAATTCTTGAAAGCATATAATACAATCACTGTAGGAAAGCACAGGACATGAAATTCAATGTTAGAAAACTTTTAGATGGAAAAACAATTAACAGAAGAACAAGAGTAGGAAGAATTAGTTATTATGGTCACATAATGGGAAGAGAAGAAAACCACCCTTTAAAGTTAGCATACAAAATTAAATTCAAGAAGAAAAAAGAAGGCAGACCAAGCATTACATGGAATAATCCACTTGAAGATGACTTAAACAGATATAGAGAGACAGATTTAGAAGAATAGGAAGCGAGATTTCAGATGGAGAATCAACGGAAGAAGAGAACGGTAGGGCAAATAAACATTGGAAAAGATATCGGAAAGGATAATTTAAGCAAGCAAATAGGAAAAACATAGAAAAGAGTTCTTTCAACACGAAATAGCAAAGATACCTTCAAATATTGTACATTTTTGACAGTTTGGGGTCCTGGGGTCGTCGATTTTGGTAGACTGGTGTCGTTATTATTTTTGTGTTCTTTTACGGTTTTTGGGGCTTTGTGCCTCGTGAGGGGTCGCTTGTGCTTAAGGCGAAACTTGAGGCATTTCCTCATTGTTTGGTTTTTGATTTTTCGTCGGATGGCGGGGCAATATTTTCGGGATCGGTTTTCGTACGCATGTAGAGTGTGGGTTGGGGTGTCTCCTAGATTGTTTTCTTTCTGGTTTAAGGTGTTTTCCATTTTTGCAGAAACCATTTTTTTCTCTTAGAAAATTTGTTTAAAAAATTTTTTTTGCAAGAATGAAAGGTGTTTTCCAAGGGGGAGAAGTTCGGTTGTGGGAGTGTTGCTTCGGTGTTTGATGGAAAATCGTGAGGTGGGGGGAGGGGGGGGGGGGTTGCGACCAGTTTCGCCTTAAGATAAGACACGTCCAGGAAGTTAAGTCGAAATGATTTGAGATGAGATGTGGCGGGGGATACCGAGATGGTCCCACTTCTGTGTTTTTATTCATTCTATCGTATGCAGATTCAATATCCCGTATAGACATAAAAAAAAGCAAAGTGACTTGCTTCAAACTGTGCGCGTGGTCTCTTCTTCTTTCATTTGTATTTTTTTTTAATTATTTTAATTTTATTCTTTATTAATATATATATATTACAAGAAAGATTAAATCGATTTTGCGAAACAAGCTTATAACTAATCTTTCACGACAACACCACGACCGCGAAAAATGCTCAAATAATACGACAATGAATTATCAGAGACAGAGAAAGAAACAAAGATTAGATACACGCCTTCAAATGTAATCTGTCCGAAACGTGAAACGAAATGGACAGGAGCATGGGACTGCCTCCTCCTTGTTGTTAACATTTCGTGGATTGAGGGCGGGCTCTTCGACCCCATCTATTGGGAGGGCTTGAATTTGCAGTTGTTCGTGAGAACTTTCTTTTGGAAGGAGATTCTTTACCCCTGACGCGGGTTTCGTGCAACTCTGCTTGCGGGTCCGCAAAACCGTTTTTGGCCCTTCATACAGGAGAATGACTGACCATTGGGCGTTACACGTTAGCCTGTTGTCTAGTGTGATGTTTCCTTCAAAAAACGAATAGCTCACTGAAAGAGACTGGTAGCATTGAACGTATATGTGTTTTTAACTGTCAGAATTGACTTTAATTTTCAGCTTCATCGTTCAATTAACCAGAACGAGCGAAAATGTACCGAGAATTTTCTCTTCAGATAGCGTCGGGAAATTAACGAAAAAAAAATGCTTATATATTTAAAAAGTCCTCAAGAAACTCAAATGTCTTTAAAATGTCTGCTCCCAACTATCCTCTTAAAGTCGAAATTAATTCCAACTTCTATTTTTTATTTCTAACTTCTATATTGGACCAATTGACTGGATTCTACTTTATGTACCTTGATGTTCTAGCTGTTACCGTCGAAATTCTAGGTTCTTCCTTTCAGCTTCCAATTCTTTTGTTTTTTTACTTGTTCTTTCTAGCTTCCAGCATTCTCTTCTCTACATTTAAAAAGGTACTCAAATATTATATCGAAATTGAATTGTTAACAAATTTTACGGCCGAACGATTGATTCCCCTATCCGTCAAGTGCTGCGCAAATATCCGTCATTCGGCAATCAATTTATTCGTTTCATCCCAACCATATAGCCGTCAGCATATCTGCAACGGGTGCAAATTTAGTTCGGATTGTGAATTTATTTGGCTGTACATAAATATCGAACAAATCCCATCCCATCCCGCCTGCACACTCCTAAAGGATGATACGGTCAAAATTTGGTCGCACAATTTGTTTCATAACTTGAGACTGCGTAAACCAAAACAGCTAATTTTTGGACCAGTAATGGTACATTATATGTAGCTTATACCATAAAATTTTCATCAAAATCGGTTTGGTATTTGCGGAGATATTGTGAATCCTGAAAACTGCAATTTTAAAATTTTGTACAAAGAGGATTAAAAAATAAGAACACATTTTTACCCTTTTATTTATAGAGCCAGAAATACTGAACCAATTTCAATAAAAAAAATTCTGTATGTAAAGTATACATATCAAAATGTTGTGTAAAAATTTCATTCAATTTAATCTAGCCGTTACAAAGTTATATTTGTTTAGGTGGTCAAATTTTGTCAAATTTTGTCAAGTCAAGTCAAATTTTGGTCACACAATTTTTTTATAACTTTAGACTGCGTACACCAAAACAGCTGATTTTTGGATCAGTAATGGTACATTATATGTAGCTTGTACCATAAAATTTTCATCAAAATCGGTCTAGTATTTGCGGAGATATTGTTGAACCCTGAGATCTGCAATTTTAAAATTTTGTGCACAAATAAGAACAAATTTTTACTGTTTTATTTATAGAGCCAGAGATACTTAACCGATTTCAATGAAAATTTTTCTGTATGTAAAGTATGCATATTAAAATGTTGTTTAAAAAATTCATTCAATTTGATCCAGCCGTTACAAAGATATATTTGCTTAAGTGGCACCCGGTCAGTTTTTTCCATATTCAAACTGCTAAAACTTTGAAAGTATTCATACAAAATGGCTCAAAATTTTACTAAGAACTTATCTTCATAATAGTATTATACTGTAAAATTTTGATAAAAATCGGAGCAGTATTGGTAGTTCTATAATCAAAATTGTGCTTTGCTGACCTTAAATTTCCGAAAATTTACTATGGAGCGCCTTTGTACAAAATTTTAAAAAGGTAGGTCAATGGTTTTATCTATTTATCAACCAATACTTAATCGATTTTCATGAAAATTTTACGGTATAAGCTACATATAATGTAGCATTACTGGTCCAAAAATTAGCAGCTTTGGTGTACGCAGTCTAAAGTTATGAAAAAAATTGTGTGACCAAATTTTGACCGTATCACCCTTTATGGGGCTTCATCATTTTTGACGGAACTGGAAAGAACACACAAAACAGTCACAAAAGCGTGGTATCAGCGAGGGATCATCTCCGGGATTGTGCGTCGTCAGCATCAGGAACCCCGAAATGAAACGCGAACCCATCCATGATATTCGTCAACCACAGACAGCTTAACCAACGTCGAACGATGCGATTGCGATCCGGATGGCAGCAAAGTCGTTGAAGTCACTTTGTTGCGGTATGAGCGATTTATTTGTCAACGTGCTGAAATCGGAATGCAACAAGCCATCAGCAACCAATAGGACGGCGGGCGATGATGCTGATGCGATGCAATACGGTGGGTAGGATATCGTTGGGGTCCCATGTGTCTGTATACGCATCAGGCAGAAGATGTCGAATGTCGATGGATGAGACTGCCCTGTTGCACCCTCCTCGTGTCGCCGCCATGCGTATTGGATAAACTGACATGGTAGTTAACCGCGTGCTAATATTGCTTTTGTGGTTTGTGAGAAATTGGTGAAAATTACACGTTTTGTAGGTATGAGACTGTTTTAGGAACGAACAATGATTATTATTTCTTACACGAACATTTCAAGCATTTCATATTTCTTGTTCACTAGGCTGAACTGAAGGCTGTAACCAAACGCTTCGCATTGGGATAGATTATGCTACACCTTAGATACATGATATTTAGTAATGTGATGAAGAAACGTTACAAATTGCGTACTTAGCATGTGTTGTTGTAGCGAAGCCAAAGGGGGGGGGGGGGGGGGGGGGGGGGGTTGGGAGTGCTGGCTGGCAGATGTTTTATTGAAATTCGAGCCAACTCGATATAATTCATAATTCAGAGCTCACCAGAAATACGTCCTAGAATTGATTGAAGAATTCCTCCAGGGTTTCCACCAGAGATTTCTCTAGAAATTAATTCAGGGATTCCTCCAGAAATTCCTACACGTATTCCTACGGGAGTTCCTCTAGGCTTTCCTCCAGTTTAGGGATTCCTCCAGGAATTCCTCAAGGGATTTCTCTAAGGATTCCCCCTGGAAGAATTCCTCAAAGCATTAATATTCCCAAGATATATTCCTCCAAGGATTTCCTCCAGAAATTACACCAAGCATTCCTTCAAAAAATCCTACAGCAATCTTTTATGCAATTTCTTCAGTAACTCTTTCGGGAATACCTTCAAGCATTCTTTCAGTATTACCTCTAGGAATGCATCCAGGGACTCCTCCAAGAATTCCTCCAAGAACTCCTCCAGGAATTTCTACAAGAATTCCTTCAGGAATTCCTCCAGGCATACCTTACTGAATTCCTAAAGAAATTCCTACAGTGATTTCTCCAGGGATGCCTTCAGAAATTCAGCCAGGAAATCCTCCAAGAGTTCATCAACGAACTCTTTCTGGGATTTCTTCAACAATTGTCCAAGAATTCCTTCTGCGATTTCTTCAGTACTGCTTCCTAGGATTCCTCCAGAAATTCCTGCATAGATTACCCCCGGAGTTCCTCCAAAAAATCCTCCAGGGATTCCTCTGGGGATTTCTGCAGGGAACCCTCCAGGAATTTCTCCAGAGATTCCTCTAGTAATTCTTACAGGCAACACTTCAGGAATCAATGTGACGAACTAGCATTTTATAGTTCACGAAATAAAAAAGAATAAAAAAGAAATTGCTCCAGGAATTCCTCCAGGGCATCCTCCAGGCACTTCTTCAGTTCGCTGTTGACAACCACTGAACAATTGGCTTCTTTAATGGTGTTGAGATAATTCCATATTCTGAATCTGCATGCCAAACTGAGCCGAAATCCAAATTTTCATCAATTTTGGTGCCCGGGAACCTATTTAAAAACCAATTTGAAGTTTGTATGGGAGCGATTTGTCGAATCACCCCTCGTCGCATTTTGTACTGCCCGGAGCTGTCAAGCAGTTGCCCAGCTGTCAAGAGGTGATTTAAAAAAATCTGTTTGAAATTGATTTTAGGTACCAAAATTAAGTTCTAAAAATCTGAAAAAAATCATAGCGGCTCAGAAAAAGGTGCTCTTTCGTTTAAAAATAAAAAATCGTTGAATTTTTCTTAATTTAAAAACCCAATTAGCGTGATGCACTTTCATCCAAATCCATTCAACGGTTCTAAGAAACGGTGCTCTAGAAATTTTGAGCTATGTACTCCAAATACCTTGTCCTTAAATTCATCTAGATATTTCTTCTTGAATTTATTCCAGCAATTCCTTCAGGTGAATTAAACGATTTTTCCAAGGATTCCATTGTTTAAGATTCCCTTTAGGAATTCTGAGAGGGATAAGTCGGTCACGCCTAACGCTTGCCAGATCACGCTCAACTTCGTCCGCCCATCGTGCTTTCTGCACTCCAAGTCTTCTTGTACCAACCGGATGATTAGCATACACCAACTTTGCAGGGTTGTTGTCTGGCATTCTTTCATCATGCCCTGCTCATCATATCCGTCCAGCTTTGGCCATTTTCAAAATGTTTTCAGGACACGCGCCATCAAGCAGCTGAAACTGTACCGCGCTCCCGCTGTATACGACGAGCAAGGGTTTTGGTTAGTGTTGTACTTTTTACAACGGCATGCGGCCTGAAGGGTTAACCGTAGAATGCAGCAAGCTCGTGGTTCATCCTTCGCCGCCACACACCGGTCTTTTACTTACCGCCATAGATTGTCCTAACCACGCGACGCTCGAAAACTTCGAGCGCTTGCAGGTCCTCCTCGAGCATGGTCCATGTCTGGTGACCATAGAGGACCATCAGTGTTATTGGCGTTGTTCGTGGAGCTCGATAGTCTTAAAGCAAAGTCGTTTTTTCGTAATTCTGAACAGCTAAAGCTACAAAATGGACCCCCAATCGGACTGGAAAATGAACAAGAGCCATACGTCATCATCCTCGTGTTCATCATTCTACCATGGACAGGGTAGAAAAGTGACAGCAGCACAAATCCAACCAGTTCGATATGGTAGAATTAAAATAGAATACATTTAGGCGCTGTACAGAGTGTGTAAGTGCAGCTGCCCACTGGAATCGCTCACGCAGTGCCCTGGTGGACAAAAGAGCTGTAAATTAAGTTAAGTGGTTGAAAAATTAAAAAAAAAAGCGACATTAAACTCCTAATCGTTTCTCTTTTACTGACATTTAGTTACATGTAGTTATTTTTGTGTCGTTAGGTTAGTTGTTAAACCGAGGGGCATACTGGTAACATATGAGGATATCCTCCCCCGCATGGCGCACTTAGTTACAGAAGTGCGTCAACCTCTGTGGAGCCACCATACTCCTGTTTCTGATTCGTTAATCGGCAATAACGGCAATAATAAAACTGCTAATAAAATCAACTTTTCTATAATAACCTTCTGATAGCAGCGATAAGTGGATCGCACTTATGTACGTTAGTCACCATAGTTTTGATTGGCTGATCAACTGAATCCTGCCATAAAAATTGAAGAGCACTACAATCAGCAGGACGGATGAGAATTTGTAAAAACATCTTCATGATGCCCGCCGATATCACCACTTCACGCTCTTGAAATTGAAAAGAAATTGCTAGCAGCGGCGTCAGTAGATCCGGCCCTTTCAACAGATGATCGTTCAGTGATACACCATCTACTTGGGTAAATACATCCCAGATGAGGCGAACTTTGCCAGGATTATTTGGATTCGTCACGACGCTCAAGGGTAAGTACCATGTTTACCGCAAGTCAAAGGTGTCAAACTCCTTTTTTGAAAGTTCATGGATGTACCCCTTTTTCTGAAATTCACCTGTTTGCTTACGGACGGCTCCATATAACTCAGGGGCAAGCTGTCTGGTAACTCAACATATTTAGTTGCTTTTCCATAAGGGGCCGTTCATAAACCACGTAGACTTTTTGGGGGTAGAGGGGGAGGTCTGACCAAAGTCTACGCTCCATACATATTTCAAAAATTTTGTATGGACAAAAGTCTACGAGGGGGGAGGGGGGATTCTGAGATGGCCAAATTTTGGTATACGTGGTTTATGAACAGCCCCTAACAAACCCGTTTCAAATTTGCCACAACCCGTCCGGTCCGGATAGTGGTATTATTCAGTATTTTCCTGGCTCGCTGCTTTTCGTGGCCTTCTGGGATCGGAGCCGCCACTATACCAAGATTTTCCAATGACAAGAATTGGCGAACATACTCGTGAAGATCATCTGACGTTGTCCGCGGCCGATGTTGCAACTGGTGTTCCTCTCCAAAGCCACCATACACTGCCCAGCCGATGCGAGTCTTCGTTGCGATTGGCTCTCGCATACGACCCTCCTTTAGCTGGTCGTAAGCTGGTCGCATACGACCCCCCTTTAGCTTTAGCGGTGAGAGGAGATGCGCATTGTCGATTCCAATCAGTATTCCTGGGGTACCTGACTGAAGGCTTAAAACCGGTAGTTTCTTCAGATATTGGAATTGTTCTGCGAGTTGCTGCCAGAGTATCAATTCAGTTGAAGTAACGGATGACCCGTCGTCGAGGAAGGCAAACGTATCAACCTTTCTGTATTTTCCATAGAGCGTCACACGAAGGACTCGGAAGAGATCTGATGCAGTGGGTTTCTGATAGATGATTACTGTGGCGTTGACACCTCGCTCTGTATGCTTTGAATCCATGCTTGAGTCGCAGTGAAGATAACCTCGATGCAGTTTCTGGTAGCCGTTGGCTCTACATACTTCCTCTTTTACACGGGCATCGCAATTGTGGGGCTAGACCCTCGACAAAGTCTGAACTCTTTAACTACATTCCAGCGGGCATCCAGGCTGAGTTTCTTTAATTTTGAACACTGAACTGCTTGATGACTTCACTTCCTTAGTCTTTTCTCTATTTAAATCAGCTAAGCCAGAAATGAAATGAAGAATTTTTTAAGAAATCGATTTTTCACACGTTTTGAATGGGAAAACCTTCACTAGAAACATCAGATAACGCAGTAGGCAAGACAAAGTTTGCCAGGGAGAGCTAGTTACAGTAAAAATTTTAGATTTTTTTTTGCATTTTTTCGAAAAGTTACAGCTAGTTGACCTTTTTTGAAAACTGAAATTTTACCTGTCCCGATCATGTTGTCTATCCCCTGTAAATAATACGAAGCCAATAAACCAGACGAGAGCATTCGAAAGTTTAACAACAAACCTGGTGTGGTGAATTACGGTCGGAAAGAAGAAGGTAGTGAGAAAAGTGAAGTCAGCCCGCAAATGCGAACGGAACGACGTGCTGATCTCCAAAACCGAAGCAGACACGTACGCCAAGATGCTGAGGGCCATGCGGGGCGAAAATCGTCTCTCACCGCTGGGCGCTAATATAAAAAGCATCCAGCACACTAGAACCAGAGAGATGATACTAGAGCAGAAGGAGGAGGTGGCCATGAAGGACAGCTCCTACAAGGCACTAGTGCAGCATGCGCTGGGTGACTCTCCAGTGTAAAAAAATGAACGAGATCACCGACGCAGATGAACTTTCAGACGCCCTCAAGCAACAGTGTGAGGTAGATCCACAGTGCATTGATCTGTTTGTGGAAAAGCCGGGTAGGCACGCAGATCGCCACGATCAAGCTCCGAGTAGGGGAGGTGAACAAGGTGCCTGCAGTCGGCAAGATTAGAGTTGGCTAGTCGGTGTACCCGCCCAGCATTTATGAGCTGCCAGAGGCGTGCATCAAGTGCTTCGAGAAAAGACGCAAATTATGGGCGTGTGAAGGCCCTGATAGGAGCAAACTCTCCAAGAAATGCGGAGTAGATGACCACATCACCAGGAATGCAACTCGGCACCAAAATGCTTGATTTGCACGGACAACAAGGGTCACATGACGGGTGGGCCTAAATGTCCAGGCACGCGAGGAGGTCGAACCAATCGACGATAATGCAGGATACACAACTAAACCTAAACCACTGTTAAAGCCGGACAACAGTTAGTGTGGAGTCAAGTAGGAGTCAAGTACATACACTCCCGATCAAAAGTTTGGGGTCAAAAACATGTCATTTTTTAGACCCATATCTCCGCCAATGTGCGTCCGATTTCAACATCCTAGGTCTCATTTAAAAGATAATAAGGCAAAGTAACTTTAAACTAATCTAATCTAATCTAATCTAACACTTGCGCAGCCAGTACAAGAAAGCATCCTGGAAAATAATCAGGTTAGATTACGCCCGATTATTTTTTCTTGTCAGTATTGATGATTGCAGCATATCAAAGATATGTTACAAGCATCAAAGCGGCCAGGCCTACTGCGCAGCGTTTACCGCAAAGATGATTCTTTGAAATGATTCGATTTCAATAAACATTTGTTTAAATCGGATCATTTCTCGAATCTACAGGGGAGGAAGGATGCGTGGACATACCGTACCAAACGCTCCGAGATGAATGTAATTATGTATGTTGTTGTATAAATAGATTTAATAATGATAAATGAAGTATGAAACGTTCTCACCGTATTTTGTTAACACATTCGTGGATCAGCTTGAGGAATGAAACTTGCGACGTCCCGTGGCCCAATGTAGATAACCGGATTCATCCATGGTCAATAATGTAGTGATGCACGTGGTAACGTCACAATGAAAAACCAATCCGATTCGGCCAAACCTAAACTCGCGCACAGCATCTCCGCAGTAACTCACTCTAAATCTCCAAAAGCACGACTCTCCCTTTCACAATTGACCCAACACAACTTCTAAAATCTGCGGGCCACTTCATATTACAAAAACCCGCGATATTATCACTCAGAAGACGATGTCTGGGTGGCACAGCTCCAAACGGTTAACCAGCAGCGAGCAATGAGACCCTTACATTTCTCTTTCGGATGGCAGCCTCTGACCGATACAGGAACTGACCGATCCGAACCTAGCACCAAAAGCACTACTGATCACGGAAGGTGTAGCACCCAGTCCAGTGGACAACGCAAATCACTCCGGATGATGAAGTACCAGCGAAAGTGTCACGGGAACCGCACAAAACAAGAACACGAAAAAATGTTGTCGAGCCAAACAAAACACGCCCGACCGCGACGATGCTTACTTCGATCCTCCGGAAAAAGTGTATTGTATGTATGTATAAAAAGTGTTGCGGAAAAAGAGTATTAAATAATTTTTTAAACTGCTAACCGTTCAAAAGAGGAACTATGTAGACTTGACTAGAGTGAGAACGTGAGACGTCTGTTTGTCTCGGCTAAAACCAGAAGTGCGCACATCATAATAAGGCAAAGTAACTTTAAACATGCTTAAAGTGAAACTTTTTCAAAAATGTTTGTATGTAAACTTAACCCAAAGTTGCCAAATTTTCTAAAAAATGAATATAAACTTACGGCAGTGTCGCTGGAAATTGGGTCGACGAAATTTTAAGATGAGAGCGGTAATATAACCCATTTTCTATTAGCTTTTGACTGCTTTTTACCAAACTTAGCTAAAAAATCTAGAAAAAAAAAATATTGAGTAAATTAACACTTGATGTCATCGACCAAAAGATTGGGGTCACCCCTCAAAATGGTGTATCGGCCAAAAGTTTGGGGTCACTATCGTAAAACATGGAAAAGTGATTTGTTAATATCTTGGTCATCTATAGTTAAATTTTAATTCTTTATGGCTCATTTCAAAGATAAATAATTAAATTTACGTTTGATGCTTTTAATTTAACGTATTCAACGATTTTATATATAAAAATGTTATGTAAATATAACACCAACTTTCAAAATATGAGGCAATTTTACGTTAAGTTTTAGTATGTAAAGTGAAACAAATATGTGTGGTTCAATGTCTATGCAGTAAGTACCATTCATTATGTTTCAAATAAGTCAAGAAGAATTAAAATTGAATGAAAGATGACAAAGATATCAACAAATCACTTTTCCAAACTTTTGGTCGATGACATCAAGAGTTAATTTTCCTAATAACTTTTTTTCTAGATTTTTAGCTAGGTTCGGTAAAAGCAGTCGAAACCTAATAGAAAATAGGTTATATTACCGCTCTCATCATAAAATTTGGTCGACCCAATTTCCAGCGACACTGCCGTCAGTTTATTTCCATTTTTGCCTTTCTCGTACACTAAATGTACTGGAAAGGCTATATGTTCACTCCAAAAATGACTTTTTGATAGAATCAATAACTAATGATTGAGGCGTCCGATTTGAATGTGGTCTTCGGCAAAGTTGTAGCTGATAGAGTAGCCTAGGGTCAACTAACACTCTAGGGCACTTGGAGAAATGATACGGTCAATTGAATGAAAAACGTCCTTTTCCCATAGTAATTCCCATACAAACTTTAAAGGGCTTGTGCACTCTCAATTTTCGACCAAATCAGCTTAATTTTTGGGAGAAGGCTTAGAATCTGGTTACGAATCGAATAAGCGGTGTGGAGCAAAAACGATTTTTTGAACCACGCTAGTGTGTATGTGTGTGTACAAAAAACTCACATCACTTTTTGGCAGTAAACCTCAACCGATTTTAATGACCGACGGTTCATTCGACGCGGCATATAGTCCCATTGTTTCCTATTGAAAATGGTTCGGATCGGTCCAGCCGTTCCGGAGTTATGGCCATTTAGGTTTTCCGGATCGGTACCACTGGAAGGGGCCAGACATGAAAATGCAACAAACCCATACATGCAACATATCAAACCACGGCATTTTCGGTTTTCTGATAAATGGTAAGCATGAAAATAGTCTTAGACCATATCTGAACCGGTAGTGTTCCAGAACCGGAATCGGATGTCCCGCCGGAAGTGGCCAAATATAAAAGAGAACCAAATCCATGCATGCGACACATCAAACCACGGCATTTTCGATAACCTGATGAACGGTAAGCAGGAAAATAGTCTCAGACCATATCAGAACCGGTAGTGTTCCGGAACCGGTTCCGGATGTCTCGCCGGAAGTTGCCAAATATAAAAGATAACTAAACCCATGCATGTGACACATCTGTAGTATTTTCACGATCCGTGGCAAAATCCGACGAACCACGGATCTCGACAGAAACTCCCGTTAGCGCGCTGCGCATGAAAACGTCCGTACGACACAAATTTGGTTAACAAACTGAAGTGCTTTATGTCCCGTAATCATAGATCCCAACCGAAAGCTTTCCACGCAAGCTATGCGATGTTTATTTGGCACGCAGTACACTGACCAAAATAGCGCGATCAATGTATTGATGTGATGCATATTAAAATCACAGACAAACAGACGTAACACCTTGAACGATTTTCATGGAAATCCATCGCCCAGTTCACACTACCATCATCTGGCGGAAAAGTTGCACGAATCACTGTGTTGGGCAATATCGTCAACAGAAGGCGCTAGTGTGAAACGTCAAACGCATAGAAAAATGATGCGCGCGCCTCTGGTTGTGAAAGCCACAACTATGAAAATTTAAAATGATCGTTAAAAGCGTGGTCGATGGAAATTTCGCAAAATAGTGAAATAGTGCAATTTAGCATCAAATTGTTGATGGTCCCTCTAGCGGCCAAATTGCCAACTCATCATATGAACCAAAGTTCTAAATGGTAGATCTTATCAAGCCCTAAAACTTTGCCGAAGAAAGTATTAACTCATAACACACGTTAACTCATAACACACCCGAGATAATAGGCCACACCCCCAAAATGCCGAAACCCCATAAGCTCTTAGTCTCCTATAACGCTCACCACTGTCAATTAGAAGTTCGTTTAATATGAGTCCGTTTAATAGGAATTCGTTTAGTAAGAGACTTGACTGTAATTAATAATTCAGAGGTCAAAACAAAATATCTTAAGAAGTAAAGTATCCTAATAATTTAGGATTTTATCCAAACTTATCAAACTTTTTTTCTACGGAACCCACAAGAAATTTCGTCAAGTATTTCTCTATGGATACCCCTTCAATCTTTTCATATAATTCTACCACATGACAAATTTTCCGGTTATGCCGGAACGAGTTCCGGTAGGGAAAGCAAAAGACTCTCTAAAATCACATGCTGCTATAGTATGTAGTTAATCAAAATTAATGGATTTTCACCAGTATTGAATTCAAACAAAAGCGCAAATAAAAATCTGGAATTTCTTTATGAATTCCTCCAGGGATATCTTCAGAAATGCCTCCAGCTATTTCTGCAGGAGCTTCTCCAGGAATTCCTTCAGGAATTCCTCAAGGGACTTCTCCAGGAATTTCTCCTTCGTGAATTCCTCCATGGACGACTTGCGGGGTTCCCATAGTGATCGTTTCAGAACTTGATCCCAGAAACGTTTCAGGAATTCCTAACACAATTTCTTTAGAAAAGTTTACAGATATTTTAACAAGGATGCAAGAATACCTACAGAATTTCTTCCAGGAATTCGTTAAGAAAGCTCTCCTGGAGTTTCCTAAGAATTTCCACATGTGATTGCTTCCGGGATTCCACCTGGGGGTTCTTCAGTAAATCCACCAGGTATTCCTCCAAGAATTCCTCCAGGGCTTTCCTCAAGAATACCATCAGCGATTTACTCGGGAAATTTTTCCTGGATTATTTAAGGAACAACTCCATGGATTATTTCCACGAACTCTTCTCCGGATTCCTGCAGAATTTTGCCGAGGAATTGCTTCAGTACATCCTTCTCTATTTATTTTTCAGAAAATTCGCCTAGGATTCCTTCAGGAATTGCTCCAAGGATAACTAAAAAAAACCTCCGCAATTTCTGATGGTATTCCTCCCTCGATCCCTTCAGGAATTCTTTTAGAGATTTCTCCAGGAATTCTTACAGGAATTCTTCCAGGGGTTTCTCCTTCAAAGATTCCTTAAGTAATTACTCTAGGGAATCCTCTAGGGATTTCTATAGGCATTTATCCAGGAATTATTTTATGGATTCCTTGAGGGATCCTTCCAAAGATTTACTCTGTGATCCGCCAGGAATACCTCCAGCGATTCCTCCAAACATTCCTTCAGACATTCCTCCGAAGATTATCCAGGTATTCCCCCACGGAATCCCCTACAGAAGCTCCACCAGAAATACGTCCCAGAATTAATTGAAGAATTCCTCCAGGGTTTCCTCCAGAGATTTCTCTAGAAATTAATTCAGGGATTCCTACACGTATTCCTACAGAAGTTCCTCCAGGCTTTCCTCCAGAAGTTCCTTTAGGAACTCCTCCAGGAATTCCTCAATGGATTTCTCTAGGGATTCCTCTTGGAAGAATTCCTCAAAGCATTCCTCCAAGATTTCGTCCAGCGGTTCCCCCATAGACTCCTCCAGAAATTACATCAAGAATTCCTTCAAAAATTCCTACAGCAATCTTTTAAGCAATTTCTTCAGTAACCCTTTCAGCAATACCTTCAGGCATTCCTTCAGGATTACCTCTAGGAATGTATCCAGGGACTCCTCCAAGAATTCCTCCAAGAACTCTTCCAGGAATTTCTCCAAGAATTCCTTCTGGAATTCCTCCAGACATTCCTTACTGAATTCCTAAATAAATTCCTACAGCGATTTCTCCAGGAATTTCCCCACGAAATCTCCAGGGATGCTTTCAGAAATTCAGTCAGGAATTCCTCCAGGAGTACATCAACGAACTCTTCCAGGGATTCCTTCAAGAATTGTTCAAGAATTCCTTCTGCGATTTCTTCAGTACTGCTTCCAAGGATTCCTCCAGGAATTCCTGCATAGATTATCCCAGGAATTCCTTCAAAAAATCCTCCAGGGATTCCTCTAGGAATTGTTACAGGCATGTCTTCAGGAATTTTCCCAATGTGCTGAACTATTTCATTTCATTGATTTAGTTAACATGAAATTCATGATAATACTGAATCAACAATATGCCGCTATAATACTCGATTGGCAGCTGCAGCTCTCCAACGTCGGTCACGCTCAACACTCGCCAGATCACGCTCCACCTGGTCCGCCCAACGTGCTCTCTGCGCTCCACGCCTTCTTGTGCCAACCGGATCAGTTGCAAATACCAGCTTTGCAGGGTTGTTGTCAGGCATTCTTGCAACAGGCCCTGCCCATCGTATCCTTCCGGCTTTGGCCACCTTCTGGATGCTTGGTTCGCCGTAAAGGGCAGCGAGCTCGTGGTTCATCCTTCTCCGCCACACACCGTTCTCCTGCACGCCGCCGAAGATCGTCCTTAGCACCCGTCGCTCGAAAACTCCGAGTGCTTGCAGGTCCTCCTCAAGCATCGCCCATGTCTCGTGTCCGTAGAGAACCACCGGTCTTATTAACGTCTTGTACATGGTACATTTGGTGCGGGGGTGAATCTGTTTTGACCGCAGTTTCTTCTTTAGCCCATAGTAGGCACGACTTCCACTGATGATGCGCCTTCGTGTTTCACGGCTCACGTTATTGTCAGCCGTTAGCAAGGAACCGAGGTAGACGAATTCTTCTAGCATCTCGAAAGTATCCCCGTCTATCGTAACATTGCTGCCAAGGCTTACCTGTCACGCTCAGTCCCACCTACCAGCATGTACTTTGTCTTAGCCGCATTCACCACCAGTCCGATCTTTGCTGCTTCACGTTTCAGGCGGATGTACTGTTCTGCCACCGTTCCAAATATTCTAGCAATAATATCCATGGCATCCGCAAAACAGACAAATTGGCTGGATTTCGTGAAGATCGTACCCCTGCTGTTGAGCCCGGCTCGTCGCATAACACTTTCCAGGGCGATGTTCAATAGTAGGCAGGAAAGTCCATCACCTTGTCGTAGTCCCCGTCGAGATTCGAATGAACTGGATAATTCACCCGAAATCCTTATAAGGATATACGTATACGTATATATACGTATACGTAGCGTATACGCTGTTCTGCACACCTTCCATCGTTGCTCTTATCAGTCTAGTCAGCTTCCCGGGAAAGCTGTTCTCGTCCATAATTGTCCATAGCTCTGTGCGGTCGATACTGCCGTATGCTGTTTTGAAGTCGATGAACAGGTGATGCGTTGGGACCTGGTATTCACGGCATTTCTGGAGGATTTGCCTTGCCGTACGGTGAAGATCTGGTCCGTTGTCGACCGGCCGTCGATGAAACCGGCTTGGTAACTTCCCACGAACTCATTTACTTTAGGGGAAAGACGACGGAAGATGAACTGGGATAGCACTTTGTAGGCGGCATTCAAAATGGCGATCGCTCGAAAGTTCTCACACATTAACTTGTTGCCTTTTTTGTGAATGGGACAGATTATCCCTCCCTTCCACTCCTCCGGTAGCTGTTCGCCCAAGTAGCCAAAAGTTCCGCTTCCCATGACAAAATGCACTTTCAAGTTCCGCGAAGTTCAGATAAAGTTCCAAATGGAACTTTCTGGCTGCTTAAGAGGCTAACGATGAGCGTTGCTGGAACTTCGGTCACAAGTTCCGGCAAGGCTCATTGTTAGCCTTTTAAGCAGCCAGAAAGTTCCATTCGGAACTTTATCTGAACTTCGCGGAACTTTAAAGCTGCTTAAGATGCTACTCGGAACTTTGTCGGAACTTTCAAGTTCATAGAAGTTCAGTTCAGTATGAATTTATCAAATCAATGAATACTAGGCTTGAGCAAAAAAAATTGCCGCCCATCGGATTCGAACCGATAGTCGCTGCGTGAGAATCCCACGCTCTACCACAGTACTACAGCTGCGATTGAGTGGACAGCAGGTAAAGTCTGACTTGAATCGATTTTCTGTCGGCAGCTAGTTTTGCACATTTGTACAGTATACTATAGTGAAGTTAGCTTGACTTTGTCAACTGTCTTCAGCAGCGCAGCGGTAAGTCGGCAGGCTATCACGAAGGAGGATCCAGTTCAAATTTACTTAACAACGACATGTGTGAAAATATAATTATCAGAAGCAATTTCTAGACGTGAATCACAAACCCACCAGCAGGGTTGTGATTCTGAAAAACACATTTTTGTTTTTTTTTTTTTTTGAATGAGTGTAATCAGTTTCGTACCTTTTAATTCCGTCCTATGTTGCTTATCCTTTGACAGATACGCGTATTTCGACTACCACTTGTAATCTTCCTCAGTGTCAGTTATCCACGAAATACTCGTATCTGTCAAAGGATAAGCAACATAGGACGGAATTAAAAGGTACGAAACTGATTACACTCATTCGAAGAGGGTATTCTGCTTAGAGGGTTCGAAAAGTCGGTACAAGAACATTTTTGTTTCTGCATGAATTTTGTCAAAGTTCTGCCAGAAGCTGCTTAGAAGGCTATCAAGCGCGCTTATGTGAACTTTCAAGTTCCAAAATTACTTAAAAATGAAGCTGCTTAGAAGGCTAATGAGCAACCTCGAACAAGCTGCTTAGCTTATAAAGTACCCTTTTATCTGAACTTTTGATTACTTGGGCGGTTTCCCAGATCTTGACTACTAACTGGTGCAGACAGGTGGCCAACTTTTCCGGGCCCATCTTGATGAGTTCTGCTGCGATACCATCTTTACCAGCCGCTTTGTTGTTTTTGAGCTGGTGAATGGCATCCTTAACCGTTATGTGGCCGGCAAACTTTTTGTTGCTTTTTTCTACACCGTGTATTTTAAATGGGTGCTGGGTACCCGGGTACTCTGCCGGCCACATAAGGGTTAACTTCCCTCAGCGTGGGAGTTGGTTCGTTCCCGTCCTCTACTGCACCAACCTATGTTGGTGACTATTCATTTCCTCCGCTGCCTTGGTCCTTCGTGCCTACATTCTCTTCGCCATTCAGGTGCTCGTCGAAGTGCTGCTTCCACCTTTCGATCACCTGACGTTTGTCCGTCAGGAAGCTCCCGTCCTTATCCCTGCAAATTTCGGCTTGCGGCACGTAGCCTTTGCGGGATGCGTTGAGCTTCTGGTAGAACTTACGTGTTTCCTGTGAACGGCACAGCAGTTCCATTTCCTCGCACTCCGCTTCTTCCAGGCGGCGCCTTTTCTCCCGGAAGAGACGGGTCTGCTGCTTCCGCTTCTGTCTGTATCGCTCCACATTCTGTCGGGTTCCATGCTGCAGCGTTACCGCCCGCGCTGCATCCTTCTCCTCCAGAACCGCTCTGCACTCCTCGTCGAATCAATCTCTCTTTCCAGCACATCCCGAATTAAATGAAGTCGGATGTCGAATGTCGATGTGCTTGGCCCGAGAGTTGTAGCCACCATTTATGGCAATCGCAAAAGTACTCTGGTTGTCGCAATTTATAATGATTCGATCAGTCGCTTGAATTTATCTTGTAAGTCCTTGCCACTAAGATACTCCTTAAAAATGACATATAGGTACTCTGCCTCCCAAGTTGATAAGACAATCGTCGGTTGGCACTTACCTCGGCGCTTACAGAACTACGAGATAGCTGCTTCAGGCTGCTCCTTGCAGCTGGTGGATTTACGCTCAACTGATTGACGGCATACAGTCCAGCCGGGTACATTGAGCGAGATACACCAGGCATCCAACCGCTTCTCGATACGAAATATTGGTCATTTGCTCCGTCTTCTAAGATGTCTTTGAGGACATATTCTTCGTGTGCCTGTCGGTCATCGGCACCTTCGCTGGTTTGCAGTTCCCCATGTTGAACTTTGTCAGCATCGCATCGTCTCCACATATGCCTTCTGATGCAGCGCTATGGTTTCATCCGACCATGTAATTCCTATCCTGAGACAATTCTTCGCTGCACCAAGTTTCTTCATGCGGAAATGAACACTCAAGAACGCTTTGGTTTGTGCTGTCCATCCATTGTCGATTGAGAAAATCATGACGACATCCACATAGATTACCACTGATGTATGATGTAGATTTCCTCCGCCGGATCTCCTTGGACGAAAGCGGATACGGCATCCAGTTTCTGGATGGAGGAGTACGTTTCCTCATAATCTGCCCCTTTCCATTGCAACAATCCCTTGATGGCCTGCCGCGCCTTATGTCGCCAGCTTCGTACGATATACCCACTTGGAACGGATCGCCTTCCTACACTGTGAAAGTTTTGTCAAGGCCGACGTTCCGTTAGCTGGGCGTCGTACTGCTTGTGCATGGCCACGTTCCACTTGTCCGTGTCGTCGCACCATATCGCGATTGCATCTGCTGCTGAGAAGCCAACTGGCCTAAGCTCTCAAATTCCAAGGATGGGTCGCTTACTTCCTCAGTCATCACATCGGATAGTAATGGTCGCCGAGCGCTTCTTCGGTGTCCGGAGATGGAGATACCACTTATTCAACGTCTAGCTGAAAAATTTTGGCCCAGCGAAGCCAGCGAACTTGTTGTTCTTAGTTGACGCCGCCGTGTTACTGACGTTGCACTAGTTCAAAACGTGGTATCTCGGCTTTTTGGAACCATCTTCGTCACTGGGTCATATACACGATAACCTTTCGAGTCTTCGTCAAATCCGACCAATCGGCATTCGTGTGCCTTTGCATCCCACGTATGCCGCTTCTGGTTTCCGCTCCAGCACTCTTCAGGTGTCATACCATGACCGCTTGGGTGGGAGCTTAGAATTATTTCCGCACACCAGTGTCGACTTTCCACCTTTGGCACCGGCGAGGTGACCGAGCTCCTGATACACGGGTATCTCAAGCGGAGTAAGCCTATAGGCGTGGCGTGGGCTCAGCAGTGGGCCATATTGGGTCTCTTCAAAAATTCCACACATCCGGAAGCAACTCTGTACCGCTTCCAAAGTGCCACAGCCCAGCTAGGAGTGCCTCGGGCACATCAGGGGTGACGCCAGTAAGTTCGATTACGGTATACTGGTCTTGCTTTGAAATTGGATACTTGGATACTGAGATGATACATTGGTACACGCTTAGATAACTACGCATAAGTAAGCTAGTAACGACGGCATTCTATCATCGATTATGACCGGCTACTCGAGCGGGCGGAATAATATCAGTAAGGACTTGAAACAGGGCCTGCTGAAGCTCCGCAAATCGCTGCCTCTAGCCAAGAAGGAGTATGATCTCTTGGTCGAAGAGCGGTGTGCGGCAGACGCGAGTAGGGAGGAGCGGTCAACACAAACGGACAGCCTCCTCTTTGCTATAGCAACTCGACGATGCAACGCGAAACCATGCAGCTTGACGGAGCCGCAGTGGTGAGGTCAAAGCGCTCTACGGCTCGAACTACATGGTCGAAACCTGCAGAGACGCGGCCCAAGAAGCGTCCGGCAGAGACGGACAAAAAGCCAAAGAGGAAGAAGGGGACGGCCAGCACCAGTAGCCAGGCTGCCAAGCCGTTTACGACACGCGTATGGAACAGGGATACCAAGCCCCATACTATGAGGCAACCCTAAGAGGAATAGTGGCCAACCGGACCAAGGGAAAGGGAACCCTTGAATTACGGTCGAAAAGAAGAAGGTAGTGCGAAAAGTGGAGTCAGTCCGCAAATGCGAACGGAGCGACGCGCTGATTTTCGAAACCTAAGCAGACACGTACGCCGAGATGCTGAGGGCCATGCGGGCGAAAATCGTCTCTCACCTCTGGGCGCGGATATAAAAAGCATCCGTGCCGGACTAGAACCAGAGAGATGATGCTAGTGCTGAAGGAGGAGGTGGCCAAGAAGGACAGTCTGTCTCGGAGTCAAGTTCATACATCGCTCGATTACGGGAACTGGCTAGCGGATAAAGCCAAGCTAGCGGCAATCTGTACAGCCGGTCTTGTCTATGCTGGATTCGCTATCAAGCGCACTAGTGGGATTGAGTCCCGTGGTAATTGTTGGAGACATCAACGCCTGGGCGATTGAGTGGGGTAACCGCTTGACTAACGTGAGAGGCTGAGCACTACTCGAAGCTATGGCTAGACTAAACGTGGCTGTCGCGAACGTACGCGACAAAAAAATATCTACAGTAGGAATGGTGCAAAGTGCATCATTGATGTGACCTTTTGGAGCCCGGGTCTAAGCTTTGCTATTATGTACTATGTACTACCTATCACTACAGAAATTTAAACTTTAAAATAGTCAGCATCTTTGAATTCTTTTGTAATTCTAGTAATCTTACTTCCATCTAAGTATTGCTCGACACACTCAGATATCTTAAGATAAAATTAATTCGTATGACCAATTAGGCATATAAAAAAGAAAACACTCACCTCTACTAATTTCCAATAAGTTTATTATCCTTCTTTGTATGCTTGATTAGACTCAATGTAAAACCAATTTGTTTCGTATTAACTGTTTCTTCTCCTGTTCTCGTTCGCTTGCATTTCAAAAAACTTTATACACAATTTCTTAGTTACGTACCATTCTACTGCTATAGAACTCAATCGTTTGTAATAATTTTACTTTTTGTTTGAAGGTAGTAACTGGGTATACTCTATATACTTGTTTATTTGTTTTAGTGTTTTTTTTTAGTTTTTAAGGTAATTTGTCTAGTACAGGTTCAGTGCCATATTGACCATTCCGGAGGTGGAATGCTGCACTGGGGATTTGCACAAACCGGACAGGCTGTTCATGGCATCATCGTGACAGCTGGACCCGATCAACGGCAGATGATGGTGATGATTGCTGCTGCTGTAGTGATGATGGTTATTGTTGTTGTTGTTGTTGTTGCTGTGGTGGAGGTGATGATGATGGTGGTGGTGATGATGGTGATTACTGGGATGTTGATGGTTGCTGTTGATTTGCTGCTGCGGTTGATGATTATTGTTCTGCTGGTGGAAGGAATTGTTGTTGTTGTTGTAGATGGCACCCACGTTGCCGTTCTGCTGCAGGAGAAGGTTGTGTTCGTGCATCAACGTCGTTAGACTAGGGAATGAACTGGACTGGTTGAGTAGGTCGTCGGCATTGAACGAGAGCGAATGCCTTTCGATGGTTCCGTTGGGAGTGCTGGTCGAGAGTGGAGCTGGTGGCCGGCTGGGTGTGCAGGGGTTGTTGTTCAACAGATTCACTGTGAGATTTAGTTTGTCGCATTCTTCCGCCAGAGAAGATATTTTCAGGCGATACTTCCCATGGTTCAACCTCAGAACGTCCGCCACGTTGTGATCAATGTATTCCACCGTGCTGTGTTGCTCGTCGTTCGTGATCAGTTTCGGAATCAGTGCCCGTACGTAATCGACAAAATGGCTTATCTCCTTGAGCATGATGCGACCTTTATCTTTTTCGGTGAACTTTTGCAGCAAGTCAAACAGATGTTTGTACAAATAAGTGGACTTTTCTTCCTCTTTTTCTTCAACCTTCTCCTTACTTGGCTCCATGCAATCTCGCTGCGAGTTGTGACTGGGATACTTCTCCAGGTGCCTCTGCATGCGTTTTCCCAGGTAGATTTTGTTGCAGGTGGCGCACCGATACTGGAGGGGGATCTTCATTTTCCGTTTCGGTTCCTGTTGTTCGGGTTGCACCGCGGCCGGTGCCACGGCAGACGAAGTGAGTGCCGCCGAGAAATTGGGCAGTTTTTCGATAGTTTCCGGATCGGTGGAGGGAAGATCTAGCCGAGGAATCACAGGTGCCGGCGGAGGTGGAGGCGGTGGCAGGACAGGCGTCGGTTCCGGTTTCTGTTTCATGTTTTGGAAAAAGTTGTTTGCATAGCGAGGCGGTTTAGAGAGCCTTCCGGATCGGGTGATCATGACTGGAGTATTGGGATCTAGGGCGCTCAAGTCGGGAGGGGTGGGTGCGAGCGAACCTAAGCCATTGGTAAGACCGTTCTTTGCGCTGACGTTGGCGTCGCCGGGGACCTTCTTTTTGCGGCCACGTTTCTTCGGCTTTCGACCTGGAACATGAGGTTGTAGCGTTAGGGTAGCTGTTGTACCCCGTCCAGTTCCTCCCAAACTAAGGTTCAACGATTTGGGATTCAGGATGCTGTAGATGACGTTCTTAGTGGTCACTGGGTTTTGATAGATCACCGCTTTGTTGCGATCTTTGTCATTGCTGGAAGAGAGAACAAGAAGAAATGAATTGTTAAATATATGTCAATATTTCATAGCTCTCGGTTCAGAGGCAAGCTTTAAAAAAAACGGTTTCAGGGAAGAGCTTGGGAGAAATTCTAGGAGAAATCTCTGAAGGTATTCCGAAAGAATCCAGACGACATCCCCAACGCATCTTAAAATTATAATTATTATTATTATTACTTTATTATAGAGATTTTCAGCCCTAGGCTGGTTCATCTCTTCTTAAATGAATCTCAGGAGGGATACCTGAAAGAATTGCGAAATAAATCCCGACTTGAAATCAATAAAGGAATCCAGGAAGAAATCCATAAACGAATCCTGGGGGAATTCTTGAAAGAATCTCGGGAAGAATCCCCAAAAGAAACCCAGAAAAATCAATGAGGGAATCCTGGGATTAACTCCTAAAGCAACCCCTAAAAGAATCCCGGGAGAAAGTACAGGAAGAATTCTGATTCCCTGACAGAACCTTGGAGTAATCATTGAAAGTATCTCAAAAGGATCCTTTTGAATATCATGGGAGAACCCCTGAAGGAAGCCCAAGAAAAATCTCTGAAGAAATTTTTGAAGGAATCCCAGAAGATGTTTCTGTATAAATGCCATGAGGAATCCTTGAAGAAATCGCTGAAAGGATTCGTGAATGAATCATTAAAAACTGTCGGGAGGAATCCCGAAGGAGTATCAAGACAAAACACGGGAAGAATCAATGAGTATTATTTTAAAGGAATTCCTGAAAGGATTCAGGAGGAATCCTCAAAGAAAAACCCTAAACGAATATTGAGTGAGATGTCTGAAAGAGTTTCGAAAGGTACATGTCTCGGGAGAAATCGAAAGGTATCCCGAGAAAAATCCTTGAAAGAATCCATCCTAAAAAAAACTGAGAAAATTGGAGAAGGAATCCAGAAAGAATTCCTTGAAGGTATCCTGGGAAGAATCAAAGAAGGGATACCAGAAGGAATTTCTAACGGAATTTCATTGTGGGGTGTCTACTCATAAGACAAAATAAAATTTCCTGAGTTTTCCAGGTTTTTCCAGGGAGAATTTTGAAAATTTATAATTGAAAAATAATAACCCCAAATTCTAATTAAATTTGTATACAGCTTCCGCTTGATAAGTGGACTTTGTCGACAGTCCAGTAAGCGAGCGTCGCTCGATAACTGGACTGAGTTTCCGGAGCCGGAGGCTATTGTTATATTTTGTTTTGTTTATCGATTTGTACATTGTGAGGTTTGATATGTATGTACTACTTGCGCACCCCTAGCGCGTTCGATATGTCATTTGATGTTCGTCTTTCCGAAGAGAGGTCGTAACGAAGGTGAAAACGATGAAAGGAATATATGTCAACGTTAGTTTACTCTGAACTACCATCGTGACTAGATCTCCTATTTCCTCAGTTCCATATCACGTTTAGATCCTACTATAAGTCTCCACCACGACCTGGCTGGTTCGGTCCCGCTAAACAGCGTTCTTTTTCGGTATAGAAAAGTGGCGGCGAGAAAAGTAGTGTTTCTAAAAGTAACGCGTGCAAAGCTAACAGAAAAAATTTTAGCTCGTGTGGTAGACGGCTCAATCCGAAAGTATGCTCCACTCTTGATATGTGCCGCATGTGTATTGGTGATACATCGATGCTGCCGACGGTACGACTAACCGCATGCGAACATATGCATTCAGTTTGTTACTTAGACGCGTGAGCTACAGATCTCGGTACCACAAGTGGCGACGAGGGTGAAAAAAAAAGGAAATATTTGGGAGTGAAAAATATGTTTGGAGTGGAAATTAAATTAAAAGCAAATACGAGAAAAAAAATTGTGTGCGTCCGGGAATGCTTACAATGCTTATTTTGCGCGGGGTGTGAGAATAAGCCTGAATAAATGAAAGTGAATATGAAGAAAAAAGCCGAAGAGAAAAAAGTGATGCTGGGCGGCCACACTCGCGACCGATCATATTTCGGAAAGCGTGAAGTGATAAAAGAAAAGAAAATCTATGTGAATGGCAAAAATAAAGGTTATAGAAAATAAAAGAAAATGCTCGCTTGTTTGCACTGTGAGGTGAATGGAAATAATAATAAATGAAGCATATTATGTGAAGTGAATAATGGAGTTTGATGCACAAAGGCATATGCGGCTGATCGGGAGCAGCACACTTTTTGGTTGTTTCTAATCATGGATGTTCTGGTAAGCCAAATCAAGCTTGTGGGTATATTAAGCGATGTTTGCGGTTTTTAAGGTATGTACCCATTTATATTTTGGTTTTGAAGGCGACACATAACGAAAGTTTTCTTTCGTGGCGTCATTCCTGATGAATGAAAAAAAGGCATATTCTTTAGCTGTCGGTCGAGACGCTAGACAATGTGTGCATAAGAGTAAAAAGGAGTATTAGTGACCATCAACCTCTCCATCGGACTTCAAACGCACCTATTCAAGTGTAGGCGTCTACACCACCACGTGACTATGAAAATGTGCGCGCGCCCAGTTCGCGCCGCGTGCCAAGTGCACACAGTTAAGCGTGTTGGTATGCGGTGCTGCCAAACACGCCTCGGTAGCTGCTTACTTGTATACATCTCGGTGGGCCAGAGGCCGACAGAGAAAGCAGAGACAGAATGAGAGATTTTTTTGTGAGAGTTGCAGGGGCTCGACGCTGCGAATGCAAATCCAATTGGAACGTAAGATGCGTTTTTAGGAACATCGTGTCGTGATTGAATTCACTGGTGGAGAAGGGAGAAGATAGTGTTGCGTCGATGGCGTGATGCGTGTCAGCCTTGAATGTACACTGTACAGTGTTCGCTAGTATGTAAATCTTAAGTATGGATGGGAAGACGAATCTCTGCTTTGCTTTTACCATTCTGTGCATTCATATTTTTCTTTGCTGTCACCAGGTCAGTCGAAGCGCTAAGGAGATTTTTCTGCTTCGATTTATATGGAGTGATACGTGATACTGAAGTTGGCGTTTTCCATAAAAAAAAATAAATAGGGTTGACGTTCCTTAAGTACAACATGCTTACGTTGCACTTATCGAAAAAAAAATAAACCCCGAAGGGTTAACCGGTCATTAAGGTATAGTCGTTTTCACTTTGGTTAGATATCAGTAGGTGAAAAATAAGCGTTGTAGTTAAATGTCTTGAGGCTGTTGAACTGTAGTGATTCAATTCACTGGCGTATGTGAGGTGACGTGATTTAATTCACTGATGTGTATAAGAAAGATAATGTGATATAATTTACTTAAGTATGTGGTAAAGTGATTTAATTCACTAAGCGTGCATTACAGGCTGAGATACTTGAGCAAGAAAGCGCAAACGTGATTGAATTCACTGGATCTAAAAAGGACGGAATCTATGACGGTGCCTTGAGTTGAGGTATGAGGTTGAATTGGAGTTTGCTCTTCTTTCGCTTTCTAAGATATGAAATGCTTGAGTAATTTGGATGCAATGGTTTTAAAGTGTGATAAACGCAAGGAATATCAGCAATCGAAAAACTCCAATGCTGGCTACGGGAAAAATGGAGTAAAGAAAAAAAAAAGGTTTTATTACGGAACTCGTGGAGCTTACATATGGAGTATAGCAATCACAGCTATAATCCATGCGGGCAGGCAAACAGAGTCTTTCTGAACATTTTTGATTTCTCCAAACAACAGGGTTTTTGAGCGATTTGAAACTGATTTGGGCGGTGTCTGCAGCAAATGGTAAACCCATCGAAAGCTTTCTGTTGAGAGGGCAGCAGATGGTTGATACATTTTTTGGTCGATAGTGCTGTATAGTAGCAGTCATGGACGAGGTTATTCAGGGTTCTCGTGATAATCTGAAACGAGCGCGTCACAACCTTGATGATGCCATGAAGATCATCTACGCATGAATTGAGAATTTCCATAATGCAGAGATAGCAGAGTTGCTGAAAAGGAGGGAAGTTCTCTATGTGCTTGATTCTATCAGACGGTAATAGGTGTCCCGCTTTGGATAAAGCTTGCCGTCGTTGTCACATATTGTGTTGCTCTGAAGCAGAGAGCGTAGCGGGAGTCTTGCATCAAGAGATCGGGAACATTGGAGATGTGTTAAAGCTTATGAGGATGCCGAGGCTAAAACGGAAGAGGTGCTGATTCACAACATTGCTGGTGATAGGGACGTTTTTAATTAATGGAAGAGAAACCGAGATGCTTATCAGTTCTAGTTATAGCTACAACTTGATCGACGATGCAATCTTGGAACCACAGACAAACTTCTACTTTTGCTTCTCTACTAACTTCCTATCGTTAATTTTTTTTGACAGTTGGATCAAGTACTCCGAGGTTTTCAGATCGCTCGCTCATAGCTCTCTCATCGCTTCTGCTCCTGTATTACGTTTGCTCACTAGTGTCAGTACTTTGGTAGGTACTTTGTAAACTAATGATTGACATTGGACGATTGTGTTCTCGTGACGATGATTTTGTCTCAATTTGTTCTGAGTAATACTCCTGTGTATCTGTGTAGGAACTGTTAAAGATGTCTGATTGAAACAGTGAGAAGAGGCCGTAGCGCAGTGTCTCCATCCTGTGGTTTCCATGGATGAGATTTGTAAGAGACGTGTAAGAATGGTGAAACATACATGACTGGACGTTGTAGACATGTGCGGGTTGTCTTTCTACGTCAGCAGATGCAAATATGGCCGGCAGGAAGTACAGTACCATGAACATTGATTGTCTAGGAAAAAAGGGATGCTTCATTCAATCAGAGTATCGATCACCGAGGAAAGTCTATTTTACGAGCCGATTTTATGAATGAAATTTTGACAGGAGCATGCGCCCGAACCCGTGAAATCCAATATCATCATCAACATTGTTGTCACTTCGTAAAATGGCTCATTAGGGAAGAACTACACAGTGTTCAATCGTTCATCGCGTACACTGAGGCAAATAAACCTAAGATTATCATAAGGTCTAACTTATGAAATGGCCTTTAAACAATTCATAACGGCTAGAACGATTTTCGTAAGGTCGGTCTATGACGCAGAATCGACTCACAGTTTGGCTTTTATACACATTTAGCAACACGATATTCTCAAGCGTCGATAGCCGCGTGGGTTGGGAACGAGCTCAGTGATGTTGACGTTCATGGATCGATTCCAGTCTGCATCATTTTGTGATTTTTCTGCTCTTTTCATAAGTTTATCTTATGTAATTAGGTCATAATAAATATGTTCATTTTTCATAAGGTATTCTTATGGCATCAATACTTTACAGTTATGGCTAAATTTCATAAGGTATTTTGATGAATTTTGGTAGTTTACTTCGCTGAGTGTATGATTCTTGCGTCGTTACAAGCTTTGCAACCGGAGGCTGTAAGAGGAGGTTTCGATCAATTTGCAATGGCTACTACAACATGACAGCTGTTTCAGGAAGCTAAATTCGCGGAACACAGACTTGGAACGTCTATTGCATCTAGGATATTGTGATCCACAGGATCAAACAGCAACGTTTGAAGCTGCTGGTGCTTCTGCTGCAGTTTAAGGACAGTCTGCCTTGTGTCATCCATGGTTGTAGGTTGGTTGATTGCGCTGCAGGAGTTCGGATTCAGGGTTGTTTGTATAAAAGCTTCATCGAAAAATGTTCATGCAATGTCTTGTATTGCCTCTTCGGTCGGATTTCGGAAATAGATACTGAGGCTGATGATGACCAAGATATCGAATACCCTGTTTGCTCTTGTCTAGAAGCTGCTGCACATTGATATTGATGAGGTGTCTGCATGTGTCCCATGGGAACACTTGGAGTGAGCTCACCAAGGAGTTCACTGTATATTGCGTAAGAGATGCTTTTATGCCTGGTTGCTAGACGTCACTTCAGGTGGAGTCGTGTTCTGCGTGTTCTCCGAGGTTAAATATTTTTGTTCTGTTGACTTTTTAATGCACATGACAGTGGTAGTACAATATAAAGAGATCTTTGCTAGACAGATGTAGGTGGCCAATCACAAACCAGAAGACGACGTGACTACTGACTGTATGAGGGATGTAAAGGATTCGCAAAGGAAGACTGGCAGCTGTTTTATTCTGGAGTGCAGGTAAACGTATTAAACTGATAAACACGATAAACGTGGCAACTGAATGAGGCCTTATGGAAGGTTGAGCTGCAGAACTCATAGACATCGTTCGTAATTCACGTGTTTTTCACATAAGCAGCGGTGACACCTGAGTATCCACTTGAATCTAAAACGTGTAGTACGAGTGAAAGGTGCCAGTCAGCAAAGGGGGAAAAGAATTGAACAGCTCGAGATTTGTACGGTGGCACGACGGATTCTCCGTTGCAATGAATCCAGAAGAGGAGCATGTGTATTATGATTTGATTTGTAGTTTGAAGCTTTTGGATTCAGAGTAAGTGAGGCTGCGATGCAAAGTGGGCACAGGTCAGCAAGTTGTCCATGCAGATAGAGTTATTTTGCCTAAAACGTGATGGTGCCAAGTCTCGGATGAACATGCTTTGGAATTCTTGTTATTCTCACTCGATCACCGTTAAAGCGACGAATATACGGCTTGAAACCTCGTATGAAGTTTCTATAGTTAGACGACTTTATACAGCAGTCGCTCCTACGCGTTTCGTTTACTGAGGGAAGGGTCGAGAGAAGAGCGCGGAAGTGGTAGCAATGAAGTGGAACTGAGAGATTTTCCGGATCGTGAAATTATGCTTGTACTTCAATGGGAGGTTCCTTACGGACGTCCGTGATGGCTCTTACATTAGAATTAAGTCATTGGATACGGGAGGATTGAACAAAATAAATGAACATTTCCTGAAGACTATCAACATAAAAGAAACTGAGTTTTTCTCGTGAACCTTAGATTATGGGGCTCCTACACGTTTGAAGAGATTGCGAAAGTTGATGAGTAAGTACTAAATTGATAAATAGGAAGGTGACAGGTTTCATTGAATTTCGGTGAGTTGTAGGAGTTGAGTTTACAATTGGTTTCATTTATTTCGGGTTCATATAAGTGTTGGATGCTTCATTTGCAATAGTAGTCTTTTGTTTATAAAAGGGGGGATGTGGTAGACGGCTCAATCCGAAAGTATGCTCCACTCTTGATATGTGCCGCATGTGTATTGGTGATACATCGATGCTGCCGACGGTACGACTAACCGCATGCGAACATATGCATTCAGTTTGTTACTTAGACGCGTGAGCTACAGATCTCGGTACCACAGCTCGTACATCTTCCTGGCTACTGCATTGGTTTGGAGGCCAAATTTGTCATCCCGTTTTTGTGCCTGCTCCCAGGGTAGACTCGGACGACCGGCTGTTTGCAGCAGGTTTGCTTCTATTGCGGACAATTCGCATTATCATACGAAACGGCAAAGGTCGAAATATTAAGCGAAAGTGCAACGGAATTATTTGGTGGGCGCTTTTTCCAAGGCAGGAGGAGAAAAACCAGTAATTGATCAACGAACAAGCCCGGTACGAAAGGTCGGTGAAAAACGGTTGAATACTATATTGTTCCTTTACTTTTGAGTGATTGTTCGATTGACAATGAGTACCAGTGTGGCTGTTTCTATTGAACCCTACCGAAGGGGAACATCGTTCAATGACTGGTACACCCGGATGAAATACTTTTTTGGGGTGAACAAAATAAGAGATGACGAGAAAAAGGCATACTTTATCACGATAAGTGGTCCGGTAATTTTTGCCGAAATGAAACTGCTCTATCCGGCAGGGAATTTTGAGGAAGCCTCATTGGACGACATTGTTTCAAAACTTAAAAGTCGTTTAGACAAAACAGATACGGATTTAGTTCAAAGATATAAATTTAGTACTAGAATACAGAATCCAGACGAGAGTGTAGAGGATTTTGTTTTGAACCTCAAACTTCAGGCCGAATTTTGCGGTTTCGAAAACTTTAAGGAAGTGGCCATAATTGATCGCCTTATTGCTGGAATAAGCGACAAGAAGCTTAGACAACGACTCTTAAGGGAGGATAAGCTTACTTTAGCAAGCGCTGAAAAGTTAATTGCTACATGGGAGGTAGCCCTGGCTAATGCCGGAGCTGCTGAACAACCAAATTCAGGAAATTCAAATATGGTAGCAGCAGTAAATAATAGGTCGAGTGGGACACATGGAATTGTAGCAAATAGATTGTCTCGGATCTATGATTTAGCTAGGAACCAATCGGGTTTTGGACACAATGCAGGTGGAACTAGTAGCAGAGGCCCAGTGAAATCCCGACTAGGATTTAAATCGCCAGGGAAAATGCAGCCATCTTATAGAGACCGGCGTGGTGCTGAAGCGGACAACTACCGGCAAGATGGTCGAGTCGGAGGGCAGCGACAATGGCAGCGTCCGGACTATTCCCAAATGATATGCAATTTTTGTGGTATCAAGGGACATATCCGGAAGAAGTGCTTCAAACTAAAGAACCTGAACCGCGACGCCGTCAATCTGGTGGAATCATATAGGCCTGGACCATCATCTGACCGACACATAAACGAGTTGCTAAGCCGGATGCAAACCAGAGACGAAGAGGATACCGAGGACAGTGACTCAGATATGCATTTGAAACGCGGAAGTAATGGCACACAGGACGCAGATCAGAGTCTGTAAGGGGTCTACGCAATGGCAAAGCCCCAATGATTGGATTACGAGCCAGGAACCACGCAACGAACCCCTGATGTCCCCTGGGCGCAAAACACCAACAAGCGACAATCTGTCCGCTGTCGACGACCCGCCCAATGGTGAGGATAATCGAGACCGAACTCCGAAGGGAGGCGCTAAGAGGAAACACCAGGACTCAGGAAGCTGCCTAACGGAACTCCGTCGATCCAAACGTACGAAGAATGTGTTTCGTAGTGATGATTTCTATTACAGTTGAACTCATGAGTTTATCGAATCATTTTTACAAAATTTCTGAAATTGAAACAATGTTTTTTTGTTGATAGCAAATATGGATTAAGTTAAGATTAAGTTTATGATCAGATAAGTTTGATCTACGTAAAGGGGGAAGAATTGATATGTATGTACTACTTGCGCACCCATAGCGCGTTCGATATGTCATTTGATGTTCGTCTTTCCGAAGAGAGGTCGTAACGAAGGTGAAAACGATGAAAGAAATATATGTGAACGTTAGTTTACTCTGAACTACCATCGTGACTAGATCTCCTATTTCCTCAGTTCCATATCACGTTTAGATCCTACTATAAGTCTCCACCACGACCTGGCTGGTTCGGTCCCGCTAAACAGCGTTCTTTTTCGGTATAGAAAAAGGTTATATTTCGCTTATTTTTGACAGATAACTGCTTTTTATCTGGATTTTGCCCCAGTTATCGAACGCCCAGTTAAAAAGCAGTCCAGTTAAACAGCAGTCAGTTATCGAGCGGATGCTGTACTTTTTAAAAACTACACAGATACTAACACGGGGTCCTTACTGGGATTTTTTCAGAGGTTTTCGAAAGTTTTTCGCTGGATTGCTCCCGAAGAACGCTCAGAAACATATGCAAAGTTACTTTAGGAATTACTCTTAATGGTTTTCTGGGTAGCTTTCCAACAGTTTCTCTGGAAATTATTGTGAGGTTTTTGTAGTAGTTCTTCCAGGAATTTCTTCTAGAGAGGTTTTCGATGTTAAGATTTCTTTTAGATGTTTTTAGGGTTCCTGCTTAAATTTCCTCAATATTCTCAAGAATTTAGGAAACATTCCGAGGAAAAAATCCCGGAAAAATCCCTGCAAGAACTCCTGGAGTAACTATGAAAGAAATCTCAAAATTGAGCATCCACATTTTGGAACGTTTTCCGGTTGAAGAAATTTCGAGAATTGGAGATTTCTAGAAAATCTCTGGGGATAATTCCTATAAAACCTAAAAAAAATAATCTCATTTGTATCACTGCTATAAATGCGGTAAATAAATACGAGGAAAAGCTTGGAAAAGCTCCTACAGAAATCTCAAACGGCACTAAAAGAACTAAAAAAAAGTCCAGGATAAATTCTGAAAAAAAAACTCTGTAATATATCCCAGGGCCAAGGCTGGAAGAAATCTCCTGAGAGGAGTACCGGAAGAATCTCCGAGTGACATCTCAGATGAAACTTTATAAAAATCCTGCGAGCACATTTAGAAAATATTCCAGCTAAAACTCCTGCAGAAATTCTGGACCACAAAGCTCAAAAAGGCGCAGAAGAAACTTCGAAAGATATCTCTGGAGAAACTCCTACAGAAAATTTGTAGAAATCCCAGCAATAACTCCTGCAGCAACTCTAGCACAAATCTCGGGTAGATGTTCTGGAGAATTGTCATGACAAACACTGCAAGAAACCTCAGAAAAACTCCAAGAAGAATCCCGAGAGAAACTTTAGGAGAAATTCTGTGAAAACACCTGCGGCATATCTTGTGGAGATCTCGAAATCGGAATTAATCAAGGAAGAAATCTCGCAAAAAAATCCCTGGGAAGACAATCTAGGGGACGACACTAGTTTTGCAAGCTAAAATAACCCGAAAAAAAACCTAAAATCGTCAATTTACCAGGTTTTTTTTGTCTTTTTCCGCTTTTTTTGATATTTCGGCTTGGCTAAACTAGCGTATCACCCCAGGAAAATTCCTACGAGGGACTCTGGGAGCGGCAGCAATTTAGGAATCTTGGAAGATTCTAAGGAATGATCCAGGATAAAACTGTTCGAATCTTGGAAAAAGGCCAATAGCAATCCGGAAGTCTCCGGAAGGACTTAAAAAATGGAAAAATAAGGAAAACCGGAAAGGTTAAAATGAAGCAGTTCCGGAAAGAATACTATTGATATTAATCCAGGGATAATCGCTGAAGGAATCCTGGAGAAAACGGAAACAAGCCATGAGAGAATTCCGGAAAAATGAAACAAGAAATCCCGAGATAAATCAACGAAGCAATCCCGGAAGAAATCTGCTAAGGGATTCCTAAATGGATATTGGTAAAAACACCTGAAAGAATGCCGGAAGGAGTACCGTAAACCGGGGTCAAATTGATCAGCGGGGTGAAATTGATCATTCGGGTACTACATTGTAATTCTATACTAGGAACTCTTAAGCGTCGTAATGATCTTAAACTTTTTACGTTATCTGGTTCGTAGATGTCTAGAGATGAGTGTAGAAATTTATTTTTTTAGAAAAATGTTGGTTTTGCCTTATTTTTTTTAGAAATTTGCAATGTATTACTCATTTAGCTGAAATCATGGCTACTAAACAATCGATGGCTAATAGGACTTCCCGTAAATTCTCTGTTTTAACATTTTTGTGGAGCCTTGGTTGCAAAGTTGTGTAGCTAATAAGAACATGAAATAGTTAAAAAAAAAGTTCATTTTATGTTGAAATAGCCATTTATTGTGACAGAAATAACTTATTTCAAATGAAATTGTCTACCTTTAGGCGTTTAAAGGGAAATTTCAAAATTTAATGTTGCATTTAAAGTATTAAATTCACTAGTTGTAAGATTTTAAAAGCGTTATTCGGTTTTAGAAGAGCAAAATTACGCGGAGAAGGAAATTTTCCTTTCCAACCGATGCTTAATTGTATACTGATCAATTTCGCCCCAAAGTGGCATTTGCAATTGTTTGATATTTGGAGTTATTTAACTTAAGTTTAAATTTGTAGAACAAAATTTTGTCACGTAGTTCCATGGAGATCCACTAGGTACTGATTTTACAGAAATTATTTTGGTAATATTTGTAATTCCACTAATATTATCCGCAAAAGTTGTTTTCAAGTGATCAATTTGACCCCGGATTACGGTACCTGGTGAAATCCTTAAAAGAATCCCGGGAGAAATCAGCTCCAGAAGGAATTCCTAAAAAAAAATCGAAAGATAGAATGCTGGAGGAACCCCTGGAGGAATTCCGGAAGAAAACCATAAAAGAATCCTGATAGAATCCCTGATAGAATCTCGGTTATGCACATGAAATAATCCGCGAGAAATCCTGGTACAAGTTTTCAAAGGAATCAATGATGGAATTCCGGGAAGAAATCAATTAAAGAATTGCGGAAGATACTGGAGGAATTCTTGACCCATTTCTGGAGGTACCGCTGAAGTAATTTCAGGAGAAAACCCTAAAATAAACCCGAGAAGGATGAATGGATGAACCCCGGAAAGAATCGCGGGAGAAAACGCTGAAGGAATCCCGGCAAAAAATGCCGAAAAAAATCCTTTTTCATCCCAGTAGAAATCAATGAAGACATCACGTGAGGAATCTCTGAAGGAATCCACCGAGAAATCATTGTTGGAATCCTTGACGAAAACTCAGGAGACAGTGTGAAAGAAATCCCGAGAGACATTCCTAAAGGAGGAGAAAGAGACCCCTGAATCTTGGGAGAATCCTGGAAAGAATCCAGGAAGGAACCTCTGAATAAACTCTTAAGGAATCCTTGAACGAATCTCGGGAGGATTCACTTAGGGAATACCGGGGGAAACCTGCTCAAAGAATCCCTAGAGGAAATCCTGAAGAAATCCTTGGAAAAATACTTGAACGGCTTTCTTGGAAAAATCTCGAGTGGAATACCGGGAACAATTCAAGTAGAAATCCTGGGACGAAACCCTATAGGAATCTCACGAGCAATTACCAGATGAAACCTGGTTGGAACCCTAGTATAATTCCATAAAGAATTATCGGGAGAAATTGTTTTCATTTTCATTTTGCAGCATTTGGTGGGGCAATGAGAGCGCAAGTCAGTCCAAAGCCGATGATAAGGAGGGGTAATGGCTGAATAGTCTTTGCTGACCACATAAACGCCATGGGATAGAAAAAGGGTATTTTGGTGTGGGATTAGGGTGTTGGTGCAGACTTGACGATATCAATGCTATTCAGATGCAAATTAATTTTAAGGCTCAATAGTGAATCGCATACCTTCCAAAACCAAAAACAATAATCCACAAAATACCAAGCAAGTCATAGAAAGAAAAAGCGCCCGATTGTTTATTTTGTCAATTATAACAAACGGAAACTTCTACCCTCTCCGACTCGCTAGTCACCCCGGAAAAAATGTCCCTTCAGTTCTGGAAAATATATTATCCCCAATTAAGCCTTTAATCGAATTGTCCGCGTGATCTTGTAGTACCTCTGCTAGGTAAGAATCAGTCATTGCCATACATATTAAATGCTAGACATGACCCCATGGGTATCATTTGCATATGTAAAAGCTTTGCTGATGTGACTTTCCTATTAGGCAATTCTCTCATCTCATGTTTGTCTTCAAAACCTTATCAAGCTTAGAAAATTGAAGTTGATAAACAATACATTACAAGGTTCGAATTCCCATAGAATGAGATCATTTATTCGCACTACAACACCATAGGAGATAATACCACATTGGCTGATTACAGTACAAATGTGAAAAATCTCCCTTTTCCCCCTATCCGCAACCCGGGGACGCGCCCTGTTGGATTTCGAAAGCCTCGGAGAATATTACAAACCTTCAATGGCATTCCCATAACCCACATTGCCCATTCAGGGGTCTGACTGGGCCTATTACCCTCCCTCAGTTTGTAATATTCTCTCCAACTTGGAATTATATTTTCCCGGCACATAAATGACTTCGACAAATGTTCGATATACTATGCAGCGTCATGATCAGTATAACTATATCAGATGACTTGGAGATCTGATTCTTACAGAATTGTTTGCCATTGATTATACATTCAGCTATTCTAATCATTACTGCAAAGGCCATCGACCACATGCCTGAAATCAAAGCTTCCTGGAAGATATAATCCAAGCCCAGGGAATTATCGGGAGAAATTGTTGTATAGATAAATCCCTGTGGCAGGCGTTAAACAAGGTTTAACAATATGGATGAACCTGGCTTACCGGTTAAGCCGAGGTGAAGAAATCAACCCTAAGAAACAAGTTTAGCCGAAATGAAAAACGTAGGGGCATTCAGCCATCACCAAGACCATGCTGAGGGGACGGAGTCCATGAAAATGCTTTCAGTTAATAACTGTAGAAATGTTTCTAAAAGCTCAGATGCAAGCTCTGTCCTAGTTGCGACTAGCGCCAGAAAGAAGACGTATTGTTTGTAAGTACCGTCAAACGTGGTGACTTGCAACACTTGATGTCTTTTGTCTTTGTTTATCAATAAAACATAAAAATCGGAAGTTTACATACCAAAACTCAGTTGAACTATAAAGTTCACATACTATTTGAGTAGAAGCCACGGTTTTTACTTTTATTAAAATAGTTCCAAGAAAATATTCATAAATTTAACATTAGTCTGCAAAAGTAACAAAAAATGTGAGCCCTGAATTGTTGCGTGCAAAAGAATAAAAACAAATTTCTCAAAAATAATATTCTATATGCGGATTCTCAACATAATGAGCTATATAAATTTCCATTTTACTTTATAAAAATATTACAATATCCTTGTTCTAATTATATGTTTTGAAATATTGTACCTAGACGGGGTGACTTGCAACACTCATTTTCTTAATAATTTTAAGTCCAGAAAAACGAAATATTGTTGTTTAACTAATAATTCGCCAGCAATAGTCTAGAGGATCATCATATGAACTGATAAACACATTAAAACAAAAGATATTATAGTACAAGATAGAGATTGTCGCTAGTGGTCCCATTGTTCTGGCGTCGGAGCATCTCAGGTACATATCTGTCAAAACAGAATGTCTTGAAATCACTTCACCGATTATGCTGATCATCGATGATAATCAGCACGATTTGCATTGGGATCCCTAGTTCCTCTCATTTGCCTTTCAATGTTTCTATCTCAACATTTGATTATACCCTGAATCACTTTTTCTCACATTCGGAGTACTCGTTTCCTAAAACAAAATTAGATTTTTTTTGTTAGACGGCGTTGAAGAACCTGACTAAATTTCTATTGTTAATGTGCGGCTCAGATTACTTAAATCATTGATTCCAGTAACAAAAATTTTCAAGATTTCGTCACTCAGTATGGAGGCTGACATATTCTATTTCAGACACATTCACATGTTAGCCTTTCATCGCCACCAGCTGATGCTGTAAACAAACCGTTTGACAGACATGGCCCGGAGATGTTGCGGACAGCGACGAGAGCGACAATCTTCATCTTGTACTATAATATCTTTTATTAAAACTTATGTTTAATTAACCCTCTAATACCCAATCCCGCCTTTAGACGGGGTATAGTTTGAGCAATTTTGTAATTTTTGTTTCGTGGAAAATCAAATTCTTTATATTTTTGGCTGATATTCAGGACTGTTCTGTAAATCTCAAAATGATTTTTGTTGTATTTTAAAGCGTATTTACAGTTTTTAAAAATCATTGAAAAATTGAAGTTTTAGTCACCTTTTAGAAGTCATTGTTTATTTTGTATTGAATCGCTACAATTAACATATTTTAATTTTTTCCCAAATCATTCTATCCTTGTTTAATAGTTTAAGGGAATCGAATACACTCTAAAATTATTTTCCTCAAAATTACACGGAAAATAAAATTTTCTGTGAAAAAAAATTATAATAATAATATTTCAACAATAATCATAAAATCTCAAAATATTTTCATCTAAAAAAATCCGTTCCCCAAATTGGCTTCCAGGATAAATATTAAAGTGTGGGGATGTTCAAAAATAAAAATTAGAAAAATCAAAGCTGAAATTCACGAAATCGAGAATTAAAAAGAATCATATTCTAAAACATGTTTAAACCGATTTAAGATGACGAAAAATGATATTTAGATCAAAATAAAAAAAATTGGGTATTAGAGGGTTAATAATTAGTAAATTGGTGTTTTTGAGCCCAATATTTTCATATGAAAATTCACAATTCTGTTTCCTATGTAAAAACAAATGCAAAAATATGAATTATAACCCAAACGATATCACAATATTAGCAAGAATACTTATGAAATATGCTTGAAGCTAAAAATTAATATCTGCGTGTTTGAAAATGGATTTACATTGGGTGTTGCAAGTCACCCCGCACGACGTCTTGTATCAAAAACGACCTTATTTGGCTTTTTCAACATGAAAAATAAATCAATCTATAACTTGTTCAACCTATTTTATAGAGCGGCTATTAAAACTATTACAAAGAGTTTGAATTTTAAAATTGAATATAATCAACATTTTTTGTTAGTTGAAGCTGAAAAGTGTTGCAAGTCACCCCGTTTGACGGTACTCAAAGATATATAAACTGCTATCATATGAAAAAACTCACCTCAACAGCGAAATATGCCCGAAAACGTCCTTGTCCATCACCAGATCGGCCACGACCTTCAGCTCCACCGGTGCCGGACTGGAGTGCGCTTCGTCCGGTATGGCAGCACCATCCGGTGCCAGTTTCGTATCCGGCTCGACAATAACAGGTACTTTATGCTTCGGTTGCGCTGGCGTCTGAACTGGCTGCGCTGTAACAGTCACCACGTGATTCTGATGTTGCACCGGATGTGGCACCTGCTTCGGAACCGGCTGTGGCTGCTGTTGGGGCTGTGGCTTACGGAAACCGGTAGGCTTCTCAACTCGTTCGGTGAAAATCGCTTCCTGCGCGGCCTTTTCCTTGATGCCGGAAAAGTTCAAGGTGCTTTCCGGCGGGGTGGCAGCTGCCGCCGTCGAAGGACTTGGCGCCGGAGTAGGCTTTATCGGAACCTTCCGGAGATTGTCCGGCACGGGTCCGGATCGCTTGCCAGCGCTTTGCTGGGGCACTTTACGGCTCGTTACGGTTATGGTTGGTGCCGGAGCAATCCGCGCCATTATCCTTCCGTTCACTGGTTCGATCTTCGCCTCCAGGGTCACTTTGGGGGCTGGTTTCTTCTTCTTCTTTTTCGGACGCATGATCCGTCGTTCTGGGGTAGAGGAAGCCGGAGCATTCGGTTGCTCGTCGCTGTTCGAGAGGTGCTTCTTGTTGACGATTAACCCGTTGTTGATTACGTTGGACACCACTAGCTTGGCGGCGGATTCCGGCTCCGGTCCGTTGGGCAAGAGTCCGTTGCTTTTCGTGGAGGTAGTTTTCTTCTTAGGAGGTGTCCTGTGTGGCTCCAAGGACCTAAAAATCCCAGAGTTGCAGTACCGATGATCGGAGGGGGACAGTGGCCGTTTGATGCCCCGCTCGATACAGTAGAGTGTTTTCGGCGGATCCAGGTCTTCCGGTTCCGGTTCGATGAGTTCCGGAGATGCGGGTGGCATTATGGTTTCAACGATCGGGACTGCACAGCTGCCCCGTTCCGCCGTTGATGGGACGAAACTTCCGGCCAGCTCGCAGAACGTTCCCGATTCGTTGGAAATGTAAATCTCATTGTTGGGAGTTACTTTTAGCTGAAACTTGGAAACTATTGGAATGGGCGATACTTGTGGATTGCTGGTGGGGGTTGGTGGAAGTGGGACCGGCGAAGGTGGCACCAGTGTCTGTGGCGCGTGCTGAATCTGTTGAATGATTTGGCATTGCTTAGGAGTTTCCAGCAGGGGTGTAGGTTCCGGAACAGGCGAGGGAGTTTTGAGTAACCGGCGACAGTTTGTCGTCACGGGTGCTGGCGTCGTTGTAGGGTGGTGGTGCTGGTCCACAGGCAGGGTAGGCGTCGGAGGTGGCGGTGGCAAGTTTTCCAAGCCAGGAATCGAGTTCGAATCGAACCCGAAGAGGCTGTTCGAGAAGTGGAATCCATTCAGGTTGGTGGATTGGTCGAAGTCCTAAAAGAAGAAAAAAGCATATTGATTAACATGTCTGAAGTTTAGACTCTGAAGTTTATACACGAAAAATCATATAAGGGTATTACAAGATTGCATGAATATAGGCGGCGTTAAAAATAGGATTGAAAATACAGAACTTCAAAATCATCTTTTTCTCGACATCCTGGTTATCTGAGCGACTACCAGAAAAAAGAATTTCACACTTGGCGAAGTTTTCAACCAAATCGACCACGTGCTGATAGATGACCAACACTTCTCGGACATCTTTGACGTTAGAACATTTCCTTTTGGAATTCCTCTAGGTTTGTCTTCAGAAATTTCTGCAGGTGTTTCTCCAAAACTTACTCCAGTGACTCCCACAGGGTCCCCCAACAGCAATTTCTCCAAGAATTTCTTTAGGAAATCCTCAAGAAATACTCCATGATTTCCTTCAGAAAATTCTCCCAGAAATTTCACAAGGAATTCTTCCAGGAATACCTCTAGGGATTCCTTCAAGATCTCCTCAAGAGATTCCTCCAGGAATTTTTTTAGAAATTCCTCCTGGAATACCTTTAGAATTCCTCCAAATATTCCTCCAGGCATTCCTACAGGAGTTCCTGTAGGGATTCCTGAAGAAATTCCTCTTTGGATTTCTCTAGAGTTTCCATTCGTGATTCCTGCAGGAATTCCTCTAGGCATTCCTGCAGCATTTCATCCTCTAATTTTTCCAGGAACTCTTGCAGGAATTATTAAAGGGATTTCTCCAAGAATTCGCTTAGAAATTCGTACAACAATTCTCTCAGCAATTCCTCCAGGAGTTTATCCAGGAAATCGTCCCAGTATTCCTTCAGAAATTCTTCTAAGAATTTCTTCAAGAAATCTTCCAGGAATTCTTCCAGGTATTTGTCCAGAAATATCTCTAGGGATCTCGCTTGGAATTCCTCCAGGAATTCCTCTAGGGATTCCTCCAGGCATTCCTCCAGGAATTCCTCCAGGAATTGCTTCAGGAAATAATCTAGGAATTCCGCCGGAAATTCCCTTAGGAATTCCTCCGAAAATTAAATCAGGAATTTCTCCATGGATTTTTCCAAGGATTCTTCCAGAGATTTCTTCAAGAATTGCTTAAAGAATTCCACTAGGAATTCCTCCAGGGATTCTAGAAATTTCCGTTGGGATTCCTTCAGGAATTCTTCCAGAAATTCCTACAGGATTGCTCCAGGAATTCCTTCAAGATTTTTTTCAGGAATTCCTCTAGAGATCTCTCTAAGATTTCTCCTTCAGAGATTCATCCAGGAATTTCCTTAGGAATTCCACCGGGAATTTATTCAAGAATTTCTCCAGAGAATCTTTTTTCCACAAAATAAAGAGCTCCTCCAGAAAATACTCCAGGAATTCATCCAAGAATTCAATTGCTCCAAGAATTTATCAAGGCATTTCTTCAGGGATTTCCCCAAGAATTTCTCGAACGATTTCTCCAGGGATTCCTCCTAAATTTTTTCCTGTGATTCCTCCAAGAACTCTCCCAGATTGCTCGAGGAATTCATCCAGGAATTTCTCCAGGGACTCCCACAGGAAATGCTCGAAGTAGACCTTCAAAAAATCCACCAGGGATTCCGTCAGGAATTTGTCCGGAAGTTTCTCCAGGCATTCCTCCAGAAATTCCTCCAAGTTTTTCTGCTGAAATTTCTCCTCAAGAGAAATTCCTGGAGAAAACTCTGGAGGAATACTTGGAGGAATCCCTGGAATTCCTCCAGAGTTTCCTCCAGGCATTCCTGCAGGAATTCCTCTAGCAATTCCTTCAGGAATTCGTCCAGGGTTCGTTGCTGCAGGCTACGCAGCTAACCTTGAGGGTGCGATGTGCACTAGCTCCTCTCTGAAGCAATGCCTTCTTGGCAGTTCCGGAGAAACAATGGGTTTGGCGACCATACTTACCTTACCGTTCAGGCTAAGGCCGGGGTGACCTCTGCTGTACGTAGTAGCCGTCTCCATTCCACTCGGTCCATGGCTGTTTGTCTCCAGTTCCGCACTCTGCGTAGGGTCCGCAGATCGTCCTCCACTTGGTCGACCCACCTAGCTCGGTGCGCACCACGTCTTCTTGTACCGGTCGGATGACTCTCGAGAACCATTTTTGTCGGGTTGCTATCCGACATCCTGATGACGTGACCCGCCCACCGTAGCCTCCCGATTTTCGCGGTATACGCGATGGTTGGTTCTCTCAGCAGCTGATGCAGCTCGTGGTTCGTTCGCCTTCTCCAAGTCCCGTCTTCCATCTGCACTCCGCCGTAGATGGTACGCAACACCTTCCGTTCGAAAACTCCAAGGGCGCGTTGGTCCTCTGCACGTAGGGTCCACGTTTCGTGCCCATAGAGGACGACTGGTCTAATCAGCGTTTTGTTGATAGTAAACTTCGTGTTACGGCGAACTTTATTCGATCGTAGAGTTCTGCGGAGTCCAAAGTAAGCACGACTTCCTGCCACAATGCGCCTCTGAATTTCTCTGTTGGTGTCGTTGTCGGCGGTCACCAGTGAGCCCAAGTACACGAATTCTTCAACCGCCTCGATTTCATCACCGTCGATAGAAATTCGGGTTTCTGGGCGCGGAGATTCTCCCCTAGAGCCCTTTGCCATCATGTACTTTGTCTTCGACACATTAATGACTAATCCGATTCGCCTGGCTTCACTCTTTAGTCGGATGCACGTTTCCGCCATCGTCTCAAATTTACGAGCAATAATATCAATATCATCAGCGAAACGGACTTCGTGAAAATCGTTCCACTCGTGTTTATCCCCGCTCTCCTAATTACAACCTCTAAAGCAATGTTGAACAGCAAGCACGAAAGACCATAACCTTGCCGTAACCCTCTGCGAGATTCGAAGGGACTCGAGAGTGCCCCTGATACTCGAACTATGCACATCACTCGATCCATCGTCGCCTTGATCAACCGTATCAGTTTATCCGGGAATCCGTATTCGTGCATAATCTGACATAGCAGTTCTCGATCGATTGTATCATACGCCGATTTGAAATCGATGAACAAGTGATGTGTGGGCACGTTGTATTGGCGGCATTTCTACAACACCTGGCGGATGGCGAACATCTGGTCCGTTGTAGCGCGTTCACCCATGAATCCAGCCTGATATTGCCCCACGAACTCTCTTGCAATCGGTGATAGACGGCAGCATAAAATTTGAGAGTATCTTGTAGGCAGCGCTCAGTAGTGTGATCGCGCGATAGTTCCCGCAATCCAACTTGTAGATGAGACACACGATACCTTCCATCCATTCCTCCGGTAATACTTCCTCCTCCCAAATCTTGGTAATGTCCCAGTGTAGTGCTCTCATCAGTGCTTCTCCACCGTATTTTAGAAGCCCGCTTGGTAGTGGTAGTTGATCTGCTCCAGCGGCTTTGTTGTTTTTCAACCGGCCAACCTCCTCTTCAATCTCTTGGAGGTCAGGGGCGGGAAGTCTTTCGTCCTGTGCACATACTTCTATATCTGTTACCACACCACCTTCGGAACTTGTAACGTCGCCATTGAGGTGCTCATCGTAATTGAAGTGTTTCTTCACCAATTACTTCCGGAACTTCCAGAAATAAAACTTGCAAAAAGTAGTGCTAATTATAATACGTTTATTCTAGCTGACAGTTACACTTCGAATGAAATAATTTTCTTATGCACGCATAAGATTGCTGCGATTGCTAGGATCGAACATCTCCCCCTTGAGTCATCCAATAGGGCTCGAATCTTGCTGGTAAACGGCTCTGTCGCCGCTCGCTTGCCGGAACCGGAATTGACTTCTTTAGCGGTGTTGAGATAATTCCATATTCGAAATATGCACGCCAAACAGGGCCGAAATACAAATTTTCATTAATTTTGGTGCCCGGGAACCTATTTAAAAATCAATTTGAAGTTTGTATGGGAGCGATTTGTCGAATCACCTCGTCGCATTTTGTACTGGGCGCAGATGTCACGCAGTTGCTTAGCTGTCAAAAGGTGATTTCAAAATATCTTTTTGAAATTGATTTTAGGCATCAAAATAAAGTTCAAAAAATCTGAAAAAATCATAGTGGCTCAGAAAAAGGTGCTCTTTCGTTGAAAATAAAAAAAAATCAACACATTTTTCAAAATTTAAAAACTCAATTGGTACTGGTGGAGGCGGTTCTTCATCGTCATCTTCGGAAAAATATTCTGACTCGTCTGTTAATATTTCCAGGTTGCGCTGATCCAGTTCGGCGGGTTCCGGATTCGGAACTGCTTGAGATGCTACATCTAGTCCAAAACCGTCGAAGAATATCGATAGTGGGCTTGAACTTTAACTCGGAACAGGATCTAGAACAGAGGCAACCGCACGGTACTTGAGCTGGTTTGTGTGCGAGCGGATGAGCCTCTGACGATCTTCCAGGAAAACGTAGTACGTAACATTGCCGATACGCTCGATGACCGTGGCGGCTTGCCACTGCCAGGAATTCGCTTTATGGACTTGAGCATATACGGGATCGCCAGGAGCAAACTGCCTCGAAACTGCACCGTGCTTTTTGTTGAAACGCTCGTTCTGCTTTCTGGCCTTCGGTTGTAAGTGGTTCTGGTGCGGAATGTTTGGGCGGTAGTAACAACGTCGAAACTGTACAGATCGGTCGTTCGAACATCACCTCTGCAGGAGACTTTTCACCGAGGACGGCCGTTGACCGGTAAACTTGCAAAAATGTCTGCAGCGCTTCCTCCGGTGTGTTTGCTCCCGCTCGAATTTTCCGAAGAGTCCACTTCAGCGTGTCTACGAACCGTTCTGCTAGCCCATTGGATTGTGGATGGAGTGGTGCAGTGCGGACGTGGCGGATGCCATGCTGTTCGCAGAACGTCTTGAATTCGTGACTAGTGAACTGAGTATCATTGTCGGATACTATGGTTTTCGGTACTCCGAACGTTGCGAACGATTGAGAGAGTAGCTTCGTTGTTGTCTTCGTCGAGGTACAGGGGATAGACAAAATGATCGGGACAGGCAAAATTTTCACTTTTCAAAAAATGTTCAATTAGCTGTAACTTTTCGAAAAGTGCATCAAATATTCTCAAATTTTTACTGTAAGTTCTTCAACTAGTTGTGTATCAGTGGACAAAATTTGGAAAAGATCGGACAATTCATCACGAAGTAATAACGATTTTTGAAAAATGTAAAATTATCCGATAGCCAATTTTGAGATGTTATATCTCCGGATTCAATGAACCGAATGCAATGAAATTTTGACCATTTAAGACTTATATAATGAGCTATGAAAAAACATTGACTTAACTTAATATTTTTTACACGGAGGAAAATTATAACGATTAGATTATTTTTCTAATAAAACACCAAATTATCCAAAACATCAACATCGTTACAAAATTCAAGATGCAAATTATAGTTCGTTTAGTATCCCTCTTATTGACTTATATATAAATGCGTTTTGAAGGAAAGTAACAACATAGCCGCCAACAAATTGAAAAAGTAACGACATGCATATGAAGAATAGACCAATTTACTAAAAAATCGTGAGAAAAATAAAATCGCTATAACTTTTTCGCTTGTTAAAAATTTCAAGTTGAGTCAAATGTTTTCCAGAGTTCTTTATATAAGTCTTAAATGGTCAAAATTTCATTGCAATCGGCTCATTGAATCCGGAGATATAACAGCTCAAAGTTGGCCATCGGATAATTTTAACTTTTCCAAAAATCTTTATAACTTCGTGAAGAATTGTCCGATCTTTTCCAAATTTTGTCCACTGATACACAACTAGTTGAAGGACTTACAGTAAAAATTTGAGAATATTTGATGCACTTTTCGAAGAGTTACAGCTAGTTGAACATTTTTTGGAAAGTGAAAATTTTGCCTGTCCCGATCATTTTGTCTATCCCCTGTAGTTTTCGTTGCGTACACTTAAGGCCATTTGGTGTAGGGGTCCACCACCACCAGGAAAAACAAACCATCCACAGGTCCGGCGTAATCCACATGGATGCGGGACCACGGATTGTCTGAAATGGGTCATGACTCAAGCGTTGTTTTGATTGGTGCCTTTCCCGCAGTGCAGCATGGAGTGCACCGCCGAACGTAATCCTCGATGTCGTTGTCGATCCCCGGCTAGTAGACGAACTGCGGGCATTCGACTTCATGCGTACCATGCCAGGATGTCCACGATGAAATTGCTTCAGAACTTGCTTTCGAAATTTGATTGGAACGACAACAATGTCGTGGAACACCAGTCGACGTGGTCCATGACGTGGTCTGTTGAAGTACGGACGAACATCGGGGTTTGTAATTGACCGTGCATCGTTTGGCCAACCGTCACGGATGAACTTCAACGCCGTTTGTAGAGCTTCATTTGCATTCGTCTCTTCCTGAATGGCTTTGAAAGAGACTGGTATCTGGTCGATAGTATCGTGGATAATGCTTAGCACATCTTCTTCCAGGGAAATCACTGCTACGACGTAGTCCTCATCGGGTTGCTTGGAACGGTCGATCAACCTGGACAGCATGTCAGCGCACCCGAAGTCGTTGGTGGACACGTGGCGGATGTCGAAATTGTAGTTGGGAAGCATTAACGCCCATCGTTGAAGGCGATTTGCGGTGTGCAATGGTATACTCTTCTTCGAACCAAAGATGGATAACAATGGCTTGTGGTTCGTCAGAAGAGTGAATCGGCGTCCTAGGAGATACTTGTGGAACTTCGTTACGCCGTAGGTGAGTGCCAGTGCTTCTTTTTCCGGCTGCCCGTAACCTTGTTCCGCCAGAGTGAGGGATCTTGCAGACGTTGCAGTAGCATGTCCAGAGACGCCTTGTGTGCTTCCCAAGTTGGTCCGAATATGATGGCATCTTCGAGAAACGTTCGAACACCAGGGATGTCAGCGATCATGCCGTTGACCAGTCGTTGAAACGCTCCAGGTGCTGACTTCACACCAGGAGCTAGGCGGTTCCTTAGCGCGGTACAGCTCTTCCATCGCTTCGCGATTCGTTTGGTTTGGCGACCAATGGGGATGTTTTTTAGTGGATCGGAAGAAGAGTAGTCCTGACTTTTACTTTTTTTTGTAGAAGACGGTCCTCAACCCCACACTACCTGGACCTTTGTGTTCAGGTGTCTGTTGAGCACATTATCGCCCCATGGTTCACAAGAAAAAAAAAACTGTGCACAGGACCGGTAAATCCCATATCAGGCCAAACATTTCAATAGGTCCTATCTGCATTTGAGAGGCTCTCTTTGTTCTCTTTCTCTTTCAATTATTGCAATGTAATGGTACACTTTTCAACTATTTTTGCAGTACAAATCAAAAGACGATTGTTTTGACCATCATTCAATGCAAGAAGACAATCATAATACAAATAAACGGCTGAGATATTAACGAGAGAGATGGAAACCAAAGAGAGCCTCTCTTTTGCAGATTGGACCTTTAGACATGTTTGGCCTGATATAGGGTGAAATTTCCATTAGTAATCTATGCATTTAAAATCAACCCTTACGTAATACAACGGCCACGAAGGGCCAGGGCTACATGAACCCAAAACCTCAAAAATTGATAACTCCACTCGAGTTGGCCGCACCAATATAGATGAGAGTGCATCAGACGAGCAGTGTGTCTTTGCGTTAGCTAGTTGATACGAACGGTACAAACCAACCCACCGTGAACATTTCCTATACCTACTCACATCAACACATCACCCCGCATAGAAAGTCAGGCCAAACATTTCAATAGGTCCAATCTGCATTTGAGAGGCTCTCTTTGTTCACTTTCTCTTTCAATTATTGCGATGTAATGGTTCAAATCAAAAGACGATTGTTTTGACCATCGTTCAATGCAAGGAGACAATCATAATACAAATAAACAGCTGAGATATTAACGAAAGAGAGGGAAACCAAAGAGAGCCTCTCTTCTGCAGATAGGACCTTTAGACATGTTTGGCCTGAAGTGAGGTGTTTGGCTGAGTTCATTCATCCATCCGTCCCGTCCATCCACTTGTGTGTGGTTTGTTGGCGGCGTTGTTGATTGAATGATGGGAAGACGTTGCTGCTGCCGCAGGCGCCGCTCTCCCCTTTGCTGCGATGAATGGTTTCGACGAATGACTCAACAACCAGTGTGCATCGCGACGAACGAGGGCGAGTCGAAAATCGCACGCACGCGGGGGAAAAGGTAGAAATGAGCAAAATAAAACTACAAATGCGCGTTCATCCCTCCGGCAGTGATGCCAGATGGTTTAGAAAATGATCAAATTCTGAAAACAAAATAAAATTTTATCTCTGCAGGCCATAGCATACACGTTTGGGAGTAAAACGAAACGCAAATTTAAAACAAAACCGCAAATAAGGTTACCAGCATTATTAGAACCACTTATTTAAAGATGTTAGAAATCTAAAAATTCCGTAGAGAAGCGATACTGGGATCTTCGCATATATGTAGATACCGTTGAGTTTGCGTACAGTGCAATAGCGCATTTTCGGACGTTGAACGTTAATGAACTACCTGCGTGTGTGCTTGTTGTACCAAAAACAAAGGTGGCTCCCTAGAGGACCCAATCCATTCCTCGATTGGAGTTCCAGGCCAAAATACTGAGCGCTCGATTGTCGCAGTTCGTGGAAGAAAACCATGTTTCGCATAGCTCAAGGGAAAAACACCCTAGTAATATAGTGGAGCGACCTGGTGTGATGGTTAGAACACTTGACTATCACGCCGAGGACCTGGGATCGAATCCCACTCCCGACAAAACTCGCAAAATATGAGTTCTTCCTTCGGGAGGGAAGTAAAGCGTGGGTCCCGAGTTGAACTAGCCTAGGGCTAAAAATCTCGTTAATACAGATAAAAAAAACCCTAGTAGGGTATCGCGCTACTTGGGCGGTGGCTTCTATATTCGTCTGTTTCCCACTATAACTCAGTAAATTTTGAACCAATTGACTTGAAATGTTGTACACGGGTAGATACTATACCTATCTCACCGCATTTCAAAAATTGTGTCAATTGGTTCAAATTTGACTGAGTTCTAGCGGAAAACAGACGAAAATAGAAGCCACCGCCCAAGTGGCGCGATTCCCTAATAAATTGTAATTGTAATTGTAATTGCTCAGTCCACACCCAGGCCGACAACTGTCAGCCCATCTGCTTGTAGGCAGATGTGGACCTACTAAGCCTCCCCCGTTAACATGCCCTACACCGAATTAGCACACCGGGATCTTCAACAGGCAGGCGCTGGCGTTACCAGTCCCAACAAGTGTCAGATACATTAAATAGATGGGGTAGAGGATATAGGAAGATGTGGGAATAGGATGGGAAGAGGTAGAAAATGAAGAGATAGTAGAGAGGTTTCGATTTTGTTGCTGAAACGAGAAAAAGAAAGAATGATAAAGACCCAGGTAACCACTAAGCATTTAAATAAGCCGTACAGCAGCCCGTATTATGCATTTGAGATGCTTGCTGCCCTACATAAGCAGTTCGAATGCATAACTGCCTTGAAATAGCATAATCTGTGCTGCTTAAAAGCTTTAGGCTGTTAATTAGCATTTCAACTGCTTGAGATGTTTCCGTTCGGCAGCAATCAGAATGCTTCCCAACTGCTCTTTAAATGCTAAGAGCAAAGAGGATGGGAGATATGTTATGCATTTCACAGCACATGCTGTCTCTCTTTTACATGACCCATGCTTCTGTTTACAAATTTGATTTGCTTCTTCGTTTTTCCTCACCAATCCAAGAGCTCAGAAGCAAACATTGCGGCAGCTGGATTTGATGGAACTTGGCCATCAAAAAGTGACTGATTATGATTTCGTCGGAAAATGTGCGCCGATGCTGCATAGGTGGAAGGTTTGGCGGATCCAAGGGCGGATCATAAGATTATTAGAAAGAGGAAGAGAAAATCATATGCTGCAGATCGAAAAAGAAATGAAAATGCTCTACACACAACGGAATATCTTTTTAAAACCAAGTTTTGGCTGTTCGAACTGAAGCTGTTTTCGTAGCATTCCTCATATAGAGGATAAATTAAACGCACGACATCGGCACAGTTGTAGCATCGTGGAGCAGTAGCAGCAGGTTGAGAAGTATCTTCGGATCCTAAGTTCGAACCCAAATCACTACTAAAACAAGCAAAAAGTACCACCTATCATCAGCTGGAGTGTGGAAGGATGAGGAAACGGAGAAGCGAGCTGAGAGATCGCGAAGCAGACGTAATTCTATTTTTGTTTTGTTTTGTTCGACGAGGCGTTACTGCCGTTACGCTTCTTTGACATTTTGTCACGACGTTCCTGAAGAGGTAGCACTTAAGACAGCCCGTTATTTTGCCAAAACCTGCTGTGGAGTAGCACTATAGGCGTATATACGGCTAACTAGCATTAAACGCCTTGTCGTAAAGGCAACTATAATGCTGAAGGAGTGCTATTTTAATTGCTTACTGGTTAGTTGGGGAACATTAGCGATATGTTCATAGATTATGATTTGGTCGATAATTTCTCATCTATTTTGTTTCCATATCGTTGCATCGGTGGACATTTTCATCGCCTTTCTAGTTTTTGTTAGGGCCATCTCGCGTTTTTTCGTCATGTCCTCTTTGCCGGTTGGCGACGTTCGGGATGTAAGTAGAAAAGCATGCATTTAATATGATTAGTACGACAGTAATTGTGATTGCTCAGTACTTCCAGTCCGCAGTACATATCAGACATCCCGTTTTAACAAGTCCTACACAGAATTAGAAACCCGGATCTCCCACAGACAGTCCTAACTAGTGTCAGATAAGTTCAATTGAGGATAGGAAGCGGCGAAATGAGAAGACAGTAGAGAAGGTTTGGTACATTGGTAGCTGTGTTCATGTGATGTTTGTCTGACATTGAAAAACTATTTTCCGTAGGTGTTTAACTCTCTACCCCAAATTTAATACCGGAAAAATATCTGATCAGATGTATAGTTTGGCAATTCTATGTCCATACATCTTTTATCAAGAAGGAATAATGGTGTTTACTGTTATAAAATAATTCAGTTAAAGGGCAGCTAATGCATTGTAATCCACAATAAACCTACAGAAAATGTCCCAATAAAAAGTTAACACTAGTTCAACTAACTACACAAACTAAAAAGTGTTATTATATTTTACCAATGATTTCATCCTAATCTTGACCCTAACATAGTTATGCGCTTAGTTGGACAATGACCAAAAATAATGTTGTTTCGACAATAGTCACATACTATACCCTACGACATTGACGATTCTATTGTCTATGCCTCACCTATTTAGCGCCACCCAGCAGGGACTTGGTCTGGTACCCAATTCAGTATATCTGCTCCACGTAATGTACCGTAACTCTTTCGATTTGTGATATATTACGCGGAACATTACTCTCTTCATTCGGATAGCGGCTGTGTAACCCATTGGATTAAAAACCTCCATCAAACATGAAGCGATTAATCGGAGACTGAAGACTCTATACCAAATTTGGCTCAGAGACAGGTAATCAGTGTAGTCAGTTTTTCTCGTTTTTCAGAGACGATTGATACGTATTAAGACAAACTTTCAACTGCATCTGCCAGCATTAATCGGTGATCGATCAACATTTCGAGTACCTACCCCAATTTACACAAGAATGCCAAGGATCACCGCTCATGCTTTACAATACAGTTGGAAAAACTAGAGCAACATCTGGCCACAATGATACATAAAGCACTAAAGCGGACCGGAAGTGTCGGTGAGCCAGCCCCACCGAGTGGCGCGATTCCCTAATAAATGTAAACAAAATCGAGATATTAATATCAGGTGCTGCATTTCGTTAAAGACTACTTGTAAATAATACTATGAATTTTTACTTTTCCAAGATGCTCAATGTGCACACACGTTTGGATATTAAATTTGGTTTTGGTAAAGTAAAATGACGAAATCCATCGGTAAAGCTAGTTTTTGCTGAAATGTCGTTAAAATTTATGGAATACTTAAGTAGTACAGATCTTGGATTACTTAACATACGCAACCACCCAACCTTCATGGTATCTGCTAGAGAGGAAGTGTAAGACATAACGCTTTGCTCTAGCAGAATTAGTCACGAGCTGACCAATTGGCATGTGTCAGATGAAGAATCTTTATCTGACCATCGCTACATCTTGTTTGAACATGTGAATGTTACTTCGCAAACTTTGCGTTTCAGGAACCCCCGGTCAACCAACTGGGATCTCTTTACCGATTTGGTTGCAGCCAAATTTCATGGATACTCACCATCAATTGACACCCCAAGTGATTTAGATGATGCCGTTGATACAACAACGGCCTTCATCATGGAAGCTTTTGAAGAAGCTTGCCCTCTGCGGTCTGTGAAGACCACAAGAAGAACCCCTTGGTGGAACTCTGATCTGGCGAAACTCAAGAAACAATGTAGAAAGAGTTGGAACAGACGACGTTCGGCTGGATCGGAGGCTTTCAGGTCAGCTCGCAAGGCCTACAGGAAAGCTCTCCGGTCTGCTGAACGATCCGGCTGGAAAAACCTTTGTACAGATGTTTCCAGCTTGAGTGAAGTCAGTCGGTTAAACAAAATCCTTGCGAAATCTACGGATTTCCGTGTGAACGAACTTCGTTTGCCAAATGGCGATCTGACTTCCTCTGATGAGGAAGTTCTGGAATGCTTATTCAGCACACACTTCCCTGGATGTGTGGATATTACATTTTCGGATGAACCTGATGTCTTTTCTTGTAGTTATGATAGCTTTGGCTCGGAGTATTGTAACTATAGAATCGATTAAGTGGGCTCTTAATAGCTTTGCTCCTTTCAAATTTCCTGGGGCAGATGGGATTTATCCTATTTTGCTTCAGAAGTGATTTGATTACTTCAAACAATTTTTGAAAAAAAAACTACTTGTTTGCAGTTTTGCTACAGAATATATTTCCAAATTCTGGAGAGATAAGTGAAAAGTGATAGCTCGGGTTCGTCGGACCGTGCGTTGTCGTGTGTGTGGGATTTTTTTCTAGTTCCCTCGCATACGGCATTCAGGATGGCGGGGCTACAAAGAAGCAGCCACCTAGCCATCAGTGAAAAGTGATAGCTCGGGTTCGTCGGATCGCGCGTCATCGTGTGGTCGTGGTGGGCTTTTTTATCTTGTGAGATTGTTCCTTGCTGCTTTTCTCTCTTTTCATTATTTTATTTGTCTCTCTTTTCATTATTTTATTTATTCATTATGTGTATATGTATCTTTTGAACATTTTGATCAAATTTGTATAGTTCGTCACCACGAGTGTCGACTTGTTTATTGTTGTCAATGTCGAAAGTTGCATCTTGAAAATTATCTCTTTCACTTTGTCTATCATGTATCTATTTGTGTATATTTCTCATATGAGTCCGTCTTGGTTCGTCGTTGCATCGTGTCGTCGTTCTGTGCGCGTGCTTATCTTCGTACGGGGCGGTTTAGTTTGTTTTTGGAGGCAAAGTGAAAGTGCCGCTTTTTTCATTCGGATCGGCCGCGTCGTCGTCGACAATTTGAATGTGCACATCGTCGTACCCGTGTGTTGTTGTAGCGGTTCAGTGTGATTTCGAGGCCAGTTAGTGGAAGATGCTGCAGCACATATGCACTGGACACTTCGAAGGATGTTTATTGGTGAGCTCGTTCCATTTTATCATGATAATTAATGCTAAAGGATGTATAAAATTCTGCTCTGGTTTTTGTGTATTTATCTAACAAATATTGAAAAGTTCGTCACGTCATGTGTCGGCGCTAGTTCCAAATGCACATTTAGTAGATAATAAATATTTTTCTTTCATTTTTTGCATGTACACAAAAATTTGAATGGTTCGTCATCTTCGGTGTCGACATTTGTAATATTTTAGTCTAAATGAATAAATGTTTTGACTCAAATAAAGCTTGCATGAATTTCTGGAAAAAAGAGAGGGTCGGTAAAAGATAGACGGTGAACCATGCGGTAAGATGTTTCTGATTTATTTCATTGGCGTAGCTAGGGGGGGGTTCCAGGGGTGCCTGGCACCCCCTGGAACAAATGTGGCACCCCCTAGAATTTTTCCAGTCACCCAAAATTTAAAACTGCATACAATAATTCCAATATTTATTAATGGCACATTTGAACGTAACTTATAAGCACACCCGGAATTACTTATATTCCTGTTGTACGCTTTGGCGTTTTGGATATTGGTAAGAAAAATCAACAGACTTCTTCATGGATTCCTCCAGAAATATCTCTATCTATTAATACAGTGATTTCTCTATGCTTCCTTTTTGGATTCCTCCTATTAATAAGATACTTCTTGCAATTCTGCTAAGGATTCCTGGTAAGATTATTCAAGACAATCTTCCTGGGACCCTTTCAGAAGTTTCTCCAGTGATTCTTCCTGGAATTCCTTCAGAGATGTCCCGAGATGAACTAGCCTAGGGCTAAAAATCTCGTTAATACAGAAAAAAAACAACAAAAACAACAACTTCAGAGATGTTATTCAGAGCTTCTTTTAGAAATTCCCATGGAATTCCTCCAGGAGCTTATATTGGACTTCCTCCGGGAGTTGTGGCTAGGATTCCTCAAGCAACTCCTGCTGCGATTCTTCCAGCAATTTCTCTCCTCCATAAATTCTCACTATGGTACCTTCAGGAATTCTACTAAGGCAGTTCTTCTGGAATTTTTTTTCGGAAAATTTCCTAGGATTTAAAGAAAAATCCCTTCGGTGATTCTTACATAAATTTCTTCAAGTTTATATCCAGGACTTCCTCCAGAAATTCCACCAGGGATTTCTCCAAGAGCTTCTATTGGCTCCAACTGGAATTCTTCAAGCAATTTCCATTAGGACTCCTAAGTATAGAATTACTTTCGAGAAATCTTGCTGAAATTCCTCCAGAAATTCCACCTCCTGCGATTCCATTAGGGATTCCTTCAGTATATTTCTACTGATTTTTTCAAGGCATTCGTCAGAGGAACTTCTCTTAGGATACCCCCGGCATTCCTGATTCTAGGATTTCTCTAGAAATTACTTCTATGATACCGTGAGTTCGGGTGAAATTGATCACTTTTCGCAGTTTTTGGCGCCTAACTTTTAAATGTTTGTTGATATGGTTAAATTCAATGCTTTAAAACAAATACGACCATGGTTTTCACCAGTCAACGAAGTTGAAAATTTTACAGCAAAACATTTTATTATAATAAATAATATTTTGAATAGAAAATCAAAAATTATACATTCGGGGTGAACTCGATCAGTCAGTGAAATGCCTTTGTAAGTGCTGAAAATATTTTTTTTTCTATCTGAATTAACCACCCTAGAATGCGAAAAGCTATGGAAAACTGCTGCAAATTTAATTTTATTATTTAAGTTAAAAGTTTATTAAATTTGAAGAAAACGCCTGAAAGTATGCAATTTCTTCACTTATTATGTGTATCAATATTGTACTTCCGGAAAAGTACAATTTTATACATAAATTACAATATTTATAGAACTTTTGATGACGTTATCGGGTTTAGCGAATGATTTGTAGCTATAAACATTCAATCGAATATTCATTACATTATTACGATACAACTACGGTAACAATAGTTTGAAAGTGTCTTTGAACATGCCCAACATGCAGTTTCGGAAAATATTGAATTTCATACCGAAATATGTGACTAATTGGCTGTCAAACATGTTAACTCATTATGCAATAACCCTTGAGCCAGATGATGATCATTTTCCACAAATTGTTTTAAATTTAAAGCGTTATGTTCAACAAATACAAATTGCCCTCTCGGCGATCAATTTCACTCGAAATCACGGTACCTTCCGAGATTCTAGGGATTCCTCCAAATATTCCAGCCGAGATTCCTCGAGCAATTCCTGCAGTTCTTCAAGCTATTCTTCCTCCAGAAATTCTTTTCTGAAGTACCACCAGAAATTTTGCTACAGATTCTTCTAGAGCTTCCTCCTGTTTTATTTTCTAGGATCTTTCCATGGACCATCTTTTTGGAATTCTTGCAGAAATTATTTTGGTTCTACCACGGGTTTCTCCAAGGACTCATCCAAGAATTCCTCCAGTGATTTGATCCAAAGATTCCTCCAGAAATTCCTCATAGAATTCCTGCAGAAACTTCTTTTCGCCTTACTTCAAACAACTTCTGCGGTTCTCTTGCAATTCCTCCAGAAATCCTTACTATGATACAAGAGAAATTCTCCTAGTGATCCCTTTACGAATTTATCCTAGCATTGTGACTGGAATTTTTCCGGGCAATCTTCCTGAGATTCATTCAGAAATTCCTCCTGCGCTTCCCTTAGAGCTTTCTCTATAGATTCTTGCAGAATATCTCTACCGGATCTTACAGGGACTACTCTAGGTATTTCAAGGATTTTTTATTCCTCCATGCATTCCTAATGGGGGTTCTCTAGAAATTCCTGTATAGTTTCATTCAGCAATTCCTCCTAGGATTTCTGCTGAGATTTCTACAATGATACATCCCATAATCCTTCTAAGAATTCCTCCTGATATTTTTTCTGTGACATTTCAGAAGCTCTCCGGTGATTCTCTCATAAATTTATCATTGGATTCCTCCAGGAACTCCTCTTGACTTTCATCCAGGAACTCCTCCTGGAATTCCATAAGCGATTCCTTCTGCTTCTAATGTTTCAGGAATGTATCCTCTAGAAACTCTTATTTCGAATTTCTGGAATAGTTGGAATTTCCAGAGAAATCCTAGAATGTATTACTAGAGAAAAACTTGTAATTAATTAGAAGGCACGAATGTTCCTAACTGACAATTTGAGAGATGAATTTGTGTAAAAAAACGAGTTCTGGTGGCATTTAAACTCACAACTCCGTATTCGCTAGACTGCATGGCCATTTCTTTTTGAGGTTTCCTTCGGAATTGTTGTTTTTTAATTGAAAATTACTGCGGTGGTGGAGTTAAATCAGCAATTTCCTTGGATTTTTATCTATAATTTTAAAGGCTTTTTCTCTGACATTATTTATGCAATTTATTTTTCAGTTATTTTGCAAATTTCTCGAGCTATTTTATTGTGATTACTTTTGTAATACTTTATAATTTAATTTTATTTATATTCATTGCTTCCGATTTCTATTTTTAATTTTTATTAACGTGTATTTTATTATTTCCTAATTCTACACTACTTCCGAAAATTGCTGAACTGGAAATTCAAAAATTCATAACTGGGCTTGCTCAAAGAAAATCCTAACAAATTCATGAAAAACTTCCTGACAAATTCCCAAATACATTGCCGGAAAAATTGCCATCAAAATTACCTTAAAACTTTCAAAGTAGTTGGCAAAAGAATTCATATAAGAATTACAGGAGGGATTCCTGAAGAAAATCTTAAGGTTTTTTTATTTTAAGGAGATGCTCAAATCCAATCCCAAAATAAATTGCCCAAAATATATTCTATAAAAATTTCCACAAACATTCACAAAAAAAAAATTCTCAAAGAATCTTCCGAAATCACTAAAGGAATTTCTGAAGAAAATTTTGTAAGAATTCCTAAAAATAATTGCCGTAGAATCACCGTGACAAAGATTTTTTTAAATAAATTGCCAAAGGAAATCGCTAAGACATTGGCCGAATCAATTTTCAAAGGAATTACCGAAGAAGTTTCCAAAGTAATAATCGAAGTTTCCAAAATTTCCCAAGGAATTGTTGATGATATTCCTAAATAATTTTTCAATGCAAGTAACATGAGAGTTGCCAAATGTATTCCGAAATCATCTGCTGCAGGAATTCCGAAATATTGAAGAAAGCTAGAAGAAATTGTCTAAAGAATTTTCATTAAAATTATAGAAACGGTTTATAAAAGAATTTCCGAAGAAGTTTTCGAAGGAATTGGCGAAGTAATACCGAATAGCATACTTAGATAATGAAAGTCCAAAAAATCTACGAAAATCCCAAAAAAAGTAGAATGACTGTAGAGTAAAAAAAAAATGCTAGGAAGTTCCCAGAGTCATTGTCGAATGCATTACCAAAAGCTTCACTAAAAGAATTTCCAAATGAATTGCCTGAAGAGTAATTGGAGCATTTCAAAAAGTGAATATCAATAAAATTGCTGACATAAAAAAACATGCTTGAAACACCACTAAAAATTGGCGAAGGATCTCCCGAGAAAACATTTTTGAAGGTTTGCCCATGAAATAAAAAAAATCCTAGTCCTAATGGAATTGCCGATGAAATTTTCAAAGGATACGCGAAATCTGTTTAGTATCAAATTCCAAACATATTACCAAATAAATTCTCAAAGAAATTGCTGAAATGGATCCAAAGATATTATCGAAAAAAAATTGCCAAATTCAAAGGAGTTAAAAAAAAATGAAATAAATTGCAAAATAATTTCCAAATAAATTACCGGGAATATTCCCTGAGGAATAACCGAAAAAATGTTTTGCCGAAAACACAAATTTCTTATATTATACGTACAAACCAGACTCAATACAATGTTAGTTTTACGTAAGCCAAAAATTGCGAGCTATTTTATTCCAGAGACGCAGTATATCATTATACATACTAAGAAATTGAGGGTGGATCGGTATTTCCTTTTACAAAAAAAAAACAGCAAAACAACCTGGAAGCCACTGAAACTGGCACCCTCTAGGCACCCCCTAGGAAAAAATCCTAGATACGCCAATGATTTATTTATAACGTGTTATTTTGTTAATACTTGTGAATTGATCGCGTTTAGCATTGTCTCGCGCGGAAACGCAAACTACAGATGCGTCGGTATTTAGTATTGTATTCTCCTTAGTTGCGAATGAATAACTAATGTAGGGTGAGTTTCGAGGCACAATAGATCGCGTTCGTCGTCCACGGTTTAGAAGGGTATTTCTTCTTGAGCGCATTATTAATCGCGAATCAAAACATGACATTCGTTTACCACGATGAAATCCTACACATATCTCCATTTCCCCTGTCCAAACTCCTAGTGATTTCTCGTAGTAACGCAGAGAATTCCTCGGTTATTGGCCTAAGCGAGAATCACGTCATCACTTCCTTCCCTATCCTCAATTGGGTTTTTAAATTAAGAAAAATGTATTGATTTTTTGATTTTATACAAAAGAGCACCTTTTTCTGAACCACCATGATTTTTTTCAGATTTTTAGAACTTCATTTTGGTACCAAAAATCGCTTTTGACGAGATTTTTCGAAATCACCTTTTGACAGCTGGCCAACTGCTTGACAGCTCCGCCCAGTACAAAATGCGCCGAGGGGTGATTCGACTAATCGCTCCCATACAAACTTCAAACTGATTTTTAAATAGGTTCCCGGGCACCAAAATTCATGAAAATTTGGATTTCGGCTAAGTTTTGCATGCAGATTCTGAATATGGAATTATCTCAACACCGCTAAAGAAGCCAATTGACCTGCATTCGGACGCGGCCGGCGCTGGTATTGCTTATTGAAAAGTATTGGGATTCCAGCATTTACACAATGAAGAGAAAGCTAATCCCAAGCACCATCTGTTGGTTCATTATGTAAATGCAGTTGTCCTTGCAATAACAGAGGAGCAACCGCGGGCGGTCAATCATGCTCATGCTCAGAATCAGTGGCGATTCCCTAACCTCAAATCTACCTGTTCAGCAAGTGACAATTCTTGAAATTTCCGAGCAAATTAGCTTGTAATTAGTAAAGAATGGTGAGATTAGCTATTTACGACCTTTTTAAATTTGATTTTGATCCTAACTTGTCTGATATTGCAAGTTTAAGAGTCGTTGAACAGGTAAAAAGTGAGGTTACGAGACGCCACTGCTCAGAATATATTTCCAAATTCTGGCGGGATATTACTGTAAAGTTTATTCCAAAAGTGGGTCGTGTGTCGTATGAAGAAGCAAAGAGTTTCAGACCTATCAGTTTGACCTCTTTTCTTCTGAAATGCTTAGAACGCATTATAGATCATCACATCCGTGATGTTCATCTGGCCAACGTGCCTCTTCATGTGAACCAACATGCCTACCAATCTGGTAAGTTTACTGTGACTCTTTTCAACAAGGTTGTTTACGATATCGAGAAAGCATTCGCTCAAAGGCAATCCTGCTTGGGTGCTTTCTTAGATATCGAGGGTGCCTTTGACAACGTGCCTTTCGATGCCATATTGGAAGCCGCACGGAGTCATGGTATATCTCCAATGATTTCCAATTGGATTCACCAAATGCTCAAAAACCGATATCTCTTCTCGACATTGCGTCTAGCAGAGATTAGGAAATTGAGTGTTTGTGGATGCCCCCAAGGGGGAGTCTTACCACCGCTTTTGTGGAATCTCGTAGCAGATACGCTATTGAGGCAACTCAATAATAGCGGTTTTCCTACTTATGGTTTTGCCGACGACTACCTAACAGGGTTGGTGTCGCCAATCAGGGATGGGAACACTCACTTGCAGAGAGTTACACTCACTTGATGTTTTCTCAGCTCAGAAGCGTGCAATCAAGAAATGGTGTATGGACGACTTTTGCCTTGTGGTTTTGTCTGAAAGTTTGTCGAATAGAGTAGGTGTCGCACACGCATACTAAAGTCGCGAAAGAGCTGTGAAAGCGACTCTCCACAAGTTGAGTGTAATTTACATTCACCTCGTGGAGAGTTGCCTTCGCAGTTCCTTCACGACTTCGGTATGGGTGTGCGACTCCTGTTCTATTTGGCAAACTTCTAGACAAAACCACAAGGCAAAAGTCGTCCATACATCATTTCTTGATTGCACGCTTCTGAGCTGAAAAAACATCAAGTGAGTGTAACTCTCTGCAAGTGAGTGTTCCCATCCTTGTCGCCAATATGGCCTTTCGGTTAATCCGAGTAAAACATCTATTGTTCTCTTTACGGAAAAGCGAAACCGTAATGGCGTTCGACCTTTGCGTCTCTTTGATTCTGAAATCGATGTGACTGAACAGGTAAAGTACGATGGAGTTATTCTTGATTCCAAGCTATCCTGGACACATCACATTGAGTTTAGCATCAAGGCAGCTTGTATAGCATTCGGGCAATGCCGGCGTACCTTTGGTACAACTTGGGGTCTAAAACGCAAGCATATCAAATGGATTTACACAACTGTTGTTCGTCCAATATTGGCCTATGGATGTCTTGTGTGGTGGCAAAAGGGCGAAATGAGAACGATCCAATCAAAGTTAGGCCATCTGCAAAGGATGTGCTTAATGGCGATGTCTGAAACGTTCTCTTCAACTCCTACAGCAGCGCTCAAAGTTCTCTTTGACGTTGCTCCACTACACATTCATCTCAAACAAGAAGCACTTTCTTGCACTTACCGTCTACGGGTACTCGGTCTACTAGAGGAAACTCCTGTGAACCGCAGTTCAACACACACCTCGTTGTTTCCAGTTTTGGTGAATTGTCCTTGCTTCAAGTGATCTTACAATTGCTTGTAATTTTCCATATAAGCGCAGTTTCGAGTTCGAAAGGAATCGCTCAAGAAACTTCTTGAGTGATTCCTGACAGAAACTTTCTTCGGTGACTGCCATTTGAACTGTCATTTCTTCGCAACTGCGTACTGCGATCAAAGAAAAACCGGTTTCTTGAGCGATTCAGGCAAGGAATTTCTCATGCATCAAGATAGGCTGAGAAATTCCTTCTGATCTGCAAACAGCGCTATAGGACATTTTCCACAAAATTCCCTTCCCGGGAAGAGTGGACATCTGGTTATCTGGAGAGAAGTATTTCAGACGGCATCGTATGTTACACTGATGGCTCCCTTTTCGAAGGTCGAGCAGGTGCTGGTGTTTATTCTCGTGAGCTAAGGCTGCATCAGTCTTACTCACTTGGTAGACACTGTACCGTTTTTCAGGCCGAAATTATTGCTCTTATATGCGGAGTTCAATCAGCGCTTCAGCAGCACGTAATGGGCAATGTAATATACTTCTGTTCAGATAGCCAGGCTGCTATCAAAGCACTTGCTTCGGCCAACTCCAGGTCAAAGATAGTTATCGCTTGTTGAACTCAAATCGAGGAGATGAATTCAGCAAACGCTGTTCACCTTGTATGGGTACCTGGCCATTCTTCCATCGCTGGAAATTAATTGGCTGATGAGTTAGCTCGCACTGGAGCATCACATGACTTCATTGGCTCTGAGCCAGCTTTTCCGATATCGAAATGTTGGGTAAAGCTTCAGATTTACACCTGGGCTGCCACTCAGCACAAACAATACTGGAATAGTCATGTCGTCAAACCAAATTGTATTGTACTGAGCCATCTCTAGGGGTTGCAAAGTATCTAACAAATATGTCAAAGCAGAATTGCAGCATGCTGGTCAAAGCATTGACTGGCCACTGCCGACTCAGCTATCACATGGCGAATATTCAGCACGTTGATTCATTTGCATGTGATAGCTGTGAATCCGATTATGGAACTTTGTATCATTTGATATGTAACTGTCCAGTTTTTGCGCAACTGCGTTCTCGAGTATTCGGTAAACGCCTTCTCTAAGTCCCGTGTTCCATCTGCACTCCGCCGTAGATGGTACGCAACACCATTCGGTCGAAAACTCCAAGGGAACGTTGGTCCTCTGCACGTAGAGTCCACGTTTCGTGCCCATAGAGGACTACCGGTCTAATCAGCGTTTTGTGGATAGTTAACTTCGTGTTACGGCGAACTTTATTTGATTGTAGAGTTCTGCGGAGTCCAAAGTAAGCACGATTTCCTGCCACAATGAGCCTCTCAATTTCTCTGCTGGTGTCGTTGTCGGCGGTCACCAGTGAGCCCAAGTACACGAATTCTTCAACCGCCTCGATTTCATCACCGTCGATAAAAATTCGGGGTGGCGGGCGCGCTGATTCCTCCCTGGAGCCCTTTGCCATCATGTACTTTGTCTTCGACACATTAATGACTAGTCCGATTCGCCTGGCTTCACTCTTTAGTCGGATGTACGTTTTCGCCATCGTCTCAAATTTACGAGCAATAATATCAATATCATCAGCGAAACCTAGCAGCTGAACGGATTGTAGTTTTGTAATGCCTCCAGTTCCTTCTGAGTTTCATTCAACAGATCTCCAGGAGACCTGACCTGGAATAAATTTCTGAAGAAAACATGAATGGAAGTCCTGACGGAATCTCAAGAGGAATTCAAGGAAGAATCCTGGAGTTTTTTTTTGTGGAATCCCAGAAAGAATTTCTGCAGAAATCCTGGAATGAGTTCCTGAAGGAATTCCAGAAAAAAAAACTGGCTGATCCTAAACGTCTCGTAAAATCTGGGCTAACATTATCAAACATACCGTAAAACGGGACGAACAGAAACACCTCTCCGTATACTGAAGAATGTTGTGCTTATACCATGCACACTCAAGTCAAATGCAAGGGTCTCTCACTTGGGTTTTTATCAAGCAGAAACGAATATGTAATAGTTATAAGTGACATGGTTTCACAAACAAGATTTCAAACAATTAAAATCTCAAAAGGATACAAAAATAAAAACTTCATGGTGTCTGCCAGCACTGCTTCCCAAATGGGACCAACAAACAGACACGTCTGGAGAAATGAACTCTCCCCCTAAAAATGTGTATCGAGGTCGAATCAAGAGCAAAGAGAGGGGGTGCCTGCTGCTTGGTGCTTATGGGGCCACGCACCTTTGACCAACCGAAGCGGGCTCATCAGGCAAATGGGGGACGCTAACAAACCGCAGCGGGGATCCCAAAACAGGAAGAAGCACTCAAATGGTCCTGCACTTACCAGTAATTCCTGAAAGGAGGTGAAGAAACTCATTTTTCCGCCGACTCTGCTTGACCCTTCCCGCCGAAGAGCGGTGCTTGGTCTCCTGCTACTGCTGCTGCTGTCTGCTCGCTTCTTTTCTTCCTCCTCCGAATGCAACTGCACCGCTTGCAGCGATCCAATCCAATAATCCGCTCGGCTTCTACCAAATTCGCTTTTGCTCCACTTTTTTTACTGAGACACTAAATTCCACACCTGCTCAGGTTGTACAATGAATATTCTTCACACTGAAGCTTGCACCACCATCATTGTCGTCTTTTGTCGCGTCCAAGGTCCCGCAAGGCTTGGCCACCCACCGTACCGTACGTAGTGTAGTGTAAATTCACGCGTTTCGAAACACTTTTCAAACGCACTTTTTTACCGTTCTCCCGACGACGCGGCCCCGCAAGATCGAAACGATGGCGAAACACTTTTCCCACCGCGCGACGAATATTCTTTTCGCTTCACCGCAAAACGATGCACTCAGTATGAAAAGAAAAAACTTAATTCACTTTAGACTTTCTCTTCTTCGCACTAATATAAAAGTCAGCGCACCGTCCTCGCAGAGGCATCAGGAACAGGCGAGCGTATAAGTTTGCGTTGGAGCAGAAAATTATTTTTCTTGATGGCATCGATGCTTCGCATCGCAGCTTGACACACATCGACCGATGAGATGTTCGAGAAGATGTAAACTAAAAACGCCAAAAACGAGTTTTTGACAGCTTTGACAGCTGAACGTCACAGGCGTTACGCGTTGGCAAGGGCAAGGTGTATTGAAAACAAGGTATGAGCCAGAGAAAATAGGTAGAGAAGCGAAGAGTGTGAAGCCATTTTCACGGGTTCGGGCGCATGCTTCTGTCAAAATTTCATTCATAAAATCGGCTCGTAAAATGGACTATTGTGGATTAACCGGCTGCTTGTATGAGCCGATTACGAGACGTTTCGGATCAGCTGATCGCTCATTACATGAATGAAAATTTGACAGGAGGTTGCGCCCAAGCCCGTGAGTGTTAATATCAATATCAACACCACAGACAAACAGACGTAACACTCTGATAATTCTCATCGTACACCAATTTAACGGTCTTTTTCAAAATTTGATAGTTGGCCAACTGCCCAACCGTGGCGCTCGCATAGTTTTTGTTCGAGTTTGACGTTTGCTCACTACCGCCACCTAGTTGGTAGTCGGCCAAACATAGTCCTTTTAGCATTGGGCGAATATGTTTCCGTGACTATGATTTGAATCGAAAAATGTTCGAAGTGTTACGTCTGTTCGTCTGTGTCAACACCGTTGTCGTTTCGTAAAATAGACTATTCTACTGGTCGCTTCAGTATTGTTGGTGCAGTTGAAAATCGGAATTTTTGACACGCGAAAATCGATTTTTCTCCTAAATCGTGTGTCGGACGTACGTCGGGCAAAGTGCGCTGGATAGAGGGCCAGGTCCGCTGTCCAGCGCACCCGACGTTAAGCCTGGAACACATAGCGTCCATTCCGTCGAGGTTTGCGTTTTTTTTGACAGTTTTCCCATGGGAAATGTGTCAAACTACTGTCACGCACACGCAAACGTATGCATTGTGTGGGGCACTTTAGGTTTCACGTATGGATTTTGAGAAAATTCGATTGTCGGGTGTGGGTCGACAACCGACCAGATCTTTACCGTACGGCAAATCCTCCAGAAATGCCGTGAATACCAGGTCCCAACGCACCACCTGTTGATCGACTTCAAAGCGGCATACGATAGTATCGACCGCGCAGAGCTATGGAGAATCATGGACGAAAACGGCTTTCCTGAGAAGCTGACTAGACTGATTAAAGCAACGATGGACAGTGTGCAAAACTGCGTAAGGGTTTCGGGTGAACTATCCAGTTCATTCGTATCTTGCCGGGGACTGCGACAAGGTGACGGACTCTCATGTCTACTCTTCAACATCGCGCTGGAAGGTGTGATGCGACGAGCCGGGCTCAACAGCCGGGGAACGATTTTCACAAAATCCGGTCAATTTGTGTGCTTTGCGGACGACATGGACATTATCGCTAGAACATTTGGAACGGTGGCAGAACTGTACACCCGCCTGAAACGCGAAGCAGCAAAGGTCGGACTGGTGGTGAACTCCTCAAAAACAAAGTACATGCTGGTAGGCGGAACCGAACACGACCGGATCCGTCTGGGTAGTAATGTTATGATGTTACGATAGACGGGGATACTTTCGAGGTGGTGGAGGAATTCGTCTACCTCGGATCCTTACTGACGGCTGACAACAACGTGAGCCGTGAAATTCGGAGGCGCATCATCAGCGGAAGTCGGGCCTACTACGGGCTCCAGAAGAAACTGCGGTCGAAAAAGATTCACCCACGCACCAAATGCACCATGTACAAAACGCTAATAAGACCGGTGATCCTCTACGGGCACGAGACATGGACCATGCTCGAGGAGGACCTACAAGCACTCGGAGTTTTCGAGCGACGCGTGCTAAGAACGATCTTCGGCGGTGTGCAGGAGAACGGTGTGTGGCGGAGAAGGATGAACCACGAGCTCGCTGCACTTTACGGCGAACCCAGCATCCAGAAGGTGGCCAAAGCCGGAAGGATACGGTGGGCAGGGCATGTTGCAAGAATGCCGGACAACAACCCTGCAAAGCTGGTGTTTGCAACGGATCCGGTTGGCACAAGAAGGCGTGGAGCGCAGAGAGCACGATGGGCGGACCAGGTGGAACGTGACTTGGCGAGCATTGGGCGCGACTGAGGATGGAGAGCGGCAGCCACAAACCGAGTATTGTGGCGTACTATTGTTGATTATGTCTTGTCTTAAATGTGATGTTGAACAAATAAATGTATGTATGTATGTGTGGGGAAAGTTCGGGTTTCAACCGCGACGACAATATGGCCTCCAAAGTAGCCGTTTTATAAAAAGGGTAACTTAAAAATATTTTTAAACATTTTTATTGTATGCGCTATTCCACGTTGTCACTAGCTATTCAGCGACATTCATTTTTTGACAATCAAGTTGATTTTTATATGAAAACGGCTACTTTGTAACGGCTACTCAAGTAACCGGTAGAATACAAGTAGCCGGTAAATCCACAATACTTTGGATTTGGAGAAAAATCGATTGTCGCGTTCGGTTTTCAACCGCGACAATACCTATAGAGGTAATCACGGTCAAATGTATGCGTGCCTTTTTTGTAGATGTAGTTGTGAAACTGCGAGGAAAATATTTGCACTCTTGCCCCGGACGTTAATTTTATCATTATTTACCCGTTTTACCCAAATCGATTGGGTGAAATTGCCAGTGGGGTGACATGGCTGTCAAACTCGGTACATCGCCGCTCCACCCAACATCATTTTTGGTACGGCGCGTTTTGGTACCCACTTTCTGGTCGGTTTACCCTAACTTGTTCCTGATTTTCGGGTGTGTGGCTCGTGTGTTGCTAGTGCTTATTTCAGAAATTATACATTTTAAACGAAAACGTTGTTTTTGATGATAGTTTCTCTTTCCTTATCACTTTGCAAGATATTATATGTAGCAGCGAAGCAGTGTCGATGTTTCCAGCGCATTTTTCCATGAATTAAGCAATCAAAACAAAAATATTGGACGCCATGTTGAATTGAATGCTGGGTAGATGATTCGGGCCCTTCGTCATCCCCCTGGAAATTGCATATGCAATCTGAGTAGCCTTTCAATCGGCGTGCACTTTTGTGTGAGGAAAAATTTGCGCTAGTGTTCGTGTGTTGAAATGTCACTTATCTCTATATTGTCGGGCCGCCACCAAACCGGACTTCGCACAATAGTGGTTTCTGCTTTTAGTGGTGTTGCGTGTACATACACGTTGCAATACACGAACACTATCTCTACCTGAGTTACTGGTTGAAAATAGTAAACAAAAATCAGCTGTTCCCGGCAAAATCAAATGGGCATATTTTCAACCAGTAGATTTGCATTAGTGTTCGTGACGCCGCGCTGCGAAACCACTATCAAGTCGCGACGCGACCCAACTCATTCATTTCATTTATTTAGTTAACATCAAATTCATGATAATACTGAATCAACAATTTGCCGCCATAGTACTCGATTTGCAGCTGCAGCTCTCCAACGTCGGTCACGCCCAACACTCGCCAGATCACGCTCCACCTGGTCCGCCCATCGTGCTCTCTGCGCTCCACGCCTTCTTGTACCAACCGGATGGTTAGCAAACACCAACTTTGCAGGGTTGTTGTCCGGCATTCTTGCAACATGCCCTGCCCACCGTATCCTTCCGGCTTTGGCTACCTTCTGGATGCTGGGTTCGCCGTAGAGTGCAGCGAGCTCGTGGTTCATCCTTCTCCGCCACACACCGTTCTCCTGCACGCCGCCGAAGATCGTCCTTAGCACCCGTCGCTCGAAAACTCCGAGTGCTTGCATGTCCTCCTCGAGCATCGTCCACGTCTCGTGCCCGTAGAGAACCACCGGTCTTATTAACGTCTTGTACATGGTACATTTGGTGCGGGGGTGAATCTTTTTTGACCGCAGTTTCTTCTGGAGCCCATAATAGGCACGACTTCCACTGATGATGCGCCTTCGTATTTCACGGCTCACGTTATTGTCAGCCGTTAGCAAGGAACCGAGGTAGACGAATTCCTCCACCACCTCGAAAGTATCCCCGTCTATCGTAACATTGCTGCCAAGGCTTGTGCTGTCTCGCTCAGTCCCACCTACCAGCATGTACTTTGTCTTAGCCGCATTCACCACCAGTCCGACCTTTGCTGCTTCACGTTTCAGGCGGGTGTACTGTTCTGCCACCGTTCCAAATGTCCTAGCAATAATATCCATGTCATCCGCAAAACATACAAATTGGCTGGATTTCGTGAAGATCGTACCCCGGCTGTTGAGCCCGGCTCGTCGCATAACACCTTCCAGGGCGATGTTGAATAGTAGGCAGGAAAGTCCATCACCTTGTCGTAGTCCCCGTCGAGATTCAAATGAACTGGATAGTTCACCCGAAATCCTTACGCTGTTCTGCACACCGTCCATCGTTGCTTTTATCAGTCTAGTCAGCTTCCCGGGAAAGCTGTTCTCGTCCATAATTTTCCATAGCTCTGTGCGGTCGATACTGTCGTATGCCGCTTTGAAGTCGATGAACAGGTGATGCGTTGGGACCTGGTATTCACGGCATTTCTGGAGGATTTGCCGTACGGTGAAGATCTGGTCCGTTGTCGACCGGCCGTCGATGAAACCGGCTTGGTAACTTCCCACGAACTCATTTACTTTAGGTGAAAGACGACGGAAGATGATCTGGGATAGCACTTTGTAGGCGGCATTCAAAATGGTGATCGCTCGAAAGTTCTCACACATTAACTTGTCGCCTTTCTTGTGGATGGGACAGATTATCCCTTCCTTCCACTCCTCCGGTAGCTGTTCGGTTTCCCAGATCTTGACTACTAACTGGTGCAGACAGGTGGCCAACTTTTCCGGGCCCATCTTGATGAGTTCCGCTGCGATACCGTCCTTACCAGCCGCTTTGTTGTTTTTGAGCTGGTGGATGGCATCCTTAACTTCCCTCAGCGTGGGAGTTGGTTCGTTCCCGTCCTCTGCTGCACCAACATAGTCATTTCCTCCGCTGCCTTGGTCCTCCGTGCCTACATTCTCTTCGCCATTCAGGTGCTCGTCGAAGTGCTGCTTCCACCTTTCGATCACCTCACGTTTGTCCGTCAGGAGGCTCCCGTCCTTATCCCTGCAGATTTCGGCTTGCGGCACGTAGCCTTTGCGGGATGCGTTGAGCTTCTGGTAGAACTTGCGTGTTTCCTGTGAACGGCACAGCAGTTCCATTTCCTCGCACTCCGCTTCTTCCAGGCGGCGCTTTTTCTCCCGAAAGAGACGGGTCTGCTGCTTCCGCTTCTGTCTGTATCGCTCCACATTCTGTCGGGTTCCATGCTGCAGCATTACCGCCCGCGCTGCATCCTTCTCCTCCAGAACCGCTCTGCACTCCTCGTCGAACCAATCGTTTCGTCGACTCCGTTCTACGTACCCGATAGTGCTCTCAGCTGCGTTGTTGATGGCTGCTTTGATTGTACTCCAGCAGTCCTCTAGAGGGGCCACATCGAGCACACCCTCGTCCGGCAACGCTGCCTCGAGATTCTGCGCGTATGCGGTGGCGACATTCGGTTGCTTCAGTCGCTCTAGATCGTACCGGGGCGGCCGCCGGTAATGTACGTTGTTAATAACGGAGAGTTTTGGGCGCAGTTTAACCATCACCAGGTAGTGATCGGAGTCGATATTAGCGCCACGATAGGTCCTGACGTCGATAATGTCGGAGAAGTGCCGTCCATCAATCAGAACGTGGTCGATTTGCGATTCCGTTTGTTGTGGTGATCTCCAGGTGTAACGATACGGGAGGCTGTGCTGGAAGAAGGTGCTACGAATGGCCATGTTCTTGGAGGCGGCGAAATCGATGAGGCGTAGGCCATTTTCGTTCGTCAGCTGGTGGGCGCTGAACTTTCCAATCGTCGGTCTGAATTCCTCCTCCTGGCCTACCTGAGCGTTTAGATCCCCTATGATGATCTTGACGTCGTGGTTTGGGCAGCGGTCGTACTCGCGTTCGAGCTGCGCGTAAAATGCGTCTTTGTCATCATCAGTGCTTCCGGAGTGAGGGCTGTGCACGTTTATTATGCTTATGTTGAAGAATCGGCCCTTGATCCTCAACCTGCACATTCTTTCGTCGATCGGCCACCAACCGATCACGCGCCTCTGCATGTCGCCCATCACTATAAAAGCTGTTCCCAGCTCACGTGTGTTGCCGCAACTCTGGTAGATGGTATGATTACCTCTAAACGTTCGCACCATAGATCCTGTCCAACACACCTCCTGCAGCGCTACGATTCCGAACCCGCGGTCCTTCAGTATATCGGCGAGTATGCGGGTGCTCCCGATGAAGTTGAGAGATCTGCAGTTCCACGTACCGAGCTTCCAATCGCAAGTCCCTTTTCGTCGCTGTGGTCGTCGCCATTGGTATCGGTTCGCATTCTTCTCTTGTTGATTTTCCGGTGCTAGTCTTTTTTACGGCTGGCTCGCAGGGCCTGACACCAACCCACTAACCCAGGGAGCTGGGCTTACCTTCCCGGAAGCTACGGGTTCTGCATTGGCATTTCCTCCAACTCGACCCAACTCGCGACGTTTTTAAATCATGTCAAAGGTAGTGCGCATCCTTCCCGTTGCTGTCAGCAACACAGCGCACTAGATGCGAAACAGTTGCGACACTTGTGGACCAAGAAAATGGCAATTTTTGATTGGCTTTCAAGGGCAAAACAAAACATACTGTTACCCATCTTTGTTTCGGTTGCGCAACTACCGAACTGATGATGTTTACCTTTTTTTTACATACCAATCAACATAATCTGTTGGGGGAATTATTTTATTTTTCCTACTTACAACCCACATCCGACATTTTTTTTAAGTGGGAATGGTAGAACTTTCAATTCCCTCGGTCGCACGTACATTAGTTTTGCATTTTGTTCCACCATTTCCGTGAAGAATGAGATCCAGCTTGTGCAAGTGAGGAGTTGAGGTTAGAATTGTAGGATATTCTAGGTTAGATTTGCTATCCACTTCGCCTGAACGATTTTCAGACCCAGAAATATCGTACACTCAGCCAAATAACCTTAAGATTTCCATAAGGCCCAACTTATGAAACGGCCTTTAAATAATTCATAATGATTCGGATGAATTTCATAAGGTCACTCAGAGCAACATTAACGGCAGCTACTATTCGAGCAACCCGCGCAGCGCTACCATTTTGACTTAACCACCCTTTTCCACACCGGTAGCAATCAAATTAGTCACCCTGATTCGTATCGGGAGGGCTGTCATATTTCCATAGATTTTTTAGCAGCGCAACTGTCCCGCTACTATATTTGGTCACCCACCCATAGCGCTACTATTTTGCGAGCGCATCTAGCAGCGACCGGTAAAGTTTGCTGCAATGATGGAGGGCTGCCAAACGGGTTATAGAAGCGCACCGTTAAAGGTGCTCTCAATGACGTAAAATCGTCTCACAGCTTGGCTTTCATACATGTTTAGCAACTTGGTATTCTTAAGCGTCGGTAGCCGTGTGGATAAAACACGGGCTCGGTGATCCCGACGTTCATGGATCGAATCCAGTCTGGTTCATTTTAAGATTTTTTTGTTCTTTTCATAAGTCTATCCTATGAAATTTGTCATAGCAAGCACGATCAATTTTCATAAGGTATTCTTATGCCATCCATAAGAATTAGTTATAGCAAATTTTCATAATGTATTTCGATGAATTTCGCTAGTTTTTTTCGCTGAGTGTACTTCTAATTAGTTTTCACTGCCGTAAAAAATACTGTTATGCTCAGAATAAACAGTTATACCTTCGGATCACACTCATTTACTCGTAAATCGCAATCTGACTGTAAAAATAATGAATTTCTTCCCAATGTTTTGAAACCCCGAACGAATTTGACATTGCTTTCGGGAAGCATCATCACGACGACGACAACACTCCCAAGCGGTCGAATCGTCGTTTTGGGGGCGAATTGAATGTCGGTCTTGATTCCAACCGGATTAGACAATATTGTCGTCGCGGTTGAAACCCGAAGTTTCCCCACACCCGACAATCGAATTATCTCAAAATTCATACGTAACCTAACGTCGGACGTAGTGCGCTGGACAGCGGACCTGGCCCTCTATCAAGCGCACTGTGCCCGACGTACGTCCGACACACGGTTCAGGAGAAAAATCGATTTTCGCCTATCAAAAATTCCGATTTTCAACTGCACGAACAATATTTAGGGGACGTTCAAAAATTACGTCCAGCATTTGGGGGAGGGGGGGGGGGTCTAGGAAAGTGTGACAGTACGTGTATAAGGTATAGGGAAATAGCGTGACAGAGGGGGGAGGGGGGTCCAGAATTTCCGAAAAACGATGGACGTAATAAATGAACCTTCCCTTAGGGAAGATTCAAAAATTACGTCCATCGTTTTTTGGGATTTCTAGACCCCCCCCTCCCCCCTCTGTCACGCAATTTCCCTATACCCAATACACGTACTGTCACACTTTTCTAGACCACCCCCCTCCCCCAAGGCCCCCCGTCCTTGCACCGACGCGAAACTCTCCGAAACGTCATTTGACACCCCAACTTTGTGTTGTACACATTGTTATGAGTGTGTTCGTGTGAGCGGGGACGACGGGTTGAGCTGCGTTCGATTTCTATTTATAGTTCAGTTCAATTTGTTGCTCCAGTTTTTTTTTGTTAAAAATTATGTTTGATTCGCTTCTACAGAGTTTTTTTTTATTTGGATTTGTCCTTATTACGAAAACGATAGCCTGCTAGTTAAGTATTACAACTTTTGTTCGGGTCAAGGAAAGATGAAGCGAAAAGCGTTCGTGGATTGCTCCATAGTGAGTTCAGTTAATAGAGGTAATAAACTATAGAGGGAGAATGTCGCTGGCGTCGCCGCCGCAACATCTCTTGCTGGTGAAGATAGGCAGGAATATAAGTGTCAAAGCGAAAAAGTATGCAGTTTGACAGATAGATACCCGGGATGTTTGCGAACGAGAACAAAGGGAACAGCAGCGACATTCGTCCTCTATAGTTTATTAACTCTATTGTTCAGTTCGACTGATACCGGTTGCATTGCCGACCGCTGGATGCCGATTCACCGTCTGCGAAGGAGTAGCCAAGAACACATCGGCAAAGGAAATTATTTAACAAGGTGGAATAACAACTGGCCAAAAAGTATCATCCGGACAAGAACAAGGTCGATCCGAATCCGAGCCGAAAGTTTCAGGAAGTTTCCGAAGCGTACAAGGTGAGATGCATTGCACAACAGAAACAACATTGTAACACAAAGTGGAAGTGGATTATCCCAGTTTATTTGTAATGACCACCAATCGATGTAAATTTTATATCTTCTCCATGGAAAATCTGATCGGATCTCGCTTACTCACGATTATAACTCATTTGTAGGTGCTGAGCTCCGATGCCACTGATGACACGAAACGAAACAATCTGTGGCCGACGATGTGCCAAGGAAGTATTCCCTGCCATTATTGCAACCACAAAGGTTCGTCTGTAAAAGTAAATTATAACCCCCCAACCGGCCATCTGAAAAATCTAGCGGTGCCGTATGGGCGATGTCTTAAAATCTACCTCTTTCACCTCCGCCTGGGCAAGAGTCTGGATCTATCGGAACCGCAAAGTGTTCGCTAAGAATGCTTTCTTCTGTTGATGCATGGGTGAAGAATGTATGGCGATAGGCGTATTGTACGGCGCCTAAGGATTTTATCGCCCTGAAGGATTATTACGAAGCAGTCGTCATTCAATCCGAGTGATTTGTGATTCTCTACAGGTAAGTACTTGGCATAAATATTTTTCAATTCTTCATAGGGGAATTGTAAGAGGAATACAATTTTCAATCAGATACCACCAATGAAAACAATTCCGGGAACACCGGGAAACTTTGCGAGTTGGTTTGGAAACAACCGCAACAGCAACTGCAGCTTTTACCCAAGAATTATTTCACCCGTTATTCAGGAACTTCTCAAGGAACCGGTTCCACGGGATGACCTCCAGGAGTTATGGGAATTTCTTCAGAATTTCCTGATGGATTCCCAGGAAATTCTTCAGGATATTTTTATGAATTTCTGCGAAAGTAGGATTCTAAAACTGACAGGAATTTATTCCGATCAGATGATCCAAATGAATTGCCTCAGGAGTTTCCCTGGAATTCCTCGATGGATTCTCTAGGAATATTTCCACGAGAATTCCTTTAGAATATCACCTATCTATGCTGCCGTGAATCGCACATCAACCCCATGTTTGCTGGTTTTCTATGCAAATGGAACAGATATGCAATTTACAGTAGAATAATTAATTCAAAATTTATGGTAAAATCCCTTCAATTTTCCTGAAAATTTATCCAAGATTTCTCTCGGAATTAATCCATAGTTATCTAATTCCCAACATTTATGCAAATCCCTTCAGGAGTTCCAAGAAAATTTCTCAATAAATAACTCTAAAATTCCTCCAAAAGTTTCTCGAGAATTCCTCCAGAAGTTCCTCAGGTTGTTCCCTCAGGAGTTCCCCGAGTATTCAGCCATGGAATTCCACGGATAATTCTACACCACACGAGTTCCTCAGAAATTTCTCAGGAGAATATTTTCAGAAATCCCTTCTGAATTCTTCCACGAGTTCCCCGGAAATATCTCTAGGAGTTCTTCGAAAATAGCTCCAGAAGTTCCCCGGAAATTTCTGCAGGAGTTTTTTTTTTTGGTATTTTTTTCGGGAGTTCCTGAGGAATTTCTCATGAATTTCCTCGAGGGTTCATCCAAAAGTTTTCCGGAAACATCTCCAGAATTTCCTCGTGAATTCTTCCAGCCAGGAGTTTCTCAGGAATTCCTCCAAGAGTTCCTCGAGAATTTTATTCTATTTATTTATTGCTTCACGAGTTCTTCGAAAATTCTTCCAGGAATTTATTGGCAATTTCTACAGAAGTTCCTCGATTATTCCTCCAGGAATTCTCCGGAAAAATCTCCAGGAGTTCATCGGATATTCCTCCACTATTTCCTCAAGCATTATTCCAAGGCGTTTCTCGCACATTTCCTCAAGATTTCCTCGGGAATTCCTCCTGGAATTCTTCCACGAGTTCCTCGAAAATATCTTTGGAAATTCCTCGAGAATTCCTCCAGCAGTTCACCGGTAATATCTTTAGGAGTTCTTCAGGAATATCGAAGTTCATCGGGAATTCCTCCTGGAGTTCCTCAGGAATTTCTAAAGAATTTCCTCGAGGATTCTTCCAAGAGTTCTCCGGGAATATCTCTAGAAGCTCCTCGGGAATTCTCACAGGAGTTTCTCAAGAGCTCCTCGGGAATTCCTCCAGAAGTTCCTCCGGTTCACCGGTAATATCTTTAGGAGTTCTTCGGGAATATAGAGGTTCCTCGTAAATTCCTCCTGGAGTTGCTCGGAAATTTCCCCAGGAGTTCCTCAGGAATTTTTAGGGGAATTTTTCAAGAATTTCCTAAAAGATTCATCCAGGAGTTCCCCGAAAATATCTCCAAAGTTCCCCGGAAATATCTCCAGGAGCTCTTCGGGAATATCTCCAGAAGTTCCTCAGAAATTCCTGCAGGAGTTCCTGGGGAATCCCTCCAGGAGCTCTTCAGGGATTCTTTCTGGAGTTCCTCGAGAATTCCACCAAGAGTTTTTCGGAAATTTCTTCAGAAGATCCTCGAGAATTCCTCCAGGAGTTTCCCGGAAATATCTCCAGGAATTACTTCAACGACTTCCTCGCGAATTCTTCCAGGAGTTCCTCGAGAATTCCTCTTGGAATTCCACGAAGAATCTTCCACTAGTTCCTCAGAAATTCCCGCAGGAACTACTTGGAAATTTCTCCGGGAGTTCCCCAGGAATATCTCAATAATTTCGAGGAATATCTCAATAATTTCGAGGAATATCTCAATAATTTCGAGGATTCATCCGGGAATTCTCGGGGAATATCTACAGGTATTTCTTGGGAATTCTTTCAGGAGTTCCTCGAAAATTCCTCCAGTAGTTCCCCGGGATTTCTTCCAAAAGTTCCTTGGGAATTCCTCCAGAAGTTCCTCTAAAATTCCTACAGGAGTTCCTCGAGAATATCTTTAGAAATTTCCTGAGAATTCCTTCAGGATATTTCACCGGAAATATCTTCAGGAGTTCTTCGGATATATCTCTAGGAGATGCTCGGGAATTCTTTAAGGAGTTCTACAGGAATTCCTCCAGAAGTTCCTCGGGAATTCTTCCAGAAATTACGGAATTCTTCCAGGAGTTCCTCGGGAAATCCTCCAAAAGTTTCTCTGGAATGCCTCCCATAAGTTCCTCGAATATTTCTTCAGAAGTTCTCCGGGTATCTATCCATGAGTACTTCAGGAATTTCATCAGTAATTCCTCGAGAATTCTTCCAGCAGTTTCCTGGAAAAATCTCCAGGAGTTTCTCGAATATTCCTCCAATAGTTCCTCGGTAATTACTCCAAGGAGTTCCTCGCGAATTCCTCCAAGAGTTCTTCGGGAATTTCTCCAGGAATTCCACCACAAAATCCACAGAAATCTCTCCAACAGCATATCTTCAAAATTCTTCTAGAATTCCTCCAGGAGTTCAGCGGAAATATCTTCAGGAGTTCTTCGGGAATATGTCCAGAAGTCCCTCGGTAATTCCTCCTGAAGTTCCTTGGAAATTTCTCCGGGAGTTTCTTTGAAATCTCTCCGAAAGTTCTTCAGGAATTTCTTAAAAATTTCTTCAAAGATTCATCCAGGAGTTCCCCGGAAATATCTCCTAAAGCTCCTCGGGAATTCTTTTAGGAGTTCCTCGGGAATTCCTCCAGAAGTTCCTTGGGACTTCTTCCAGGAGTCCCTCAGGAATTCCTCCAAAAGTTTCTCTGAAATTCCTCCATAAGTTTTTCGGATATTCCTTCAGGAGTTCTCCGGGTATCCATCTGAGTTCTTCGTGAATTTCTCCAGAAGTTTCTCGAGAATTCTTCCAGGAGTTCTCCGGAAATATCTCCAGGAGTTTCTCGGATATTCTTCCACTAGTTCCTCGCGAATTCCTCCAAGAGTTTCTCGGGCATTTCACCTGAAATTCCTTCACGAAATCCTCAGAAATTCCAGCATGAGTTCCTTGAGAATATATTCAGAAATTTCTCCATAATTCCTCCAGGAGTTCAGCGGAAATATCTTCAGGAGTTCTTCGGAAATATCTCCTGAAGTTCCTCGGTAATTTCTCCTGGAGTTCCTCGAAAATTTCTCCGGGAGTTCCTTGGGAATTTCTCCATGAGTTCTTCTGGAATTCCACGGAGAACCCTCCACGAGTTCCTCAGAAATTCCTTCAGGAGTTCCCCGAAAATATCTCCAGGAGTTCTTCGGGAATATCCTCAGAAGTTCCTCGAAAATTCCTGCAGGAGTTCCTCGGGCATTCCTCTAGAAGTTCCTTCAGGAGTTCTCCGGGTATTCATTCATTAGTTTCTCGGGAATTCCTCCTGGAGTTCTTCGGAAACTTCTCCAAGTATTTAGCGGGAATTTCTCCAAAAGTTCCTCGAGAATTCTTCCAGGATTTTCTCGGAAATATATCCAGGAGTTCCTCCTCCACAAGTTTCTTTTGAATTGCTCCAACGAGTTCCTCGGGAATTCACCCAGCGATTCCTCGTGAATTCTTCCAGTAGTTCATCGGGAATTCCTCCAGAAGTTTTTCGGAAATTCTTCCAGGAGATCTCCGGAAGTATCTCCAGGAGTTCCCTGGATAATCTCCCACTAGTCCCTCGGAAATTACTCCGAGGAGTTCCTCGCAAATTCTTTCAGAAGTTTCACGAGAATTCCTCCACGAGTTCCTCGGAAATTCCTGAAGGAGTTTTTCAGGAATATCTTCATGAATTCCTTAAGAATTCCTCCAGGAGTTTCTGGAAATATCTTTAAATTCTTCGGGAATATCACCAGAAGTTCCGCAGCATTTCCCATGGGATGTCCTCTTGGAGTTTCTCGGAAAGTTCTCCGGGAGTTCCTTGAAAATTTCTCCGGGAGTTCCTCAGGAATTTCTCAAAAACTCCTCAGGGATTCTTCCTGGAGTTGCTCGGGAATTCCTCCAGGAGTTCCTTCTAAAGTTCCTTGGGAAGTCCTCCTGCTATTTGTCTAAATTTCTCCAGGAATTCTTCAGGATTTTTTTCACGAGCTCCTCTGAAAATATCTCTAAAAATTCCTCGAGAATTCCTCTAGGAGTTCCCCGGAAATATCTCCAGGATTTCCTCGGAAATTCCTCCAGGTGTTTCAGGGAATTTTTCCAGGAGTTTCTCAAGAATCCCCCCAGGAGTTCCTCGGGTATTCATCCAGAAGTTCCTCGGGAATTCCCCCATGAGTTTCCTAGGAATTTCTCCAGGAGTTCCTTGAAAATTGCGCCAGGAGATCTTAAGAACATCCTCCAGGATTTCTTCGAGAACTCCTCCGGGGAGTATTTCGGGAAATCCTCCGGGAGATCCTTGGGATTTCCTCCAGGAGATCCCCGAGAATTAGTTTTAAAGTTCCACAGGAATTCTTTGGGAATTTTTCCGGGAGTTCCTCGGAAATTCCTCCTGAAGCACCTCGAATACTCCTCCAGGACTTCATCGAGTTTTTTTTTTCAAAATTTCCCCAGGAATTGCTCCAGGAGATCTTGGGAATTCCTCCAGAAGTTCTCTGGAAATATCCCCAGTTGTTCCCCTAATATTCCTCTTGGATTTCCGTGGGAATGCTTCTAGAGTTCCTCTGGAATCCCTTCAGGAGTTCCTCGATTATTTTTTCACGAGTTCTTCGGTCATCCATTCTGATGATTTTGTCGGGAATTGCTACAGGAGTTTTTAGGGAATTGCTCCAGCAGTTCCTCGGGATTTTTTTTTTCTTTCTTAATGGCTCTTCGTCCGCACTGGGACTTGGCCTGCCTCGCTTCAACTTAGTGTTCTTTGAGCACTTCCACAGTTATTAATTGAAGGCCTTTCTTTGCCTGCCATTGCATGAATTAGTACATAGGTTCCCAAACTTTTAGGTCGCGCGACACCCTTTTGCCAGCAGACGTAGTTCTCGCGACCCCCCATATAAATTCCCTCATTTGTTGTCTGTTACAGTAAAATATTTTACTGTCGCTCGCGACCCCCTGGATGAAGGCTGGCGGGGCCGCGACCCATAGTTTGTTTTTTTTTTTTTGGTTTTTATTTCTGTGTATTTTAACTAAAGCTAATTCGACACTTTACCCATAGTTTGGGAAACCATGAATTAGTATATTGTGAGGCAAGTACAATGGATACACTATGCCCAGCGAGTCGAGAAATTTTTCCCGACCGGAACGGGAATCGAACCCGCCGTCTCCGGATTGGCGATCCATAGCCTTAACCTCTAGGCTAACTGGAGACCCCTCGAGTTCCTCGGGAATCTCCTGCAGGAATTTCGCGGAACCTTTCTGAGGATTTTTTTGAGGAACTCCTGGAGATATTCCCGAGGAACTCCGGTAGCAATTCCAGAGGAACTTCTGGATGGATTCCCGAGAAGCTACTGGCGAAATTTCTGAGCAACTTCTGGAGGACTATCATTGAAACTAATGAAAAAAAATATGGATGAATTACCGCGGAACTCCTCGGAACAATACCGAAGACCTCGAGGAGCTATTGGAGGAAGTTTCGACAAGCTCGTGGAGGAATACTCAAGAAACTCCCGAGCAACTAGGAAGTATTGGAGGAATTCCCGAGAAAATCTTAGAGTAATTCCGAGGAATTCCAGAGAAACTGCTTGAGGAATTTCCAAGGATCTTCTGGAGAAATCTCCGATAAGCTCCTGGAGGAATTTCAGTCAAACTGCAGGAGGAGTTTTCGGGGAAGGAATAACCTTGGAACTCCTGGATGAATTATCGAGGAGCTCCTGGAAAAATTGGCGAGGAACTCCTGTACGAATCTCCAAGGAGCTTCTACAAGAATTCCCAAGGAACTTTTGGAGAAATTCCCGGAAAACTCCCGTGGATTTTCTGGAGGAATTCCCGAGGAATCCCTGAAAGAATTCTTATGGAACTTCTGGAGGTATTCTTGAGGAATTCCTGGATGAATTTCTGAGGAATTCCCTTGTATTTCCATGAGGAACTCTGAGAAGCTTCCGAAGGAATTTCCGGGTAACTCCTGGAGAAATTCCCAAGGAACTCCTGCAACATTTTCTAATGTACTTCTGGAGGAATTTTTCGGGAAAATTCTGGTAATTCTAGAGAGATTCATGCATGAATGCTGGAGTGCTTCTAGTGAAATTCGCGAATGAGCTCCCAGCGAACTCTTGAAGTAGATATCCTGGAGGAATGTCCGGGAAGTAATGCAGGAATATCCAGGATCATCATGGATTAATTTACAGAAAAATCCTGAGGGGATTCTACCACAAATGCAGGAGGAAATTTCAGCACAAATTCTCAAAAGTATACCAGTAAAAAACCTGGAGAACTCCAGGAGAAAACCCATACGAAGCTGCTGGAGAATTCCCAGAGGAAGAACTGACCCCACTAGCATTACAGTCCCATCTTTGCTGGGTTTTCTATTCATATGGGACTATTATGCGAGTGGGGGCAGAGAACTCCTGGAAAAATTTCAAAAGGAGCATTTGTAGAAAAAGTATCAAGAAAGAAATTCCTCAAGCACTCCATGAGGAATAACCATAAAGCTGGAGTAATTCATTGAGAATTTACTGAAATAAATTTAGATTCCTGGAGGAATCGTTAGGAAAAGCCCTGAATTAGTCACACATCGAACTCCTGGTGTAATCCAAACAGGAATGCAGATAATACTAGAATGTCTTAGCATTTAGACTAGAGCAGCGTGATTATTTGAGTAACGCTATAGAATCTGCAAAATTTTTGAATAACTTACACAGTTTTGACAGAATTCTGCTTTGGATGAATTCTTGTGAAAACTTATGAAATTATTCTTGAAATGTTCATGAACCTCTTTTTTAAAAATTGATCAATTTCTAATAATTGGTTGCCAATAATGTTTATATGTTTCCAGGATGACAACGCAGCCATCTTCGAGTCAGTGTTGTATCAACCCAGGCGCCGTTGGAATAATCCTTTCGTTTTCGTTCTAAAGTGTCAAGATGCCTCGCGGACCGAAAAAGCATTAAAAAGCGATTAAACGCCTCCAGGGTTACCTTTGCCCCGCTTCCATCCACTGGCCCACACAAACTGCGTGACTCGTTGCCACTTGTGATTTTATTGTGCAACCATCGTGAAGTATGTCTTGACTAACACCGAAGTTACCAAGATCTGCAGCATCACATCTAGATCGATGGCAAGGTTTGCACTGACTTCAATTACCCGACCGGATTCATGAATGTCACCCATCTTTGATGTACGGCGTCTAGGATCGTTTCACCGTTCACCGTATTGCACCTGATGAAGCCAAGTATGTACAAGTTCCTGAAGATGAAGTGCGTCTAGATCGGCCCAAAGAAGGTGCCGTTTATCTTGACCCACCATTCGGAACCGAGCATCCAGAACGATTCGATCCGCTATCATATCGCCACCGGTGATGAACATGCTCAAACTCGAACCCGGCAATCTGCACATGACCATCTATCTGAGTCTGAGTGGCTTAACAGTCATTCAATAGATCATGGTTACTCAACCTTCGTTTCGCGACCCCCCAACTGCTTGCAGGCACACTACTTCGATTGGTCTACGAAAAGCGTGATAACTGACTGGGGCGTCGCGAGAGCCAATGTTGGGAAACGATGCGATAGATGATATTTTACTGCGAAACTTTCCTTAGATGAGCGGAGTCGGGTACACTGATGGTACTCACAAAAACTTCTCAACATTATTTTCAGTTCATACAAATAGTGTTCTCATTGAAATAGACTTCATACTATCAATTTTACAAGTATTTACATATATTTTACATATTTCCAGGAATCACGTGCCTACAAGCAACGAACTTCTTCCAAAGAAGCGACCGGGTTGCAGCGCCTTCACGGATGTTGCAAAAAACGATCCTTCGTCGTGCCCGCAACGCCAACATCAATCAACGAGATCTATCGACACGCGCTCATTTCGGATTAGAACCGACCCAAGGTAACCCTAACAAAAGCAAATTTAATCATATCCGAAGCCAAACTGTTGGAAGCTATCCAGGAAAAAAGTCGGAAACTTTACTTTCAAAAAAAGGGTTAAAAGGAAAATTCGTTTCCAGGCCTGTACATAGGGTTAGTACATATTAGTCGCTTACAAGTAATTTAAGAAATATTCCTTTTGATTAGAATCTAATATCTGTGAAGAAAAGCAATAAATACCAAGAATAACGCTTGAGTCTTGCGTCAATGATAATCCTTTTGCAAAAAATACCGCCTACTAAAATAATGTTTCTATTGCTTGTTTCAAATCGTGGAACACTTAGGATTAAAGCTTCTATGTAAATAATGTTCTGATACGAATGTTTATAAATTTCCAGTTGTCATTCACTTGATTTTTGCAATAAAATTTTATCAATAACCGTGTTAATCAGTTTAAACCTTTTTCAACCCCCTCCCCCCGATGTCACACTTTTTGTATTGGACCCCATTATTTTTTGTATGAGTCGTCACGTTCTGCAAACCATAACCACCCCCCCCCCTTCCCCCTAAAAGCGTGACATAATTTGTGTACGGCCCCTAAGGGTGATTTCTCTTCGTCGATCCTTTAAATTTGCATCTTGTCAGTAAGTTTGAGTTTAAATAAGGGCGAAAGTAACATAAACGAGTTCTTTTCATCGACTTTCTCTTCTTCAAATTAAAGTGACAAGATGCAAGTATGGTTGCACTTTTTGGCCATAAATCTAGCGTCTAAGTGTAAAAAAGTTCGATTAAATTTGCATCTTGTCTCTTTAATTTGCAGAAGAGAGAGTCGATGAAGACAAATCGATCATGTTACTTTCGCCCTTTTTTAAACTCAATCTAATTACTAATCAAAACCAACCAAGAAAAGTGGGAAAGAAATCCCAAACAACATTTTGAAGTCAGTTGGCTGTAAAAGGTTTCCAAAACCTGTCACAAATCGTATTATACTTTTATTTGTAACGATCATCAAAACCCTCCACACCCATACTCCATCTATGGCAGCCGGTTCGTGATGAACCGTTGGAGGCGCATCAAAGTGTTGAAAAGGTGATAGGTATATTTTACTAAACACTACATTACAATAATACAACTGGAAGCGTTTTCTCATTTTTTTTGGTTTCTGATTTTTTATTGAATAACGAAGCAATATTTTCAAAATCGGTTTTCGTGCACATGTAGAGTATGGATCAGGGTATCTACTGAATTTGTTTGAGGTTGGAAATGTTTTCCATTTTTGCAAAAACCATTTTTTTGTGAAATTTTGTTCAAAAATGGATTCTGCGAAAACGAAAAACATTTGCCCACGAAAAAAAATGAGGAGATATCCTGATCCATACTCTACATGTGCACGAAACCCGATTTTGAAAATATTGTTTCATTATTTTATAAAAAACTAGCTGTACCCGGCAAACTTTGTCATGCCTACTGCGTTTTTTGACGTTTTAAGTTTCTAGCCAAGACCAAATCCCAGGTCAAAATGTATAAAATATCGATTTTCAAAAACTCTTATTTTTTTCTATGTTTTATGCCTCATAAACCTTCCTTGGGTGAAAACTAACAGAACAAAACTAAGACGACCAAAATTGGACCTTCCGTTCGCAAGTTATGCGCGGTCCCACGTATGCCACTGCATTTATATACAGGGTGTTAGGTTCCTGAGTGCAAACTTTTTAAAGGGTGATAGAGGACCATAAACGGTGAAAAAAATTGTTCTACGCATATGGTCAAATCTCAACCGTTACGTAGTTATTGAACTCCCCATTTTTTGACTCTTATTGCATTAACTGGCTATAACTTTAAAATGGTCAAACTTATCGCACTTTTTTAACCCTTATTCGAAAGATTATTGAATTTTCTATCAAATGGCATCTTTGAACCGATCGGTTTAGTTAAATAACTAAGTTTTCTAGATCAAATAGCCTAAAAGTTGTGTGTTTTAATTTGTTATTGTCAATTATCTTTGAAAAATGCGTAATAATTTAAAATTCTTTCTTTGGCAAAGTTGTGGCCCCTGTTTCACTCCACAATTTGTTCTTTGACATCAAACTTCTATCTCTAATCGTTTTCTTGCAATTTCGATTTAAACGTCGCATTTCAGATCAGAAATTTGCAATCGTCATGGTAAGCACTTTTTTGCGCACTGTGCTGCACATTTAAATCAAAATTGCAAGAAAACGATAAGAGTTAGAAGTTTGGCGTCAAAAAACAAATTGTAGAGTGGAACAGGGGCCACAACTTTCCCAAAGAAATAATTTTAATTTATTACGCATGTTTTAAAGATAACAGACATAAACAAATAAAAACACGCTATTTTTAGCTATTTTGCTCTAGAAAACTTAGTTATTTAGCTAAACCAATCGGTTCAAAGATGCCATTTGATAGAAAATTCAATCATCTTTCGAATAAGAGTAAAAAAACTGCGTTAAGTTTGACCATTTTAAAGTTATAGCAAGTTAAGGCAATAAGAGTCAAAAACATGGGGAGTTTAATAACTACGTAACGGTTGAGATTTGACCATATGCGTAGAACAATTTTTTTCACCATTTATGGTCCTCTATCACCCTTTAAAAAGTTTGCACTCATGAACCTAACACCCTGTATATTAGCGTGGTTCAAAACATCGTTTTTGCTCCACACCGCTTATTCGATTCGTAACCAGATTCTAAGCCTTCCCCTAAAAATTGAGCTGATTTGGTTGAAAATTGAGAGTGCACAAGCCCTTCAAAGTTTGTATGGGAATTACTATGGGGAAAGGACGTTTTTCATTCAATTGACCGTAACATTTCTCCAAGTGCCCTAGAGTGTTAGTTGAACCTTGGTAGTCCTAGGCTACTCTATCAGCTACAACTTTGCCGAAGACCACATTCAAATCGGACGTCTCATTAATTAGTTATTGATTTTTGTCCAGAATGAAAATCTTTGATCATGATGGTTACATTATTCGATGGGCATCACTGCAATTTGCCTTGAAACATAGTAGCCATGATTTATGTGTGCTATCTTTGGCGCCATGTGCAGCAATGTTGCCTGCTGGGAAGTTGAACGATCACTGTTAATGTTTCGCCAGTTGGATGAAAATCGATAATTAATTTATGAGACGTCCGATTTGAATGTGGTCTTCGGCAAAGTTGTAGCTGATAGAGTAGCCTAGGATTACCAAGGGTCATCTAACACTCTAGAGCACTTGGAGAAATGTTACGGTCAATTGAATGAAAAACGTCCTTTCCCCATATTAATTCCCATACAAACTTTGAAGGGCTTGTGCACTCTCAATTTTCAACCAAATCAGCTCAATTTTTGGGAGAAGTCTTAGAATCTGATTACGAATCGAAAAAGCGGTGTGGAGCAAAAACGATTTTTTGAACCACGCTAATATATATATATAGATCAGAAACCAAAAAAAATGAGAAAACGCTTCCAGTTTCGCCTTAATACCGTCAACCCCTGCGAACTTGGCCAGGGAATAACCGTGTTAATCAATTGTTTTTATTCTTCTCATATGGTATGTGGGGGCAAGATGGGTCAGGGGGCAAGATGTGTCAGTACCGGTTTCAACCGTACTATTTATTTTTTGAATCTTTCTATAATTTTCCCAGATGAACAACGTGGATACACAAAAAAGTGATATATTGTTTTTAAAATTCTTTTCGTTCCTTACGCAGAAAAAAATAAAATATTTTTTCGTTATACTCCTTATGCTATACATTCCATATAACTACGTGTAATGTGTAGACGGGGCAAGATGGGTCACCCTAATTTTTCGGTATGTTTGCATAGTTTTTAAAAATGTTTTATTTTTCATAGAAAGGCTATTATGTGACTGTGACCTACATTATCGAAGCGACTAGAGCGCTGAAAATTTGTGAACATATTTTTAATATTTTTCTACAAAAAATATAAGTTTTCAAATTTTTTTATGGTTACCTGAATAAAAATATTCTATTTCTGAGAATAATCTACCGATATGTTTCAACACTTGTTTCATGTAATCTGTACGTATGTGAAGCTTAGATGTATAGAGAAAAAAATAGAAGATCTAGTATTTTTTGTTGGAGAAAAATCAAATTTCTGATAGCTGACCCATTTTGCCCCCGTAGAAATGAGGTGGGGCAAGATGGGTCATGTTTTGACAATTGTTTGTCAAGAAGCAGGTTTCAAACTGTATGACCTTTCTATACCCTTATATCATAGCTGACTAGTGTATCTGAAAGTCGTGATAGAAAACAGAGAAATGCTATTTATATTCAGAATGTTATAGGGATCCATTTCTTAGGTGACCCATCCTGCCCCCACTTACCATACTGAGTGGAAACTGAAAAAAAAATTCTTATCGATAAATTCGAAAAATTCGAATGTTCAACGGCTTCCCGTCCCCTTGGATTAGTCCTCTTACGATCTAGATCGGCATAAATTTATTTTTTACTAGTAGATCCTAATATAATATGATGATTACAGCTGTGAAAACCAAACATTTTGATAAAAAATTGAAAAAAAATCCATAAAAAATCAACTCTTATATGTCTATTATCATTGTATCGTAGAACTTCGACAGTTAACGTAGTGTCGGCCAGGTTGTACTGTTGTCATTATCCAAATCTAGGCAGAACTTGGGAAGGCTATCACCAAATTTGCACTATTAGACTTCGTTGGTAAGTACCCGGCTGATTGAACTGTCCAACTAGATAGGGAAAGTATAGGTATTTCGTTAAAATTGTCGTTTGCGCGTTTTTCGGTGCATCCGATGTAGTTAGTTCTACGACACAAAGCCTGGATATTGAAGGGAGCGGTTCTGAAACAAAGGGAAAGCTCTAGATGAGGTATGATGGCATGGTTAATATAAAATATGGGTGTAAGAAGGGTAAAAACAATAGAATTATGGGGCAAGATGACCACCCCCAGTTTTCTGTAATTCTGTAATCTCAACGCATCCTCTGGTCCCGTTGCCTATCTGAGTTTTCTCTCCGCTGAGCGATACGTCTACCGGACGGAGTACGACGATGTTACAAACTCTGGACTTGATGAAAAGTGAATTTCTAATACCGTTGGTCTAGCGCTGTGTACTCCGTTGATAAAACGATTGATCAATTACGCGCTGCTGTTTCTAGACCATTGGCGTTTTGCAATGTTACCATTATTTCAAATTCTACTTATCATTACTTGCTTTGAGAGCCTAGTCATTACAAGGAGAGCAGTCGGCACTGAAAAAGTCATGGATAGAACTTTTATCGAAAGGTGAGCTTGTAGTACAAAAACTAATAGAACATAGCTCGTCAGCTTGAAGCTTTGTAAACTTTAAGTTTAGTTTTCTAGTTGTTATCGTCTTAATCTGTTAAAACGCTCGTAAACCTATTTGTAATTGTTAAAAGATAATTAATGTATACAATTAATGCCGGACTAGAAACAACAGATGCGGTTTTCAAAGAGGTCATCCACAAATCATTTATGTGAAACTATGGGATGGACAAAATATGTGAATTCTCGCAATTATTAATATTACTACCGATGGAAGAAGGAAATGGGAGTGAAGAGTACTCGCTCGATTATGTATGATCTCTTGCGGCAGTAAAAGAAGGCTGATTAATGTTAATCAAATTGTTCCTATCCTTCCCACGACTGGTACGATTTCTGATTTTCTGAGCAAACTTTACTACTCTAACTTTAAACCATATAAGTTTTTAAACAAATTAATGCTAGCTAAATTAGTCAATGGTTCTACCATCACCGTTCTTAACGATTTGAGTATTATAATGACCGACTAACAATACGTTTAAATTATTTATATTCGCTTGTCAAATTGACGGTAATGGATCTATGTGACTCCGCAGCTACCGTGGGAAATAGAGGGTCATTAAATTTGTTATTATAGAGTCTACTTATCTTTATGTTCCAGACAAATTTCGGTTAAGCGTTGATTAAGGGAGGGGGGTCAATTGCTTGGTCAGGTTTGGCCCGGTAAAACTTATGTCGACCTCCTTCATTTCCTTGTTCGTTGAGACTGCGCAGCCCTGAGCCTCTGAACTTGCCCCTGCTGCGACGTCCTGAAGGGCTCCAGACTCGTTTGATTTCAGGCTTCGCATCCCATTTTGTTTTGTCCTTATTGGATTTTGATGACACTGGAGATTCACGTTCGGAATCCAATTGTATACCGCAGACATCCAAAATCACCTTGTTGTTCCGGAAGAAAATCCCTGTGAAACGTCGTACGTAAGCTTAGTTCAGGCTTAGGAAAACACCAGATTCCATATGATGTGCAATGTAACCTTTGTGTGGCTTCGTGGTCGTGCGGCTAAGGTCACCAAGCCTTTAGTCGCATCGTGCTAAGGAGCGCGGGTTCGATCCCCGTCGCAGCTGTCAGGAAAAGTTTTCGGCTGTGCCACTGGGCGTTGCATGCTAGTCCGTTGTCTAGTGTCGTGCTTCCTTCAAAGAGCAAATAGCTCACTGGAAGCATTAAAGCATTAAACGTGTCTTTTTTAACCTGAATGCATTTTCGGGTAATTTTGTGTTTCCTAAGGAAAATTCATTCAGGTTACATTGCACATTATATGGAATCTAGAGCAATCCTATGCCTGAGCTAAGCTTAGGAAGCGCAAAATCACCCGAAAATGCATTCAGGTTAATTCTATAACATTCCCCAGAAAACCATTCCCCAGAATACCAATCACCAGAATTCCATTCCCCAGAAAACCATTTCCCAGAATGTACCATTCCCCAGAATGTACCATTTCCCCAGAAATCCATTCCCCAGAATGCACCATTCCCCAGAATGTACCATTCCCCAGAAAAGCTTAATATACTCTGCTAAAAAGTTTAATTCGATACACAAACAGTAAAATGTTGATCATAATGATATGTTATACCCCGGACAGACATGTGATACGAGTATGATTCCTGTACAACGGTACGCATTGTCAAGAAAATTCTAACAAGACTGACTTGAACTGAGAGAATTTTCAGTATGGCACTCATTTCAAGCGTAATTGTACAGTGATTCTTGTATCACATGTGTGTCATAAGTATTATAGGCAAGGATTTTAACATTATAGTGTTATTACGAGCAATAATATCTATTTCTTGTACGGTATATGTAACAAATTAAGGTAAAAATGTATAATACATACATATCCATAAAAATATTCTACAATGGTTCAAACGTTTAATTACCATTGTACACAGTTGCATGTTGATCTTTAAACCTATCTTGAAAGTTTACAAACTGTTAGTTGCGTTGCTATAAAATGTTTTGTTTTTGACAGATTTGTGAAAATTGTGCAGCACTTGTTTTACAATGAATAACGTTTTAAAAGTGATGTGCAAAATTTACAGAGAAAACGCATATTCTTCTGATGTTGTTCAGTGTAGGGTGGGGCGGGGCAAGATGGGTCGCGGGGCAAGATGGGTCAGTGTCATTTTCGGGCGCATTACTCATGTTTTGATTATGTTAATAATTTTGTTGGATGACCAGCATGAATATACAAAAGTTTGGGGCATTGATTAAAAAAAATATTCACTCTCATTGGAAATAAAAAATAAAAGGGTTTTTAGCCATTTTTCTTATGCGATACATTCCATATAATCTCCATATAAACGGCCGCGGGGCAAGATGGGTCACCTTCAATTTTGAACGTATTTTTGGAGCATTCAAAAGATAATTGTTTTTTACTACAAGCCTATCTCATAAATGACTTCAATCAAGCGGAATGAACGCTCAAAATTATAACATAAAATTATGATATTTTTTTAGTAAAAACATCGATTTTCAAGTCGCCTTAGGACCACTCAAATCGTAAATTTTTTTCTTATCCAAATAAATTTATAAAATGTTTACTAGTAGCTCTTGTTTACTCAGTATGGATATGAAGCATGTATGAATGCACAAAAAATCTTATATTTTGACGTTTTTCGTTGAGAAAATGTGATTTACTTAAAAGGTGACCCATCTTGCCCCGCCCTTTTTTCACGGCGCAAAATCGATCACTTTTTAAAACTGCTTATTTAACATCATGTTTTGTATTTAATGAACTTTTTATCGACTTTTAGCATAGCTAACTAGTGTATTAAAGAGTAGCGGACGAATACAAACCAATACGATTTGTATTTACAAAGTTATGGTGATCCATCCTTAGGTGACCCATCTTGCCCCGCCTCACCCTACATGATGTGACGTGTAGAGTTTCATCGAGCGACCCCCCGGTATCGGGCGACGCGTGCTCGGCGCGAACATGAGTGGAGAGAAAGAGAAGAAGATGTCAGTTTTTTTCAGTTGGAATAAATACGTTGAACAGTTCACACGCAAAGTTTTGATTCATTTGCAGAAAAACCAATTCCTCCAATCCATTTCCCGAACATTTTGGTCCATTCGAGCCAGATGAACGTTTTTGTGATGGTTTTTTGTTGATTTGTGGTGAAATTCCGGTAAAACGAGAGAACTTTCTGATTTCCACCGTGTGGAAAATTCAATCGGCGTCGACGCCGAGCGACGCGTCAGTGCAGTGTGTTGTGCGTACGCGAAACATGTGTGATCGTGTTCGAAACACGGATTCTAAGTGAAGGGAATTCCCTGAATAAACTTGAACGATTTGTGAACGAACAGTGAAAAGTGGTGGTCCCATGACCGAAGAAACTCCTTATTCGCTACGGAGTAAACACCCGAGAAAGCTGCTTGGTTCTGTGAGTGGTACACCGGCGGCGATTTACGAGTCCGTACAGAAGAAAAACAACGAGGAAGAATAAGTGCGTTTGCTCCTGTTTTCGTACCGCAGCAACCGGTGGCAGTGAACAACTCGATGCCCCACTTACAGGTGCCACTGCCAACATTCGATGGCAACCTTGAAAATTGGTATTCCTTCAAGTGTATGTTCAAAACCATAATGAACAGGTACCCCCACGAATCCCCGGCCATCAAACTATACCACTTGAAGAATTCGCTGGTCGGAAGCGCTGCCGGTAAGATAGACCAAGACGTAATCAACAACAACGATTACGAATCAGCGTGGAAGATGCTTGAGGAAACATACGAGGACGAGCGACTCATCATCGATACCCATATAGACGCTCTACTCTCGTTGCCCAAGATGACGAGTGAGAACGCTACTGAGTTGCGGAACTTGCTTGATGCTTGCATGAAACACGTTGACGCACTGAAGAACCGATCGTTACCCGTTGAAGGACTCTCTGAGATGATCCTGGTCAATGTGGTAGCGAAACGATTGGACAAGGAAACCAGAAAGTTGTGGGAGTCGCAGATTCCGGCTGATGAGTTACCTTCGTACACTGATATGATCGACTTCCTTCGAGACCGGAGCCGCATACTACAGAAGATGAAAAGCTACGAGCAGTACTCACCGGCTCCAACCAAGCAAAGAGGAAAATCCATTGACCAGAAGCCCGCCCAAGCCAGGAATGTTGCACAAACTTCAACGCAATCCAATGAAGTGTGTGCATGTTGCAACGGCGATCATGTAATCTACAAGTGCGATGTATTCGAGAATCTCACAGTGAGCGAACGATACGCCAAAGTGAGACAAGCTGGCCTCTGCTTCAATTGTCTACGGCGTGGGCATCGTACTGCAGATTGCAACTCAGACAGGACCTGCCGAACATGTAAGCGTAGACATCACAGCCTTCTCCATGAAGAAAAAGCGACGACCACACAGCCGCAGGTTAGCCAACTTGCCGTGGCAGTAGAACCAGTCGCAGAAGAAGACCCAGAAAATGATGAACCAACGCAAGGATCGGTGAATTGTGCCCGCACGGGCATGACGAAACAAGTGCTCCTTTCACGGCTGAAGTACTTGTTTGCGATGCCAGCAACAGACGGGTGCTATGCCGTGCGCTATTGGATTCTGGCTCCGATGCAAACCTCATCAGCGTGGCACTTGCGAAGAAGCTCAACATCATCCTAGAACATGTCAATATTCCGATTAGCGGCGTCAATAACGCCGCAACCCAAGTTAAGTATAAACTTCGTACCAAGATCAGCTCACGCGTTAATTCATTTGACGCAGTTCTAGATTTCCTGGTCGTGCCGACGATCACTGCTAACCTGCCCGTCACGAAGGTGGACACGCGCTCCTGGAACATACCCGCTAACATCGCTTTGGCGGATCCGTCGTTCCATGCTCCGGACGAAATCCAGATGATCATCGGTGCTGAACTATTTTTCGAGCTGCTCAAGGGCGGCCGCATGAAACTCGCTGGCGGAACACCGATGTTGGTAGAAACGCAACTTGGATGGATTGTAAGCGGTCCCGTCAAGGTCAACCGAACCGGTCCCGCACGTAGCGTATGCCAGTTCAACCATGCTGAAGATCAACTTAACCGAACACTTGTGAGGTTCTGGGAGATAGAGGCGTGCAACGAAGCATGTTGGGGTTAATCCTAATTTTCCACTGCTGCTGGTACGATTCGAGGGCCTGTTGAGCTTGTTGCAATTTGTCCACAACAACTGTTGGGTCTCGATGGGATACAACAAAGCCGGTGTCATCAGCAAACAGGTAGTACTGGACGTGGTCGATCATCACCAAGTCCGCTGTGAATATGTTGTACAGGATCGGGCTGAGTACTGCTCCTTGAGGCACACCGAAGGGGATCTGTTTACGGTCCGAGACTTCTCCATCTACAGCTACGTGAAACGAACGTTCCTTGAGAAAAGAACGTACAATTTTCATTGTAGACATGGGAAAATTGCCCTGCACCATTTTGTGGAGAATGGCTTCCTGCCATACAGAGTCGTACGCCTTTTCCACGTCAAGGAGGATCATTCCAGACGATTTGCCTTGAGTGAAATTCGAACGAACTTGTTTTACTAGTCTTACCAACTGATGACAAGTAGAATGTCCCTTCTTGAAACCGAATTGCTGGTTCGGGATAATACTGGCAGTGCTCAGGTGCGCTTCGATGCGAGCTAGGATGAACCTTTCCAGTAGCTTACTTAGACAGGAAAGAAGACTAATCGGCCGATAGTTGGATGGGAGCGTCGCATCTTTATTAGGCTTGGGGATGGCAATCACAACGGCGTGTTTCCAGCGAGAGGGGAAATAGCAAATTTTTAAGCATGCCGAAAAGAGTTTAGCCAGTACTATCACGCCTTTTCGGGGAAGATGTTTTAGCAAAACGTTTCTAATTTGGTCCTCTCCAGGTGCTTTTTTAATCTTCAAGTTGCGGATATGTTTTTTGACGTCTTTTGGGCGAATTATGTATGAGGTGTCGGGCTCAGGGACAGCCTGGTCAATGTACTCCGAAGAGCGGGTTACATTTTCAACGGTAGTAGGGTCACTTACCATCGAATTAGTATGGAATTTGGCAAAGCTATCGGCGAGTACTTTGGCCTTCAATGCTGGAGAGGCGACTAGTGTGGCATTATCAAGAAGTGGTGGGCTGTACTTACAGGTATTCCGTAGAGCTTTTATTTTCCACATTTGGTTGCTCCCATGTTCCAGCGTTTGAAGAGTTTCTCTGAATTTTCGAAAACGGATTTGGTTGCATTCTTCTGTGATTCTAGAGTTGAGCGATTGGAGAATTTGTTTGTAGAGAGGGTCTCTGGTCCTAATCCATTGACGACGACGGCGATTCCGAAGTGCAATCAACAAACGTGTGTTATCGGAAATACTTGGTGCATCATAACCACGGGCGATGACCGACGGGACCGCAACGGATTCAGCTTCCAACAGAGTTTGAGTAAAGTTGTCAATCGCTCGGTCAACATCGGCTTCACTGTGTAAGGTAGCGTAGGTTGGGTGCAACAGATCTATCTTGGAATCCACCACACGCTGGAATCTCCTCCAATCGGCTCGTTGATAACACCGGAACGTAGGCACTGATTCTGTCGGCTCAGCGTCGAGCCGAACGTCGAAGGTGACAGGTAGGTGATCGGACGATAATTCGTTTTGAGTCGTTGGCTTCGTCATGCCGATCAAATTGTTCGACAAGACGAGATCCAGTGTGGATGGTCTGCCGCGACCAGTTGGGTGGAAAGTAAACGTGTCTGGGTAGTGTATATAGAAATTGTACTGCGAAGCGACACTCCTAAGTATGGTTCCTGCTTTGTTGGCCTTCAGACAATTCCATTGTCGGTGTCGCGCGTTGAAATCACCAACCACAAACAGCGGTTCGTTGCTTCTCATTATGTTCCTCAAATCGGTACGGTAGTCGCTCCAGTCAAATGGCGTCTTCATTCCGGCAAAGTAGGCCGCTATGAAGTGAACATTGGGGCCATTTTCCGTGGGGATAGAGATGCCGGCACACTCCATCGATTTAGTTGATATGTCCATTGTGACAAACTTGATTCCTCGTCGGACGGCGATTAGTACCCCTCCTCCTCTTTCATTTTCGCTGGGTGGACGATCGAACCGGACGCAGTTGTACGTAGGGTGGAAGATTGATGACGTGGGACGCAACCACGTTTCGGTGACTATCCCTACATCAATGTTGAAACGATCCAGGAAATCGAAAAACTCCATTTTCTTATTAGCTACAGATCGACTGTTCCAGTTCACCACGCGCAGAGTTTGTGGATTAGACATGGTACACATATTTAATCATTAGCTCAGAGAGAGCCATGAATTGCTGTTCTTTGTTGCGACATCCTTTTAGTCGAGCGAAAAGGTCCCTGGCTAGGCACATGAACTCAGACAGAGTGAAGAGATCGTTTGTGTCATCTGCTACTGCATCAGTGTTGGCGCTGATTAGCACTTCGGAGTATGAACGGGAACTTCGAGCTGTAGTTTGCAACATTTGTACTGGGGCACGAGGCGGGTCGTTGGTTAGCGATGGCCAGTTTCTTGGGTTTAAGGGAACGCTTCCGCTGGATTTACGCTGCTGCCTGATAGTTTTCGTAGCTTCACGGGCTTGAAGAAAATTTTTCCTTGCAACACAGCCAAGGTAGTTAGCGGTATGGTTTCCGCTGCAGTTAGCGCAACGAATTTTGGAACGAGTAGACGCCTGATCCACCTTTGGCAGGTCCGCTTTTACGGGAAGCGAGCACGCGGCAGAGGGGTGTTTCTCACCGCATTTAACACATAGAGGAGAAACATTGCAATTTTGCATTCCGTGCCCGAACCGCTGGCAGCGAAAACATTGAACCACGTCAGATGGTTTCCTAGTGAAATATCTCCACATGACAACGGTGCTAAAGATCGTTTTTACTTTTTGGAGCTCCGTCAGCTTCACTGTGCCCTTTTCGAAGTAAAGCAGGTAGAGTGTACTAGGCTCAGGACCAACTTTCTTTTGCGAGAAAATTTTTATCTCCTTCGCATGCACACCATTCGCTTCGAGCTCATCCTTCAGTTCTTGGGTGGAGTAGTCCGAAAGACCGGAGAGGGTTATTTTCACTGGTTGATTTTCAGCTGCGGTGTAGGTGAAAAACTCTACATTTGATTCCTTCAGCGACGAGATGATTTTTGGGTGATGAATTTGCCCCTCTTCACTTCCACTAACGGTCAGTTGAACGCCCGTCTTTACCGCCTTCATGTGGTACACATGCTGCGGAATATTGCCGATATTGAGCAGCTCGCGAATTTGCTTGGTGTCTTTGTTTACAATCGAGATCGGCGGGAATCTTTTCTTCTTCTCTTGTGGTCGGGGATTTGCAGTTTCCATTGCCAGCGGGACGAAAACGGCTTTCCTGGGAAGCTGACTAGACTGATTAAAGCAACGATGGACGGTGTGCAAAACTGCGTAAGGGTTTCGGGTGAACTATCTAGTTCATTCGAATCTCGCCGGGGACTGCGACAAGGTGATGGACTCTCATGCCTACTCTTCAACATCGCTCTGGAAGGTGTGATGCGACGAGCCGGGCTCAACAGCCGGGGAACGATTTTCACAAAATCCGGACAATTTGTGTGCTTTGCGGACGACATGGACATTATTGCCAGAACATTTGGAACGGTGGCAGAGCTGTACACCCGCCTGAAACGCGAAGCAGCAAAGGTCGGACTGGTGGTGAATGCCTCAAAAACAAAGTACATGCTGGTAGGCGGAACCGAAAACGACCGGATCCGTCTGGGTAGTAATGTTACGATAGACGGGGATACCTTCGAGGTGGTGGAGGAATTCGTCTACCTCGGATCCTTACTGACGGCTGACAACAACGTGAGCCGTGAAATTCGGAGGCGCATCATCAGCGGAAGTCGGGCCTACTACGGGCTCCAGAAGAAACTGCGGTCGAAAAAGATTCACCCACGCACCAAATGCACCATGTACAAAACGCTGATAAGACCGGTAATCCTCTACGGGCACGAGACATGGACCATGCTCGAGGAGGACCTGCAAGCACTCGGAGTTTTCGAGCGACGCGTGCTAAGGACGATCTTCGGCGGTGTGCAGGAGAACGGTGTGTGGCGGAGAAGAATGAACCACGAGCTCGCTGCACTTTACGGCGAACCCAGCATCCAGAAGGTGGCCAAAGCCGGAAGGATACGGTGGGCAGGGCATGTTGCAAGAATGCCGGACAACAACCCTGCAAAGCTGGTGTTTGCAACAGATCCGGTTGGCACAAGAAGGCGTGGAGCGCAGAGAGCACGATGGGCGGACCAGGTGGAGCGTGACTTGGCGAGCATCGGGCGCGACCGAGGATGGAGAGCGGCAGCCACGAACCGTGTATTATGGAGAAATATTGTTGATTCAGTTTTATCTTGAATTTGATGTAATACTAAATAAATGAATGAATGAATTGCCAGCGGGTCCGACTCAGCAACCCCATCCAATAGGCTAAAACCGTTTTGTGTAGGAATAGTAGCGGGTACACTACGGCGTTCTTGTTGACGGTACGAGTTGTCCGTTTTTAGTCGTTTTGCATCCTGGATGTCGGAGGTTATGTCGCGCGCGGGTGCCTTGTAATTTCGGCGAATCATTACGTAGGAAGCACCTGAAGAGCCACCTTCATGACCGGCGGCATTGTCCAAGTGTCTGGACTCCACTTTCACGACGTTACGCGAGAGTAATTGGGTTTATAAATTATAATTTACGAAAAAACACACGAGCGTATTGATAGCTTGTAAACACGGTTTGACGTTTACCACTGTCTTCTCTTGACCCAATGTGAAGCCATCCTGAACAGTCGACCGCTGGTTCCTGTTTCAGATGATCCGAATGATATCGAGGTCTTGACTCCATCACATTTCCTCATTGGGAGACCTGCTTTGAGCGTTCCAGAACCGTCGTATGCTGAGGAGAAGGTCGGCCGACTGAATCGATGGCAGCACGTGCAATTGATGAAGCAACACTTCTGGAGGCGCTGGTCGGGTGAGTATTTGCATTATTTGCAATCTCGACCTAAATGGCATAACGGAGCTGCAAACATCGAGATTGGTGCTGTCGTCGTGTTGAAGGATGACAACGCTCCCCCACATCTGTGGCGATTGGGGCGCATTGTCGCTACGCATCCCGGACAGGATGGAATGGTACGTGTGGTCACGGTGCGTGCAGACAACAAGGAGTTCCGTCGAGCTACATCAAAGGTTTGCTTCCTTCCAAAGGTTGATCCGTTGGACTCAACGGGGGGAATATGATGTGACGTGTAGAGTTTCATCGAGCGACCCCCCGGTATCGGGCGACGCGCGCTCGGCGCGAACATGAGTGGAGAGAAAGAGAAGAAGATGTCAGTTTTTTCAGTTGGAATAAATACGTTGAACAGTTCACACGCAAAGTTTTGATTCATTTGCAAATCCTCAGAAAAACCAATTCCTCCAATCCATTTCCCGAACAGTACAAGATACTAAAGACTCCACTGACCACGTTTTTCTTTGCAAACGGTTGGAGGGATCCATTTCAATGGCTGTTCCTAATTATTCGCTTCAAAGGCTCTTCATTCATGCGGTATGAGAAGGGCTTTCATCATTATTCCAATACTATGGAATGGAATAGAAAAAGTGAACATATAAGCAGTTTTAATGCCAACAGTTCTAAATATTTTTAATGAAGAAGGGAAAAAGTATCATTGTTTTCCTTTTGGCATTCAAAAACCCAACAATGTTCCTTCTTTTTAAACAATATTCTTCTTAAAATTAAGGCAATTAGTAATTTTTTTTAAATAATAACTGCTCACATTTTCAACATAGATTCTCCCTTCTTTTCTACATAGGCTGTTCTTTCGAATTGCACTTTTCAGGAAATTATGGGCATTATTACAACCACCGGTGTTAAATTGCTGTTATATTTATTATACATTTTTTTAAATTTCTAAACACCTGTGCTTGTGGTGCCGATTGTAACTAGCCTAAACATTGTAACTCGAAAGAACAGCCTATGTAGAAAAGAAGGGAAAATCTATGTTGAAAAAGTAAGCAGTTGTGATGCCGATAATTTCCTGAAAAGTGCAATTCGAAAGAACAGCCTATGCAGCAAAGAAGGAAAAGTCTATGTTGAAAATGAAAGCAGTTATAATTCCAATAATTGTACCAATTGCCTAAATTCTAAAAAAAGCTTGTTTCAAAAAAGGAACAGTGTTGGGTTTTTGAATGCCGCAAGGAAAACAATGTCACCACAGACAAACAGACGTAACACTTCGAAAATTTTTCGATTTAAATTTTAGTCTCGGAAATAGGTTCGCTTAATTCTAAAAGGACTGAATTTGGCCAATCATCAACTAGGTGGCAGTAGTGAGCAAACGCCAAACTCAAACAAAAACTATGCGAGCGCCACGAATTGGCAGTTGGTCAACTCTCAAATTTTCAAATAAACCGTTAAATCGATGTACGATGGCAATTATCAGAGTGTTACGTTTCCTCCTTCGTTAAAAAAAAATGTTTGAGTCGTTATAAGAATTGTTGGCATTACAACTGCTTATATGTTTATTAAAAATTTTCCCTTCTTTTGCATAGGCTGTTCTTTCCAGTTGCACTTTTCAAGAAATTATCGGCATTGCAACTGCTTACTTTTTTAACATAGATTCTCCCTTCTTTTTTGCATAGGCTGTTCTTTCGAATTGCACTTTTCGGGAAATTATGGGCATTAAGCCTCCACCGGTGTTAAAATTGCTGTTATATTTATTTCATTTTTTTTTTTCTAAATTTCTAAACACCTGTGCTTGTGGTGCCGATAATTACCTGAATAGTGTAACTTGAAAGAATAGCCTATGCAGAAAAGAAGGAAAAAACTACGTAGAAAATGTAAGAAGTTTTGATGCCGATAATTTACTGAAAAGTACAATTCGAAAGAACAGCCTATGCAGACAAAAAGGAAAAATGTATGTTGAAAAAGTAAGCAGTTGCGATGCCAATAATTATACCAATAGCCTAAATGTATGTTGAAAAAGTAAGCAGTTGCGATGCCAATAATTATACCAATAGCCTAAATTGTAAAGGCAAATCATGCTTATTTCTGAAGTTTTTCTTGTCAAATAAGAATTTTTGGCATGATGTTTCTTCCGGTGATTTTTTACGAATAAATATTTGATTTTTAGCTATTAATATAAACCACTCAGAATTAAAGCAATAGTTTTATTTTTTTTTCTGGGGAATGGTACATTCTGGGGAATGGTACATTCTGGGGAATGGGGTTCTGGGAAATGGTTTTCTGGGGAATGTTATAGAATCTTCAGGTTACATTGCACATCATATGGAATCTAGAGCAATCCTAAGCCTGAGCAAAGCTTAGGAAGCGCAAAATCACCCGAAAATGCATTCAGGTTACATTGCACATCATATGGAGTCTGGTGTTTTCCTAAGCCTGAGCTAAGCACAGGAAGCGCAAAATTACCCGAAAATGCATTCAGGTTACATTGCACATCATAAGGAATCTAGAGCAATCCTAAGCCTGAGCTAAGTTTAGGAAGCGCAAAATTACCCGAAAATGCATTCAGGTTACATTGCACATCATATGGAATCTAGAGCAATCCTAAGCCTGAGCTAAGCTTAGGAAGCGCAAAATTACCCGAAAATGCATTCAGGTTACATTGCATATCATAAGGAATCTAGAGCAATCCTAAGCCTGAGCTAAGCATAGGAAGCGCAAAATTACCCGAAAATGCATTCAGGTTACATTGCACATCATATGGAAACTAGAGCAATCCTAAGCCTGAGCTAAGCTTAGGAAGCACAAAATCACCCGAAAATGCATTCAGGTTACATTGCACATCATAAGGAATCTAGAGCAATCCTAAGCCTGAGCTAAGTTTAGGAAGCGCAAAATTACCCGAAAATGCATTCAGGTTACATTGCACATCATATGGAGTCTGGTGTTTTCCTAAGCCTGAGCTAAGCTTAGGAAGCGCAAAATTACCCGAAAATGCATTCAGATTACATTGCATATCATATGGAAACTAGAGCAATCCTAAGCCTGAGCTAAGCTTAGGAAGCGCAAAATTACCCGAAAATGCATTCAGGTTACATTGCACATAATATGGAATCTAGAGCAATCCTAAGCCTGAGCTAAGCTTAGGAAGCGCAAAATTACCCGAAAATGCATTCAGGTTACATTGCACATCATAAGGAATCTAGAGCAATCCTAAGCCTGAGCTAAGTTTAGGAAGCGCAAAATTACCCGAAAATGCATTCAGGTTACATTGCACATCATATGGAGTCTGGTGTTTTCCTAAGCCTGAGCTAAGCTTAGGAAGCACAAAATCACCCGAAAATGCATTCAGGTTACATTGCACATCATAAGGAATCTAGAGCAATCCTAAGCCTGAGCTAAGTTTAGGAAGCGCAAAATTACCCGAAAATGCATTCAGGTTACATTGCACATCATATGGAGTCTGGTGTTTTCCTAAGCCTGAACTAAGCATAGGAAGCGCATAATTACCCGAAAATGCATTCAGGTTACATTGCACATCATATGGAATCTAGAGCAATCCTATGCCTGAGCTAAGCTTAGGAAGCGCAAAATTACCCGAAAATGCATTCAGGTTACATTGCACATCATATGGAAACTAGAGCAATCCTAAGCCTGAGCAAAGCTTAGGAAGCACAAAATCACCCGAAAATGCATTCAGGGTACATTGCACATCATATGGAATCTAGAGCAATCCTAAGCCTGAGCTAAGCTTAGGAAGCGCAAAATTACCCGAAAATGCATTCAGGTTACATTGCACATCATATGGAGTCTGGTGTTTTCCTAAGCCTGAGCTAAGCACAGGAAGCGCAAAATTACCCGAAAATGCATTCAGGTTACATTGCACATCATAAGGAATCTAGAGCAATCCTAAGCCTGAGCTAAGTTTAGGAAGCGCAAAATTACCCGAAAATGCATTCAGGTTACATTGCACATCATATGGAATCTAGAGCAATCCTAAGCCTGAGCTAAGCATAGGAAGCACAAAATCACCCGAAAATGCATTCAGGTTACATTGCACATCATATGGAATCTAGAGCAATCCTAAGCCTGAGCTAAGTTTAGGAAGCGCAAAATTACCCGAAAATGCATTCAGGTTACATTGCACATCATAAGGAATCTAGAGCAATCCTAAGCCTGAGCTAAGTTTAGGAAGCGCAAAATTACCCGAAAATGCAATCAGGTTACATTGCACATCATATGGAATCTAGAGCAATCCTAAGCCTGAGCTAAGCATAGGAAGCGCAAAATTACCCGAAAATGCATTCAGGTTACATTGCACATCATAAGGAATCTAGAGCAATCCTAAGCCTGAGCTAAGCTTAGGAAGCGCAAAATTACCCGAAAATGCATTCAGGTTACATTGCACATCATAAGGAATCTAGAGCAATCCTAAGCCTGAGCTAAGTTTAGGAAGCGCAAAATTACCCGAAAATGCATTCAGGTTACATTGCACATCATATGGAGTCTGGTGTTTTCATAAGCCTGAGCTAAGCTTAGGAAGCGCAAAATTACCCGAAAATGCATTCAGGTTACATTGCATATCATATGGAAACTAGAGCAATCCTAAGCCTGAGCAAAGCTTAGGAAGCACAAAATCACCCGAAAATGCATTCAGGTTACATTGCACATCATATGGAATCTAGAGCAATCCTAAGCCTGAGCTAAGCTTAGGAAGCGCAAAATTACCCGAAAATGCATTCAGGTTACATTGCACATCATATGGAGTCTGGTGTTTTCATAAGCCTGAACTAAGCATAGGAAGCGCAAAATTACCCGAAAATGCATTCAGGTTACATTGCACATCATAAGGAATCTAGAGCAATCCTAAGCCTGAGCTAAGCTTAGGAAGCGCAAAATTACCCGAAAATGCATTCAGGTTACATTGCACATCATATGGAATCTAGAGCAATCCTAAGCCTGAGCAAAGCTTAGGAAGCACAAAATCACCCGAAAATGCATTCAGGTTACATTGCACATCATAAGGAATCTAGAGCAATCCTAAGCCTGAGCTAAGTTTAGGAAGCGCAAAATTACCCGAAAATGCATTCAGATTACATTGCACATCATATGGAATCTAGAGCAATCCTAAGCCTGAGCTAAGCTTAGGAAGCGCAAAATTACCCGAAAATGCATTCAGATTACATTGCATATCATATGGAAACTAGAGCAATCCTAAGCCTGAGCTAAGCTTAGGAAGCGCAAAATTACCCGAAAATGCATTCAGGTTACATTGCACATCATAAGGAATCTAGAGCAATCCTAAGCCTGAGCTAAGCTTAGGAAGCGCAAAATTACCCGAAAATGCATTCAGGTTACATTGCACATCATAAGGAATCTAGAGCAATCCTAAGCCTGAGCTAAGCTTAGGAAGCGCAAAATTACCCGAAAATGCATTCAGATTACATTGCATATCATATGGAAACTAGAGCAATCCTAAGCCTGAGCTAAGCTTAGGAAGCGCAAAATTACCCGAAAATGCATTCAGGTTACATTGCACATCATATGGAATCTAGAGCAATCCTAAGCCTGAGCTAAGCTTAGGAAGCGCAAAATTACCCGAAAATGCATTCAGGTTACATTGCACATCATAAGGAATCTAGAGCAATCCTAAGCCTGAGCTAAGTTTAGGAAGCGCAAAATTACCCGAAAATGCATTCAGATTACATTGCATATCATATGGAAACTAGAGCAATCCTAAGCCTGAGCTAAGTTTAGGAAGCGCAAAATTACCCGAAAATGCATTCAGATTACATTGCATATCATATGGAAACTAGAGCAATCCTAAGCCTGAGCTAAGCTTAGGAAGCGCAAAATTACCCGAAAATGCATTCAGGTTACATTGCACATCATATGGAAACTAGAGCAATCCTAAGCCTGAGCTAAGCTTAGGAAGCGCAAAATTACCCGAAAATGCATTCAGGTTACATTGCACATCATATGGAATCTAGAGCAATCCTAAGCCTGAGCTAAGCTTAGGAAGCGCAAAATTACCCGAAAATGCATTCAGATTACATTGCATATCATATGGAAACTAGAGCAATCCTAAGCCTGAGCTAAGCTTAGGAAGCGCAAAATTACCCGAAAATGCATTCAGGTTACATTGCACATCATAAGGAATCTAGAGCAATCCTAAGCCTGAGCTAAGTTTAGGAAGCGCAAAATTACCCGAAAATGCATTCAGATTACATTGCATATCATATGGAAACTAGAGCAATCCTAAGCCTGAGCTAAGCTTAGGAAGCGCAAAATTACCCGAAAATGCATTCAGATTACATTGCATATCATATGGAAACTAGAGCAATCCTAAGCCTGAGCTAAGCTTAGGAAGCGCAAAATTACCCGAAAATGCATTCAGGTTACATTGCACATCATAAGGAATCTAGAGCAATCCTAAGCCTGAGCTAAGTTTAGGAAGCGCAAAATTACCCGAAAATGCATTCAGGTTACATTGCACATCATATGGAGTCTGGTGTTTTCCTAAGCCTGAGCTAAGCTTAGGAAGCGCAAAATTACCCGAAAATGCATTCAGGTTACATTGCACATCATAAGGAATCTAGAGCAATCCTAAGCCTGAGCTAAGCTTAGGAAGCACAAAATCACCCGAAAATGCATTCAGGTTACATTGCACATCATAAGGAATCTAGAGCAATCCTAAGCCTGAGCTAAGTTTAGGAAGCGCAAAATTACCCGAAAATGCATTCAGGTTACATTGCACATCATATGGAATCTAGAGCAATCCTAAGCCTGAGCTAAGCTTAGGAAGCGCAAAATTACCCGAAAATGCATTCAGGTTACATTGCACATCATATGGAATCTAGAGCAATCCTAAGCCTGAGCTAAGTTTAGGAAGCGCAAAATTACCCGAAAATGCATTCAGGTTACATTGCACATCATAAGGAATCTAGAGCAATCCTAAGCCTGAGCTAAGTTTAGGAAGCGCAAAATTACCCGAAAATGCATTCAGGTTACATTGCACATCATATGGAGTCTGGTGTTTTCCTAAGCCTGAGCTAAGCTTAGGAAGCGCAAAATTACCCGAAAATGCATTCAGGTTACATTGCACTTCATAAGGAATCTAGAGCAATCCTAAGCCTGAGCTAAGTTTAGGAAGCGCAAAATTACCCGAAAATGCATTCAGGTTACATTGCACATCATATGGAGTCTGGTGTTTTCCTAAGCCTGAGCTAAGCTTAGGAAGCGCAAAATTACCCGAAAATGCATTCAGGTTACATTGCATATCATATGGAAACTAGAGCAATCCTAAGCCTGAGCTAAGCTTAGGAAGCACAAAATCACCCGAAAATGCATTCAGGTTACATTGCACATCATAAGGAATCTAGAGCAATCCTAAGCCTGAGCTAAGTTTAGGAAGCGCAAAATTACCCGAAAATGCATTCAGGTTACATTGCACATCATATGGAATCTAGAGCAATCCTAAGCCTGAGCTAAGCTTAGGAAGCGCAAAATTACCCGAAAATGCATTCAGGTTACATTGCACTTCATAAGGAATCTAGAGCAATCCTAAGCCTGAGCAAAGCTTAGGAAGCACAAAATCACCCGAAAATGCATTCAGGTTACATTGCACATCATAAGGAATCTAGAGCAATCCTAAGCCTGAGCTAAGTTTAGGAAGCGCAAAATTACCCGAAAATGCATTCAGGTTACATTGCACATCATATGGAGTCTGGTGTTTTCCTAAGCCTGAGCTAAGCTTAGGAAGCGCAAAATTACCCGAAAATGCATTCAGGTTACATTGCACATCATATGGAGTCTGGTGTTTTCCTAAGCCTGAACTAAGCATAGGAAGCGCAAAATTACCCGAAAATGCATTCAGATTACATTGCATATCATATGGAATCTAGAGCAATCCTAAGCCTGAGCTAAGCTTAGGAAGCGCAAAATTACCCGAAAATGCATTCAGGTTACATTGCACATCATAAGGAATCTAGAGCAATCCTAAGCCTGAGCTAAGCTTAGGAAGCGCAAAATTACCCGAAAATGCATTTAGATTACATTGCATATCATATGGAAACTAGAGCAATCCTAAGCCTGAGCTAAGCTTAGGAAGCGCAAAATTACCCGAAAATGCATTCAGGTTACATTGCACATCATATGGAATCTAGAGCAATCCTAAGCCTGAGCTAAGCTTAGGAAGCGCAAAATTACCCGAAAATGCATTCAGGTTACATTGCACATCATAAGGAATCTAGAGCAATCCTAAGCCTGAACTAAGCATAGGAAGCGCAAAATTACCCGAAAATGCATTCAGGTTACATTGCACATCATAAGGAATCTAGAGCAATCCTAAGCCTGAGCTAAGCTTAGGAAGCGCAAAATTACCCGAAAATGCATTCAGGTTACATTGCACATCATATGGAATCTAGAGCAATCCTAAGCCTGAGCAAAGCTTAGGAAGCACAAAATCACCCGAAAATGCATTCAGGTTACATTGCACATCATAAGGAATCTAGAGCAATCCTAAGCCTGAGCTAAGTTTAGGAAGCGCAAAATTACCCGAAAATGCATTCAGATTACATTGCACATCATATGGAATCTAGAGCAATCCTAAGCCTGAGCTAAGCTTAGGAAGCGCAAAATTACCCGAAAATGCATTCAGATTACATTGCATATCATATGGAAACTAGAGCAATCCTAAGCCTGAGCTAAGCTTAGGAAGCGCAAAATTACCCGAAAATGCATTCAGGTTACATTGCACATCATAAGGAATCTAGAGCAATCCTAAGCCTGAGCTAAGCTTAGGAAGCGCAAAATTACCCGAAAATGCATTCAGGTTACATTGCACATCATAAGGAATCTAGAGCAATCCTAAGCCTGAGCTAAGCTTAGGAAGCGCAAAATTACCCGAAAATGCATTCAGATTACATTGCATATCATATGGAAACTAGAGCAATCCTAAGCCTGAGCTAAGCTTAGGAAGCGCAAAATTACCCGAAAATGCATTCAGGTTACATTGCACATCATATGGAATCTAGAGCAATCCTAAGCCTGAGCTAAGCTTAGGAAGCGCAAAATTACCCGAAAATGCATTCAGGTTACATTGCACATCATAAGGAATCTAGAGCAATCCTAAGCCTGAGCTAAGTTTAGGAAGCGCAAAATTACCCGAAAATGCATTCAGATTACATTGCATATCATATGGAAACTAGAGCAATCCTAAGCCTGAGCTAAGTTTAGGAAGCGCAAAATTACCCGAAAATGCATTCAGATTACATTGCATATCATATGGAAACTAGAGCAATCCTAAGCCTGAGCTAAGCTTAGGAAGCGCAAAATTACCCGAAAATGCATTCAGGTTACATTGCACATCATATGGAAACTAGAGCAATCCTAAGCCTGAGCTAAGCTTAGGAAGCGCAAAATTACCCGAAAATGCATTCAGGTTACATTGCACATCATATGGAATCTAGAGCAATCCTAAGCCTGAGCTAAGCTTAGGAAGCGCAAAATTACCCGAAAATGCATTCAGATTACATTGCATATCATATGGAAACTAGAGCAATCCTAAGCCTGAGCTAAGCTTAGGAAGCGCAAAATTACCCGAAAATGCATTCAGGTTACATTGCACATCATAAGGAATCTAGAGCAATCCTAAGCCTGAGCTAAGTTTAGGAAGCGCAAAATTACCCGAAAATGCATTCAGATTACATTGCATATCATATGGAAACTAGAGCAATCCTAAGCCTGAGCTAAGCTTAGGAAGCGCAAAATTACCCGAAAATGCATTCAGATTACATTGCATATCATATGGAAACTAGAGCAATCCTAAGCCTGAGCTAAGCTTAGGAAGCACAAAATCACCCGAAAATGCATTCAGGTTACATTGCACATCATAAGGAATCTAGAGCAATCCTAAGCCTGAGCTAAGTTTAGGAAGCGCAAAATTACCCGAAAATGCATTCAGGTTACATTGCACATCATATGGAATCTAGAGCAATCCTAAGCCTGAGCTAAGTTTAGGAAGCGCAAAATTACCCGAAAATGCATTCAGGTTACATTGCACATCATATGGAATCTAGAGCAATCCTAAGCCTGAGCTAAGTTTAGGAAGCACAAAATCACCCGAAAATGCATTCAGGTTACATTGCACATCATAAGGAATCTAGAGCAATCCTAAGCCTGAGCTAAGTTTAGGAAGCGCAAAATTACCCGAAAATGCATTCAGGTTACATTGCACATCATAAGGAATCTAGAGCAATCCTAAGCCTGAGCTAAGTTTAGGAAGCGCAAAATTACCCGAAAATGCATTCAGGTTACATTGCACATCATATGGAGTCTGGTGTTTTCCTAAGCCTGAGCTAAGCTTAGGAAGCGCAAAATTACCCGAAAATGCATTCAGGTTACATTGCACATCATAAGGAATCTAGAGCAATCCTAAGCCTGAGCTAAGCTTAGGAAGCACAAAATCACCCGAAAATGCATTCAGGTTACATTGCACATCATAAGGAATCTAGAGCAATCCTAAGCCTGAGCTAAGTTTAGGAAGCGCAAAATTACCCGAAAATGCATTCAGGTTACATTGCACATCATATGGAATCTAGAGCAATCCTAAGCCTGAGCTAAGCTTAGGAAGCGCAAAATTACCCGAAAATGCATTCAGGTTACATTGCACATCATATGGAATCTAGAGCAATCCTAAGCCTGAGCTAAGTTTAGGAAGCGCAAAATTACCCGAAAATGCATTCAGGTTACATTGCACATCATAAGGAATCTAGAGCAATCCTAAGCCTGAGCTAAGTTTAGGAAGCGCAAAATTACCCGAAAATGCATTCAGGTTACATTGCACATCATATGGAGTCTGGTGTTTTCCTAAGCCTGAGCTAAGCTTAGGAAGCGCAAAATTACCCGAAAATGCATTCAGGTTACATTGCACTTCATAAGGAATCTAGAGCAATCCTAAGCCTGAGCTAAGTTTAGGAAGCGCAAAATTACCCGAAAATGCATTCAGGTTACATTGCACATCATATGGAGTCTGGTGTTTTCCTAAGCCTGAGCTAAGCTTAGGAAGCGCAAAATTACCCGAAAATGCATTCAGGTTACATTGCATATCATATGGAAACTAGAGCAATCCTAAGCCTGAGCTAAGCTTAGGAAGCACAAAATCACCCGAAAATGCATTCAGGTTACATTGCACATCATAAGGAATCTAGAGCAATCCTAAGCCTGAGCTAAGTTTAGGAAGCGCAAAATTACCCGAAAATGCATTCAGGTTACATTGCACATCATATGGAATCTAGAGCAATCCTAAGCCTGAGCTAAGCTTAGGAAGCGCAAAATTACCCGAAAATGCATTCAGGTTACATTGCACTTCATAAGGAATCTAGAGCAATCCTAAGCCTGAGCAAAGCTTAGGAAGCACAAAATCACCCGAAAATGCATTCAGGTTACATTGCACATCATAAGGAATCTAGAGCAATCCTAAGCCTGAGCTAAGTTTAGGAAGCGCAAAATTACCCGAAAATGCATTCAGGTTACATTGCACATCATATGGAGTCTGGTGTTTTCCTAAGCCTGAGCTAAGCTTAGGAAGCGCAAAATTACCCGAAAATGCATTCAGGTTACATTGCACATCATATGGAGTCTGGTGTTTTCCTAAGCCTGAACTAAGCATAGGAAGCGCAAAATTACCCGAAAATGCATTCAGATTACATTGCATATCATATGGAATCTAGAGCAATCCTAAGCCTGAGCTAAGCTTAGGAAGCGCAAAATTACCCGAAAATGCATTCAGGTTACATTGCACATCATAAGGAATCTAGAGCAATCCTAAGCCTGAGCTAAGCTTAGGAAGCGCAAAATTACCCGAAAATGCATTTAGATTACATTGCATATCATATGGAAACTAGAGCAATCCTAAGCCTGAGCTAAGCTTAGGAAGCGCAAAATTACCCGAAAATGCATTCAGGTTACATTGCACATCATATGGAATCTAGAGCAATCCTAAGCCTGAGCTAAGCTTAGGAAGCGCAAAATTACCCGAAAATGCATTCAGGTTACATTGCACATCATAAGGAATCTAGAGCAATCCTAAGCCTGAGCTAAGTTTAGGAAGCGCAAAATTACCCGAAAATGCATTCAGGTTACATTGCACATCATATGGAGTCTGGTGTTTTCCTAAGCCTGAACTAAGCATAGGAAGCGCAAAATTACCCGAAAATGCATTCAGGTTACATTGCACATCATAAGGAATCTAGAGCAATCCTATGCCTGAGCTAAGCATAGGAAGCGCAAAATTACCCGAAAATGCATTCAGGTTACATTGCACATCATATGGAGTCTGGTGTTTTCCTAAGCCTGAACTAAGCATAGGAAGCGCAAAATTACCCGAAAATGCATTCAGGTTACATTGCACATCATATGGAATCTAGAGCAATCCTAAGCCTGAGCTAAGCTTAGGAAGCGCAAAATTACCCGAAAATGCATTCAGGTTACATTGCACATCATAAGGAATCTAGAGCAATCCTAAGCCTGAGCTAAGTTTAGGAAGCGCAAAATTACCCGAAAATGCATTCAGATTACATTGCATATCATATGGAAACTAGAGCAATCCTAAGCCTGAGCTAAGCTTAGGAAGCGCAAAATTACCCGAAAATGCATTCAGGTTACATTGCACATCATATGGAATCTAGAGCAATCCTAAGCCTGAGCTAAGCTTAGGAAGCGCAAAATTACCCGAAAATGCATTCAGGTTACATTGCACATCATATGGAATCTAGAGCAATCCTAAGCCTGAGCTAAGTTTAGGAAGCGCAAAATTACCCGAAAATGCATTCAGGTTACATTGCACATCATATGGAATCTAGAGCAATCCTAAGCCTGAGCTAAGCTTAGGAAGCGCAAAATTACCCGAAAATGCATTCAGGTTACATTGCACATCATATGGAATCTAGAGCAATCCTAAGCCTGAGCTAAGCTTAGGAAGCGCAAAATTACCCGAAAATGCATTCAGGTTACATTGCACATCATAAGGAATCTAGAGCAATCCTAAGCCTGAGCTAAGTTTAGGAAGCGCAAAATTACCCGAAAATGCATTCAGGTTACATTGCACATCATATGGAGTCTGGTGTTTTCCTAAGCCTGAGCTAAGCTTAGGAAGCGCAAAATTACCCGAAAATGCATTCAGATTACATTGCATATCATATGGAATCTAGAGCAATCCTAAGCCTGAGCTAAGCTTAGGAAGCGCAAAATTACCCGAAAATGCATTCAGGTTACATTGCATATCATATGGAAACTAGAGCAATCCTAAGCCTGAGCTAAGCTTAGGAAGCACAAAATCACCCGAAAATGCATTCAGGTTACACTGCACTTCATAAGGAATCTAGAGCAATCCTAAGCCTGAGCAAAGCTTAGGAAGCACAAAATCACCCGAAAATGCATTCAGGTTACATTGCACATCATAAGGAATCTAGAGCAATCCTAAGCCTGAGCTAAGTTTAGGAAGCGCAAAATTACCCGAAAATGCATTCAGGTTACATTGCACATCATATGGAGTCTGGTGTTTTCCTAAGCCTGAGCTAAGCTTAGGAAGCGCAAAATTACCCGAAAATGCATTCAGATTACATTGCATATCATATGGAAACTAGAGCAATCCTAAGCCTGAGCTAAGCTTAGGAAGCGCAAAATTACCCGAAAATGCATTCAGGTTACATTGCACATAATATGGAATCTAGAGCAATCCTAAGCCTGAGCTAAGCTTAGGAAGCGCAAAATTACCCGAAAATGCATTCAGGTTACATTGCACATCATAAGGAATCTAGAGCAATCCTAAGCCTGAGCTAAGTTTAGGAAGCGCAAAATTACCCGAAAATGCATTCAGGTTACATTGCACATCATATGGAGTCTGGTGTTTTCCTAAGCCTGAGCTAAGCTTAGGAAGCACAAAATCACCCGAAAATGCATTCAGGTTACATTGCACATCATAAGGAATCTAGAGCAATCCTAAGCCTGAGCTAAGTTTAGGAAGCGCAAAATTACCCGAAAATGCATTCAGGTTACATTGCACATCATATGGAGTCTGGTGTTTTCCTAAGCCTGAACTAAGCATAGGAAGCGCATAATTACCCGAAAATGCATTCAGGTTACATTGCACATCATATGGAATCTAGAGCAATCCTATGCCTGAGCTAAGCTTAGGAAGCGCAAAATTACCCGAAAATGCATTCAGGTTACATTGCACATCATAAGGAATCTAGAGCAATCCTAAGCCTGAGCTAAGCTTAGGAAGCGCAAAATTACCCGAAAATGCATTCAGGTTACATTGCACATCATATGGAATCTAGAGCAATCCTAAGCCTGAGCTAAGTTTAGGAAGCGCAAAATTACCCGAAAATGCATTCAGGTTACATTGCACATCATAAGGAATCTAGAGCAATCCTAAGCCTGAGCTAAGCTTAGGAAGCGCAAAATTACCCGAAAATGCATTCAGGTTACATTGCACATCATATGGAATCTAGAGCAATCCTAAGCCTGAGCTAAGTTTAGGAAGCGCAAAATTACCCGAAAATGCATTCAGGTTACATTGCATATCATATGGAAACTAGAGCAATCCTAAGCCTGAGCTAAGCTTAGGAAGCGCAAAATTACCCGAAAATGCATTCAGGTTACATTGCACATCATATGGAATCTAGAGCAATCCTAAGCCTGAGCTAAGCTTAGGAAGCGCAAAATTACCCGAAAATGCATTCAGGTTACATTGCACATCATAAGGAATCTAGAGCAATCCTAAGCCTGAGCTAAGTTTAGGAAGCGCAAAATTACCCGAAAATGCATTCAGGTTACATTGCACATCATATGGAGTCTGGTGTTTTCCTAAGCCTGAGCTAAGCTTAGGAAGCGCAAAATTACCCGAAAATGCATTCAGGTTACATTGCATATCATATGGAAACTAGAGCAATCCTAAGCCTGAGCTAAGCTTAGGAAGCACAAAATCACCCGAAAATGCATTCAGGTTACATTGCACATCATAAGGAATCTAGAGCAATCCTAAGCCTGAGCTAAGTTTAGGAAGCGCAAAATTACCCGAAAATGCATTCAGGTTACATTGCACATCATATGGAATCTAGAGCAATCCTAAGCCTGAGCTAAGCTTAGGAAGCGCAAAATTACCCGAAAATGCATTCAGGTTACATTGCACTTCATAAGGAATCTAGAGCAATCCTAAGCCTGAGCAAAGCTTAGGAAGCACAAAATCACCCGAAAATGCATTCAGGTTACATTGCACATCATAAGGAATCTAGAGCAATCCTAAGCCTGAGCTAAGTTTAGGAAGCGCAAAATTACCCGAAAATGCATTCAGGTTACATTGCACATCATATGGAGTCTGGTGTTTTCCTAAGCCTGAGCTAAGCTTAGGAAGCGCAAAATTACCCGAAAATGCATTCAGGTTACATTGCACATCATATGGAGTCTGGTGTTTTCCTAAGCCTGAACTAAGCATAGGAAGCGCAAAATTACCCGAAAATGCATTCAGATTACATTGCATATCATATGGAATCTAGAGCAATCCTAAGCCTGAGCTAAGCTTAGGAAGCGCAAAATTACCCGAAAATGCATTCAGGTTACATTGCACATCATAAGGAATCTAGAGCAATCCTAAGCCTGAGCTAAGCTTAGGAAGCGCAAAATTACCCGAAAATGCATTTAGATTACATTGCATATCATATGGAAACTAGAGCAATCCTAAGCCTGAGCTAAGCTTAGGAAGCGCAAAATTACCCGAAAATGCATTCAGGTTACATTGCACATCATATGGAATCTAGAGCAATCCTAAGCCTGAGCTAAGCTTAGGAAGCGCAAAATTACCCGAAAATGCATTCAGGTTACATTGCACATCATAAGGAATCTAGAGCAATCCTATGCCTGAGCTAAGCATAGGAAGCGCAAAATTACCCGAAAATGCATTCAGGTTACATTGCACATCATATGGAGTCTGGTGTTTTCCTAAGCCTGAACTAAGCATAGGAAGCGCAAAATTACCCGAAAATGCATTCAGGTTACATTGCACATCATATGGAATCTAGAGCAATCCTAAGCCTGAGCTAAGCTTAGGAAGCGCAAAATTACCCGAAAATGCATTCAGGTTACATTGCACATCATAAGGAATCTAGAGCAATCCTAAGCCTGAGCTAAGTTTAGGAAGCGCAAAATTACCCGAAAATGCATTCAGATTACATTGCATATCATATGGAAACTAGAGCAATCCTAAGCCTGAGCTAAGCTTAGGAAGCGCAAAATTACCCGAAAATGCATTCAGGTTACATTGCACATCATATGGAATCTAGAGCAATCCTAAGCCTGAGCTAAGCTTAGGAAGCGCAAAATTACCCGAAAATGCATTCAGGTTACATTGCACATCATATGGAATCTAGAGCAATCCTAAGCCTGAGCTAAGTTTAGGAAGCGCAAAATTACCCGAAAATGCATTCAGGTTACATTGCACATCATATGGAATCTAGAGCAATCCTAAGCCTGAGCTAAGCTTAGGAAGCGCAAAATTACCCGAAAATGCATTCAGGTTACATTGCACATCATATGGAATCTAGAGCAATCCTAAGCCTGAGCTAAGCTTAGGAAGCGCAAAATTACCCGAAAATGCATTCAGGTTACATTGCACATCATAAGGAATCTAGAGCAATCCTAAGCCTGAGCTAAGTTTAGGAAGCGCAAAATTACCCGAAAATGCATTCAGGTTACATTGCACATCATATGGAGTCTGGTGTTTTCCTAAGCCTGAGCTAAGCTTAGGAAGCGCAAAATTACCCGAAAATGCATTCAGATTACATTGCATATCATATGGAATCTAGAGCAATCCTAAGCCTGAGCTAAGCTTAGGAAGCGCAAAATTACCCGAAAATGCATTCAGGTTACATTGCATATCATATGGAAACTAGAGCAATCCTAAGCCTGAGCTAAGCTTAGGAAGCACAAAATCACCCGAAAATGCATTCAGGTTACACTGCACTTCATAAGGAATCTAGAGCAATCCTAAGCCTGAGCAAAGCTTAGGAAGCACAAAATCACCCGAAAATGCATTCAGGTTACATTGCACATCATAAGGAATCTAGAGCAATCCTAAGCCTGAGCTAAGTTTAGGAAGCGCAAAATTACCCGAAAATGCATTCAGGTTACATTGCACATCATATGGAGTCTGGTGTTTTCCTAAGCCTGAGCTAAGCTTAGGAAGCGCAAAATTACCCGAAAATGCATTCAGATTACATTGCATATCATATGGAAACTAGAGCAATCCTAAGCCTGAGCTAAGCTTAGGAAGCGCAAAATTACCCGAAAATGCATTCAGGTTACATTGCACATAATATGGAATCTAGAGCAATCCTAAGCCTGAGCTAAGCTTAGGAAGCGCAAAATTACCCGAAAATGCATTCAGGTTACATTGCACATCATAAGGAATCTAGAGCAATCCTAAGCCTGAGCTAAGTTTAGGAAGCGCAAAATTACCCGAAAATGCATTCAGGTTACATTGCACATCATATGGAGTCTGGTGTTTTCCTAAGCCTGAGCTAAGCTTAGGAAGCACAAAATCACCCGAAAATGCATTCAGGTTACATTGCACATCATAAGGAATCTAGAGCAATCCTAAGCCTGAGCTAAGTTTAGGAAGCGCAAAATTACCCGAAAATGCATTCAGGTTACATTGCACATCATATGGAGTCTGGTGTTTTCCTAAGCCTGAACTAAGCATAGGAAGCGCATAATTACCCGAAAATGCATTCAGGTTACATTGCACATCATATGGAATCTAGAGCAATCCTATGCCTGAGCTAAGCTTAGGAAGCGCAAAATTACCCGAAAATGCATTCAGGTTACATTGCACATCATAAGGAATCTAGAGCAATCCTAAGCCTGAGCTAAGCTTAGGAAGCGCAAAATTACCCGAAAATGCATTCAGGTTACATTGCACATCATATGGAATCTAGAGCAATCCTAAGCCTGAGCTAAGTTTAGGAAGCGCAAAATTACCCGAAAATGCATTCAGGTTACATTGCACATCATAAGGAATCTAGAGCAATCCTAAGCCTGAGCTAAGCTTAGGAAGCGCAAAATTACCCGAAAATGCATTCAGGTTACATTGCACATCATATGGAATCTAGAGCAATCCTAAGCCTGAGCTAAGTTTAGGAAGCGCAAAATTACCCGAAAATGCATTCAGGTTACATTGCATATCATATGGAAACTAGAGCAATCCTAAGCCTGAGCTAAGCTTAGGAAGCGCAAAATTACCCGAAAATGCATTCAGGTTACATTGCACATCATATGGAATCTAGAGCAATCCTAAGCCTGAGCTAAGCTTAGGAAGCGCAAAATTACCCGAAAATGCATTCAGGTTACATTGCACATCATAAGGAATCTAGAGCAATCCTAAGCCTGAGCTAAGTTTAGGAAGCGCAAAATTACCCGAAAATGCATTCAGGTTACATTGCACATCATATGGAGTCTGGTGTTTTCCTAAGCCTGAACTAAGCATAGGAAGCGCATAATTACCCGAAAATGCATTCAGGTTACATTGCACATCATATGGAATCTAGAGCAATCCTATGCCTGAGCTAAGCTTAGGAAGCGCAAAATTACCCGAAAATGCATTCAGGTTACATTGCACATCATAAGGAATCTAGAGCAATCCTAAGCCTGAGCTAAGTTTAGGAAGCGCAAAATTACCCGAAAATGCATTCAGGTTACATTGCACATCATAAGGAATCTAGAGCAATCCTAAGCCTGAGCTAAGTTTAGGAAGCGCAAAATTACCCGAAAATGCATTCAGGTTACATTGCACATCATATGGAATCTAGAGCAATCCTAAGCCTGAGCTAAGCTTAGGAAGCGCAAAATTACCCGAAAATGCATTCAGGTTACATTGCACATCATAAGGAATCTAGAGCAATCCTAAGCCTGAGCTAAGTTTAGGAAGCGCAAAATTACCCGAAAATGCATTCAGGTTACATTGCACATCATAAGGAATCTAGAGCAATCCTAAGCCTGAGCTAAGTTTAGGAAGCGCAAAATTACCCGAAAATGCATTCAGGTTACATTGCACATCATAAGGAATCTAGAGCAATCCTAAGCCTGAGCTAAGTTTAGGAAGCGCAAAATTACCCGAAAATGCATTCAGGTTACATTGCACATCATATGGAATCTAGAGCAATCCTAAGCCTGAGCTAAGCTTAGGAAGCGCAAAATTACCCGAAAATGCATTCAGGTTACATTGCACATCATAAGGAATCTAGAGCAATCCTAAGCCTGAGCTAAGTTTAGGAAGCGCAAAATTACCCGAAAATGCATTCAGGTTACATTGCATATCATATGGAAACTAGAGCAATCCTAAGCCTGAGCTAAGCTTAGGAAGCACAAAATCACCCGAAAATGCATTCAGGTTACATTGCACATCATATGGAGTCTGGTGTTTTCCTAAGCCTGAGCTAAGCTTAGGAAGCGCAAAATTACCCGAAAATGCATTCAGATTACATTGCACATCATATGGAGTCTGGTGTTTTCCTAAGCCTGAGCTAAGCTTAGGAAGCACAAAATCACCCGAAAATGCATTCAGGTTACATTGCACATCATATGGAGTCTGGTGTTTTCCTAAGCCTGAGCTAAGCTTAGGAAGCGCAAAATTACCCGAAAATGCATTCAGGTTACATTGCACATCATAAGGAATCTAGAGCAATCCTAAGCCTGAGCTAAGTTTAGGAAGCGCAAAATTACCCGAAAATGCATTCAGGTTACATTGCACATCATATGGAATCTAGAGCAATCCTAAGCCTGAGCTAAGCTTAGGAAGCGCAAAATTACCCGAAAATGCATTCAGGTTACATTGCACATCATAAGGAATCTAGAGCAATCCTAAGCCTGAGCTAAGTTTAGGAAGCGCAAAATTACCCGAAAATGCATTCAGGTTACATTGCACATCATATGGAGTCTGGTGTTTTCCTAAGCCTGAGCTAAGCTTAGGAAGCACAAAATCACCCGAAAATGCATTCAGGTTACATTGCACATCATAAGGAATCTAGAGCAATCCTAAGCCTGAGCTAAGTTTAGGAAGCGCAAAATTACCCGAAAATGCATTCAGGTTACATTGCATATCATATGGAAACTAGAGCAATCCTAAGCCTGAGCTAAGCTTAGGAAGCACAAAATCACCCGAAAATGCATTCAGGTTACATTGCACATCATATGGAGTCTGGTGTTTTCCTAAGCCTGAGCTAAGCTTAGGAAGCGCAAAATTACCCGAAAATGCATTCAGATTACATTGCACATCATATGGAGTCTGGTGTTTTCCTAAGCCTGAGCTAAGCTTAGGAAGCACAAAATCACCCGAAAATGCATTCAGGTTACATTGCACATCATATGGAGTCTGGTGTTTTCCTAAGCCTGAGCTAAGCTTAGGAAGCGCAAAATTACCCGAAAATGCATTCAGGTTACATTGCACATCATAAGGAATCTAGAGCAATCCTAAGCCTGAGCTAAGTTTAGGAAGCGCAAAATTACCCGAAAATGCATTCAGGTTACATTGCACATCATATGGAATCTAGAGCAATCCTAAGCCTGAGCTAAGCTTAGGAAGCGCAAAATTACCCGAAAATGCATTCAGGTTACATTGCACATCATAAGGAATCTAGAGCAATCCTAAGCCTGAGCTAAGTTTAGGAAGCGCAAAATTACCCGAAAATGCATTCAGGTTACATTGCACATCATATGGAGTCTGGTGTTTTCCTAAGCCTGAGCTAAGCTTAGGAAGCACAAAATCACCCGAAAATGCATTCAGGTTACATTGCACATCATAAGGAATCTAGAGCAATCCTAAGCCTGAGCTAAGTTTAGGAAGCGCAAAATTACCCGAAAATGCATTCAGGTTACATTGCACATCATATGGAGTCTGGTGTTTTCCTAAGCCTGAGCTAAGCTTAGGAAGCACAAAATCACCCGAAAATGCATTCAGGTTACATTGCACATCATATGGAGTCTGGTGTTTTCCTAAGCCTGAGCTAAGCTTAGGAAGCGCAAAATTACCCGAAAATGCATTCAGGTTACATTGCACATCATAAGGAATCTAGAGCAATCCTAAGCCTGAGCTAAGTTTAGGAAGCGCAAAATTACCCGAAAATGCATTCAGGTTACATTGCACATCATATGGAATCTAGAGCAATCCTAAGCCTGAGCAAAGCTTAGGAAGCACAAAATCACCCGAAAATGCATTCAGGTTACATTGCACATCATAAGGAATGTACACACTTAAAACAGAATGCCGAGATCGGCTGTGCGGATCTCGGTTAAAGTTCATTTGCTGAAATCTCGGCTAAACGTTTGACATTTGATGTTTGATGATAGCGGCACCCATGGGTGCTGCTATGAATAAACTTTAATTTTTGCTGATATCTCAGTTAAAATGCGATTGCCGAGCGCTCGGCTGTGCGGATCTCGGCAAAAGAATGAAAATTAGCCGAGCTCAACTGAGTGTGTAGAGCAATCCTAAGCCTGAGCTAAGTTTAGGAAGCGCAAAATTACCCGAAAATGCATTCAGGTTACATTGCACATCATATGGAGTCTGGTGTTTTCCTAAGCCTGAGCTAAGCTTAGGAAGCACAAAATCACCCGAAAATGCATTCAGGTTACATTGCACATCATATGGAGTCTGGTGTTTTCCTAAGCCTGAGCTAAGCTTAGGAAGCGCAAAATTACCCGAAAATGCATTCAGGTTACATTGCACATCATAAGGAATCTAGAGCAATCCTAAGCCTGAGCTAAGTTTAGGAAGCGCAAAATTACCCGAAAATGCATTCAGGTTACATTGCACATCATATGGAATCTAGAGCAATCCTAAGCCTGAGCAAAGCTTAGGAAGCACAAAATCACCCGAAAATGCATTCAGGTTACATTGCACATCATAAGGAATGTAGAGCAATCCTAAGCCTGAGCTAAGTTTAGGAAGCGCAAAATTACCCGAAAATGCATTCAGGTTACATTGCACATCATATGGAGTCTGGTGTTTTCCTAAGCCTGAGCTAAGCTTAGGAAGCACAAAATCACCCGAAAATGCATTCAGGTTACATTGCACATCATATGGAATCTAGAGCAATCCTAAGCCTGAGCTAAGTTTAGGACGCGCAAAATTACCCGAAAATGCATTCAGGTTACATTGCACATCATATGGAATCTAGAGCAATCCTAAGCCTGAGCTAAGTTTAGGAAGCGCAAAATTACCCGAAAATGCATTCAGGTTACATTGCACATCATAAGGAATCTAGAGCAATCCTAAGCCTGAGCTAAGTTTAGGAAGCGCAAAATTACCCGAAAATGCATTCAGGTTACATTGCACATCATATGGAGTCTGGTGTTTTCCTAAGCCTGAACTAAGCATAGGAAGCGCATAATTACCCGAAAATGCATTCAGGTTACATTGCACATCATATGGAATCTAGAGCAATCCTATGCCTGAGCTAAGCTTAGGAAGCGCAAAATTACCCGAAAATGCATTCAGGTTACATTGCACATCGTATGGAATCTAGAGCAATCCTAAGCCTGAGCTAAGTTTAGGAAGCGCAAAATTACCCGAAAATGCATTCAGGTTACATTGCACATCATATGGAATCTAGAGCAATCCTAAGCCTGAGCTAAGCTTAGGAAGCGCAAAATTACCCGAAAATGCATTCAGGTTACATTGCACATCATATGGAATCTAGAGCAATCCTAAGCCTGAGCTAAGTTTAGGAAGCGCAAAATTACCCGAAAATGCATTCAGGTTACATTGCACATCATAAGGAATCTAGAGCAATCCTAAGCCTGAGCTAAGTTTAGGAAGCGCAAAATTACCCGAAAATGCATTCAGGTTACATTGCACATCATATGGAATCTAGAGCAATCCTAAGCCTGAGCTAAGCTTAGGAAGCGCAAAATTACCCGAAAATGCATTCAGGTTACATTGCACATCATATGGAATCTAGAGCAATCCTAAGCCTGAGCTAAGTTTAGGAAGCGCAAAATTACCCGAAAATGCATTCAGGTTACATTGCACATCATATGGAATCTAGAGCAATCCTAAGCCTGAGCTAAGCTTAGGAAGCGCAAAATTACCCGAAAATGCATTCAGGTTACACTGCACTTCATAAGGAATCTAGAGCAATCCTAAGCCTGAGCAAAGCTTAGGAAGCACAAAATCACCCGAAAATGCATTCAGGTTACATTGCACATCATATGGAATCTAGAGCAATCCTATGCCTGAGCTAAGCTTAGGAAGCGCAAAATTACCCGAAAATGCATTCAGGTTACATTGCACATCATAAGGAATCTAGAGCAATCCTAAGCCTGAGCTAAGCTTAGGAAGCGCAAAATTACCCGAAAATGCATTCAGGTTACATTGCACATCATATGGAATCTAGAGCAATCCTAAGCCTGAGCTAAGTTTAGGAAGCGCAAAATTACCCGAAAATGCATTCAGGTTACATTGCACATCATAAGGAATCTAGAGCAATCCTAAGCCTGAGCTAAGCTTAGGAAGCGCAAAATTACCCGAAAATGCATTCAGGTTACATTGCACATCATATGGAATCTAGAGCAATCCTAAGCCTGAGCTAAGTTTAGGAAGCGCAAAATTACCCGAAAATGCATTCAGGTTACATTGCATATCATATGGAAACTAGAGCAATCCTAAGCCTGAGCTAAGCTTAGGAAGCGCAAAATTACCCGAAAATGCATTCAGGTTACATTGCACATCATATGGAATCTAGAGCAATCCTAAGCCTGAGCTAAGCTTAGGAAGCGCAAAATTACCCGAAAATGCATTCAGGTTACATTGCACATCATAAGGAATCTAGAGCAATCCTAAGCCTGAGCTAAGTTTAGGAAGCGCAAAATTACCCGAAAATGCATTCAGGTTACATTGCACATCATATGGAGTCTGGTGTTTTCCTAAGCCTGAACTAAGCATAGGAAGCGCATAATTACCCGAAAATGCATTCAGGTTACATTGCACATCATATGGAATCTAGAGCAATCCTATGCCTGAGCTAAGCTTAGGAAGCGCAAAATTACCCGAAAATGCATTCAGGTTACATTGCACATCGTATGGAATCTAGAGCAATCCTAAGCCTGAGCTAAGTTTAGGAAGCGCAAAATTACCCGAAAATGCATTCAGGTTACATTGCACATCATAAGGAATCTAGAGCAATCCTAAGCCTGAGCTAAGTTTAGGAAGCGCAAAATTACCCGAAAATGCATTCAGGTTACATTGCACATCATAAGGAATCTAGAGCAATCCTAAGCCTGAGCTAAGTTTAGGAAGCGCAAAATTACCCGAAAATGCATTCAGGTTACATTGCACATCATATGGAATCTAGAGCAATCCTAAGCCTGAGCTAAGCTTAGGAAGCGCAAAATTACCCGAAAATGCATTCAGGTTACATTGCACATCATAAGGAATCTAGAGCAATCCTAAGCCTGAGCTAAGTTTAGGAAGCGCAAAATTACCCGAAAATGCATTCAGGTTACATTGCACATCATATGGAGTCTGGTGTTTTCCTAAGCCTGAGCTAAGCTTAGGAAGCGCAAAATTACCCGAAAATGCATTCAGGTTACATTGCATATCATATGGAAACTAGAGCAATCCTAAGCCTGAGCTAAGCTTAGGAAGCACAAAATCACCCGAAAATGCATTCAGGTTACATTGCACATCATATGGAGTCTGGTGTTTTCCTAAGCCTGAGCTAAGCTTAGGAAGCGCAAAATTACCCGAAAATGCATTCAGATTACATTGCACATCATATGGAGTCTGGTGTTTTCCTAAGCCTGAGCTAAGCTTAGGAAGCACAAAATCACCCGAAAATGCATTCAGGTTACATTGCACATCATATGGAGTCTGGTGTTTTCCTAAGCCTGAGCTAAGCTTAGGAAGCGCAAAATTACCCGAAAATGCATTCAGGTTACATTGCACATCATAAGGAATCTAGAGCAATCCTAAGCCTGAGCTAAGTTTAGGAAGCGCAAAATTACCCGAAAATGCATTCAGGTTACATTGCACATCATATGGAATCTAGAGCAATCCTAAGCCTGAGCTAAGCTTAGGAAGCGCAAAATTACCCGAAAATGCATTCAGGTTACATTGCACATCATAAGGAATCTAGAGCAATCCTAAGCCTGAGCTAAGTTTAGGAAGCGCAAAATTACCCGAAAATGCATTCAGGTTACATTGCACATCATATGGAGTCTGGTGTTTTCCTAAGCCTGAGCTAAGCTTAGGAAGCACAAAATCACCCGAAAATGCATTCAGGTTACATTGCACATCATAAGGAATCTAGAGCAATCCTAAGCCTGAGCTAAGTTTAGGAAGCGCAAAATTACCCGAAAATGCATTCAGGTTACATTGCACATCATATGGAGTCTGGTGTTTTCCTAAGCCTGAGCTAAGCTTAGGAAGCACAAAATCACCCGAAAATGCATTCAGGTTACATTGCACATCATATGGAGTCTGGTGTTTTCCTAAGCCTGAGCTAAGCTTAGGAAGCGCAAAATTACCCGAAAATGCATTCAGGTTACATTGCACATCATAAGGAATCTAGAGCAATCCTAAGCCTGAGCTAAGTTTAGGAAGCGCAAAATTACCCGAAAATGCATTCAGGTTACATTGCACATCATATGGAATCTAGAGCAATCCTAAGCCTGAGCAAAGCTTAGGAAGCACAAAATCACCCGAAAATGCATTCAGGTTACATTGCACATCATAAGGAATGTAGAGCAATCCTAAGCCTGAGCTAAGTTTAGGAAGCGCAAAATTACCCGAAAATGCATTCAGGTTACATTGCACATCATATGGAGTCTGGTGTTTTCCTAAGCCTGAGCTAAGCTTAGGAAGCACAAAATCACCCGAAAATGCATTCAGGTTACATTGCACATCATATGGAATCTAGAGCAATCCTAAGCCTGAGCTAAGTTTAGGACGCGCAAAATTACCCGAAAATGCATTCAGGTTACATTGCACATCATATGGAATCTAGAGCAATCCTAAGCCTGAGCTAAGTTTAGGAAGCGCAAAATTACCCGAAAATGCATTCAGGTTACATTGCACATCATAAGGAATCTAGAGCAATCCTAAGCCTGAGCTAAGTTTAGGAAGCGCAAAATTACCCGAAAATGCATTCAGGTTACATTGCACATCATATGGAGTCTGGTGTTTTCCTAAGCCTGAACTAAGCATAGGAAGCGCATAATTACCCGAAAATGCATTCAGGTTACATTGCACATCATATGGAATCTAGAGCAATCCTATGCCTGAGCTAAGCTTAGGAAGCGCAAAATTACCCGAAAATGCATTCAGGTTACATTGCACATCGTATGGAATCTAGAGCAATCCTAAGCCTGAGCTAAGTTTAGGAAGCGCAAAATTACCCGAAAATGCATTCAGGTTACATTGCACATCATATGGAATCTAGAGCAATCCTAAGCCTGAGCTAAGCTTAGGAAGCGCAAAATTACCCGAAAATGCATTCAGGTTACATTGCACATCATATGGAATCTAGAGCAATCCTAAGCCTGAGCTAAGTTTAGGAAGCGCAAAATTACCCGAAAATGCATTCAGGTTACATTGCACATCATAAGGAATCTAGAGCAATCCTAAGCCTGAGCTAAGTTTAGGAAGCGCAAAATTACCCGAAAATGCATTCAGGTTACATTGCACATCATATGGAATCTAGAGCAATCCTAAGCCTGAGCTAAGCTTAGGAAGCGCAAAATTACCCGAAAATGCATTCAGGTTACATTGCACATCATATGGAATCTAGAGCAATCCTAAGCCTGAGCTAAGTTTAGGAAGCGCAAAATTACCCGAAAATGCATTCAGGTTACATTGCACATCATATGGAATCTAGAGCAATCCTAAGCCTGAGCTAAGCTTAGGAAGCGCAAAATTACCCGAAAATGCATTCAGGTTACACTGCACTTCATAAGGAATCTAGAGCAATCCTAAGCCTGAGCAAAGCTTAGGAAGCACAAAATCACCCGAAAATGCATTCAGGTTACATTGCACATCATATGGAGTCTGGTGTTTTCCTAAGCCTGAGCTAAGCTTAGGAAGCGCAAAATTACCCGAAAATGCATTCAGGTTACATTGCATATCATATGGAAACTAGAGCAATCCTAAGCCTGAGCTAAGCTTAGGAAGCACAAAATCACCCGAAAATGCATTCAGGTTACATTGCACATCATATGGAGTCTGGTGTTTTCCTAAGCCTGAGCTAAGCTTAGGAAGCGCAAAATTACCCGAAAATGCATTCAGATTACATTGCACATCATATGGAGTCTGGTGTTTTCCTAAGCCTGAGCTAAGCTTAGGAAGCGCAAAATTACCCGAAAATGCATTCAGGTTACACTGCACTTCATAAGGAATCTAGAGCAATCCTAAGCCTGAGCTAAGTTTAGGAAGCGCAAAATTACCCGAAAATGCATTCAGGTTACATTGCACATCATATGGAGTCTGGTGTTTTCCTAAGCCTGAGCTAAGCTTAGGAAGCGCAAAATTACCCGAAAATGCATTCAGGTTACATTGCATATCATATGGAAACTAGAGCAATCCTAAGCCTGAGCTAAGCTTAGGAAGCGCAAAATTACCCGAAAATGCATTCAGGTTACATTGCACATCATATGGAATCTAGAGCAATCCTAAGCCTGAGCTAAGTTTAGGAAGCGCAAAATTACCCGAAAATGCATTCAGGTTACATTGCACATCATATGGAATCTAGAGCAATCCTAAGCCTGAGCTAAGCTTAGGAAGCGCAAAATTACCCGAAAATGCATTCAGGTTACATTGCATATCATATGGAAACTAGAGCAATCCTAAGCCTGAGCTAAGCTTAGGAAGCACAAAATCACCCGAAAATGCATTCAGGTTACATTGCACATCATATGGAGTCTGGTGTTTTCCTAAGCCTGAGCTAAGCTTAGGAAGCGCAAAATTACCCGAAAATGCATTCAGATTACATTGCACATCATATGGAGTCTGGTGTTTTCCTAAGCCTGAGCTAAGCTTAGGAAGCGCAAAATTACCCGAAAATGCATTCAGGTTACACTGCACTTCATAAGGAATCTAGAGCAATCCTAAGCCTGAGCTAAGTTTAGGAAGCGCAAAATCACCCGAAAATGCATTCAGGTTACATTGCACATCATATGGAGTCTGGTGTTTTCCTAAGCCTGAGCTAAGCTTAGGAAGCGCAAAATTACCCGAAAATGCATTCAGATTACATTGCACATCATATGGAGTCTGGTGTTTTCCTAAGCCTGAGCTAAGCTTAGGAAGCACAAAATCACCCGAAAATGCATTCAGGTTACATTGCACATCATATGGAGTCTGGTGTTTTCCTAAGCCTGAACTAAGCATAGGAAGCGCAAAATTACCCGAAAATGCATTCAGGTTACATTGCACATCATATGGAATCTAGAGCAATCCTAAGCCTGAGCTAAGCTTAGGAAGCGCAAAATTACCCGAAAATGCATTCAGGTTACATTGCACATCATAAGGAATCTAGAGCAATCCTAAGCCTGAGCTAAGTTTAGGAAGCGCAAAATTACCCGAAAATGCATTCAGGTTACATTGCACATCATAAGGAATCTAGAGCAATCCTAAGCCTGAGCTAAGTTTAGGAAGCGCAAAATTACCCGAAAATGCATTCAGGTTACATTGCACATCATATGGAGTCTGGTGTTTTCCTAAGCCTGAGCTAAGCTTAGGAAGCACAAAATCACCCGAAAATGCATTCAGGTTACATTGCACATCATAAGGAATCTAGAGCAATCCTAAGCCTGAGCTAAGTTTAGGAAGCGCAAAATTACCCGAAAATGCATTCAGGTTACATTGCACATCATATGGAGTCTGGTGTTTTCCTAAGCCTGAACTAAGCATAGGAAGCGCAAAATTACCCGAAAATGCATTCAGGTTACATTGCACATCATATGGAATCTAGAGCAATCCTAAGCCTGAGCTAAGCTTAGGAAGCGCAAAATTACCCGAAAATGCATTCAGGTTACATTGCACATCATAAGGAATCTAGAGCAATCCTAAGCCTGAGCTAAGTTTAGGAAGCGCAAAATTACCCGAAAATGCATTCAGGTTACATTGCACATCATATGGAGTCTGGTGTTTTCCTAAGCCTGAGCTAAGCTTAGGAAGCACAAAATCACCCGAAAATGCATTCAGGTTACATTGCACATCATAAGGAATCTAGAGCAATCCTAAGCCTGAGCTAAGTTTAGGAAGCGCAAAATTACCCGAAAATGCATTCAGGTTACATTGCACATCATATGGAATCTAGAGCAATCCTAAGCCTGAGCAAAGCTTAGGAAGCACAAAATCACCCGAAAATGCATTCAGGTTACATTGCACATCATAAGGAATCTAGAGCAATCCTAAGCCTGAGCTAAGTTTAGGAAGCGCAAAATTACCCGAAAATGCATTCAGGTTACATTGCACATCATAAGGAATCTAGAGCAATCCTAAGCCTGAGCTAAGTTTAGGAAGCGCAAAATTACCCGAAAATGCATTCAGGTTACATTGCACATCATATGGAATCTAGAGCAATCCTAAGCCTGAGCAAAGCTTAGGAAGCACAAAATCACCCGAAAATGCATTCAGGTTACATTGCACATCATAAGGAATCTAGAGCAATCCTAAGCCTGAGCTAAGTTTAGGAAGCGCAAAATTACCCGAAAATGCATTCAGGTTACATTGCACATCATATGGAGTCTGGTGTTTTCCTAAGCCTGAGCTAAGCTTAGGAAGCACAAAATCACCCGAAAATGCATTCAGGTTACATTGCACATCATATGGAATCTGGTGTTTTCCTAAGCCTGAGCTAAGCTTAGGAAGCGCAAAATTACCCGAAAATGCATTCAGGTTACATTGCATATCATATGGAAACTAGAGCAATCCTAAGCCTGAGCTAAGCTTAGGAAGCACAAAATCACCCGAAAATGCATTCAGGTTACATTGCACATCATAAGGAATCTAGAGCAATCCTAAGCCTGAGCTAAGTTTAGGAAGCGCAAAATTACCCGAAAATGCATTCAGGTTACATTGCACATCATATGGAGTCTGGTGTTTTCCTAAGCCTGAGCTAAGCTTAGGAAGCACAAAATCACCCGAAAATGCATTCAGGTTACATTGCACATCATATGGAGTCTGGTGTTTTCCTAAGCCTGAGCTAAGCTTAGGAAGCGCAAAATTACCCGAAAATGCATTCAGGTTACATTGCACATCATAAGGAATCTAGAGCAATCCTAAGCCTGAGCTAAGTTTAGGAAGCGCAAAATCACCCGAAAATGCATTCAGGTTACATTGCACATCATAAGGAATCTAGAGCAATCCTAAGCCTGAGCTAAGTTTAGGAAGCGCAAAATTACCCGAAAATGCATTCAGGTTACATTGCACATCATATGGAGTCTGGTGTTTTCCTAAGCCTGAACTAAGCATAGGAAGCGCAAAATTACCCGAAAATGCATTCAGGTTACATTGCACATCATATGGAATCTAGAGCAATCCTAAGCCTGAGCTAAGCTTAGGAAGCGCAAAATTACCCGAAAATGCATTCAGGTTACATTGCACATCATAAGGAATCTAGAGCAATCCTAAGCCTGAGCTAAGTTTAGGAAGCGCAAAATTACCCGAAAATGCATTCAGGTTACATTGCACATCATAAGGAATCTAGAGCAATCCTAAGCCTGAGCTAAGTTTAGGAAGCGCAAAATTACCCGAAAATGCATTCAGGTTACATTGCACATCATATGGAGTCTGGTGTTTTCCTAAGCCTGAACTAAGCATAGGAAGCGCAAAATTACCCGAAAATGCATTCAGGTTACATTGCACATCATATGGAATCTAGAGCAATCCTAAGCCTGAGCTAAGCTTAGGAAGCGCAAAATTACCCGAAAATGCATTCAGGTTACATTGCACATCATAAGGAATCTAGAGCAATCCTAAGCCTGAGCTAAGTTTAGGAAGCGCAAAATTACCCGAAAATGCATTCAGGTTACATTGCACATCATATGGAGTCTGGTGTTTTCCTAAGCCTGAGCTAAGCTTAGGAAGCACAAAATCACCCGAAAATGCATTCAGGTTACATTGCACATCATAAGGAATCTAGAGCAATCCTAAGCCTGAGCTAAGTTTAGGAAGCGCAAAATTACCCGAAAATGCATTCAGGTTACATTGCACATCATATGGAGTCTGGTGTTTTCCTAAGCCTGAGCTAAGCTTAGGAAGCGCAAAATTACCCGAAAATGCATTCAGGTTACATTGCACATCATAAGGAATCTAGAGCAATCCTAAGCCTGAGCTAAGTTTAGGAAGCGCAAAATTACCCGAAAATGCATTCAGGTTACATTGCACATCATATGGAATCTAGAGCAATCCTAAGCCTGAGCAAAGCTTAGGAAGCACAAAATCACCCGAAAATGCATTCAGGTTACATTGCACATCATAAGGAATCTAGAGCAATCCTAAGCCTGAGCTAAGTTTAGGAAGCGCAAAATTACCCGAAAATGCATTCAGGTTACATTGCACATCATATGGAATCTAGAGCAATCCTAAGCCTGAGCAAAGCTTAGGAAGCACAAAATCACCCGAAAATGCATTCAGGTTACATTGCACATCATATGGAATCTGGTGTTTTCCTAAGCCTGAGCTAAGCTTAGGAAGCGCAAAATTACCCGAAAATGCATTCAGGTTACATTGCATATCATATGGAAACTAGAGCAATCCTAAGCCTGAGCTAAGCTTAGGAAGCACAAAATCACCCGAAAATGCATTCAGGTTACATTGCACATCATAAGGAATCTAGAGCAATCCTAAGCCTGAGCTAAGTTTAGGAAGCGCAAAATTACCCGAAAATGCATTCAGGTTACATTGCACATCATATGGAGTCTGGTGTTTTCCTAAGCCTGAGCTAAGCTTAGGAAGCACAAAATCACCCGAAAATGCATTCAGGTTACATTGCACATCATATGGAGTCTGGTGTTTTCCTAAGCCTGAGCTAAGCTTAGGAAGCGCAAAATTACCCGAAAATGCATTCAGGTTACATTGCACATCATAAGGAATCTAGAGCAATCCTAAGCCTGAGCTAAGTTTAGGAAGCGCAAAATCACCCGAAAATGCATTCAGGTTACATTGCACATCATAAGGAATCTAGAGCAATCCTAAGCCTGAGCTAAGTTTAGGAAGCGCAAAATTACCCGAAAATGCATTCAGGTTACATTGCACATCATATGGAGTCTGGTGTTTTCCTAAGCCTGAGCTAAGCTTAGGAAGCACAAAATCACCCGAAAATGCATTCAGGTTACATTGCACATCATATGGAGTCTGGTGTTTTCCTAAGCCTGAGCTAAGCTTAGGAAGCGCAAAATTACCCGAAAATGCATTCAGGTTACATTGCACATCATAAGGAATCTAGAGCAATCCTAAGCCTGAGCTAAGTTTAGGAAGCGCAAAATTACCCGAAAATGCATTCAGGTTACATTGCACATCATATGGAATCTAGAGCAATCCTAAGCCTGAGCAAAGCTTAGGAAGCACAAAATCACCCGAAAATGCATTCAGGTTACATTGCACATCATAAGGAATGTAGAGCAATCCTAAGCCTGAGCTAAGTTTAGGAAGCGCAAAATTACCCGAAAATGCATTCAGGTTACATTGCACATCATATGGAGTCTGGTGTTTTCCTAAGCCTGAGCTAAGCTTAGGAAGCACAAAATCACCCGAAAATGCATTCAGGTTACATTGCACATCATATGGAGTCTGGTGTTTTCCTAAGCCTGAGCTAAGCTTAGGAAGCGCAAAATTACCCGAAAATGCATTCAGGTTACATTGCACATCATAAGGAATCTAGAGCAATCCTAAGCCTGAGCTAAGTTTAGGAAGCGCAAAATTACCCGAAAATGCATTCAGGTTACATTGCACATCATATGGAATCTAGAGCAATCCTAAGCCTGAGCAAAGCTTAGGAAGCACAAAATCACCCGAAAATGCATTCAGGTTACATTGCACATCATAAGGAATCTAGAGCAATCCTAAGCCTGAGCTAAGTTTAGGAAGCGCAAAATTACCCGAAAATGCATTCAGGTTACATTGCACATCATATGGAGTCTGGTGTTTTCCTAAGCCTGAGCTAAGCTTAGGAAGCACAAAATCACCCGAAAATGCATTCAGGTTACATTGCACATCATATGGAGTCTGGTGTTTTCCTAAGCCTGAGCTAAGCTTAGGAAGCGCAAAATTACCCGAAAATGCATTCAGGTTACATTGCATATCATATGGAAACTAGAGCAATCCTAAGCCTGAGCTAAGCTTAGGAAGCACAAAATCACCCGAAAATGCATTCAGGTTACATTGCACATCATAAGGAATCTAGAGCAATCCTAAGCCTGAGCTAAGTTTAGGAAGCGCAAAATTACCCGAAAATGCATTCAGGTTACATTGCACATCATATGGAATCTAGAGCAATCCTAAGCCTGAGCTAAGCTTAGGAAGCGCAAAATTACCCGAAAATGCATTCAGGTTACATTGCACTTCATAAGGAATCTAGAGCAATCCTAAGCCTGAGCAAAGCTTAGGAAGCACAAAATCACCCGAAAATGCATTCAGGTTACATTGCACATCATAAGGAATCTAGAGCAATCCTAAGCCTGAGCTAAGTTTAGGAAGCGCAAAATTACCCGAAAATGCATTCAGGTTACATTGCACATCATATGGAGTCTGGTGTTTTCCTAAGCCTGAGCTAAGCTTAGGAAGCACAAAATCACCCGAAAATGCATTCAGGTTACATTGCACATCATAAGGAATCTAGAGCAATCCTAAGCCTGAGCTAAGCATAGGAAGCGCAAAATCACCCGAAAATGCATTCAGGTTACATTGCACATCATATGGAGTCTGGTGTTTTCCTAAGCCTGAACTAAGCATAGGAAGCGCAAAATTACCCGAAAATGCATTCAGGTTACATTGCACATCATATGGAGTCTGGTGTTTTCCTAAGCCTGAGCTAAGCTTAGGAAGCACAAAATCACCCGAAAATGCATTCAGGTTACATTGCACATCATATGGAGTCTGGTGTTTTCCTAAGCCTGAACTAAGCATAGGAAGCGCAAAATTACCCGAAAATGCATTCAGGTTACATTGCACATCATATGGAGTCTGGTGTTTTCCTAAGCCTGAACTAAGCATAGGAAGCGCAAAATTACCCGAAAATGCATTCAGGTTACATTGCACATCATATGGAGTCTGGTGTTTTCCTAAGCCTGAGCTAAGCTTAGGAAGCACAAAATCACCCGAAAATGCATTCAGGTTACATTGCACATCATATGGAGTCTGGTGTTTTCCTAAGCCTGAACTAAGCATAGGAAGCGCAAAATTACCCGAAAATGCATTCAGGTTACATTGCACATCATATGGAGTCTGGTGTTTTCCTAAGCCTGAACTAAGCATAGGAAGCGCAAAATTACCCGAAAATGCATTCAGGTTACATTGCACATCACATCCAGTCTGAAATAAAATTTGGAGCACACCTGAGCTTCAAAGAAGCATAGCTGACATCATATAATGAACGACAATATTGAGCCTCAGTTCGAGTCTGAAATAAAATTTGGAGCACACCTGAGCTTCAAAGAAGCCTAGCTGACATCATATAATGAACGACAGAACTAAGCACATATCGAGTCTGAAATAAAATTTGGAGCACACCTAAGCTTCAAAGAAGCATAGCTGACATCATATAATGAACGACAGAACTAAGCACAGTCCGGCCCCTTGGGCATATAGTGTCTTCGTGCCTGTCACACGATATACACAAGAAAAATGGTCATTATGCCATATCAACATTACGACAACGTCTGTAACCCATTGTAAACCTACTTTTATAGCGTACAATGCTAAGCCACTAAATGTGTTTGTTGCATGATATACAAATAGGTGGGATAGGAAGGAAATTCTATTTTACGACAAAAAGTTTCCCATTAGTGTTTGTGAGTTGTACAAAATTATACGTGTGAAGTACCTATAATGGAAAACTGCCTACAGCCTAGGCAGATGAACATGTTGTCATAAAATACAAAGAAAAGAACCAACTTACATGATTTTAAAATTGCGTCCCCAAGCCGGTGGCGTTGCGTTTCCAGCATCGGAACGTCTTTTCGCAGTGTACAAATATAGACTTCGGTCTCTCCAGGTTTAAGGTATATTATTAGGACTTCCTCTTGATCTACTTGTCGACAAAATATTATTCTCGTTGATTTACAACACGGACGCTAGATCCCACTCGGCGCTAGGAAGCGGATGTGTATCTCCAATTTGGCATCCGTTGCAACCGAGGACAGCACATGCGACTGTAGCGCTTCTTCCCACAAGTTGTCCAACGAGTTCGACATGATCGGATCCCGCTCGTACATCAAGTAAAGGTCTTGTAGAACTTCGCCTCGTAAAATCAGGGCCAAGCGTACCAGACGCTTTACGAAAGACGCCACTTGCCTTCAGGAAGGAGGCCTTCAAACGCCTAGGGATGTCACTTCATTATCAAAGCAGATTGCACCCAGAAGACTGAGATATTCTGGATTAACGCCGTACTCGGGTAGATTTCCTTCGGTGCTAGCGATGGCACAATCTTCCAGCAGAAGTAGACCACATCCATTTGAAACGAATACTCCAAAATCCACCTTGGGGCACCTGTCTCAGCTTGACCAGCGGGATGTAAACGGTGTTGGAACTGGCTTCCAGTGAATGTTTCGTTTCCGCCACAATCAGTTTCATGGCCGTGGCCAATGCTTGCGAAATCCCCGCCGGCTTTACTTGTCCTTAACTTATTTCGTTTCAGCAGCAGAAAATGAATTCCACCGCCAGCAGGCTAGGGCACTTTTTTCGTTCACTTCTTCAAAAACGCGACGATTTTTAAATTAAAACAGAGACGATCAGACAAAAAAAAACCGTTGACGAATTTCCTAGCGGAATATCAACTGACGTCTAAGGGCGCAGCCAAAAATCACGGCCGGCTTCGCCTACCACACTAATACCAACACGAGCCGTCAAATGACACTTGTTTCGGAGAGTTTCGCGGCGGAGCAACTACGGCGGCCCTTTGTGAACATCACAAGCGTTACGCAAGCCACTGAACGAACCGCCCCTGCGCATTCCACGATCAGGTCATCCGTCAAACGAGAAACGTCAAACACGCAGTTCGTTTCTGACGGTCTTTTGCTTGTGGTGCTGTTTTTTTCCTGCACGGAATCGCCAAACTACCCAAAATTGAGTTCTTTTGACGCAATCCCATAGCCGACGCAATCCCAATAAGCCAAATTTGAGTAAATCGATTAAACTCACACTAGGTAAATTGCCTTTACCTCCAGCAAAAAAATATACTTAATAGTAGGTAAATTCAATCCAAGACCCCCCCTCATTCAACCCAAATTTGAGTATACCTACATTTACTCAAAATTGGCTTATTGGGCTCAAGGACCCCCATTGGGTAGATGCATCTCTGTTTGTTTTTGACAACATCGGTGGGGGAAAGAGGGAAAACAACCTAATTTTGGGTAACTAGTTTATTCGATATACTCAGCTTTGAGTAAAATCGACCCAAAAATTAGGTAGTTTGATTTCTCCGTGTGCTGCCTGGCGGTTCAATGTCTGCGTGTGTCGTCGTCGGCAGCTTGCGAAGAAGATTGTTCCTAAACTGACTGGACTGACTGTGTAGCAGCAGCAGCGGAGTGCAATTTGGTGGTGGTCGCGAAAATTCCATCGGAAAACCCATTCCGGAATACGGTTACGCGCGAGTGCGATAAGGTTCCGGTGCAGTTCCGTTTTTGTGGATTCCCGGGAAGAGCTGAAGAAAGAAGGCGAAGATCATTTTGGTGGCTCCGGTGGCAACTCGGGGGGTGTCCGAGAGGCGTGCGTGTACTTTTCGGTGGTGTGTAGTTTATAATTAGTAGTGTCTAGATTTAGTGTCTGGTTTTCGGGGTTTTCCCGTGTTGGACCGGCCAAGATGAGTCCTCTCAGCAGCGCAAGGACAGCGATATTCAGCTATTTTATGGTGAGTAGTGTGGGTGCGGGGAAGGGATGTGCTTATCGCGGTAAAAAGGGAAACTTTTCCCAAGTCGCAGGTATCCCGTTGCCCGCTACTTCTGTACACGACCACACCTGGGGTGGTTGACGACGGATGGAGGAAGATTCTATCGATGTTTTGTCACACTGGCTTAGGGTGGTCCCGTTCCCGTAGTTTATTATTTTTGTAAATTATTTTTAATTTTTAAATACTGCTTATTGTCTGTTAGAAATCATTTATTTTTCAGATAATATTTTATCTCATCTCAAGTTTCAGTTCCGCCAAAAAGGTGAGTTGTAACCAGTGCTGAAAATTTCATTTCGTCATATCTAAATTGAATCACCTACAGCTCATTTTAGAAGCTGAACCTGAGAATATGGTATATGAAAAACTTGTGCGGCTAGACCAGTTCTGCAAGAAAGTCACGGAAAAACAGCTATTTTTCGAATATTTAAGGTAAATGTCAGGGACTACCTTCGAAAAATGCCAATGATATTTACGGTGAATATCATTTGGCATTTTTCACAGATAGTCCGTGACATTTACCTTAAATATTCGAAAAATAGCTGTTTTTCCGTGACTTTCTTGCAGAACTGGTCTAGCTGCACAAGTTTTTCATATACCATATTCTCAGGTTTAGCTTCTAAAATGAGCTGTAGGTGATTCAATTTAGATATGACGAAATGAAATTTTCAGCACTGGTTGTAACACTTTTTAGTTGCGACTAACGAAACATATGTGGGCCATGCCCCAGGCCCCCATTTTCAGGAGCACCCCACAAAATTTCATGTAAATCAAACGAGACAAGAAAAAGTATTGCAAGAAACTTCTGTTTTATCATAGGAACTTGGAACATATGAATTCTTGTATACTGGAAGAAAATATGATAAGGTTGTTATCGGAAACACTGCAGTTAATTGCCCAATTATTTAAATACTAGCAGTCCCGGCAAACGTCGTCCTGCCTGCCGACTTTGTTTTTTGACATCCGGTTCCATGAAGAAATGCCCCTCAAAATGGAATTTCAGATTTTTCCGTTTTTCTCGCCTTCCCGGTAATTTTTACTAATTATTTTTTTCGTACGAACACGTCGGAGCCCTGGCGGGATGCAACAGTGAAAGAATCATGTCGATCTGTTGTCCTGTTCCCGAGCCTATTCGTGACATACAAACACCATTCCATTTTTATTTATATAGAAGATAAACTTTTAAAAACTGTGTACCATGTTTTGCATTTACTGCTTTATTGTCTCTTCCAGATTTTTACCTAAATGTCTCTCCTAAATTTTCAAGAGATTCCTTTCTAAGTGCCTGAAACATTGAAAAGCACAGTCGGAGAAAATTCTTCGAAAAGTTTCTGACAAATTCCTGTTGAAAGTTTTGGTTAAATTGCTTTGCCAATCACTGGTGGATTACTGAAGGAAAATCAGTTGAAACTCTTAAAAAAAATCCTGAATATAATTTCTACAATAGTTTAAGTTTGGGATAAATTTCTTCTTCTTGTTTGTGGATCTACGTTCTCACTTGGCCTGTGTTACGAACGCGACGCGTGAAGTACATTAATTTCTAACAACTAGAGCACACTAATTCCAATCATTTCCTACATCTAGCATTAAGCAAATCGCTTGTAATAATCTAACACAAAAGCTTGTATAATAATTGTAAAGGTAATGTTTTGTGAATCGTGTTGGCCACATATTCATGAAAACCAGTGTAAATTGCAATATGCAAAATCAATCAGTTTGCATTGGAAACGAGCCACCTTTCACACAATGTTGTCTACGATACACGGAGAAATCAAACTACCTAATTTTTGGGTCGATTTTACTCAAAGCTGAGTATATCGAATAAACTAGTTACCCAAAATTAGGTTGTTTTCCCTCTTTCCCCCACCGATGTTGTCAAAAACAAACAGAGATGCATCTACCCAATGGGGGTCCTTGAGCCCAATAAGCCAATTTTGAGTAAATGTAGGTATACTCAAATTTGGGTTGAATGAGGGGGGGTCTTGGATTGAATTTACCTACTATTAAGTATATTTTTTTGCTGGAGGTAAAGGCAATTTACCTAGTGTGAGTTTAATCGATTTACTCAAATTTGGCTTATTGGGCGGAACTATGGGATTGCGTCAAAAGAACTCAATTTTGGGTAGTTTGGCGATTCCGTGTATGCTACGATAGCGCAGCATAGAGGATGACTGATCAAGAACGGAACAAATCGCGCGTGCGTAGTAATCGATTAGCCCGGAACGCATACTCATAGCATACATGGGGATGAATCATTCTAATTCATATTAGAAACGATATCATATTCAAGTATGTTCACGGTTTCACAGCGTAAATGCGCAAGCGCGGTATGGAATTTCACCATCGGATTTCATGTTGCGCAATCGGATAGAACTAACCACTTACACATAAGCATGATATATAATTACGCAATGTTGTGAAATTCATTAAACTAGAATACAAGCTACGCCATTTGTAATTGTTAGTTCCAGACATGCACCGATAGGATATAAAATTGTAATCAATTATCTAAGCTCACAACTAATGTAAAGTCAAGAACACAACCCCAATGTATTGTAATGGTCAAGTACCAGAAAAGGTTTTGATCAGGGATTAATTATTTGTTAGCAAAACTTGTTAGCAAAACTTGTTGGAAAGATTCATTGCAGGATTGTATGTATACAAGTTAGAATTTTGATGAATCATGAGTTAATTAATGATGTAAAGAGGGTGAGCATAGTTTCTGGACGATACACATATAATTAATATGCTTTACGTAGGAATCAGGAAAAGACATGTAAAAAGAGGGTGCGAATAATGTCTGGACGAGAGTATAAAAGGCGATCGAACAATAAAGACGGTAGCAGTTTTGCCTTGTACGTCACAAGCTACAGAACGCTCATTCACTTGCTACTCGAAATCCTTCTTACCAAGCACTTTGAGAAGCTTAATCTTTTCTAATCCCTCCTATTACCCAAGCCTTCGAATGCGAAAGGAGTTGGCTGGAGCTTGATTGGAAAACTTAAGTCTTTGAAAAGAGTTACTTGGTACTTAGAATCGAGGAAGTCCTAAATCATACTGAATCGATCAAACTTTTTCCACTCTGGCACGCTACGGTTCCGAATGCGAGTAACTTTGGCAAGAGTCTGAAAAGGCCAGTTTGACACCGATTCAAGTGTGGGCAAGCATTTATTTTCTCACTCTGGTACGCCACGGTTCCGAATGCGAGTAACTTTGGCATGAGTCTAGAAAAAATATAAATGCATTGCGATCAACTTTTCCTCATCCGACTAAGTCACGTCTTCGAATGCGAAAGAATTTGACCGGATCTAGGAAGGCCAGTTGATTGCTCCCATATTCGATTTGGACCAATCGATTTTAATTATCTACCACTCAATCCTCCGAGTATCAGTAAGTAGTTTCGGTCGTCGACAGTTTATTCAGTGCGTTTCTCTTGCCTGTTGATCGGCACACGCGGAATCGAATAACGTCTCCCTTCGCAACGGTAAGTGCCCCGTCGTCAACAGCCTGCCTCTCTTCAAGCTTGTGTTCTTTGAGCACTTCCACATTTATTAATTGAAGGGCTTTCTTTGTCTGACATTTGGATGAATTGGTCTATTGTGAGGCAAGTACAATGATACAATATATCCAAGAAAGTCGAGGAAAGTTCCCGACCGGAACGGGAATATGACAACGTTGATAAACTGAACACTATATGTGAGAAGTTTGAGGACCACTGGATTGCCGCAATGATTCTGGCAAGTCTGCCGAAGTCTACGATGTCGATGTCTACGAAGTCCTACGATGTTCTTGTGACCACGCTGTAGTCCTGAGGAAGAGCTAACACTTGAGTACGTTACTGGGAGAAGCTACTGGATAACTAGCCTTGGAGAACGCATGAAGAGGAATCTGATAGGATGATGTTCAGAACTGCGACTGGTGGCAAACCGAAGTTCTATGAAGCAAAGGAGAGAGTGTGTCACTATTGCTATGAAGAAGGTCATTTCCGGAGATCCTGTAGGCTACTTTTTTAATATCCGTGGAGTTTGCTACGAAGGAAAAATAAGGCGATTGAAGTTCATAAAACACTCGGATACAAAATCTCAAGCAATCGGAGATTTGGTACACACGAGTCTCGGCGGACTAAAGGAGACACCGAGCGGATATCGTTATTACTTGGTGTAGTTGGGTGATTCTAGCAGCTACTGCATCGTGTACTTATTCAAACACAAGGAAGAAGCTTCGCAAAATATAGAGAGAGCGTCAGTATTATGAGGAACCAGCATGGGTGCAAGCCAAAGATAGTACGTTCGGATGGAAGAAAATAATTCTGTAGCAATAATATGTAGCGGATGTTTGCTGATAACGGACTTATCCACCAGATCAGGACTACCAAAGCGATATTGGGGTGAAGCAGTGATCAACGCCAATTACAGGGTGTACATACATTTATTTGTTCAACATCATTAAGACAAGACATAATGAACAATAGTACGCCACAATACTCGGTTTGTGGCTGCCGCTCTCCATCCAAGGATCCGAGGTAGACGAATTCCTCCACCATTTCGAAAGTATCCCCGTCTATCGTAACATTACTACCCAGGCGGATCCGATCGTGTTCGGTTCCGCCTACCAGCATGTATTTTGTTTTTGAGGCATTCACCGACCTTTGCTGCTTCGCGTTTCAGGCGGGTGTACAGCTCTGCCACCGTTCCGAATGTTCTGGCAATAATGTCCATTTCGTCCGCAAAGCACGCAAATTGACCGGATTTTGTGAAAATCGTTCCTCGGCTGTTGAGCCCGGCTCGTCACATCACACCTTCCAGAGCGATGTTGAAGAGTAGGCATGAGAGTCCATCACCTTGTCGCAGTTGGCGGCGAGATTCGAATGAACTGGATAGTTCACCCGAAACCCTTACGCAGTTTTGCACACCGTCCATCAGTCTAGTCAGCTTCTCAGGAATAGACGTGTGCGCCGAATATTCGGCGTAAAATCGGCGTGCATCGGCGTGAAGCTTCTCAAACAATTATGAACAAAGTAAACAACTTTCTAATGATTGGATTGCAACAAATGGACATCTAGATATGTGCTGCTGCACAAAATTTTTTGGTTTTGATGATGGTAGCCTTTCTGAGAAGGGATACGCCGATCGGCGTGCGGTTTTCACGCCGCCGCCGCCGCCGTTTGCCACGCCGACACGCCGATGCTTCCTGGATCGGCTACAAACAACATAACTATAAACTTTTTCCACCCGTGCATGGGTATAACCCCCCTTTACCTATCCCCGTTTAAAAAATATAGTATTTCTGATTCTTGTTGGCTTGGGGAGCCCCACGCCGATTCACGCCGATTTCCCATCGGCGCGGCGCGGCGCGGCGGCGCACACCTCTACTCAGGAAAGCCGTTTTCGTCCATGATTCTCCATAGCTCTGCGCGGTCGATACTGTCGTATGCCGCTTTGAAGTCGATGAACAGGTGATGCGTTGGGACCTGGTATTCACGGCATTTCTGGAGGATTTGCAGTACGGTAAAGATCTGATCCGTTGTCGACCGGCCGTCGATGAAGCCGGCTTGATAACTTCCCACGGACACATTCGTTTTAGGTGACAGACGACGGAAGATGATCTGGGATAGCACTTTGTAGGCAGCATTCAAAATAGTGATCGCCCTAAAGTTCTCACATTCCAAATGGTCGCCTTTCTTGTGAATGGGGCAGATTACCCCTTCCTTCCATTCCTCCGGTAGCTGTTCGGTTTCCCAGATCCTGACTATCAGTCGGTGCAGGCAGGTGGCCTACTTTTGTGGGCCCATAATGATGAGTTCAGCTGCGATACCATCCTTACCAGCTGCTTTGTTGGTTTTGAGCTGGTGAATGGCATCCTTAACTTCCCTCAGCGTGGGAGTTGGTTCATTTCCGTCCTCCGCTGCATTGGCGTCGTCGTTTCCTCCGTTGCCGTGGTCTCCCGTGCCTACGGTATCCACGCCATTCAGGTGGTGATCGAAGTGCTGCTTCCACCTTTCGATCATCTCACGTCCGACCGTCAAGAGGCCTTCGTCCTTATCCCTGCACATTTTGGCACGAAGCCGTTGCGGGATGCGTTGAGCTTCCGATAGAACTTCCGTGTTTCTTGGGAACGGCACAGCAGCTCCATTTCTTCACACTCCGGTTCTTCCAGGCGGCGCTTTTTCTCTCGAAAGAGGCGGGTCTGCTGTTTCCGCTTCTGTTTGTAACGTTCCACGTTCTGTCGAGTCCCTTGCTGCAGCATTACCGCCCTCGCTGCGTTCTTCTCCTCCAAAACCGTTCTGCACTCTTCGTCGAATCATTCGTTCCGTCGATTCCGTTCCACGTACCCGATGGTGCTCTCGGCTGCGTCGTTGATGGCTGCTTTCACTGTACTCCAGCAGTCCTCTAGAGGGGCCTCATCGCGCTCGCCCTCGTCTGGCAACGCGGCCTCGAGATTCTGCGCGTATGCTGAGGCGACATCCGGTTGTCTCAGTCGCCCTAGGTTGTGCCGTGGCGGTCGCCGGTACCGTACATTGTTGAAGACGGAGAGTTTTGGGCGCAGTTTCACCATCACCAGATAGTGGTCGGAGTCGATGTTGGCGCCACGATAGGTCCTGACGTCGATAATGTCGGAGAAGTGCCGTCCATCAATCAGAACGTGATCGATTTGCGATTCCGTTTGTTGTGGTGATCTCCAGGTGTAACGATACGGGAGGCTGTGCTGGAAAAAGGTGCTACGAATGGCCATGTTCTTGGTGGCGGCGAAATCGATGAGGCGTAGGCCATTTTCGTTCGTCAGCTGGTGGGCGCTGAGCTTTAAAATTGTCGGTCTAAATTCCTCCTCCTGGACTACCTGAGCGTTTAGATCCCCTATGATGATCTTGACGTCGTGGCTTGGGCAGCGGTCGTTCGAGCATTCGAGCTATAAGCTATATAACTAAGATGACTATTCTAGTTAAAAGATCATCTTTAACGATCGTAGAATGGGAGCTTGCACAATGACGTCACCATAATCTATGACTGTTTCTTTCTTTTGGTGTCGGTCCATATAGCCGTCCTTGCCCTCAAAAAAAATGTTAGGGCAATGTTTGCAAATCGTATGAGAATTCGATGAGGTTAGGTTTTTGCTGCAAGCCTCTATGCTGCGACTTCTTAGCAACAAACTTATTAGGGAAAATAACATTTGTTCTCATTCTCACTCAAACAACTGTGAAATACAAACGTTGTTGTAAAACTGTTGTCAGAGATATTTTATTCAAACCGTTACTCTATTCAAGAACTGTGGAAAAGGGTCTTTTCCCCGAAAATGCCCTCAGGCATTTGTTCGGTATTCCCTCCCCAGGTGTTCTATCTGGACGATTCCTATTAAGAAATTCTCACTGGGTTCCTTTAGGCAATACCCAACTAACATTTATTGTGAATGTAAACGTCAACAAAGCGTTCTTAATACGGCTTGATTCTGAGTTACTGTGTTGTACATATGGACGGAAGCTTCTATGCAAGCCCTATACCAATGAATCTGGCGAACTTAATCAGCTTGTACATGCTGTGCGATCAGCTTCTATGCCACCTAGTCATAGCTCTTTTCTCGGCTCCTATGTAACCACTAACTGAATAACGCTTTTCAGCCTTTTGCAATTGTTAAATAATAGTTTTACGGCATCCCCAAATTAAACGATTAAATATAATTAGGTTATGGATACCGTGACGCAATACATGTGGAACTGAAATTATCACTTTTAAAATTGAATAATTAAAGTACTTGCCGCTACTTGGAATCGAACTCCCGATCTCCGTATCCACTGGTCCCGATGATGTCCTCGCTGCCACACTGCTATATATAAATATCATAGAAAATAGCCCGTTTTGTTTTACTCCAGACAAGGCTTCATAATTGTGCCACAAGAAACCTTACCCAACTTCATCTTGCTGTAAAAGCTTGTGAAACGTCAACCGCAATAATGTTTATATTGAACAAGCTGTGTGGTTGCGCCAACAGATTCTTCTTCACAGCTTCTAGCTGAAAGAGTGTTCTTTAAACGGCTACGAAGCGCTGCTGTTTTGTGTTTTGGCAACATTACAAAACGTACTGTATAAAAGCAGCTGTTGTAGTGGCTGGGACTCTTACTCGATTTGCACATCTTCCGGCATTGAATTAAAGTGCAATAAAAGCAACCCAAATAATTTCACAGCACATACATGGAAAGAATTTGTGTAGTAGCTATATATCCCGCTTAAAGTTTGTTTTGACAATAATGTTTATATCCGACAAGCCGTGTTGGTAAACCAACAGTTTCTTTATTACAGCTTCTAGCCGTAATGAAATCGCATAACAGCCTTTAAAGCGCTGCTGGTTTGGGGATTTGTCAGTATAACGAATTGTACTGTATAGTAGCAGCTGTTTTGTTAGTGGGGACTCCTATTCGATGTGTTCAAGTTTTCACATCTTCCGGGAAATCTCCCGGAGTTGGAATACGGTGGAGTAAAGGCAGCCCCAGTGACAAGCAATGAATTTCTGAAAACCGAGTTTGGTAGCTGTATGATGCTTGTTTTGCAGTCGTGTATTAGCTTACGATTTATATTTGACTAGCTTTCCTTTTATTCAGCGTTGACTGCTTTTACTCAAAGTGATCTTAATATTTTTTATTTCCACAGTATCCTTATATTAGGATTTCTTTTATGTGTCCTACGAATCCTATGAGTTTCCTAAATTGGCTTCTTTAACGGTCTTGAGATAATACGATATTCTGAATCTGCATGTAGGGGCCCATATAGCCGAGGCGGTAAACGCACGGGTATTCAGCATGACCATGCTGAGGGTAACGGGTTCGATTCCCGGTCGGTCCAGGATCTTTTCGTAAAGGAAATTTCCTTGACTTCCTTGGGCATAAAGTATCTTCGTGCCTGCCACACGATATACACATGCAAAATGGTCATTGGCAGAGGAAGCTCTCAGTTAATAACTGTGGAAGTGCTCATAGAACACTAAGCTGAGAAGAAGGGCTTTGTCCCAGTGAAGACGTTATGCCAAGAAGAGGAAGAGGAGGAATCTGCATGTCAAACTGAGCCGAAATCTAAATTTTCATGAATTTTGGAGTCCAGGAACCTATTTAAAAATCAATTTGAAGTTTGTATGGGAGCGATTTGTCGAATCACCCCTCGTTGCAGTTTGTACTGGGCGGAGCTGTCAAACAGTTGCCCAGCTGTCAAAAGGTGATTTCGAAAAGTCTCTTTGAAATTGATTTTGGGTACCAAAACAAAGTTCTAAAAATCTGGAAAAAATCATAGTGACTCGGAAAAAGGTGCTCTTTTGTGTGAAATCAAAAAATCAATACATTTTTCAAAATTTAAAAACCCAATTCTTTAGGAAATGTTTTTGATTTAATTTCAGCATATTTAGATCACCTTGATTACGTCTAAAGATCGTACGGAAAGAAAATCTAGAAAATTTCATCCATAATTCCCAACTAAACGAGTCGTTATGGTTTGCCTGTGATTAGATCCACCCTAGTGTAGTGTAGCACCCATATTAGTATTAGTAGAGCTAGTCATGCATGCTTAGTAGTAGGCCATTTAGCCCGTTCAGCCAATCTCGAGCGTACAACACAACAACATCGGGGTCTGGCTGGACGAATCAGCGTTTGACATTTTTCATGTCGCATCGGCCCAGTTGGACCGAGTCGCATCGCATACCTGATGTGTCTGATCGCTATGTGATGATGACGACTTTGCGTTGGATGCGCGCGTAGCGAAAGATAAAAACCTGCTTCACCGGAAGCATTATCTCGCCGTACATACGTGCGCTGTTATCTCCCAAGTCGTCCAAATTGTTTGACTTTGTTAGATTGATGCGATACTACGCTCCAGACTGAAGTGCCATTTAGATCTAGGAGATCGTGTCTTCTTCCGACATGGTGCGACAAGGCAGGCCTCAAATGCAGTTTGTCGGCCGTTGATAAATGCCATTTCAAGCGGGCAGTAGGCGTTGAGCAAGTGGCGCGCGTTCTAGTTCCGAGAATTACCGTTAAGTCGCCTTCTTGGACTGTGCGTAGTGTGCTTTGCTTATCGCCACTTTTCAAGCTTGGCAAAATTGAGTTTTGTTCTGCCTCGGCTTAATTACCATGTCTTCGAGAAGTGTGACACAATGCATGCGAATTGGATGCGAGGAAACAGGTCCCCAACCCGCAATAAAATCGCGCCTTACTCCACTCGCATAACATCACATGTGTGGGGGAGTTTATAACGCAGCCAACCGGCGACGCCGACTTTACTGCCAGAATGGTCTTTTGTTTGGTTTCGCAAGAAGATATGATTCTTCCAGATGAGTATGTTTGTTGTCTTGTATGAATAGGCAATTTCGCTTCGTCTACACGGTTCCCATGCTGCGAAGATGGTCAGCATCACTTTCACTGAACGAAAGGTCATCCAATTTTAAGTGAAATGAAACCATTCGCAATGAGTAAAATGTATGAGTTAACATACTTAACTCATAAAACATTGATTCAACTGAAGAAATTAATTCAAACAGGTGTTTCAAACTTTTAACTTCACACAGAAAAAACTATGTTAAAATCAAAAATATTTGAGGTAAATTCAAATAAATTGTCAATAAAACTGTTTGGAGTAAATCGAACGTCACATTTGAAGCAAATACAATCCATGTTTGAAACAAAAATTCATCTTCTGACAGATTATGTTAGAAATAAATGTAAATATTTTTGTTTATTTTTTTTGGCAGGTCGGCTTTACGGAAATATTTGTTTTCCCATTAAACTTATAAAAAGTCATTTCCTTTGCTGGAAAAAACCCACCACTCATGTTGTGCTTTCATTGAGAGGGCCCATATAGCCGAGGCGGTAAGCGCACGGGTATTCAGCATGACCATGCTGAGGGTGACGGGTTCGATTCCCGGTCGGTCCAGGATCTTTTCGTAAAGGAAATTTCCTTGACTTCCTTGGGCATAGAGTATCTTCGTGCCTGCCACACGATATACGCATGCAAAATGGTCATTGGCAGAGGAAGCTCTCAGTTAATAACTGTGGAAGTGCTCATAGAACACTAAGCTGAGAAGCAGGCTTTGTCCCAATGAGGACGCTACGCCAAGAAGAGAGAGAGAGAGAGAGAGAGGGCAGTCTAGCGTCATCAAATTTGGGGACTGATTGGCTCAAAACAATATGCACCATGTACAAACGCGAAGAACGGTGTGTGGCGGAGAAGAATGAACCACGAGCTCGCTGCACTTTACGGCGAACCCAGCATCCAGAAGGTGGCCAAAGCCGGAAGGATACGGTGGGCAGGGCATGTTGCAAGAATGCCGGACAACAACCCTGCAAAGCTGGTGTTTGCAACTGATCCGGTTAGCACAAGAAGGCGTGGAGCGCAGAGAGCACGATGGGCGGACCAAGTGGAGCATCGGGCGCGACCGAGGATGGAGAGCGGCAGCCACGATCCGTGTATTATTTAGAAATATTGTTGATTCAGTTTTATCTTGAATTTGATGTAATACTAAATAAATGAAATGAATGGCTCAAAACAACGCTCGTCCGCAGTGGTACTTCTTCAGAAGAAAATCTGCCAGTCTTCCAGGAATTCATTTCTACAGGAATTTGTTTTGGGATTTCTTCAGGAGCTCCGCCAGGAGATTTTACTGGAGTTAATTCCAGTATTTCTCTTGTAGTTCCTTCAGTGATTCCTCGATGACTTTTTCTCCAATTGCTCCAGGATTTTCTTTCGGGGGTCTTTAAAAGCTCCACCAGGGGTTTCTACTGGAGTTCATTCAGAAATTGCTCCAGAATGTGCTTCAATGTTTCCTCCAGGAATTCCATCAGGGATTGATTCAGAAAGTTCGTCAGTGACTACTCTAGGAATTTATAGCTGTTCTGTTAGAGGTTTCTCCTCTGACGTTATTTCAAGGCGGGAGCGGGACATTTGGCATAAAGCCATTCGGTATAAGGCCGTTTGGCATAAAGTCACTTGGCATAATCGAAATACACCCTTCTTTATTATGTCAAGTGTACATTATGCCAAATTTCTTCAGAGACTCCTGCAGGAGTTCCTTCAGGGTTACTTCCAGGAATTTCTTTAATGATTCCTCTTGGAATTTTATCAGAGATTACTCCAGGATTTCTTTCTAGAAATTCCTCAACATGTTTCTCCTGGAATGATTCCAGGGATTCCTTGAGGGATTTATCCTAGAATTCTTTGAAGGATTCCTCCATAAACACCTTCCGGTTTTCTCCTTGGATTGTCTTTTAGAATTTCTCCTTGCATACCTTGATGGGTTTCTTCTGGAATTCCTTGAAGGGTTTCTTCAGGAACTCCTCAGGGATTTCTGCAGGAATTCTTCCACGAATTTCTTCTAGAATTCTGTTGTGTGGGATTTTCCCGGAATTCTTTTAAGAATTTCTTCATGAACTCTTTCATGGATCCCTTCTGAAACTCCTTCAATGATTTTTCCAGGAATTCTTCGAGGATTCCTTTTATAATTTCTTCTTGAATTGCTCCAGAAATTGCGTCATTGATTCTCTTGAAACTGCCTGAGAGGTTACTTCAGGAACCCCGTCAAGAATTTCTTTTCAAATTCCTCCAGGAACTTCTTCATAGATTTCCCCCGAAACGTCTGTATGGATTTCTAAAGGAACTTCTCAGGGACTCTGTTACAAAAATAAAAGAAACTTAATCATTACATAGGATTAACACATCACGACACATAGAACCTTACAAATGCACAAATAAGAGACATCACAAGTTGACGCAACACAACACGTAACATAAATGTGTCCTGTTATTCAGATGAATAACATCTTTCGATAACAGGATGACGAGGTTTTATTTATTGGTTTGGGTCCATCAGTCATCTTGGAATTATATTTTAGTTGCCAGTTTGCCTTTTAGTTCACAGCATTTGTTGTGTTCATAGCTTAATTTTTGTCTAGGAAACTAATCCTAATCGAGCATCCCGATTCGGGTTTCATAACTAGAGTTCTATAGCTTGAAGTCTGTGCCAGGAAAAGGTTTACATCTCTAGTGCTCAATCGCGGCTCGAAATGACCTGAATATTGGCAATCGAAATAGGATTGCATTTCATGGGCCTCTATTCTGCCAGAACCCTATAAATGCGCATTAGTACTAGGGGAACATTTACAAGTTAAAATGCAACATTCAAAACAAACAACGCACGAATATTAAACTTTTAACACATTAAACAACACATTATTCTGTCTTATTAATGTAACAAATATTTATACCCGTGGCAACTCCTTCAGAAATTCCTGCAGAAATTTCTCCAGGGATTTCTTCAGGAACTCTTCAGGGATTCCTGCAGGAATTTCTACTAGAATTCTGTGTAGGGTGAGGAGTTTCCTCATAAATTCCTCCCGCATTTTTTCAGGGATTCTGTTGGAAATTTTTAAGGGACTTCTCCTGGCATTGATGGAGATTTTTTCTAGGAACTTCAACAAGGATTTTCCATGAAGTCCTTCAGGATTTTTTTCAGGGATTTCTCCAGGAACTCATACAGTGAATTCTTGTGGAACTTCTTCATGGATTTCTTCAGGAATTCCTCCAAGAATTTCTCCAGAAACCCTTAAGAGATTTCTTTTTAAACAATTTGTGGGATTTTTCCTGGAATTCTTTGAGGGATTTCTTCATATTCTTTTTCTGGGATTCTTTCAGGAACACTTTTTGGATTCCTCTAGGAATTTCTTTTTGAATTTCTCTGGGAATTCCTGGGAAGCATTTTTCCTGGAATTCTTTGAGGGATTTTTCCTTCAAGAATTTCCTCAGAAACTCAGCAGATTTGCTCTTCAATTCGCTAAGGATTTCTCTAGGAACTACTTCATGGATATCTACAAGAACTGCTTAAGGGACTCTTCCTAGAACTCCTTCAGGAGTTCCTCCAGGAACTGCTTGATTTTTTTTCCTAGAGTTTTACTTTCAATTTTTCACTTAAGGATTCTTGTAGAAGACCCTTTAAAGATTGCTTCATATTTGTTTTTCTTGAATATCTCCTGGAAATCCCTAAGTTTATTATCCAGGAAGATTGGTTGTCTCCAGGATTTTGTTTTCAAGGTTTCCTAAAGGAATTTCTGCTGGAATTCCTCCGAGATTTTTTTCAGACATTCCTCCAGGAATTTCTTCAGAGACTTTCTAGGAGTTCCTTCGGGATTTTCTTCAAAAATTACATCAGCGATTCCTCCAAGAATTTCATTACGGATTCCTCCAGGATTTCTTCATGGAATTCTTTGAGGAGGTTCTCTTGGAGTTCCTTGAGCAGTTTCTTCTGGAATTCTTTAAAGAATTTCTCATGGAACTTCCCTAGGAATTCTATCAGAAATTTCTCCTGGAATTTCTCCGGAACGCCTTCAGGGATTTCTTCTAGAATGCATTGTGGGATTTTTCCTTAGAATCCCTTGATGGATTTCTTCATAAACTGCTTTAGGGATTCCTCCAGGAACTCTTTTGGTGATATTTGCACGAATTCTTTCAGATGTTTTACGGCGTTTCTTCCGGAATTTATTCAAAGGTTTTTCCTGGAATTCTTTAAGGAATTTCTCCTGGAATTGTTGGGAGTGATTTTTTCAGGAATTCCTTCAGGGGTTCCTTCTCAAATGCTTTCAATGATTTCTCAGGGAAACTCTTCATGGATTTTTTCATGAATTTCTTCGTCAATTTCTGCAGGATTTATTTTCGTGAATTTTGGCAGGAGTTTGTTCAGGAACTGTTTCTAAGATTCCTCCAGGAATTTCTTGAATGAATTTTTAATGAATTCTTTCAGAAATTCCTGCTGGACTTGTTTGAGGGATTTTGCCTGCGGTTCCTTAAAGATTTTTGTCTAAAATTTCTAGATGGACTCCCGGAATTTCTACAAGGTTTTTCCAGGGATTCCTCCAAGGCTTCACCGGGTAGTATTCCAGGGATTTCTTCAGGATTTATTCTCGGGAATTCCTACAGGAATTTCTTTTTGGAATCCATCTGAGATTGTTTTCTGGTATTCTTTGAGAGGTTTCTCCTGAAGTTGCTGGAGAGTTTTTCCATTTAATTGTTATGGAAATTGGATTTTCCAGGAACTCCTTCATGACTAGAATTTTTTCGGGGATCCCTCCTGGAATTATTAATTAAATTTATCCTGAAACTTCAGGAGAGATTTTCTCAGGAATTCCCTCAAAGTTTTACTTCTCTTGGAATTCCATCGGGATCTTTTTTCAGGAACCTTTTTTGAAATTTCTCCAGAAACTCCCTCAGGGATTTCTCTAGAAACCGATCAAGGTATTTCTCCAGAAATTCCTTCCAGATTTTTTTCCAGGAACTCCTTTAAGGTTTTCTCCAGGAACTTCTTCAGGGATTTCTCCAGGGATTCCTCGAGAAATTCGTTGCGGGATCCCTTCAGGAATACCTTCAAGGATTCCTACCGGAATTCGTATAGAGATTTCTCATGAAGTTACTTGAGCGATTTCTCTTGTAATTCCTTGATGGATTCCTTCAGGAACATCTTCAGGGATTTCTCCAGGAATGTTTGTCATGAATTTCTCCAGAAATTCAGGGATTTCTTTTCCATGAATTTCTTATTAAAAATCTTCAGGGGCCCCTCTGGAAAATCCGTAGGGGGTTTCTCTTAGTGTTCATTCGCGGATTCCTCTAGATGTTTTTTTTTCATGAATACCTTCAGAGATTTTCCCTGATATTCTTTGCGGAATTTCTTCTGAAATTATTGAAGATATTTTTCCAGAAACTCCTCCTCGAGCATATAGTATCTTCGTATATATAGGCAGAATGGTTATTTAGAGTGGACGCTATCAGTGAATAACTGAGATACAGGCTTTGTCCCAGTTGAGAAGAAGAGCAAGTCTTGAGGAATCCATTTTCTACTATCAAGATATTCTGTACTACCGAAAAAGATAATTTGACCGATGTTGACATTTATTTATAGTACTTTGTGCCCTGTTTACGATGTAAAGTACTACTATCAATCACGCAACGGTTGGGAGATAAGGTAGTATTTGACCAACGAATGGAACCGGTTTGCATACTCCACTACTCATCCACTTATTACGCACTGGTGGGGATAGTCTTAGACTGACTGTACGTATGTCAATGGTTACTCTTCCATGATTGATCTGAAGTGATATAAATTGTTCTGAGATCCAACTGAGTAAGGAATGAGACACTCCAGTTATTCTCAAGGTGCAATTTAAGCAGCTCATACGTTTTGGATCAATACCGGCGCCGGCAAAGTCCTTACAGTCAGTTTAGTAGGGGAAGGTTGCTACTACTAGAGTTCGAGAGCACTCTGCGTCCCCACAAATAGCACAGATGGGGTATTTGTTAGTAGAGTAAGATGTGAGATCCGGGAGTCACCTTCGGTGATGCGATACTTGGATTGGGGATATGTTTAGGTGATTGTTTGTATAACTTGTAAGCATTAAGTTCTAGTCGCCTTGTTTCAGTTCCTATTTTTCACAAATTTTACATACAAAATGGTATGAACATAGTTAGTAGCGTGGTTCAAAAAATCGTTTTTGCTCCACACCGCTTATTCGATTCCTAACCAGATTACATGCCTTCTCCCAAAATTTGAGCTCATTTGGTTGAAAACTGAGACTGCACAAGCCCTTTAAAGTTTGTATGGGAATTACTATGGGAAAAGGATGTTTTTCATTTAATCAACCCTAGCATTTCCCCAAGTGCCCTAGTGGGTTAGTCAATTATTGGTAAGTCTAGGCTACTCTATCAGCTACAACTTTGCCGAAGACCGCATTCAAATCGGACGCCTCATTAATTAGTTATCGATTTGTATCCAACTAGACAAACTTTAACAGTGATCCTCCAGCTTCCCAGCAGGCAACATTGCTGCATATGGCGCCATAGATAGCACACTAAAATCATGGCTACTATGTTTCACTGCAAAATGCAAGATTTCGAATCTGGATAAAAATCGGTAACTAATTAATGAGGCGTCCGATTTGAATGCGGTCTTCGGCAAAATTGTAGCTGATAGAGTAGCCTAGGATTACCAAGGGTTAACTAATCCACTAGAGCACTTGGGGAAATGCTACGGTGGATTGAATGAAAAACATCGTTTTCCCATAGTAATTCCCATACAAACTTTGAAGGGCTTGTGCAGTCTCAGTTTTCAACCAAATGAGCTCAAATTTTGGGAGAAGGCATGCAATCTGGTTAGGAATCGAATAAGCGGTGTGGAGCAAAAACGATTTTTTGAACCACGCTAATAGTTAGGTGCCGCAACAGGTTATGAATCGAGAAGAATAGCTCTGAAACGGGTTTGTTGTTGTGTCTTATCTTTGCAGGTTGTTTATGTATTCTACAACCCCACCGACAGTGGAGCGGTGCAGCTCAACAGCGAGAATCTTGATATGACTTTAGGTAGGTTACACTGTTATCATCCTTCTAGATAGGTTCAACTTTATCGCTCACTTCCCTATTTGTATTACAGCTTCTAATGAATTAGTATTTATCAATTTCTACGCCGAGTGGTGTAGATTCAGCAATATTCTGCAGCCAATTTTCGACGAAGCGGCAGATAAGGTAAGAATGATTGACCTTATAACCGTTATCAGTTACTAATCTTTATGCGCTTCGTCTCTCCTCCTAGGTGAAAGAAGTCTTTCCCGACGGAGGTCGGGTCGTGATGGGCAAGGTCGATTGCGACCGGGAATCGTCGGTGGCGTCTCGGTTTCACATCTCCAAGTACCCCACGCTCAAAATCATCCGCAACGGGCAGCCGACGAAGCGGGAATACCGCGGAGCGCGAACCGTCGAAGCCTTCACCGAGTTCGTGAAGAAACAGCTGGAGGATCCCATCAAGGAGTTCCATCACTTGAAGGACCTGGAGAAACTGGACACCAAGAAGCGGGTCGTGGTCGGATACTTTGACCGACGGGATATGCCCGAGTACAACATGTTCCGACGGGTGGCCACGAATCTCAAGGAGGACTGCGTTTTCGAGGCCGGCTTCGGTGACACCGTTTCGGCTATGCATCCGCCAGGTATGACGATCCTGATCGTATTTAGTTAACGATGAATCTTAATTTTCGTCCCTTGTTGTCGACAGGGCATCCAATCATCGTGTTCCGACCGGATGTGGCCGTTTCGGACGCCAACGATGAAACCTTCACCGGCAACATGAACAACTTTGACGAGCTGAACATTTGGGTTCAGGAGAAGTGCGTGCCACTGGTGCGCGAAATCACCTTCGAGAACGCCGAGGAACTGACGGAGGAAGGTCTGCCGTTCCTGATTCTGTTCCACGCGCCGGACGATTTCCAGTCGATCAAGGACTACAAGGCTGTAATCGAAACGCAGCTGATTTCGGAGAAACGTTAGTTGGATGAAATCACAATCGACTCAACCTATAGAAAGTTATCTAATTCTGTTCTGATTTCAGAAAACATCAATTTCCTGACGGCCGATGGCAAGCGTTTCGCACATCCGTTGCATCATCTGGGCAAGAGCCAGTCGGATCTGCCGCTGATTGCGATTGACTCCTTCCGGCACATGTATCTGTTCCCGAGCTTCAAGGATATGTACGCCCCGGGCAAGCTGAAGCAGTTCTTGAGTGATCTCTACAGTGGAAAGCTGCATCGGTGAGTATATTTTTAGATGGTAATGATAACGTGCTGCGAAGAGGATCTCGACGAGTTCCTTGACAGGAAACATAACGTGCATAAGGACATCAAGGATCTGTAGGGCTTGGGCCAATCGGATGAGTACGTAATTCGTTGCTACTATGTCTGCACGATAAAGTTCGTCAGATTAGGAATGCTAGAAATGTTCAACGAGAGATGCTCTTGCTCTGCGAACCAGTTTCATTTGAACAAGCTCACAGAAGTCAACATTACTGACTTCATCGACACCAATGAACAGCGGTTGAGTGCTCTTGCCAAACGAATGCAACATTATGGAAAATGTTCGAAGCGGAAGGAGCAAAACCAGATGTTCAAAACAAACGAAAGACGGAAAGTCTTTCGAAGATTGACGACGTTACACAGTTTTGGTCAATCTTTGGGAGAGCCCTGTCCAGCACAGCGACGATGAGATGTTGTTGGCACAAGAAGAATGATAGTGTAATGAAGTTGGTGACAATTCCTGGTACATATATCGAACTACCTGGTATACCAGGAATTAGACTGCATCAGCACCCAATTTCGTGCCTCAATGTTGGTATAAAAAAAAACTCACGACTATCTACGGGTGGCAAGCGGAATGCTTCAACATGGTACAAGTGTTACCAAGGGTATTATTTATCTGCTGCCAATGGACCAACACAGCTGATATTGCAAAGTACAGACCACTAGCATGCCTTTCGAGTCTGTACAAAGTGCTTTTGTAGGTACACTAACACTGCAATGTCAAATAAAGTGATGACCGAAGAACATAAGGGGTGTCACAAAAATACGCAAGGCTGCGAAGACCAGATCATCGCAGTAATTGTGGGTCAAGCCACCGATAAACAGAGGATCTTGAGCATGGCATAGATGGCACATATTTCCCAAATGGAGGAGAACGTGCCTCTTGAGCCGACCTACTGATGGCATAGACCATAGATTGACTACAAGGAAGCGTACGTCTCAGTACCGCACTCGTACTTTCTCATGATACTGCAGTTTTACATGATATACGGGAACGTCATCAGGCTTATGCAGCGCGTGATGAGAATGTGGGCCCTTATCGACGGAAAAGCTGTATTTCGGTTCACATCTCTCAGCATTAAAAGGAAGATACCTATTCCAAAGCGATACCTTTACCTAGTCCACTATGGTTCTGCCTTGCCATGAATTACCTTAACAGAGCACTCAACCAATACAACTGTGGCTATCAATTGAAAAGTGGGAGAAATTTCCAGTCCTTCTTTATAGACGACCTGAAGTAGTTTGCGAAAACAGTACAGAGGCTGCATCAACTATCACACCTTATGACGGTATCCAGAAACAACATCCGGATGAAGTTTGCAATTGACAATGGGCCTTTTCATTTGACGTCTTAAATCAGCTGATTGTTCGGGCGTTTGACAGTTCTTCTATGAAGATGACACGTTCTTGTTAGCAGCTGTTGTTCAAGCTTTGTAAACAAATGCATGCACGGATCTGTCACATGAAAAGGCCTATTGCTGGTCTTCGCTAAAGTAAGGTACAGTAGACGTTCGATAACTGCAACATGTTTACGTTTCAGTTAGCAAACAAAATTCGATAACTGCAACGTCAGATAGGTGTCAACAACCCATCAATTGACGTTAAATGAACGAAAATTTCATTCGATTGTTCATTTGGGCTAACTTGGCGCACCGTTTTGACGGATAGCGGTGCGATAACTGCAAATTTGTTGCACTTACCGGACTTGCAGTTAAAAAGCATTGCAGTTAAACCGTTTGCACCGACCGAACGTCTACTGTAGTGGATGTCAGCTATTTACGCGTCAACGAAACGCACAAATACATGCAATTTAAAAGTGTTCGCCACACAGCGATCAACAATCAAGAAGTTGCAGGACATACGTTCTTGCTTCGTGTCAAATGTGTTCTGAGAAGCTTTCTGTCAGTCGGAAATAAGGTAAAGGCGATCAACACGTTTGCTCTGCCCCTGTTAACCTACAGCTTTAGGCTGGTAAATTTACCACTTAAGTGGATCAAGATTGATCTCGAGGTGTTAAAACGATTGTTACGCACCGTCATCTTTGCTGGGTTCAAGTACATAGTGGACGTCAGATGTTTCTGCTCAGATGTTCAGATAGATTCGAATATGGTTGAAGGATGACGTCGCTGGAAAGATTGGGCGTTACCCGCCTGAACGGAAGTGTAACATCTCCCAAACCATGGGAGATCGAAGAGGGGAAATCATCACAGAGGATACGGGCGATATAAAGAACACGTCTGGTTAGGCCGATAGTCACGGAATAACTCATCCATATATTTTATTTATTCTGATCGGCTTATTCAAAACCTATACTTATGTCGAATTCGTTTATTTGCACCGCCTGCACCGCTTTGCCACCGGGTGTAACAAACTTGCACCGAAACCGTTCGTTTATTCGCAGTTACTGTTCTGTTTTGACACCCGATTGGCACCGGTGCAAGAAAATGCTACACCCAGTTTGAGCGCGGTGTAGTAGGTACAAAGCTAGTTTTACCAATACATGCATATCGCTGAACTTGTATCGTGGTTTTGTTTTGGTAGGAATGATGATTTTCTCTTCGGCATTAGGTAAACAGTTTTCTTGGATATTCGTTTATTTTGAGATGTTTTAATTTCCAAACAGCAAATTTGTGCGTTTAAAAATTATTTAAACTTGATCGATGATTAACACGTCTGTCAACTTCTGAGGAATCTTAAAAATTTATCGGTAACATGAAATTTCAAAGATAATCAAAATAATCAAAGATCAAACATCAAATTTCAACGTATATTTTTCCCACCACTTTTTTTTTTATTATCGCAAATATGTGGATTACTTTTAATGATTTTAATCATTAGAAATTTCTGTCGCATGGTGATCTATGATGTATGAAAAAAAATACGTATTAAAGTGTTGATAAGTCCAGAATAGAATATTTATTATTTGTCTTTATTCAAGAGGCTTTCAACCAAATGGTTGGTTCACCTCCTAGAATAGAATAAAAATCTATTAATTCAAATTGGACTGAAATATTACTGAAGTAACATTTCGTAGGTACAAACAGTTTCAAAAACCGTAAATTCTATTTTTTTTCCTTACAACAAATATTGAATTTTGAATTACATTGAAAGTCAAACAAATGTCACTAAAGGATGGTTAATGCGTTTTTAATATTTATTTATTTATTTCTATTGAACTGCCTTTAAATTTGTGCACGTAGTTTGTTTACAATTGAATGTTAGCATATTTTTTTTATTGGGCAACGGAAATTGTTAAATTCTAAAAAGTAGCTTTTAATTGAAAAATTATGATATTACAAGAAATTGAAGAAGATAAATAATGTAGGAGTGTAAAACATTGGATAACAATTTTCAAGTAACATTTAACATTACAAGTTTATCATGTACAAGAGGATTACTGAAAACTTTTAAAATTGTTCAATTGTATATAGAAAGTAAAAAATAAAAATAATTTTGTTCATCCCGGAAATCATGAAAACGTTTTTTTTATATCCTTTATTGTTTTCTTTGACGCGCTCACGCGCTCTTACTAATACCATCATAAGATGTCAACAAATTGCACCGAAACCGTTCGTTTTTCCGGTGTCAATTGCTACACCGGTGCAGTGCACCGTCGGGAATAAACGAATTCGACATTATACATATGTTGTACCGTAAAATGGGGTAACTTTGATAGTTTTTCTGCGAATTTTCTTAATATTTTTCACATGTAACAATAATTCACCAAGTTTTATATTTTTAAAACAAGTACTGACGTATTAGTTATCAATTGCAATTGAAAGATTCGATCATTTGAAATATTTTAGGTGACCTTTAGTTTTCCATATGAGCGAGAATCAGATTTTCATTTTGGGGTAGCTTTGATAATGCCCTGAAAAACACATCAAATCTCAAAAAATAATCACAGATTGAAATCTTAGGAGTATGAACATGATGAGAGAAGCCTTGTGGAATATATCAGATATCAAAACATTGATTTTTACTAAACTCTACATATAAAAATGTGTTTGTGGAGTACTGAGTGAAAAACACAGTGAATTTAGTCATAAAAAATCATTATCTTTGTAAAAATATATGTTTAACGGTACATCAACATATGATTACATGCTATACATGGTGAGTTCTCTTATTTTTTGGGTTGTTTTATTAAAAAAAAATTGAACAAACACTGATTTATCCACATGATATTACAAGGGCATTGCATACTTATAGGCGTTTATCAATGTATGGAGATTTATGTCTCAATTTACAAAACTGCTTCCATTTCGTAAAAACAAACTTTGTTAAGTGATTCAAGGCCAGATTTGGAATCTTCTATGATGATTCTAACGAGAATAAGAGTCCATTTATTGCAAAAATAGTTGAAACGAAGTCGTATAGCAGATTGTTTGAAAGGGTTGACAAATGACAAAAAAATTAGCAATTTTTATTTTCTCTCCAAAAAGTTGTATTTAAGCTAGGTTTTAATGAAAATACGTCTAAGATCTTTCATATGTATAGAACTTTCATATGTATAGAATTGATCTACGTTTGCCTTTTTCTTAACTGGTTGAAGGAATCATAGTTATAAGATAAACTATACAATGCCTGTCGCACTATCAAAGTTGCCCGCATTATCAAAGATACCCCGTTTTACGGTATCTCATTTGGAGCACGTTCACCGTCCGGATACTACAGGAAGCAACTATTCAAGTTGGAAATTCAAGATCGAGCTATAGCTGATTAGTGAGGATCTCTGAGAGTACATGACCGGAATCTGCCCAGGAGAAACGCAAACTAACGAAGCCGTAGAAGCAGCATGGAAGAAGGGAAATCAGAAGGCCAGAGCTACAATTAGTCTTCTGGCCGGCGACAACCAAAGGAAGCTGATTCAAGACACTACCACGTCGAATGAAGTCTGGGAGAGCCTCAGAAGAAACTTTGAGTGCATCACTACTAACGTCGAAGATTTCCATCCTCAAAAAATTGTGCGATATGCGTTACACTGATGGCAAGGATATCGAGAAGCACATCACGGAGATGCAAGATCTCTTCGAGCGGCTTTTGATGACGGGCCAGGTACTGGACGCGAATTCGCAGGTAACGATGGTCCTCAGAAGCGTGTCTAACTCTTTCAACCCCCTAACGACGGCTCTGGAAAGCCGGTCGGATGCCGAGCTGACGTTCGATCTTGTGAAGGTGAAATTAGCAAGTGAAGCAGTTCCGGAGGAGCGCAGTTGGTGTTGAAGGCAGGTATGAAGAAGCAGACCATTTGCCATCACTGCCACAAGGCCGTACACAAGCTAAAGGATATGTCGTTTGCTGACGCAGGACCGGGAAGAAGAAACTCGGAAGAACGAAGTTACAAAGTTGGAGGACCGAGGCGAATGTAAAAGAACGAGGAGTCTTGAGGAGTACGCATTCATGGTCAAGGTCTGCGGTAGCTCGGATTTGTGGGTGATTGATTTCGGAACAACTTCACACATGGCGGCCAGCAAGGAGTGCTTCGAATCGTTGGATATGAGCCTCACCGATGACGTCGTGCTGGCAAGTTGGACCAAGACGAAATGTGCTGGCAAAGGTATTTTTTTTTTCCTTCTAAACCATAGGGGGATAAATCTGCTCATCAGACACCCTAACAGGAAGGTTAGGGTAGTGTGGGGATGAGGCCGTCTTCTACAATGCCGGTAGAAGCCAGGACTACTCTCTCCTCGACCCACTAAAACACATTCCTATGGTCGCCAAACCCTACGTCTCTCCGGAACCACCAAGAAGGTATTGCTTCAGAGAGGGGCTAGTGCATATCGCACCCTCAAGGTTAGCTGCCGTAGCCTAGCAGCAACGAACATCGATGACTCGCACTGGAGAGTCCATCACGATAGCATGCTGGCGCTTAGCCAGTTTCCCGAGTGGTCCTCGCCACTCCCTTTGTCCTCGGAAGGCGGGCAGGGTCAACCCCGCCCGCGCCCTACTGCTGAGCGGACATCAAGAACTGATGCCCACATGCAACCCGATCTGACCTGCTGAAGGCAAGGGTATCACTACCCTTCAGGCCTTATCAGCTGCATCCGTAGGTTGCAGACAGCAGGGTCTCACCTACCCCGACCCTTGCCGGGGACCCCTTTCCAACCGCGGGCTCAGATCCAACCCAGTAGACTGACGCCACGACAGCACCGCTACCGGGACTTCCTCTCCGCGGCCACTTAATCGCTGTAAGGGTCGATCTCGACCGCAGGGCACCGGTATGACCTACGAAGCCGACTTCGAACCCCTGGACCACCTCTTGTACTGCATCTGGACTAGCCATTCTCCGAGTCCACGCGCCACCTCCTTTGTAGCTCCCAGACGATATGGGTGATAGCCGTTGAAACGGCATTCCAGCTAATCTCATCCCTACACATTCTCTGGACCAAGTTGTCCGGATTTGTGTCCTCCCCGCATGTGGCAAGCATGCGGTCACGCATTGTGCGAAAACGCGGGCACACGAACAAAACGTGTTCCGCCGTTTCCTCTAAACCATTGCACACTGGGCATTCGGGAGAATCCGCATGCCCGAAACGGTGTAGATACTGTCGGAAGCAACCATGACCTGTAAGGACCTGTGTCAGGTGGAATGAAACTTCCCCATGGCGCCTATTAATCCAACTATCTACCCTCGGTATCAACCTATGGGTCCACCTTCCTTTGGTGGAACTGTCCCACGCGCGCTGCCATTTGACCATAGAGGCCATCCTGACAGTCTTGCGTATGCCTCTTGTGCCGCGCATTTCGAAGCACTCCATATCCTCACTGATAAGAATGCTGATGGGCACCATACCAGTAATGACACAGAGAGCGTCGTGTGACACGGTACGGTACGCGCTTGCAACCCTCAGACACATAAGCCTGTAAGTACTTTTCAGCTTCCGTCGGTAGCATTCAGTACTTAGCGCGGTACCCCACGCCGGGCCGCCATACCTAAGTATGGACGTAGCAACACTAGCCAGAAGCTTGCGCTTACTGGCGTACACCGCTGAGCTATTGGACATCATCCGGGACAGTGCCGCAATAGCTGTGGAGGCTCTTTTACAGGCATAATCGACGTGGCTACCGAAGGTAAGCTTATCGTCGATCATCACGCCCAAGTGCTTGACAGAGCGCTTCGACAGGATAGTGCACTCTCCTACACTGATCTCCGTCTGCTGCGCCGACTGCATGTTGTTAACAACCGTCACCTCTGTCTTGTGGTGAGCCAGCTCCAGTTTTCTGGACCGCATCCACGCCTCCACAATCTTGATCGAGTGGTCGGTAGTCAACTTCACCTCCTCGATCGTTTCACCGTAGACTTCGAGCGTAATATCGTCGGCAAATCCGACAATCACCACTCCCACTGGGTACTCTAACCTCAACACCTCGTCGTACATGACATTCCATAACACCGGACCCAGGATGAAACCTTGCGGGACTCCTGAGGTTATGTGAAAGCACTTCCGACCCACCTCCGTGTCGTATACTAGTACGCGATTCTGGAAGTAGCTTCCGAGAATCTTATACAAGTACTCCGGTATCCCCAGACGCAAGAGCGCATCAGCAATAGCAGCCCAACTGGCGCTATTAAATGCATTCCTTACATCCAGAGTCACTACCCCGCAAAAGCGAATTCCCCTCCTCTTAGGCTCGAGTGCTTTCTCGGCGGTTTTTGTAACCGACAAGATAGCGTCTACGGTGGACCTCCCCTTCCGGAAGCCATACTGGTTGCTCGAGAGACCATTTACGCCCTCAGTGAACTTCAACATTCTATTGAGGATGATCTTTTCGAGCACCTTCCCCGCCGTGTCAATCAAGCATATTGGTCTATATGCCGACGGGTCTCCGGGTGGTTTCCCCGCCTTTGGCAATAGTACCAGGCTCTGCCTCTTCCAAGCTTCTGGGAAAACTCCCTCGTCCAGGCATTTCTGCATAGCAGACCTGAACATCTCGGGAGCTTCTGCAAGAGCTACTTTTAAGGCCAGGTTCGGAACTCCGTCCGGACCTGGGGCCTTACCTACGCTAAGGGACTTAGCTATCCCCGCAAGTTCCACATCGGTGACCATTTCCTCATCGCCAGCCCCAGTCCCCGACTGTCCTACGAAAGGAGGCCAAGGACTAGGATCATGACGCGGAAAAAGTCCTCCAATGATCCCCTCCAACATCTCTGGAGATTGCTCTGTAGGAGCCATCACACCTCTCGTCTTGGCCATAACGATCCTGTAGGCATCACCCCACGGGTTCGTATTGGCACTCTGACAGAGACCCTCAAAGCAGGCCTTTTTGCTTGCTCTTATCTCGGTCTTGAGCGCGGCTTTTGCAGCGGCGAACACCACCCGCCGTTCGTTTCGCTCTTCCTCTGATCGTGCTCGCTGCATCCGCCGCCTAGCCCGTAGGCAGGCGCGGCGCAGGTCCGCAATCGCGTCGGTCCACCAGTAAGCCGGTGGCCTCCCATTTCTAGGGTGGACTCTCCTAGGCATGGTCGCATCACACGCACGTGAGAGCACCGCTACCAGCTCGTCGCCGTCTAAACCGAGTAAGTTTCGCTCACGGCGGAGCGCTTCCCTAAATACCTCTTCGTCGAAGTATGATGTCTTCCACCTACGAGGGCTTGGCCTTGGCCTAGCCGCCTCTTCTTCTATCCGCTGTCTGCTGTTGTTGTAGTCGATACTGTAGCGAACCGCCAGGTGGTCGCTGTGAGTGTAGCCATCATCTACTCTCCAGTTCGAACTACTTGTTAGGCCAGGACTACAAAAGGTCACGTCAATAATTGACTCCGCTCCGTTTCGACTATAGGTACTCTTGGTACCGACGTTAGCCAAGTCGACATCTAAGATGGCCAGTGTTTCTAGCAGGATCTGACCCCGCTGGTTCGTGAAACGGCTTCCCCATTCCACAGCCCAGGCATTAAAGTCACCCGCTATTACCACCGGCCTTCGCCCTGTTAGCACGGTCGTTAAGCGGTCCAGCATTTGCGTGAACCGCTCGATCGGCCACCGCGGAGGCGCATAACAGCTACAGAAGAAGACCCCGTTTACTTTGGCGACCACGAAGCCCTCATAGGTAGTAGACACCAACTCCTGCACGGGGTATTTACCCGTCGTCCATATCGCCGCCATTTTCCTGGTCCCGTCCGAGGCCCAGTTGCCGTTGCCGGCGGGTACTCGGTATGGGTCCGAAATGATGGCGATATCCGTCTCCCACTCAGAAACCGCCTGACAAAGCAGTTGCTGAGCCGCATCACAGTGGTTCAGGTTCAGCTGCGTTACCTGCACTGTGATTTGTTGCTCACTGCGGCTTTCTTAAAGGCCGGGCACCCTGGACCACCCATCGCATGTCTGTTTTTCGAGGTTTTCCCGGTACAGATCATGCAGATGGGCGGACTCGTGCAGCTTTGGGCCTTATGACCTTCAGCGCCGCATCGCCTACACAGTTTGCGCCTGTCGGGGCCTTTGCAGTCCCACGACTTGTGTCCTGGTTCCAGACACCTGAAGCAAACCTCAGGTGGCTCGTGGAATGTCAGGTGACAAACACACCAGCCCACCTTAATACTCCCTACTTTAACGGACTTTTTAACATCCGCCACAGGTAGCTGAACCAGAGCTATCTGTGTCCCTGCTGGCCCCTTCCGCAGCCTGACGGCTGTGGCGGCCACCTGAACATCGCACTGTTGCCGCAGTGCCGTGACGAGCTCTTCCGCTTCGGTGATCTCGTCTAGGTCTTTGACCTTCAGAGTCGCCTCATGCGTAAGAGCCCTCACCTCCACTCCATCTCCAAGGACCTCTTCTGCCAGCCTCTTGTAGGCGGCGCCCTTGTGATCCTTCTGACGCTTAAGCTCCAGGATCATTTCGCCCGTACGAGTACGTCTGATACTGCGTACGTCGGCTCCAAGACCCTCGAGCTTGGCGTCGCACCTCATCGCCTTCAAGACGTCCGAGTATTTCGACTGTTCGGTCTTGATGACGATAGCGTCACCTTTTTCGCGCCTGGCACCTGCCTTCCTACGCCTTGGCTTGGCGACCTGCACTTCTACCTGCGGATTCCCCTTCTTCTTCCTCTTCCGCTCTACCTTTGTCCAAGGAGGGTCCTCTCCTTGGATCGCCCTGCTCTGCGGCTGCTGAGGGCCCACCATTGGTCGCAACCCCTTGTTCCCATCATTCCGGGACGGGCCGGCCTTTTCAGGCCCACCCTTCCCAGCTTTCCGGGAACCCTGGCTGGGGTCCGACTTTCCAGCGTTACCACCGGCTTTCGGGGTTATTATACGCCTGGCCTTGCGGGCGCCGCCAGACAGCTCCTCACCTGACGGCTGCCTCGCCCGCTTCTGCGAATGCTTGTCGCTTTTGTCGCGAGCATTCGCTTCCACTCTCTTCGGACTACCCGCGAAGGAGAAGGCCTCCGTTTGTGTAAACTTAGAAGCTTTCTCCTTTGCGGGTTCCGCCGCTGCTGCAGCCAGCAACGCAACCGCGTGCTCCTGCTTGGCATTATCGACAGACGCCCTAAGCCGAAGCAAGGCCGTTTTCAGGTCCTTGCTTATATTCGACTTAGTTGTCGCAAAGTCGATAATTTTGCCGAGCTGCTGCTCAGCTACCTCAAATGCGGGCCGTCCTTTTTCTGCAACTTGGCTGATGGCCCTCAGCAACCATGCTCCGTCCATGACCTCCGCCGGCTGGCTTGCCGTGGAGTGGACAGGAGCTCCCACGCTTGAGCTGCGTAAGCAGCTTCCAGCACCTGACTCCTCGCTTCTCCTTGTCGGAGACCTCTACAACCCGCTTCTTGCGAAGGGGTTGATCGCACCGCTACTTCCACCTAAGTTATTTGATTTTGAATTCTTGCTCATTGTTCCCACGAGTTGCACGAGAAATAATGTCCACCACGCCAGAGCTCTGCATTAACGCGGTAAGGGACAGCATACTGTGGGGGGTGCCCAGGTACCCCACAGGCTCCGTTAAAGATCGAGCATCTTTTTCACCCCCTCGATCACTCATTCCTCGGCACGGGTCGCTTTTTTTTTTTTTTTACTTATTCGTTTATTTGGAAGGCTCGGGCGCCACATGGGCATAACTGAGCCGAAATCTTTTGTTTTTACATTTATTTTACATTTTACAATTTATTACTGCCTTAAGACTATGTTAGTTTGGGAAGCCGAAGTACTCGCGGCTGTTTCGAGGTTAAGGATTGAAAAAAAAAAATAAAAATAAAATTGGGAAGGACGGGTTTATGGGTTTAAAACTAAATTATTTGCTAACTTATACTAAAAACATTGATGGGACAAATTGTCCATATCTGAAACGGAACCAAAAAGAAAGGACTTTATTGGTAGACAATAGAGATGGGAAAACTGATTCAATTTTGAGAGTGAATCGCTCCCGATTCGCTCTCAAAAAAGAGTCGACTCTTTTGATCGATTCAGTAACTCATTTTCGGGATTTGAAGAGAAATGTCGATTCTCGATATGAGCCGACTCCTGTTCGTACAAATCTACCTGGTTTTCGATGAAATTCACTTGCATGGTACGCACATTGACAATATGCACTAACGTCTAGTATAACGTAGTGAAATGCTTGATTCGCAGGTTTTCGTTTATTTAACCGAAGAATCGAATCACTGTTGCGAGCCGGCCACATATTATAAGTATGAAAAATATTGGCAAAGACTGCGATGCTCTTCGTCAAATCATTATTAAGTACGAAGTCATACTCTTTTCGTAATCGTAATGAACGTCAGCGATTCGTAACTCTTTTGAAAAGAGTCAAGGTTCACTCACTCGGTTTCGCGAATCGATTCTTTGAGTCGATTCGCGAGTGAGTTGCCCATGTCTAGTAGACAACGACAAGAAGAGGACAAACGGAAGGGGGCGACGACAGACAGGGTCGAACAACAAAACCAAAAGGCAGACAACGAAAACAAGGAACGTACTACATCAAACTCTTACATCAACACGTTTCAAAAACTGGTAAATCAGGTTCATGTATTCCAAATCAAGTCCTGCCAACACTTCTCTAACGGGTTTCTGTTGTTTTCCTCGGACCCGGAGAATTTCATGCAGCTCAGATCTGACCTCACGATACTCATCGCATCCCCACACGACATGTTCGATATCCTGGTAAGCCACGCCACAGACACAGAGATTGCTTTCTGAGAGCCCAATACGGAAGGTATGTGCATTCAACAAATAGTGGTTGGACATCAGCCGACACATTACACGAATGAAATCGCGGCCTAAATCCAACCCTTTGAACCATGGCTTCTTCGACACCTGTGGAATGATGGAGTGCAACCATCTACCCATCTCTCCATCTCTCCATTTGTGTTGCCAGCTGATCAAGGTCTCCTGACGGGCCAATGCAAAAAATTCGTCGAAGGCGATTTGACGCTCGTAAATATCGCCTCCGCTAGCGCCCACCTTTTCGTAAAGGAAATTTCCTTGACTTCCTTGGGCATAGAGTATCTTCGTGCCTGCCACACGATATACACATGCAAAATGGTCATTGGCAGAGGAAGCTCTCAGTTAAAAACTGTGGAAGTGCTTATAGAACACTAAGCTGAGAAGCAGGCTTTGTCCCAATGAGGACGTTACGCCAAGAAGAGAGAGAGAGAGAGTAGCGCCCACCTTAGCCAGAGAGTCCGCTTTCTCATTGCCCGGAATTGAGCAATGTGAAGGGACCCAAGCTATGGTGATGATGTATGAGCGTTTGGACAAAGCACTCAAGACTTGGCGTATTCCATTCAGGAAGTACGCTGAGTGCTTCATCGGTTTCATTGACCGAACAGCCTCCAGAGAGCTAAGACTGTCGGTAAAAATGAAGTAGTGCTCAGGTGGAAGAGTGCGAATGTACTCTAAGGTGTAGTATATAGCCGCTAGCTCAGCAACGTATACCGAACATGGCTTTTGAAGCATGTAGGTGGCGCTATGAAATTCGTTGTAGACACCGAAACCACTCGAATCATCGGTTTTCGAACCGTCTGTGAAGAACTGTCTGTCCCCGCTAACATGCCCGAACTTACTTGCAAAGATCTGTGGAATACCTACGGAACGAAAAGATTCCGGAATACCGGTGATCTCCTCCTTCATAGAGAGATCAAAATCCACTGAGGAGCTGTCGAAGTTTGAGAAGTTGTCACGATTGGTGTTAACCGGAGATGGGCTTACCTCCAGCGTCATGTACCAGTAGTACACACTCATAAAACGAGTTTGAGGGTTCTGTTCGAGCAACTTTTCGAAATTTTCTATGACCAATGGATTCACAACCTCGCATCGGATGAGGAACCGGAACGATAACTCCGCAAAGCGGTCTGTCAGAGGCTGTACGCCAGCGAGTACCTCTAAACTCATAGTGTGAGTTGAGTTCATGCAACCTAACGCGATCCGAAGACAACGGTACTGAACCCGTTGAAGCTTCAGCAAGTGTGTTTTCGCCGCGGATTGAAAACAGAAGCTACCGTATTCTAAAACCGACAGAATGGTTGTTTGGTACAGCCTGATCAGATCTTCCGGATGTGCTCCCCACCATGTTCCGGTAATAGTTCGCATAAAGTTGATTCGCTTTTGGCATTTCTGTATCAGATACACAATGTGCTTCCCCCAGGTGCATTTGGAGTCGAACCAGACGCCGAGATATTGAGAAGACATGCTATGAGTGATTGTCTTACCCATCAGATGGAGCGGAAACTTTGCCGGTTTGTGTTTTTTAGAAAAGACAACCATCTCAGTTTTCTCCGGAGAGAATTCGATACCCAGCTTGAGAGCCCAAGTAGACAAATTGTCCAAAGTATCCTGTAGTGGTCCTTGCAGATCGACTGCTATTGATCCCGTTATAGAAACAACACAGTCATCCGCAAGCTGTCTTAACGTGCAATTTTCCATGAGACAATCATCTATGTCTCTAACATAAAAATTGTAAAGAAGGGGGCTAAGACATGAACCCTGGGGGAGACCCATGTAGCTAATTCGTGAAACTGTCAAGTCGCCATGAGCAAAACTCATCTGCTTCTCAAACAGCAAATTATACAAAAAGTTGTTCAAAATTGGTGAAAGGCCACTTTCGTGTAGTTTGTCGGAGAGAACATCGACACAAACTGAATCAAAAGCTCCCTTAATATCCAAAAACACTGAGCCCATTTGCTGTTTTTGAGCAAAGGCAAGCTGAATTTCTGAAGAAAGCAACGCAAGACAGTCGTTCGTTCCTTTGCCTCTGCGGAAACCAAATTGTGTATCAGACAACATGCCATTCGATTCAACCCATTTGTCCAGTCGAAAGAGAATCATCTTCTCCAACAACTTCCGTAGACAAGACAACATCGCGATTGGACGGTACGAATTATGATCCGACGCGGGTTTCCCGGGTTTTTGAATAGCTATCACTCTCACTTGCCTCCAATCATCCGGAATGATGTTGTTATCCAGGAACTGATTGAACAAGTTCAACAAGCGCCTCTTAGCGACGTCGGGGAGGTTTTTAAGCAAGTTGAACTTAATGCGATCCATTCCTGGAGCGGAATTGTTACATGAAAGAAGAGCAAGTGAGAATTCAACCATCGAAAACGGCCTATCCATGTCGTCCCTATCCTCGGAAACATCACGAATTATTCGCTCCACGGGTACGGAATCTGGACAAACTTTTTTTGCGAACTTGAGAATTCACCGAGGAGAGCTTTCTCGATCCTCGTTTACCGACGACGCGTTACGCATTCTTCTCCCGACGTTCCAAAGAGTTCTCATTGATGTCTCGCGCGATAAACCCTCGACGAACCGACGCCAGTAACCGCTTTTCTTCGCCTTGATCAAGTTCTTAAACTTGCCTTCAAGGGCAGTGTACCGCTTGAAGTTTTCGACCGAACCGCGTTTCCGAAACTCTTTGAACGCAGCGGATTTCTCGCGATAGATTTCTGTACACTCGCTATCCCACCACGGATTGGGGGGTTTCCTGCGAACCGACGGACCTGGAACTGGCCGACGTTGTGCCTGAAGCGCGCTACTGATGATCAGTTCTGATAGAAACTGATACTCTTCCCGCGGTGGAAGAATTTCTACCAATTGCTCACCGTCGATAATTGCTTCCGCGTACTTTCCCCAGTCAATGTGTTTCGTGAGGTCGTAGGAAATGTCGATAGATGGAGGTTGACGTGAACCATTGGAAATAGAAACAACGATCGGAAGGTGATCACTACCATGGGGATCCTGGATAACCTTCCATGTACACTCCAGCGATAGTGAGCTCGAACAAATTGAGAGGTCTAATCGGCTGTCTCTAGGACGGCCATCTTTAGCTGGAGGTGCCACTCGCGTAACTTCTCCGGTGTTCAAAATTGTCATGTTGAAGTCGTCGCAGAGGTCATATATCAAAGTTGAACGGCTGTCATCGTACAGTTCCCCCCAGCCTGTACCATGGGAGTTGAAATCCCCCATGAGCAGCCGTGGCTCAGGCATAACCGAGCAGATGTGGGCGAGATCCCTGCGAGATATCGCAGTTCTCGGTGGAAGATATATGGAGGCAACACTGAGGGTTTTACCTCGGATAGTCACCTCACATGCGACGGCTTCGATGCCTGTCATCGGTTGAAAATCGACTCTGTAAAATGAGTGCTGCTTTTTGATCCCTAAAAGCACCCCTCCGTACGAGTCGGACCGATCAAGACGGATAATGTTGAAATCGGAAAAAGGTAAGGTTACATCGGGTGTCAGCCATGTTTCGGATAGCGCAAAAACATCGCATTGTAAATTGAGCATGAGCATGAGCATGAGCATAGATGACCGCACAATTCGTAGTTGCTACTCCGTGATTGACCAGAGCAATCGAAATTGTACAAGGAACCAATGAATAGGGCTTGGGACTAGCTTACTATTCTCAATGTACACAGGTCGAGAGCTCTCAACTTTAATAAGGTCAATAACGGCGCCGGCCACGTCCTTACGGTCATCGAGGATGGAAGGGAATGTTAGTAAGACAAACGTTGTTAAAAAGACCGCGAATCGCTGCATCTCCACGTTTGTCTCAGGAAGGAATTTTTTGTTAGTAGGGTAAGGTACATTGTCAGTCCGGGAGTCACCTATGGTTGGTGATATGATTTGACAATGGATCAATATACACAAACCGCCGTTAACAACCGACCACTTTTCGACGCAAGAACTAGCCAAAAAGAAAATTCTATCGCGCGTCTCCACTCCACTAGGGAGCAGAAACCTTTAGTCTATTCCACACAGAAATACACTGAACGCGACTCACTTGTCGGCGCCCGGATTTTTTCTCGACCGGCGAACCCGAACTAACATTTTTCACTCTTTTGTGTAAATGCAAAAAATGAAAGAAAATATTTATTATCAACTAAAAGTGTATTGGAAACTAGCACCGAAGGGAAGCGAAAAATTCGGAACCGACTCAACCACGGCGCGCGCACACTCGTCCCGTCGTCGGAGCCCCGCAGAGAGAAGAGAAAAAAAAAAAAATCGCAAAAATCTAGCAAAGCCAGCGCGCGAAGCTTTGCTGCTGCCGAACTACCGCACACTACTGGCTGCTTGGCGTCCCGTCGTCGGTGCCCCGCAGAGAAGAAAAACAAATCGCAAAAATCTAGCAAAGCGAGCGCGCGAAACTTTGCTGCTGCCGAACTACCGCACACTGACACTACTGACTGCTTGGCGTCCCGTCGTCGGTGCCCCGCAGAGAAGAAAAACAAATCGCAAAAAACTAGCAAAACGAGCGCGCGAAGCTTTGCTGCTGCCGAACTACCGCACACTACTGGCTGCTTGGCTTCCCGTCGTCGGTGCCCCGCAGAGAAGAAAAACAAATCGCAAAAATCTAGCAAAGCGAGCGCGCGAAGCTTTGCTGCTGCCGAACTACCGCACACTACTGGCTGCTTGGCGTCCCGTCGTCGGTGCCCCGCAGAGAAGAAAAACAAATCGCAAAAATCTAGCAAAGCGAGCGCGCGAAGCTTTGCTGCTGCCGAATATAGATAGTAGAGTAAACATAGATCCGCTAAGATGAATCCGTTGTATCCAAACGAACTGTCAAAATCTGTATCCAAACGAGCATGACGTCACGATTTGGACAACATCAATGGAACGCATGACGTCATATTCAATCGTCGCACTTTTGAAGATTACTACTTACACGCTTGAAACATTTTAGTCAGCGGTGTCCGCGGATCTATGTTTACTCTACTATCTATACTGCCGAACTACCGCACACTACTGGCTGCTTGGCTTCCCGTCGTCGGTGCCCCGCAGAGAAGAAAAACAAATCGCAAAAATCTAGCAAAGCGAGCGCGCGAAACTTTGCTGCTGCCGAACTACCGCACACTACTGGCTGCTTGGCGTCCCGTCGTCGGTGCCCCGCAGAGAAGAAAAACAAATCGCAAAAATCTAGCAAAGCGAGCGCGCGAAACTTTGCTGCTGCCGAACTACCGCACACTACTGGCTGCTTGGCGTCCCGTCGTCGGTGCCCCGCAGAGAAGAAAAACAAATCGCAAAAATCTAGCAAAGCGAGCGCGCGAAGCTTTGCTGCTGCCGAACTACCGCACACTACTGGCTGCTTGGCGTCCCGTCGTCGGTGCCCCGCAGAGAAGAAAAACAAATCGCAAAAATCTAGCAAAGCGAGCGCGCGAAACTTTGCTGCTGCCGAACTACCGCACACTACTGGCTGCTTGGCGTCCCGTCGTCGGTGCCCCGCAGAGAAGAAAAACAAATCGCAAAAATCTAGCAAAGCGAGCGCGCGAAACTTTGCTGCTGCCGAACTACCGCACACTACTGGCTGCTTGGCGTCCCGTCGTCGGTGCCCCGCAGAGAAGAAAAACAAATCGCAAAAATCTAGCAAAGCGAGCGCGCGAAGCTTTGCTGCTGCCGAACTACCGCACACTACTGGCTGCTTGGCTTCCCGTCGTCGGTGCCCTGCAGAGAAGAAAAACAAATCGCAAAAATCTAGCAAAGCGAGCGCGCGAAGCTTTGCTGCTGCCGAACTACCGCACACTACTGGCTGCTTGGCGTCCCGTCGTCGGTGCCCCGCAAAGAAGAAAAACAAATCGCAAAAATCTAGCAAAGCGAGCGCGCGAAACTTTGCTGCTGCCGAACTACCGCACACTGACACTACTGACTCACATCGCATTGTAAATTGTTAACTAAAAACTTGAAAGCGTCTAATTTTGGTACGTGTGTAGCACACGTGTGTAGCACGTAGTGTAGCACAGAAATCATATCTTCGACCTCGGTGATTAAATTAGCCATCGAAAGATACGAATGTCGCAAGGAGGGGCATTTTAGAAGCCAACTGCTTCAAAAGAGGAGACACACAAGGAAGAAGTGCTTTGACAATGCTCTTCACTGAGTCAGAAGCATTAAAGAAGTTAAGGATGATGTCTACGATGCCAGAAAGCGTGAACATCGGAGCACCAAGGGGTTGTTCCTGGTTCTCCGAATGCTGTCCCTCTGGCTGAGAAGTCGAAAAAATTGGGCATCTGGGATTTTTGATGTTCCCGGGAGCGAAGGAAAGTCTCGTTCATCTTGGATTTTGAATCCAGGAGGTGAACGTTTGGCGCCTTTCTTAACACTCTTAGAATTTGCCACGGTGGGTTGGGGGTCACTGCTAGGCAGATTCCGAGGTTTTTTGGTGGGTCTCTGGAGCCTCACCCGTTTCCTCGTTTCACCCTTAAAAACAAAGGGAACCCCGTCCCCGACCTCAGAGTCAGAGCCCTGATCATCGAGAGACAAAGACGAGTAGATGTTGCGTGATTCAACGACCGGAGCAGCTTGTCTCAGCATTTCGGCGTAGCTTCGCCTTGAACGCTGCTGCAACGATCGTTTTTGATGTTGTTTTCGCTGTATGTACTTCGGGCAAACATTGAGATCGTGTGGACGGTCGCTACCACAATAAACACACTTGGGCGGCGTTTTACACGCACCGTCTACATGTCTCTCCCCGCATGTTGCACAGCGAGGTTTATTGCTGCAGTACTGGGCGGTGTGGCCCAGCTGCTTGCAATTGATGCAATTCATTACCTTCGGTACATACAGCCTCACAGGTAGCCGAAGTTTGCCAATCACCAGCAGATCTGGTAATGCAGATCCGGAGAAGGTCACACAAAATTCTTCAGATGGTGTGTAAACCTTCTTCTCGCCCTCCTGGGATACCGAATGCGGTTGCCGGCAATCCAGTATCTGGACAGGAGGTAGAGAAGGGTTATGGAAACGACCACAGCCTTGCATGATCGTTTCGCAGGTCAAAGATGCGTCGGCGACCTTCCCCGAAATCTCTATCGACGCGCTCGGAAGGTAAACGAAGTACTCAAGTGTAAACAACTCGCAGGCTACAATCTCATTAGCGTGTTTTCGGTCGCCTACTGTCACCCGAAGCTTAGCTGTACCGACCATGTCAATGGAGACAACGGAAGAATACCGCTTAAGCTAGTATGACACTCTTTGACCAATGCCAAATATTTGACCACTTTTGACAGTTAAATTTTGACCAAGGTGTACCTGGCAAACACAAATATTTGTCACTCTCGAGAAACGAATAGGGACAAACAGAACCAAACAACCTGCCAAAATTTATCTGTCAAAAGTGGTCAAATATTTGGCGTCTGGGCAAAGAGTGTAATAGCACCTTTAGTCAGATCCTTGCTGATTTGAACGGTGTTCAAACGTTTGCCTTTGGGTCGGAAGAAAACAACATATGGCCCGCCAAAGTCGGGAGGGTAGGCATTGAGGCGGGGGGACGTGGAAACAGATTTGCTGTTGGTGTCCATTGGAGAAGCAGCAGGGTGAAGGGAGACAAAGGGGTTAGCATTTATATCGCCTTGTTGGCTCGAGCAATCCGATGCCAATAACAAAGCTTCGCTGATGTGGTACGACGTACCCCCGCCATCATTGTCATCGCCCATTGTGGCAGCTAACTACCACCACGGGGCACTCAAAAATCTCAAACTAACACTTATCACGGGGACGAAATAATCAAAAAACAAGGGACAAAATTAACTGTACAGGGAAAGTGAGGAAAAAAAAAGAAAAAAAAACTGCTTATATACCAAATTAAATCTAATCAAAGAGACAGTGGAGAGGAGGGAACAACGAGGGGTAACTTTGAATACTTAGCTTTGTGCTCTAAAACAGAGGCTCGACGACGACAGGTCCAAGCGATGGGAACGCCCGCACTGGGAGGAGGCGCGCGGTTGAACGCTCTCTGCTCTTCTCTCGGTGGGCTGCTGCTGTCGACGACGATGAGCTTGGGTACTCACTGGAAGAACCCGATCACGGCCGCGCGAGCGGCGCGGTATGCGGGGGGTGCTGCACTGCTGTGCTCGATAATCGGTCAATGCGCCACGTGATATAATGAAAACGTGAACTTTACTCAAACCAAACGAACTTTTGCGGCAAAATTTGTGGCCTAGCCAACCGCACGCGTCCCACTAGGGATTATCACTTAATAACTTGATCACTCGGAAACACTAGCACAAAAAAAGCCACCGAACTGAAAAGTATCGGGAGACAAACCGGACGAACGAAAAGATGCGACTGTCTCGCACGAACGCTCGCCAAAGAGTGAACACGGGTCGCTTGACACCTTGAATTGGGGTTAGTAGTCCTATTCTTAGCCGGCAACTACGCGGCTGACTCGCAAGCGGGGGGGTGCGTCAGGCCCCAGGACATCCGTCCCTGTTGCCCCAAACATCCGTCCCTGCTGCCCCAGCTGGCAAAGGTATGTGTCGTGTTTAGTGCGCTGGTCCTGACCTCGAAACGAAAAACCTGTTCTCCTTAAGATCATCTACGAAGAGTGGAAGGACGATCGTTTTCGATGAAGCCGGATGTAGCATTTCCAAGGGTGAGAAAGTTGTGGCAGTTGGAAAGATCTCCGAAGTGCGAAGTGTTCAACTCACGCACTATGCAAATCTGGCGCAAATGGCAGGCCATTCGGAAAATTGTCAACATGCGTGGCACAGGAGATTCTGCCACAGAAACCCGGAAACTGTCGGTGAGCTGGAGAAAACTAAATCTGACGACCTGCTTCAAGATTGTGAATTAGGGAGTCAAGGCAGTCTGTGAATATTGTTTGGAGTGCAAGTTCTCAAAATTACTGAAAAGATCCGAGAAGAAGACGAAGCAACCACGGACATGTGTGGATCAATGAACACTCCAACTTCAGGTGGGTGTCGGTATTTTATGGCTCTAACGGACGATTTCAGACGCTATTCAGTGTTGTACTTTCTCCGATGCAAATCAGAGGTCATCGTGTTTATCAAGCAGTACGTGCAAGAGATGAATACGCGGTTCGGCAGGCTGCTAATATCAATTCGATCGCACCAAGGTGGCGAATTCCAAAATCAGTCATTTGCTACGGTCTGTCGCCAAGAGGGCATTCAGCAGTAGTTGAGCACCAGCCATACGCCTCAGCAGAACAGAGCAGTTGAAAGAAAGAACCGATGGTTAGTCGAGATGGGGAAACGTCTGTCAAGATGACGAACTAATATTGGGCTTAAGCAATCAACACGTGCTACCTTCAAAATATCGACATCGAAGCCGGACGTCAATGATCTGCGATTGTTCCGATCGCAGGCCTACGTGTATGCCTATTAAAGCGTAGTCTCTGCGGGCTGAAGCAAGTGGGACGCATCTGGAACCAGAAGATATAGGACAAACTGAAGTGGCTTGGATACGAACCATCCGAGGTAGATCCGTGTCTCTACATCCGAAACGTCGATGGAGTGAGGCCGATCATTTTGCTGTACACCGACGATATACTCAACAGAAGTTCGGACAACGATGAGTATGAGCGGGTGTACTACTACCTGTCGAAACACTTCAAGCTCACGGACCTGGCGGGCATCATCAATTATATGTATGGGCATTCAAGTGCGAAGGATGAATTTCGGATTCTTTCTGAATCAATCGGCATACATTCGGAAGCTTGCCGCCTGGTTGGCGCTTTGCTGAACGTTGTGGTATGCACCAGACCCGATATTGCGATTGCGGCGTCCATCCTAGGGCGCAAGGACAGTCAACCAACCCTCTGAAGGGGACTGGATCGAAGCGAAGAGCATCCTACGGTGCCTTACATCTACGGAGAATTTGAAACTAGAGCTCGGTGGAACCAGTGAGCTTGAAGGATTCGTTGATGCAGACTGGACTGGTTATAAAGTTGGCCGTAAATTCAACTATTGGTTAGTTTTCAAACTCGGAGAAGGTGCCATCAGTTGGGCTGCCAGGCGATAACAGTGCGCCAGTTGGTCACATATTGACACTCGGTTCAACTCCGTGAGGGAACCGATGTCAAACGACATCATGGAAGTTCGATATTGTCCAACTGATTCGATGATTATTGACGTACGATTTGGCGACGTACGATTTAGTGAAGAGAAACGAGTTATGGCATATTATGATCAAATATGGTTTTCCGGCGAAGCTGATTCGACTGATTCGTGTGACACGTGCTGACGGATCGAAATCAAGTGTACGGGTTTGCGGATGAAATTTCGTCATCGTTCGTAACCTTAGGTGGACTGGAGCAAGGCGATGTTCTTTCGAACTTATTGTGCAACATAGCACCACAGACAAACAGACGTAACACCTTGAACGATTTTCATGGAAATCCATCGCCCAGTTCATGCTACCATCACCTGGTGGAAAAGTTGCACGAATCACTGTGTTGTGCAATATCGTCAACAGAAAGCGTTAGTGTGAAACGTCAAACGCATAGAAAAATGATGTGTGCGCCTCTGGTTGTGAAAGCCACAACTATGAAAATTTAAAATGATCGTTAATAGCGTGGTCGATGGAAATTTCGCAAGTGTTACGTCTGTGATAGCACTTTAAGGAGCTGATATGCAAAAGTGCGGAACCATTGCCACGCGGTCACATATAATAATGCTCCTGCACTTTGCGGACGATATCGAAAGCATAAGAGGCGTTCATATCTTTTAAGAGGGAGGCTGCGAGGATTGGACTTACGATAACACCACAAAGACCAATACATGATTGCTGGTGGTCAACGTCGGTTCAGTCGTGGCTGTGGTGATGGACGAAGCGGTGCTAGGTGATGAAAAGTTTAATGTTGTGGAAGATCATGGTACTCTAGTGATCTGCGATCATGATGTTACCCACGAGGTGAGAAGACGGATTGCGACTGCGAATCGAGCCTTTTCTGTCTGCGAAACCAGCTGAAGTTTCGTAGACGGCAAACGAAGAAAAAACTCGCGTTGTACAGGACTCTGATTCTTCCAGTCCCTTTATACGGCTATGAATCGTGAACGTTGAGAGAAGTTAATCGGAGAGCCTTTAAAGTTTTTGAACGTAAAGTGTTGCGAACAACACTCGGCGGTAAACTGGAGGACGGTATCTGGCAGCGCCGATGAATATAGTGAAGCGAAAAACTCGGAATGGCGCGATGGGCTGGGCACGTAGCTAGTATGCCGGAGGAACGACAAGCTAAAATTATATTCAACAGAGAACCATGAAGGGGCATGGGATCGCGAGACATCCTTATTCGTGCTAACCGGTCATCCTTGTGGTTTATGCAAAAGGATGAAGCGCGTAACCCTCATCAATAATACTGTACCGTTAGACACTGTATAATGTCCAATCAATGCTTTCAAGCAAGCTCACGAAGTACCACGAACATGCTGAGGAGTTGAAGCAGGTGTGTTATCTGGAGGACGTCCGTATGGTTTCGTTTGTTCTTTCGGCAACCGGAGTTGTCCCTAAATCTCTTCTGAAGTCTACGAGCTAGAATTGAAGCAAGAACTGAACAGTGTTCAACTTCGAGTTATTCTTGGAACCTTAGTAGGTGGTTCCTGCATCAACACACTTTTAAGCCAAATAGTTTATATTTATAGCCTAACAAAAAGCCTATTTGTGGTTTAAATGTTTATTGAAGTACAGCTTTCACTAACTCAATATGTACTGAACATACAGATCAAGCAAGAGTTTGTCCTTATGTGCAGCGTATCGTGACGAAAATCGTCAATTTTGTAACAGTTGTGTGATTTTCTTTGTTTTCACGTGTCCAATTTATCCCCCACAGCGAATTCCACTACGGTCCGGACCGGAACGACGACAACACCATCGAGGTGGTCATGATCAATGGAGACCAGAAGAAGGGCACCACGCCTCCGGAATCGACCTTCAAGAACCTGGGCCCGTCGAACAAGCGGTACACACTGCTGAAGGATGAACTGTAAATATGTGTAAGTTGTTGTTGTTGTAGAACGAAGAAAACAAGAGGCACAACCAATCCAACCCAGACAACACCGAAACATAAACTGAGAGGAAGGCGAAACCTCGATGGTTTCCAAAGTTTTTTTGGAAACAGCTGTAACGCAAGATATTCTTCTCTTCTTCCTAGCTAAGACCATATTTACTTCTTTGAAGTGTTTTTCTAGAATTTTCCTCAAGGTCGTCCAGCCTTTGTTCTCTTTTTAGAATAATCCATCCAAACAAAGCTATAATCCAATCCGATAGTGAGATCCAAGTATATTCACCTGGTGTGATGCAACTTCAACCGGTATTTGTCTTCAAAATCGCTTTTTTCCAAGATTTTTCTTTCAATGTAGCCCCAAACCTGTCTCATATAAGACTAACACCCTGTAAGCATTACCTGTACTGTGTTTGAGTAATAATAATTATTACTTGATTGTAACCTACATAGAAAATTGGTAAAACTAACCCAAATCCAAAATAGGACAAAACACAAACACAATCTCTAGCGCTACGACAGGTTTGAAAATTCTTAAGCATAACGAAACAAAGATCCGGGAGTGAATGTGAATGCACGTGGCAATATGTGTGCGACTGATTGCTGCTTTTAGCTGTAATAAGTCTATATAATATTTTAAACCGTTTTCCGCATGAATACTATTTTTTCTGGTAGCAGTGAGCAATTATTGGATACAAAGTCGTCAAAAGCTGTTTATTTGGAACGATGGAATTCCACCGCAGAAATTGCTAGTTGTGACCTGCGCAGGTTTCTTGATAGTCATGATTTGTCTTACATGATAAATCAGTGACAGAAAATGCCACTGGTACTAATACTATGCAACGCTATTTTCTATGCGAGGCATTATCGGATGGAAACCTGCGCAGGTCCAGGGAGAAATTATCGGTTACTTCTTCTGAATCCATTGTTGCCCACTGCGAAATAGTAAAAACTTTCCGAGTTATCTTTGAACCACTGAACAGCGAAAGTGTCAGCCCACATTAACGATTCGGCAGCAGAAAATGGTGCGTTCGGTGCATTAGTAGGTACAACAGCAGTTGTAGACGGGTCGCGTGGCAAGCTCTGCCCAAAAGAATAGTTGATGATGATATACAACAAGCAAACAAGCAAGCAAGCAGACATGTAGTGAAGTGGGTTCGAGAACAGTGATACTTAGTTACACATTTTATACGGTACGAATGAACTAATGTTAGGTAAAAAAACAACACTAAACTAATTTATAAAACCAATCAAGAAGCGGTCAAATTGAACCAGAAAGGCTAAAATGTGTAGCGATAGTTTTTTTTTTGTTAATTCGTACTACAAAAGTCTGTAAAATAAAATCTGATATAATAATGTGTCGCGTCATTTTGTAACGGAAAGAAAATTCATTTTCATACCATATGTTAAGGCCTTCAACACGAGCGTGGCAATAGTTGGCCATGCAATTGTTACACTATCATTGGACAGAGTTGCCGATGTTTCACACAAAGAAACAATAAATTGAGCTTGAGAGAGCTAACCGTCCTCAATGTAAACAACTCGAGAGTTCCCAACTTAAAAAAGGGTAATTACGGAGCCAGCTAATTTCATCGAAGAAGGGAAGGAATGTTAGTGAGGATGTCAGATAGTAACCCGACTAAAATGGTTCTCGAGAGTCATCCGACCGGTACAAGACGACGTTGAGCGCAGCGAGTTAGGTGGGTCGACTAAGTGGAGGACGATCTGCGGACCCTACGCAGAGTGCGGAACTGGAGCCAAACAGCCATGGACCGAGTGGACTGGAGACGGCTCAAAGACGGCTACTATGTACAGCAGAGACCACCCCGGCCTTAGCCTGATCGGTAAGGTAAGTAATGAATCTTCATTGAATGATTCGGTATCGTACATCTGATTTCGATTCATACCAGCGTTGCATGAATCAGTACAATCGGTTTCGTCGGAAAACCATGTTCTACCATTATCTAGCATTACTGACGCTGAATCGTACGCCGCTTTTAAACCAATCAAAAGATTGTGGCTCTGGCCCCCATGGTGGCTCCCGAAATTTATTTAGAATTTGTCGCTGAGTAAACAAGTGATCCGTCGTTGATTGGTCCTCCTGAAGAACAGCTTGGTATTTGCCGATGAGGGATTCCTCCAGCGGTCTCAATCTGTTGATGGCTTACATCTGCAAATAAAAAAGATTGTCATTCCACTATTACTGCTTGAAGAAACCAGTTCTCTTATTTACGAGCCTTCAGCACCGTGTCGTTTTATCTCAAGGAAGCTTCTGCAAGCTCGAAGCTTGGTGTTTCTTCTGCAGCAGGATGCATCTCAAGATTCAAGAATTCCACGAAGCTTAACAACTCCAATTTTGAAACCTGGTTAGCAACGTATTGATCACACCCAAACAAGCCCTCCTGAAGTAAGGACGTGTCAGTAGGTACCTGAAGCTTATCAATAAAATAACTGGAGCGGACCTGGTGTGATGGTTAGAACACTTGACTATCACGCCGAAGACCTGGGATCGAATCCCACTCCCGACAAACTCGCAAAATGTGAGTTTTTCCTTCGGAAGGGAAGTAAAGCGTGGGTCCCGTCCAAGGATGGAAATCTAGTGATCATGATCAGATTTCGAATGTGTCGCGGTCGAACGGCATCGCGCGATCATAGCAACAACGATAACATTTTGTCGTCAAGCATCATAACAAACTTCGGTCCGAGAAGAATGATTCGCTCGGCATGTGCGGGCGCGATGCGATCGTTATCATGAAGTCGAAATGATAAATTAGTGATTTCATTCACTTTTTGGACATTCTTGGTGATTTAACTTCCAGATATGCTTATGAACGTATCATTTCGAATCATGAATGCGGCTTACGGGTGCATAAGTGGCAAACAATGTGATGAATACAATTTATCATGACTTGTAACATGATCCGATAATGGGTCATCACGCGATAAAGCGTGCATCAGATGCTTTAATTGTTCTGTGATACGAGCACGGTGTGAGGCGTCGGCATCATGCTGCTGCAAGAACAAGGCTATCTTGGATTATTCGTATCCTGTATCATTTATCGCTTGAAGTGATTTTCTGCCATCCTTGGTCCCGTCCCGAGATGAACTAGCCAAAAATCTCGTTAATACAGATAAAAAAAATTGATCTTGTCCGCTACACGCGTGTTCTTTTTTGAGTTCTGGAAACTCTTCAGGTGATAAGCACCATGATGAAGGAGAGTAGACAAACATTTGAGAAGGGCGTAACAACCATTCCAAATTTCTGCTTCTCCAGGTCCTCCTGAGCGTATTTTCTATTATTCATGCAATCTCTGACCAATAACTGGTAGAGCAGATTCTACTCTTCCTGATAACGGGAGAAGTTTACACAAATAAAGTGAAATACGCCTAGGAGGGACGGAAGAAGCTGAGGCGTGCAATGGTTGTTCCGCCCTATTCACATGTTGGTCTAGCAGTTCAGGAATTCATCAGCTCAGAGGGGACAACTTTGCGAACTGGCAGTACAGAGTTAAGCTACACCTGGAGGTCGTGGAAGTATCTGAAGCGCCGGAGCAAGATGTACCTGTAGCGGACTCGGAACGGAAGACATTTCTTCAAATGAACCGGAAGGCGAAATCAACGCTAGTGAGCTTTATCGCGAATGAATGCTTGGAGATAGTCTGGGAGACGCAAACAGTCAAGGCTATGATGTGGAAGGCGCTCGAGGATACCTTTGCAAAAAAGTCTGTGGCAAGTCAGACGGTATTGCGGAAGTAATTGGCCAGGCTCCGGATGCGAGAAGGATCGTCGACGAGAACTCATTTCTGGATGTTTGGTTGGTGCGATAGTTGAAAACGGCGGGTGCGAAGTTGGAGGAGACTAATTTAGTGTAACAGCGTTGGAGAACATGAACGAGGAGATGTAACAGTCCGATCGTCGTGAAGATCCGGTTGATGGTAAAGGCGCAGCTTTTGCTGACGGAAGAACCATGAAATCAAAGAAGCTCATTGGTGAGTGTCATCGGTTCGGCGTGAAGCCGAAGAAAGGCCAGGGTAAAGCTAATGCAGCAAGTAAAGCAAAGAAGGTGTCGTTTATTGTGAATCAATCGGAACTCGTGCAAATGTTCAAGAAACTTGTCTACGTGGATTCGGGATGTAGTGATTCAGTTAATCGCAAGGAATATTTTCAGACTGAATTTCAGACGAATTTCGAAGCATGCTGATTGATTCAAGAATGCCTAAGGACACGTGTGTGAAGCTGCACTTACTGCTACGTACCTGATCAACATAAGTCTGACGGCTGTTACTCCGCAGAAGGTTACACCAGACGAACGTTGGATGTAAGTTAAACCAGATATAGAGAAGCTGCGAATCTTCGGGTGCAAGGCCCATGCTTGGGCCATACCGAGCCACCTGAGAAAGAAGCTGGATGATAAGAGTCGTGCAGCAGTCATGACAGGTTATGATACCAACAGGTACCGTTTGCGGGACAGATCATCAATCGAGATGCTAAAGACGTAGTGCACGCTGGTTTCCAGCACAATGTCGAACTAAAGGATGATGAATACGAAGAGGCAGAGAACTCATCCGGTGATGAGCGCAATGGATTTGCAGAAGAGAAACCAAATCAAGTAAAACTTGGTGCGCTTTCTTCGAAACTCAGATGTGAAGACTGTGTAGAGTCCAACACGAGGAGCAACGAACGGGAGCGGAGGTAAATTTCTGAATTATTTCACCGGTTTAATTACGACATCTGCTGTTAACGTTGAACTTTTCGTCATTGAAATCATCAAACATTTGAAAGCAGTTTTTTCGTTCAAAACAAAAGTTTTTGCTACGAAAATATATTCATTGTACGCCACAATGTGGAATGAGGAATATAATGCAGTGAATATATTTTCATGATCCTTGTTTTGATTTGCAGCGAAAAAACTGCTTTTTATTTTCCGAAAAATGATGACGGATGCTTGAGCCTTTAATCATCCTCCCACCCACATCCTCCGAATTCCTGTAATAATGATATCATTGACCGTGACGATCGTGACTGTTGCGTTGCTACTATAAATAACGAGCTCAAATCGATGAACGGCAACAGAGTGTGGAAACTGGTTCGATGTCCTGCTGAAGCAAGGCCGTTGCAGTCCAATGGGTTTTCTGTACGAAGCATGACGAGAATGACAATATACGATCAGTCATAAAGCGAGACTCATTGTCAAGGGCTATCTTCAAAACCCTGGAATGGATTTGAAAGATACCTTTGCATCAGTGGCGAAGCCGACTACCATAAGAACTGTGCTAGCGGTCGGAATTCAGAAGACGTAAAAACCTCTGCATGGCGAGTTGCAAGAATCGATCTTCATTATTGTTCCGAACGGCGTGAACCTGGTGACCTGGTGTGTCAGCTTCAGTAATCCCTTTATTGCCTTAAGCAATCCCCCGTTGCTGTGCGTGGAAGAATGCTACTGCCCCAGAGTACTGCCATTGAGAAAATCCCTGCAAAGTTTCGCATGGAGGAATGCAACTCAACTCGAAGTCCAATGGAACTACTGCTGAAACAGAATACTACAGAAACAATCCAGCAACCTTATCGGGAACCTTACTAGGAAGTCTAATGTACTGCATGATGTGCACCCGGCCAGACCTCTGCTTCTCCGTTGGGTACCTTGGAAAATTTCAGCAGCAGCCTAGAGAACGACTATGGACAGAACTGAAACGAGTGGTGCGATACTTGAAGGCTAGGGGAAAGACACTGTGCATACGAGAGCAACTCTGAGAAATTCTGAGTTACTCTTTTTATCGATGATCGACGAAATTTGTTGAAAGACATCCCTAATACTTATGACACACAGGTGATACAAGAATCACTGTACAATTGCGCTTGAAATGAGTGTTATACTGAAAATTTTCTGAGTTCAAGTCAGTCTTGTTAAAATTTTCTTGACACTGCGTACCGTTGTCCAGGAATCACACTCGTATCACATGTGTGTCCGGGGTATAAAAAGCAATTTTCATTAAGCACGCGCAACACTTTACAGTTTGACATTGGAGCCAGATCACGCTTTGGCATAAATGGGAGAAATTCTGAGGAACTGTGAGAAATTCTGAACAACACCTTGAACACAGATTTGCTCTCGTTAGATCTGTCTTGCCCCTAGCTTGAAGGGATCACTAACAGTTGACGATGAAGTTCGAGAGACATGGCTTCATTTTCAAAGTTTACGGGAATATGGTGTCTTTGTCGAGTAAGAAACAGCGCCTAGGGCTAACCGATCGAGAGGGGGTGTAATCGAAGATGTCTTTGTTCAAGCGCGTAAGCATCGCTTTCGTGGATGACAAGTCACGCTGGTTGTTGACGTATTTTTTTTAAATCAAAGTCAGATGCTGAGGCTATCAAAACTAGGAAAAGGCGGAATGCTCATAACAGAAAACAGAAGAGAATACGTAAAGGCGGGTTTCAAGAAGTACATGAGGAAATATGGAATCGATCACCAAACAACAAATGTGTACCGCCCCCAACAAACATTTGAGCTGTGCAACTGCTGAACAAACAGCTCTTGAGCAAACTTCAGCTTAAGAAACAAAATTCAGCTTGAGCAAATTTCAGCTATCTCTGTTTCTTGAAGTCGAAGAAGCATGGTCCCTAGTTCCAAAACAAAGTCCAAAGCAAAAACGCAAGAAGTGGAACGTAAAATACGAAGAATGTGTTCTGACGAACTTCGACGAATAATCCTGATAGACCACGTGCTGGCCGACATTGTTCGGACGTCATCAATGTGAAATCCTTGCCTTCCTGAAAAAAAAAATTGTGAAACGTACGACAGACTTCACTGGACTGGACACGTAGTGCAATTGTCGCAAGAAAGAATAGCGAAAACAGTATTCAGCATGAAACCAGGTAGACGACGTCGCGACTTCATGAGCGGCTGCGAACGCGCTGGCTGCACGCGATTGAAGAAGATCTGCGATCCCTACACCTTCGAGGAAACTGGAGGAACATCGCCCCCCAACTGATGAAGATGGTGCTCTAATATGCACTGGACGTTGGAGTAAAGTTAGTTTGTAGCCAACAAGGTATCAAGGCAAGAAATATTGTTCACTTCGTCTTATCATAAAATTGATGTTGAATAAAAATGTGAACGACAATGAACCAACGCATAACAAACATGGACTCGGTGTTGTTATTTATGGGAAATGCCACCATGCGCACTTTCGAAGCACCAGAAGTGACAAAAATACTCTCGGTATGTATATAACACAATTTGAAAGTCAGCTTCCGAAACCGAGATACATGGCCCAATTTCACAGTTTCGTAACGCACTACTCTGATGCTCATCGATTGAACGAATGCACATGATGACTGCTAATTGCCTTATATTCGATTGCACGTTCTTACGTTTCGCGCCGCGATATTACGAGCTTGTGGCGCGCGCGCGGCGCGCAGGAAGGAAAGTCCGAACCGAACAACCCTCTGCTCCATGGTCTCAATTATGGCACATCGCATCGTTTTTTTCTGTTTTGGAAAACAACCAAATTAGGTTCCACCACCACCTCAAATTCTACTATTCATGTATGAAAGGTTGGAATCGACTGTGGGCAACGGCCATCCATCCATCCGTCATCGCGGTGAAACACAGTCAACCGACGAATGTAATTGGATTTGGCGTAACAGCTGAAGAGAGATCAGAGACCTTCAGCTGCTGGACCCAACCAACGACGACGTTGTGCTGCCATGTCGTCTTCCATTTTTCAAGACCGCACACAATTTTAAATTGAAATTGCATTGAAGGCGGAACCATACGCATCACGCATCGCTATGCCATGCTGATGGTTGCAATAATTCACGCGCGCCTTTCAACTGAAGCGCTAAAGCAATAGAGTTAATAAACTATAGAGGACGAATGTCGCTGCTGTTCCCTTTGTTCTCGCTCGCAAACATGTCGGGTATCTATCTGTCAAACTGCATACTTTTTCGCCAGCAAGAGATGTTTCGGCAGCGACGCCAGCGACATTCTTCCTCTATAGTTTATTAACTCTATTGCTAAAGCACTCGGTCGATTGAAATATTTCATCAGCTCCAGAGTTTAACGGCTAGCGACGCCCGCGACGCCGCCGATCAAACAAAGCCTTCGACTTCGTGACTCGTGGGAGAGAGGAACGTCGCTTACACGCTTGAAACTCTTCACACAAAATAAGAGTCTGACTTCCTGAACCTTTCATTAAAGTTATTGGCGCCGGTTAAAAGCCGAATTCGTTAAGTTTTACCAAAAGGTTGTTTCACTTTGCCAGCTGCGAAAACAACGGTTTTTGTTAGTCATTGTTTGATTCTAACAAATTTACCGTTTGATACAAGCGATGCATTTGGCTTAAAAACAAACGCTAGGGTAACCAATATAATTTGGACCCCCATATATTTTGGACCCCCCGTGTCCTTTTACCACAACTTACACAGGTTTAATGATGAGATGACGGAAAATTTTAGAATCATTCGCTAAATAAGATTGTTCTGCACGGGCTGCAATCATTTCCTCACTGGAAATATCCTTATTTGCCTTGAAATTAAATTTTGCCAATCTCGTCATCCGTGCAAGTGCCGCATCATGTTTACAAAAAGAAATTGCGGTGCTGAGGAAACTTGCAGATGTAAACAAAAACGTTTATCATTCTAGCGCATTAAATTCGCAAAGTTCGTCTAATCAGCCTTTGTCAATCAAGTAATTAGGATGTGATTCAGCATACTCAAGCGGCATAATCTTCCAAAATAGTTTCTAACGAGTTTAAACACCAGGTGTCCAAAATATATACTGAAGAGTGTCCAAAATATATTGGGGTGTCCAAAACAGTGAAAACTGATGCTTCAAAAATCAGTTATTTTCATCAAATTTTCAGTCAGAAATGACCTTTTGGGTATTTTTAACGCACAGTGGAGGCTTTTACGAATATACTAACATCATCATTATGTGTAAATACCCTCTGAATCTGTTGGATTTTGAATTAAATTCAAACCAATGTCCTCTAGGGGTCCAAAATTCAACCGTTACCCTATTGGTTCATATTGTCGGCATTTTGTATTTTTTATTTTCTAGAATGATAGTAGGGGGAACAGCGTAAACTGCACTGTTGAAAATGCTTTGACATCCATGTGCACAACAGAACATGTGCACAACAGAACATGTGCTCGATGAACAAATTGAGATTGGAAATTATGAAAAGAAATCCACGTACTTGTTCATCGAGCACATGTTCTGTTGTGCACATGGATGTCAAAGCATTTTCAACAGTGTAATTTCGCACATGGCTTGGTCAGCCAAAGCAAAATCAAGAAATTGACAGCGTAAACTGATTAAACGTCGCGATCAACAAGGCAATCTTTAATTATTTCATTCGCAAAATCATGAACCATTTCAAAAAAGCGCAAAATCATGGCTTACGCAGCAATTTAATCTGTTTAGTGAGTACCCCTAGTGAGAAATATTTCTGCTTTTATTTTATTCATTATTCGTTAAAAAAATTTTAGAAATTTTGGATACTATTTCAAACATGCGCAAACATTTGATAAATAACTTAGAAAAATAACTGGGCTACCGATGTGCAATGCATTGTGCATAATATTCAATAGGAGGCAATCAGTGAAGTACTAGATTGAAAGTAGTGAGCTGGATTTTTGTATGGTGAGATGATCAATTCTCCATTTCTGCAATGAAATGGTGCAAACAGCGTGGGTTATATCATTTCTAGATTGAGTTTAAATAAGGGCGAAATTAACATGAGAGAGTTCTCTTCATCGACTCTCTCTTCTGCAAATTAAAGTGACAAGATGCAAATTCAATCGAACTTTTTTACACTTAGACGCTAGATTGCATCGCAACCTAGCGATTTATGACCAAAAAGTTCAACCATACTTGCATTTTGTCACTTTAATTTGAAGAAGAGAGAGTCGATGAAGAGAACTCGCTCATGTTACTTTCGCCCTTATTTAAACTCAATCTAGATTTCATGTTCAATTTTATGCTGTTTGAGCAAAAGTTTGGGTAACTGTGTTGTTGAAGTTGCAAAAAATAAATAATACAACATCACAGTTACCCAAACTTTTGCTCAAATAGCATAAAATTAGTCAAGAAATCATATAACCCACGTCGTTTGCTCCATTTCATTGCAGAAATGGAGAATTGATCATCTCACCATACAAAAATCCAGCTCACTACTTTCAATCTAGTACTTCACTGATTGCCTCCTATTCATTGTACAGCAGTAAAATGCCCCACACAATGCATACGTTTGCGTGTGCGTGACAGTAGTTTGACACATTTCCCATGGGAAAACTGTCAAAAAAACGCAAACCTCGACGGAACGGACGCTATGTGTTCCAGGCTGGCTTAGCTTCTTTAGCGAGTTTTTCAGCAATGGTTGCGACACCCTCCTAATAGCTTCTCTGATGAAGTTGCTGTCGAGTTGTGAGATGGGCCATTCTGTTGCATCCTCTACACTAAATAATATAAATTATATTTACTTGGTGAAATCGAAATTGGAACAAATTATAGTTTATTGCATTGCTAACTGGACTGCGACAAAGTGCGGAATCTCAAATAAAAGTGCGATATTGCATTAAATCGTTCCGGTGTCTTCACCGCACTTATTCATCACGAGCTAATGATGAACACACAAACACACAAAATTTGAAAATTTTTGATGCACTCTATGAAAAGTTACAGTATGTTGAACTTTTTGTGAGAGAAAAAAAGTCGCCTATCCCAAACATTTTGGCCACCCCCTGTATATTGGTAAAGTAGTTTTTACGATAAAATAGCACTGCATTGCTACCTCGATTGCTACTGATCGATAACAAACAGCCGTCTCACTTCATATTGATAACTAAATATAATATTGAACAAAATATAGTATAGCATAACTAGATATCAACTTGAACTCAATGATAACATTATTTTCGATAACGTGCTATGTGCAATCAATTTGTTATCTTTACTCGGGTTCATTGTGATTCTCATCTAGGACTCTAGGAATTCATTTCATCTAGGACTCTAGGAATTCATTTTGAGCAATTCTTTATTGCACCAACGAACCTAACCTCAAAATGACTAACAATTCGCAGGTCATTTTGACAGATGTAACATGAGCATGAAAAGGACGGCAACAAAATCGATAAAATAGAATATATGATCCGTCTTTTTCGTGCAAGTGTGTGGTCTGTCAAAATGACCTGAGAAGTGTCAAACATTTTCATGGCTGGATTTGTTGGTGTAATTTTTTTTACTTATTCGTTTATTTGGAAGGCTCGGGCGCCACGTGGGCATAACGGAGCCAAATCTATTTTGGTTTTACAATTCTACAACTTTACATTCTAATAAACAATTTCATATAACACTATTTTCTATCAATGACTAATCTGATATATCGGACTTTGAACCGATTGAAGATAGTCGTGATGCGCTTCTCTGTTTTCTATCTTTGTAAGATGATATGCTCCTAGACAGCGTTGCCAACCTTCCAGATTTATCTGGATTTATCCAGATTTTTGAGGTCTCATTTTGCAAAAATCTGGAAGATACAGACATTTATTTTCGGGATTTGTAAGGTTTTTATCAGAATTTGTAAGGTTTTGTCCGGAATTTGTAGGGTTTTTCACACGATCCAGACTTTTCCAGACAAAACTTCCTAAATCATCCAGATTTTCAAAAAAATGACCTGGCGCCCCTGCTCCTAGACGCTTTTACCTCCAAATCTCGCTTCTTCTGCTTTTCCGTCTCGTCTTCTACGCTTATCGCCGCAATCCCATCGTATTGAGCATAGAGCTTGCCATTCGACCTCCACATTCTTATAGGCACTTGCTCAGGCTTGGGCCCCGGTGCTGACTCCTGTTCTCTCATTTCCACATTTTCTTCACGAGTTTCGATGTCTTCCGCATTTGGAACCTTGTTATTCCGGAGCTCCGCCACCTTATCGTTTTGCAACGGACGCCACCTCTTTCACTACTCCTGCATATGTAACTGATGGTACAACATCCACGACCTCAACCGAACGTTGATTCCTTTTCTTCGGACAGACGTTCATCTGATGCCCCGTCTGGTTACAGATGAAACACTTGTCTTTGTTTCCGGAGTAGAAAACATTCCCTCTCCAATTGAGGAAATGCAACGCTGACGGTATTTCCGATTTGACATCCATATACCCGCATAGATTTTTACAATTCATGTTATCGTACATATCATATGCGTTCAATTCACTGAATGATAATGATATAGATAGTCATACTACTATGATTGAATGATAGGGTTGGGCAATTCGGAACTATTCAATACTTTTTCGGTATCATAGCACAAATGATAATGATACATCTAATGATAAATATATGATTGTCTATAATCTTTTTTTCTTCATAAATTTGAAAATATAGCACTTTTTTACACTAATAGAGTGCAAATTCCCCAATACTGCCCTTAGCAAGAGTCGCGAAGCATTTGATTTCGTTTCCGTGTCACTTTTAGAATTAAAAAAAAACTTGCTATGTGGCACCAGCATTTGGCATCAGCTTCCTTACGGGGCGAGAAGTACGGTATTCCTCTCTGCCGATATGGGCAGAATGGGAAACTTCATCAGGAACTTCATGCATCATACCTTGGGAGGAATCTCTATTCAATGCAATGCCAATGCAATGGCACTGTGTGCATTGGAGGCCCGATCGGTGGACACTGCATAGGTGCGATTTCCTAGTTAGCGATCTCATTGGCAAACAACTGACTTACCCTGTATATCTTGATCTCGGATGTTCCAGTTCCAGCTACTTACATATCATTGGCTTTGAATAACCCGCGAGCACCGTGTTGATATGGTCCACAGGCACCGTGTGAAGCAAAATGGGAATCCCAGCACCAGTCGCCAGTTCGAATCGCGATCGTAGCACTCAAAGCTAAAAAAACTTTCAGCACAAAAACAACACAACATGACGTCACCAACCTCAACCTCGCTATGACAGCAGTGGAAACTGCAGGGGTGTATTTTTTTCTTCAAGTCGATTAAGTAGAGTTATGAAATATTTCAGATTTGTTTTTATTATTCGGTCAATCGTTAAATAAATGATAAAGTGATTATACCACGAGTAATATGGCAAAATTTTTGTTCACAAAAAAAGCCATTCTTGAATGGTAACTATACTTAACAACCCATTCGGTCTATCATTGAAACCGCGAATATGATAACTCTTATCATTGGTATGATTCATGTTTATGATATTGTATCATACATTTTATGTTACCCCGTATAATCAAAAAACGATACGCTCAATCACAGCTTTATGATACAGTTTTATTCGGGACGCCGCGAACGCCGTTGAAAATATCCAACTCGGTATCCGCTGGGAATTTCTCCCGTATCACTCTTTTAACTTTTCCGTACTTCCCTAGCACCAGCGATATCTCTTTATCGGGTACCTCCGGTGGCAGTTCACACACACGAACGTACTGATAATTACCTTCCGCATCTGATATTTGCACAACCACTATCGTCCCGTTTGCATAATGGAAACGAAGTGGTTGTGCATTGTTCTCCAACGCTGCCCTGAATGCCTGTTGATTTTTTAGCTTGAGATACACGCTGTGGTCCTCTGCTCGCCGGTACAGGGTATCCATGTCGCTGATGCTGACATCCAAACTCTTCACGAATTTCGCGATCTCGTCATAGGAAGGCCGCACAGAACCCGTAGGAAATGAAAACTTGACAGTGTTCTTCACCTCAACCATCTCACTTTCTGCAAAATGCTTTTCGAGTCCAGCAAGTAGCAATAAGCCGAAACAACACACAGTGACCGTGAAAGAATATTCTGCAACCGTTCTCGTCGGCAGATGAAAACATACTGATGTTGGTGTAATGAAGAATATAATATTGTCGCGCTTATCTTTTATTAAAGTCCTGCGGCGGTCGTACTCTCGCAAGGCATACCGCCGCATGACAGTCGCAAGGCAAAACAAAAGAAAAAGTAGTGTTCCCGCCAAAAACAAAAGCACGTGAGTTTCGCGAAGTGACAGATGTTTTTGAATGTATTTGTAACGAACGGCAAGAGTGGCTCAGTGGAATCTAGGTGCTGCGGATAGAAACGGTTTTATTTCTCAAGCTAGCCAACACACACCAACACACTCCCGTCACACAGCTTGTAAACACGCACGAGCGTTCAATTTTCTTGCAAACACCTCTCTGAGCGCAGTTGTCAAACATGCCGTCGCGACGCTGTTCGGAAATGGTAAACATGATCAATCCACCATTATTCCAATTTTGTTGTCGTGTTCAAAGTTTATTATTTTCCATTCGCGATGGAAATTTGGAAGGATAGTTGTTACAAAATTAGCTAAAATGGGCTCAAAACAATGTTTATTCTTCTCCTCGCTTTCCGACGGATTGATAGCGGCAAATGGAGATATCGTGACAACAGTTTTGATTATATCCGCAGCACCTAGATAACAAATACTCTTCAATCAAGCACACAGGTACAACAAGGTTTAACATAACCTCTATCTTCAATGTTTGGCTCCCAATGTTTGGCTCCCGCTGAGAGAGCATATTGAGTCAGTCCGCGACACTCAGAGTGGAATGAGTGTTGTTGCTGTCAAACCCCATATAATGGCATAATATACTTTTTGCAATTTCTCATCGTAATAGGCTGTTTTACCTCACGCAAATCTGACAGGAAAAGGCCTACTTTCCCACACCAAATAAACAGTGCTGTAATGGTTCTTTACAGCACTGATTTGCGTTGCGTAATGAACCATTACAGCACTGTTTTCTGTTTTGATCAACTTCTTGATGCTTTCTGGTCGCAGTTTTGAAAAATTGTGACAACTTCACAGTAAAACCTGCTATGATCAGATTTTCTTAAACAAGTCTATGAACATCAGTGTGCAGTTTGATGGAAAAGTTTTGTTAAAAACTATCCTCAAGCGGTAATTTATAAATTGCAAAAAACGTTGTATGCAACTCGGTGCAGAACTCGATTTTTACAGCACTCGTCGTAATGGGGCACGTTCGGTGTGGTACTAGATTTGTAGTAATGAGCTGAATTTTTGTATGGTGAGAAGGTCAATTCTCCGTTTCTGCAATGAAATGGTGCAAAAAGCGTGGGTATTATGATTCCTTGCCTAAATTGATGCTGTTTGAGCAAAACTTTGGATAACCATGTTGTTTATGTTGCAAGAAATGGAGAAAACAACAACACTGTTACCCAAAGTTTTGCTCAAACGGCATCAAATTAGGCAAGGAATCATAATACCCACGCTTTTTGTACCATTTCATTGCAGAAACGGAGAATTGACCTTCTCACCATACTAAAATTCAGCTCATTACTACAAATCTAGTACTTCACCTATCTGTCCTATTATCCAACTCGGCAAGCCTCGTTGGATAAATGTACGACTCGTGCTGTAAAAATCTTCATTCTGCACCTTGTTGCGTAAACTACTATTTAAATCTGGTGACGCTGTTATGATTAGTGTATGTCGCGCTAATATCAGAAGCCAGAGGCAGATAATCGCCATATTCTGATTTTTCTTGAGAGGCTTTGGATTATTTCAGAGTTCGCTTATACGGGTATTTCTCCAAGAATAAAGTATCCCAGAAGTTACAATATTGGTTAAAATCCCAGGACTGAAAAGACGGAATTAGAACGATCGCACAATTAATGTCACAAACTCGGTCACAAATTTTGTGAAAATTTTTTATAAGCACGTGAAATAAGTGCGATGTGTGCATTGGTTTTCCAGTGTTGCATTTAGCGCTCTTTCTCGTTATTTTACCTCTCTCATGAGAGAGAGGTCTTTTTCCTCTCGCAGAGACTGGCAAGCTGGAGACGCCGCGACGCCCACCCGCGACGCATCGATCGGCCGTTTCGATTCTGGTTCGGTTTCGCGTCAACATATTCCAGTCCCAGCGTTGCCAGATCCGAGTATGTATTTGAAAGTTATTGAGTATTGAGAAAGTATTTGAGTTATTGAAATTCAATAATCGAATGTGGGCAAAATTTAGTTCCGAGTATTGTATTTGCGGTTTTACGCGTGATAACATGAGATTTTTCGACGCAGATCTGCCACATAAACCAGGTTTCATACGATGAAAATCTAATAAATTTCGATCCAAGATAACTGGAAACTCATGGCACCACTGCTCGTCGGTTTGTAGGTCGTCGGTCGTCGTCCTCGTCCACCACCCAGCCAAGCCAAGCGAAGAGCGCCGAAAAACCGCGTCGGGTCAGTACCATTTGAAAGTGCGCGTTGAACGGTCGTTATTCGAAAGTGCTTGCTTCTACGCATTCTACTGTGTGATTTTACCGGGAAATCGATCGAACCAAAAACACTGGAAGCCACCCGATAATCATCATAACAAAAGAAAAAGCCGCCGCGTGTGTGCAAGAAGTTTCTTGTGTTCCGAATATCGCTTCAGTTTCAGTGGATTTTAGTTGGTGGTGCATAAAATTTGCATTTTTGGTACTTCTGTACATGGAATAAGTGTCGAACCTGCTGTGAACGTGATTGTTGGCTCTGTGTAAGAATAATCGTTTGTAATTTGTAATTTTATTAAAAACGATAACGTTCCGATTAGCTCGCTAGTGTTACGTGTGGTGGGTAGAAACTGCGATGTAAAAAAGTGGGATTTCTTCTGCATCGCAAAAGGATGCTGCGGGCGAAGTGAAGCACTGTGCATGGTTTGGTGGGACAATCTCCCGCACCACATACCAAGGACGCGTGTAAAAGAAGAAGCTGCGCATTTCTTCGAGATTGTGGTTCTTTTGTGTCTGGCTGGTTGCTGCTGGACTGCTGCTGTTCTTTCTTGTCTCGTTTTTGGGATGTGGGCTGATTCCTAATGCTGGATTTTATTTGCGTTAGTATTTTTGTGGTTTTGGGCTCCACACTGCAACAGCACAGGCTGCTTGGCAGTTCCTTTACCTCAAATTTACCTGTTCTGAACATATTAATTGGTTTGATTTTATATTTAATTTTGTAATTTATTTATTTAGAAAACGGCAGCCTGTTAGTTATTACAACTTTTGCTCAGGTCAAGGTTTATGGTTTTTTAATGTACAACATTGCGTTACAAGTTTATTTTAGCTGTTTACCATGTAGAAATTTTAAAATTTGCTGAAACTGTTCATTTCGGGTCTTAGAACAGGTGCAAATTGAGGTTAAGACACCACTCAGGTAAGCATAACAACCCGATGAAAATATTATTGTTATATATATATGATATACCTTATTGTTATCGCACCAAAACAAAAACAACCATATAATTAAGGAAACGTCCTTTAATTACGTCGCTTGTTCAGGGGGAGGGTGCTCTACAAAGATTCTTATCCATGAAACAATGCATAGTAAATGGCAGTTTCTCAATGATAAAAAAATAAGATTTATAGGAAGCGTTTTCAGATCATAACAATTCAATATAATGTTCTACTGTTGTCCAATACAATTTAATTTGTTTTACCATAACAAAACGATACAGTATTATTTATCAGTTCTTAAGTTTGTATTCATTGAATTTTCTCCAATTTAACAATAATTGTTAAATTTAACGTAACGCAAGAGTGAGTAGGGGAGGCCTCTGCGTTACACTCATCATTCATTACTTGAAATCGAAAGTACACAGGACAGGGGACGCTAGGATAAGTTGACTTACAGCCTTACAGATTAGATTCATTACAATTAGAAAATTATGGACTGATTAGGTAAAGATAAAACTGTTGATTATAGGAGTTATATTTGTATTTCTTATTTCTATGGGTTTTGTGAATTTATAAAAGTTGACAAATAATCATTATCATTTTTCAGTTGACTGAACTTTTTTGTTTTTATATCTTAGACTTTATTATTTCACTGATCAAAAAAAGCAGGAATTTAGTTAGGACTTAGGACGGTTGACAATGTAAAGGGCTACGATAGATATAATATTACTTTGGACTGAGATGATCACAGATATGTAGAAGACGACTAGCGAAATTAGGAACACAATTTGATACATTATTGACTATATTTTGGCAAATAGGGTTTGACAAATTTCTTTACAATATCGAATGGAAGCTCAAAAAGTGTTATCTAACACTAATATGAGAGTTATTTGGGGATGATGCTGGTGCTGTCAATGACTAACATGGGTTATTGACACTATTGGTAATCAGCTTGAAATAATTTTCAGAATCTATTATAACATAATTGAGGATATTATCTGAGTATTGTTTGGGGAAGCTGTCAGAAAAACTAGTTGCCCATATCGGCTAAAAACGCTAGCTCTGGTAGCTGTCTTCGAATAATTTTCAGAAATATCAAATGTTTAAAAATTAGCTACGACACATTTTTTTTTCTTTTTGCTCTTTGTATATTTCTTAAGAATAGTACTCTGAAGGCGTTAACATAGACATAGACACCCTTTTTTTTATCTCTGAATGTTGTCCAGTGACCTAGGAGATTTTCGATTATTGAAATATTGTTCAATTTTCAAATCATCTTTGGAGCTTCCATTCGATCAAAACACTAGTGCGATGGGTTAAAAACAGTATTTTTAAAAACTACTACGACCCAATGCTAATTACTACACACTTTGCTCAAGTTGACGACATCGTCTAGTCCATCGTGAGTATTGGTCCTAGTAGGGGGAAAGTTGGGAAAGGGTCCAGGCTTTGCTATCAGCTGTCCTGCAGCTCCACCTGGTCACTCTTCAAAAAAAAAAAAAAAAAGATATACCTTATTGTTATCGCACCAAAACAAAAACAACCATATAATTAAGGAAGGTACGGTACGGTACGGTCAGGCTAAGGCCGGGGTGGCCTCTGCTGTACATAGTAGCCGCCTCCATTCCACTCGGTCCATGGTTGCTTGTCTCCAGTTCCGCACTCTGCGTAGGGTCCGCAGATCGTCCTCCACTTGGTCGATCCACCTAGCTCGCTGCGCTCCACGTCTTCTTGTAATTAAGGAAACGTCCTTTAATTACGTCGCTTGTTCAGGGGGAGGGTGCTCTACAAAGATTCTTATCCATGAAACAATGCATAGTAAATGGCAGTTTCTCAATGAAAAAAAAAATAAGATTTATAGGAAGTGTTTTCAGATCATAACAATTCAATATAATGTTCTACTGTTGTCCAATACAATTTAATTTGTTTTACCATAACAAAACGATACAGTATTACTTATCAGTTCTTAAGTTTATTTGGTCTAGTAACTTTATGTTGTCCAACTTGCCTAATGCGACTAATACTATCACTGAAAACACAATTAGATACTTAAAGTTAACATTGTATTTATTTTTGTATTAGTTTTCCTTATGTTTTCCAACTTAAAACAATTGTTTTTTCCTTGACTTGAAAAATAGTTCTGTAAGATCCTGGGTCACTAGGCCGAATGATCATTAGGACGAATTGCAGTTTAGCAGCTCACCCTTCTCTCCTTCCCCCTATGTCACACTTTTTGTATGAAAACTCTGAAATTTTTGTATGGATTGTCACACTTTACTGAACCATCATTCCCCCTAAAAGCGTGACGTAATTTATGAACGTCCCCTTATCACTAATAGAAATTACAAATTACTATCAAATCGAATTTCTTCACATCAGAACACTGCCAAAAAGCGATAACTATCTTCGACCTGGAGTTGGCCGAAGCAAGTGCTTTAATAGCAGCCTGGCTATCTGAACAGAAGTACCGTGAGGTCGCCATTCACCGCTCATGCCCCATTCACCGCTCATTTTGGATCAATCATACAAAAATGATCAAATGTTAGTAAAGTATCGTAACAAAAGTGAATGTAACATGCTGCCACATTAAAAAACTTTCATTTCACCAAGTTTTTATATGGGTGTACCTGAAATCACGTTCTCAAAAAATATTTCTCACACTGCGCTGCAGGACAACATGGGAACTGTTCAGGACAAACAGCGGAAAAAATATCCAACAGGTAAAACCCGTTAAAGATTCCATTTTGACAAAACAGGATGAACTGAACGTCATGAATCATCAATACATTGGTAAATAAAAGTTATTTTGTTTTTATAAATGAATAGTTTCTGTGATTCCATGAAAAAATAATCCAGTGAGCGGTGAATGGATCCATCATGAGCGGTGAATGGATGCATGAGCGGTAATAGGAGCCAAGAGATAACACATTTGAATTTTTATTTTTTCGGCTGTAAACATATTTTACAATCGTTTTATATTTTTTCTATAATAACAACATAATTGTTAAGTTGTTAACGTAAATTAATGTGAAATATTCGCAAACGCCGATTTTTAATGTCATATACTTAACGAAAATGCCGTTAAATGAGCGGTGAATGGCGACCTCACGGTATATTACTTTGCCCATTACGTGCTGCTGAAGTGCTGATTGCACTCCGCACATAAGAGCAAAGATTTCGGCCTGAAAAACGGTACAGTGTCTACCAAGTGAATAAGACTGATACAGCCTTAGCTCACGAGAATAAACACCAGCACCTGATCGACCTTCGAGAAGGGAGCCATCAGTGTAACACTTCTTTCCAGATATCCAGATGTAAACTCTTCCCGGGAAGAGTTTTTTGTGGAAAATGTTCTATATGGAAAATTACAATCAATTGTAAGATCACTTGGAGCAAGGACAATTTTGTCCCATTCACCAAAAGTGGAAACAACGAGGTGTGTGTTGATGTGCGGTTCACAGGAGTTTCGTCTAGTAGACCGAACACTCGTAAACGGTAAGAGCAAGAAAGTACTTCTTGTTTGAGATGAATGTGTAGTGGAGCAACGTCAAAGAGAACTTCGAGCGCTGCCGGGAGTTGAAGAGAACGCTCCAGACATCGCCATAAGGCACATCCTTTGCAGATGCCCAACTTTGATTGGATCGTTCCAAGGATCGTTCTCATTTCGCCCTTTTGCCACCACACAAGACATCCACAGACCAATATTGGTCGAACAACAGTTGTGTAGATCCATTTGATATACTTGGGTTTAAGACCCCAAGTTGTACCAAAGGTTCGCCGGCATTGCCCGAAGGCCATACAAGTTTTCTTGATTCTGAACTCAATGTGAGGTGTCCAGGAAAGCTTGGAATCAAGAATGACTCCAACGTACTTTACCTGTTCAGTCACATCGATTTCAGAATCAAAGAGACGCAAAGGTCGAACGCCATTGGGGATTCGCCTTTCCGTAAAAAGAACAATAGATGTTTTACCCGGATTAACCAAAAGGCCATATTGGCGAAGGGCGCTTTGCATCAGGTCGAAAAGGGTGGTGATACACATACCAACTAACAATTGTAGGTAATCGTCAGCAAAACCATAAGTAGGAAAACCGCTATTATTGAGTTGCCTCAATAGCGTATCTGCTACGAGATTCCACAAAAGCAGGGTTGTTACAACAGCGCGGATTTCGCGATTTTCGCGGATTTAGCGCGGATTTGCACCTGAAATTCGTCCCTCGCGCGGAATTGGTTTTACTGTTGTCAGGCAAATTTGGTACATGATTCTACTCTGATTTGCATCATAGTTTTTTTGTGTGAGAGTGCTTTTGATCTACAAAACCAGTGCTTGACGAATCCCTTCGACGAACTTTGTTCTGTGAATCTTGTATATGAACATACTGAGAGTTAAACCATAAAATGCTTGAAATAACTTTTATTCCCGTTGATATGAATCCTAGAGCCTTTGGATCTTGGGCAATGTTTCAGTACTAATACAATACGAAATTGATCTACAAAGCTCTGAACTAAACCAGGTTAGTTACAGTACATCTATGTAGTTTATTGTCGTAGCAATAAACTTTATTTTGCATAATTAATTTTTACAACATAGGTATTCAAGTAAAACATGCTAGCATTCTTTCACTTTTATAAATGATCATCCGACATAACATATTATCTATTGGATTTACAGGAATGAACTACACTTCGAGTTTTACTCCGAATACTTCTTAGATTTGATTGATTTGTCTTTATTAGAGAGACTTTCAGCCCTTGGCTGGTTCGTCTCTTAATACTTCTTAGAAATTATATAACAAAATCGAAGTAATCATCAAGGGTCTTCTTCAGAATGTATCCCCGGAATTCCTCCAAAGATCTTTTCTGATATTCTTTTTAAAATCTTTTTGTATGAATATTTTTTTTGTGGGTTAATGCTTTTATCTATAAAATTCTCGAGTGATTTGTTTCGCAATGCCTGATTTTTTTTCTGTAAAAAAATCTTGTAAAAATATCGCAAGAAAAAGAAAATTCCCGAAAGAGTTTCTGACAAAACTATAATAATTTTTAGTTACAAAGTAATGTACGCTGGCTGTATTGTATAACAAGCGCGCACGGCATTGGGGCAGAGGGGACAGATCCGCTACGTGCATGGATTGATTGATCTTTTGATCTTTTAAATACAAGTTTTTCAAAAAATAAAAAATAAATTTTATTACAAATATTTCTCAGGAATCCATGGCTGGAGTAATCCATCCATCAGAAGCCACTAGAAGAGCTCCTGTAAGAATAGAATGGGGCACGTTCGGTGTAGTACTAGATTTGTAGTAATGAGCTGAATTTTAGTATGGTGAGAAGGTCAATTCTCCGTTTCTGCAATGAAATGGTACAAAAAGTTTGGGTATTATGATTCCTTGCCTAAATTGATGCTGTTTGAGCAAAACTTTGGATAACTATGTTGTTTATGTTGCAAGAAATAGACAAAACAACAACACCGTTACCCAAAGTTTTGCTCAAACAGCATCAAATTTGGCAAAGAATCATAATACCCACGCTTTTTGCACCATTTCATTGCAGAAACGGAGAATTGACCTTCTCACCATACTAAAATTTAGCTCATTACTACAAATCTAGTACTTCACCGATCTGTCCTATTACCGTTGAAATTTTCAGAGTGGTACATCGTTATAACGCTATTTCTAGTAGAAATCCTAAAATCATTTTAGAAAAAAATTGTCGAGGCATCATGAAGGAAATTATAAAAAAAGCATATAAATCCCTATGAGAATTAGTGGTGAAAACTTTGGAGAAAAACCCTGAGGAATCTTTGTAGGAATTCATGAATAAATAACTGGACAAGTTCCTGGAGAAATTCTAGAAAAAAAAAACTGGAGAAAATTTATACCAGCAAGAAAATCTTTAAAAAAAAATGCAACATTGTCGTTCAGAAGTTTTCCCAAAGTTTCCTCCAATGATTGCTGTAGGGATTTTTTTTAGTATTTTAACTGCGGAGGAAAGTATTTTTTGATTGTACAGGCATCTCCCCATGTGTTCCTTTTGGAATTTCTTCAATATTTTCTCAAGACGCTGTCCATATCCCTTTCGGGACGGAGCGCAAAAAAAGTGAAATCTCCATACAAAGACTAAAATTTGGGTCTCCAGATCTCTTAGATTTCCCAACCAAACAACAATTGTTTTTCCTCATTTGAAAGAACTACTCTTTGTCTTTCGATTTCTAGTTGACTACCTGGATAAATCGGAAATAAAAAATAAACTTTTTCATGTTTTACGATTTTTGTCCATTTTTTGTTTACCATGTTGTGATGAATCCCACAAGCAATGTAAACACAAGTTTGTTTGTACATATACAACAGCACAATTGTGCTGGTTCGTCACGAAAGGGATATCGTAGAGAATCATACACAATTTTCGAAATTAGTATGAAGCTTAGACTTTGACCAAGCCACCCCGCCCCCTAACAGTCTACATAATTCGTAGACGAGCCTAAGGTATTCTCCCTGGATATCTAAAGTTTCAGTTCCTTTCTATAATGTCTCACTGGGATTCACCAGACATTACTGTTTTTTTTCAAATTTTTAAGAATTACCCTCACCATGTCCTACATAAATTCATGCTCATTATTTTAAGAATTCCTCGAAAAAGTTTGTATCAGGTACATTATATAAAAACTTCAGAAATTCTTTTTTTCAAGGATTTTCAGGGGATAGCTCCATGATTATTTTTATAAAATTTTTCCAATACTTTCTTTGCTAGAGATTTCTTTACAAATCCTTTGGTACATTCTCCTGAATGACTCTGTAGATTGCTATGCGTTTTCACTAAAAACTATTGAAGGGATATTGCTAAAAAAAATGAAATAGAGTTGTGACAAAACGTCTTCAAATTGCAGAAAGCTTAGAACATTCTAGATGAACTGCGTTAATTTACGAATCAACAGTTCAGCTCCCACCCGGCACTCAAGTAGACCACTCCAGTTGACAGTGCCTTTTCTTTATACACTATTGTAGATTGTTCAAATTTTATGTTTAATATATTCGTAATGTAGAAAAATGAAACTTTACTTCCACACTCTCGCGGATTTAGCGCGAATTTAATTTTGCAATAGCGCGGATTCAAATTTTGCTCGCGCGGATTTGGCGCGGATTTTTTTCCACGCTTCTCGTAACAACCCTGCAAAAGCAGTGACAAGACTCCCTCTTGGGGGCATCCACAAACACTCAATTTCCTAATCCCTGCTAGACGCAATATCGAGAAGAGATATCGGTTTTTGAGCATTTGATGAATCCAATTGGAAATCATTGGTGATATACCATGACTCCGTGCGGCTTCCAATATGGCATCGAAAGGCACATTGTCAAAGGCACCCTCGATATCTAGAAAACACCCAAACAAGATTGCTTTTGAGTGAATGCTTTCTCGATATCGTAAACAACCTTGTGTAAAAGAGTCATCACTTTCGGAATGAACTACACAATTATATCCCGCCAGGATTTGGGTATATACCCTGTAGCAAAATTGCAAACAAGTATTTTTTCAAAACATGTTTGAAAAGATCAAATTCCTTCTGAAGCAAAATAGGATAAATCCCATCTGCCCCAGGAGATTTGAAAGGAGCAAAGTTATTAAGTGCCTGCTCAATCGATTCTATAGTTACAATACTCCGAGCCGAAGCCAGGGAATCGTAACTACACTGCCCATAATCGCATAGTTGACGTAAGCGCCACTGTAGTTTTCAGCACACTTTTGAAATTTTAACAATGATTAATGAAAAGTTTATATTTTTTTTCACGTTGATATCTAGCTAGTGATTAGATCTTGTGCTCTATTGAATAAAACTGGACACAATTATGCACATTTGATAGATATTAGCTTGTGAGTGCTGACATTGTCAATGGTGGTTACGTCAACTATGCAATTATGGGCAGTACAAGAAAAGACATCAGGTTCATCCGAAGATGTAATATCCACACATCCAGGGAAGTGTGTGCTTAATAAGCATTCCAGAACTTCTTCATCAGAGGAAGTCAGATCGCCATTTGGCAAACGAAGTTCGTTCTTTCAGAAATTTTTAGATTTCGCAAGGATTTTATTTATCCGACTGACTTCACTCAAACCGGAAACATTTGTACAAAGGTTTTTCCAGCCGGATCATTCAGCAGACCGGAGAGTTTCCTGTAGGCCTTGCGAGCCGACCTGAAAGCCTCCGAACCAGCCGAAGGTCGTCTGTTCCAACTCTTTCTACATTGTTTCCTGAGTTTCGCCAGATCAGAGTTCCACCAAGGGGTTCCTCTTGTGATCTTCACAGACCGTAGAGGGCATGCTTCTTCAAAACCTTCCATGATGAAGGTCGTTGTAGTATCACTTGGAGTGTCAATGGATGGTGAGTATCCATGAAATTTAGCCGCAACCAAATCAATAAAAAGATCCCAGTTTGTTGACCGGGGATTCCTGAAAAGCAATGTTTGCGAAGTAACATTTAATAAATGTTCAAAATTAAATTGGACGAATTCCTCAATGAAGTTCTTTAGATATTTTATAAGGAACTTAGGCAAAAAAATCTTTACGGAAACCCTAGTGTCTTTTCATAAGGAATTGTCCTGGAGTTCAATTCAATTACCGGAGATTTTTTCTAAGAACTCCAAAAGAAGTTCTTGAAGAAAATCCGTAAGAAGTTCTTGGAAGAATTGCATAAAGAATTCCTGGAGAAAAATTAGGAGAAACTCCTGCAGAAATCTCGCATAGAACTCAGGGAGATTCTTTATGGAACCCCTAGTGTCTTTTCATGAGGGATTCCATAAAAAATCTAAGATACAAAATTTTTAATAAACTCTTGAAAAAAAATATTTAAGCTGTTCCTGGGAGGAATTCCAGTAGTTTCTGGTTGAATCCTGAAGTTCTTGAAGGCTTCCCGGAAATATTTTATAAGTTCTTGAAGAAATTCCACAAGAAGCTCTTGGGTGAATAGTAAAAAGAATTCCTTGAGAAAAATCAGAAGAAACTCCTGAAGGAATCTCGCATAGAGTTCATAAAGCAATCCTGAAGAAATTCTCGAATGAATCTTACAAGAAATGTCAGAATCAGAAGCAATCTTATAAAGAATTTCACTTCTGGTGGAATCCCAGAAGAAATCTCGCTGAAGTTCCAGGAGGGATCATAGAAGGAAATCTTGGTGTGATCTCAGGAGGGCTATCTTGGAGAAACCTTAGTGGTCTCCCATAGAATTCATGAAGGAATTCCAGAAACAACTTCTGTAGGAATCCCGGAAGAAATCTTGCTAAAGCTCAGAAGGAAGAAACCCGGAAAGAATTCCTAGAGGAATTTTAGAAGGATTTAGTAATCCATAGAAGGATTAAGTAATCCATCCATGAAAATTTCTAGAAGGAACTCCTTGAGGAATCTCAGAATGAACTGGAGAAGTGCTGTGGCAGAGACCCACATGACTTGCGTGATTGTCCGGCTTACAAAAGACGCACTCTAAATGAGAGTCGTACTCCAAACAGACTGGAATGGAAATGGTAAAATCCAATAACTCGTTGTTGTCTTCCGATGATCAGGACGATGGCGAAACTGATGAGGATGGATCTCTTTCGGAAGTGCACGCGCGTGGAAAAAGGAAGCCATCATCTTCCCCGGGATTGCGCCGAAACCTTTTTGAAGTCTTCCCTCAAAAGTTTGCCTAATGTTAAAGGCATAGTTTAGAGGATTCAATGTTTTTCAGCGTCCGGATAGTAACCACCAAACAATAAAAAACAAGAAAACTCTACAGACGAACAACCCTATGAATACTTTTTCGTTTGTTATGGTGCGCCGATGTGTGGTTCACCTCGGGCATGAAGCGGGAGAAACCACGAAATTTGATCTTAATTCGGCACCCAATGTAATTTCGTTCATTAGGAGCGCAAATTATAGGTTCGCGTGCCATCAGTCTGCGCACTGCATTGCATCTGAGTGAAGCAGGATGCATGTATACATCAACAAAGTTGATGCACAGCTTGGAACAATGCACCAAAGTTTACTTTTGAACAGTGGATAAACCTAGACTAAACTAAATTGTTAGACGCTAAACAGCTAAGTTAGATTTAGAAATGCCTTCAATTATGCATAGTCATTCTAATGTAAAACTTTCTTTTTCCTAACAAAGGGTGTTTTGAACCACTTGATCAGAATTTGACTCATTTACAATTAAATATTATTCGCTGTATCGTTAATATTTTAGAGTTGTTATTCATGGAATGATAATGGGACAGTAAATTATAATATTAGAATTGAATTTTTGTGGTCAATGAAACAGGATTAATAAATTTATCGCAAAATGCATAACACTAATGCTAACGATATATGTAATCATAAAGTAATGTATTTTGAATGTTAACATGATAACGATTACTACACCATTTCTGTATGGTTTAAACTTCAAACTGTCAACAACATGATTTGTAGTTAGTATTATAGTTTTATAATCCATTAAGTTGATATAATTCATATTATCCAAACCGATACGTCAAACATGTAGCCTATTGTTTTCTATACAATTGTCATCAAGTGCATAAGGTTCTTATCTTATCCTGGTTGTTTTCTTTTGCTAGAATACAAGTTACTGCCCAAACACTTATGTGTTTTTAAGATCATGTTTCTAACCCAAATCATTTAATTTTGGTTTAACGATGGTTTTAAGGACATTTTAAGAGGTATTTAACTTTTGTCAAGCTCCTGCCACAGTTTTAAGGTTTTTGGGGAACCGGCTTCACCAGAAGTACTCTTTCTGATTTTCAAACGAATAGCAAATCGCGCCAGTTCGCGCGCTGCTGGGGCAACAAAATGGTACCCGGTCCATCTGTTCAGTGCTCCTCCGCCGCGCATTATGCTTCATAATTTTAATCATTTCTGCCCCATTATTTCGGATGTTCTCCAATGCGAAAAGTGTGTACAATAAAATCGCAATAATTTCATTACCGACCGACCTCGCTCTTGCAGCCGCTCCAACAGCAACAACAACAACGGGGGCGAACAAGTTATTGTATCTTTACATTGTTGCTCCTATTAATATCATCATCCGTGGAACGAACGAACGGACCCCGGCTACTTCCATTCGGAAAACTCGATTTCTAGCGCACCGACCAGAGGCAAAACTGGCGATCCGAATAATGATGATGTTCCAGGAAAAAGGGGGACGTGTGGGGGGAGTAGGCAAAAAAGAGGCCTACCGGTTCTCCGCTTCGCATTGGGAGTCTCTAGCCGTGTCTAATGTTGTCGGTTTACTACACTGCACTGACTGCCACGTGCGTGCATTTCAATAGCTGCGGGAAGGCCAAGTGCATCCGTGGTGTACAAAGGCTTTTATCGTACAATAACAACAACAGTGGGAATCATACCTGACAATAAGAGCGAAACTCGCTCGTCTTGTCATTGAGATAAAAAATAACTTCTTTTTAAGGTCTTTGAAATGAGGTACGCCCGATCCATGAGCAAGTACTTTTCCTAGGCCGGTAGCAGTGTTGCCAGATACTTTGTTCCAAAACGGAATCAACTCGATGAATAAGACGTCAATGATCCATTCCTGCCTGTTGACCTGTATTATGACAATCCATAAACATCCTGAAGCAATCATTCTATGAATTTTAAACAATTGATTTTTCAAATTCGTAGATTTTTCGCTATTGCTGTACTTCTAGATGCACTTCTGCTACTGCTGCACAAGGACCTTAAGCAAGCCCTTACGGACCCCTCACCTTCTGCGAGTCAGCCGTGTGGATGCTGGCTAAGAATAGGACTATTAACCCCAATTCACGGTGTCGAGCGACCCGTATGTAGGAGCTAATGGTCGAAGAGGTGAAAAAGATGCCCGATCGTTAACGGAGCCTGTGGGGTACTTGAGGATGAGGGTGCCTTTTACAATTGTAACACAGGACTCTGGCGTGGCGGACCTCTTTTACCCAACAACTCGTGGGATTCAAATATGACCTGGACCAATCATAATGAAGTAGTGGTGGTAGCAGCGGTAGTGATGAGGTTAATCCTTTCGCAAGAAGTGGGACAGTAGGAGGCAGCTGTGAACGAAGTGTCAGGACTATGATAAACTCATGGCAACTGTAGCAGCGGCAGAACCCGTAAAGTTGAAGCTACCGAAGTTTACCGAGACGAACAAATGCACCATTAGGTCCTGGGATATTGTGGCCTCGGACCTTATGATACTACTCCAGGTCGGACCTAAGCCAAACCTCTCATCCTTTACCGCGTTAATGCAGGGCTCTGGTGTGGTGGACCTCTTTTCCCGTAATACTCGTGGGATTAATCATGAAAAATTCAAAGAAAACAAAACAGCTAGTGGTAGTGACCCCTTCGCAAGAAGTGGAGATACTGGATGGAGCGTGGTTGTTGAGGGCCGTCAGCCAAAAAAGTGAAGGACTTCCCGCAATCGAGGTGACTGATCAGCAGCTTGGCAAGATCATCGACTTTGCGTCTACGAAATCCAACATTAGTAAGGACCTGAAAACGGCCCTGTTGCGACTTCTTAAGTTGATGGACGATGCCAAACAGGAATACGTGAGACTCATGAAGACTGCAGCAGCGGAGGAACCTGTGAAAGAAAAGGATACGAAGTCTACCCATACGGAGGCCTTTGCTTTCGCAGGTAGTCCAAATGGTGTGGTGGATGCGACTGCTCGTGATAAGCACTCGCAGAAGCGGGCCAGGCAGCCGTCAGGTGAGGAGTTGTCAGGCGGTGCCCGCATGGGTAGACGAATACTAACCCCGAAGGTCGGAAGTAATTCCGGCAAGTCGTACCCCAGTGCCAAACCGCACTCGTCATCAAGACCGAACAGTCGGAGTACTCGGACGTCTTGAAGGCGATACGAAGCGACGCCAAGCTCGTGGATCTGGGAGCCGACGTGCGCAGTATCAGACGTACTCGTACGGGCAAGATGATCTTGGAGCTAAAGCACAATAAGGAGCGCAAGGGCGCCGCCTACAAAAGTTTGGCGGAAGAAGTCCTTGGCGAAGGGGTAGAGATGAAGGCTCTCATACAAGAGGCGACTCTGAAAGTGAAAAACCGAGACAAGGTCACCGAAGAGGAAGAACTCGTCACGGCACTGCGGCAACAGTACGAGGTGCAGGTGACCGCTGCAGCCGTTAGGTTACGAAAGAGGCTGGTAGGAACACAGATAGCTTTTGTTCAGCTACCTGTGGCGGACGTAAAAAAGTCTGTTAAAGGAGTCAGTACAAACTGCAAACTGTGTAGGAAGCGCGGCGCCGAATGCCATATGACACAAGGCTGCACGAGTCCACCCCATTTGTCTGATCTGTACCAAAATACGTGGACAAATCACAGTGCAGGTAACCCAGCTGAGCCATTGTGACACGGCTCAGCAACTGCTTTCTCAGGCGATCTCTGAGTGGAGGACGGATATCGCCATCATAGCGGACCCATACCGAGTACCCGCCGGCAACGGCAATTGGGTCGCGGATGGGTCCAGGAAAATGGCGGCGATATGGACGACGGGTAAATACCCTGTCCAGGAGTTGGTGTCTACTACCTATGAGGGCTTCGTGGTCGCCAAAGTAAACGGGGTCTTCTTCTGTAGCTGTTATGCGCCTCCGTGGTGGCCGATCGAGCAGTTCACGCAGATGCTAATTTGTATCATTGATGTTACTTTTTGTAGTCCTGGCCTAACAAGTAGTTCGAAATGGAGGGTAGACGATGTCTACACTCACAGCGATCACCTGGCGGTTCGCGGAGATTCCAAAATCTTGAGTTCCGAATCTGGCCTTAGCTATTGCAGAGGCTCCCGAGATGTTCAGCTCTGCTATGGAGGAATGTCTGGACGAGAAAGTCTTCCCAGAGCTTTGGAAGCGACAGCGCCAAGTCCTGTTTCCAAAGGCAGAAACATCTCCCGGTTATCCACAAACAATACCTCGAGAAGCATCTCCAGCAAATCTGGCATCTTTGGCCAAGACTTTCAAGTCTGAACTAATAAGCATGATACCCAACTATGCTAAGCAAATAATGGCACTCGTCGAGGGCTGATTTCACTTTCCTGCCTAAGGGTCGCGGCGGATTTAAACCACCGGATAATAAAAATGCGAGTGAATGCGTGAGATAATACTTATCAAAACTCGTGTTTCTCCTCCATTGTCTCCGTTGAGCCCGTTCATCGCTGCTCCACGGAGCTGAATGGAAAATCGCGTTGGAGGAATACTGCGGCTGGCTGACACGAGCCAGCATGGCATGGCGTACGGCGGCACGGCGTACACGTTCGCGTTTGAACTTTTGTTTTTCTTATGGCTGAGGCCGAGCGCCAGCAGTCGGTGCGAGGGAGATATCGAGCTTTAAAGTGCGCAATCAAAACAATTGGAGGAAAGTGCACTTTCATTTAGGAGATATCATGTTGTGTAATTTACAATTTAAAAACGGCGGAAAATAACGGGATTAAAAAAAGGTGCATTCGTCTGTTGTTTGGATGCTTGATTAGCTAGTTACTGTAGGTTTTAACGTCGACTCCGATTAGGTTAGCTTGGGTGGTCGTAAGTTTAGAGACAGTAGCAAGTTGTTAGTCTTACTAGTTCACTCAAGCATTACCTTTGGCATTATTTAGATAAATGTCAGGTTCACGTATGTTTATAATGTTTGTCCTACCTATGTTTTTTCTATCTCTTCTGAGATAGTAGATAAAAAAAAGTTATGATGATACTAAACGAAATCGTAAGAGGTCATTCTCCTCACAACAATGCGTGTTCCAAAATTTCGAGACATAAATCGTGCGGCTAAATAGGGGCAGCATATCAAGCAGACCAAGAGCCACCAACCAACAACAAAGATAAAAGAATTGCACCGAAGAGCTTTCCTTTAATTTTGAATCATTATCATATTTCCCCTTTTCCTGTTTTGTAGGTTCATTTCCAGCAAATTGAAAACAATTTAAGACAACAAAAGCGTGTGTTTCGAAAAATACACTCCACCTGACTCAGAAACACACACAAGGAAGGTACTCTTTTGTGTATACAACAAGCAGCAGCAACCTCGCCAAAACAAGTGGGAGTTTTTGAGTCTGGATTGTGCCAGTGCAGTCAGTCAGAGCTGTGTCTGCCGAAAAAAGAGTGCACCAGTTGAAAGTGGATCGTTCGAGACGGGAAGAGGATTTACTACTTACCTGCCTACAGCAGCAACAGCAGCAGCATCCTCAGACAAGTGAAAAGAGGTGAAACAATTGCTTTGGGCTTCCCTCGCTTGCGCTTGGCTTATCATCATCTCAGCTTCTCTGCTTATTGCTGCAGTGTTGAATGCACCAACATGTAGAAAATAGGGCAAAATGGTAGCACATTTGGGGCATGCTTATCCCAAGTTGTATGTATTCTTGACAATATGTGACCCCAGATAGACGAAGTCTGGTTTCGATATCCGGTGGATACTTTATCGTAGTATAAATTTTCGTTTTTCCAGTAGGAAACCGATACCAAATGCAATACATACCGATCTACAATGAATTCTGCAGTAGCTACGATAAAATATATTGTTGTATTGCCACAATATAATTCTTCGTCGCATTCGCAGGTGCAAAATCGCCAATATTCATGTTCATGAAGCAGCCATCATCTTGACTTCATGATTATTCGATCAAAACCTTTATTTCACGGTCGCCACATTGTTTCTGATGTTTAAATTCATGTTAACCTGTTAAGTTCTTTCCCACGACTTTGAATGGTAGTTTTGAAGTTATAAGAATCCAATGTTGCTCCACTTAATCCGATGTCCTTCCCGAAATCGGAGTTGCACGTTTATTGACGTTCGTCCAGGATAATCACCTTATCACATTCACATGTTTAGACACTGAAAATATTCACGTGGGACAAATAGGTAGGATGTTAGAAACGCGGCGTAACGAGCATAGACATAATATAAAGATAATGAAGACGAAAATAGGACGAGGACAACACTACATTGGGGAAGATACAATTTTGACTTCCCGAACACCGAGATCCTGGAAAAAATTGATAACCAGAAGAGCAGAACGATGGCAGAGGCTTTCCATATAAAGCTGCCTGGGAACAACACCACTGTAAACCTTCAGCGCGAATGTGGTGGTATAGATGCAGCCTACAAAGGACTAGCGTGCAAAATACGAATGTTATCGAAGCGCACACACCCGAGAAGTGCCAAATGACGTAATAAAGACGAAAGAAAATACCTACATTGGAATAGTACTTTGGATTAGTTCATAGACCATAGTGGTGTCAAACAAACGTGTTGAAAATTAAAACTTGTGTAATTTCCTTCAGTGTAAAGTCTAGTGAGTTCCGAGTTCTCCTTAGTTTTTAATAGCATTCAATTTGTAAGCAGTCAGATTTTTTCCGCTGCATGATCAGATGTAGCTAGTGATTGTGAGTGATTTCGAGAGTCCCGTCTCGAGAAACCTAGTTATGAGACTATGGTGTAAGTTTTCATGAATAGTTCTAATGAACCAGTGAAATAAATTGAAATTCGTTGCAGTCTCGAAGCTGCTGTAATCGTAAGCTGCTATCGAGAGGTTTCTTCGTTTCCGAGAAAGTTGCGCCCCCTAACAAAACGTTTTCTGTATATGGGTGGTAATTTGAGAATGTAGACCAGAAGAAAATTTGTACTGACTTGATCTTATTAATAAATGTTAACAGATTTGATGATGGCTGACTGAAGTAGGCCGAAACGTTATGCCAAAACGATTTGGAAAGTCTTTTTTCATCGAAAAAAATTAACAATTCTGAAACATAATTCTCTGGGAGTTTTCTACTGCAAAATTTCTTTCTTGCTTATGCTCCCAGAGTTCCTCGTGGGATTTTCCCAGAGTTTCTCCTGCGATTTCTACAGGAGTTTCTTTCTGGATATTTCCCAGGTATTGTCACGGCATTTATCTTAGAACTGCTCTCGGATGATTCCTCCTAAATGATTTTTCGCGGTTCCTTCCCAAACCGATTTTCCTAGAAGTGTTTCTCTGGTAGTCTCCCTAATTCATGTGGTTTCTACTAGAGTTCCACAATGAAGTTCTTCACCGAGTTTCTGCTTCTGCTGGAGTTCTTCCCAGAACATTTTCCCTGTTTTACTTCCTTAGTCCCTCACGGCATTTCTTTCCAAGTTCCTCTTGCAATTGATCAAGAAATTTTCGTGAGCTTTTTTCTATAATTTCTCACGAAATTTCTACAGAAGTTTCTTGCAGGATATTTATCAAATGTTCCGTGGGATTTGTTAAGAAGGCTCCTCTCGGGACTTCTCTTTGAAAATTTCTTCCGGAGTTGCTGCTCCCGGGATGTCTCTGAGTTTTTTTTTTAGGTTTCTGCCTAAGTCTAGGCCTGAGCTCATTTTCGAGAGTACTGCTGATATTTCTCATGGCGTTTTTTACGGGATTTCTTTCAGAGACCTATCTAAGTCTTTCTGCGTAGTAATTTTCAAAACTTTCTTACAGTAATCATGATCAAATTTTCTCAGAGATTTTACCAGCATTATTCCCAGAGTTGTTTCCGGAATACCTACCGCAAATTTTCCTGAGATTTTTGGTGCCGGAATGTTTTTTAATAGTTGCTGCCGGAGTTTTTGTAAGGGTTTTTCTGGGAATTTTCTTGAAATACTTTCTAGGATTACCAACAGAAATTGCCAAGAGATATCGGAAGAAGTCCCAGCGAAATTTTGCGGGAAACTCCGGAAAGACCCGTTGGAGAAATATGGAGAGGAACTTCGAGAAATCTTCTCGGAATTTCTTCCGAAGTTCCTTCTGTAGTTTCTTAAAGAAATCCGTAAGCTTTCTTCGATAGTTTCTCTCGGGATTTCGTCAGAAGTTTCTCCCGGATACTTCTCGAATGCTCTCGCGGGATTTCTTTTGTAGTCTCATCTAAGACTCCTCTAGAAGTTTCTCCCGGGTCATCTTTTAGAAAATTTCTTACGGAGTTGTTCCCGGTAAGTCTCAGAGTGCTTTAGGATTTAACTTCCACGATTTTTCCCAAGGTTTCTCTCGGAACTCATTGTTTGGAGTGCTGCAGGAATTTATTCTGATATTTCTCATGGAGTTCTTTCCGTGATTTCTTTCAGAGCTTTTTCTAAGCTTTTCTTCGTAGTGATTCTGAGGTTTTTTTTTGACAGTGATCCAGTTGAGATTTTTTTAGATTTTTCTGGGATTACTCACAGAGTTCTTTCCGAAATTTCTACCGAAAATTGTCCTGGGATTTTTTAAATAGTTGTACCCTTAGTTTTGCAAATGATTTTTCTGGGTGTTTTCTCGAAATAGTTTCTAGGAGTAACAACAGAATTTCTACAGAAATCTACGGGAAGACCCATTGGAGAAATATTGAGAGAAACTCCGGAAAGAAATTCTCAGAAGAACATAACGGCGAAAAGTAATCTCAAGGCGAAATTTTAGGGTAATTGCAGAAAGAAATTTTAAGACCCGTAAAACAATTCAGGGAGAAACTGCCAAGCGAATTTCCGAAATACTTAAAGGAAGTATTGCTATGGAAGTCACACAAACATCCCGAGAGAACCTGTTGATTAGCCATCCCGGAAAACCACTAAGTGAAGTTCCTGAAAGAGCTTTTGATACGTTTTGGAATTATCTCCGGAAGGAATCCAGAGAGAAACTCTGGCATCTTTTGTAAAAACCCCAGTAATAGCTCTCAGAAACCAAGGAAGTAACTGAAAGTACGAATGTTATCTCGGAAGAAACTCTGGGAGTAGATCCGGACGAACCTCGGGATGGAAGCCTGGGAGAAACTACTGATGAAATCCAAGAAAATGCCTTTGACATATTCAAGGAAGAACTCTGTGAGAAATTGCGAAAGAATTTAAAGGAGGAATGGCGGCAGAAATCCAATTGTGCGATATTTGCCAGAAAACCGTTCGCCAGAAAACCATTCGCCAGAATGACAAACGCCAGAAAACCATTTGCCAGAATGTACCATTTGCCAGAATACTATTTGCCCGAAAGTACCATTTGCAAGAATGTACCAATCCCCAGAATTGAATATTAAATATTGAATTCTGGGGATTAGTACATTGGTACATTCAAATTTTCTCCATTTTCTAAGAATTAATTGAAACTAAAGATGTGATTGTGAGAATTTGGTGGATATACGTATTTAGTCCATTACCATAAAAAATGTCGCCAGTTTTAATCTTTTACAGTAATTCAATATCACTGCTAGGATGATCTCTTGGTTTGTTTCGATAAAGGACAACTAAAACTAGAACAGCGAAAACAGCTAGAAATGATTCACCGGTAGTTTTTGATCAACGAGAAAATCGATAAAGAGAAATCCATCATTGCCGATACGCCTGTATGATACTATACGCGAGACTTGTGTGATGTAACTAGCATAGGTTCCCAAACCTTCAGGTCGCGCGACCCCCTTTTACCAGCAGACGTAGTTTTCGCGACCCCCCATAGAAATTCCCTCATTTGTTGTCTGTTACAGTAAAATATTTTATTGTCCCTCGCGACCCCCTGGAAGAAGGCCGGCGACCCCCCTGGGGGGTCGCGACCCACAGTTTGGGAAACCATGAACTAGGCTATAAGTGCATTGGTCCACAAACATCTGGTATGGCGAAAATACTGCTGACCGAAGTCCATTAGGCCGAACTGCCAATCGGTAGAAATGACGATCACGAATCGCAATTCAGTGATTATTATAGAACAGGATTCACAACTATTTCTTAAATTTGTTCGGTTTTCCAATAATTAGCTGATCCTCCTACAATATTAACATTGCCTCATTGTTTTATCGCAATCAACAATTAATGTCAAAATCTAGTCTTACTAATTAAAAAGAACAGCCTATGTTTAAAAGAAGGCAAAATTCACTAGTTTAACATCAACGGTTTCGGTGCAAAAAAAATACTTTTCTACAACGAAACTATACTCTCTAGTTTAAATAGTGAATTCTTCCTTCTTCTAAACATAGGCTGTTCTTCAAAGTTTCATTGTAAGACTAGTTTTTGGCATAAATTGTTGATTATGTTAGAATCATAAAGCAATATTGGCATTGCGGAACTAATAGTTTAATTATTGAAAAAATAGCAGATCTTAAACCCGTTTATTGTTCCTATATTTAAAAGAAGGATAGATTCATGGGTAAAATACAGTAGCTCCAACTACAACAATTTTTTTAACAGCATAAAAGGAGAAAACGAAAAAAAATATGACATTTTGGCAAAATTACTTTTTGACCTAATTAACTGCTACCAAATGACATTCGACCCAACGGCCTTCAGCCGAATACCCTAACATCATTGAAATTAAGATTCTATAACACTAGCCGGAGCGCTATAAGCCATTATACCATAAGCCCAAATATGTTAAGCTCACATGTAACAATCACCGTAATAAGGGAATATATAGCGTGCTTGTACCAATTATGGCACCACCTAAGGAAAACTTTCACATATAAATCTGAAGAAAAATAAACTTTTACATTTTTACAATCGTCATCACGAATCGATCCCAAACAAATAAAAAACATGATTTATTTTCAATAAGAATGTTTTAAATTATCATTAGATTGGGAGGGAACACTTCTGGATTGAGAACTTTGGAAAATTTCTGGGGAATGGTACATTCTGGTAAATGGTTTTCTGGGAAATGGTTCTTTCTGGCAAACGGTTTTCTGGGAAATGGTATTTTCTGGCAAATGTCTTTCTGGCCAATGGCATTCTGGCGAATGGTTTTCTGGCAAATATCGCACAATCCAGAAATCCGAATAGGAACACCGGAAGGAAATCGAGAGAGAATGTTAGAAAGAATTTCGGGAAAAATCCTGAGAGGAATTACGGAACTTTTTCTGGATGGGTTATCAAGTAAATTTCTGATCAAAATCCCTTCAAGATTTTTTCAAAAATTCTGCAAGGATTTCTCCAGAGATTCCTCCAACCAAGCATTTATTCTGCCATTCCTTCAGTAAGTCGTCCAAGGAATGGAATTTATCCCTGGTTTCCTACAGGGATCCATAGCAAGAGTTTTCCCGGAATTCATCTAATGATTTTTGTCGGAATCGCTTCCGGGATTCCTATAGCAATTCCTGCAGAGGTCTCCCGGGGTCTCTTGAAAATTTCCTGCAAAATTCTTTCAAGGATTTCTATTTCATTTTGTCAAGGATTTTTCAAGGATTTCTATTTGAGAATTTGTCCAAAGATTTTTCAAGCGGTTTCTTCAAAGATTCTTCTTCCTCCAAGGATTCATACAGGGAATTCTTGCAAGGGTTCATTCAGGTATTCGTACCAGGAATTCTCCCGGAATTTATCCAGGTTTTTTTTCCCACGATTTTTTTCATGGATTAATTCCAAACTTGCTCTCGAGATTTCATAGTTTCGTTTAATTCCTCAGCGGACTACTTTCGCGATCCCTCAAAAAAAAAAATCACCCAGGATTCCTTCAGGATTTTCTCGGGATTCCTTCATGGACTTCTCTACGATTCGTTCCAAAATTCCAAACAGGATTTCTCCCGGGATTTTCTCGGGATACCTTCACGGACTCTTTAGGATTCTTTCCAAGATTCCAAGATTTCTCCCGGGATTTTGCATCCGGGGATTCTTTCCGAGATTCCTAAAAAAATACAGAATTTTTATCAAGTTTCTTTAGGGATTCGGGGATCCCCTACTTGGATTTCTTATTAAATTACTGCATGAAGTCTCTGGATACCCAGCGTTTCAACATCGATTACACCAGGGGTTCCTCTAAGGACTTCTTTACCTCCAGAGATTCCTAAAGGGATGCAAGCCATAGATTTCCGGGATTCCTCATGGGTTTCCTTCAGGGATTGTTCCAGGGATTCCTATCAGATCTTCCCCCGGGATTTCAGTAAGGGTTCCTCCAGAAATTCTTCTATTCTCTCTCTCTTCTTGGCGTAACGTCCTCATTGGGACAAAGCCTGCGTCTCAGCTTAGTGTTCTATGAGCACTTCCACAGTTATTAACTGAGAGCTTCCTCTGCCAATGACCATTTTGCATGCGTATATCGTGTGGCAGGCACGAAGATACTCTATGCCCAAGGAAGTCAAGGAAATTTCCTTTACGAAAAGATCCTGGACCGACCGGGAATCGAACCCGTCACCCTCAGCATGGTCATGCTGAATACCCGTGCGTTTACCGCCTCGGCTATATGGGCCCTCAGCAAATTCTTCTATTGTATTACTTCAAAACATGCTTTCGGGATTCTTCAAAACTACCTTCCAATATTCCTTCGGAATTTTCCCGGGATCCCGTAACGGATTCTCTGGGATTTATTCCGTCACGGGTTCTCCATGACTTTTTGTATGAATTCGTTCTGGGCTTCCTGCCAGGCCTTTTCCCGGGATTCCTTTACAGATTTTTCAATGGAATCTTTTCGGGATTCCTAAAAAAATGCTCCCAGAATTCCCGAAGAGATTTTTGTATTAGGTTTTTTCAGGGATTCCTCAACGGAGTTTCCGGAGATCTCTACCTGAATTTCTCATTGGATTTCTATCATAAATTTTCTGGGATATCCAGTTGCTATTGGGATACTATACTTCAGAGGGATTCCATTAGGGTTTTTTTTTCTGTATTACTTCCAGAGATAGCTCCCAGTACTACAAAGATTTCTCCCGGAATTCCTCCGAAGATTTCTATTGATTCCACATGGATGTCCTTTAAAGATTCTTCCGGGGATTGTTTCAGAGATTCCTATAAGATTTTCTTCCGGCATTCATCCATGAATTCTTCTTTGGATTACTTCCTGTATAGTTCCAACATGTGTTTACGGGATTCCTTCATGTTTTTTTTTCTCGAAGTTCATCTGCGGATTACTTCCGCGATTCCTCTAAAAATTGCTTCCAGAACTCCTGTAGGGATTTTTCGTTCTTTCTGAATTTTCCCGGGTTTCCTTCACGAATACCCTTGAGATTTATTTTGCAGAATTTCGTAATGGATTCTCCAAGGATTGTTCCAGGGATTCCTATAAAAATTGCTCCCATAATTTTTTTTCTAAATTCTCCAGGGACTCCTCCATAGATTTTCCGGGGATTCCTCTATAGCAGGTCTCTACAAAGAATTATTATTGAACTATTTCACGGGCTCTCCGGGAATTTTAACCGGATTACTTCTTGTCGGGATTCCTCCTGAAATTCTTACCCTCAGAGATTAAGCTTAGCTTAGCTTTACTTAGCTTAGACTTACTGTACATATCAATGGTTGCTCCTCTGTGATTGATGTGAACTGGTATGAATTGCACTGTGATCCAACTGAATAAGCGAATGAGGAATTCCACTTATTCTCAAAGTGCAATTTCAGCAGCTCATACATTTTTGATCAATCCTGGCGCCGACCAAGTCCTTACAGTCAGTTAAGAAGGCGAAGGAATGTTAGAGTGTGATGGTTGTTGCTACTAGAGATCATTCTGCGTCCCCACAACCAGGGATGGGGTATTTGTTAGTAGCGTAGGATGTGAGAGATTTGGGAGTAATCTTTGGTCGGTGATGCAATACATGGATAGAGTATAGATTGTGTGTAGAATACTCTGTAGGCTGAAGGAAAACCGCTTTTTCAACTCGTTTCTGTCCTAGCGATTGGTATGAAGTTTATAGAGAAGAGAAAGAGAGGAAGTAAATAGAAAGATACAAAGTAGGAGGAAAGTTATGGACCAGGGATTTAACCCAGGATTTTCTGCATACGAATCAGAAGCGGTAGCCATTAGATCACCAAGCCCGAGATGGAGATTTTTGAACAGATCATTAAAATAATTTACTAGGGTACGAGTGCCATCAGTAATCTCACGCTCCCAATTTCATCCTATCCGAGAACAAGCGATTACGGCACCGATTTATTCCGTTCTTTTGTGTTTCATGCGTGCTCACTTCTAACAAAAAATACAAAAATAAGAAACAAAACAAACAGCGCTTCATTCCTTAGTTTTTAGTAGGATGAAAATGGGAGCCACATGCTTAATTAGGGAACTAATACCCTACAATACCTGACTAACTATCCAAAAAACTGAAAAAGAATGAGTCCAAAGCACCGACCAGCCAGTGGCGCAATTTGCTCCACAACAAAAGATCAAAAAGTGCCAAATTTACCCCAAAAGCGGACAAAGAACCCAATTCTCGGTACATCGTTACATACACGCCAAAAGAGAAAAGAAAACACATTTCACCATCGCATCGCAGCATCCATTGAAAAACCCGCTTTTCCACGCCACCTCGCCACGCCGCCTTTGATATTATATTAGCAGCCTCAGCTCAGTAGGCTCACTCACTCATCAACCATCGCATCGTGCATCGTATCCGTAGCCTACTCCAGGCCAAGCCAACCCCAAGTAGAGCCAGTGCCGGGCCGGCCGATACGATATGCGATGGTTGGTTTGTGTGTGAGAGTGCTTTTTCCCAAACAACTCTCGCAGCAGCAGAAAAGCAGCAAGTGAATGATGTTTATTTCTCCTCTTTGTTTCTGTTCTCCCCGGAAGGTTATCAACACCAATCTCGGTATCTCGTCGTCTCGCAGCGCACCAGCCGCCTCGCCATCGCCTTCGCCCGCTGATTGATGTCCAGCTAGGCAGAAGAGGCCCTGTCGCCCGGTTGTATACGTATGTAAGTGTGTGTGTGCATTGGTAACCATCGCTGGAAGCTGTGAAAATTACCAAAACAATCTCCCAACGAAACACGGAAGGAAGGTCGCCGAACGAAGGGAATCCGAAAACAAGTTTTTGCACATCCCTGCATGAGATAAACGAGGTCTTATTACTGTGAGTGTGTAGGAGTGAGTGGGCACTAGATTGGCCCAGAAGGCATACAATTTCAAAATCTAAACTTTGCATCTGGTTTTGAGAGTAGACATGCCTAGCAATATTCCCTGGACATTTTAGATCATCATCTGGAAGCCTTCACACGAACAGTTAGAAGTTGGTATAAGAACATTTGAATGTAACGTCGCAAATAGTCAAAACAAGGATGAGAAATGTCATGAAAATCTCATTGTCATGAAATTTCATGACAGTTCCCATCACTGCACAATGGCACATTATCCAGACTTACGTAGAAACATTCATTCAGCGTCTCTTAATGTTTTTTTCTCTAGAAAAACGTGGTCTCCTACGCAGTTGTTTCTAATCATGAGGCTCTCTTTCATATAGGCTCTTTTTTATTAAATAAATTGATAGTGCAGTGATGGAAAATGTCACATACTTTCATGTAAAACTATAAGTTTTTAATACAATTCAGCAACAATTTTGCCAAATGTCGGGATGTTGGTCCACTGGGCTCGCGTTGCACAAATGATCATTAATTTTCAGGGAACTTAATTTGACATGTCTACTCCCAGAATCCGCTGCAAGCTTCGAAACTTCCGTATTATCATTTTTCCCTTTTTCCTCCTACCTTGGGCCACTCTAGTCTGCACGAGTTCCCTTGTATCAGTGTTAGTGTTTGAATCCTGCCCAGTCAGTGCACACCTGTGTGCATTCCGAGTGTTATTTTGAATATCTACGAAGAAGAATCCGCGAGAAGGGTTCCGTCGTCGTGACGAAGAGTAGTGCGAAGCAAAGCGAAAAAAGTAGCCCACCCGGTTTACTTTGACCGTAAACAGAGAAGAGTGTGCAGTGCAGTGCCGAAGAAGAAGAAGAGAAATAAGTGAGCTGAACCAGCAGCATCCAACATCCGACGAACGACGAACGGTTGCACATAGTAGGCTTGTTTATTGTAAGCTGGAGTGTGTCGTCAAAACAAAAGCGCGTGTGCAGTGTTGAGGAAGGGAGTGTGGTAGGTGATAAGGACGTCGGTAGTGAAGTTTTTGTCCAGTGTACATTGCAGTGTGTACACACAGATAGAGAGCGTACACACGCCGGAAGGACGTCGGAACATCGGGAGTACCATCGTCGGAGAGTCGCCGGTATTGTAAAGGGTAAGTTTACCATCATCGCACCCGATTATGAAGTTTCATTCAACCCTTTTTTAAACGGCTATCTTGCCTTGACGGAAGGAGTAGATTTGCTATGCAAAGATTTTTGAAGTGGGGTTGATGTGTCTCTGTATGGCGATAATTAATTGGCAGTTGTTTAAAATTTCAATTCCATAAGCTAAATTTAGTAATAAAAATGATTTCTGAAAACCGGGAATAAGTGGTACCGTGATCTTCCTGATCGCAACAACCGCTGAGATCAAATTGCGCCTAATATATGGGGATAAACTAGCCTTTTTTACATTGTATTAACTTATTGTGTTTGGGCCCCAGGAATTCGTTTTGCACATTCTTATATAATTTTATAATTCATGGAGCAGTCAATCTTAAAAAGCAATCTTGGTTTTCTTTAGTAAATCCGGCTAAGGATACCACGTTGTATGCCTTCTATGGATATTAGCGTGGGACACAAAAAGACATTTTACTCCTGTACACTTTTTGAGTTCCATTTTGGTCCCATATCAACTGTGCAAAGTTTCAGATCGATCAGAGAAACTATATTTTAGCGCCAGCCATTTTAAGTTTTCATACGATTTAGTATGGGGAAAATCACTTTTTCAAAGCAAAATCGCCACAGGTTGCCCCTTAATCCCTAAAAATAAATCGATGAATGATTTCTGTTGGAAATTTTACGAGGAACCAACCTTCCGAAGACCACAAAGCGATCTGAGGCATGTGAAAAAAGTTATTAACTGAAAGCCGAATGGCATGCGAACGCTGTTGAACATGTAAAAGGAATAACAATAAATAATAAAATCTCGTTATTTTATCGATCGGGTGAGGCCTAATAACTTTTTCCACGAACGTCGCAAGGATTTGCAATCTTCAGAGGTCTGATTCCTAGTGAAGTTTTCTACAGAAATCATTCGTCGACTTATTTTTAGGGATCTAAGGGTGACTCCTAGCGATTTTTCTTTGCAGGAGTAAAATTTTCCCATAGTAAATCGTATGAAAAACTAAGAATGGCGGGCGCTAAAATATAGTTTTTCCGATCGATCTGAAATTTTGCACAGTTGATATGGGACCAAAGGGGAACTCAAAAAGTATACAGGAACTTGAGTTTTTTCATTTTTTTGTATTTTCCCATATAAACCATGTACCAGGCTAATGGATATCCTAAGGACAAACGTATTGACATCCTCCGCTTCAACAGTGCATCACAACTTCAAACGCACAAATCTCAAGAAGCAAGCTTCACACAACAAAGCATTTCATTATTCTGTTCTTTCTCACTTGTAATAAGCTTAAAATAATAAGATTAGGTGCTCTGGTTCTGTTTACGAAGAGATTTGTGCGCTCAAAATCGTGAGTAGGTGCCAAAGTCGGCCATTGTGGCGGCCATTTTGGAATTCTAACAAGTCTGTCCTTAATGGATCGCTTCTGAGAAGTTCTTCTGGAAGTTATTCGAAAATTCCTCTTGAGAATTCAGTCTTAAGTCGGTTAGAAGTTAGTTTTCTAGGGAACTCGAGTGTCGTCTAGAATTCAGGAATTCGATCTAGCGATTGTGGATAGTCCTTAAGGATTCCCAGAATACAAATTTCAAAGGTATTCCATCAATCCAAGGAATGTTATCTAAAAAGAACTCTTGGAGGATTTCTCGAAGGAATTTCTGCACGATTCCTAGAAGCAACTTCTGCTTGATTCCCACGAAGAACTTTCGAAGGATTCCAGCAAAAAAAAACACTCCTGAGAGACTTTAACAAGGAACTTCTAGACGATTCCCAGAAATAACTTCTGGAGCATTTGCTGAAGGAACTTTTGGATGATTTTCAAAAGTAACTTCCGGAGGTTTCCCAAAAGCAACTCCTAGAGGATTCTTAGAAAGAACTCCTGAAGGAAACGCAGTAAGAAATTCTGGAGAATATAGAATCCAGTAACATATCTTGGAAGTTCCAGAAGGACCTCCTGCTGCACAGAACTCCCACAGGAATCCTACAAAGAACTTCTAGAAAAAAAATGGATGAGTCGTAGAAGAATTTCACGGAAAATACCAGAGAAACGCTTTGAAGAAATCTCTGAAAATCGTCTGATGAAATCCTAGAGAAATTTTCAAGGAATCCCAGAAGGAAACTCTGGGGACACTACAGAGAAAGCATTCCTGGATGAACAACAGAAAGAATTTCTGGAGGAATTTCAGAAAATCATCTCGGGAATCATCTCACCAAGGGAATTCCCTTAGAAACTTCGTAAAGTCAAGTCACGATAGATGTGCAAAGGTTTCAGGTTACATTACAAAAGGGGAACGACGGGATTTCAGAAAGTTCCGAACGATTTTCAGCGGGTTTGAGAAGCAATACAGTGGGCTTTAAGGACGTTTTCTGGGGTTTCGGAGGGTCTTTTCAGGTGCGTTATCCTCTGGAACCCACAGTAACCCTTCGAAACACCTGAAAACGCCTCTGTAACGTGTCGGAAACCCGCCGAAAATCCTCTGAAGCTTCTTGAAATACCTCCAAAATTTCCCTATAACTCCCTTGATCCGCATGTAACGCACTTAAAACCCTCCGAACACCCCAAAAGCAGCGCTGTAACACCTCGGTAACGGCTCTGTAACCCTCCGAAAATCCCACGGACCGCGTAATTACTTCAGTGTAATTCCTTCCGAGACTCTTCTAGGAATTCGTTCCACGAACCTCTAGGAATTTCATCCTTGGTTTTCTCCAGAGATTCCTTCTGAGAATCTCCCAGGAATTCTTCCCGGGGTTGCTCACGCAGTTTATTTCTGGGATTCCGCAGGGATTAATTCTAAATTTCTTTAGAGCTTCCCTCTGGAATTATTCCGAGGGAATAATAATTCCTACCCTAGTTCTTTCTAGGTTTTCTCAGGATGCTTCTTATGGTTTTCCTGATTTCCTTAGGTTTCAGGATTCCTTTAGAAGTTCTCTCTGTGATTCTTCCAGGAGTTAAAAGATTCCTAAAGGAGTTCATTCTGGGATTCCATTAAGCGTTCTTTCTGAAATGCCTCTAGCAATGCATTCCAGGATTCCTCCAGGAGTTTCGTTTCTTTTTTTCAGTTTTTATTTATGTGTGTTAAGCTAATTCTATACTATATCCAGGAGTTCCGGGAATCCTGTATGAATTATTTCCGAGGTTCCTACTGGAATTCCTTCCGCGATTTCTCCAGCAGTTCCTTCTGATATTCGCCTATAAATTTCTTCAAAGAATCGATTAGGAGTTTTGGAAGGGATTCCTTCCAGTCAATTGAGGATTCCATCTTCTGAGATTTCTCCAGTAGCTCTTTCTGGGATTCGTCCAGAAGTTGTTTTTAAGAGTCTTCCCGGATTTTTCTTCTGAAATTCCTACAGCGTTTTTTTTTTCTGAGAGTGACCAGGAGTTCCGAAGTAATCAAAAGATCCGCTTCCCATGGCAAATTGTACTTTCAAGTTCCACGAAGTTCAGATAAAGTTCCGAATGGAACTTTGTGGCTGCTTAAGAGGCTAACGATGAGCCTTGCTGGAACTTCGCAAACAAGTTTCGGCAAGGCTCATTGTTAGCCTCTTAAGCAGCTTGAAAGCTGCTTAAGATGCTACTCGGAACTTTGTTTAAACTTTCAAGTTCATAGAAATTTAGTTCAGTAAAACTGTGTTTCGAGGAAGAATTAAATGTCATTTTTTTTTGCAGAAACCAACTGTTTGAACATACTTAAACTAAAGATGAATATGAATTTATTAAATTAATGAATATAATGTTTGAGCAATAAACATATGCCGCCCGCCGGATTCGAACCTATAGCTGCTGCGTGATAGCCCTACGCTCTACCACATTACTATAATTACAGTGAAATGACTGGCGGTGAAGTCTGACTTGAATCGATTCTCTGTCGGGAGCTAGAGATTTGCACACTTATACAGTAGTGAAGTTAGCATGAATTTGTTAAGTATCTTCAGCAGCGTAGCGATAAGTCAGCAGTCTACCACAAAGTACCCTCTTATCTGAACTTTTGATTACTTGGGTTCCATCGGGAATTCCTCAATGAGTTACTTTTGTCATTCCTCTACAAGTTCCTCCTCCTTCTTCTTCTTCTTCTTCTTTATGGCTCGACGTCCCCACTGGGACTTGGCCTGCCTCGCTTCAACTTAGTGTTCTTTGAGCACTTCCACAGTTATTAATTGAAGGGCTTTCTGTGCCTGTCATTGCATGAATTTGTATATTGTGAGGCAAGTACAATAGCACAACTATGCCCAGGGAGTCGAGAGAATTTTCCCGACCGGAACGGGAATCGAACTCGCCGTCTCCGGATTGGCGATCCATAGCCTTAACCACTAGGTTAACTGGAGACCCATGTTCCTTCTGGAACTTCCCATGGAGTTTCTTCTGGATCTCCTCCTTTTGAGGACTCCTTCTTCTGAGCTTGAGGAGCTCTTTCTGGAAATCCTTCATAAGTTCCTTCTTGGACTCCACCAAGAGTTACTTTCACGAGAAGGTAGGTATCCCGGAACTCTTCGAGGAATCCCGGAACACCTGAAGGAATCTCAGAAGAATTCCAGTAGCAATCTTGGAACGAATTCCTCAGAACGAATTCATGCAGGAATCCCGGAACGAATGTCCTGGAGGAATCCTTGAAGACATTTCTGAAGAAACCCTGGAACTCCCAGAAGAATAACAAAGGGAATTGAAGAAATTTCAGAAGGAATCCCTGGAGAAATCCCTGAAGGAGTTCCTGAAACCTCATTAGGAACCGCAGAAAAAACTCCTGGAAGAATGCGAGAAATAGCTCCCTGATGAATCCTAGAAATACAAAATTAGAGGAATTTCGGAACAAACTCCTGAAGAAAACCTCGAAGCAATCTCAAGAGCTACCCCACAAGGAATTCTCAGAAATAACTCCTGAAGAAATCCTAGATGAAACCTCTTTGGGAATCTAAAAAAACCTGAAAGAACCAGAGGGAAATTCTAAAGGAATCCAAAATATATTTCTCGAAGAATTTTATGAGATTTATGAGAGCTCTCATGAAATCCTTGAAGAAATTTCTGGAGAAACAAAGAATTGAACTGTAGGAGAAATCCCAGGAAGAATGGCTGAAGTAGCACACTTCTCATCTTGATTCAGTAAAATTTCGACAACCGCCAACGCTTACCAGGGTTCCAAAACAATTTCCACAATTCCAGTGTCCAGTGTTTGTCCAGAATCGTAAACAACAAGGCCACGAAAGGTCGAAGAGTGGAGAATCAATAGGACACAATCTGTAAAGTACTAGATTTGTAGAATTGAGCTGAATTTTTGTATGGTGAGACACGGTGTGTTGTGTAGAACAACTTTATAATAAAAAAATAAGTAAGTCTGAAATTTTGCCCAGTGATACTTTGGGCCATTCCCTTCAATTTGCTGGGTCGGTTGAAAACATCCATCGAGGGGTCTAGAACAAAAAATTTTTTTGAAGGTTTTTCATGCAAAAACAGTTAAAAGCGCATATTGTAAATTATTGCATCTATTAAAAATATTCACAACTTTCTTGTCTTTATGGATAAAACCATAAAATTTTCAGGCATTTCGAAGTAGTATGCGTAGATGACTGTGTGAAAATTTCATTAAAATATGTTGAATGGTTTTCAAATAATAGCAAAACTATCAAACGCATTCTAAAATACTAAGCTTAGTAGCAAAAGTCCAACAAAATATCTATATTTTTATATAATAATACATGAAAAATTTTTAATTCTAAGGACCTTGAGTCATTATGATGGCGGTATGTACTGTGAAAACTTGTTTTTCAAATAATGAACAATCACATAGTCAAATACATGAAAGGAAAACCCACACATTGCCATTATGTAACTTTTGACTAAAGTATTAATTATTTATCTCAAGAACGCGGTTTTGCGTATACATGTTCATTTTTTCCATTTTTTTAAATGATTAAGGTCTATCAGATTGCAAGAAAGGCTCTAGGAGAGCGTGGCGCAATAATTTGGATTACAAAAAGAAAAACTGTTTGTTATTTTTTCGAAAGATATAGATATATGTTGAAAATATTCTACTAGTCAACGACGCCCTAACAATGATCAATCACTCTTCCTCATGCTTGGAGGAAACCACAGAAAATATTTTTGAGACATCATATGCAAATCGATAAGACTATTTAAATCATTGTTATCAAATTGTTTTTCCTAGGCTTTATGCTGAACAGCCTAATTTTCATGCCTAATGTAGAAACACTTTCAATAAGTACTCCGTTCTTTTACCTCTTCTTTCTGAACTTATTATCAGTTATTTGTTAATAAATGGTGGCATAAGTAATAAGCATCATATTGCTATTAAATTTAAAGACAAACCTAAGTTTAGGTCCAACAGCTATGTCAAATATCGTGGAATAATCCGAAAACTATGTGTAGTACCGTAAAGTTGCCCTTGATCGAATATTGCATAACTGAATTCTGTTTTGATTTCAGTTCTCGTTATTGTGTCCTGTCTTGGTTTGATGTGGACTCATACCCACAACTTCAATGTTATTATGAGGTATTTAACAGAGTTAACTTATTTTTATTCATTGATTAAGGTGAAATACTATTTAATTTTGAGCTTGTTAGCATTAGCATTAGCATTAAGCGAGTCGCACAAATTCGTAGGTGGTACAGTCCTAGACCGCTGTTATGAGGGTTGCCTCCTTCCCGTCCGAACCAAAGCACAAAGATTTGGGACTAATCTCTGACTCTTAGACAAGATTGACGCAATCCTCCAATGGTCGAGCACTGTCCTGGCCACGTCCTTGCGACTGCTGAGGAATGGGAAAGGATGGTTAGTTTTGGACACCTATGAAAAATGTAGACAACTCTACGATCTCTCAGGCCTAGGTGTCACGGGAATTTGGGTGTTGTTAGTGGAAGGATAAACTCCAAAGGATACGCTTGGTTAACGTTCAGGCACACCATTTTTAGACTGCTTCGAATCAGTTGTCTGCCCAATTCATCCAGGTTTCCTAGTCATCTTGTTGGCATTTGGTTGAATTACTAGATTCTGCGGTTGATAATCTGAAATATAAAATAATATGTATTAACATTGTACGTCAAATAAGCTACATATTAGTGATACGCTCGCCACAGTTACATATTTTTAAAATATTATTTATATCGTACGATACATTTACCTGAATCCTGCTGAAATAAAATGTTAATTAGCAGTACATTGAAACACAAATACTACAAAACACAAGGAAAAGAGCATCAAACTTTGATCTTAAAATATTTAAAAATACGGTAAATATCAAGATCAAAATTTGATTTGGTAGATCTTACACCGCAACGCACCATTCTAAGGTGATCTACCCACGTTACGGGGTTATTTAATTTTGAGCTTGTAAACATTAATACCAAAATAATTTAGTTTCTATACTTTTTCTTCGAAACAGAGATGTTTCCCAATCCTCGAGTGCTTTTCTTGGATTACCAAATAACATTCAAATATTTTCTTTAGGGAAGGCCGACATGCTCAGCAATCATGATAATTGTGTTTATTGTGTTTATTATAGGATTCGTAATAGAGGCATACTTGTACTTGTATACGCTAAACCACGTTCTTGAAATAAATAATTAATACTTTAGTGAAAAGCTACATAATGACAGTGTGTGTTTTCCTTTCATGTATTTGACTATGTATCTATTCATCATTTGAAAAACAAGTTTTCACAGTACCGCCATCATAATGACTCAAGGTGTTCAGAATAAAATATTTTTCATGTATTATTGTATAAAAAATATAGATATTTTGTTGATCGTTTGCTACTAAGCTTAGTATTTTAGAATACGTTTGATAGTTTTGCTATTACTTGAAAACCATTCAACATATTTCAATGAAATTTTCACACAGTCATCTACGCATACTACTTCGAAACGCCTAAAAATTGTATGGTTCTATCTTCAAAGACAAAAAAGTTGTGACTATTTGTAGGAGATGCAATATGCGCTTTTAACAGTTTTTGCATGAAAAACCTTCAAAAAAAAATTTTGTTCTAGACCCCCCGATGGATGATTTCAACCGACCCAGCAAATTGAAGGGAATGGCCCAAAGCATCACTGGGCAAAATTTCAGACTTACTTATTTTTTTGTTTTAAAGTTGCTCTATAAACACACCGTGTGAGATGGTAAATTCTCCGTTTCTGCAATGAAATGGTGCAAAAAGCGTGGATTCCTTACCTAACTTAATTAATGCTGTTCGAGCAAAACTTTGGGAAACTGTGTTTTTTGTATTTTCCATTTCTTGCCAGTTCAACAACAAAGTTACTCATAGGTTTGCTTAAACAGCATTAAATTAGGTAAGGAATCATTAATGCCCACGCTTTTTCTCCATTTCACTATTGAAATAGAATACATTTAGGCGCTGTTTGTAAGTGCAGCTGCCAACTAGAATCGCTCTCGCAGTGCCCCTAGTGGATAAAAGAGCTGTAAATTAGGTTAAGTGATTGAAGAACAATAAAAAAAAAAGTTTCTGTAAATGTACGGCTCAAGCTAAATAATAAATCATCATTTTGTAACGAAACACCACCGATCAGTATGGGCATGACAAAATAAATGGCTGGTTTGTGTAACGTGTCGAATACTCCCGGTTGTTTTGATGCATGATTCCATGACTGCGTTATAATTACTAGCTTTAGCATCATGGTTCCATGACTCAGTGTCATGATGTTTGTTGAATGCAAACAAGAACAGGCTTTTCATAATGTCTTTAACAATCATATGACTTTCTTATAGAAGAGGTTAGAAATATTTATGATATTCGTCGTGAACGTCATGATCTTATGACTTTTAGTCATGATATCATGAAACGGCATTTTTTATGACTAAAAGTCATAGATTTAAAAACGATATCTTGGTGTATTTTATGATTTCTTTCTGTTCAGTTATTATCACGTTGGGCATGAAAATATACTAACAGCGATATAATTTCGACCGAACAGTTCATAACAGTACTTCCTTTTCATTTCGTTTAAAAATAATACCCGCATAATCGCAAACTGTACATGCAACGTTTCTCATACTGTAGATAACTATTAGCAATTGTCATTTAACCATTTCTCATACTATCGGAGCTAACAGTAAGCTTACCATTCCATGTACAGATTTGCCAGTATGACAAATGGTGATCCGCCAAATAACAGTATGTGGAATAGGCGGTTAAGATAGGTTACCATAAAAAATCGCTCGTTTGCTCGAACAAATTTTTCGCAAAACCGTAAAGCTTACTGTCAATATAGGGTATCGCGCTACTTGGGCGGTGGTTTTCTTCGTCTGTTATTTTCGTCTGTTTTCCACTGTAACTCGGTCAATTTTGAACCGATTGACTTGAAATTTTGTACACGGGTAGATACTATACCTATCTCACCGCATTCCAAGAATTGTGTCAATTGGTTCAAGATTGACTGAGTTATAGTGGAAAACAGACGAATATAGAAGCCACCGCCCAAGTAGCGCGATTCCCTACTATCCAGTTTTTTAGACATTTCACTGCATATCAATCGGTTAGAGAACTGTTTTACAATATATGTGAAATAAGAACAAAAAATGTATGTGTTACTGTTGATTTATTGTCTTTCATGGTATTTTAAACGTATGATATATGGTCCTACTGTATTGAATCGGTTTAAAACTAGTATATTTTCCAAATATTCAAATGAAACAGGATGATGGCTCCGTTTCCAAATGATAATGGTAACAAGTTTCTCGTTTCCTGTGTTCACTGTGGAAGATTTTTCGACCCTTCATCATGTTGCATTGGTTAAAATTGCCGAATAACAGTTTGGTTCAATTCCGATCCGGCCGCTTCAACGCACCTTAGTTCCAGTCAACTCGCCCGCACTGCACTTGTTAACTGCAATTGTTAACCTTGTAGATACGCCAAATAGAATGCATCGAACAGCGAAAAACTGAAATGAATAAAATAAAAATCACCTAATGTCTAGTATGGGAATGGAATTATAAGTTACCATATTTTTGTTACTTCTGTATGGAGGACACCCGCGGAATCAACTTTTCAAACTCGATTTGCACTTTTTTGCTTTTTTTCTTAAATTTACTGACAAACAGCGCAGCGGCAAATCTCAGAATATTTCAATTACAAATACAAATGCGTGTAAACGTTCGGCAGATTGTTAAACATATGTACTGTATTGTGAAATTTATATGTAATAGTGTGTTCGGCTACTGTAAGTACAGACCATTTGACTTGAGGTGATCCCATAGTGCCACCATTTCTCGCGAGCTTTATTTTCACAATGTCAAACAATGTTCAAACAGTATAACATACTGTTACCAATTGGCATACGTTGTCAAAGACGTTCTCTATGGTGTGAAGCGTGTGGCTTCATATTGTAAAACAGAAAACTAAATGTTTGTCTTGAAGTAACAGTAACAGTTAGAACAAACTTACTGTTTGGACAATATGACAAACTGTATTTTGTTATGCGGGTAGTTAAAGTTGATCTATCGTAAACTGGTTAAGGTCTTAGCTACAGCTCCTCTGCCTGCGCTGCTTGATGATGCCGTGGGATGAGTCTGAAGTTTTCCGCACAAAACATCTTCCTCTGATTATAATGGATTATGGTAACCGGTCTGTACATCATTCATTCGCAATTGTGTATCGCTGTAAGCTAATGGCACGCAATGCACACATGCAAAACACATCACAAAACTGACCACGCGCCACGCGTGGCTTGACAATTTGGGCCAAGCATCCGCAAGTTTGATGTTACACTTAAATTCAAGCACGCAAGTGGTATAGTGCAAAAATTTTCTCCAAAATTTTCCTCTCTTTACGTCATTGCTGGCGGCGTGGCGCGCATTGTTGGTTGTCTCTATTCAAACTAGTAGAGAATTGAATCGAATGAAAACAATAACAAGGCGAAAAATCAATTTCCCTGCTTCAGCCTTGATTGAGTCTGAGCCGGCGGCGGACACGGAGCTAAGCAAGAGGTATGGTGAATGGTGGTTGTTACGTTTTCTGGGGGGGTTTCCTTCTCATAGGATTGGGGAAGGTTGGGGTGAAATGACGTTGTTTTTGTTCACATTTTTTTTGCGAATATTTCTTACGTGTGTAGTTCAAATCAATAGTGGACTCTTGATTTCTCCTCACTCATTTCAGAGACCTACAAGCGACATTTAAGGCATTGATGTACAAGAATCTTTTGGGAATGCAAAATACACAACCGTTTTTTTTCGTTGAAAGTGCATTTCACCCCTAATTGCTCCACATACAAGTGCCATGCAGCGTATCAGGATACCCGCAGTTTGCGTCACGTATTGTCATCGATACCGTGGATCGACCGACAAAACATTGATTGTTGGTGGCACTTTGTTCGTTATTATAGCCGGATCCGGGGGCGATACGGGTAGTATGATATTTATGACAAGTCTTGCATTGTTATGAAAACACTTACACCACCGCAACGCAGGATCGCAACCAACAGCATAGCATCTCTATTTGGGTGTTATCTTGATCTCAACACGTGTTCGGCGGGCGACACATGCGGAAACCAACCAAGCCTCCAACCGAAGGCAGGTAAAAAGATACAGCATACGGATGACGGGCGAGGCACTCAGGAAATAAAATCATTTCAATCGCAAAACCTAGGTATTGGCTCTCTGCGTGCCACGACAAGTGATGCGTGACCACCATGAGAAAACGAAATTTAAATCGACAACGCGTCGACAAGTCGATTGCCCAGTAGTCGAAGATCATTGCTTGCACTTTCCGCACACGCACGCACACACAGTCATCGAGAAAAGTTGTAGCAAACTCATCCATAAAGAAACTTGAGACCGGTCTGCAGTTTGATCAGCAAAGGTTGGAATTAACGTCATGTTTCTTGTTTTGTAATTTCAATGTTTTTGCTGGTTTCCTCTTCGCAGTGTTGCGAATAAAAACGACTAGATAGAGGAGCCCGGCCCGTCATCTGTCGAGAAGTAGCATTAAAAAAAACTGTTGCTGTATTTCGACTTATACGAGAAAAGGGTACTCCTCGTCCAAGGAAGCTATACATCGCTTATAGTCAGAGCTGACTAGGGAAAGTGTTCCAGGGGGCGTTTTAAGGGTGTTACGGGGAGTTTCAGCTAGGTTTCAGAAGAATTTGAGGGAATTTCAGGGAGTTTCAGGATATTTCAGAGAGCTTTTAGGGGCGTTTCAAGGAAAGTTTCAGCGGAGTTTTAGGGGGTTTCACATGGTTTGAGGGGTTTTCAGGATGTTTCAAGGTTGATTTTAGGAGTGTTTCAGGGATGTTTCAAAGGGTTACATGGCGGTTACGGGACGTTTCAGGGACCTTTCTGAAACAGCGTTTAGGGGGTTTCAGGGAATTCCTAGATGTTGCAAGTGGGCTTTTAGGGGTGTTTCAAAAAATTTTAGGGGGTATCAGGGGGTACTCAGGTGCAGGAATGGGAACACTCACTTGCAAAGCATTACATTCACTTGCTGTTTTCTTAGCTCAGAAGCGTGCTATCAATAAATCATGCATGGACGACTTCTGCCTTGAAATTTGCCGAATGAAGTAAGGGTCGCACAAGCATACCAGAATCGTGACAGAGCTATAAAAGCGACTCTCCACGAGGTGAGTGTAATTTACATTCACCTCGTGGAGAGTCGTCTTCACAGCTCCCTCACATCTTCAGTGTGCGTGTGCGACCCCTACTCTTTTCGGCAAACTTTTGGACAAAATCACAAGGCAAAAGTCATCCATACATCATTTCTTGATAGTATGCTTCTGAGCTGAGAAAACAGCAAGTGAGTGTAATTATTTGCAAGTGAGTGTTCCCATTCTTGCTCAGATGAGCTTTTCGAGGCATTTCAAGAGGTAACATGATGTTTCAAGGAGGTTTCAGATGGCTTCAGAGAGTGTTAAAGGTATGCTTTTTGTTACAGGACGTTTCAGGGAGGTTTCAGATGCGTTCTGTGATGTTTTGTGGGGTTCCTAAATGTTTCAGGTGAGCTTTTACAAACGTTTACCTTCTTCGTGCATTAGCTTGCGCTCACTTCGCTCACCAAGTGCACGTTCAGGGATCATAATGACCCCAATGCATGACTAGGGTTAATACATTTCAGGAAGTTTCACGGGGTTACATGACGTTTCAGGTGCGTTTTAGAGGGTATCAGGTAGTTCCAGGATGTTTCTGGTGGAGTGTTAATGACGTTTCTAGAGGTTCTTCGACGTTTCAGGGAGATTTAATCCCCCTGAAATCTCCTGGAACGGATCTGAAACCTCCCTAAAATGTAACCCTTTGAAGCGCAATGAAACGCATTGAAACCTCGCTAGCAGCCTGAAGCCCGCTAAAATCCCCTGGAACCCCCTGAAACGCCTCTAAAACGCCCTTAAACAAAACCCCCTGAAACATTTTGGAACCTCCAGAAGCCCCTGAAACCCCAGAGGCGTCTCTGGAACCTCTTGAAACTTCATGTAACTCCTTGAAACGCCCCTAAGCTCCCCTGAAACCTCTAGTCTCTTCACATCTACCGTGACTTGATATTTATACGCGGATTTTTGAAATAACGCAGTTTTCTACGTTTTTTTTAATACCACAGTTCATTTACCTGAACCACTGTGAAGCCGCACAACAGTTGCTGTGGCAGTCAGTCTCAGAGTCAAGTACAGACTTCGCACTACTATCGGACCCTACCGCATCCCTCCCGATAACGGGAACTGGGTAACGGATAAGGCCAAGCTAGCGGCGATCTGTACAACCGGTCGTTTTCCGGTCCAGGAAATAATTTCCACGTCGCACGAGGGCTTCGCAATAGCGAAGATCAACGGGGTGTACTACTGCAGTTGTTATGCCCCTCCCAGGTGGACGATAGACCAGTTCTCGTCTATGCTGGAATCGTTAACAAGCGCAATAGTGGGATTGAGTCCCGTGGTCATCGGTGGAGACTTCAACGCCTGGGCGATTGAGTGGGGTAGCCGCTTGACTAACGCGAGAGGTTGGGCCTTACTCGAAGCTATGGCAAGACTGAACGTGAATGTCGCGAACGTAGGCGACAAAAAAAAACCTACAGTAGGAATGGTGCAGAGTCCATCATTGATGTGACCTTCTGAAGCCCGGGTCTAAACCCTAGCTCGGACTGGAGGGTCGACGATGGATACACGCATAGTGACCATCTGGCGATTCGATACAGAGTGGAACACGGAGGAAGACGGCCATAGCCGAAGGTCATCGACCGTCACCGGGGATGGCTGACTTCGCGATTCGATATGCCGGCGTGGAGCGATTGTTTATGGAGGGTAACACCGACGATCTATTCAGCGATGATCTAGTCGGAACCGTAAGCCATGCATGTGACGCCGCTATGCCAAGGCGATCCCTACCCAGAAATGGACGCAAACCGATGTACTGATGGTGTCCAGAAATCGCAGAACTCCGCGCATCCTGTTTAAGAGCTAGAAGGAGGATGCAAAGGGCTCGTACCGGTGAGGATAGAATTGAACGAATCGAGGCCTACAGGGCGGCTAAACTGGCACTGAATAAAGAGATTAAGGCACGTAAGCGGGCGTGCTTCGAAAATCTCTGCCAGGCAGCTAACACGACCCCAAGGGGTGATGCCTACAGAGTAGTCATGGCCAAAACGAAGGGCGCGTCAAAACCCCCAGAACGCTCCCCAGAGATGCTGCAAAAGATCGTGGAAACGCTGTTCCCACGCCACGATACAAGACCATGGGCCCCGTTCCCTATAGCCAAACCGGCCATAGCGAGGTAGCCCCGGTGACGGACGACGAACTCATCGCAATAGCGAAGTCGCTTAAGTTGAACAAGGCTCCGGGTCCGGACGGTATCCCGACATTAGCCATCAAGACGGCCTTCGAGGCTAAACCTGACATGTTCAGAATGGCTAAGCAGATGTGCCTAGACAGAGGCGAATTTCCGAAGAGGTGGAAAAGGCAAAGATTGGTTCTACTGCCCAAACCCGGGAAGCCACCTATCTGTCTGCTGGACACCGTCGGAAAACTGTTGGAACGGATCATTCTGTCGAGGCTGATGGTCTATACCGAGAAACCCGATGACTCTGGTCTCTCGGATAACCAGTACGGCTTCCGGAAGGGTCAACCGACGGTGGACTCTATTAGGGCTGTAACCAAAACAGCCGAGATAGCGCTCCAAAAGAAGCGAACAAGAATCCGCTATTGCGCGGTCGTTACGATGAACGTTAAGAATGCGTTCAACAGCGTCAGCTTGGCCGCCATTGAGTGCGCAATACACCACCTAGGAGTCCCGGTTAGCCTATGCCGGATACTGGAGAGCTACTTCTAGGGTGCTAATCTATGACACCGAGGAAGGCGAGAGGAGCTACAACATTACCGCAGGGGTCCATCCTGGGCCCGGTACTATGGAACGCGGCGTATGATGGCGTATTGAGGCTCAAACTTCCACCGGGCGTAAAGCTGGTCGGCTTCGCCGATGATATTACCCTCGTGGTATACGGCGAGTCGATAGAGGAAGCGGAATTGCACCCTTAGCAAATTTGTACCTACTAGCTTTTATAACTATGCGCAGCACAATGAAATTAAGTATATCAACATTATATTCTTAAAGCATTATTTAATTTGTTAATTATTAATATTTGTATTTTGTTCAATATAACTCCTGGATTAATTTTTAGCTAATCTGGTAAAATTTCCTATAAGAGTTTCTCGAAGATATTGCTGCTGAAATACTTCGATTTTTTCCAGATTGGATTATTGGAGCAATCTCTAGTGGAATTCTTGAAGGAATATATGGAGAAATCTCTGGAAGAATGCTTGCAGAAATACCTAAAAGAATTTCTGTTGACATTCCTTTGGGAATCCTTGGAGAAATTCTGGAGGAATCCTCGAAAAAAGCACTGGAACAATCACTGGAGGAACCTCCAAAGATATCCCAGGAAAAATTCCCGGAGGAATGTCTGGTGCAACCCATAGAGAAATTCTTGAATAATTCTTTGGAGCAATCCATGATGGAATCACTGAAAGAAGCTATGAAAAAAATCCTGGAAAAATTCTTCGATGCATTCTTGCTGAAGTATCTGTAAAAATTTCCGAAGGAATCGTGGGAGGAATTCTTGAAGCATTTCTTGGAACAAACCCTAAAACAATCACAATCGGTACCCTGCAAGATACTCATAGAATTCAGGAAAAAGAAACTTCTGGAGAAGTCCTTTGAGGAATTTCTGAAACTATCCCTGGAGAATAAATAAGGAATTTCTGAAGGTGTCCTTTAAATAATTCGTAAAGAAATCCTAGGTATTTTGCTCCTAGCATGTTTTTTTTTAATTGAATACTAGTGAAATTCGTGTAGCAGTAGCGCATTCTATAGCAGCATAAGGTTCTACAAAGTCCTTCTTTTCCCTACCGGAAGTGGTCACGAGGAATTATTGGCAAATCCCTACAGAAATTCTCGAAAAAAAGTCCTGCAAGAATACCATCAAGAATACTGGAGAAATTCCAGCAAGAGTTTCTAAAGGAACCCCAAGAAAAACTTCTGAAAGTATCACTGAAAGCATTCTTATAAAAAATCCCTGGAAGATTACCTGGATTCCCACCACAATTTCTTGAAGGGTTTCCAATAGGAGTTCTTGGAAGAATTCCAAAAGAAATTTTCGGTGGAATCTCTTAAAAAAATCCTGGAGTGTTTCAGTGGGCTTCAAAAACGTTCCAAAGCTTTTCAAGGGATTTCAAGAGCTTTCCAAAGGTTGTTCCAGAGGGATTAGAGGAATCCTAGAGTCCTAGGGCTGTTTCAGGGCGTTCTAGGGGCTTTCATGGGCGCTCTAGAAGTGTACCAGGGAGTCTCAGTGGTTTTATTGGCGTTCCAGGAGGATTCAGGAGTTTTCTGAGGCATTCTAAAGGTCTTTCGGGGGGTTTCAGGGTGGTCCCAGGGAGTTTCGAGGGGTTTTTCCATGATATTTCAAGGGCGTTCCATGGTGTTTTTTAGGGGAATTCAAAGGGGTTTCAGGGGCGTTCCATGGATAATTCCGGAGCTTTTAGGCGATTTCAGGGGCGTTCTAGGGATTATATCCCTGAATCACCTGAAACCTTGAAACAGCTGCAACCTCTCTGAAAAGCCTTTGAAACTTCCTTCAAAACCCCTTAAATCCTCCCAGCATCATCCCTTGCAACCGTGTTTTCAAATATTTTTAGTCATTTTTGAATCTAGTCATTTTAGTCAAGCAGAGCGCTCTTGAAATGAGAAGCGATTCCTTGCCATATGAATGAATTGTCACTCAATTGAGCAGCTGGGCACAAAACACGTAAAGCCTAGAAAAAAAAATCCACCAGACTGAAACAGAAAACAAATATGCCTGCCACAATGGCCGACGTGAATCCCTACCCACGTTTTCAGGAGCACTTTTCTAAAAAATTAGTAAACAAATGCGACCAATTTGGATTAGGGTTTTTTACCCCATTCCCGGCACTGAGGAAAACAAAATTGTGCATTACCTAAATTCACAACGAAATGACCGTTTTCGTCCACTTTTTTCATCTGAATCAGATACCATATTGAGTGAACTTGTTGTTAACAGTGATTGTTGTGAAGATTTTCTGCCGGAAAGTAGATTTTGAACGAGTTTACTGCACCTAGTTCAGCGCCAATTCTCGGCACCAGTGCCGAACTTCCAGCAAAATCTAACGGGAAATCACTTCGGCACCCATCTTTGTGCTGACGAAGTGCACTCATCTGCGTGTAACATTTAGTTGCTTTGAGCACTTGTGCGGCTTCAGAGTGAACGTGTAGCTCACGGAAGTGCGTATGGAAAATATGCGGCAAGTGATATTTTGATTTGTTTTCCTGTGAGGTGCCGGGAATTGACGCGGGTGCCCAAGTAGTTCGAAACTCTATCTGTCTCTTTTTGCAAGTGTGCAAAACCAGGATAAACGAATGCAACTTAGTTCGATGCTTCGTTTGTACCTCCAAAGTTTGTATGAAGAATTGAATTGGGATGCTTCGATGTTTAGTCTTAAGCATGAATTACCGGAGCTCGATTAAAAAGAAGATACTGTTCAACATTTGGCGAATCATCCTGTATAGACTTTATTTAGAATCGTCTTAGGTAATGGATGATGTAGAATAGATTATGTAAGAACGTTGAATTTCCTAGGGTTTCCATTCTTCGCCTAAGCTCCTCTGATTAAGCAACATGTCGGCCCTGCGATGCAGCCTGAAGAGTCTCATGCTACCGGTCAAGTTTTCCAGCAGTAATTGGAAGCTTTCGTAGCTCTTCTGGAACGGTTCAGTAAATCTTTCTAATTACGCAGTTTCAAATGAAACCGTCGTAAGACTTCTACAAAAAGCAGAATTGGAAACATAGTTTATCGGCGTTATTCAATCGACAGTTTGACTTGATAAAATCAAGTCATTGCAAGTCTCCATAGTAAAGAAATTTAAATCTACCACTCTGATTGCATGTAACGCTATTATGAGCTCTCAAGTAAAACTGGTTCAAATAAGACAACCCGCACTAAACCACCGATTCCAGAAAGTTTACAACCCGCTATCTTTCGCCACCGCCGTGACATTTTGCTAAACGAAGCAGAAATAAACTTTTTTTATCCCTTCCACGATTGCAGCAGGTGCAAGCCGGCGATTAAGTGCCGCACCAGAGTCGATAGCGAAACTGGGTAAAATGTGTCAAACTACTACTGCTCTTATCTCTATAAAAATGCGCTCGCGATAGTGCTTCGCCGTCAATAGAGCAGCAGCAGCTAATCGCTGCTGCTCCGAAAGTGGAGCATGTTTGACACGTTTGACATGATTCGAGCTTTTATTGCACCATGAATGCAGCAAATCCGCCCCGTGGTAATAAAAGTTCATAAAAAAACTAAACAAACACCGAAATTGCAAAACGAGAAACTTATTTCCCTTCTTTTGGATGCAAAAAACTGGTTCACAAATTGGAATTTGCTCAGCCTTTATTACTGTTTGTTGATTGGGGAGTTTTTTTTTTTGTTTCGGGCAAACACCGAGCTGCCCCATGCCTAACCAAGACGGCTTTAATCCGCAGCCCAGAAACCAAAATATTCCGTCAAAACAATCAACTTTCCACCTATTTTGATACCGTTTTGTTTGGCTAGTTTTCGGGCACCCCAAGCCGCCGACAGTGCACTAGTGAGTGAAGATGCTCCCCAACGCAAATTCCGTCTAATGAGAGTCGGACGGAGGCTGCTCAGTCGGAGCAATAACAGAAGCCAGAAAAAAAAAATCGAGAAAACACACGAAACTGTTTCCTCGTTTTTGGTTGAGCTTCAACAGTGGTATTTTTTGTTGTTGCTGTGGTTTTATGGCTTCAGCTGGCTTTGGATTTAATTTTGGTTTGTATTGAATGGGTGCGAAAGCAAAAGCTATTTCTATGCCAGCAACAAAAACCGACCTTCCGACAAACTTACGCAGCAGCCAGTCAGACAGTATTACTTACCTACAGGTGAAATTGAGCAACTGAAACCCGTACGCGAAATGCGTGCGTCGTGTGAGAAACGACAGATAACATCCTGAACAATTCAACTAGGTTGAGGGACTTGTCTTGCTTAGCTGAATGAATGAAAATCAAGTAAAGTTTTCGAACTATTTTCTATGTGAAAATTCAGAAGAACGCAATCACATATTTTCAATACAATCAATCATGAAACATCCCCAGATAGCTGTGAATCTCAATTCAGGAGGGTCTCAGAGAGACTCAGGGAGTTCAGTGTTCAGAGTTCAGTATGGTTTCGAGAGGTTTCCGAAAATGTGTTCTTCGCATGTGCTGTATAAAGGTACAATCTTCTTGTTTTTTTCGCTTCAGTTTATTTTCTTTGTGTTTTGTCCTTTTTGAGTTTTATGTTCCTGGTCATCTGGCGAAACCCGTGACAAGCCCATGTCAACACCAGAGGCGACGTCAAAAGCCAAGATTTCTCCTGGATGTGCTACAGCGAACCCTGAAACCTTATCCTTATCATGCCTTTCCTTAAAATGATGTGTCCCGCAAACATCGAGCAGCCACGAGTTGCGTCCTCCCAGAGCTAACCTTGAATACCTAAGAAAGAATAAATTGTATATAATAATGATATGCAAAAAAATGAATCTCGGCTCCGTAAAGCGTTACACTTGATTGAGTTGTCCTTTTTTAAAAGGACTTCTTCCTTGTGTGACCCCGCTTTTGAAGCAGCTGGCTTCTAAAATGCCCCTCCTTGCGACAATCGTATCTTTCGATGCTTTCGATAATTTAACCACCGAGGTCGAAGATACGATTTCTATTCTACACTGGAACTGTCGTAGTATTGTACCGAAATTAGACGTATTTAAAATTTTACTTAGCAATTTACAATGCGATGTTTTTGCGTTATCCGAAACATGACTGACACCCGATGTAACTTTACCTTTTTACGATTTCAACATCATTCGTCTTGATCGGGCCGACTCGTACCTATGGAGGGGTGCTTTTAGGGATCAAAAAGCAGCACTCCGCGAGCAGAAGAAAATATCAAAAGCATAATAAAATATGTTAGAACCAGTATTTTTTTTTTTGTTATTAGCATAACATATTATGTTATAAAATTGTCTGTCATAAGCGGCAAAATAACAAATATAACAAATAAATGTTCCTGGAAGACTAACTCAATAACATGTTTTGTTAGACCAATCACAATTTAATAGCAGGTAATTTGTGAACTTGTTACTGTGGTGCTATTGCTGATCATATATTTGTACATTCTACAGAGTCGATTTTCATCCGATGACAGGCATCGAAGCCGTCGCATGTGGGGTGACTATCCGAGGTAAAACCCTCAGTATTGCCTCCATATATCTTCCACCGAGAACTGCGATATCTAGCAGGGATCTCGCCTACATCTGCTCGGTTGTTTAAGCCACGGCTGCTCAAGGGAGACTTCAACTCCCATGGTACAAGCTGGGAGGAACTGTACGATGACAGCTGTTCAACTTTGATATATGAGAGGGTTAGAAGCAAAGGGGTGTAAGTGACAAAGACCCACTTTCGAGTAAATCCCCCCCTAAAAGTCTACGTAGTTTATGGACGGACCCTCATCGTAAAAACAAACCTCAAAAAGTTCCTGAAAGCTTGAAATCTGAAGAATTTTTTTTGATATTCTCAGCTCAAAATCGACAAAATGGTCACTTACACCCCTTTGCATCTGGGCCCCTCATATGATCTCTGCGACAACTTCAACATGACCATTTTGAACACCGGAGAAGTACGCGAGTGGCACCTCCAGCTAAAGATGGCAGTCCTAGAGACAGCCGATCAGACCTCTCAATCTGTTCGAGCTCACTATCGCTGGAGTGTACACGGAAGGTTATCCAGGATCCCCATGGTAGTGGTCACCTTCCGATCGTAGTTTCTATTTCCAATGGTTCACGTCAACCTCCATCTATCGACATTTCCTACGACCTCACGAAACACATTGACTGGGGGAAGTACGCGGAAGCAATTATCGACGATGAGCAATCGGTAGAAGTCCTTCCACCGCGGGAAGAGTATCATTTTCTATCAGAGCTGATCAACAGTAGCGCGCTTCAGGCACAACGTCGGCCAGTGCCAGGTCCTTCGATTCGCAGTAAACCCCCCAATCCGTGGTGGGATAGCGAGTGTAGAGAAATCTATCGCGAGAAATCCGCTGCGTTCAAAGAGTTTCGGAAACGTGATTCGGTCGAAAACTTTAAGCGGTACACTGCCCTTGAAGGCAAGTTTAAGAACTTGGTCAAGGCAAAGAAAAGCGATTACTGGCGTCGGTTCGTCGAGGGTTTGCGAGACATCAATGAGAACTCTTTGGAACGTCGGGAGAAGAATTGTCGCGTTGTCGATTAAAGAGGATCGGGAAAGCTCTCCTCGGTGGATTCTGAAGTTCGCAAAAAAAGTTTGTTTAGATTCCGTACCCGTGATAGAATAACTCGGGATGTTTCCGATGATAGGGACGACATGGATAGGCCGTTTTCGATGGTTGAATTTTCACTTGCTCTTCTTTCATGTAACAATTCCGCTCCAGGAATGGATCGAATTAAGTTCAACTTGCTTACAAAATCTCCCCGACGTCGCTTAGAGGCGCTTGTTGAACTTGTTCAATCAGTTCCTGGATAACAACATCGTTCCGAATGATTGGAACCAAGTGAAAGTGATAGCTATTCAAAAACCTGGGAAACCCGCGTCAGATCATAACTCGTACCGTCCAATCGCGATGTTGTCTTGCCTACGGAAGTTGTTGGAGAAGATGATTCTCTTTCGACTGGACAAATGGGTTGAATCGAATGGCATGTTGTCCGATACACAATTTGGTTTCCGCAGAGGCAAAGGGACGAGCGACTGTCTTGCGTTGCTTACTTCAGCAATTCAGCTTGCCTTTGCTCAAAAACAGCAAATGGACTCAGTGTTTTTGGATATTAAGGGGGCTTTTGATTCAGTTTGTGTCGATGTTCTTTCCGACAAACTCCACGAAAGTGGTCTTTCACCAATTTTGAACATTTTGTTTGTATAATTTGCTGTTTGAGAAGCAGATGAGTTTTGCTCATGGTGACTTGACAGTTTCACGAATTAGCTACATGGGTCTCCCCCAGGGTTCAAGTCTAAGCGCCCTTCTTTACAATTGTTATGTCAGAGACATAGATGATTCGATTGCCTCATCGGAAATTGCACGTTAAGACAGCTTGCGGATGACTGTGTTGTTTCTGTAACGCAATCAATAGCAGTCGATCTGCAAGGACCACTACAGGATACTTTGGACAATTTGTCTACTTGGGCTCTCAAGCTGGGTATCGAATACTCTCTGGAGAAAACTTAGATGGTTGTATTTTCTAAAAAACACAAACCGGCTAAGTTTCCGCTCGTTCTGATGGGTAAGTGTAATCAAGTAGCCAACCAGTAAGTTGTGTAACAACGCTACCCTAGAAACCCCCTAGTTACTTAAGTTGTTTATACCAAATAAATGTTCATTAGTCAATTTGCTATCGCCAAGCTCAGACGTTTTCTTCAAACCCTCCGAAGTTTTCCCGACAAGTAGCGCCACTACTCTACAGGTTATGGGCTCGACCAAGGATTCGGCGCACGGAATACCCCAGTTCAGCGGAGGTCCTGGTTTCCACAACTGGAGCTTTCGGGTGCGGATGTTCCTGGACGCTAGCGGAGTGGTCAACACTTTAACGGAAGATCCCCCGGCGGTGGCCGCCGAGAAAATCAAGTTCGATGAAGCGGACAGGAAGGCGAAATCCCTGTTGATCGGTTTCCTGGGAGACGACTGTTTGGAGATCGTACGGGACAAGACTACAGCGAAGCAAATGTGGCGAGCTCTGGAGAATTCCTTTGCCAAGAAGTCTCTGGTAACGCAAAACCTAGTGCGGAAGCAGCTGGGACGGTTAAGAATGAAGGAAGGCGATTCCATGCGAAGTCATTTGGTGGTGTTCGAAGACCTGATTCGGCAACTCAAACTGGCGGGCGCGGTACTGGCGGAAGCGGACTTGATCGTGACGCTGTTCGGAACCCTTCCGGAAACTTATGATCCGTTGATCACGGCGCTTGAAAATCTGGGTGATGACGAGTTAACGCTGGATACCGTGAAGCAAAGGCTCCTAGGAGAAGAAGTGAAGCAGCGAGACCGGCAGCAGGATATGACGGAGAAATCGACAGCGTTCGCAGGCGAGAAGGGCAAGATGAAACCCAAGACAACGTTCAACGGAAAGTGCCATAAATGCGGTCGGAAGGGCCACATGAAGAAAGACTGTCGCCAGAAGGGCGGTAGTGAAGCCAACGTTGCTGCGGGAAACAAAGCCGTAAGTTTTATGGTCAACCGTGAGGAGAAGATTCCGAGCCGAGGTGAGAAGTTAATTTTCAAGCTGGACTCAGGATCAAGCGACCATTTGGTTAACGACATCAGGGTGTTCTCGCGGTCATCAAGATTATCCAGTCCGATCGTCATTCAAGTGGCAAAGGATGGGGAAAGTCTCGTTGCGAAGACCAAGGGAGTGATAAATGGATGCAGCAACAAAGGAGTTCCGGTCAACATCAACGACGTACTGTACATCCCTGATTTGAGGGACAATCTGATGTCGGTCAAGCGATTGGCGAGTGCTGGAATTTCCGTGCTGTTCGATGGACGTCAAGCTGTGCTGCGGAAGGAAGGCCAAGTTATTGCTACAGCTCACCTGAACGGCAGTTTGTATGAACTAGCGGTTACCGTCGACTCATCTACGGCGAACGTGTGCCAAGCGGAGACCAGCGGATTGTGGCATCGTAGACTCGGCCACCTCAACGAACAAGCTATGACGAAATTGGTGCAACAGAACATGGTTGAAGGAATCAACATGAAGCCAAGACCCCTCGAATTCTGCGATCCCTGCGTACAAGGTAAGCAATGCCGTGAACCCTTCAGCGGAACCAGGCAACGAGCGACACGGGTGCTGGAGCGAATACACTCGGACGTCTGTGGTCCGATTGATCCACCGGCGTGGGACGGTTCGCGATATTTTGTGTCATTCATAGATGACTACACCCACTTTTCGGTCATCTACTTGATGAACAAGAAGTCCCAAGTTTTCGAGAAGTTTCGCGAGTTTGAAGCCATGGCAACCGCAGCGACTGGGAAAGCAATATCAAGGCTCACAGTGGATCAAGGAAGAGAATATTGTTCCAACGTGCAGAAGATGTGGTACAAGGCCAAAGGTATTCAAGTCGAGCCGACGATTGCATATACTCCTCAACAAAACGGCGTGGCCGAACGCTTCAATAGGACGCTCATTGAGAAGGTTCGTGCCATGATGTTGGACTCCCAAACACCGAAAAACTTGTGGTCAGAAGCAGCCTACACAGGTGTGTACCTCCTTAACCGGAGCCCTACGACGAGTTTGTCGTGCAAGATGACACCAGCGGAGCTGTGGTTCGGTACGAAGCCAAACTTAGAGAAGGTACGTATATTCGGCTGTAAAGCTTTTGCGTGGATACCAAGCCAATCAAGAAAGAAGCTCGATCCGAAAAGCGTAGAGGTGATCATGATGGGCTACGCACCGAATGGCTACAGACTCTGGGACCGCAAACACCGAAGAATCATCGTAGCCCGCGATGTCAAGTTTGACGAGACAAGGTTCCCTTATGCTGCTGAACCGGACGAAACGTCGCAGAAACCATTGGTGGTAGTATTCCCGGTCGAACAAGAGGAGGAAGATGGACGTGTTCAACCTGCCGAAGTCGAGGCCGGTGATGATTTTGAAGATGCAGATGATCAACTCTACCACGATGAAGCTCGAACCGATGATCCAACACCGTCAGCGCTCCCTTCGCATCTAGAACACTGCGAGTCCGGCGGACAAACGTTAGTGAGGCGCAGCGAACGGGAGCGCACGCTCCCCGGTAAGTTTTTGGATTACTTTGTTGGCTACGGAGCAACTTCTGGCGGTTCACTTTACACAGATATCCCCCAAACCTATGACGAGATTGCCGGACGAGAAGACAGCGAGGACTGGTTACGAGCGGTGGACAGCGAGCTCAAATCTCTAAAGGCGAACAACGTGTGGCAGCTAACGACGTGTCCAGCAGGCGTTAAACCTCTCAAGTCAAAATGGGTGTTCCGGTTGAAGGAGGACGAGAATGGCAGGCCGGTCCGGTACAAAGCCAGATTAGTGGCGAAAGGCTATCTCCAAAAACCAGGACGAGATTTCGAGGAAACCTACGCACCAGTGGTAAGGCTGGCCACGATTCGAGCTGTTCTAGCCGTCGGAGTACACCGCAAGTTCTACTTTCATCAAATGGACGTACGGACTGCGTTCCTGCATGGCCGTCTCAAGGAAACCATCTACATGGATGTTCCGGCCGGTGTTCAAGCAAAGCCTGGTCAAGCGTGCCGGTTGATCAAGTCCTTATACGGTTTGAAACAATCACCTCGATGCTGGAATGAGCGGTTCAACGAGGAGCTTCTCAAAATGGGATTTACCAGATCGAAGCATGATTATTGCCTTTACGTCAAGCTGAACCCCAATGATGAGCTGATCGTTATCCTGTACGTGGACGATCTGTTGGTTGCAGGACGGAATCTATCTTCGATTGAGAAGCTGAAGCAAGACCTGGCCAAGATTTTCGAGATGTCCGACTGTGGAGAACTTCGTCACTTCTTAGGAATCAAGATTGACTACGATTATGAGGCTGGAGTGATGCAGCTATCGCAAGCCACAAGCATTGACCGACTGATGAAACGTTTCGGAATGAGCGACTGTAATCCTGTTCGAACACCGATGGAGAAAGGGTTATCTCTGGAGCTGACGGGGCAACGTACCGATGAACCATACCGAGAGCTGTTAGGATCGTTGATGTACCTCATGTTGTGCGTACGGCCAGATGTTTGCTTTCCGGTTGGATACCTGGGCCGTTTCCAGCAAAACCCTGCTACTCAACATTGGCAAGCCCTGAAGCGCGTAGTTTGGTACATGCAAGGAACAAAGGACATGAAACTACTATTTCGACGGGATGCATCAAGTTCACCGTTAACCGGGTATGCGGATGCAGATTGGGCGTCGGACACAAATGACCGGAAATCGGTAAGCGGTTATCTGTTCCAAGTGTTTGGATGTTCCGTATCCTGGTGCAGTAAAAAACAGCCTACCGTAGCAACGTCATCCAGCGAGGCCGAGTATGTTGCTTTAAGCATGGCTGCAACTGAAGCAATTTGGCTGCAAGGGATTTTGGAGGACCTGCAAGAAACTGCTAAGCCTGTTACCATCTACGAAGACAACAGGGGCTGTATCTGCATGGCGAAAAAAAAATTCGAAACAAAGCGGACAAAACACATTGATATCAAGTATCATTTTCTGCGGGACCATGTGGCTTCTGGATCTCTGAATATAGAACCCATCAGGACCCAGGACCAATTAGCCGACATTTTTACGAAGCCGTTGGAGTTCTCAAGATTCAAGACTCTTCGGACTAACCTAGGATTAACTGTTTGAGAGGGGGTGTAATCAAGTAGCCAACCAGTAAGTTGTGTAACAACGCTACCCTAGAAACCCCCTAGTTACTTAAGTTGTTTATACCAAATAAATGTTCATTAGTCAATTTGCTATCGCCAAGCTCAGACGTTTTCTTCAAACCCTCCGAAGTTTTCCCGACAAGTAGCGCCACTACTCTACAGTAAGACAGTCACTCATAGCATGTCTTCTCAATATCTCGGCGTCTGGTTCGATTCCAAATACACCTGGGGGAAGCACATTGTTTATCTGATACAAAAATGCCAAAAGCGAATCAACTTTATGCGAACTATAACCGGAACATGGTGGGGAGCGCACCCGGAGGATCTTATCAGGCTGTACCAACAACCATTCTGTCGATTTTAGAATACGGTAGCCTTTTGTTTTTCAATCCGCGGCAAAAACACACTTGCTGAAACTTCAACGGGTTCAGTACCGTTGCCTTCGGATCGCCTTAGGTTGCATGAACTCGACTCACACTATGAGTATAGAGGCACTTGCTGGTGTACAGCCACTGACAGACCGCTTTGCGGAGTTGTCGTTCCGGTTCCTCATCCGATCTAGAGACGAACCAGCCAAGGGCTGAAAGTCTCTTAAATAAAGACAAATCGATCAATCCGCATCCGATGCTAGGTTGTAAATCCATTGGTCATAGAAAACTCAGAAAAGTTGCTCGAACAGAACTCTCAAACTTGTTTATTAGTGTGTACTACTGGTAAATGACGCTGCAGGTAAGCCCATTTCCGGTTCGTGACAACTTCTCAGACTTCGACAGTTCCTCTGAGGATTCGGGCATATAGGCGGGGACAGACAGTTCTTCACAGATGGTTCAAAGACAAATTATTCGATTGGTTTTGGTGTCTACTACGATTTTAATAGCGCCGCCTTCATGCCTCAAAAGCTATGTTCGGTATACGTTGCTGAGCTAGCGGCTAAATCAGAGTACGTTAGCACTCTTCCACCTAAGCACTACTTCATTTTTACCGACAGTGTAAGCTCTCTGGAGGCTGTTCGGTCAATAAAACTGATGAAGCACTCAGCGTACTTCCTGAATGGAATACGCCAAGTCTTGAGTGCTTTGTCCAAACGCTCATACATCATCATCATAGCTTGGGTCCCTTCACATTGCTCAATTCCGGGCAATGAGAAAGCGGACTCTCTGGCTAAGGTTGGCGCTAGTGAAGGCAATATTTACGAGCGTCAAATCGCCTTCGACGAATTTTCTGCATGGCCCGTCAGGAGACCTTGATAAACTGACAATACAAATGGAGAGATGCTTGCACTCCCTCATTCCACAGGTGTCGAAGAAGCCATGGTTCAAAGGGTTGGATTTGGGCCGGGATTTCATTCGTGTGATGTGTCGGCTGATGTCCAACCATTATTTGTCGAACGCACATACCTTCCGTGTTGGGCTCTCAGAAAGCAATCTCTGTGTCTGTGGCGTGGCTTACCAGGATATCGAACATGTCGTTTGGGGATGCAATGAGTATCGTGAGGTCAGATCTGAGCTGCATGAAATTCTCCAGGTTCGAGAAACCCGTTAGAGTAGTGTTGGCAGGACTTGATTTGAAAAACATGAACCTGATTTACCAGTTTTTGAAAAGTGTTGATGTCAGAGTTTGATGTAGGACGTTCCTTGTTTTCGTTGTCCGCCTTTTGGTTTTGTTGTTCGCCCCTGTCTGTCGTCGCTTCCCTTCCGTTTGTCCTCTTATTGTTGTTGTCTACCGATAAAGTCCTTTCTTTTTGGCTCCTTTACAGATATGGACAATTTATCCCGTCAATGTTTTTAGTATAAGTTAGCAAATAATTTAGTTTTAAACTCATAAATCCCTTCTTCCCAATTTTATTTTATTTTTATTTTTTTTTAATCCTTAACCTCGAAACAGCCGCGAGTACTTCGGCTTCGAAAACTAACATAGTATTAAGGTAGTAATAATAAATTGTAAAATGTAAAATTAATGTAAAAACAAAAGATTTCGGCTCAGTTATGCCCATGTGGCGCCCGAGCCTTCCAAATAAACGAATAAGTAAAAAAAAAGTGAGCATAGCTGATCGAGTACGCAGTAGCATCTACGGGCGGTCAATCAAATTCAAGCAATTAATATAGCATTGGTCTACAGAGGCTAGACCAAGAAATCGTAACCTTTCTTGGAAAAAAATAGTAAAAGGAAAGCCTCACCTCTCAAACTTGTCTTCACCCGTATCTGCCAGCCGGCGGCGGCGTTGCTCCTAAGGCCGGATACGGCGGCGGCCGGCGGGACCAACTCTAAACCAACTAAACTTTCCTCTAATTTGCGATCACTAGGTTACGAGGAAATAGAGCTCATCGAGCAGGAGCACCAACAACAGTGAAACAGCATCTCACAAAGTTGGCACCAAACCATGGTGCTTGGTGTTGGCATGGCAGGCGCACCCAGCACGTCACGCACATGTGTGAGGTGAGGAGGACGGTACGATGTCTGTCTGTCAGAGTAGTGTGATTTTGCCTAAATGAGTTAATTTGGCCGTAAATTGAAATGTTGTTTGGCGGAGTTTGGAGTTTGAAGAGAAAATTGCTGTATTAATATCAATCACGCCGTCATTACTTGTGGAGCGTAACAGCTGACGAAAGTGTGATTTCCTTTTTTTTTTAATTTCGTTGTTGTTCGACTGTTGGATAAGAGTTCTGTGTTTATCGCTTCATTATTTTCCGTGTAATGTTGTTGATTTCACGTATCAGGCATGAAGATACTGTAGCTGAAAAGCAGACGTCCGATTCCAAGAAGCTTGACCTTAAAGTAGGTCACCTTCAGGTATGAATCTGCATTCTCTTTTGACTGTTCCTCCAAGTTCTGCGTCCTCCTCAACTGGAGTCGCAAGTGGAATTTTTGCGCGAGCAGGCAAAAACAACAACTCACCACAGAGCACGTGCATGTCAGCGAACGTATAAGAATACTTGAAAGTACGCCGCCGCCACCACTAGTGGCGTCTTTTTCTGAACATCATCCGTTACTGCTGGAGCGCGGAAGAATGAAGTCCGTCCGCCGCGCCGTGTCTTACATTGTGTCCGGGTCCGGGCTTTTGTTGCCTCCGACACAGAAATATTCTTCCTCGCGTTTTGCCCGCGTATAAGACACTCCCAGTCTCAGACTCAGATACCACACCGCGCCACCATCATCGAGAAACCGCTAAAGTGGATCAGGCTTTTTCAAATCAAATAAAAGCTTTGACTGATGACTGCCACATACCGTTTCTTGGTTTACCGCCACCAGAGATGGTTTTTTTTCGAGAAAGATTTTTCTGCCGTCGTGTAGATGAGGCTTGATTTGCCTGGCACCTTCCAATCAGAAAGTCATCACGGTGAGGTGAGGGACCTGGACCGTGAAGATGGTACCGTAATATGAAGTGACTTACATTAGTGACAGTTCTGTCGAAATGTGAGTAGAGTCCCTCACAAGAAGTTCGACCGTCGAATCTATCCAAAACACCTGAAATTCGATGTTGATTTGATAGAGTTTACATAAACTTCAACGAGAACAGCAATTAGGAGCTGTTGTTAATGACTTAACGACGACTAAAGCATTCTTAAACCTCATTTAGAACTCCGAGGGCTCGTAGAACACTAGGCTCAGAAGTAGATTCTGTATTGAGCTTGAGCTTGCTTGAGCTTGATTGATTGAGATGCTACTCCAGTATCGCCAGACCAGCTACACTCACACAAGGAACCGATGAGCTTATTTGCCGAGGACTAGCAGGCATCCTCAGTGTATGAGTGTTGGTGATCTTCTATTTTTAGGCGGCAATGGAGCCTGCTACATCAGGTTGCAAGTCAATGTGGGGAAGGGGAAGGAAGTGATGATTGCTATCGTTTGTATCTTCATCAGACCGAATATACCTCTGCGTCTGCACAAACTCATGCGGATGTCGGAGTGTTGGTGGGATATAGTTGGCAGAGGGTTCACACATTGGTGTGGGAATGCCAGGCGTACGGTGATATATTAGGGCGATTATTACTATGAAACTAAAGCGGCACAGTTCGCTTGATTGTATAACTTGTAGGCGTTATCTGATAGATTGACACTGTGCTGTGAAAGTTGGAAGGAAGGGAAACGGTTTTCAACCATTTCTGGTTCTGGCGATTGCTATGAATATATGAATATACATGAGTTGTATATATAGAGAGAGGAGTATAGAGAAAGTGGATAGAAAGATACAAAGTAGAATTGAAAGGAACGGGCCAGGGATTGAACCCAGGACCTTCTGCATATGAATCAGAAGCGGTAGCTACTAGACCATCGAGCCCGTCTGTAAGCTCAGAATTAGATTCAGTATTTATGACTTTTTGCAGACACATTGGTATCTACTTAACTTGCAATGTGACGTACCGGACGTCAATCTCACCTAAAAGTAGAAGATCTTCACACTGAAGATGGCTGTTAGTCTCAACCAATTTTCTTATTAGCTACTTGTATAATCGTAGCGGATTCTGTAGTAGAAACTACGAGCGTAATCTGATCAATCTTACCTCGCTTCACTGTAAAACCGATTCGAGAAAGCCGAATGACATGGGTACAGCGAATCGAATCATCACCACGATGACAGGTTGACCCGCGAGTTGTCGCTGGTATAGCTTGTCCGTTTCGGCTCAGCACTCAGCAGCGCGCAAAACGCTTGATGATGGAGAGACATGGGCTCCTCCAATCATCCACACTTCATCAACGATTTTCGGGTTGACTTGGCAGCACCCCTCGCTGTGCGCGCGAGAAAGTGTAATTAAATTTTGATGTTGATATAAATTTGCGCATAAATTGGGCCTCCGCCGACGAATATGCTGAGGTTAAAGTTGAGTTGGAAGATAAACATACTGCTTTTCAAGACTGTGTGAACTTTTTTATACCGGGTGACTGGTAGCTTTAGTGTTCACCTAGAAAAGCGGTGAAAGCATACCTCATTTGCAGATGTAAATTTCATGGCAGGGGTAGGTTGAAAAATCATTCCTTACAGAGTTTTGGCTTTCTTTCGCGTTGTTTTCGAACGATCGAATCTCGAATCGGCTGATAACGCTACTTGTCTTAGAGCAAGTCTTAGAGTCTGAGACTGGTCAAATCTATGCATTGAAAAACGTTTTTTGGATTTCGTACCAGTTTTTAAGTTTTTAAAAAGGCTTTTTTTTACGGATTTCGTAATACATTTTTCCTTTGATTTCTATCATTGAAAAACGGATGTTTCTTTCAAGGAAGAAAAGTGACATCCCTTTGGGTCATCGACCAATGGCGATCAACATGAAGATGGCCTTTGCAGTCTTGACGAAGGAATGGTGATCGATCTAGCGCGATGTGTTTCATTCCAAAGCGGTAATATTTCAGAAGAGGGTTTCCATTGATTCCGAATCTTAAACGTTAACTGCTGTGACGGAAACCCAAACCAGGGTTGTGCAGTTTCAGGATGGTTAATATCGAACGACACTCGCTTTAACCATCACTTCATACGACAAACGCAGTCCATCAAAACATAATCGATTCACGCAAACGCCACTCAAGCCAACCCTCGTTCAATCCAGCTGCAGCGATCGTCTCTTGTTTTCGAACCACACGATGAAACACCGAAGCGAGTTTTTGTTCTACGCCTTGCATTCTATTCATAGGGCGTGCTATCTTTGTGTTTGCTACGCCATGCAATACTACTTAACAAATTGACCGTCATCCTGGCCCTTTCAGATGAGAGTCACCCAGCAGTGAGTGACATAGCTCTGCGTCGAAACACGGTAAACAAGCGTTCGGCTGCTCAGGGGTTGTACAGAGAAAGAGCGTACGGCGGCAGCCACCGTGTCAATGCGTTCGTCTCGAATGTATTCGTTAGCAACATAGAGACGGTCGGCTGTAGCGTTGATGGAGGAAAAAGGGCAATGTTGATGTTGCGGCTTTTTTGTGTTATGATGGTGATAATGCACAAGACTGACCCAAACTGCTTGACAATCATTGTGCGACAGAATACACTGAACAAAGAATCTGTAATAATTAAGTCCCTGAGCAAGGTCTCAAGTGTGACCAAATCGTCGAGCATAATTAAATAGCAGTATTTGAATTTTTCAAGACCGTTTAATCCCATCACAATGGCCTCCTGTCAAATGGAATTAAGTTAAACAGTGTTCGGCAAAACAGCGTTCGACAGAATGACCCAGGTTCCCTCATACAAAAATCTGTGACTATTGTGAGCGTTCCATGAAGTTTCAAGGGCGTTCTAGGGAAGTTGAAGAATCTTTCCAGAGCATTCTAGGGGATTTCAGAGGCGTTTAGTGAAACTACAAAATTTCAGGGAGTTTTACGGGCTTTTCAGGAGGTTTCAAGGGCGTTCCGAGGAGTTTGAATGGGTTCAAGGGCTTCAGATGAGTTTCAAGAAGTTTCAGGGAGTTTCAGGGGTTCAAGGTGTTTCAGAGCGTTCCAGAGAGTTGGAAATGGTTTCAGGAGCGTTGGGGTGTCGGGCGTTCCTGCGAAGAGAATTTTAGGGAGGTTCTAGGATATGTGTGCCAACAGTAATCTCATGCTTCCATATTCATCCTATTCGAAAACAAGCGATGACGGCACCGATTGATTCCGTTCTTTTTGTTTTCATGGGTGCTCACTTCTAACAAAAAATACAAAAATAAGAAACAAAACAAACAGCGCTTCAATCCCTTGTTTTTCGTAGGATGAAAATGGGAGCCACATGCTTAATAAGGGAACCAATACCCTAATTGGTTTCAGAAATTTTCCAAAGCGTTTCAGGGGTATTCCAGGGGATTCCAGAGAATTTCAGAGGCGCTCAGGCTTTTCAGGAGGTTTCAGGGACTTCTCAGAATGTTTCATGGGAGTGCCGTGGGCAGAGAGTAAAAAAATCGAATATTGAAAGTGAAGATTGACATTGTCATTTATTCATTCGTGTTTGGCCACATTCATTGTCAGCTGAATGCCTCTCTTTTTTCATTCAATTCTCTGTCACGAATATTTTTTCGCACGTCGTAGAATGTCCAATTTCTGGTGACAGACGCACAATCCGACTTAATGGGCAAATAGAGAACATAATTAATATTCTAATTAACTAGTATACACAAGTTTTGAGGTAATTGGAAGTATAATCGGGAGTTACGGTCCAGCTTTATTTCTCAGTGAAAATTGTCAGTGACAGAAAAATGAATGAATAGGTGAAAAAAATCATTCTCCAAAATGAATTTTGTTTTGATCCCTCAGTTGAGAATCTTCAAAATTCACGTTGAATTTCACTCATTGAAAATGAAAATTTTAAACTCTGGCCGTGGGGTTTCAGGGCATTCCAGGTGATTTCAGGGGTTTTGCTCCAGGGAGTTTCAGGGGTGTTCTGGGGAGCATCAAGGGATTTCAAAGGCATTTCAAGGGATTCTCAGTGGAGCGGATCTGGTGTGATGGTTAGAACACTTGACTATCACGCCGAGGACCTGAGATCGAATACCACTCCCGACAAACTCACAAAATGTGAATTCTTCCTTCGGAAGGGAAGTAAAGTGTGGGCCCCAGATGAACTAACCTAGGGCTAAAAATCTCGTTAATACAGATAAAAAAATGGTTTCTAGGGGGTTTCAAGTGGCTTTAGGGGTGTTCCGAGAAATTTCAGGGGCGTTCCTGGGAGCTTCATGGGCCTTTCCGGGGGTTTTCAAGAGGTGTCAGAGGCGTTGCAGGGGAGCTTGCGACACATTCAAGACAGGATCCAGAAGGGTTCCAATTGGTTTCAGGGCATTTCCGAGGTATTCCAGGAGATTTTAGGGGTTTTCTGGTGGTTTCAGGCGCGTTCCGACACCCGCCTGAAAATACCTGAAACGCCGTGGAACCCCTCTGGAACTCTCTCTGAAATTCTCGACTCCCTAAACTGTCTCGAAACGCCTTGGTACACCTTAAAACTCCGCTGAACCCAGTGGCGTCTCGTTTCCTCACTTTTCACCTGTTCAACGACCCTAAAACTTGCATTTGCGGATCAAATTAAATTGAAAATGAACGGAAATGGCTATTCTCGTCATTTTCTATCAATTTTATGCCAATTTGTTGAAAAAATTCAATAAATTCCATTCGTTGAACAACTAGTTTTGAGTTAAGGGAATCGCCACTGGCTGAACTATCTCTGGAACCTCCTTAAAAAGCCCTGGAAACTCCTTCCAAACCCAGTAAAACGCCCTGAAATCCCCTAAAACACATTGATACCCCTCCGAAAATTCACTGATGCGTCTAACGATGCCTTGGAGCGCATCTGCATCAGCCGGAAATGAAGACACAGCCTTCTTCATGTTCGGAACAAACGTAGCGCCGACATTGTGTCCCACCATCATTTTCGAATCGGCAAGTTCCGACTGCGCATTTCGAGGATCCATCGATAGGAGGATGAATTCGAGCGCCGGTTCATCACACGCCGACTGGAAGACGGTGCGGTAAAAAGGTCCTTCGTCGAGGACGTGCTGCAAATATTCCGGAAGGTGAAAGCGTAGAAGATTTATAAGTGCCGTCAATAATGCCGTCATCGCCACCGGCGTGGACAGTTTGGGGGAGCTACGCGCCCAGAGAAAGCAGTGGATCACAGATGACACCTGGATGAAGATAGAGGAGCGAAGGAACGCCAAAGCCGCGATAGAGTGAGCGAAAACACGAGGAACCAAAGTCGTAGCCCGTGTCAGCGCTATTCGGTTCTACCGTGTGCTCATTGATTATGAAAAATGTGGAGCTTCGTAGCCGTGCGGTTAGGGTCACCAAGCTTCTGATCGCACCATGCTATGGGATGAGGGTTCGATTCCCGCTCCGGCTGATGAAACTTTTCGTGAGGATAGTTTCTTCTCCGTATCCACTGGTGCATGCTCCGTGTTTCCGTTGTCTAGTGTTAAGTTTCATGAATGACTGAAGTCTGTACAGCCTCTGGCTGAAGACGGTGTCCGTGTCTTTTTTAAAAAAGCTTTCGACCGTCTCAATTACGAAAATATGTGGGAAGCCCTCAGGCTCAAAGGTGTCCCTGAGGGCTTCCTCAGGCATACAGTATGCGGCAGGAAAAAATGCGAAAGTGTTTTTCAACTTCGAACCTCATGTTCGTCCATTTGACATTAACCAATGTTTCAACGTTCCATGATCTATAATAGGCTAGTTTTCTGAAAAGTGAATTAAAAAATTTCCCATTTTGGTCACTAACCTTTACAGGGCGGCGCCTGAAGATGAAGACAACCAGAATTTTCAAACCACAGAAAATCGCACAGGTCGCATCTGATAAAACATTTTTTTTGATTTTCTTCACATTATCATCAAATATATGTACTTATTTCATCTGGTATGTGAAACTACATGGCTCTGGATCAATGTGGTCTGGTTGTTCATCGAATTTGAGCTAATTTTGTTACTGTTATAGTCATTTTGTTTAATGACCATTGGGCGCGCAGTTTATTGATATCCGCTTATTAGGCCTACATTATCACATGTTAAACATCAAATATGTTCATTTTTATTTTTTAGTGCTAGATTATAGACATTGACTGATACACTGTCATGAAAAAATAGTCATACATATCCCACATTTAGCGTGTAATAGTGCCTTGAACTTTTCGCATTTTTTCCTGCCGCACCCTGTAGGCCTCAGTGAAGCACAGTACAGGGCATTTTTGTGCAGAGTATTGAACAACGGTGTCTAGTCCGATCCCATCCGGGTCGTTGCTGGAGTGAGGGAAGGATGTATCCTATCACCGCTACTGTCCCTCATCGTAATCGACGATATCCTGGTAGGTGCGATTGATCGTGATCCAAATCGTGGGTTGCTCTCTTGTATGATGACGTAGCTCTCTCAGTTTAACGGCGCTTTGATATGCAGAGTGTGCTCGATGATCTTACCAATCGCTCCTCGGCGGCAAGACAACAAGAACCGTTGGATGTAAACACGGTCAACTCTTCCAGCTTTACGGTAGCTGGACAAGCAGTAGAGGATGTTGAAAGCTTCCAATATCTTGGTAGCCAAATGGCGGCCGATGGTGGCACTACCAGAGTTGACATAGGTGCACGGATCAAGAAGTCGAGGGCTCCTTTGCGAGTTTAAGAAATGTAAGGATTAACAATCGAACGTAAAATCTGTGCTGCTGTACGCCAGTGATGACTTGGTGCGTATCAGTGGAGAACACTTAACGGCTGCAGGTTCTCATCAATAGATACCTCACAATTTGATCTCCAACGTGGAGCTCCATCGTCGATGTCATCAAAATCCGATAGCGACAGAAATTCGGGAGCAAAAGTGGAGGTGGGTCGGCCACACTCTACGCAGGGGCGGAAACGAAATCTGCAAACAAGGGTTAGACTGGAACCCAGCAGGACATCACAGCAAAGGCAGACACAGAGGCGGCGTAGCCTCAACAAGGAAATAAAGGAAGTCGACAAACATTTTACCTGGCCACAAGTCAAGGCTATGACTGGCAATCACCCAGGATAGAGATCTTTCAATTCGGCCCTCTGCCCCCACCATGGGTGCTCGGGACTGAAAGTGATAGTGCTAAAGCGATGATTGAAAGGTGGAAGCATAACTACAACAAAAACCTGACTGTTTAGGAATGTCAATGTATTTGTAGAATACATTTGCAGTGCTTCTAATTCATTCCTGTGCCTGTTAGATCTTTGTACAAGACCTGCAATTTGTTCATGCAGAATTTATATGTACAACTTAAGTCACTGGTTACAAGCAGAACTGTCTGCATGTTCCCACAAACACACCATTGCATCATCCGCACCAAGCCAAGCTTGGATTATTTCATTTCGCATAACATGCTGTCACTGTGTTGTGCGCCTCATCCGCTTAGGAGGTTAACAATCTCCATCCATCATCAGATCTGCGGTGGAGCAGCCATGTAAACAAACTCGACGTTGCCCCTCTCATGGTTTCATCAAGTGTGCAAATATAGCCAGCCAACATCCATATAGCATCGTCATCATCATCATCATCATCATTACCACCGCATCGCCGAGAAATTTATACTGAAGTCCATTACATTTTCCACCTGCCCGACCGAGGACGGCGTTGCTTCCTAGTTCCAATCGTCATCGTAGGCCTGGCCTGTAGGGTCGTCGGTTGGGCAGCGATACTGTAACATATGAGGTTTTACACCATTAGTCAGTCTATGACGCTCGTTCGCTTGTGGCTCTTGGGTAGTATAGGCAGGGCGACGACGATGATGATGATGGGGCGATGCTAATTCACAGTGGTGCAGAAAAACTAATTTGAGCACTTTCTGAGTGTGCCTAGTCAGAAAGCGCGCTCACGTCACAGTACGCGATTTCAATTTTGCTCGCATTAAAACGCAATTATTCCATCATGCTGCACTTTGGTTTAGTGGAGAGCTTCCAAATTGCTGCCCTGGGAGATTTTTTTTGCCTCCCACTGCAGATGAAGTGCCATTTAGAAAAACCTAGCCCTCTCGACCGAAGGGAAATGTTTACGAAACCTAGCCGAGATCGTCCATTTCCCTTGTTTGCTGGTTTTTATGGAAGTATGGTCATCCGAATTGTAAGCTAAATTGTGTGTCAACAATCTATGCACACTTAACACAGAAAAAAATATTCATGTAAAATTCAGCGAGAAATCATGCACATAAAGGGAATGCTAGAGTTAGTGCATATTTACATGATATATCATGTAAAATTACGTTACAATCGTGTAGATTTCCGCTAATAGTCACGTAACCGGTTGGAGTCCATGATGGTTTACGCGATGGTTCGCGGAAATTTACACGATGGTAATGTGATTTTACATTATATCTCATGTAAAAGTGCACTAACTCTAGCATTCCCTTTATGTGCATGATTTCTCGCTGAATTTTAATTACATATTTTTTTCTGTGTAGTTTTCGATACCAAGCTCGGTCATTATAACAAATACTGTTTTGTGGAACACTACACACCAAAAGCCGGATGAGGGTTTCAGCAAAATTTTGCTGAATTTTGCCGAGCTGAAGATTTTAGCAAAAAAATTGCTGAAATTCAGCAAAGTTTTGCTGATTTGTTCAGTAAGCTCTGCTGATCACCAGTAACGTTTTGCTGAAATTCAGCAAACTTTGCAAAGTATTCCTGAAAGCGTTTGGCGTATGCATCGTGCCCCACGTTAGGTGACTACGGACAATTACTAGCAAACCCTTCAAATGCTTATTTTTAGCTTCTATTGGGCATCCCGTTTGGGTACTGATATAGAACATTACAAATGCACAAAACACAATACAAACCATCAATATGCAACACTTAACATAAGTTGTGCCCAGTTACAAAAATGTATATCGAAGTCCGATCTCAGGATGGAATTGGAGAAGCTACGTTCAAAATTTGAGCAAAATCGGTTGAGCCTAAGGGGGCGCTCAAAACGCTTGAAGTTTGTATGGGAAAACTTGGCCAAATGTATGCAGAAATTTTAAGTTTTCGAATTTTGCCGCTAGGTGGCGCTGTAAACGTTTAATAATCAAACCCTTTGGTATTATTGTAGGTGACTATGTGCCAAACAACTTTGTCGAAGACCGCGAAGTGATCCAACGTCTGTAAAAAAAGTTATTCCCTAGGAAAAGTGAGGATAAACTTTATTGTTATTTTTCCAATACATGTAAAGGAATAATATCAATAATGAAATCACAATACTTTGCCTCACTTTGCCTAGGGTATAACTTTTTTCACAGCCGTCGGATCACTTCGCGGTCTTCGACAAAGTTCTTTGGCATATAGTCACCTACAATAATACCAAAGGGTTTGATTATCGAACGCTTACAGCGCCACGTAGCGGCGAAATTCGGAAACCTAAAATTTCTGCATACATTTGGCCAAGTTTTCCCATACAAACTTCAAGCGTTTTGAGCGCCCCCTTAGGCTCAATCAATTTTGCTCAAATTTTGAACGTAGCTTCTGGGAGTCCAAAACAACTGATTTAGGAGGTAAGACTTGGTATTTTTCGAAATTTTTGTTTTTCATATAAGTGTGGGCCACCCTAATGGCCAGGTTTCATTATTGTTCTTGGTGCATCAGTCTATCCTGTAATCGTATTTTTTTTTGGTGAGTTGCCTTTTGTTTGCAGCGTCAGTTGCTTACTTAGCTCAAGTTATGTCTATGAATTTCTAATCCTAAGGAGGCACCTTGATTTGGGCTGAAGTTTAAGATAATCTACATGTTGATGTTTGTGCTAGGGGACCGTTTGCTTGTCTTGTACTTGATTGTTACACGACATGACCTGAACACTACAAATGCTCATTGATGTTCAGGGCCAGATGTACAAGCAAGAGTATAACATATAATACAACATAATACGCCCAAACGCAAACGTAACACATTCCATGCAACAATCGAAGAATTTCCCTTGATAATGCAATTGTATGTATGTATGTATGTATGTAGCCACCATCCTAGCTTGAGTCTTGCTCTGCATGCAGTTCCACTTAACAGTAAAAATTAAATTACATTACCACTCTGATTTCAACATACCGCTGTATGAAGGGCCAAAAGGGGGTGTGGCGGACCCGTAAGTAGATACACTTACGCGAAATCCGCGGGTTAAAGAGAATCTTCTTCCAGCAGTATGATCCAGCAGGGTGAATAAAGAAATTCACATTACTTGTTAGGCTTTCTACGGGATGGTTTGTTTCAAGAAGGGCGCGTCAAATCCATTGCAACTGTTGGGATAGAAGAACCCATCTACAAGGATGTTATAGTTACTTCTCACCACACACCGGCTGGCAATCCACTCCGTCGTACAGTTACAACTTCAATGATGCCCTGATGCACCCTCCCGACCCCGCATAGTTATATAGTCAATATTATAATTTGTTATGATGGAATATAGCATTTAAATATAGAAATATCAATGTAATGGTATAATGAATAATTTGAATGAGTATCATTCGCTGACGAGTCCTTTCCTACCCTAGATGGCGTAAAATATAATGAAATACAATTTAATGTAGCGAACTGAAATAAGATATTAAATTGTAAATAATTTAAATGAGTATTATTTGCTGGCGAGTTCTTTGCTGACCTAAATAGCGTAGAAAATAATTACCGTAATATAATGCCAATGCACCCAATATAGTTACAAAGTTCATAGTATAATAAATTATGATGACATATAAAATTGAAATACGGCATATCAAATAAATATATATTATAATGCAATTTTAAGTCATTAAGTGTGTAATGTAGCGAAATGAAATGTGGTCTTAATTTGTATATAATTTGAATAAATGAGTATTATTTGCTGACAAATCAATTCATGACCTAGATGGTAAAGAGAAAATTATTATAAAAATAAAATGTAAAGGCAAAAGATCATATATAATCTCAAATATAATACATTGACCGGCACAAAAAAAGATCGACCACAAAGTGGTTACAGTTCACAATGAAAAATACATTCAAAAATGCTAAAATATACCTTTCACTGAATGCACTACATCCATTTTACATTGTTTTAGCAATCTGTGTTGAAAAATATTTGGTCTCTGAGGAATAAGATGATTTCTGAAAAGACTGGGAAAATTGCTCAAAAAATTGGTATGACAGAAAAAAAGATCCACTCAGCAATCAATTCTGAAACTTCTATATTTCGTCAAACCTTCACACGTTTCTCCTCTTGGTGTATACTTATTGTGATGTTTTCGACATATGAAAATTATTCTGACATGAGTCTCATCAATTTTAGGATGATACGGGGCGAATTTATTTTACATGGTGAGTATCATGGGCCAATTTTCCCAAAAATACAGAAACTATCTGTAAGCAAGAATGAATGCTATTAAATTTGAAAATAAATAAATTATAAATATAAAAACACTACACGAAATCAGACGCAGAAAAAATAAAATAACAATGAATAATAAAGTTCATCAATTCAGCTTTCTAAGGGATGGTTCTGAACAAGACGGGCGCGTCAAATCCATTACTACTGTTGGGATAGAAAAACCCCTCTACAAGGATGCTATAATATCTTCTCACCTAACTCCTGCTAGTAAGATTTATACGAGAAAAAATATATAGGAATGCAATTTAGTGAAATATATACAATACAATAAGAGATAATAAATAAACATACATAATTATATAAAATAGAACATAGTAAAATGAGATAATTGCGAGTATTATCAGAATTATTGTTTACCCACCACTAGTTTTATCATTACTATTACAAACATTATTATAATCAAACTTTATGGTTTCGCTGAATTTACTGTGAAAAATTGAAAAACAACTGTATATGTTATAAAATGTCAATGGTGTTTTTAAAACAATAAAGAGTTATAAAATAGATATGATAGAGTATGCTATGTAATGTGAGTAATAACAAATACTGTGAATTACAATAAAATTAATATGAAGTGAAATATGTTTTATATAATGTCATTTTGTGTTTTATTTGGTATATGAATGCTATTTTAGAATTATGGAGCGCCCTTATCTGAAATGCACTGTAATTTCCCTTGATAATGCAATTCGTGCAAAATTCTTAAAATGATTTTACAAATGTAACAACTACTTTGAAAACGTAACATCATTTTTGACAAAATTGAACCAAATAATTAGGATTTCATTTGTGGAGCGGACCTGGTGTGATGGTTAGAACACCTGACTATCACGCTGAGGACCTGGGATCGAATCCCCCTCCCGACAAACTCACAAAATGTGAGTTCTTCCTTCGGAAGGGGAGTAAAGCGTGGGTCCCGAGATGAACTAGCCTAGGGCTAAAAATCTTGTTAATACAGATAAAAAAGGATTTCATTTGAATGAATACTTCACTTGTTCGTTGTAGTATTTCTTCCACCGTTCAATCATCAGAATCAAAAATTTAAAACCTATCACGCATTATGTTGCTGCAAAAATAAAAACAGGAAGACACTGTACCCATGATCAATGGCACCAGAATAACCTAATTCGATCAAAACTCGAAAAAGAAAACGCTCTTCTTCTGTGGCCGTGTGCGCGCGCGCTCCCATAAAGAGCAGTTCAATCGAAAAATTATCGTCGGAAGCTCTGGGCTGGGCGTTGATGATTCCACGAAATGATGATCAGCTCCAACGGCCTCAATTAAACGTAAGGGGGGAGCCAGTTGCGTTCTCATTCTCTTCCCGTGAACAATTATCCGCATTCAAATGAAGTCTAATGAATAAATTTCATTCATTGCCAACCCGGGGCGGCGTTGTTGGCAGAAGAAGCAGCCGGGTGCCGGGGAGACAGCAATGAAAGAGAAATTTCCGACGACGACTACGAACCGACCGGTCAATCCCAGAAGTCAACCAGATGCAATTTCAATCTTGGAAAGACCTCAACATGAAGGCGCAGAAGTCACCAGTTGATCGTTCTTAATTGAATTAATTATTAACTGCAGCGGCAGCAGCAGCAGCAGAATGTCGTTTGTATCGGCTGTGAAGATTCACGGTACCGTCGTTGGGGGTGAGAATGGGTCAAAAAAGGATACTCAAAGATTGTTTGTTAAATAACAAATACAATTGAAGTCGGAATAACTTTTTATTTGGTATGTATACTCTTCTATATGTTAATGAAAGTTTAGCAAGAAAGTATCACATTATATGAATTACTTGCTAAACTACAGATAATTGAAAATTGACCCAATCTCACCCCTTAGAGGGGGTGAGAATGGGTCAAAGTATTCGAAGTCACCTGTCTAAGAATATAGGTTAAGTTTATTGATCATATCTAGTAAATCTATTTAAAATACAATGTAACCATGATGTGACGGGCTTGGTGGTCTAGTGGCTACCGCTTCTGATTCGTATGCAGAAGGTCATGGGTTCAATCCCTGGCCCGTCCTTTTCATCCTACTTTGTATCTTTCTATCCACTTTCTCTCGCTCTCTCTTCTTTACATATACAACTCATGTATATCCATATGTTCATAGCCATCGCTAGAACCAGAAACGAATTGAAAAAAGTCGTTTCCCTCCCTTCCAACTTCCACTCACAGCACAGTGTATATATATAACGCCTATAAGTTATGCAACCAAAGCGCGCTGTGCCGCTTGACCTTATTCACCTTATTCACCACACAATCTATCACGAACACTATAAATAACCCTATCCATGGATCGCATCACCGACCCAACGGTGACTCCCAGATCTCCCATCCTTTCCGTCTAACAAATACCCCAGTCCGTACGGGTTGTGGGGACGCAGAGTGCTCTCGGTCTCTAGTAGCAACAACCAGTACACTCTAACATTCCTTTCCCTTCCCAGCTGACTATAAGGACTTGGCCGGCGCCGTTATTGATCAAATATGCATGAGCTGCTAAAATTGCACTTTGAGAATAAGTGGAATGTCCCAGCCCCTTATTCAGTTGGATCTCAGTGCAACTGGTACCAGTTCAGATCAATCACGGAGGAGCAACCATTGACATGTATAGTCAGAATTGATCGTGATCGTTTTGATCGTTAAAATACAATGTAACCATGATGAATAAAAATTTAGGTAATTTGAAAAGATGATAAATCCACCTAAAAGGGCTAATACAACCGAAAAAATGGTTGAAATTTGAAAAAATAACGTTTGTATGTTGTATCGCCATTTTTAGCCACCATAATCATCCTCATTTAAAGTTTCAACCTCCAAGAGAGGAGGGAGGAAGATTACAATGAGGGAGGTACGCATTGAAAGATTGATTGAAAAAAAAATGATATTTTTAGTATACTGCATAAGAAATGTTTAACCAAGCCCTCCGTTATAAACTCCATGATCATGGATAGAGGGTCGTTCAAATATTATGTTATACAACATTTCACATTATTAGACCCTCTCTCGCAATAACATTTTAACGAATATCCAGTACACTAAAGGCTAGATGATGATTAGAGGAGCTGTCCAAACGCATGGGTGTATTTTTATAAATGATTTTAGGCACTAAACGTATGAACACACTCGCTTGACGCTTCTTCGACATATTTTCGAAAAAAAAGCGTGCTTTTATGAAGATACTCTAAACATGGCACCACTTTAAAGTCAAATGGGGACTGGATAACAGGTTGAATTTTTAGTTAAGGTTATATGCAGTCGATAACTTGCTTGACCCAATCTCACCCCCATTCTTAATATTTAGACGTAGGGTCGTAAATATTGAATTTTTAAATAAAAAGTGCATTGACAGCTCACTTTTTTCATTGCATCAACCAGGTAATACCTACAGCTAACTACTTATAAGAAAATTTAAGGTTAGGTGCTTGTGTGGAACATTGCGAAGGAGAATTTTTTTCAGAGTGATTTACTAGTAGTTTCATCACATAAGTTTAGCCACAAATTTAACAAAAAACGATTATTGCTAAACATCTTATTCTGCATCATGACGTTTAAAAATATCTCTTCTTTGAAATAATATAAAGTTTTCAATATAAATTAGTGATAGTTGAGGAGTTATTTCAAATTTTATGTTTCTCCGTTTTGACCCAATCTCACCCCCCAGTCCCATTGTCACCCCCATCGACGGTATGCAACAGTGAGCTTGGAAGAAATTATGGTCTCAATTAACTGTCACTAGACGTTGGGCATATTTAATTCATTGAGATTGAACTGGTCAGTAGACTGTGGGGACGGACACCCTGAGCTGGTGCATTTGTCAGAAATTAGAAATTACCATACGTACTTGCGTGTTTCTTCGTCGTTAGTGTACATGGTGTTCTGTAAAGGAAGATGAAAAATGACAAATAGGCATGTTGAGATTGAGTAAAATACCTAAATTGAAAACAATGTGAACCTATATTGCTATTTTCTAATGAAATTATGAGACTTATTCCTCCAAAATATCATAGAATTCTTTTAAAATATATTTTCAGATCAATCTGTTTTTAAGAATAGTCTTAGACGAGCTTGGTAATTCAATCGCTATTTCTTCTGATGTGTATGTTCTTGGTATTAATCCTTCAATATTCTATACCTATAAATCGATAACCCGCGAACTGTGCCACATCATCTTCACACAGCCTGTCATCAAACGGCAATCCACGCACCAACGTGAATCTTTGTCAATCGATCATCAAACGCACCCAACATCCACATTAACTTGCGCAGACGCTATGGGCTACGGTATTTATATACGGTCTGTGGTAAGCTAGTGAATTGCTTCATCACTTCCTCCCCCTTTCCCACATTGATCTGCAATGTAACAGGCGCCATAATTGCTAAAAATAGAAAATCACCAACATTTACACACTGAAAATGCCTGAGAAGACCTTCCTGCACCTCGAGCGTAGCCAATTTGGTCACTGACCTCTCAATCCTGTACTTATGCTTCACCGTCTGAACCATGGCCTGTTGGATTCTATGGTCCGTATCCGGATAGACGTCCGTTACAATATCTCGGAGCTTTTTTGCACATCATCATCATAGATGACACCACAGGCCGCCACACTCAACTGGCGACGCCTTTGAATGCCACTTCGTTGATGGTCGATGGATGGCAGATAGCTCTGTGGGTCTCACATATTGTCAGTCAGTCGCTGTGTCTGCTTGTACGGGTCCCGTAGGAGTTCGGCTCCGCTCATCGGTAGAACAGTACATTCATCGTTGACCGCACCAACACCACGAACAAAATGGTTCAGCGTTAACGCTTCCTCTGCTTCTGGTTCCATACTTATGTCCATTAGCGGCCGGAAGCTGATAAATTCTTCGGTCTTCGTTATCGGTGCCAGTGGCATTTCGTCGCCTATCGTTATCAGAGCATTTATAGCGCTCTGTCTACTCTTAGGTCATTTCGGGCAACGATTACGTTTAGGCATGCAAATCGTTCCTTAACACGGTTTATGTGTTGTGTTTGTCTTCATTTTATTTTGCATTTATAGTTTTCCACTATATTCCGTAATTTGGCGACCAACGTGAGACCCGAACATTTGTAGGGTTCTATGTTGCTGAATTCACGGAGTCAATCAATACCACCCAGACCCCATCCCTATCGCCTTCACGGTGGACAGTCCTCGTTGTCCTGCATGTCCCTGACCTGCGGCCGACCGTGACAGTTAGCGGGTCCCAGTAGTCCAAACCGGTATGCCTGAACGGTGGCGGCCATTCTTGGGTTCAGCGGCGACACTTCTGCATCTTGTACCTGCCACAGGTTCTCTCGATCTTCTTCATCTCCGTTCGCAAGTTTTGAATCTAGAAACGCTTCAAAGTTTCGCTAACTGTGGTCTTCGTGTTCCCGTGGGCGGCTCATTGGTGTACGGATTCTTTCTCGATAGAATTACCGGGAACCGCAGCTTGAATAATAACGATGGTCCTTGCGCCGCTCTGCCTTTCATCTGCAGTACGTCTTCGGCGTCCAGTCACAGGCTCAACCTGTAAAGACTGCTGGTCTTCTGTAATTTTTGTTACTTTTTGGTACGATAGCTACTGGCGTGTAGATTTCGTATCCGAATCAAACAACCTGGATCGACATTCTGAGATATGTCTCCGCTTCCTGGTACTCCTCTCGCTTTGCCGTCAGTAGCTTCATTTGCACACTCTTTTTAATAAGGCTGGTAATTCCTTGCAGTGTCCGGTACGGCCTCAAGCGAAAAACCATGGCCCATCTGATCACAGGCTGTGCGCTTTCTACCATTTCGGTAACGAGTCGGCACCCATCTTCATTCTGCGAGCCTCATTCCATTATTGAACGTCACAAACTGCTTATACCAACATAAGGTGATTGGACTACATCAAACGCTGTATCGCCGACGGAGATCGCCAGCCTTACTTCTGTAACTGCAGCTTGCAGCTCCAATCGTAGCATGGATATGTGCTGCAACGGCGCAACCTTCGACCTTGCCACGGAAATAGTAGCGGGAAAATTGAACTTCATCGTGCACTCTGCATAGATCTGCTATCCATGTCACGCAGTTCAACAGAATTTTCTAGGTAGGCAGTTTCTCGCTTTCAGCAGTCTTTCAGCTTGATGTGAAACAAGAACTCATCGCTCGCAGGGCTCTTCACAGTCACCAATACTCGCTCAGATTCAGACTCGCTATCCCCGCTAAGCCGCACATATTGAAACTCCTTTCGTTCTCCCGTGGCCTCCAGGAACTTCTCGAAGTTAGAGAATTAGCTGCAGAGCTGATAACCGTCTCTGGAGTGGACTGAACGGCTTCCTGGATCGCAGCATGGAACGGACTTTAGCGTACAGCTCGGGATCCTTCCACAGACGCTTCACAAGATACATCAGCCACTTCACCGCCATATGGTAGCCGTTACGATGTACGATATTGCCGTGCTTCAACAGAAGTCCTGGCCTCGAAACAATCACTGAGCATCCTCGTTGTTTTCTAAACAATCTCCTTCAATAATCTGTCTTCTTTCGGCTCAGGAAGCGAGGCGGCCTTGAAACGCCTTCATGAGTTCCATTTTGAATTCCTCTAAAAGATCAACTCGAAACAGTGGGGGCTACAACGGGAATTCCTCTAGAAGTTCCACCGAAACCCCTTGAAACGCCTCTTAAAGCCCCATTGAAACATCATAGAACCTCCTGAAACCACCAGCTCTACCCCCTCCTCTGTAACCCCTTGAAACGCTCCTCAAACGCCCCTAGAAGCCCACCTAAAACAACCTGGAACCTCCTAAAACGCCTCTGAAACCTCCATGAAACGCCCTGTAATCCCTTGAAACGCCTTTTCAAACCCCATTGAAACATCCTGGAAATCCCTGACCCACCAGAAACCCCATAAAACGCTTCTCAAATCTTCCTTGGCACGTCTCTTAAAGACCCTTCCCCCCCGCAATCATCCTGGAACCCCCTGAAACCTCTAGTTTTTTCACATCTACCATAACTTTTATTTATTTTTTTACGCGGTTTTTTTCCAAATAACGCAGTTTTTTGAAACGCCTTCATGAGTTCCATCTAGGATTCCTTCGTGAGTTTCAATGGGAGTTCTACTAGAAAATCAATCGGGATTTCCGGTAGAAGCTCTGATGGAAATTCCAGTAAATGTGTCATCGGAAACTCCTCTATGAGTTCCATTTCAAATTCCTCTAAAAGATCAACTCGAATCAGTGGGGGCTCCAATGGGGATTCCTCTAGGAGTTCCACAGGGACCTCTTGAAACGCCTCTTAAAGCCCCATTAAAACATCATAAAACCTCCTGAAACCACCAGCTGTACCCTCTCCTATGTAACTCCTCGAAACGCTCCTAAAAGCCCACCTCAAACAACCTGGAACCCCCTAAAACGCCTCTGAAACCTCCATGAAACGCCCTGTAATCCCTTGAAACGCCTTTTCAAATTCCATTGAAACATCCTGGAAATCCCTGAACCCACCAGAAACCCCATAAAACGCTTCTCAAATATCCCTGACACGTCTCTTAAAGACACCCCCCCCCTGCCAAAAATTCTGAAACCCCTTGAAATCTCTAGTTTTTCCACATCTACCGTAACTTTTATTTATTTATTTTTTACGCGGGTTTTTTAAACAACGCAGTTTTTTTTTTAATTACGTGGTTTTTTTACGCGGATCGCATAAGAAACTTCAGTGTATGAGATGTTCATTCAAATCTCCTTTATTCGATATTGAGGGGACCATCGATTCATGAAAATATTGAGTAGAAAAAAGAACGGAAATCGCGTAGTTCACTCTGTCGATTACTCTACAAATTCCAACTTTAATTCCTTTAGGATTTCCAGCACGGCATCCCTACAAGAAAGTCCTTCTGAGGATGCCATTTTTATGGGTTTCTTTTAAGGACTTCTTAAGGAACCCCTTTAAACACTTCTTTAGGGATTCCTACAGGAGTTTTGTCTAGGGTCTAGGAACTAGATCTAGGGATTTTCTCAAGAACTCCTCATGGATTTCCAAAGAAAACTCCTGGATTTCCAGAAGTAACTTTTTAAGAAACCCCAACAAGATGTTCTGGAACATTCCCACAAAGAACTTCTGAAGGATTCCCAGAAATAAAAAATGGAAAATTTCCATAAGGGACATCAGGAGGGCTTCCGAAAGGAATTTCTGGAAATGAGAAACTGCTGAAGAACTTGCAGAAGATATTCCTTTAGGATTTTCAGATGGAAATCCTGGATAATTCCTAGAAGGAACCTCTGGAGCTCTCTAAAAAAGATGTCCGGGAAAATTTAGATAACGAACCTATGAAAGATTCACAGATGAAACTTTTGGAAAATTCTTCTGGAGGATTCCCTGAAGGGACGCTGTAAGCTCTTGGAGAAATTCCAAAGACTTTTGTTGAGAATATCTATCAAAAGCCCTTAACAGTATTCGAGTAAGAAGTTTCAGCAGGAACTCTTACATGGATACCAAAATGAACGCTTGCAGGAATGCCAGAACGAATTACTAAAAAAAAAAATTCTTGGACGAGTCCCAGAACAATTTACTGGAAGAATCCCAGAAGGAACTCCTGATGAAATCTTAGAAAAACTTTTGGAGGAATTTCAGCAAAAATTTTTGGAAAGCCCCATTAGGAAATCCTGGTTCAATATCAGAAGGAATTCCTGGAGGGATCCGAAAAAAATAATTTTGGAGAAATTCCCATAGGAAATTCTGAAGAAAACCTCGGAAGAACTCCTGTAGGAATTTCAGCGAGAACATCTTGATGAATCTTAGGGTCTCCAGATAGCCTAGCGATTAAGGCTATGGATCGCCAATCCGGAGACGGCGGGTTCGATTCCCGTTCCAGTCGTGAAAATTTTACCGACTCCCTGGGCATAGTGTATCATTGTACTTGCCACACAATATACAAATTCATGCAATGACAGGCAAAGAAAGCCCTCCAATTAATAACTGTGGAAGTGCCTAAAGAATACTAAGTTGAAGCGAGGCAGGCCAAGTCCCAGTAGGGACGTTGAGCCATAAAGAAGATCTTGGTGAATCTCAAAAGCAACTATTAGAGGTATATCAGGAGATTCTTCTAATCTTCAATCTCTCCTTATCCCAGAAGGAACTCCTGATTAAATCTCTGAATGGTCTACAACTAAAACCATATATGCTGTGAGTTTTACCTCATGTAACTAAAAGCAATTTAGAAGTTACATCAATGAACGTAACTTTTCGAAGCATTGAAAGGTGATAGTTGGAATATTGTGATCATCTATATAGTGTTGTACCTTTAACATAAAATTTCAGTTTCAGTTAAAATTCGAAAGCCAACCTTTGAACTGCCATTTCGGCAATGATTTTTCATAAGGGCCTAACTGACTTGATCGATTTCTCTCTGTCGATTCTCTCTTTCGCTAATAACTTAATCAAAACAAACAAAATCATTATTTTTTTGGTTTCTATAGCAACATGTAGTCGTTTTCTTCGCATTTCAACCAAAAAATCTTTGGAAAACTCAATAAACATTCTGTGATAACACAAAGAGAGGATCGATGAAGAGAACTCGAAAATGTCAGTTAGGCCCAAATGAAAAACCAGTGTCGATTTGTTAACTTAAAGTTTCTATCGAAGTATTCTAGATTTCTGCACAAAATTCCCAAATTAGATTTGAATCCTGAATGTTGCAGTGCAATTTATTTTGATTTTAAGACATTTATTCTGAATTCGTTTCCAAAAGAACTCAAAAGCAGCATTCAAAAATCCCGTTTTTTTTTATTTAGGCCCAAACTATCGACGAACGAGACACGCGCATGCGTCGATGACCAATTAGTCGGTCGTTAAGCAATCGGTCAGCCCGATGCCCTCCTTCAGTAAAATAGATGCTTGCATCTTGTGGCATTTTAAATAGACAACCGCGGCGGTCAGCCCATACAATCACGAAGTTACGTAGACAGCTGCTGAGCTCGTTGAAGCCCTTTTGGTCCGCAGCGAATCATCATCCATCGACATCAGCATCAGCGTTGTTGGTGGTTGATGGTTTGTTTTTATTTTCCATCGTCTGTCGATTTTAACGAGAGGTGGTAGGTACGAGAGCGCGGCGTGCAGTTTGTTACGAACCGAATCAATATGCATAACGTTACATCCCCCGCCACTCCAAGGCAATCTGGGCTACTTACTGGGCTGCGCGGTAGCTTCTGGTTGGTCTGCTGCGCCAACTGGTGGTGAGATATGATTTCGATAGCGAAAGTTTGGTTTCCTGTACCTTGAAGGTATAAGGCTGGACAGAAGGTGGTGGCTGGCTGCTTAGCGTGCGTACTTAGTTGAGATGAGCATTTTACGATCGAAAACAAAACAGCTGTACCTTCGGAAGCATCTATGATTAGATCGATGTTGTAACATGTTTTATCTAGTTATGTCATCATTTTGTAATTGAGGATGTAGGCGAACGATACCGAAGCGAATCAAGATATGAGTCTTACGAATTGTGCATATTTTTCAAATCCTGAGGACATTAGCTAACGTTTACTTTTCTTTCTGTTTCTTTTCAGTATGAGAATGTTAACAATGATGGCAACGTATTGGTATGGTTGTGGTATGTATGATGACTCCTTAAATTTTCTCCAACAAACGATGTTTTGCATTGCTTTACTAATTCGAAAAAAAAAGTTTATTACAAAACAGTGGAACACCACAAATGGGCCATTTTATTTTTCGCATCGGGTCCCTTGTTGGGCGCCAATATAACAAACAGTGGTCGAACCCTACAAATGATCACAGAAAACCACATTATCGAAGTTCGACACGACTCGATACACTGAAAACGACCTTATAGTTGATGTCGGAATACGTATGTGTCATAAGATGAAAACACATAGATGTCATTAAACGGAACACTATTTAACTCCATTTACTTTTATTATCAGAGCCTTACAAATGCACAAAACAAAGAACAAACTATCAACATATAACACATAGGATAAATTGTGATAAATGTATAATGAAGTTCAATCCCAGAATGACGAACTTTCTTTATCGTTTTTGGTTCATCAGTCAATCATGTAATCGTCTGAGAGGTTGCCGTTTGTATGCAGCATTAGTTGCTTACATAGCTTGAGTTTGATCTAGGAATTTATACTCTTAAGGGGGCAACACCCCCATCCGGGCTGCAATACAGTACCGCCTGCATTGTGCTGTCAAAATGGTTGTGATAGGACTATCGCGTTGAACAAATGTGTATCATAAGCCAAGTATAAATCAGAACGCTGACGACACCATTCGATTTTTCGAGTTCTGCTGTTACCACATGGCGACCGTAACATATTGCAATGCATGCATTTAGCACAATCGAAATCCACCGCGCTTCGAAATCATGTGGGTGAGTAGGTAGGATAACGTCGAACGAGGTTGATGGATTACACACCAGTTTGCCGCCGAAAAGCCGCCCAAATTGAAACCGGCATACATATTGACAAATGTGCCGCGCCGATAGAAATTGTCTCTCCGACATGTTCGATTTTCGCGCCCACATATGAGCAATCTCTCTTTCGATTTTTTTTGCTTGCTTGCAGTTACTCATCACGTGACTGTGTCAGCCCCCTCCCAAATCCAAGCAAATGATGGTAATCGGCAAACAGTTGGTGGCAAGAAAATTGGAAAATTGTTCGCTTCTAATCAATTGCGGTCATTCCGTGGGGCACGGTCACAACAAGTAGCGGGGCGTTTCGTTTGTTTTACACGGCATCAATTATTCCGACCGATCGCTTTGTTTCGGCGCATTATGCGGCGGCATTGTCGGGTCCCAATTAACGCAATTGTTGAAATTGCGTTTCGGAGTTCGGTTCGGAGCGGCATCTATGAATGCATTTTTACTCTTGCTTCAGTATGTTGCTAGTAAATTGGGGGAATATTTACTTCATTATCACATTATGTTAGGTTACGATCTTGTGACCCGCATTTGAAGCGGCTACAAATTAGTTCTATACCTATGTTAAAATAAGTAGTTCTTTTTGGTCCTATTCGTAGAAGGCCAATCGATTCATATGACCTCAATGATTTGGTTGGATTTCATTAGATATGATGAGACTCATATTTTAAGCATATTTTAACGAGAGGTGTCAATATAAGGACAAAAATATTTCCAATAACGTGGGTAGATAACTTCTGAATGGTGCGTTCAGGTCCACCGGGATTCCCTATAGAAGTTCTGACGGAAATTCCAGTAAAAGTGCCGTTGAGAATTCCTCTATGAGCTCTCCCTCGAATTACTGTTGAAGATCTATTCGGAATCAGTGGGGACTCAAACGGGAATTCCTCCAAGAGTTCCACCCTAAAAACCGTCCGCAATCTTTAGGGGTTCTATCTGAATTTCCTCTAGGGGAATCACTGGGTATTCTTCCAGGAGTTTTGCTAACAATTCTCCCGGAATATTTTTTAGAGGATAAACTAGAACTTCTAAGGAACCTCTAGAAATTCCACCGGGAATTACTCTAAGAGATACATTGGGACCTCTAGGGATTCCACCGGAAATTTTCTAAAAGTTTTACCAGGTCTTCCTCTAGGATTTTCATTTGGAATTTCTGTAGAAGTGCCACTAATAGTTCCGGCGGTCTATAGGGAATTCCTCTCGGAGATCCACTAAAATTTTTAGTAAAAGTTACACCGGGAATTCATCTACAAGATTAACTAGAACCAGTAGGAGTTCCATCGGGAATTCGTCCAGGTGTTTCACCGGGAATTTCTCTAGAAGATCTACCCAAACCTCTGAGGGTTCCACCGGGAATTCATCCAGGAGCTACATCCGGAATTCCTCCAGGAGTTCCACTGGGGATTTCTCCAGCTGTTTCATCGGAGCTCCGCCAGGAATTTTTTTTAAGATTTTCACTGGTAATTAGTCTGGAAGTCCCATCGAGGATTCTTCGACGAATTCCTCTCGGAGCTCCACCGGGAACACCTCCAAGTAGTCCATCGAAAATTATTTTGAATGATCAACCGAAACATGTACGTGTTCCTTCGGGAGTGGATTCGATGTGGTTGGGGGGGGGGGGGGGGGGGGGTCCAAGAGTTCCGTTAAAAATACTCCCATATACTCCGAGGGTTTCCACCGAGATTTTTCTTCCGTAATTCTTTCAGGATTTCATGCAGTACATTTTTCCAGAGTTGCTCCGACAACTCGGAAGTTCCTCCGAGAATACGTCCTTAAGTTCCTTCGAAAAATATACATTCAATTTAAGTGTGTAATGGCGGCGAAGTCGAAGTGTACATGGGATGACCAAAATGTTTGGGGTAGGCAACTTTTTCTCTCCCACAAAAAAAATTCAACATGCTGTAACTTTTCATAGAGTGCATAAAAAAATCTCAAATATGTGCATATGTGCATCATTGGTATAAATTTGGGCTCGATTGATTAATTTTTCGCAAAGTTAGAACCGTTCGGGTAAAACACTATTATTTGGACAACTAATTTTTGAACTGTAAGTTATATCGGATTGAAATGTTTACCCATATAGAGCAAAATAAGTCAAATTTACAATACCACACAAAAATTTCAAAATGTGTTCTTCCTTCAATCTAAATAGGCTCTAATATATCTGATTACAGATAACTTGAGAACAGAAGTGGAAAATCTTTGGATATCAACTCTAAAATTTATTGACATTGATGTAAAAAAAATACATTTTTTCAACAGGGTGTCTACTACCTGGAAAAACCTGGAAACTTGGAATTATCGGGGAATTTTATTTACCCTGGAAAAAACCTGGAATTATCAGGGAATTCTGGAGTCAATCAGGGATTTTTTGATAGTAAGGAATTTTATTGAAACTAGTTTGAATTTGATCAATATAAAATTCTTTAACAAGTTCTGGTGAAATATATAGAGCCATTACTTTCATTTCTGGAATAAGTTTCTTCAGAACTCTTAGAGTTGCTTTTAAAAGATCTTCGAGGGGAGTTGGCAGCCGAAGCTGGGAAGAAACTTCTAATAGTTTCTTATTGGCTTCATTTTAAAATTAAGCTAAAACGCTTCGAGATTATTTTGGTTACTGGTGGATCTCGGAAAATTTCTAGAAGGAATTTCCTGATTCTTAAAAAAATCACAGATTTTTTTTGAAGCATTCGTTTATGATTTTTTCAGGGAATATCTGACTTATTTCTAACGGAAATCATGAGTGAGAGCATTGAGATGTTCTCTGAAGTAGCTAGAAAAATTCTCCACATAGAGTAACTCGCCAATTGGCGATTTACCTAAGCCAGTGACACATCTGAGGAAATTTTTAAACTGTAGTCCAGCCCTCACGAAGGATCGAATGGAGAACCAGAAGTCCCGGAAAAATGTCTGACGGAAATCTTAACATATATCTACTACCAGAATATAAAAAAATCTTGGAACAAACTTTTAAAAAAATATCTTAGGAGTGCACTCCTTATTTACCATTGTAATAATGATAGGAGTGAGTCGAATTACCAAAAGAATTGCAAGTCTAGCTTCTGGTGACACTCCTTTAAAAGGCCTGACGTAATTGCTTGTATATCTTGAGATAGATTCTTTGGGTACAAACCGTGAGGAAATTTTTAGAAATTAAACTCGGCAAATTTGTGTACGACCTATTGGAAGTATTTCCAAGGAATTCCTGGTAGAGCATCATGCAAATCTCTGATTATTCTTAAATCAATTTTTGACAAATCTCTTAACCCTTTCAGGACGGTTGGGTCGTTTGCACCTCGCTGACGTGTTCTACAGCGGCGAGGGTGGTCAAAAATGTCGTCCCGATGGGGTTAAATGAATGATTGGTTATCTGCTTGAAGAAAAGGAGTAGTTTTAAATAATAGTTTGTAGTTTTTTTCAGAAAATATTTAAAAAAGTATATAGTTAGATGGAATGTAAAATACTCTAAGTGATATTGTTTAAATCTGTAGACTTCGAATAATTTTGAAATCAGACTTATTGAGGATTGTTTTTATGAATGTAGACAGAGTCTACTGAAATGTTGCAGAAAGTTCTCTATTTACTTTTGTTTTTTTCTACGAGATTTCCAACACAAATCCGTTAGAATACCAATATGGCAGCCAGAATGGCTGACTTTTGTACCTTCTCGATTTAAGGTGCAGAAATCTCATAATAACCTAAACCAGCGCGCTGGATATTCTAATATTAAGCTGTTTACAAGTGAGCAAGAATAATAAAACTATCGTTGCAAGTTTATTTCTTGAGATTTGTGCATCTAGATTTCTGGTGCAAGGTTGAATTGAGATTTCAAAAAGGTTGTCCTTAAATAGACCTTTGTACCAACTTCTATATGAAGTTTAACCTGAAATAAATACAGTAATGCCGCTGCAGATTTCTTCTAACAAAATTCAGTAAATTTATCTGCTTCGTATATGGAAAAAATCACTGGAGTGGTATTTATGTGAACCTGGAATTTTTTCTAAGATCTGGAAAAAACCTGGAAAAATCAGGGAATTTTATTTTTGCAAACGAGTAGACACCCTGTTCAAGAAAAATCCCAAAAGTTTCAATTCATGTTTTAATAGTTTGTGAAGCATTTACATATTGTTAATGTACGTTCAAAATTTCACTCAATTCGGTTCACTGAGTTATGACACCTCAAAAATGAGTTGTCTGGAAAAATAGTGTTTTACCCGAACGGTTCTAACTTTGCGAAATATTAATTAATCGAGCCCAAATTTGTACCAATGATGCACACATAATAGGTTGACAAACAGTCAACATTTGAGATTGTTTGATGCGCTCCATGAAAAGTTATAGCTTGTTGAACTTTTTTGTGAGAGAAAGAAAAGTTGCCTATCCCAAACATTTTGGCCATCCCCTGTATTTGGCAGCGTCCATTTATTACATAACGCTAAAATCTACATTTTGAGAAAGTCCTTGAATTTTTGCATGGACCGTAATGCTCGTTTGTACCTCCTACTCCCCCTATAGCGCTACGTAATTTGTGGGTGGCACCTTCTCGTTAGAAAGGATTTCAAACTAAAATTTCCCCCACAGTTTTTGTACAGTATGCGGCATGAAAACATGCGAAAGTGATCGCAGCAGTCCACGAACGCGCGCGGACGTGTGGAAAAATTTGGCTGTCAGTTTTTTCGGATTCGCGAAATTTCGATTCGGCCGATTGATTTGTGATTTGGCTAAAGATTATTCATAACCAAAGTATCGTCAATGTTACCCTTCCGGCGTGCCAAACCGGGCCCCAACGGGAGTGATCCAAGTGCGGCCGCGGGGAGAGCGCGGTCGAAAAAAGTGATAATTTGTGAGATTGTGAAAATATTCTGGAGAAATCATCCGTCATACGCCATGGAGAAGAGGGCAATCGAAAAACAGTGATGTGCTGCATGCGGTGCTTTCCCCGTGGTACACACAAGAAGCAATTAAAATAAAGAAGACGAAACCTTTCGAGAACATTGTGCAACGTTCCTGTCGGGGTTTCCTAAAGAAAGGATAAGTGAAAAAGGCTTTGCCGCGAAGAATCTAGACGTGTTCTTATGGGAGACTTTCGGGAACATTGTGTACGAAGGAACAAGTGTATGTCGGTGTCAAAAGATTAGACTTCGTGTCGGATACTGATTGGCCACAGTTTTAGTGTGGGTGGTGGCAGTGTCCGGGATCTTGATTCTTGATCGTCGTTCTTCGTCTCGGTCCATCCTTTTTGCGGATATTAAAAAAAAATTACATCGGGTGTCGCGAAAAGGTAGCCTCTGCAATAAATGCGCTACTTCCATCATCTCTCGCCAGCCTCGCCAGAGCCAGTGGACTACGCTACGATGGAACTGGGTGAGATCTTTCTGATTACATTATTTGTACATAACTACATATAAATTGAAAATTCGCTATTTTCAACATCCGTTCATCTATTGGAAGCTGCTTCAGTTCTGGGCTCTTTCTAAGTTGATGAATAGATCAATAAAAAATGCTTGCAAGGACTTGGCCAGGTGTGTGAAGTTGAGTGGGTCTATGACATTATAGATAGTAGCGAAATCAACAATGTCAATGGATATATTCAACTTTGCAACTCCACCCAAGATTTGTGCAAGTATTCATGCTATGCTATGCTATGCTAGTATGCGGCATGAAACCATGCGAAAGTGTTTTTTTTTTTCAACTTCAAACCTAATTTTCGTCTATTTGACATTAACCAATCCATGTTTTAACGTTCCATGAGCTCTAACAAGCTAATTTTCTGAAAAGTTGACTTTGTCTTTTTCCATTTTGGTAAAAAAAAACATTAACAAAATAGCGCCTGAACCTGAAAACAATCAGTAGGGTCTGGGACTATTTGGGCAGGAGCACCTATTTTGGGCACTTGCTGCTATAACTCAGTCAATTTCAAACCGATTGACTTGAATTTTTACACATGCCTAGTTATTGTGCGTGCCTTATCGTATATCAAAAATCAAGTCAATAGGTTCAAAATTGACTGAGTTATAGCAGCAAGTGCCCAAAATAGGTGCTCCTGCCCAAATGGTTCCAGACCCTATTATCAAACCACAAAAAAGTAAACGGGTCGCTAAATTTCACATCTGATAAAATAAATAATTTAATTTTCTCTATAATATCATCAAATGTATGTACTGTTTTCAACAACATGCAAGGATGGGAACACTCACTTCTCGCGTTACATTTGAAAAGGGCCTATCCCTAAAATGTAAACAAATCGATTTTGATACCTTTCCATAGCACGGTGTCTTTTTTGTATAACTTTATAAAAAAAAATTCGGCATGTCTCAAAATTGGACAGAAGCAAGTTTGGACTTTCCCCTTTCATTTGCGACTATGACCAAAATAAACTGTCGGAGGGTCTAGAGCAACTTTTTTTTTTTGAAGTTTTTTTTTCATTCAAATTAACGTTAATTTAGCCAAGAAACAAAAAAAAATGCAGTGTGAATTTCTTTATTAATTAGGATGTTATATTAGCTATTATAATGACTAAGCCTTCTTAAGGTGGTAGTAGAACGAAACCACGACGAAATTTCATGAGCACATACCTAGCGAACCGAATGGTCAGTCACGCTGAAAAATTGATCAAATAGTTTATAAGGTAACACATGATGAATTAGACATTTTTTGAAAATTGATTTCGGAAAATTTTGAACTGGGACTTTGGAACGTCAAAAACGCAACGCAAATGTAAGACAAATATCCGTAAAAACAGTGCTCTTGGTAAAAAATCAGTTTCTGCCGGACATTGACGTGAGAAGCGGGTATTTGCTGTTGTTGGTCATTTGCTATAAATAAAAATCAAAACGTGGAAGTCCACAAGTACAAAAAGTTTCAGCGTTTATCTACAAGGAGTGGAATGTTGTGTAAATGTGACGTGTGTGTGGCTGCTCGTGTGACCTTGGCTCAGTTCGGCGGCTATCAGATCAACAACTCTAAGAAACGTGTGAGGCCTTCGGTGTCAGAGAATTCAAAAAAGGTACAGCAAAACTTTGTACGATTTGTTATTCCGAACTTTCCAAGGGCAAAAGGCATTCGTGTACTTGGAACAGTTCCAAGTTCCACATCCTGCGGTTCCATGTTCCAGAATTTTGTAATTCCGTTGGTTCTGGATTAGGACGATATGGCGAACTGGCTAGTGAGACCGTCCATTTTGATTTTGGTCTAACTTTGGACAAGTTGAAAGTTCCAGAGTCATCAGAGCACTACGACGATTACTAGCCATTGCTCTGTTGCTACTAAGATGGTAATCTCAGATTCTACTTCATATTATGCAACAAAAACTTATCATTGTGTATGCAGTGCATATGCTGATTGGTTTTCAGCATCTTCAGTGCGATAGACTCGTGTTAGAAAGAGAGGCAAGATAGGAAAAATAACACGGCGTCCCGTTTCACTTTAATAGATTTTTCCACAAACTTCTTATGGTATTCAAAGGTCTAATTTATCGCGAAATTTTATATGAGAATTCATCAGCGTTTTGATTTGAGGGTATACTGGGTGCCCTCCAGCAGCTTTTCTTCAAAAAAGTCCCATAGAAAATTCTATGTAAACTTTGATCGGCTGGCGCGAAAATACAGCTTCTCAATTCAAGCTGATTTTTTGCACAGTTGATATGGAACCTAAACGGAATTAAAAAAGTAGGTTGTGTAGGTAGTGAGACTTAACATTTTTCATATAATTGTGTCCTCGCTAATGTGCATCAAATGACACATTCCGTCAAATTTTGACTACACGCCAAGAAATTTGCTACTTTCTGTAGGCAGTTTTCAAAGTTTCGATTATTATTAGAAGGATATAAGTAAATCTCTTCATTTTGTTGCAAAAAGAATCAAAATCGATAGCAGGAGCCCGGAAATATCGCTCGATGAAGTTCAAAAACTGCGGTGTAGAAGTGCGTGAAATGTGTCATATGCAGAAAATTTTTGAAAAAAAAATACTCTAGACCCCCCGAAAGTTTATTTCGGTGTTGATCGTTAATAAAAGGAGGAAGTCTCAGCTTAATTGTGTCAAATTTTCAGACATGCCGAATTTTTTGTTTTGAATTTGTTCTTCGCAACACACCGTGCATAGCATCCCCCAACAGTAACATACTGTGCAAACATCTCCCACCTAACCATTAATCATATCAGAATAAACCCCACCTTTAAAACGGCCGATTATTGTTTTTTTCCCAATCATTGATAAGCCCGTGCTTCAAATGGGCCAGTAACGGTAAAATTTTGTTTTTATTTGTTGGTCCTCTCGTTTAAAGGGCCGACAACCGAAAATTTTCGGAGCGGCTCTCGGCCCGAGCGCCGAGGGCGAGAATTCTCTCTCTCCAAAACGGCCAAGCCTTGATACGATGTCAACAACGGACTCACTCGGGGGACCAACCCACGCTAAAAAAAATTAGAAAGACTCACAATAAGGCGTACACAAGGTGAAACTTTTCAAATTAGCTGAACCTGTTTATCCATAATTTTTCATACTTTTTTGATATCTTTTAATGCAAAATTGATTATTGAAGCATAGATACATCTATTCTTGTGTCATTAAAACGAAAAGCATGTTGAAAAATCCGAAAACTGTGAAATTCGAATAAGAAATGTGATGGAAAATGTTTGCATCGATTTTTCTCAATGTTTACGTTCTAGGGATAGGCCCTTTTCAAATGTAACGCGAGACTTGCTGTTTTCTCAGCTCAGAAGCATGCAAACAAGAAACAATGTATGTGCGACTTTTGCCTTGTGGTTTTGTCCAAAAGTTTGCCGAACAGAGTAGGGATCGCACACGCATGCCAAAGTCGTGAGGGAGCTACGAAGGCAACTCTCCACGAGGTGAATGTAAATTACACTCACCTCGTGGGGAGCAGAGATGGAAATACTCTCATCGTGAATCAACTCGCGAGTGTAAAAGCAACAAACGGTTTACTCACGGTGCCGAGAGCAAGCCGTGTATAAGTTTATTCGCACCCGCTTGCTTCACGAGTATAAAGCAAAACAAAAACAAAAACACTCATGAATTTTTATTCGCGAAGATCAAGTGGTGATGCGGGAATTGCATTTTAGTGCGATTTCAATAGCAAAACAAGTAATTATCCATCAGATAGTAGTGTTTTGTGCTTTATTGTTCCTGAAAAGTTAATCTGTCGGCCGTGTAAATTCGTTTTTTCACAAAATTGAAAAATGTTCTGAGCTGCTTCGCGAATCAATCACGAGTGCGACCAGCTTCGTTAGCTCGCGAGTGAAGGAAGTGCGAATATATTCTGGCTTCTGTTGTTCACGAGTAGGATAGCTTTGCGTTTGTGTCTACTCAGCTGCATTCCTCACTGTTTTCTATCACTGGTGTGGAGTCGCTTTCACCGCTCTGTCACAACATTAGTATGCGTGTGCGACCTCTACTCTATTCGCCAAACTTTTAGACAAAACCACAGGGCAAAAGTCGTCCATACATTGTTTCTTGATTGCACGCTTCTGAGCTGAGAAAATAGCAAGTGAGTGTAACTCTTTGGAAGTGAGTGTTCCCATCCCTGACAACATGTCTATATCCCATCGAAAATCGTCTGTTTGTATCGTTATAGCTTGTTTGTCCACTCTACGTTTGACCAGCAGCAACACGCCACACCATGCTGTTACGTGTCAACAAAAAGCCCCTATCCCCCTATCCTTTCCTCAAATATTTTGTTCCCCCTAACCTCTACCAAACCGCGGCTTTACGGTTCCCTAAAACTAACATAGTTTATAAGTCAAAAACATGACATTGTGAAGAGTTTTAACCGAATTCGGCTCCGTTATGCCTGTTGGCGCGTGAGCCTAAAATAAATGATAAAGTAAAAAAACATGTCTCTGGATTTGTATGCCTTGGATTATCATCGAATTTAGTATTTCGCCGCCATTTTGTCTTATGACAATTGGGCGCGCAATTTTTCGATACTCACTTTCCCGGCTTACATTTTCACAAGTTAATAAGGCTGATACAAATTTAATTTTGACTTTTTGTCTCCCCCCCCCCCTTCAAAATTTTTTGGCTGGATTTTGAGTTTTGAGGGGGCAGATGAAAAATATTTATCAAATTTTCGGTTCTTGATAAAAATTCTTTAACAAATCCGATGAGTTTTTAATATTTTTCAAAATAAATGCTTTATTATTTTTATCCCCCCCTCGACCAGTCCCATAGTGGTGGGACAAAAAGTGAAATAAATATTTGTAACGGCCTAATCAAATATATTTCTTTTTATTGTCCATTGCAAGTATGCATATACACTGCCATAAAAAAAAAACAGTCATATATACCCCAAATTTTTGAATTTTTTCAACAAGTCGGACAAATGTTTCCCCTTCCGATCTCTTCGGACGTTCTTTTAAAACTTCCCTGTAATCTTAAAAAATGATTCACTGACGAATTCAGCTGCGACCGTTTGTGATTAGATTAGTCACTTAAGAGTCATTCCTTCAATGCACTAAAAACTGACAGCTTTTACCCTCGCTATACATTACACTATGTGTGTTTCACTATTCTTAAACAGTTGTAACTAGAAATCCTCTAGAGCGGAAGTTACAAATGTCGATTCGGCAACGCTGTTTGTTTACAACAGCTTCCAACACTTGCCACAAAGCTAGAAGTTCAAACTTTGTGCGTGACTTTGTTGTGGTGAAAGTTATTTTGTTTACAATTGCTAATTATGGCCGATTCTTTCCCAAAATTTTAAGATATTAAAAATGAATAATAATTATTTGTTTAAATCTGATTACAATACCGGTCAATTGACGCATTCTTACAAACTATAAACATGCACATTTTGCTCACGCATTGACAGTTCTTTCTGTGCGATTGATTGATTGATTGATTGATTGATTGATTGATCTCTATAATGTAGGATTACTAGTTGTGACTACCGTAACGTTAGTATACAGTCAAACCTCGATATAACGTAACAGCATTTTCATTTTTGTTACGTTATATCAAAGTTACGTTATATCGACTTAAATGGAACCAGAAAACAACAAAAATATAGGTTCATTTCACTCATATCGGCCCATCCGTGCGAGAACCCAAATTTGGCTAAACTGTGTGAAAGCTCTGAGTGGGTATTTTACGTCTGATCCCGGCTGAAAATTGCAACCCATCGCAAAGTTGTTTCGACCCAGCGTTGACTTCGAAGTACCCTAGTGGGTTGAAATAAGCCCACTTTTCGGTAAATGGCAGAAACCCTCGCACGGACTTTGTTGGCTAGGTCGCTATATCTCGCTTTGTTTTCGACAACATTGCGTGGGGAAGAGCGAGAAAACTACCCACTGATGGGTTAAAAGTTTACCTATTTTTGGGTTCATTTGACGTATTTTTTAGATAATCTGTGTTCATTATATCCAAGTAAAAAATTCTGGATTTTGTTTTAAATGATATTAAAAAAAAATCCCCAAAAGTCATGTTATTCACCCAGGCCTTCCTTACATAATGTTTCCATCATTGTATTTTGTATACCTAAAATAGGTACGAGCGAGCACACATAAGTGGATTACATGGATTTTTCCAAGGATTCATCCTGCGATTTCCTTAAAAGTTTCTGGGATTTTCCCAGTCATACCTGCTCCAATACTTCAACTATCCTGCTCAAGAAGTATTTGCTAAGATTAACCCAGTAATACCTGCTACAACTTACTCTGCACATTTTGAAGAACTCTCGTCTGAGGTTTTTCCAGAGATTTCACCGGTAATTCTTCCGAAAATTCAAACTAGGATTTTGGCAAGAATACCTGACGGAATTCTTCAGAAATTCAATCGAAGATCCCTGGGTGCCAGGTAACCCCTTTTAAATTACTCCAGGGATGTCTCAATTTTTTCAAAGCGTTTCTATTAATGATTCCTTCAGGAATTTCCCCGTAACGTGGGTAAATCACTTTGGAATGGTGCGTTACAGTGTAAGATCTACCATTTCAAGTTTTGATCTTGCTATTTTCCAGCCTGGTGTATTTAAATGCAGGAACATTCCAGGATCAAGATTTGGTGTACTTTTTTACACTATTTATTTATTTATTTATTTATTTATTTATTCTGTTTATTTTTTATTCTATTTATTTTTTACTGCTAATACATATACCGTTTGTTTCAGAGGGATGGAGGTAAATTTAACCTATATATAAATAACAATTTACAAAAATATAACAGTGGTGAACGTATCACAATTTAATACTTTTTTTCTATTTCAGATTTACAAACAGGCAATCAGCGATCAAAACGGCGAAGTTTCTCTTTCTTTAGAAAGGTCAAGATTACCGTACGATACAGTGACAAGTAGACCACGTTTCCCGCGTCGATTTATTTGTGCCGAGTTCCATAATTTCGATTTCTTTTTCGAACATTTACGATAATGTATTTTTGTTCATCACACCTTCAACGCGTTGCAAACATTCGCGGATAATAAATATGTACAACGGTTTTATAATCCGCAATCTTATTAACACGGGAACGCGAAAAAAAAATACAAGAACATAGATGAAACTCAAAAGCAACGATTCTAGTTGTTTAGTTGTCCAGTTTTCTCGTAAAGCTACGGCGCGGGTTTCGGTTTTTCAGCATTGGCAGTAACACTAAACGGAATTGCATACAGTTTATTTTCTGACTGAGAAACGATAAGCTTAAAACGTGCGTTATTACGAGTCGATCCGACATAAGCGTGGTTTAAAAATTAGTCATACCCGGTATAGAAATAAATTTAATACACAAACATACAATAAAATTATTGTATTCTTCCGACAGCCGGCTGGCGGAAGACTAAATCATATCAAGGGTTGCATAGCTCACATCACTTACCAATGTGAATCCAGATCTATGTAACTTTCTATCCCTTCCCTTCCCACTAACAAACTTCCTTCCTGTGACAACCGTGGGGATGCGGAGGTACACACGGTCTCTAGTAGCAACGGATGTCACACCAACATTCCTTCCCTTCCCCGATGACCGTAAGGACGTGGCCGGCGCCGGTACTGACAATTTAAAGTTTTGAACCTTCAAAATGCACATTGAGGATGGAAAGCTACACCCAGGCCCCATCCATTTGGTTCCCTGTGCAATGTTGACTGTTCTGGTCAGTAACGGAGTAGCAACTACGAATTGTACGGTCATCTCATGCTCATGTACATGAAAAATCATGAAGATAGAGTCGTCGCATGCCTAGTTGTGGTGCTATGATTGAAATGTCCACAAAACAGGTTCCCACGAGGGCCATTCCGACACCCGGGACAGGACCAGATCGTGTTGACCGGTTCCACATGTCCACTAACAGACGCGCACTATCCTGTTGGACATTTTTGCCGAAGACACCAACATTCTATCTAGTAAACCATATAAATCATTATTGAAACCGTCTGTCGTGTACGAGTACACGACGCGACCACTCGTGTAACTTTTTTTGGCGCGACTTATGGAGGGTTAAGGAACACTGCATCTTTGTTTTTTAGGAATTCCTCCTTGTATTCGAGTATTCGAGAGAACATTCCTTCCAGGATTGCAGCAGTAATTCTCCCAATTTTATTTTTGCCAGAAATTTCTATAGATTTTTTTCCCAAATAATGTTTAATAAATTGCTCCTAGAAATTCTTCAGGAATTATTCATTAGATTCTTATACAAATTTCTACAAGAACTCATTCAGAACATTCTCCAAAGATTCCTTCATAAATTCCAGCTAGTATTTCATTGAAAATTTCTTCAAGTAGGTATTGTTTCGGAAAATTCCTCCAAGGAATTTATTGGAAATTTCTCAAAATTCTGCTTAAAGAATTCTTCCAGGAATAATTCTTCTAAAGATTTTAGGAGGACTACTTCAAGAATTCATTCTGAAATTCCTCCTAGGGTTGCTCCAGGAATTTCACCTAAGGTTTTTAAGAAATTCCTCAAAACATTCTCTTAAAGAATATCAACATAGAATTGGATAACCTAAAAAAGTGTTCGAAATTTCATAAACTAGAGAATTCCTGGTGACCAATAAGCATTATCAAGCCGAAATTATTTACTGGCCTGGAAGGGTACCCTGATTAACCTGAATCATATACCTTTGGTGAGAGTAATATATTTTTTGCAATTTCTCATCGTAATAGGCTGTTTTACCTCACGCAAATCTGACAGGAAAAGGCCTACTTTCCCACACCTAATTAACAGTGCTGTAATGATTCATTACAGCACTGATTTGCGTTGCGTAATGAACCATTACAGCACTGTTTTCAGTTTTGGTCAACTTCTTGATGCTTTCTGAACGCAGTTTTGAAAAATTGTGACAACTGCACAGTATAACCTGCTATGATCTCACTTCCTTAATCATGGCTATGAACATCAGTGTGCAGTCTGATGAAAAAGTTTTGTTAAAAACTATCATCAAGTGGTAATTTATGAAGGTGCAAAAAACGTTGTACGCAACTCGATGCAGAACTCGATTTTTACAGCACTCGTCGTAATTATCCAACTCGGCAAGCCTCGTTGGATAAATGTACGACTCGTGCTGTAAAAATCTTCATTCTGCACCTTGTTGCGTAAACTACTATTTCATGTTCTACTGGCGGCATCAGATGGCGACCGTAACACATTGCAATGCCTGCATTAAAATGCACCGCTTCGAAATCATATGGGTGATTAGGATGAAGTCAAACGGGGTTGATGAATTACACATTTTTTTTTGGGAAAAAGCCATAACAATTGACAAATGTGCCGCCGATCGAAATTTTTTCTCTGACTAATCCGTTCTAATTTCGCTGATAGATAAGCAATCTTTCTGGCGAAATTTTTGCAGTCACTTGTCACGCGATTGTCAGTCACACTATCCAAGCAAATAATTGTGATCGGCCAAAAGTTGGCGGCAAGGAAATTGGGAAAACTGCGGTCATTCTGTGTCACGGTCACAACAAGTAGGGGCGTTTGTTATACATCGGCATCAATTATTTAGACCGATGAGTGGTTTCAGTGGCGGCATTATCGGGACCAATTAAGGACCGTATCGTTAATTATAAGTACACCTTAAAATTGCTGTATTTCAAAATGTTTTATTTATTTTGTAAATTGAATTCAATTACATTGTTCATTGACCATCAGAAAAGCCCATGACATGATTGTATATTTAATTTTTCGTGGTTCTTGCCACCTCTTGCACTTTCTTCTTGGCGTGCTTCATAAGGATTTGGGCAACCGTTCCGACGATGGTTTTGCATACGTTGACCCAGTTTTTCTTGAATTTTGTGACGTCCTCTGCTCCTCTATCCTTTTTCCGTAGTTTCCCTTTCATCAAAGTTAACTATTTCTCAATGGGCCTTATTTACGGGCAATTTAGAGGATTCATTGCTTATTCCAAAAATTGAACATTGTTTACTTCATACCTGTCAAAGGTGTCACGCGCATAGTGGAAGGATGCCAAATCCGGCCAAAGTAATGTAGGACCTTTGTGCTTTCAGATGAGTGGCAGAATATGTTTCTGGAGACATTCCTTCCGGTATATTTCGACGTTCATACCGTGACCGCGCCTAATTCCAATCAGCTCCTAATTCCGTTCACACGAATCAAAACACCGAGTATTTGCCGAAATTGTCGCAAATCTTTAGCAAATTGAGTTTTGTAATTTTCAATAAGTATGTCCACGCCAGAATATAATCAAAAAGTTAAAGGGTTTCTTGTGTATTAATGTGAAAACACATTAAATGCCATTAATTATCCAATCGGCCGCCATTCTACTTTTTTTCGTTTGCGGACCTGTGAATTGCATCAATTTATACATTTAAAGTATTTTCATTGAAAAATTAACAAAATCAATCAAAATAGCACCAAAGCAGAACAATAAAGGACATATTTTTATAAATTTTACATCAAATCAACTTTTTGAAGAAGACTCCTGATGCTAGAAATGAAAAAGGCACATGACCGGAATTAGGATACTACAGGTTGTACTTGCTCCTAATTCCAATCACCATATAAATCCAAAGGAAACTATGAAAAAATCTGCAGTACAATCGATACAACCAACTCCAGCATCAGTCAAGGCTCCCAGACGATTGATGTTTGGTTCATATCATTTATTGGTAACCCCAGCTAGCAAGCATAAATTGTGGTGTCGTAGGTTTAAAATGTATAGATGACGTCAAACCCGACATAAACCTATCATTGACCTGTTTTTATTTTGGTCTGCAAACCCAACATAGACCCAACAGTTATGCGATGTGGGTCCAACATTGGTCCAACATTCGATAAAATTTTACCCGACTTTGACGCGACATTCGACACTGTTTCAGTCTGGTGGAATTTTGTAGTTTTCCCAGAAAGCTCTCAAAAACGCAACAACATTAAAACAATCCAATGTTATTACTTCAAATTATTATAGAACTATAACATGTTTTGATAAGAAAATAAATGTATTTCGACATATAAAATATAAATATAACTATAACAACCTATGATAATATGATTATTTTGTCAACTTGATAATTACTTGGAGTGACCGGAATTAGGAACACAAGTGAACGGAATTAGGATCATACTGATTGGAATAAGGAACAACAACTTGTTCTAAATAGCGGCCATTTTCAAAAAAAGTGAAGTGCTGGCAACCTTGATTATATTTTTCTAGCAGTATAGAGACATAATGGAACAGCGTTGCACAATTACAGTCACTAAATGCAGAACATGTATTTTCTACAGCTATTAGACTTAGTTCATCGCCTTAAGTGAACGGAATTAGGTACAGTCACGGTACCTGGGACGGTGAAGAAAGGTGACGATATCATACCACATTGACAAATTGCTTGCCTAACCAAAACATTTTCCCATTTTTTTTTTCCCAAAAAATCGATTTCTCCTAATTCGTTACATCCGTGCCATGCTTAACAGTGAAAATCTGTGCCCCTGGAAGTACCTTGTAATCCAATTTGACATACGTTTCATCATCCATGAATATGCACATGCAATTTTTGCTCAAAACATCGTCGTACAGCTTCCAAGCCTGTGTTTTCACATAATCCGCCAGAATTTGACTGCGTTTTGGACATTTCTGTTTTGGGTAGGTCTTCGGGGAATTACGCTCCTTGGCGCGTTGAACCATACCAACAGTCGTTTCACACTTTTTTGCGTAATCTCTGATGGATACCTCCTATTTTCCTTCAACGATTTTGCAAGTTTTGCTGTTCAAATGACTTGGACGCACCTGTTTTTTGCCGCGTCCGGGTAAGTCTTTCAGTGTGTTATGCATACCGAATCGTTTGATAGCATTTTGGACAACAAAAACCCTAACACATTCAATTTTTGCTAATTTTCTTAGCGATGATCATTTTTCCTTGCAGTGCCTGGTCACAATCGATTTTCGCTTCTCCTCCGTAAACCCTCGCATTGTTCCACTTGAGGAAAAACTTTAACTTTTAAAAAAGGTTATCGTTTGTTTACAACGTTAGCAACACATAGACACAAAGCAGTTAACAAAATAAGGCATAGTCTTTTTAATACAGAGCCTCAAAGGTGTACTCATAATTAACGATACAGTCCTTAACGCATTTGCTCGAATATCGTTTCGGCGTCCCACTCAGTGGCGGCATTGCTGAATGCATTTTATCATTTCATTTTTTTAGTTTCTCTTACAGTTGCGTCAGCATTTTTCACTGGGACTATTAAGTAAACGAAATGTTCCATAAGATTTCTGAAATTCCCTTAGCCTATATGAAGTAAACACTGTTGAATTTAGAGCAATTTAGATTTTAACACCATAATGGTCATGTCAAGACTACCAGAATAAATAGAAGAAACAAAAGGTATAATATTGATAAGTTGCGCAAAACTTTACTTATTATTCACTGATTACGGAGCGTCTGTTTAACAAGTCAGTGTTTTCAAACATAATACACATTATGTTATCTATTGTCCATTGGAGATATTGTCTTTTAGCAATGTATTTAAACTCAAACCATTCAAAAGTAGCATCTATCCATAGTTCATGTGAAATTTCTCACTGCATATACCGGTATACAACACAATACAAGCTTCCACTAGAAACAAGCTTCACCAAACACTCGTTGGATAAATGTACGACTCGTGTTGAAAAAAAATCATCATTTTGCAACTTGTTGCATAAAAAACTTTTATCATATTTTCATTATACATCCATGTTCCAATTGTTGAACACTAGCATGACATAAACTGTTAGCATGACTGCCAGATTTTTTTCACATCACCTAATTGTGCATTTTAAAGTGTTTAAAGTGCGTTCCAGGGATGTTTCAGAGATGATCTAGAGGGCTTCAGGTACGTTCCTGGGGTGGAAATGGAATTTAAGGATTTCAAATTCAATGGAAAGTATAAGAAATTATTGGATCCAGACGTTTTCTGGATATTTTTCAAAAAAGTGGGATTATGCACGAACATAATCAAAGAAACAACAAGTTTCATTACTAACCGTTCAATAATTGGCGGATTACCCTTGTTTCTTTTCGCTAGAACTGTAAAAAACAGGTTAGGGTAATTTTCCAATTGTTGCACGGCTAAAAACTCGCCTATTGTTGCACACTCCATGTTATTCTTATAAGGCGTGCAACAATTGGAAAATTACCTTAATTGTTTGGTATATTTTTTTTTATTTAGATTCATTCTTAACAATCCCTTTCAGACATGCAAAGTCTATTTAATACTCATTCCCTGTGCAACAAGTTTGCTGTTTACTTACACTCGCTGAGCCGCCTAATTACATGTGAATGCATACACGCCCAAAAACAAAGCACCCGCGGCAGTTGAATCATGCTGCTGATGCACAGCATCCTACAAACTACCAAAAAAAAAAGAGTTTACCTTGCAAGAAAGCACACCAGCACAAAAGAACCAACCAACAAAAAAAGTTCACCAGCCGATGTAGAAACAACCAGAAGACCGTTTTCTTAATTGCTCTGTAAATTAGTAAGTAAACCGTTGCGTTGTGTTCGTCGGTGTTGCTCTCCTCCACCCGCAGCCCGACCGACGGCGACGACGACCACGACGATCTGGGTAAGGTCGTCTCGGGGCTCGGGGGATGCGCCAGCGTCATATTTGATCGGTGGGTAATTGTTCTTCCCGCCTCTCCCATTGAATGACGTTTGTTGTAGACTTCAGGCAGCTAGGCTCGTTCTGGAAGCTTCTTCCCGCTCGCGGAAGGTGTTGATCAAATTGGTTTTAGTTCGACCTGCTGGTGCAGTTTGTTGGTGCGATTGCGCAGATGAGGCGCATTAGTTTTAGGTAATTGAGTGGTGGTCTTGTTTAAACCGGACCGGAATTCGGCTCCGAACGGTATTTTGCGGTGCTGAGTGGCTACGCTGATTCGGACATTACTGGCTTACTGCTGCTACTGCTTGAGCGTGAGGGAACTAGAGATGTTGCCACCGACCGGCGGCGACGGCGGCGGCAGCTAGAGACCGACGACTAGATGATGAATGCAACTTGTTGAGTTGCCAAACAATGGGGCATTTATACCGGTGGTCATTGTTTCGGGGCGCAGCATACGGATGAATGTATGTGATTTGTTTGCACCCTCTTTGGGTTTGTTTTCAGCTTTCGGAAGAAACAAGTGGACCCTTGACTGTATGTGGAAGCATGAAACATAATTGTTTCTTTGTGGTACGAGTGTTTGGTGAAGCTTGTTTCTAGTGGAAGCTTGTATTGTGCTGAAACGGTGTGCAGTGAGAAATTTCACATGAACTATGGGTAGATGCGACTTTTGAACGGTTTGTCTAGTTTGAATACATTGCTAAAAGACAATATCTCCAATAGATAAGTGTCGGGAAGCGAACTTGTAGGCATGTATAAATGTGTATTATGTTTGAAAATAGTGACTTGTTAAAAAATGCAGGGTCGTTCAGACGCTCCGTAACCAGTGAGCTATAGTAACAAAGTTTTGCGCAACTAATATACTTGTTATCTCCATTATTATTATTTATCTTTATTAACGAGATTTTTAGCCTCGGGACCCATGTTAACTTTCCTTCAAAAGGAAAATAAACGCATTTAGCGAGTTTATCGGGAGTGAGATTCGATCCCAGATCCTCGGCGTGAAAGTCACGTGTTTTAACATCACACCAGACACGTTACACACTTTTTGTTTCTTCTATTTCTTGTGGAAGTCTTGACATGACCATTATGGTATTAGAATCTGAATTGTTCTCAATTCATCTATCCGAGGGAATTCGAACAATCTTATGAAAAAACCTCGATTTATTAATTTCATTTACTTGCTATTCTCACTGTTAAAATGTTGACGCAACTGCAAAAACAAAACAAAAATGCCGCTCAGAGTGGAACGCCGAAAAGTAATTCGAACAAATGCGTTAATTAGCCCCAATAATAATTGATGCTTTGTAAATTGATGCTTTGTAAACCAAACGCCCCTACTTGTTGTGACCGTGCCATGCAATAACCGCAATTTTCCAATTTTCTTGCTGTCAACTTTTGGCCGATCACAGCCATTTGCTTGGGTGATGTGACTGACAATCGCGTGATAAGTAAGCGAAACTAGAACATGTTGAAAAGACAATTTCGATTGGCGGCGCATTTGTCAATATCCCGGTTTTAATTTGGGCGGCTTTTCGTCAGAAAACTGGTGTAATCCATCAACCCCGTTCGACGCTATCCCACTCACACCCATATGATTTCGAAGCTGAGGATTTTGATCGGGAAGAATGCATGCATTGCAGTATATTACGGTCGCCATGTGGTGTTAGTAGAACACGAATAAATCGAACATTTCCGTCGTCAGTGCTCTCTTATACATATTCGATGCCACTCATTTCAACGTAACATGGTTTTGTCAGTGAATTTCCTGAATAAATTTTTGAGGCTATTTGTGAAGTAATTCTTAGAGGAATTCCCGGTAGAATACTAGGAGAAACTTATGAAGGAATCTTCGGATATATCTTTGAAGGAATCCTTTCATTTATTCATTTATTTAGTATTGCACCAAATTCAAGATAAAACTGAATCAACAATATTTCTCCATAATACACGGTTCGTGGCTGCCGCTCTCCATCCTCGGTCGCGCCCGATGCTCGCCAAGTCACGCTCCACCTGGTCCGCCCATCGTGCTCTCTGCGCTCCACGCCTTCTTGTGCCAACCGGATCAGTTGCAAACACCAGCTTTGCAGGGTTGTTGTCCGGCATTCTTGCAACATGCCCTGCCCACCGTATCCTTCCGGCTTTGGCCACCTTCTGGATGCTGAGTTCGCCGTAAAGTGCAGCAAGCTCGTGGTTCATTCTTCTCCGCCACACACCGTTCTCCTGCACACCGCCGAAGATCGTCCTTAGCACGCGTCGCTCGAAAACTCCGAGTGCTTGCAGGTCCTCCTCGAGCATGGTCCATGTCTCGTGCCCGTAGAGGATTACCAGTCTTATTAGCGTTTTGTACATGGTGCATTTGGTGCGTGGGTGAATCTTTTTCGACCGCAGTTTCTTCTGGAGCCCGTAGTAGGCCCGACTTCCGCTGATGAAGCGCCTCCGAATTTCACGGCTCACGTTGTTGTCAGTCGTCAGTAAGGATCCGAGGTAGACGAATTCCTCCACCACCTCGAAAGTATCCCCGTCTATCAGTAACATTACTACCCAGACGGATCCGGTCGCTTTCGGTTCCGCCTACCAGCATGTACTTTGTTTTTGCGGCATTCACCACCAGTACGACCTTTGCTGCTTCGCGTTTCAGCTCTGCCACCATTCCAAATGTTCTGGCGATAATGTCCATGTCGTCCGCAAAGCACAAGAATTGATCGGATTTTGAGAAAATCATTCCTCGGCTGTTGAGCGCGGTTCGTCGCATTACACTTTCCAGAGCGATGTTGAAGAATAGGCATGAGAGTCCGTCACCTTGTCGCAGTCTCCGGCGAGATTCGAATGAACTGGATAGTTAACCCGAAACCCTTACGCAGTTTTGCACAACGTCCATCGTTACTTTAATCGGTCTAGTCAGCTTTCCAGGAAAGCCGTATTCGTCCATGATTCTCCATAGCTCTGCGCGGTCGATACTGTCGTATGCCTCATTAAACTCGATGAACAGGTGATGCGTTGGGACCTGGTATTCATGGCATTTCTGGAGGATTTGCCGTACGGTGAAGATCTGGTCCGTTGTCGACCGGCCGTCGATGAAGCCGGCTTGATACCTTCCCACGAACTCATTCGCTTTAGGTGACAGACGACGAAAGATGATCTTGGATAGCACTTTGTAATGCTGCCTACTAAATAGTGATCGCCCTGAAGTTCTCACATTCCACATGGTCGCCTTTCAAAATTCTTCTTGTGAATGAGGCAGATCACCCCTTCCTTCCACTCCTCCGATAGCTGTTCGGTTTCCCAGATCCTGACTATCAGCCGATGCAGACAGGTGGCCAACTTTTCTGGGCCCATCTTGATGAGTTCAGCTGCGATACCATCCTTACCGGCTGCTTTGTTAGTTTTGAGCTGGTGAATGACATCCTTAACTTCCCTCCTTGGAGTTGATTCATTTCCGTTCTCCGCTGCACTGGCGTCGTCGTTTTCGTGCCTACATTCTCCTCGCCATTCAGGTGCTGATCGAAGCTTCCACCTTTCGATTACCTCACGTCCGTCCGTCAAGAGGTCTCCGTCTTTATCCCTGCATATTTCGACTCGCGGCACGAAGCCGTTGCAGGATGCGTTGAGCTTCTGATAGAACTTCCGTGTTTCTTGGGAACGGCACAGAAGTTCCATTGCTTCGCACTCCACTTCTTCCAGGCGGCGCTTTTTCTCCCGAAAGAGGCGGGTCTGCTGTTTCCGCTTTTGTTTGTAACGTTTCACGTTCTGTCGCGTCCCTTGCTGCAACATTACCGCCCTCGCTGCATTCTTCTCCTCCAAAACCGTTCTGCACTCTTCGTCAAACCGTTCGTTCCGTCGATTCCGTTCCACGTACCCGATGGGGCTCTCGGCTGCGTCGTTGATGGCTGCTTTCACTGTACTCCAACAGTCCTCTAAAGGGGCCTCATCGAGCTCGCTCTCGTCTGGCAACGCGGCCTCGAGATTCTGCGTGTATGCTGAGGCGACATCCGGTTGTCTCAGTCGCTCTAGGTTGTACCGTGGCGGTCGCCGGTACCGTACATTGTTGATGACGGAGAGTTTTGGGAGCAGTTTGACCATCACCAGATAGTGGTCGGAGTCGATGTTGGCAACACGATACGTCCTGACGTCGATAATGTAGGAGAAGTGCCGTCCGTCAATCAGAACGTGGTCGATTTGAGATTCCGTCTGCTGTGGTGATCTCCAGGTGTAACGATAAGGAAGGCTGTGTTGGAAAAAGGTGCTAGGTATGGCCATATTTTTGGAGGCGGCGAAATCAATGAGTCATAGGCTGTTTTCGTTCGTCTGCTGGTGGGCGCTGAACTTACCAATCGTCGGTCTGAATTCCTCCTCCTGGCCTACCTGAGCGGTCTCCTATGATGATCTTGACGTCGTGGTGTCGCGTAAAATGCGTCTTTGTCATCAGCAGTGCTTTCGGAATGAGGGCTGTGCACGTTTATTATGCTGAAGTTGAAGAATCGGCCCTTGATCCTCAACCTGCACATTCTTTCGTCGATCGGCCACCAACCGATCAGGCGCCTCTGCATATCACCCATCACGATGAAAGCTGTTCCCAGCTCGCGTGTGTTGCCGTAGCTCTGGTAGATGGTATTATTACCTCTAAACGTTCACACCATAGGTCCTGTCCAACACACCTCCTGCAGCGCCGATGCCGAACCCTCGGTCCTTCAGTAGATCGGCGAGTATGCGGGTGCTCCCGATGAAGTTGAGAGATCGGCAGTTCCACGTACCGAAGAATACGAAAACATTTTGCAAGAATCCTCGAAGGAATTGCTGATAAAATCCTTTAGGCATTTCATGTAAGGATCCTCGGCAGCCTTCCTGAAGAAGTACAAGGAGGACTTCCTATAGAATACTCAGATGACTTTCTAAACGAGTTTTTGTAGAAATTTCTGAACAAACCGGTGGGAAAATTGCTAAAGCAATCTCTGGGACACCCCAAGCATACTTCCTTGAAGAACTTCATGGGAAATGTCTTCAGTGTCTTGTATTTGACTCGACTCGATAGACGACGACACCTCAATGGCAACGTTGCAAGTACCGAAGGTGGCGTGGTAACAGATCTAGGAGTATGTGCACAGGACGAAAGACTTCCGGCCCCTGACCTTCAAGAGATTGAGAAAGAGGTTGGCCGGTTGCAAAACAACAAAGCCGCTGGAGCTGATCAACTACCAAGCGAGCTTCTAAAATACGGTGGAGAAACACTGGTGAGTGCACTACACTGGGTCATTACCAAGATTTGGGAGGAGGAAGTATTGCCGGAGGAATGGATGGAAGGTATCGTGTGTCCCATCTACAAAAAGGGCGACAAGTTGGATTGCGGGAACTACCGCGCGATCACGCTACTGAGCGCTGCCTACAAGATACTCTCTCAAATTTTATGCCGCCGTCTATCACCGATTGCAAGAGAGTTCGTGGGGCAATATCAGGCTGGATTTATATGTGAACGCGCTACAACGGACCAGATGTTCGCCATCCGCCAGGTGTTGCAGAAATGCCGCGAATACAACGTGCCCACACATCACTTGTTCATCGATTTCAAATCGGCGTATGATACAATCGATCGAGAACAGCTGTGGCAGATTATGCACGAATACGGATTCCCGGATAAACTGATACGGTTGATCAAGGCGACGATGGATCGAGTGATGTGCGTAGTTCGAGTATCAGGGACACTCTCGAGTCCCTTCGAATCTCGCAAAGGATTACGGCAAGGTGATGGTCTTTCGTGCTTGCTGTTCAACATTGCGTTAGAGGGTGTAATAAGGAGAGCGGGGATAAACACGAGTGGGACGATTTTCACGAAGTCCGTTCAGCTGCTTGGTTTCGCCGATGATATTGATATTATTGCTCGTAAATTTGAGACGATGGCGGAAACGTACATCCGACTAAAGAGTGAAGCCAGGCGAATCGGATTAGTCATTAATGTGTCGAAGACAAAGTACATGATGGCAAAGGGCTCCTGGGAGGAATCACCGTGCCCGCCACCCCGAATTTATATCGACGGTGATGAAATCGAGGCGGTTGAAGAATTCGTGTACTTGGGCTCACTGGTGACCGCCGACAACGACACCAGCAGAGAAATTCAGAGGCGCATTGTGGCAGGAAATCGTGCCTACTTTGGACTCCGCAGAACTCTACGATCGAATAAAGTTCGCCGTAACACGAAGTTAACCATCTACAAAACGTTGATAAGACCGGTCGTCCTCTATGGGCACGAAACATGGACCCTACGTGCAGAGGACCAACGCGCCCTTGGAGTTTTCGAACGGAAGGTGTTGCATACCATCTACGGCGGAGTACAGATGGAAGACGGGACTTGGAGAAGGCGAATGAACCACGAGCTGCATCAGCTGCTGGGAGAACCAACCATCGTCCATACCGCGAAAATCGGGAGGCTACGGTGGGCGGGTCACGTCATCAGGATGTCGGATAGCAACCCGACTAAAGACAAACTGCCATGGACCGAGTGGAATGGAGGCGGCTACTATGTACAGCAGAGGCCACCCCGGCCTTAGCCTGACCGGTAAGGTAAGGTAACGATAGACGACGGGAGATCCCCATTCTTTCTTTTGGGGTCTCCATTTTTCTTTGTGGATACAGCTTTAGATCGCCTTTCCGCGGTCCGATTCTCGTTCTGGTCCTGAACGTTTCCCTACTTCTCTAGGGATAGTGTATCGTTGTGCTTGATTTGCAATATACAAATTCATGCAATGGCAGACAAAGGAAGACCTCCAATCAATAATTATGGTAGTACTCGAAGAACACTGAAATGAATAGAGGCAGACCAAGTTCCACTGAGAACGTAGAGCAAAATAAAAGAAGATTCCATTCTTTCCACTTCTTCGGTAGCTAGGGTATGTGTGCCGTCAGTAATCTCACGCTCCCATATTCATCCTATTCGAAAACATGCGATTACGGCACCGATTGATTCCGTTCTTTGTGTTAACATGGGTGCTCACTTCTAACAAAAAATACAAAAATAAGAAACAAAACAAACAGCGCTCCAATCCCTTGTTTTTCGTAGGATGAAAATGGGAGCCACATGCTTAATAAGGGAACCAATACCCTATTACGTTATCCAGATCCTCAGATCAGCCGATGCAAACAAACGGACAACTTTCCCGGAGTTCAGTTCGATGGTGAGTTTGGCTGGAATACCTTACTTATCAGCTGCTATATTCTTTTCTGAAGCTGTTGAATAATGGTAGGTATACTTTGTTATTCTCAGCGAAGGGCTTGATTTGTGCTCAGCATTCGCCGTGCTAACGGAGTCATTTCTTCCGCTATATTGATTCCAAGTACTTGCGTTCTCTGCACCATTCAGGTGTTCATCGAAGTGCTGCTTCCACCTTTCGATCACCTCACGCTGGTTTGTCAAGAGGCTCCCGTTCTTATCCCGTCACAATTCGGCTCACAGCACGAAACCGTTGCGGGATGCGTTAAGCTTCTGATACAACTTCCGCGTTTCTTGAGAGAGGCACAGCAGTTCCATTTCCTCGCATTCTGCTTTTTCTATGTAAGTGGTTTTCCTTTTTTCGTTTTGCCGGAAGAAAGCGAGTCTGCTACTTCCGATTGGTTTTTTGTATCGTTACACGTTCTGTCGGGTTCCATGCTGCGGCATTTCTGCTCGCGCTGTGTTCCTTTCTTCAAGAGCCCTCTGCTCTCTTCGCCGAGCCAATCGCTCCTTCCCATGTGCCCGACGGTACTCGTAGCTGTACTCTTGTAGTTCTCCTAAAATACCACATCCAGCAGTTCAAACAGTTTTCGAAGGTTGAAGATCAAAGTTCATCACCATGTACGCTAGTATTGCGATGTAACAACGCACCGGCACACTGACCCAATGAGTTACCTTTTCTAAAGCATATATTTTGTCGGTTCCCACCTCCTCAGACCTTCATCGGCGGCCGGCACCTGACCATATGCCAATCTATGATACTGCTGAACGAGTAACCTTCATTTTTTCATTAATTTCTCCTCGTCTGCCGGTAGGGCTCGACAATGGTAGTTGAGTAAAAAAAAACGCCTTATAGCACTCGTTTCTTCAGCAGCTTTTCACCTCGTCTCGTCCAAACTGTGGGTACTAATCCTCGCGGCGAAGAGCGGTAGACAGCAGTGCAAAAAAATCGTTTATTTTGCTAATTACACACATTTCGCCGCCGGGCGTTACATAAGGGCTTCCCCAGCCCAGCCAGCCCCGGCGTGCTGCGCTTGGCTGCCCCTTTGGCTATGCTCGGTTAGTAGAAATTGCAAATTAAAATCAATGAAAAATGCGCCAAACATTTTGGACGTTTGCCAAAATCAACCAGATGTGCCTAACGACGAGACAAACTCGCAAAATCGAAATCGAAAGTGAATCAATCGAGAGAGACAATTAACACAAAGTTTGGAAAACTATGCAACACCGAAATGAAACACAAGTGTAATAATTGGAAAACTGCGCGGCGGTAGGTGGTGCGCGAACCGTTTAAATTGAATTCAAGAAATTACTTTTCTCCTTGCTCTCTGCGCTCAAAGATTTCGTATACGCCAATCATGTCGTTCTTCATCTTTCCTACTTCGTCTGGTTAACTTTTTTTTCGCACCAGGCAGACATTTAACTCGAGTGATTATTTTCTCGCTCTTCTTCCAAATTTTGATCGCAAAGCGATATAATTCTACCGTTTGTTGCGACAACCACAACAGCTGCACAATGAGACCCATTTTCGTGGAGCATAGGCAGTGTAGAAGCATTTGCTCCTCATTGGTGGTTAGAGATTGTGTCGTCGTCGAAAAACGCGGCGAACCACGTTGTGAGTAAGAAGTTGAAAAATAAATAAATGAACATGGGAAAAGGCTGAGACTGGGAAAGATGATTTATGAATGAATTCCACGAGGGGTCGCGAAATCAGGCCGAAATCTGCACTCCGTACCAAGCTGGAATCGCTGTTCGGAATCGCACACAAAGTGTTAGAGTGCAAATCGAGCAATAAGTTGGAAACAGAAATGAAAGATGACTTCAAACTGGCTGGCCGCGGTCGTGGAGTGACAAGTTAGTTCGTGGGAAATTTGTGAGACATCGTGGGAGCAAAATGAGATTGTCGTATTAGTGTTATATGTAATGGTTTCAGGGTACAAGCTTCAAGATTTCTTCTTCTCGGCACAACGTTTCAATTGGGACGAAGCCTCAGCGATTTTTTTTGATAAGGTCATATTCCCCATAGTAAATCGTACGAAAACTTAGGACCAAAATTAAAACCAAAAAGTTAACAATTGTAAGAAATCGTATTTTTCCTTATAATAATGTCCCATGCTTAAGGCACATCCAGCATCGATTCCGGTACAAATTGGGACAATGTATCATATAATACCTACAAGTTATGCAACCGATCGAAGTGTGTCGCATCGTCTTCAGAGAAATAAACACACAATCTATTACCTATTAGAGGCATCCACGTACCAATGCGTGAACCCTCTGCCAAAAATAACCACAATCAACACTTAAAATTCCCTGCTCATGGATCGCATCACCCAATAAAGGTAGCTCCCAGATCTCACATCCGACCCACTATCAAAATTGAATATCCTTCCCGTGCTGTTTGTGGAGATGCAGAGTGCTGTCGGTCTCTATTAACAACAACCATTACATTTTGACAGACCGTCCCATATGGTGTTATATACGATTCTAAGAAGAGGCAGTATATGTACACTTCACACGCGAGTTCATCGAAGCATGTACGCATTTGGCCTCTACTTTAGCATTCTATGTAACATCATATACGACTTTGTGTTAGCAGGGCAGAAACAAAGTAGTTCTTATCCCTTTCGAGGGTCTGCACAGACAAATAAAAAAAAAATAATCTAAAATCAAAGGTTTATTCAACAGTACAAACGCCTGGTACAAACAGCTATATTGTGCCATAAAAAAGATACATCTCGGGCAGAGGTCAAGTGCTTACGATCAAAACGTGCTATTGGTTTGATTGATTTAAAAAGTAAAAGTACTGAAAATAATAGCAAAAAATGGTCCTAGGACGTCTGACCAATAGCAAAATTTTCTATTTAAAGATCAAACGAATAGCTCGCTGCTATTGGTTAGCTCTCAAAAGAACTAAATTTGTTATGATGATGTTGGTCGAGGAGTAAATTTTAGCTATTATTTCAAGTACTTTTACCTCTCATATCAAACAATTCAATATCACTTTTTGATCTCCATATCGGAATATGCTTTTATTGAGTGTTTTTCTTCTGCTCGGGATGAACTTGATTGAAGCATCATTTTTCAAGCACGGCATACTTCAGTCATTCAATATCTCGAATTCTCACAAATCAGCAAGAATTGCAATTAACTGTAGTAAGGTTGGTACAAATTTCATTTTGACCTTTTGCCTCCCCTTCAAAAAATGTTGGCTAAATTTAGCATTTTGAAGAGGCAGATACAAAATATTTAGCAAAATATCGAGTCTAGTTAAAAAATCTTCAACAAACCCGATAAGTTTTATTTATTTTTTTCAGATTAAATGATTTATTAATTTTACTACCTCCGCCTCGACCATCCAAAGAGTGGTGGGATGAAAAGTGAAACAAATATTTGTAACTGCCCAATTCCAGAAAAAATAATTGGAGATATTTTACGGAAAATCCTTTGAAGAATCTAAGAAGAAATGGGTGACGTATTCAACAAAAGATCTCTGGTGACATTCCTAAAAGTATCATCGTGTAAGCAACCCTAAAAACCCTCCCAGAATGAAAAATCCCTAGAGCAATTCTTGGAAATTTTTTTGAATTTATTCCTGACGAAGACGAAGATTTAATGAAGGAATCCTTGGACAATTTCTTAAATTCACTTGAAAGAATTCCTAAAAGAAAATCCGGAGGAATTCTGTTACAAATCCCTAGAATGAATTCCTAGAGAATTTCTGAATGAATCGCTTAATGTATATGAAATCATGGAGGAATCCTACGAGAAATTTCAAAATGGTTTTCTCTGGGAGATTTTCTGAATACGATTTCTTGAAAAATGTTCAAAAGAATCCCTGTCAAATTCCGTGTAGAAATTCCTGTCAAAATTCCTGAACAAATCTCTGAAGAAACTGCTGGTGTAATTACCGGGGTGATACACAAATTATGTCACGCAAAAATCGAACATTTTCCACCCCCCCCCCCTCCCCTCTATGTCACACTTTTTGTATGGGACCTCAATATTATTTGTATGGGTCATCATACTCAGCAAAACTCCCCCTCCCCCCTAAAAACGTGACGTAATTTATCTAGCATCCTATTGATTGGATTGTGCCTCCTTATGTGGATCATAAATTTATACTCCTGTTAAAATGTTCACCAACACAGTCGTGAAATTTGAATGTTTACCTTTTTACAAACGATATCGGGGCAAAACGTTTATTTCAGATTAGATCTAATGTAGGCGTTGAGCAAGAAAAAGAGGAATAAATTTATTATTTGATATTTGAGAGTGTTGGTACAGTAAGGACCCGATTTTGTCAGCCCCATTTTGCGATAAACTTTTTGATCTCGTTATCTTACGGTCAAACTTTAACCAATTTATCCATGTTTATCATCAAAGTTCAGTTGAAGAGCAGACCATAAAGGGATTAAAAATTTGAAAAATTGTTTAGGTTTTCGAGGAGAGCAAAAAATGTGTTCCGAAAGGGGGCTGACAAAATCGGGTCGCTTATGTATTTCAATCTAGTTCCAGTATGGAGTACTAATTCTTTGTAAAAAAAAAACAACATTTCTTTTCGTAACTTTCTTTGTCAAGGTGCGTTTTTCTTCATTTGCTCACGCTGCTGTAATGAGTCAATGTTAATATTGGTGAGCTCTGGTTGCGTACGATAAGCGGCAACAAAACCAGATCATCGTAGCAGATATTCTACACGGTTTTATTGAAAACAATTTAACCCTCTAATACCCAAATTTTTGATTTTGATCTAATATCATTTTTCGTCATATCTAAAATCGATTTAAACATGTTTTGGAAGATGATTCTCTTTAATTCTCGACTTTGTGAATTTCGGTTATGATTTTTCTAATTTTTATTTTTGAACATCCCCACAGTTTTATATTTTTCCTGGAAGCCTATTTGAAAGACGGATTTTTTGAGATGAAAACATTTTGAGATTTTATGATTATTGTTGATATATTTTTAGTTTTATTTTTTCATATAAAATTTGATTTCCCGCGTAATTTTGAGAGAAATGATTTTTAGATTGTAATCGATTACCTTAAACTATTTTACTATGATAGTATGATTTGGGAAAAAAATGAAATAGGGTCTGGGACCATTTGGGCAGGAGCATATAATTTGGGCACTTGCTGCTGTAACTCAGTCAATTTTGAATCGATTGACTTAATTTTTGGAACGCGATCAGGAAGGCGCAGTAGCTAGCTATGTTCAAAAATTCAAGTCAATCGGTTTGAAATTGACTGAGCTATAGCAGCAAGTGCCCAAAATAGGTGCTCCTGCCCAAATGGTCCCAGACCCTATGTAAATTGAAGCAATTCTATAATATTTTGTAGCAATGACTTCTGAAAGGTGACTAAAACATAATTTTTTCAATGATTTAAAATAAAATGTAAATAAGCTTCAAAAGACACAAAAAACCATTTCGAGATATACAGAATAGTTCTAAACATCAACCAAAAATATAAGAATTTTGATTGTCCACGAAACAAAAATTACAAAAATGCTCAAACTATACCCTATAAAGACGGGGTTGGGTATTAGAGGGTTAAGGAGAAATCCATAGAACCATTCTGGAAGGAATCCTGAAAAATACCTGTAGTCATACTACGAAGAGTTCCTTAAAGAATCTTAGGTAGAATTACCGAGGATTTCTAAAGAAATTTCCGAAGAAATCGCGGAAAGAATTTGTAAAGGAATGTCCTAAAATATCCCAAGAAGAGTTCATGAAAGCATCCTTGAAGAATAAGAGGTAATCCCAAGAAAAGTTATTGAAGGAATCCCTGCAGGGATTTCTGAAAGAAATATTGGATTAATTCTGGAAGGAATTCCGCTATTTTTTTTTTTCGAATGAACCCCAGCACGAAGGAATCCTGAAGGATTCTCGGAAAGAAATCCGAAGACCAATTCCTGATGGAATCCCCGATGGAACTCCAAAATGGAGCATAGGTGAAATTTGTTAGAAAAATAAAATTATTTTTTACAAAGCATCGACATATCACGGCACATAGAACCTTACAAATGTACAAATAAGGAACATCACACATTGACACAACACAACACAAAACACCAATATGCCCTGTTACCCTATTGGGTAAAAATAACCGCTCACAGGAGGACGAGGGTACGTAATTGTGGGCTTCGTGGCCAAGCGGTTAGCAGCGTCAGTCGTTTAGGTGTCTCGTAAGCCTCGGAGTGTGGGTTCGATTCCCGCTCCAGTCGGGAAAACTTGTCCGTTGTCTAATGTTGTAATGTTCAGTCTGTAGTGGCCGCAAGGTCGAAGACGGTGTAATTGTCTTTTTAATTGTTTTTGATGATGATGACTGATGATCCTGGAATGGTATTTTAGTTGGAAGTTTGCCTTTTAGTTGACAGTCGTTGCTGCTGATTTCATAGCTGGTTTTTGTCTAGGAAAACTAATCCTAATCGGGCATCTCGATTTGGGATTTATCACTAGAGTTCTATGACTTGAAGTCTGTGCCAGGGAAGGTGTTTACATCTCCAGTACTTAACCACGGCCCGAAACGGCCTGAATGTGGGCAATCCCAATAAGATTGCATTTGATGGGCCTCTATTCTGCCAGAACCCTATAAATTTGCACTAAAACTCGGAGAATATTTACAAGTTAAGATAAAACATAACACAAGGAACGCATCAATATTTAACTTAAGGACTGTTCAATTTATAAAACGGACAACTTTACAAGGCTATAAAAACAAAACGCGTAGTCCAAATTTAACCATCCTTGTTTCGTTGTTCAGTACATCATCATTCATTATAATTAATAATTTTTGAATCGGATAGTTTTATTTTATAGAAATTTGGCCAGGTGTTAAATGAGGTGACTTTCTCGATTGCTGTAAATTGAAAACATGTATAAAATTACTGTTCACATATGGTATATCGTTTTGAATATCTGAAAAGTGTTTACCATGCTACAGCAGCATGAGTAATAAACATTCTAGCGAAATTTAAACTCAATTGGAAAATTAGTTATTGAGATGTTAAAGACTCAAGTGAGATTCGATTTTTTGAATAAAATTCAATTGTAAAGCAAAAAGGGCATGAAAATATTAAACAAACAATTTTTGTGTATGCATCCAATCGAAAGTAGGAATAATGTGGTGTCAAATGCAGAAAACTGCTTCTTAATATCATTGCTGGTTTGGTAACTGTGCGCCATTACAGGTACAGTAATCCAAACAGTTTCGTTCTTTGAAGGTTGTTCCAAATAATAATGCAACCTGATGCAAATTTTGCATAACAATGATGGTGGAAATAAAAACTTTACATCCGATTATTACTAAATAAGGTGTACAATAACATAGGACCAACTTTGTTGAAAATAAATAATAACAAGTTTCGCTAGTGTCGGAAAATCTGCATCAATGAAGCAAAAAATATGCAATTTTTTACTATGACCATCTTTATGGATTAAATTTTTGATGAAGAATGCAATTAAAAGTAAATTTTTCTTCTGTATCATTCAGAAAGCAATATTCTACTACTCTGGACAAATTTTTAGACGAATCCGTGATGCTATTGCAACACAGGACTTGAATAAATAAGTTTTAATTATTTCTATGAAAACAATTTAATTCACTGTATCAAGCTGGAGGCTGCTTGGTGCATTATTACTGTCCAACTATTGAGCTTTACCTTTAGTAGAATAGTGTAAGATTCCATAACATTAAAAACTTCATGAAAATGGGCATGTTAAGTATGTGGAAAGTTATGTCGAATTTTGAGAAATGGGTTTTTATTGATGTTTTACGAAAACCGCTTCAGTTACACAATAAAGAGCAATTTGCTTAATGTTATATTTTTCCTACATTTGAGAATAGCTATAGAAAGTTATGCAAAAAACTGATAATGATTTTATTGAAAAATAAAAAAGATATCCCACAAGCAAGTTGTCCGTTTTATAAATTGAACAGTCCTTACTACACATTGAACTATTATTCTGATTTTCAATGTAACAAACATTTATACCCGTAATAAATTCCCGAAGGAATCTTAGATAAAATTCCCATAAGAATCGCAGTTGGGATGGATTGGTCAGCCAAAGCAAAATCAAGAAATTGACATTTATAAGATTAGGTTTAATCAAGAAATCAATTATGTATGCAACAATTACGGCGTAGCGTGCCAACTAGAACAAAGCCTGCTTCTCATTTAAATTTTTATAGCACTTCCACAGTTATCAATTGAGAAGTTTCTTCTTCCATGGTTATTGTGCATGTCTATATTATGTGGCGTGCACAAAGACACTCCATGTCTAAGGAAGTCAAATCGCAATTCATCATGGTCAACAGTGTCTCGCGCGGTTTTACCAATAGGTGTGTTGATGAAAAAGACACCAGGCAAAAGTTTCATTGAATTTCTTCTAAAAGCATTTTTGTCATAAGTTGAAAAAAATTGTCTGAAACTTTTTAACCGATACTATAAAATGATAGCCTAGGATGTTCTGAAAAACTTTGTTGAAGACCGCAAAGCGATCCGATGATTGTGAAAATAGTTATAACCAACGAACCGCATGCATGTGTTTATGTTTTAACATGTAAAGGAATAACAATAGCAACAAAATCATGCTGTTTCGCCAAGCAATGCAAACGCTATAACTTTTTTCATAAGCATTAGATCACTTCGCGGTCTTCGACAAAGTTTTTCAGCACACCCTAGGCTATGTTTTTCCCTTTTTGGTTACATGGTTTTAGAAAAATTCGAGTGTGTTTTCCCATGTAAAACCCCATACAAACTTCGATCGCGATGCGCAAAACGTAGACATGACTGATCCTGCCCAAATTTTGCACACTTTTTTGGGTCCTGAAATGGAATGAAAAAAGCTTTGATCTGATGAGATACCATTGAATTCTTCATGTTTTCATATAAACGATGATCCACTCTAATACATAATGTCCAGGGTTCAATCCCTGGCCAGTCCCTCTCCTCCTACTTTGTATCTTTCTATCTACTTTTTCTCACTTCTCTACATATACAACTCATGTATATTTATAAGTTCATAGCCATTGCTAGAGCAGAAACGGGTTGAAAAGGCCATTTTCCATCTTTCCAACTTTAACAGCACAGTGTCAATCTATCACATAATGCCTGTAAGCTTCGCAACTAAGTGAACTATGCCGCATTATCTTCAGAGTAATAAATACACTAATCTATCTCCTTACGCCTGGCATGCACGCACCAATGTGTGAACCCTCTGCCTGCCATATTCCACCAACACTCCGACATCCACATGAATTTGTGCAGACGCAGAGGTATATTCGGTCTGATGTGGATACAAAGGAAAGCAATCATCACTTCCTTCCCCTTCCCTACATTGACCTTCAACCTGACGTGACAGGCGCCTAAATTAAAAGATTGCCAACACTCACACATTGAAGATGCCTGCTTAATTCCCGGCAGATTTCTCATTGGTTCCTTTTGTGAGTGTTGCTGGTCGGGTGATACTGGAGTATCCACGGGTGGTCAATCAAGTTCAAGTTCAATGTGACTGTTAAGCGAGTGGGCCAGTACATATATTTGAAGTATAAGAACAAATATATGATTAAATAAAACAATTTCGAATCTCAGTCACCTTGTGCGTTTTGATTTTTTTATATTCCAACAATTTTTAAGATAAAAATCTCTGGTGTATACTTACTAATTCTTGTTTTCTACTATTTTCATTTCAGGTGAGCAATCATCGTATATGCCATTTCAGCAATTTGGATTTCTTAGAAAAAGGTATGCCAAACTATAGAAGTAAAATTTAAACGTAATGGTGGTTATCGATTCATGGTTTACGGCCTATCTGATGATGGCCGAAGTAGAGGGGTTCGAAATATCATGAGAATCGTATTATAGCGTATGTCACAGAATATAATAAACCTTCGAATCATTTACATACTTTCGAGACAAACAACGACTTACGTAACTAGATGCAGTCTCCAGTTAGCCTAGTGGTTAACGCTATAGATCGTAATCCGGAGACGGCAGCGGGTTCGATTCCCGTTCCGGTCAGGAAAATTTTCTCGACTTCCTGGGCATAGTGAATCATTGTGATTACCTCACAACATACAAATCCATGCAATGGCAGGCAATGAAAATCCTTCGATTAATAACTGTGGCCGTGCTCAAAGAACAATAAGTTGAAGAAAGGCATGCCAAGTTCCAGTGGGAACGTAGTCATTAAGAAGAAGAAGAAGCTCTTCTTTTATCGATGTGATAATCGAGCGATCAAAAGATTTCAAGGAATTTCAGCCATCTAATCCCCTTATGTTGTGCCATTCATCGGGGTTTCATTCATCACCTTTTAGAAGTGCATGTAAAATATCTGTCAAGTTCACCCGTCTTTCAAAAGATACGAAGTAAGTTGTCCTGTTGTTGAATAACTTCAAGCTATCTCTCCAATTTCAACGGTTGGTTACGTGCTATGAATTTCCTTCCTACAGCGATGCTGGGGCCGGCTCTATCTTCTTCGGGCATATTTTTTCGTTCCTTTCATGCCTCAAAAAAGGAGATACGCTGCATCATATTTTATTCTTTCTTACTTCTCCGCATATCTCGATTCATCCGTATCATGCCTCTCTTTATGACCATCGTCGTCGTAATCTTCGTCGTCGTTTGAACTTTCCCGTTTTCAGTGCCCATCTAGGTACCTACCAGTGAAAAATTTGACGCGGTCGTCGCTTTATTTTGCTTCGTTTCACTTTCCTGGAGGCCAAAATCACATCGTGCACTTGCACTTGTTGTTTCTGCTGTGGCCTGTGACTGTGGCAACTGCTTTCTACCTCTATACTAGCTGCAGCAGTACCAAGTGCACACGCTAATGTGGTTTGGAGGTTGCATCCTCCATTCACATCATAAACACGAACCTTTTTTCCGCATCTTTCGTTTGGAGGCGGGTGTGAGTAGAAGATAGGTTGTTTAATGAGGCCATAGAATACATTTCATATTTCATGTGGTGAGTCGTCCAATTCCTATTTGTCATAGTAAATTGTGAAGTGGGCGAGTGAATGTAACCTGCATTCTTACGTAGCGAAAAACTGCCTGGCTATAACCTAGCACTTGCACACTAAGGATTCTTTTTAGTTCTAAGCAGATATCCATTGATTCCTTGTGTGATACTCTAAACTTCTGCCTTTCTTAACTTCCATGGAACATCTTAACCTTTCATCGTTCGCAAAAACCTTCTTCCCAAGACAAAAAACGGTTGCTCTCTTACATGTGGTGTTGTTCCGAGCCGAAGATTATTTGTGGGAATTTTGCCTCCCTCCTGCCTGGATGATTCTGTGATGACGGTGATGCCCGATGGCAAGAGCGCTGCTCACACAGAGATTCCGGATGTGACCAATCTGGTGGGCCTCCGTGCATTTCATGCTTTTCAATTTGATTCTATGCCGTTCGGGTTGTCGTCGCTCGGACGATGACACTTTGACCGCCGGTCACCCGCCTGATACCCGGTGATTTTCGATCGGTAGGGTTGAATGAAGGTGTGTATTTGGTTAGGGTGGTTCTTATTTTTTGATAACTTTAAGGAAAGATACCATAGTATCATACTATGGGTTGTTATTGGACATACCCCGTGCGGGATTCTTTTCCCATCTACCAAAGGCGGGAGAAAGCAAACGACCTGGTGTCAGATAAACCGCCAACGACCGACCACCACCTGACAGAAGTGGGATGATGATAAAATTGTGTGTAGGATGATGTGTCTCACTCTGGGATAGTAATAACATAACCACCCGGACGGACCTATCTACCGGGCGGGCGGGCGGTCGGCACAATCTACTGCGGCAATTTTATTTCGTTGATGGAACTGGAAATTGGGTCTAATGGGATTAGGGTTCTGTGCCCGTAGAAGTGGGTGATGGACATGACCTGGGAAAAAATCGAATCTCTGTTCTTATGTGTGTTTAGAATTCCATCAGATAAGATGTTGTGCGCGGGATAGGCCGACGTAAAATTGTGATGACTTTCGGTGAAGATCAAACAGATAAGTGTGGCCTTAAAATTCTTAAATTATAGCTTGGTAATGTATTTTGGTTATTTTAGAGATAAGCGATACGTTTACAAATTTGTAATGCTTTTGTACTTCGATGTAGTCAGTTGCTGGGGAAGTTGTACTTTAATAATACACACATACATATCAAGCTCACCATTGAAACCTTGGGATAGTATAATGATTTCCATTTTTTGGTTGGATTTTATCTACTGAAACACGACTTTATAAAGTTGTAAAAAGTTGAAGTTTTTCCATTCCTCTCCTTCAGGGTGAAGGGTCGATAACTGATCTGTCCAGAAACTTTTCGTAATGGAAATGTCCTTGACATTCTTGGAGTATCGTCGTGTCTGCCACATGATATACGATGTACACATGCAAACGGTGCAAGAGAACTCTCAGTTAATAATTGTAGAAATGCTCAAAGAACGCCAAGCTTAGCAGCAGGCATTGTTACTGGGGCCGTTATACCAAGAAGAAGAAGACAATACAGGGCTCCCGCTCTCAAATCTCCGGATGCTTACTGCAAGTTGCTGGATATTGTTTAGTATAATACCGGGATCAAAATCGTTTCGGCATTTTACCGGGAATTCATCAATATTCGCAACCTCCTGTGTTTTAAGACGTTTCAGAGGGTTCCGTGATGTTTCAGGGGCGTTAAATGTGGTGCAAAGGAGTTTTAGTGGGATTTCGGATGCATTCCAGGAAGTTTGCAATCCCGTTGGACCCCTTGTAACATACCTGATACCCTCTGAACCCCCCGAAAACGCCACTGAAGCTTCTTGATATGCCTCAAAAATCCCTCTAAAACCCTCTCGGATCCCAAGTAACGCATCTGAAACCCTCTGCAGCGGGAAGCCGCCGAACATCCTCTGAACCTTTCTGGAATGCCTCCGAAATCCCACCAATTTCCCCTCGTACTCCATGTAGCGTACATTACTAGATTCCTCCGATTTCAAAATTAGTCATTTCTTGAGCTTGAGCTTGATGAGCCACCCGCAGTTGCTATTCCAGTATCACCAGATCAGCTAGATTCATACAAGGAACCAATTAGATAGCTACTAAAACCAACAGGCATTTTCAGTTTGTGAGTATTGCTGATCTTTTATTTTTGGGCCATAATGACGCCTGCTACGCCAGGTTTCAGCTCAATGTGGGGATGTGGTGAGAAATAATGATTGTAGTCGCTTATTGCCATCAGGCCGTTGAATCCTCTACGCCTACACAAGTTCATGCGGATGCCGGAGTGTTGTTAGGAATTGTTTATTTTTGGCATAGGAGTTCACGCATTGGTGCGTGATAGTGTGATTGTGTGAAGATTACTGTGAAGTACACTGTTCGCTCAGTTGCATAACTTGCAGACGTTTCAAGATGGTGTCTGTTTAACCTTAATACGATGTTGGCCATCGTGGTGCGTAAGTTCTATATCTAAGAAGGATTAATGGAGTTTTAAGCATATTTGGTATGAGGAATATGCCAGGAGTCTAAAAATGGCGACCAGAATATCCAAGATGGCGGTGTAAAATCTAAGTTTAAGGCTCAAAACTCAAGATCGCGGAGTTTAAGGCTCAAAAATCAAAAGCCAATTAAACGATATGATTTCTGGTGCCATGAAATGGATGTTTGAGTATTGTTAAAATGGGGTTTCGAAGACACGAATAAGGCGCCACCACCGCTAGGTGGATTAATTAGTAGCTTCGGGAATCACTGAATTGAATTATCTCAAGATTCACGTTTGTTCACCTGTGGCGTCACCTTATCTTATTTTGCGAACATCATGCCTGCTGATTCGTAACCAAAGCATCATCATCGGTTTATCTCAGATGGATCGAACAACACGTATGACCATCAAAACAAGCTATTGCAAAAAGTGAGCATGACGTGAATAATCGAAACAAAACGTTTCCAACTAATCAAATTCCAACCGTCTGTCTCGAATCGAACGTTTCCTTCAATAGCAGCGCTGGCTGTATGCTATTAACTCACGAGGCATTCGATGATTTCACACAAAAGTTTCACATTATTCATTTAACCTTGACTCGCGTCCAATTGACCATCGGAGGAAGAAAAAAAAAACACCAATGATCATTATTCCATCGATAAAAGACAAACTCGTCTTCGACAGAATCGAGTTTCGGTTGATTTCAAGTGGAAGAAGCGAAACTTACGCATTGCACCCCCACCTAGGTTCCTACTCAATCGACAAACAAACTTATCTCTTGCTTGAAAGTAATGATTGAGCGCATCAATTGCGAAAATTTTGGAAATTTCAAGGTCCACGAAGGCGCCGCCGCGCCTGCCGGAGGCGTCCAGCTCACTATGGGGGATTCCCATACAAGCAGGCGGACAAAAATATTTTCGTCATATTTTCGAGGATTTATTAGTGATTTTTTTGTGCTTACAATGGTCAACACTATTGTGTAGTTACTTTCAAAAATGAACTCCAACGGAATTTGCTTAGAATGTTTGAGAATCGTCGTTTAATTTCAAGGGGCGGTCTCGTGCGTAAAAAACGCTGAATCTCCCAAGACCGCAATTTACCGCAGCATTTCGCATACAAAATCATTAGATTAGACCTAAAGCTTGACCATAAACTGATTTTGAGCCTGGGAATGTTTGGGAAAAAAAGATGCCGATTATCAAAATTTTAATCTCATGCCTTTTTCAACTTCTTCTTCTTCTTGTATCTTTTTTTCATACAATGGTTCAATTATTTCACAAAACCACGTGTTTGTTGGAAAGCTTGCTTCATTATCTTACCAATGATGTATTGAAACCAATAGATAATGATGATAATAATTAGAAAATATCGATTTGAAATTTTGTGTTGTTTTTTTTTGCGAAAATTACATTTTTTAGCTTTACTCAACTTTGATACTCAATATCTTTGTAACTACATCAGCTAGAAACTTGAAATTCTAGATTTCTCTTAGTTTATATGTTTATTATCGATAGAAAATTTCAGAACAAGCATTAGTGGAAGTCACTTTTCTGATTTTTGTCCGCCTGATATCCTATAGTGCAGCTGCCACTTGACCGTATCGTTTCCCTAGCTCAGCAAACGAACCATATCGCCGCCGCGGCCGCGCTAGATTGATGCGTATAGCGCTTCTCAAAACACACTTTTTGGCAGCGGATGATGTGCAATCACCACTGCTCGGAACAAAGGATGAGGCAAAACTAGCAGTAACTCACTACTTTCGGATGCGGTGTGTGCGCTGTTTCCTTAGTAAATCTGCGCCATGGTGCGCCATCTCCTCGATATGATGAAGATCGCGCACGTGACCCAGCGGGTTCGATCTTGAAATGCCATTCGTAAATCATGGCGAGAAATGGCTTTTATGGGGACTGTATTTCAAGAGCAACACATTGCGTTTTTTGGTTGCTCGGAAGTAGGACTGTTGTAGAAATCTGCCTACGAAAACCACCCGGGGTCGTGATTGATTGAACAACTTTGGTAGAGAAGTGAAATAGGATGTTACTTAGGGTAATTGTTCCCTTCGTTGTGGTAGTACCTAATGTTGTGGTAGTGGCAATTGAGCACTTTTTCGACTGAAATGTTACCAAAAGGCATTTTTAATAGATGTATTATGCTTAAATTATGAGATTGCACCATTTGTGTGCTTAAGATTTGCCCAAAAACCTATTTTAAAAAAATATTTTCCTTAAATTTTTTGCTGCTGTGTTCCTATTGTTGCGGTAGTGTTCCTAATGTTGCGGTATCCCATATGATTTCAATGGGATACCGCAACAATAGGAACCAAAATTAAATTTTACCTCCATAATAGGAACAGTGTGCCTAATGTTGTGGTAAGCGATTTATGATCGAAAACAGAGAGAAACGATAGTTTTTATATTTTTCCAAGCAAATTTGGATAGAAAACTACCAACTAACGTTTTGCAACCCTTCATTAGATGGTACGATCATTGTTTTTAAAATGAATTTACCTTAATACCACAACGATGGGCACACTTACCCTACCTTGAAATAATATCTGTCAAAAAATTAAGGCACTGTGCTTTTCCGCAGGGGGTCATACACGCCTAAATCAATAGCTGGAAGCTGCATCACACTAAACATCTAAATTTCACATATTACACTAAAAAGCAGATACCTGGATTGACGACAGAATCAACCAAGCAGCGATTAATACATTAAGTGTTTGTGGATGCCTCTAAAGGGGAGTCTTGTCACCACTTAAGTGGAATCTCCTAGGTTCCATTAATTTTATGAAATTTCAAAGGGGTTCAGGGTGGTTTGTAAGTGGTTTCCGGAGGTTTCAGTGAATCTTTATGGTATTCCAGGGGGTGTCAGGAGGTTCGGAGTTGTTTTCGGGAGTTCAAAGAGGTTTCAGAGGGGCTTTAGAGCGTTTCAGGGCGCTTTCGAATGGCTGTCAGAAATGTTACAGAGAGATTTCAGAGGGCTTTCAAGGTAGGCGACTGGCGAGGCGACTCAAAACGTTTCTAGTGGTCTCCGGGGGTTTCAGCAAGCTCTCAAGGATGTTTCTAATCAGTTTCAAAGAGGTTTCAGGAGGTTTTAGGGGACTTTGTTTTAAATGGGTTCCAAAGCATTTCAGGGGGTTTCAGGCGTTTCAATGGGTTTTTAGGGTTACATTGGGTACTTTCAAGGAAGTTTAAAGGAGTTTAAGAGAATTATATAAGGTATATATTAAACTGGGTTAACAAAATCGATTTTTTGGCACAAAGCTTTTGATTCGTTTTAGCGTCCAAAACAACTGTACACAATTTGGGAGCGATTGGTTGCATCCCCGTATTCCGCATTGTGATAGAAATTTGTATGAAATTTTGCATAAATTGTTTTTTTTTTTGGTGTAAAACGATCTAACTAACGTTGAAATAGCCTAAGGATAACGTTGAAGGATATGCCGAAAGACTTTGTCGAAGACCACAAAGTGATCCGCACTTGTGACAAAAGTTATTACGTTCCGATCGTCTGATGGTATCAGGTATCAGTAGGTCGGCTCTAGAGGCACGTTCTCCTCCATTCGGGAAATTTGTGCCATCGCCATGAACACGAGCCTATTCATCATTTACCTGACGGAGAAGGGAAGGAAAAAGGATAGGACATGGGAAAGGACAGGTAAGGGAATAGGATCGTCATACTCGCAAAAGCGTACCACAATGGGTTCACATAGCGTCCTGAAAAGGACACTGTAATAACGCATAAGCGTGCCACAATGGGTTCAAACAGCGCCCTGAAAAGGGCACTGTGATATGCATAAAGCGTAAAGAGAGCCTATAGCTCTTTACCACAGCGGGTCAAGAACAACAGAACGTCCTGAAGATTCAGGTTTCTGAAGTCAGTTTCACTTAATAAGTGTTTCCCGAGTACCGTAATCCGGGGTAACATTGATCAGAATTTTCGATCTTTCTTGAATATTTCTCCTGTTAAAGCAAATGTTACATGTTTTATATTTTTAAAAGAAGTACTGGCTCTCTGAGTTTGTGTTAAGCTACTCGAAAAAGTATTGTAAAACTTTAAAACATGTTTAAAAGGGTTTTTAAATCTAATTTTTGATTGTGTTGATTTGGGGTAACATTGATCATGTCAGTTATCAATGTTCATTTGTGTTGAAAATACCCTTACTTACTAAATTCGGGGTCGATGATTTCGAATATGTTGTCTAAATTCTTACAAATAATGTACTTTTTAAGTTATTTTAGGATTAAAATCCTCTAAACCACGAATAACACCTAAAGGTAGGCAATGGCTTAAGAAATTGATAGTCGACTTTTAATAAATCGTAAATTTTACTGAAAAATAGCATTTTCATAAAAGTTTCGTTTATTAAATCCAACTCTAGGATATCATATTGAAGTAATACAGTGATTTTGAACCTCATATTATATCCAGTATTCACGCCAAGCATGAATGTTTGACAATGTATCTCATTGCGTTACGAAACACAGTTATGGAAAATCAATTTAATTCAATGTTTATGAAATTCAATTTTCATAAATTGCATGTCATTTAATAGATAAATGATAGCAGATTACGATATACCATTCCATAATAGAAACTGATTCAATGTAAAATGCTTGTTTGAAGATTTCATGAGGTGGGTCAAGCCGATCAATGTTGCCCCGCTGATCAATGATACCCCGGATTACGGTACTCGGAAACGCAATTGCGCAAAAACTGGACAGTTACATATTAAATGATGCGAAGTTCCATAATCGGATTCACAGCTATCACATGCAAATGAATCAGCTTGCTGAATATTCGCCATGTGATAACTGAGTCGGCAGTGGCCAGTCAATGCTTTGACCAGCATGCTACAATTCTGCTTTGACAGATTTGTTAGATACTTTGCCACCCCTAGAGATGGCTCAGTACAATACAATTTTGTTTGACGACATGACTCCAAACTATTCTAGTATTGTTTGTGCTGAGTGGCAGCCCACGTGTCAATCCGAAGCTTCACCCAACACTTGGATACCGGAATAGCTGGCTCAGGGCCAATGAAGTCATGTGATGCTCCAGTGCGAGCTAACTCATCAGCCAATTCATTTCCAGCGATGGAAGGATGGCCAGGTACCCATACAAGGTGAACAGCGTTTGCTGAATTCAGCTCCTCAATTTGAGTTCGACAAGCGATAACTATCTTCGACCTGGAGTTGGCCGAAGCAAGTGCTTTAATAGCAGCCTGGCTATCTGAACAGAAGTATATTACTTTGCCCATTACGTGCTGCTGAAGTGCTGATTGCACTCCGCACATAAGAGCAAAGATTTCGGCCTGAAAAACGGTGCAGTGTCTGCCAAGTGAATAAGACTGATACAGCCTTAGCTCACGAGAATAAACACCAGCACCTGCTCGACTTTCGAGAAGGGAGCCATCAGTGTAACATACGATGCCGTCTGAAATACTTCTCTCCAGATAACCAGATGTCCACTCTTCCCGGGAAGGGAATTTCGTGGAAAATGTCCTATATGGAAAATTACAAGCAATTGTAAGATCACTTGGAGCAAGGACAACTTTGTCCCAATTCACCAAAAGTGGAAACAACGAGGTGTGTGTTGAACTGCGGTTCACAGGAGTTTCCTCTAGTAAACCGAGTACCCATAGGCGGTAAGTGCAAGAAAGTGCTTCTTGTTTGAGATGAATGTGTAGTGGGGCAACGTCAAAGAGAACTTCGAGAGCTGCCGTGGGAGTTGAAGAGAACGCTCCAGACATCGCCATTAAGCACATCCTTTGGAGATGGCCTAATTTTGATTGGACCGTTCTCACTTCGCCCTTTTTGCCACCACACAAGGCATCCATAGGCCAATATTGGCCGAACAACAGTTGTGTAGATCCATTTGATATACTTGGGTTTTAGACCCCAAGTTGTACCAAAGGTTCGCCGGCATTGCCCGAAGGCCATACAAGCTTTCTTGATTCTGAACTCAACATGAGGTGTCCAGGAAAGCTTGGAATCAAGAATGACTCTAACGTACTTTACCTGTTCAGTCACATTGATTTCAGAATCAAAGAGACGTAAAGTTCGAACACCATTACGGTTTCGCTTTTCCGTGAAAAGAACAATAGATGTTTTACTCGGATTTACCGAAAGGCCATATTGGCGACACCAACCCTCAACTACCTGAAGAGCGTTTTGCATCAGGTCGAAAAGGGTGCTGATGCACATACCGACTAACAATGTTAGGTAGTCGTCGGCAAAACCATAAGTAGGAAAACCGCTATTATTGAGTTGCCTCAATAGCGTATCTGCTACGAGATTCCATAAAAGTGGTGATAAAACTCCCCCTTGGGGGCATCCACAAACACTCAATTTCCTAATCGCCGCTTGACGCAATGTCGAGAAGAGATGTCGTTTTTTGAGCATTTGGTGAATCCAATTGGAAATCATTGGAGATATACCATGACCCCGTGCGGCTTCCAATATGGCATCGAAAGGCACGTTGTCAAAGGCACCCTCGATATCTAAGAAAACACCCAAGCATGATTGCTTTTGAGCGAATGCCTTCTCGATATCGTAAACAACTTTGTGTAAAAGAGTCACAGTGGACTTTCCAGATTGGTAAGCATGTTGGTTCACATGGAGAGGCACATTGGCCAGATGAACATCACGGATGTGATGATCGACTATGCGTTCTAAGCATTTCAGAAGAAAAGAGGTCAAACTGATAGGTCTGAAACTCTTTGCTTCTTCATACGACGCGCGACCCAGTTTCGGAATAAACTTCACAGTAATATCCCGCCAGGATTTGGAAATATACCCTGTAGCAAAACTGCAAACAAGTAGTTGTTTCAAAACATGTTTGAAATGATCAAATCCCTTCTGAAGCAAAATAGGATAAATCCCATCTGCCCCAGGAGATTTGAAAGGAGCAAAGCTATTAAGTGCCCATTCAATCGATTCTAAAGTTATGATACTCCGAGCCGAAGCTAAAGAATCATAACTACAAGAAAAGACATCAGGTTCATCCGAAGATGTAATATCCACACATCCGGGGAAGTGTGTACTGAATAAACATTCTAAAACTTCCTCATCAGAGGAAGTGAAATCACCATTTGGCAAACGAAGTTCGTTCACTTGAAAATCCTTAGATTTTGCAAGGATTTTGTTCAATCGACTGGCTTCACTCAGACTGGAAACATTTGTACAAAGGTTTTTCCAGCCGGATCGTTCAGCAGACCGAAGAGCTTTCTGGTAGGCCTTGCGAGCCGACCTGAAAGCCTCCGATCCAGCCGAACGTCGTCTGTTCCAACTCTTTCTACAACCAAGCAGCGATTAATACATTAAGTGTTTGTGGATGCCTCTAAAGGGGAGTCTTGTCACCACTTAAGTGGAATCTCCTAGGTTCCATTAATTTCATGAAATTTCAAAGGGGTTCAGGGCGGTTTGTAAGTGGTTTCCGGAGGTTTCAGTGAACCTTTATGGTATTCCAGGGGGTATCAGGAAGTTCGGAGTTGTTTTCGGGAGTTCAAAGAGGTTTCAGAGGGGCTTTAGAGCGTTTCAGGGCGCTTTCGAATGGCTGTCGAAAATGTTACAGAGAGATTTCAGAGGGCTTTCAAGGTAGACGACTGGCGAGGCGACTCAAAACGTTTCTAGTGATCTCCGGGGGTTTCAGCAAGCTCTCAAGGATTTTTCTAATCAGTTTCAAAGAGGTTTCAGGAGGTTTTAGGGGACTTTGTTTTAAATAGGCTCCAAAGCATTTCAGGGTGTTTCAATAGGTTTTTGAGGGTTCCATTGGGTACTTTCAAGGAAGTTTAAAGAAGTTCTAGAGAATTATATAAGATATATGACACATTCTACGGGCCCCGTATCATCAATACCAATTTTTCAAAGTTGAGTTATGGCATATTTGACATTTTTATCACATTCTACAATGCTTCTGTCATCCAAAAATGTATTCGACATGATATTAGTGTGACAATAAATATAAAATGAACGACGATCAAGATTAACATTAAAATCGTGTTTTTAAGTCTTTTAGGCACACTTTTCATCCAAACTGTCGTATTTCAAACACCAATACACTGATTTTTCAAAAGTCTTCCATCATTTGTACATAAATGTATGAGAATCTTTTAGCATGAAAAGATTTTTAATCGGAAGACTTTACAACTCTGAAATATAGCTGATCACAGCATGGGTTTTTATTGCGTTGTAACGTCACGAAAAATCAACATTTTCAAATTTTGTTGAAATACGGAAAACGTTACAAATATGAAATTCTGTATGCTCTTTGTACTCGAAAAGATCTTTCAAATGAGACCAAAAGAAAGTAAATCGGTTTACGGAAGCCTGAGTTTCACCTGGTTGAAGTTTGCGTTGTAACGTCACGAAAAAAGCTCTGTGGAAAAAAACAAATCTTTCTGGCTTGGACGGCTTCTGAATTGGACAAACGTAGTTCTATATTCAAAACAGTTTCGTTCTCGTTGTGTAAGAGCTCTTTTTCAAAATATCGCTTATAAATTACGTACCATTGCCCGTTCATAAACTACGTAGACTTTTGAAGGACGGGGGAGATGGTGTTTGGCCAAAATCTACGATGTAATTGTACTACGATATTGTAAAATTTTTCAATCGAAATCAAATACCACTCAAACCGAAAAATCAGTGGTCAACAGACGAAACACTGACGAAATTACAAAGTTATTAAGTTGGGCAAAGACTTACAGTTGATGGATAGTTTGAGTTCCACCAACACCAACGGCACTGAAGAACTTACCAATTTTAAATTTCATACATCTCAGGACCCCTATTACATAGAAATACGATTTCTTCGGCAAAGTTGTTTGGTAAGTAAAGGACTTGCAGTTGATTTACCAATAGATGCGAGTTTTTGCCACTAGAAGTCCATTTTGCAAAAGCAGGCAAGGGATTAGAATTTCTTGAAAAGTATTCTACAAGCTGGAACTTTTTTCACTTTGGACATCTTGTATTCAAATCAAATTGTAATCAAAGATCAATATATAATTCAATATATAACTTTCAAAATTTAATTTGATTTGATTCACTTATTCCTTAAATATAAGAGTTAGTAGAACAACAGTCAAGAATATGATTCTACTTAAAGCACTCCATCTTTGTGTAGAGCTAACCAATCAAGTCCAATATTGTAGAAATTACAGATAACAAGATCAGGAACTATCAGTCAAAATTCGATAATTTTTGATATATTTTACAAAAAGTTACGGCTTGTTGAATGTGTTTTGGGTAATTAATAAAATTGCCATGCTTTTGAAAATTTGCAACTACCACCACTGTGTGGCAGAAATTAATACCATACGGCAATTAAACTAAAAGTCCTTGATCTACCAAACAACTTTAATGAAGCAACCATTTTTCCAATTAATCACGATCCTGAGATAAGTTAAACTAAAAACGTGTATGCCCTCTAGTGGAACGATTTGAAATCATACGGCCCATCAATTGAAAGTTCTTGACCAGCCAAACAATTTTGTCGAGGACACCAACTGTCTAAATAGTTAGGATCTTGAAATATATGGGATGGATATTACGTCAGTGTTACATCTATTTTTGATATAACAAGAATCGCCGACAAACAGACGTAACACCTACGAAATTGAAATTCATATATCTCAGGACTCTAATTACTTAGATTTTAGACTTTTAGAATGTTAATGTCTTTGGAAAAGTTGTTTATCTTGTCAAGAATTTTCAGTTTAAAAGCCGTTTGGATCAAGTTTCTAACTGACTAGTGGTAGTTGAAATTTTGAAAAATTATGCACTTTATATTTATTCAAAAAATATTCAACATGTTGTAACTTCTTATAAAGTACCCAAAGATTTTGCCAAAACAAAGTTTCTCAACTAGTCAAAATTTGTTGAAAACTTTTTGAGAAATTCTAAACTACAGGTCGGACTCGATTATCCAGAGTCAGGTTCTGGCGTTTTCCAAAATAATATCTCGGGAACGGAATGCTGTGAGAAGTTGAAATTTTGACTGATCACTTTATCAAAGGTGGCTTGATAAAATGTCAACATTTCAGCTTTATACAGCATTCCGTTCCCCACATATATGTTTGAGAAGCATCAGAACTGGACTCCGGATAATCGAGTCCGACCTGTATTGTAAACTTTTAATTAGCGTCGCCCAGTGTGTCTGAATCTCACATCCAATAGTAAATCAGCTGTAAGTTTTTGACTTATCAAAGAGCTTTGCCAAATACACTAACTCTCTAAGTAATTATGACTCTGACATATATAGGATGGATTTTTTTTATGTCAGAATTAGGTCTATTTGTCTCTGGAACCACAGAAATTGATGCCTCTAAGTGGTATGCAGATCCTCAGGTATGTCTTTGTTTTCATAACTGCTCGCACATCTTAAAGCGTCTTTAATTGAATCAATGACATTGCATAAATTATTGAAAAAATGTTTAAATCGACGGCGTGATGAGTTATGCTGGAAAATTTCAATATCTGGCGGTGCAAAATAATGGATCTCAGCGCGCTAGTCTTTGGAACAAAACTAGAAGAATATGGGTGATACTAAACCGAAGATGGGTGCCGGTGTCATTAACCTTCATGAAGGAGTATTCATACTATTGATAGCAATAACTTGCCCCCCCCCCGAGCCATTTATCACAAAACGGATTTTCAATAGAATAAAGTTCTCCTTGAAGCAGTGAAGATAATGCAATGATATATTCACAAATTCGGGTAAATTTGGCTGATTATTCTGATTCTTACATGATGTGCATTTCCGTGACGTTACAACGCAAGCAGAACCCTGTTTGAAACTGAACGGGCGTTGTAACGTCACGAAATGTAAAAGTCGATTATCCAAAAACAAATCCGAAATTTAAATGTTTTATTCCATTGAGTTGAAGAACAAACCAATAAATTTCAATGGTGAAAAAAATTCAGAATATCATAAAAATCCGAGCAGATATTTGAAGATGTTGGTAGCGCGTTAGAGAGGGTCGGATTCTAGCGCGTTGTAACGTCACGCTACAAATACGCATTTTGAACACGTTTTTCTAATGAAAACTAAATGTTCAATAGGTCAAATATATCAGAAATTTTACAAGGAATCCGAATATGAAAAACTATTTTGAGGTTTACGCTCGTTTTCATGAGTTATAGTGGAAAATCTAACTACGAATGCGTCAAAACGTTGTAACGTCACGGTAGAATGTGTCATATATTAAACTGAGTTAACAAAATCGATTTTTTAGCACGAAGCTTTTGATTCGTTTTAGCGTCCAAAACAACTGTACACAATTTGGGAGCGATTGGTTGCATCCCCGTATTCTGCATTGTGATAGAAATTCGTATGAAATTTTGCATAAAATGATTTTTTTGTGTAAAACGATCTTACTAACGCTGAAATAGCCTAAGAATAACGTTGAAGGATATGCCGAAAGACTTTGTCGAAGACCACAAAGTGATCCGACACTTGTGACAAAAGTTATTACGTTCAGATCGTCTGATGGTGCTTAAAATTTAACATGTGAAGGAATAACATCAATAATAATATCTCAATTTTTGACCTGTATTAACAAGAATATAACTTTTTTTAGACGGGCTTGATGTGGCTACCGCTTCTGATTCTAAAGCATTCCTCTTACTTTGTATCTTTATATCTACTTTCTCTCTCTCTTTTATACATATGCAGCTCATGTATATTCATACGTTCATAGCCATCGCTAGAACCAGAACCTACAAGTTGGATCTCAGTGCAATTCATTCCAGTTCAGACCAATTACGGAGGAGCAACCATTGACATGTACAGTCAGTCTAAGCTAAGTTAAGCTAAGAATTTTCGAAGAACTTCTGGATGATTTTTTGAGGAATTCTCGAGAAGGTTGTGGAGGAATTTTCAAGGGATTATTGGGAGTATCCTCGAGGAACTTTTGATTGAATTCCTGAGAAACTCCTAGAGGCATTCCCTAGGAACGCCCAGAGAAATTTTTCAGGAACTTCAGCGGAATTCATAAGGAATTCCTGTATTAATTCGTGATGAACTTCTGGGGGAATTCTCGAGAAACTTCTGGAGGAATTTCCGAAGATATCCTGGGAAAATTTTCGAATAACTTCTGGATGAATTCCTGTGGAATTCAGCAGGAAGTCACAAGGAAATTTCCAAGGGATCCCTAGAGGTTTTCCCGGGGAACTTCACGGTGCATTCCTAAGGAACACCTCGAAGAATTCCCGAATATCTCCTGGAGGAATTTAGAGCACCCTCTTTTCAGAATCATCCCAGCAGAATTCAGAATCTCCAGCAATGTACCGTAAACCGGGGTCAAATTGATCGTCGGGTCGAAATTGATCAGACGTTTTTCGGTTAGAAAAAGCATATTTTTTAAAGTTTTATTTTAAGTATCGTGCTGTTGGAATCTGATACTTGATGCAATTTGTAGAGAAACTGTTCAAAAAATGCTTTATCTACTTGAAAATCGACTGATCAATTTCAACCCGGAGATCAATTTGACCCCGGTTTACGGTACCGAATTCATCACCCCCTCGGGAATATCCCTAAATGATTTTGGAAGCTTCTTAGAAATATTAAGGAGTCATCAATAGATATACCGGAATGATTCCCAGGAAAACTATTGAACGGCTTTGTGACCATCGCTGAAGGATGTTGGAATCATCCTGGAAGGATTCTGGGATTCTGAAATTATGCCAGTAGGATTCTAGAACCTATCCTCAACGGTTGAGGATCCAACTCAGAATGTTTCCCAAAGGGATACTTGAAGCATCCCTGAATGATCTTGAAATCATCCCAGAAGTATGTTGAGCACATTCTTAAAAGATTCTGGAACTACTCTAGAAGTACTATAAAACCAACCCAGAAACTATTTCGAAAAGATTTTAGAACCTTCTCAGGTGGATTCTCGATGTTTCCTACATGAACTATTGAAGCATCCCAGGAAGATTTTGGAATTATTCCTAAAAATATTAGGCACCAACACTGAAGAATCCTGTTTAATAAGGATTCAGGGCCATCCCCAGAGTTGTGTTTGAAGTTTCCCAGAGTGATTTTTGAAACTCAAGAATCCTCGGAGGCGAGCCTAGTTGGAACATAGAGAAAAGTTTGGGGGAACGGAATTCGCGGATTGTCATATTGAGCATAACGGATACTACTTACGGATTACGTTCTCTCGGAAACGTAGGATTCTGGCTTTTTCGGATGATGAAGCGTGAATGAGTCTGTGCAGTGCACCCTTTGATGCTGTCTTGCTCTCTCACATAGGAAATTTAACGTTTACTGTGTCCCCTGTTTGCAAATTTTCCGCAGGAGCACAAAACGATGTACAAGTGAAAGTTCGTGTTCCGGATCGTTCCGATACAGTTTCACTGCAAGGACAAACGATTGGCGTTCCTGGATGAAGGAGCTTCCGTCACGTCGGTGAAGCAAAAGTACTTGCTAGAACTTCCTATAGAGACGTACGAAGGTCAGATGGTACAAATTGTTCGGTCATCAATAGGGTTAGGTACCATTTGGGCAAAGAGTGATCTATTTTGGGCACTTTCCGCTACAACTTAGTCCAATTCCTACCAAGCTTTGTTCACAGCTAGGTCACTTGAAATAAAATTAACTGAGGTGTAGACTGAAATACCCAAAAAAGGCCCCCTGTTTTAATGGTCCCAGACCCAGTGTCGTAAAGTATCACAAAAATATCATTTCGTTATCTGAACATTTCACTTGGAAAAAATGTGTATCGATGATATCGTTATTTTACCAATTCTAACTAGCATTATTGAAGGTTTGTGTTCACGGGCAGAAAATTGGACTGAAAGTGGTGGAACTGGAAAATGTCATGACATTTTTTCCATGACATTTCCATGAGATTTCACAACCCTGTCCAGACCCATGTTCATGCTCAGTCGTATGAAGGTCAGCCTCAATTGCTCATCGGTGTAAGCAACATTCATTTGTTCTGTTTGCTCCAATAATTGAAGCAAAGGTGGGAAATCCGATGAAGTGACACTTTTTGGAATATTTGGGACTCGTTTTAATCCATTGCATTGGGGACGGATGGGTCGAATTTGCCCAGCCGTGAAAAGCGACCATCACAAACGTGTTCTGGACCAGCGAGGTTGTATCCAGGAAGGTGAAAACATCGTCTCCAAAGGGTTGAACAAATGTCTATCACCATAGTACATCACAATGATGAATAAAAATACAAACCCCGAAAGCAAAATCATGAAAGCATTTGTTTAAACAATAAAAACATCCCAAACTTTCTCCAAAAATAAGTATGCTGCTGGTACAGTGACATCTTCCCCCGCAATGTGCCCTAATTAGATCGCCCGTAAAAACTACGCAGTTCGGTACGACCGTCTAGTTATTTGTGTTAACAACAAACGCATGCACACGATCCGTACTCCGTAAACCTCCGTCAGCACTTTACCTCGCCGAGCCGACGCGACGTAGGTACTTCCCTGCCGCCGCTGGCTGTAGCTAAAACCAGCCTTAGTTTTGTTTACCCAACAAATTGTTTAGATAAGGCAAAGACAATCGGTTCCATTCATGATGATGGCATACGAACGAGCGAACGAACGATCGTATACGTCATCTTCTTCGTGATGTTTCTTGAATTGGGTTTGATTCTAGTACGTAAACTAGTAACAACAGCTTGGCTTATTGTTTAACCGCACTCATGTCAGGTTCAACAGAGCAAGTGATGCACCTCGTACATGCATGGAGTAATCGATTCTCGATTACTTTTTCAAGTGGATGCATTTTAACCTTTCAATAAATGTTGAGTTAAAATATGGCATACTGTTTTTATTTGAATAATATGGAACGAGCTCACCAATGAATATCTTTCAATGGGTCCACTGAAAAACCAAATCTGAATAAACTTGTCCTGAAAAAGGAATTGATGTGTACTTTTCTCCTTTTGAAAAAGTAATCGTGAGTTGTTTTTGCTTCAATCTTTCATAAACAATGACGACGAAAAGTGAATGAATGCTCACATAACGAACATCGAAACCACGTGCACTAGCTTAGATTGTCTTTGGTTCTGATAGTGAATGCACCCATCTCTCCAAGTTGACATAATTTCCAAAGCACTTGCTTATGAGTTGACACAGTGTAGTGGATTCCCTGTCTAACAGTTTCTCGAGTACCGCATTCAAGCAACCATGATACACTGTTTGCATTAATGTACTTACGAGGGAAACAGTTTCTGGGCATAATTACCTTCGGTTTCGTCGCCTACACACCCAACCATCAGAGGAGGAGTGTGATGCCTCGGGTTATGACATATACGTGCTAGAAAGTCATAGCTCCGTGAGTCGTCACATATTTAGCAGCGCTACACTCGAAAAGTAATAAAGTTTGCAGCTCAGCTAAACAACTAAAGCGCATTATAAATGCCTTTGAATTGGTAGACAGCAGATCGTAAAGTTATTAGCTACTGCATTTCTGTGTCTCTGTGCCGCGCCTGCTATTGCAAACTAGGGCTGTTGTGGCGCAAAATACGCCCATTGTTCGAGGTTCAACAATAGTCAAAACAAGTGTTCCCTAATTGGGGTTTATGGGCTTCGAATGGTTTAACGATTCCGGTTGCACTTTAGCAATCAACCATCTGTGTGTGTTTGTATACAAAAATGAATTGTTGTTGCATCTATCATCAATTCAACTTAAAGTTATGGCAAAGCTTCTGTAATGACTCGACTAAAACATTCTCAGCGAAACAAATCCGATACATATTCAGTGGCCGAATCCCATAATAACATGGCTATATTAAAGATTTTCATAGCATACGATGCTTTTATCTCCAAACTGCCCTAAACTAAGTTTTTTAAATCTGCTAGAGTAATACTAACTGTGGACGGGCTTGATGGTCTAGTGGCTATTGCTTCTAATTCATATGCAGAAAGTCCTGGGTTGAATCCCCGGCGTTTCCTTTCCTTCAACTTTGTACCTTTCTATCCACTTTCTCTATACTCTTCACTCTACATATACAACTCATGTATATTCATATGTTCATAGCCATCGCTAGAACCAAAAACGATTGAAAAGCAGTTTCCCTTCCTTCCAACTTTCACAGCACAGTGTCAATCTATCAGATAACGCCTACAAGTTATGCAATCAAGCGAGCTGTGTCGCTTTTGCTTCATAGTAATAATCGCACTAGTCTATCACCTTACGCTGGCATCCACGCACCAATGTGTGAACCCTCTGCCAACCATATCCCACCAACACTCCGACATCCGCATGAGTTTGTGCAGACGCACAGTTATATTCGGTCTGATGTGGATACAAACGATTGCAATCATCACTAACCCCCCCTCCCCTTCCCCACATTGACCTGCAACCTGACGTGGCAGACGCCATTGGCGCCAACACTCACACAATGAAGATGCCTGCTAGTTCCCGGCAGATAATCTCATTGATTCCTTGTGTGAGTGTAGCTGGTCTGGCGATACTGGAGTAGCATCGATCGACGGTCAATCAAGCTCTAGCTCAGCTCTGCTAGAGTAATACTGTTTTCAAAAATCCAGTAAGAAATTCTCTTAAGCGTAGGAGTGTTGGTGATCATAGGGATTAGAGCCTGCTACCTCAGATTGATGATGCAATCGCTCGTCCATTGCAAAAGTTCACATTGATAAAAAAAATGTTGATGCAAAGAAATGGATGAGGACTTGAACCAATTATCTTCAGCATACTAATCAGAAGTGGTAGCCACTGACTAGCGCAACGAGCCAGTCATTCAGGTCATTTATTATTCACTCTAGACCAACTGGAATTGATTCAAAACGATTTCTTTCTTGTACCGACTTTTCGAACCCTCTAAGCAGAATACACTCTTTGAAAGAGTGTAATCAGTTTTGTACCTTTTAATTCCGCCCTAATTGCTTATCCTTTGACAGATAAGCGTATTTCGACTACCACTTGCAATCTTCCTCAGTGTCAGTTATCCAGTGGATAGTCTTCTAGTCGTCTCGTTTTCTAGTCTCCTAGTCTTCTAGTCTTCTTTTCTTCTAATCCTCTAATCTTCTAGTCGTCTGGACATCTAGTCTTCTAGTCTTCTAGTCTTCTTTTCTTCTAGTCTTCTAGTCTTCTTGTCTTCTAGTTTTCTATTTTTCTAGCCTTCTAGACTTTAGACTTCTAGTCTTCTAGTATTCTATTCTTCTTGTCTTCTTGTCTTCTAGTCTTCTAGTTTTCTAGGCTTCTAGTTTAACTGACACTAAGGAAGATTACAAGCGACACTGAGTAAGATTACAAGTGGTAGTCGAAATACGTGTATCTGTCAAAGGATAAACAATTAGGGCGGAATTAAAAGGTACAAAACTGATTACACTCATTCGACGATTTCTTTCTCAAAATATTTCTTACTTATAAGCTGTTGCGCATTCCAAAGTGCACATTCTCAACCCAGAGCAGAAATCCAATCTCGACATCACCAATTACCGATTGCACACGTTCTGCGCGCTCAAATTAACCAGATTGCCCTCGTCGTAAATTGATAGACGAAAAAAAAACACGGCAGCACGTGCATCGCAATTACTAATCTTGTTTGTTGCACCGGCTGGATAAAAAACGCATTTACAAATCGCGCCGACGCTGCCGCTCGACGATATACCTTGATCGTCTCGCGTATTCTAAATTTAATCGTTTGCTGTACACAACCAAAATATGCGTGCAAAGAAATGCAACAAATTGCTGTTGATCACGATTCGATGGCTGGTGTAGGCGGTTTGGTTCGATTGCAATTAATGCGAATCGTTTTGTACGGCTGTATAATTCGCATTTTCTCACCTCCATTTTCGGTATCTGACGGCAAAGATATCTAGCATAACATGTGAAAAGCACGTAAGCTCACCATGTGAACAAACGAGATTTTCCATAATTTTTATCTAATGTTATGTTATTTATTGATCTAGCTTCTTGTAAAAGGGCTCGCGTAGAACTACAACATAGGTACATAGGCTCTAACTAATTTTTACTCAAACTTCACTCAATTTTAAATTAGTTATACTACAGATGGCTGATTATAATTATTGAACAACTTTGCTCGAACCGGCATCAAAGTTACATAGTCGTCATCATTGCACTCTTGAATACGAGACGAGCAACGTTGCCCCTTCGGCATCTTAGACCTAGAGAGACGTTGCATAAACCCACTTTTGAGTTCAACATCGAAAATTAGTGTGCAGGCACGCCTACATTTACCCTACCTGAGCAGTGACTGCGTTGTAGCTTCACTTTGCTAGAGAAGTAGGTACTAACTAGGGCACTACCCAACATCGGTCGTTAGTTGGCGCATTACAGAAATATGTACCGTAAAGCGGGGTCAAATTGATCAGTGGGGTGATAACTTATTTCAAAGGAAATTGCCTACCTTTAGGCGTTAAGGGGGGGTGAATTCATAATTACATTTTGCATTTTAAGTGTCAAATTCACTAGTTGTAAGAGTTTTAAGGCGTTATTTGCGCTTAGAAGCTTTCCAAAAACTACCATTTTTTAAATCATGACGTAATTTATGAGCGTCACCTAAGGAGGACAGCGTCTTAAACCTAGTGAATAGCCCATATTTGTAATATAAGCCAAAATAACACCTATAACATAAAAATTTTATTTTTTAAATAAAAAAACGATTTTGGCAACACCCCATACTTGCAATATAAAATCAGTAGTTCTCTGTCAGACAGCTCTCGATGTTCTGATCAACTTTGTAGAAGACGAAATTATTCAATATGGTTTGATTCTCGAGATATACCAGTTTAGAATTTCTTAGACTCACTAGCCCCACCCGGCGGATAAACCTAGAATCAACTGGTTCTCTATCGGATAGTTCTTGATGAGCTGATCAACCATCCTCTCTCTCCTCTTCTTGGCGTAACGTCCTCACTGGGACAAAGCCTGCTTCTCAGCTTAGTGTTCTATGAGCACTTCCACAGTTATTAACTGAGAGCTTCCTCTGCCAATGACCATTTTGCATGTGTATATCGTGTGGCAGGCACGAAGATACTCTATGCCCAAGGAAGTAAAGGAAATTTCCTTTACGAAAAGATCCTGGACCGACCGGGAATCGAACCCGTCACCCTCAGCATGGTCATGCTGAATACCCGTGCGTTTACCGCCTCGGCTATATGGGCTATATGGAGCTGATCAACCATGCGGATGATAAAAATCTTCTATGTGGTTTAGTTCTCGATATACAGCAGTTTAGATTTTCTAAGACTCACTAGCGCCGCCTAGCTGATAAACCTAGAGTCAACTAAGTTCACTATCGGACAGCTCTTGATGTCCTGATCAACTTTGTCGAAGATGAAATTCTTCTAGATGTGATCTGATTCTCGAGATGTAGCAGTTTTGAGTTTCTAAGACTCACTAGTACCTACCAGCGGATAAATCTAGAATCAACTAGTTAATATCGGATAGATCTTGATGCCCTAATCATCTTTGCCGGAAACTCCACACTTAACCAAAGACCACTACGCACTGGTGTGAAAAATTAGCATTAAGTTAAAATTCACAAACACAAAGAAATAAAAAAAACCTACTCATTGCAAAACCACGCTTGATGTTCACAACATGAGCGTAACGATACTAGCACTAGCTGTTGACAAAAAACATATCAAAGCAAAAAGTACCACTAGCACCGCCAACTGGAGCAAAATGTACTAAATTACGTACTATCTTAGGGTCCCTGACCTGGCCGCCGGATAAATATCCAAATCGGCATTGCAGTTTTGAGGAATCAAAATGACTTTAGATTTCTTATCAGTTTCGTAAACTATATAAGATTTCTTCAGGGATTTCTCCATATATTTCTTCCAGAATTCCGCTAGGGCTAGACATTGCTTCAATAATTCCATCTGGAATAATTCGAAGTGTTTTTTTTTTGCAGAAATGTCCATCCAAGTATTCCTTCAATAATTCGTCCAGAAATGACTGCACACATGGATTTCTTCAGATTTTATTTTTATCCAGGGATGCCTACAGAAATTCTTAAAATAATTCGGTTAAAAAGCTCTCCTGAGATTCCCTAAGGAATTTCACATGGGATTGCCTCCGGGATTCCTCATAGTTTTTTTTTCAGGAATTCCTTCAAGACCAGGGATTCTTCCAGGGATTTCTCTAAAAAATCCTACAGGAATTCATTCAGGAAATCCTCCAGGAATTCATCTAAGGATTCCTCTAGGAATTCCTCCATACATTCCTCCATAGAGATACCTCAAGATATTCATCTAGAGATTCCCCTTGAAAGTGCTCCAGTGATTCTTCAAGAAAATCCTCCAGGAATTTCTCCATATATTCCTCTAGGAATTCCCTCTGAAAGTGCTCCAGTGATTCTTCTAGGGAATTCGTCAGGAATTCCACAAGGGATTCTTCATGGAATTCATGCAGGCATACTTCTAACAATTCCTCTAAAGATTTCTCAGGGAATTTCTCTAGAGATTCCTACAGGCATGTCTCCAGGAATTTCTCCAGGGGTTCCTCCAGGCATTCCTTCAGGTATTCCTCTAGGAAATCCTCTAGGGATTCCTCTAGGAATTCATCCAGAAAAACTTCCAAGAATGCCTTCAAAAATTGTGCCAGAAATTTCTTCCGGAATTTATTTATGAATTATTCCAAATATTCCTCCAGGAGTTCTTTCTGATGTTCCTTTAATCCTTATGTGGCCGACAGGGTACCCGGGTACCCAGCACTCATTTAAAATACACGGTGTAGAAAAAAGCAAAAAGTTTGTCGGGCACATAACGGATAAGAGGGGTCTCCAGTTAGCCTAGTAGTTAAGGCTATGGATCGCCAATCCGGAGACGGTGGGTTCGATTCCCGTTCCGGTCGGGAAAATTTTCTCGACTCTCTGGGCATAGTGTATCATTGTACTTGCCTCACAATATACAAATTCATGCAATGGCAGGCAAAGGAAGCCCTTCAATTAATAAATGTGGAAGTGCTCAAAGAACACTAATTTGAAGAGAGGCAGGCCAAGTCCCAGTGGGGACGTAGAGCCAAAAAGAAGAAGAAGAAGAATAACGGATAAGAGTTCCTTCAGACATTCCTCTAGGACTTCAACCAGACATTTCTCCAGGGACTTCTCCAGGAATTCTATCAACAATTCCTCCAGGAGTTACCCCAGGTATTTCTTCAGGAATTCCTTCAGGAATTTCTCCAGGAATTGATCCAGGAGTTCCTCCAGGAATTTCCCCAGGAATTTCTTCAGAAATTCTTCATGAATTCCTCCAGGAATTTTTCAGGGATTCCATCGGAAATTCTTTCAGAGTTACCTCCAGGAATATCTTCTCCAGGGATTCCTCCAGATTGCTCCAGGAATTTCTTCAGAAATTCCACCAGGAGTTCCTAAACATCTTAAGAGTTTTGTCAAGTGTTTTTGCGTTGAAACGGCTTTCTCAGTGTTAATGGATTGACGATTTATTAATAAATCGATTTATTTTTAAATTGATTTATTTATGGATTTAAATCAATTTAAAAATAAATCGATTTATTAATAATCGATTTATTTTTAAATTTTTAAATTAATGCAAACATTAATAATGACAAGAAAAATGGTAGAATTAGTCGATTCTACCATTTTCCAGGATTCTTTCAATGAATGGCTGTGTATGTGTAGACTAGACTAGACTAGATACTTGTCTAGCATTCAGTTATTTCATCAGCGATTGCAATATGAAGCTCTCAGAGAGTTAATTTCTGATCACATTTTCAGATATGTCAAGAATTTCTCCAGGAATTCCCGAAAGATTAGTTTTTGAGAAAGTATTTCCCCCAAAATGTAGATGCAGATTCATTATTTTGGAATTATTTATTTCCATAAATCATACAACTATATTGCTCCAAATGCTTTTGAATACTCACTAGAACTCCCGCGAGAATTTCAATTGGTAGTTTAACTAGAAACTACAAATACTCAAAATTCTCGAGAATTTGCTGAACCAGGGGTTTTACCAGGGACTTCTGTTAAAGCTTCGCCAAAAAGGGATTTTCCCGATACCTTATTACAGTTTTCTCCGAACATTTTTATTCACAAGATCAATAAATGAGTACATCCAAGAACTTCAAGAAGAACAACAGAAATCTTTCAAACAAAATATTAGAAATTCTTTTATGGGCTACAATAGGCGTGCTTTGAAAAAATTCCATCAGATACTAAGAATCCCTTCAAATATTCTTTCGGTTGTTTTTCAATTTTTCAAATTGTAAAATGTTTTCACCAGAATTACTCATCCAGAATTTCATTATTTTTAATTTGATTTTTATTCTTGGGGCAATTCGTTCATTCATTTAAAATTTTATCAGCATCCTATCCAAATTTCTCTAAGACTTTTCGCTTAAAGGGCAAAGGTTATATCAAATATTCTCCTAGAGATTGTAGAAGGATATTTTTTTAGAAAGAAGTTATAATTTTTGTTATGTTTTATAAAACTTTTATTGGACGCTTGATGTTTTCAGAAACATGTACATCCTTAAATGCATAAGTGACACATGAATCTTTAAATATTTGAATGTGTTTCAACCAGTCTTTCCACCAGAATGTTCTTTAGAATATCTTTGAAATTGTTCAAATTGTGATGTTAGGTAACATCACTATGATTAACTTAAATTGTCATGACTCGACGACATGATATTAATTTCCAACAATGTTTTTTACGCCAGTTCACCCACTATGTTGTATAGATCAACAGTTGTTGTCTGCATTTCCCACAGATTCTCGTACTTATGCTTCTGGAGACTGTACAAATTTTAGAATTTTGGAAATTCCCGATGGCTAGCAACAATTCCCGAGGTTTTCCCGACTTTTTCCCGGTGGTTTCGCATTCCCGAGCTTTTCCCGGTTTTCCCGAAATTCCCGACTGAGTGGCCACTCTGAACTATGCTCCGTTTTATCGTAATGGCTAGTTTCCACCTGGTACGTACTGTGCAAAAAGATAGGACAAGTAATGATCAAGTAATGATTCCGCTGCAAAATTACTTGAGCTGTTCGCAGATGGCAAGTAAGGAAAAAAGTGTAACACTCGTAACGCCTCCCGTGCAAATCAAATGGAACTGTCACTTTTCCTTGCGGAAAAATTGTCCGCGCTATTATTCCGTAAGGAAAAGTAGCGTTTCTCCCCATACTGGATCAGTTATCAAAATTACTTGCGAAAAAGAGGGAATTTTACTTGAGCGCTCTACTTGGCAACACGAAACTTAGCTTAAGTATGAGCCCACTGCATAGTCCACATTCGTCCCAGACGTAACGTATCGTCCACCGCGTTTTTGTAATATATTTGATTACTATTCCCATAAGGAAGGAGGTTACACAATTTATCTTTCTATTTTTTTAAATTATTATTAATCAAGCTTCCAATATTGAAGACACAAGATCAAGAATCATAAGAAGAGCTGTTTATGCTAGTTAACTGAACATGGTGCTTGATCGTCAAATTTGTTTGTCTTGTGTGAAAATACGCAAAGGTAAATAATGTTGACAATTTAATTAACAACACATTCTTTTACAGCTCAATTCGCAAAATCAATCTCCCACCTTTCCTCATCCTTAAAGCCACGCAAAACTTTAAAGCCACATGGCTAAAGAGGTTGCAATACCTACTACTCCTAAATTCCACGGTGTATTATGGACGATGTGAGTTCTTGGACTTGCATTGGAGACTTGGCCCCATGATCCCCTTGTGCATCAATACAATAAAATAAGATTACTCATTTTAAGGGACGTTTTCTCAGATTTTGCCAAGTATTCTCCTTGGAAAATTCCTCACTGAAGATTCATTCAAGAACTACTAAGACATTACTCAAAAAATGTTCAAAGTGATCTCATGAGAATTTTTCATGAGTATCCTTCTCAAATTCATACTGATTTCAAAAAATTCTTAAAAAAAAAATGTTCGGGTTACTGTCTCCAAAAATATTCAGTAATACTTAAAGAAAGCCAAGAAAGCTCCATTCTGTTTATTTCAAAGATTTTTTTTCAGTTTCTTATAAAATTTCTTCAGTTTTTTTTTAATATTTTTTATTCTTCATCCAGCAGTCCATTCCAGTTTAATGGATTTAATGGATTTCTTTAATAACGTGAAGAAAGAAAAAAAAAATACCTTCACGCTCTCGCGGATTTGGCGCGAATTTATTTCCAGTATCGCGCGGATTTGGCGCGGATTCAAATTTAGCTCGCGCGGATTTTTTTCCACCCTTCTCGTAACAACCCAGCACTTCTCCGGATGTTCCGGACTCAGGTGCTCCCAGGGAAGTGGCCACTTACTGACCGGTTCTGAAATCTAGCTTGCGACATATCAAATTTCATGATTTTACAAAACAAGAATATTGGACCATGTTTCTAGAGATTTCGGATACAATGGCCACTTCTTCGGATGTTCCGTATCCTGGTACCCCTGGAAAGTGGCCACATTCTGACAGGTTCTGATACCTAGCTTGCGACATATCAAACTTGTTTCGGATTTATGTCCGGGGGTACTGGGGTAACCTCCTTATCAGGTAGAGGTGCAGCCTATAATTTGCCTTCGAAAACTAGCATCCGGCATAACGAACTGCATGATTTTACAAAACAAGAGTATTGAACAATGTTTCTAGAGATTTCAGATACAATGGCCACTTCTTCGGATGTTCCGTATCCTGGTACCCCTGGAAAGTGGCCACATTCTGACAGGTTCTGATACCTAGCTTGCGACATATCAAACTTCATGATTTTGCAAAACATGGTCGCAAGCTAGGTATCAGAACCGATCAGAAAATGACCACTTCCATGGGGGCACCAGGTTTCCGGAACATCCGGAGAAGTGACCATTGTATCTGAAATCTCTAGAAACATTGTTCAATACTCTTGTTTTGTAAAATCATGCAGTTCGTTATGCCGGATGCTAGTTTTCGAAGGCAAATTATAGGCTGCACTTTTACCTGATAAGGAGGTTACCCCAGTACCCCCGGACATAAATCCGAAACAACGGAAAAATCCGGAACCATGATCCCGGTTACATAAACTAGAAGAATTTTGTGATCAACTGTCAAAGTTTCATTAACTTTCGTTGAGAAACGGCTGAGATTCAGATTTTTGAAGTTTTGAAATTAGGTGCAAAATGAGGCTCAGGCACGTAGGTGTTAACTAAAGCAGCAGTGTTATATGAAATTGTCACACAGTACCGCTTTTTCTATTTTATCCAAAATGAACTATTGCTTTAAACCTCAGTATTCCCAGGTTTGAAAGAATAGCACTGGAACAAAAGAAGGAAAAATATCTGATATTAAGTTTTATACTATTTGCATTTAATGTCAGTGCAGTGCCAGTTACAAATAATTGTCGAAAACTATTTCTGCGCGTCTGAAATTCTCTGGGAAAAGTGTTATGTATCGAAAGATATTGTTTTGCATGGAAATGACATTCGGAGAAATGGTATTCGGGGTAATTTTTCATTCGGGGTAACGATCTATTCGGACTTCGGAGTAATGGTTTTCGAGGTATTGGTTTTCGGGGAAATGGTAATTGGGGACTGTTATAGGATCCCAACGAGCGAAGTCATTTTGGTTGTGTTGTAGGGTTGTAAACAAATACCACTTGGTTTTGATAGGATTCGAACGGATAGGATTCTGCGGAATAGGAGGGCAAACTGCATTCGGTGCATTATGCTACGTTCACACTGCGCTCTATATCAAGTAATAGGTATAACGAGATGATATCCTACAGTAAGAAAATGGTCTTCACACTATGCCGAAATGATATAGTTTGACGTTTATGTTGGTGGACTATAATAAAAATATCAAGATTGTAGACGAGATTTCGATTATATTCCGGCCAGAATCGAAGTAACAGGCCGGCACAATGTACGAGACATTCAGAAAAAAAAGGTTTGATAAGATTTAGCAGGAAATTTCAAAGGTATACCGGTAGATTCATCCAGGTTGAGGATCCATCCTTCAGGATAGGATCTAGAATTCTTCTGGCACAGTTTAAGAAACCTTAAGGGATTATTCCACAATCTTCCTGGAATGTTTCCACCATCGTTTCGGGATGATTCCAGAATCGTTTCAATAGATTCAAGAACTCTCCTGGGAAATATCATTCTGGAATTTCCATCGATGGTTCCTGAACCACACATCACAGAATTCCGGAACAGTCCCATAATTCAGTTCAGGAATAATCCTCAATACAGACAGACAGATTCGGGAACAATAGCAAGCAAGCAGCTGCGGTTATGCTAAAGTGCCGATAGTGACGCTTTTCTGATAAATACGGTAAACGTGATAGCAGAAAAGTTTGCGCTACGGAATCATAGACGGCGCTCGTGTTCCATGGGTTTTCACATATACAGCGGCGCCGCCTGGCACCTATCCACACAAAACATCATGCGCAACACGGGTGGAACATGCCAGTCAGGAAAAAAGAAGTAAACAACTTGAAATTTGTATGGTGATGTAATCAATTCTCTGTTACTGCAATGAATCCTGAAGAAACGCGTAGGGATAATGATTTTGTTTCTAATTTGCAACTTTTTGCCCCAAGGCACAAATCGCTGCGATGCGGAACAAGTGCAAGCCAGCGATTTGTCCATACAAGAAAAATGATTTTACTTCTAATGTGGTGGCGCCATCTCTGAGAAAAACAAGCTTTGATTTCTTACTATTGAAGATAAGATGAATTCTGGAACCATCCCAGGAGGATTCGGCAACCATATCAGAATTCTGGAGCCATCCCAATCTTTTCAAACTGTTACAAGGGGATCCTGGAGCGGGTTACGTACAAAAGGCTGAATCACATAAGGCTGAATGATCAAAAGGCTGAAACACATAAGGCTGAATGATCAAAAGGCTGAAAGCATCAAAAGGCTAAAACATATCAAAAGGCTGAAAGATATCAACATGTTGAAAAGTTTTGAAAGTTGTAAAGAATCGAATGAAATGACATTTTGGACATTTATGGCTAATCTGTTGGTCTTTGATAAACATTTGACTCGACTTGAAAATGATCATAGGAAACAAAAGAATCTTTGCTCGAAAGTACATTTGGTCAAACGGTCATTTGGTCAAAACCCATTTTACGGAAGAGGAAGTATATGACATTCAATCGATTTGACTATTCATCGAATGGACATCTGGTCACGTGAGCTAACTCTAACTGATGAAAAGACATTCAAGTGGAACATAATCTTATGGATTTCGGTATCATAATGTCTATGTTATTGTACTTTCTTCAGCATCACATCGGCCAATACCCCGCTAATACTATACTATTTTAGCTCAAATTTACAAACGATTTCGCCAACAATTTATTTCCACTCGTTTGAAGTAATAAGCGGTAGTTGAGGCAAAAATTATTGTACCTAACTGTTGCTCAAAAATGTTTGAACTTTGTTCAGTTCTATGTAAATTTATAACGCGTGCGAGCTCTATTGAAATAAATTGAACTAAATTGAACACTAGCGAAATCCGCGAAACTGAAATGGCCATACCTCCACCATGTTTAAACAGATTTCAAACATTTTGAGCTCATTAGATTCAGAAATTCTTCTGATGTTGAAACCATATCTGAGCGTACCAGTCCGGTCAACATGGGTTTTGAAAAATCCGGATTTCTAATCATATGATTTAATACAATACAGTAACGCCAATAACTGCATGAATTATCGAAAATCATAAAATTATAATAAAATAGAGTCTGATCGTCGGTTCATCAGTTGGCCATTCCTGATTATGTTTCTCAAGGAACTCCGGATGACAAAACAGGTTCATTAGCTTCATATATGGACTGAAACTATTTCCCCCAATATTGTGCGCATAAGAATTCAGAACCGAATTGCAGCACTGCAGTGTGAACGCGTTCAATTTGCATTGAAGTTCATACTCGGCACACTGCGATTAAATATATTTGAACATGCAAATTGAACGCGACATGAACTGGAAAGGACTGAACCCGTAGCATGCTGACTAACATGTTACCCTGGTATCTGTGATACTAAAATGGTCATATTTGCCCCATTTCACCCTTCAATTTGGGCCCTTTTGGGCTAATTCAATCTCCTTTTATTGAAGAGTGGACCAGTCCGACCATCGTGTGTTTCGAAAAATCTAAATTCCTGGAGCTGTATTTCAATTTCCCAGACCACAATGTCGTACCAAAGGATCTATGATGCATTTCCCTGTGACATAACATAATAACGTCCAAACATGTAGATGCGGCACAAGGTTCTAGTCCTAGGAAAGAAGACACATAGGATTTAATGATGAAGATAAGCGCATGTGAACTCAGAATCGAATGGGAACCGAGCGGGCGCTCTTAAGCAGCAAAAGCTCCGACAGGCAAGTTCAATGCTTTGTCGACCAAAGAATTTAAAGTGTTCAGTTCATTTTTGGCTCACGTTCTGTTCGAATACAATACTGCTTGAAAGAATAGCCTATTTTATAAGAAGGAGAAACATCTAGTAAAAAGTAAGCAGCTTCAACACCTGAACTTAAATTATGGTTCTTTGAACATTTTAAAAGAAGTAAAACCTTTGATAATAAAAGGATGCAGCTATAACATTCAAACACAGTAAGAACAGCCTATGTTCAAAAGAAGGGGAAATCTCCGATGAATCGTTTTTAAGGAATATGCGCACGCAGAAGCTCGCTGCATTTTACACATTGGTAAGAATGTCAACACTGAATATATGCAAATACCTCAAAAGAACAGCCTATATTTAATAGAAGGAAAAATCACTCACGGGAGAGTTATTAGTATGCAGATATTATCATCAAACCTTTCCGCTTGGTCATTATACTGTACTATTTGCGGCCACAATACTTCCATCAGAGATTTTTCCCGCTTTTTTAGAAAGGCTGTTCTTTCGAGGTAAATGCATAGATCATAATTTAACCATTCAATTAGGCTGCCTAGTAAACCTCCTTAGCGTTAAAATCATTATAACCCAACGGGAACGACATTTCGGCAAATGCCACTCCGGGGAATAGTATTCCGGAAAATATAATACCTTGTGTAATATGTACCATCTTTTAAATCATTAAACCCTCAGCTCAGATTCTATAGAGTTCATTATCATGCATATTTCAAGTTTTGAAATTTGCCATGTTTTCAGCCTTTTGTTATTTCAGCCTTTTGTAATTTCAGCCTTTTGTTACATATCCATAGTTTCAGCCTTTTGTATTCAGCCTTATGTGCATTCAGCCTTATGTGCATTCAGCCTTATGTGCATTCAGCCTTTTGAAATTCAGCCTTATGTTATCATCCCCCTGGAGCAATCCCAAAGTATTGTGGAAGTATCCTAGCAGAATTCAAGAGCTATTTTTATGAGTTTCTCGGCAATTTCTTCAGGAGTCCTTCGGGATTTCCTCCAGCAGAGTCCCTGGAATTACTACAGGAGTTGCTCGAAAAGCCCCCCAGAAGTTGCTCGAAAATTCCACCAAACATTCTACGGGAATTCTTCGAAGAGTTCTCATGGAGTTCCTCGGGTATTCCTCCAGAAGATTCTTGGGAATTCCTCCAGGAGTTCCAGGATTTCATAAGAAATTCCTTCTTTTTACAACAGCGCAATATGTAACAACAACAGCGTAACGAATATAGTATGACCAAGCAGATAATTTGTTTCAACCTTATTCTCTATAGAAACGACAACAGCTCTGAACATGATAATTTTATCTTACTCTATCTTGCTTTCTTTCTTCCTTTTTTTTTATCGTGGCGTAGAGTCCTCACTGGGATAAAGCCTGCTTCTTAACTTTCATATTCTATTTGCGTTTCCTCAGCTGTTGGCAAAAGGCTTTCTTTGCCAACGGCCAGTTTTGCATTCGTAAAATGTGAGACAAGCTGATTTTGTAAGCTTTCTGCACCATGCCATCAATCATAAAACATCAGAACCACGTTGTTCGTCGGTTGAAGTCATCGTTCCACACTCTCAACAGGAATTCAAATTCAAACAGTTTCAGAGGCTTGCCGGGTAGACGATTATTTACTCAAATTTGCCAGGGCGCGTGTTCGTCGAAATTATTGCGTTGCGTGGGGCGTGGGACATAGGGCGTCGTTTGAGTTGCGAAACTTAAGCCCCAAGGTGACGGCGATGAAGATTCTTGGGCGGCGGGCAGACGGCGACGACGGCAAGCCCAATTATGATCGAGCACTTCACGCTAACTTGACTAACTACCTAAGAGTTGATTGCACCTCGGGCGGTGCTGGCGATCCTCGGCGTCGTCGTCGTCGGTCGGAACAATCATCTTTACAGTTGTGTTTTGTTATAAGAATAAAAATAACAATTTATAAAAGATGATCGCCGCCGCTTTAGCATGATGCTTGGTGCGAGCGAGGGGTGTGATTTTGATGTTAACGAGACCTTGATTTCTTCATCTTCATGCGCACACGTTTGGTCTTCTTTGGGCAACTTGACTACTTGTTTGTGGAATTGGAACAGCAGCAACAACGGTCGATGCTGGGTAGAGCCCCAAGTAGTGTTCAAGTTATGTGAAGGTGCAAGTCAGACGCTGTATAGGCGGGCCAAAGGTAGGCGTGCTTGCACATTAATTTTCGATGTTGAACTCAACAAAGTGGGTTTATGCAACGTTTCTTTAGGTCTTAGGTGTCGATTGTAGTTAAGGACAGACTTGTTAGAACCCCAAAATGGCTGCCACAATGGCCGACTTCGACACCTACTCACGATTTCGAGAGCACAAATCTCTTCGTAAACAAATCCAGCGCACCTGAGCTTTTTATTTTAAGCTTATTACAAGTGAGCAAGAACAAAATAATAAAATGCACTGTTTTTTGAAGCTTGCTTCTTGAGATTTGTGCGTTTGATGTTCTGATGCACTGTTGAAGCGGGATTTCAAGACGTTTGTCCTTAAGGGTGCGAGGTTTTCTTGTTAACAATCACTCATAGTGCTACATTTTGTCCATTTATGACGAGCAATTTGTGAGAGTGAATGGGGTATCCTGAATTGGAATGCTGAATGACACAATGTTCATTGGTTGAATAGTTTATAGCGTTATGACGGACGAGAATCTTGTGGCTCTACTTTCCTCTACTTGGCGCAACGTCCCCGTTGGGCCACCGCCTATTCTTATCTTAGTGTTGTATGAGTACTCCCTCAGTTATAAACTGGGAGTTTCCTCTGCCAATGACCATTTTGTGTATTTCGTGTGGCAGGCATGAAGACACTATATATGCCCAAGGAAGTCAACAATGATTCAATTACGAAAAGTTCTTAATCCGATTGGGAATCAAACGCGTCATCATCAGCATGGTCTAACTGATTATCTGAGCGTTTATGGCTTCGGCTATATGGACCCTTAATCAGTAAACACCCGGGACGATCTACTTTTAGTGGAAAAGCTATATCTTCTTTAACCTGGAGTCTTTTTTATAGTCAAGGGAATCAGTTGTTCTAAGTAATGCACAGTACCTCCCCCCTTTTGCTGTTAGCCGAAAGTACGTGGCTTTGTTTTGTATTTTTTAGAAATTACACATGTTTTGTTCAAATTTCATCGTTTTGCTAATTATCAATAGTTTTGACTGATCCTTGACATACAATTTATCACTACCCATAATAGTCTATTGAAGTTTTCATCCCAGAGCTATTCTAAGGTCTGCAAAGTACTCCGAAGTTTATGTCTGGATGTTATAATCTTCAAGCTCTACAAGCTCTACAAGCTCTACTTATGTATCTCTTTACTTTATCGATGTAAATATTTCTGTATTATCTCATAAAATAACGAGAACCTCTTTGTGTTATTATTTATACGTCCAGTGGCATACTAATGATCCTTATAGTATCTTGAAGTGTGAATCATAGAATCTATATCGAATCACAGTAATTTCTTTTGAAATATCCCTAGAATTCCTCCAGCATTTGTGGTAGAGTTCCTCCAGGATTTCCCTGGGAATTTCTCCTTTATTGTTCTGGAAATCACTGCAAAAATCCTCCGAAAATTCCCTCCAGGGCTTCTTCTTTAGGAGTTCATCAAGAAGTTCTCCAGTATTAATGTATGCTTATCTTCAGCATTTCCCTGGGATTGTTCCAGGATTTTCCCGAATATTACTAAAAAACATACTCCGGCATATTTTCACGAGTTCCAAAATCACTGGGGATTACTCCAGAAGTTTCTCGGAAATTCCTCCAAAAGTTCCTCGGAAATTCATCGTGATGTTCTCCGAGTATACTTCTACGAGTTTCTAGGAAATTACTCCAGAACTTCCCGTGAAAACCTTCACGAGTTTCTTAGGAGTTTCTCGGATTTTTTTTTCAGAAGCTATTCAAGAATTTCTCCAGGAGTTTCTCAGGAATTACTTCAGGAACCTTTCAAAGCATCCTGCAGGAGTTCCTCGGGTGTTGCTCCAGGAGTTGCCCCGGAAATTCCTCGGGAGTCTCCCAAGGATTTCTCCGGGAATTCTCTGAAAACTCCTTCAGGTAATTTTCCCAAGAGTTCCTCCAGAAATTCCTCCAGGAATACCCCCCATGACTCCAGGAATAACTGCTTATTCATCCAAGAACTCATCAAGGAATTTCTTCAGAAATTCCTCCACGGTGTCCTCCAAAATTCTTCCCGAAATTCCTTCAGCAATTCCTACAAAGGTTCTTCCCGGGATTCCTTCTGAAATCCTTTAAGGAATTCATTTTGGAATTCCTCCAGGAACTGTCCAAGGGATTCCTCCAGCAAATGCTCCAGGAATTCCTTCAGGAATTACTCCAACAATTCCTCAAGGAATTATTACAGAACTTTCTCTAGGAATCGTTCCGGGAAATACTCCAGGAATTTCTACAAGAAATATTCCAGAAATTCCTCCAGGAATTATTTTAGGAATTCCTCCAGGAATTCCTGGAGGAGTTCCTACATGAATTGTACCAGGATTTTCTCCAGTAATTTCTTCAAGAAATTCTTGAATAAATTCCATGATTTTTTGGAGAAATTCCTGGAAGTATTCTTCAAGGAATTCCTGGAAAAATCCTAGAGGGATTCTTGGTAGAATTCTTGAAAGAAGTCTTGGAGGTGTTCCTGAAGAAGTTCTTGGAAGGGTGTAGGGGAAGGTCCAAAATACCTGGGGCAGATAGCTCAATTGTGGATAGTTGCGAGGGTTCCTGTCCCCAACATCGAAAGTAAATTCAGCCACACGAATTATCCAACTGCATGCACATCAACTTCTTCAATCGGGCCGTTTGGGGTTCTTGGGCAGCCTTTCGGTGTCACACCAATCAAAATCACCACTCGCGACTAATTAGCGAAACACTACATTTATTAAAGCCTTATCGCGGACATGTAAAACGATTTATTCTTATCAAACTATTTAATTGTTCATCTTAAAACTAACACATATTCACACGAACAAAACGGATTAAAATTAACCGGCCGTGGGTTCACCGCCCGTGTGCCTTGGTGACCTGATGGATTTGGACTGATCTTCACTCCAACTCGTCGATTCCACCGGTCCTCCGATCTCGCGATGCGATGACTTCCTCGAAGGTTCTCAGAGCGATTCTAACCGCTCTTATCATATGGCCCTCCTTATCACCCTCACGGTGATGATGATGGTGATGATGATGATGATGACGGGCTTGGCTGGATGGATAGTAGCGAACCCCTAGAGAGGGATTACAATCGGGTGCTCTTGCTCTTCATACGGTCAGTTGGTCAGGCTTAGGTAGTCGACGACTATTGCTGCTGTTGCTGGTTGCAGATATGAGCGCTTCAATGTTTGATCCAGTACGACGGTGATATATTGTTCATCATTTGCTGCTGCTGTGGCTGGAGGCTTCTTGCAATCAGGGTTGAAGCCTTGGGGTTTTATCGCATACTCAAACACCCTCACCCACCCTGAAATTCGTTGAATTTCTGAAAATAGAAAGAAAATCCTCTTCTACGGGATGGGCAATGGGAATGGGATGCTTGACTACTGTATTGGGTCTGCGGGTTCAGTTGGCTTCGTGCTGTCATTTTCTGGAAGCGGCAGGATACAAAGCTTCTCGACCGGTCTGGTCAGAAGGCCAGTGGCTGTTTTGAGGGTCACTACCCTAACCACTCCGTCTCTACCGGGATGAGCTTCGGTAATGCGTCCCATTCTCCATCTCATAGGTGGTTGATTATCGTCCTTGATGACCACCAGCTGGCCTACATCAACCTGGACTGCAGGCTGCCACCGCTTAGTCCGGGCTTGTAATTGGCAGAGATATTCCCTGCGCCATCTTTTCCAAAAATCTTGCAACCTTCTTTGAATAAGTTGCAAGGCGTCCAGGCGGTTGATTGGAAGTTTATCTAAGCTTGGTTCAGGGATCGACTGAAGCGATGAACCGACCAGAAAATGGGCAGGTGTCAGTGGCTCGAGATCATTGGGGTCGTCAGATAGGGGCGTGAGGGGGCGGGAATTGAGGCACGCTTCGACCTGGGTAAGCAGTGTGCAGAAGTCTTCGGGCGATACAATTGCTTCGCCCAATACTCGCAGCAGATGGTGTTTGGATGAACGGACTGCAGCTTCCCACAAGCCCCCAAAGTGGGGAGCGCTCGGCGGGATAAAGTGCCATTGAATGCCGTCCTTGGCACATTCTTTGGAGACAGTGTCGTGGTGGTCCCGGCTCTTCAACTGTGTCAAAAGATCCTGTAGTTTATTACGTGCGCCGACAAAATTTGTGCCATTGTCGGAATATATATTCTCACAACGACCTCTTCGCGCTACAAACCGGCGGAGTGCCTGGAGGAATCGGTCAGTCGACAGGTCTGACACAAGTTCTAAATGAACCGCTTTCGTGCATAAGCAAACGAAAATTGCTACGTAGGCCTTAACTGCACCACGACGAGGAACGGGACGGAGGTAAACAGGCCCAAAATAGTCAACGCCTGTGTTCGAAAATGGACGGGAGACAGTTACTCGTGCTGCTGGTAAATCTCCCATGAACTGTTGGATGGTCGATGGTTTGGTACGAAAGCATTTTTGGCATTTATTCACGATGTTCCGAACGACACTCCTTCCTCCTAACGGCCAAAATCGGAGCCTCACTACACTAAGCATTAGCTGTGGTCCCGCATGCAGCAAGCGATGGTGATAGTGCTGAAGTAGTAGTCGAGTGAACGGATGTCGCGCTGGTAGAACGGCAGGATGCTTCGCCTCTTCCGATTCCAAGGAATGTTTCAGCCGTCCTCCAAGTTTCAGCAGTTGATCGTTTGAGAGAAAAGGATTGTACCAGCGAAGACTTGACCCTTTTGCAACAGAGTCACCCTTGGACAGCGCTTTCAGCTCCTCTATGAATACTTCTTTTTGTACTAGACGAACCAAGGTATTTTCCGCTTCCCGAAGCTCGAACGTAGAAAGAAACCCTGGGCTTTTTCTTCCTGAAGGTGGCAGTCGAAGTAGTTTCATTAAACGTAACCAGTATGCAGTGCGGCGAACGAGATCGGAATACGACGAAAACTTCCGAAAGTACTCCTGGTTAAACTCGGCGACTGTGGAAACCGTTCCTGCGATAACTGTTTGCCTTTTTTCTATTTCTGCTTCTCCTGTTGAGATTTCCGGTGATTTGGGCCATTGCTCCGAACTCTCCTGTAACCAAGCTGGTCCCTGCCACCAGAAGTCATTTCCCAGGATATCTTTGGGTGTAACACCTCGGGAAATCAGATCTGCCGGGTTTTGTATGCCAGGAACATGTCTCCACCGATAGCCCTCAGTGATAGTTTGTATTCTCGCTGTACGATTGGCAACAAATGTCGTCCAAGTGGTTGGAGGAGCCTGGATCCACCGAAGGACGCACGTGGAGTCTGTCCAGAAGTAAGAGATTGCTGCTATTCTAATGGAATCACGGACCTTCTGGAATAGTTCTGCGCCCAATACCGCTCCGCAAAGCTCCAATCGAGGAATGGTCTGGCATTTTAATGGAGCAACCTTAGATTTGGAAGCCAGAAGTCGAACCTTTACCCTTCCTTCTGCATCTTTACTCCGGATGTACAGACAGGCCCCGTAAGCCTTCTCCGAGGCGTCGGAAAAGCAGTGGATTTCAATATCAACTGCATCCTGGGTGATTACGCAACGCTCGATGCGTGGTTGATTGAGAAGCGGTAGTTGTTCGTGGAAATTTATCCACGCCTCACCCACCGTTGGTGGTACGGCCTGGTCCCAGTCGAGCGGTTGCCCGTTTTCGTCCCGAATTGTCCATAGCTGTTGCATAAAAACCTTTGCCGTGGTAATTACTGCTCCTAGGAGGCCTAGAGGGTCAAATAGGGTCGCGATCACAGACAATATGGTCCGCTTGGTGAGGATTGTACCAGGGTCCAGAGTGGGGATAGTGAACTGGAACCCGAGGATGTCCGTAGAAGGAAACCAGGTCAACCCCAAGGTTTTGACTGAAGGATCTGGGTCCAGATTAATACCCTCTGGAGTACGGATGGCCAAGTTTTCTTCGGGAACTCCTGCTAGTGCTAACGGGCAGTTGGACGCCCATTTCCGTAGTTGAAAACCTCCTCCTGGCAACATAATATTTAGTTGCCTTTGCAATTCCGTGGCGGTTTCCACATCGTTTGCACCCGTAATGACGTCGTCCATATAGGTGTCTTCCATGGCTGCCCGTGCTGCTAGCGGGAATCGCCCTTCCTCATCCAGAGCGAGTTGATGAAGTGTTCTGGTGGCCAGGAAAGGCGCTGGTTTCGTTCCGTACGTTACTGTGTTCAGCTCAAACGTATGAACGTCTTCCGATGGTGAGTTCCTCCAGAGAATACACTGTAGCGGGCGATCTTCTGGACGAACGATGATTTGGCGAAACATTTTCTCCACATCCGATACCAGCATGATTTGCTTGGTCCGGTAACGAAGGATTATAGACCGAAGGTCTTCCTGTACTATTGGCCCCACCAGTAGCACGTCGTTTAGTGAGACTCCTGTTGCCGTTTTGCACGAAGCATCAAAGACTACTCGAACCTTGGTTGTGGTTGACGCTTCCTTTACGACAGGATGGTGTGGCAAGTAGCACCGTTTGATTGATGTCTCCGAAGCTTCGTGTACCAATCTCATGTGGCCCAGTCCGAGATATTCCGTCATAAATGCCACGTATTGTTCTCGTAGCGAAGAGTCCCGGGCCAATCTTCTTTCGGTCCCTTGGAGTCGCCGGAATGCTATGTCCCTCGATTCGCCCAATCGTAACACAGCATCTTCCGTCCTTGGTAATGCAACCGTATACCGACCGCTGGGTTCCCGTTGAACCGTGCTGGAGAACCATTTCTCGCAACGTGCCTCCTCTGGTGAATAAATCTTGGCTGTCCCCACCTCCTCGCAGGACCAAAAGCGAGTGATCAAAGCTTCCAAATTGTCCAACGTGGAAACGTTACAGCTGATGTGTAGGGAACGAGCTGGAACCGAAATGCCGCCGCTGACTACCCAACCAAAGACGGACTCGGTCAGGGCTGGGAGCTGCTCCCCTAGGGAAATCCTCCTTCCGGATTCGAAAAACTCGAAAAAACACTCGATACCGAGCACGAGGTCCACCACGCTCGATTCGAAGAAAGTGGGATCCGCCAGTTGAATCCCACTTGGAAGAGTCCATGTATTCGTGTGGATAGCGGTTGTTGGCAGGTTAACAGTTACCTTTGGAAGAACTAGGAAGCCTAACTCACGAGAGAAGTCGGAAACTCGTGACCGAAGAACCGCTTGAATCCTTTGCCGAACCTTGGTAGCTGCTTGGCCAATTCCTGCCACCGAAATATCTACCCGATCTCGATGGACTTCCAATCGTTGACTCAATCGCTGTGTAATAAAATTACTTTCGGATCCGGAATCCAGCAGTGCACGAGCGGGGAAGCGATTGCCAACGTCATCCTCGATCATCACAACTGCTGTTGCTAAGAGAACCTGTGTTGGATGTTGGTGTGCTGCAGCGGATACTGCAGTTTCCGTGGCTGCTACATTAGCCACTTGGGAGTTGGATTCCTGTGGTTCTTTGGAATTCGACGGCTTGTTGCCCCCAGCAACTGCCGCAACCTTGGGTTCCTTTTCCTTCTCCTGCTTGAAACAGACCAGAGTATGGTGACGTCCCTTACAGTTTCGACAGGAGTATTTGGATTGGCATTCTTTAGCCTGATGTCCCACTCTGAAACAGTTCCGACACAGACCATGGGACCTCAGGAGACCATCCCTGTTGGATACTGTCATCCGTTGGAATTCGTTGCACTGGAAGAGGAGATGATCCGATGAGCATGCAACGCAGCGTCCCCTAGACGCCTGGGTAGATTGAGCAGAACTGTAGCTGGCCTTCATGGATGGTTGCCTCGACTTTGGTTGTTGTTGCTGCTGACCGACACCCCTAGTATCGGTGGATTTCGGTGGAAGACTCTCCAAAACCTGGATTCGACGCCGCAGAAACTCGAACAAATCCTCTAGGGTGTCCTGCGCCTTCGTGGATGAGACCTCTTCCCACCCCCTACGCGTGACCGGGTCCAATCGTGCTGTAAGGATGTTCACCAACAGAAGATCCTTGTATTCGTTCGGTTGAACGACCTGATCCAGGGTCTGCACGATTCGTTCGAAGCCTTCTACTAGGATGTGTAGCTCGGCTCCGGATTCCTTGGAAAGTGTGGGCAGTTTGAAGAGTCCTTGCACCTGCCGCTTCCTCAGCTGCTTGCTATTATTATAGCGCTTTAGCAGCGAGTCCCATGCCACCTGGTAGTTAGCCTTCGTGATTGGAAGAGGATCAATCAGGGCCTTGGGTTCACCCTGGAGACAGCCTTTCAAATAGTGGAATTTTTCCACTTCCGGTAGATCCACCTTCCAATGGATGAGCGACGTGAATAGGTCGCGGAAGCTCAGCCACTCTTCGATATCGCCGTTGAACGTCTGTAGTTTGATCTGCGGCAGACGGACGTGGTCGCTGGTGTTCGATGGTGCTCCATCGGCAGCACGAATAGGCTGCTCCAGAATCGAAGGTTTCTGAAGCTCCTTGATCTTGTCCATAAGGAAGGACTTGACCTGGTAGTATTGGTCGCTGAACTCCACACGTTCCTTCTCCAACGAAGCCTTTTCGGGATTGTAGTCCTCGTGTGCGAAGATCTCCACCATGGTTTCGCTATAGGCCTCCCACAGCTCATCCAGTTTGCCCATGCGAATTTCCACTTCGGTGACACTGTTGGCATCGGAAAATGCCTGAGCGAAGCGGTAGATGTCGTTGAAGTTCAACTGGACCTCCTTCAGCCTTGCCGTCAAAGCCCTCATCGACGGCGCCTTGGTTGCTCCAACGATCGGTGACATGTTGTTGTCAGGATATCGCGATTTGTACAGAAAGAGAGAGGTGCGGTGTAGTATACTGCAAAAGCCTAGCTTCGCCAGGCATATACTATCTTAATTTACCCGGAGAAACGAGTAGTGGCGCTCCAAAATGAAAGAACCGCATCCGCGTGACGTCACACGCTCGATATCCAATCGACGACAACTCAGCAGCAATGATGTGGATCAAAGAGGAAAGCAGGTAGTGTAGTAGGCAGAGTGTAGACCTAGCTTCGCTAGGCATATACTGCATTAATTTACCCGACAAAACAGATAACGATGCTCCAAATTCAAAACGATCCAAATTGCAGCAACACGCAAGCAGTTTTGTACCCAAATCGTCTCAAAGTAGCAAATATTCGAGCAAAGGTGAATGAAGAGGAAATAGTTTGGTGTAGTATCCAGAGTGAATGGCTTCGGCCAGGCATATACTGCTGCAACTCACCACAGGAAACAATTACTGCACCAACGATCAAAGATTCCAGCGATACCAGTCAAACCGTCCTAATTCCAATCCAAGCAACGAATCCAAACTCAAAGACGGAGGAGCCCAAGAGGGCAAGCAGGGCTCAGCGGTCAGAGAGGTAACACGAAGAGGGTTGGATCCAAATCAATATGGTGTATTTCTGTTTGCCTAGCTTCGGCAGTATTATACTAAGTGTAAATTTACCTGGACGAAACTGATGCGATGCTTCCTCTCTGTGCTGAACCAGTCCCAACGATCGAATTGACGCTCCTCACTGCTTGGGTTGTCGGTCGTCGACCTTGATAGCGATAACCAGTCCCAATACCGGTCGATTCCTTCAGTCCACTAGCCAGTCGAGGACAAACGAAGACCCCCGAACGGATGTTCAGGTCAGACTTCGACACGCTCAATATTCCTCCAAACGGTTGCACTGTCGGGCCGATTGCTCACTGACGAATTGCCGATTGCCGATGATTCTGTCCAAGTGTCGTAGCCAGACAGGTTTTCCTATCTAGCCGCGATTAATCCGTAACCTCGGCCAGGGTCCACAATCCAAATCACACAGAGAAATTCCAGGTGTTAGTTTGATATAATCTCCTAGCTTGGCTGGACATATAGTACTAGAGTTCACTAACCTGCAGAAAATTCTCCTTCGCTGATGTCCAAGCCAAGCCGGATTGGCAGCGATGGCGTTCCGCTAAGACGACGCTAAGGGCTGAGCGCGAATCAGCCTAATGGTTCCTCGGAGTGATGGCGTACTCAAGATGATGGCGATCCTTTGGTCAACGCCAGTCTCGAACAAAGCCCAATGAATTGTTCCTCAAAGTGATGGCGTTCACAATCCACGAACGATGGCGACCCGTGCGCCGGTTCCAGCCTCAACCCAGTGTCAAGGCTTCCGTGTTGTCCGTAGTCCAGAGTCCGGTGTGGTCCCAATCCGGTTCGAAGGACCAGAATGTAGGGGAAGGTCCAAAATACCTGGGGCAGATAGCTCAATTGTGGATAGTTGCGAGGGTTCCTGTCCCCAACATCGAAAGTAAATTCAGCCACACGAATTATCCAACTGCATGCACATCAACTTCTTCAATCGGGCCGTTTGGGGTTCTTGGGCAGCCTTTCGGTGTCACACCAATCAAAATCACCACTCGCGACTAATTAGCGAAACACTACATTTATTAAAGCCTTATCGCGGACATGTAAAACGATTTATTCTTATCAAACTATTTAATTGTTCATCTTAAAACTAACACATATTCACACGAACAAAACGGATTAAAATTAACCGGCCGTGGGTTCACCGCCCGTGTGCCTTGGTGACCTGATGGATTTGGACTGATCTTCACTCCAACTCGTCGATTCCACCGGTCCTCCGATCTCGCGATGCGATGACTTCCTCGAAGGTTCTCAGAGCGATTCTAACCGCTCTTATCATATGGCCCTCCTTATCACCCTCACGGTGATGATGATGGTGATGACGATGATGATGACGGGCTTGGCTGGATGGATAGTAGCGAACCCCTAGAGAGGGATTACAATCGGGTGCTCTTGCTCTTCATACGGTCAGTTGGTCAGGCTTAGGTAGTCGACGACTATTGCTGCTGTTGCTGGTTGCAGATATGAGCGCTTCAATGTTTGATCCAGTACGACGGTGATATATTGTTCATCATTTGCTGCTGCTGTGGCTGGAGGCTTCTTGCAATCAGGGTTGAAGCCTTGGGGTTTTATCGCATACTCAAACAAAGGGAATTCTGGAAAGAATTGTTGGAGGAATTCTTGGTGGAATTCTTGACATAATTCTTGGAGTAATTCCTGGATACATTCTTGGAGAAATTCTTCAAGGAGTTCCTTGAGGAATTCCTGTAGACATTTCTGAAACAATTTCAGGATGATTTCCTGGACAATTATGTTGAAAAAAAATCCGAAAAATCCCCGGAGGAATTCTTGGAACAATTCCGAGATAAATTCTTGGAGTATTTTCTGGAGTAATTTTTGAGAATTTCTCAGATACATTTATAAAGGAATTCCTGGAGGAACTTTTAAAGAATTCACGAAGGATTTTTTGGATTAATGCAAGAAATAATTTCTGGAGAATTTGTTAAAGGTATTTCTGGAAGGTGATCTTGGAGAAAATTCTTGGCAGAATTCTGGAAGGAGCTCCTGGAGAAATTTCTGGATTTGATTGATTTGACTTTATTGAAGAGACTTTCAGCCCTTGGCTGGTTCATCTCTCTAATTCCTGGAGAAATTCCTGGAGAAATTCCTGGAGGAATCCTTGGAAGAATTTTTGGTAGAAATGTTTGAGAAATTCCTGCAGATTTTTTTGTTGGGATATCTGGAAGAATGCTTGGAGGTATTTCTGGAGAAATTTCTATAATATCTGAAGAAATGGCTAGAAAAATTTTTGGGGTAATTTCTAGAGGATTTTGTGGAGAAATTTTTTGAGAAAATTTTGAAGAAATCCCTGAAGGTTTTCTCGGAGCAATTCCAATAGGAGTTTCTCCAGGAATTTCTGGAGCATTTTTTTTAATGGAATTTGTGGAGGAATTTCTTGATGACTTTATGGAGTAATTCCTGGAGTATGTATTTTCTGAAGTAACCCCTGGAGTAATTCCAGAAGGAATCCCTTAAGTAATTTTCGGATGAATTCCTGGGGTATCCTAAAACAATTTCTGGAGGGATCCTTGGAGGAATTTCTCTAAGATTTCTAGGAGGAATTCGTAGAGGCTATTCTCAAGGAATTTCTGGGAGTATTGTGGGGGAATTTCTGAAGGAGAAATTTCTGGAGGAATTCCTGGAGAAATTTCTGGAGGAATTTCTGGAGAAATTTCTGGAGGAATTTCTGGAGAAATCCCTGAAGGAATTTGTGGAGGCATTCCTGTAGTAATCTTAGCAGTAATTGCTGCAGGATTTTTTTTTTCTGAATTGCCAGGAGAAATTTCTGGGAGATATCCTAGAAGATTTCTTGAAGGAATTCCTTGAATAATTCCTGGAGGAATTTCTGAAGGATTTCCTGAAGCAACTCAACAACTCAAAACATACAATTTGTGATTTGGAAAATCAAAGCCTACTTATATTTGAATACCTCATTTTCGATTGACAGTTTCTCAGCCCTCACACATAATTTTCTTTAAATTACCTTTGTTTTGCTTCTTGTCTCCCACAGTTATATTCGACGAGTATTCGCTACAATGAAAATGTGTTGATATAGTGTCTGGGACCATTTGGGCAGGATCACCTATTTTGGGGCACTTGCTGCTATAACTCAATCAATTTTGAACCGATTGACCTGATTTTTGAAACACGATCAAATCCGCACAGTATCTAGCCATAGCATAGCATAGCATAGCATGAATACTTGCACAAATCTTGGATGGAGTTGCAAAGTTGAATATTTCCATTGACATTGCTGATGTCGCTACTATCTACAATGTCATAGATTCACTCAGCTCCACACACCTGGCCAAGTCCTTGCAAGCATTTATAAATCCCTTCATCAACTTAGAAAGAGCCCAGAACTGAAGCATCTTCCAATAGATGAAAGGATGTATGCAGTTATAAAGTAAATATACTGAAGTAGAATTATTTATAAATAAATAATATTGGAAAGATCTCACCAATTATTGTGGGGTTTTTGTGTGGTTTAATGCCGATCATCTAATTGTCTTGATTAATGTTCTTCTCTGTAAAAAACAACACAATACTCAGCAAAGAACAACACAATACTGCAATCCGCACAGTATCTAGCCATGTGCAAAAATTCAAATCAATCGGTTTGAAATTGACTGAGTTATAGCAGCAAGTGCACAAAATAGGTGCTCCTGCCCAAATGGTCCCAGACCCTATATAGATTCTACGATCCATACTTCAAAATACTATAAAGATCATTTGTATGCCACTGGACGCATAAATAACAGCACAAAGATAAATAAATAAATAAATACAAAGAGATTCTTGTAATGTTATGAGATACTACAGAAATATTCGTGACAAATTTACACCGATCAAGTGAAGAGATACAAGAGTTGAGCTTGTAGAGCTTGAAGGTCGTAAATCCAGAATACTTTGTATGACCTTGATCACCAAGTAAAGGTTGCTAAATTCTCAGAATTGTACTCTGAGGCTCTAAGAGTAGCGTATATTATATTTCGCGAGCATTCGCTACAATAAAAATATCCAAAGATTTACAGATATGGCGACCCGTACTTCAAAATACATTGGGGTCCATTTATATGCCAGTGGACACCCAACTAGCAACACATAGAGATACTCCTAATATTATAAGGTACGACGGACACAATGGTAAAAGATTTATGATGATAGAGTGAAGGGTGGAGCCTATAGACCTTGAAGGCCCTAATTCCAGAATAGTTTGGAAAGCCTGGTATAACCCATGAATGTACCAAAAGCATTCTAGTTGTGCACTGAGGCTCCATCGGCAGTATAGACTACATTCTACGAATACTGTTTACAATTAAAGCATGATACAGTACATGTAGATATCGTAACCCAAACTTCAAAGTGTATTGGAGGCCTTTGTATTTCACGGAATGTTCAACTACCCCAATATCGAGTTGCTCGTAGCTAATGGACATCAACGTGACTAAATTTCTTGAACAGAATGAACACAAATGATGGTAGATCCAGTAGGTCTTAAGAAAATGAATCCCAAAGTAGTTTGGATGACCTAGATCACCCAATGCATGTACCATGAATTTACTAGGGGGCTTTGAAGCTTTTTGAGTTCCTTAGACTATGATCTGTGATCATTCATCGTGTATGAAATTTGGTTTATAATGTTGGATTTGTGACACAAACTTCGGAGTACTTCGGAGGCCTTAGAATAGCTCTGGGATGAAAACTTCAACAAACTATGATACATTGCATGTCAAGCATCAGTCAAAACTATTGATGATTAGCAAAGCGATGAAATTTGAGCAAAAACATGTGACTACCAGCAAAAGAGGGGAGGTAGTATGCATTTCTTAGCACAACTATTCCCCTTGACTATAAAAAAGATCCAGGGTGAAATGTTTTAAAACATAGAAGATACTGCATTTCTACCAAAAGTCTCGGGTGTGTAAGGGTTAACACGAACTGTCTATGTTTCAATCATTAAAAATTGCGATTTTGCGTCAGTTGCGTTCGTTTCCGGTGTGGTCTAGTGAATGTATATTTACAAATACTGCTCCTGTTCTAACAATGTATCCAAGACGAAAACGTGCCAAACGCTTGGTAAGCATATGCATCGTATCTTGGCCACCCTACAGCAAACACTGACTGAAGCTTCAGCTTACAGCGATATGGGTTACTAGAAAATGTTTACTCAGCACTCAGCAGACCCATAACTTGCTCGTTGCTCTATAATAATTTAAGAGGTCCAAGCGTTCTGAGGAATCATTTCTGGTTTTCATTCCAGACGGAGCAGTTTGTAGATTCTGGAGCAAAAATATGGTGCAGTTTCATCTCCCAAATTTAAATTTTCTCAAGACCAATTCATCATAACCACATCAAAGTTAGACAACGGAGGCGTCTTCAAGACGCGTCGCTTTCAGCCTTCAAAGCCTATCTTATCAATCTGTTTCCCTCCTCTCGTCTTCTGATTACAGATTCTACATCCCACGGCCTCTCGCAAGCGCGATTGATAGGAGCATCCCAGCCTCAAGTACAGCCCCAGCAGCTTTCCGAAAGCAACAAAGTGAGCGCCCGCCAGATCGCTCATTAGTGGTAAGTACACACGGGCGTGTTTTTCTACTGAGTTTAAAGGTTTCTCGCGCCTATCTTTCTCTCTTCGCGCGCGGTAGTGGTGTGATTATCGCGAGAATCTTCAAGCGGCGTGCGGTGCGGTGACGGCGGCGTGCAGCAGCGGAGAACAAAGATAAACTTGAACTGCTGTGAAAATGGAAAAAGCGTCGAAGATCTTGAAAACTCAAGTGAGCGTGCCGCACACTTGACACCGATGATGGATTTTTTTTCTTTCTCGTTTTTTTGGGTTCGGTTGCCTTCCGGTGACCGCATAGAAGTCTTACCTACAGTTACATAGTGCAGTGTTTGAACAGGACGGTTGCTCTTGGGCTTAAAGACAGTTTCAGCAACTCATGGAAAGATAGTTTGGGAACTCCTGAGAAGTTTCCTGAAGCCATTTATAAGAAGAATCCTCTTGGGAGCTTTTGTCAGGATTCCCAGAGGAATCTTGGCAGGGTTTCCGTAGATAAGAAATTTAAAGAATTTAAAGAAGAAACTCCAAGAGGATTTATGTAATGATTCACGATGGAATTCTTAGAAAAACTTCCTGAGTTTTCAATTTTTAAAACCGGGATGGTTAAAAAGAGTGTAAATCCATCAAATAAAACATCCGTTGACTTGTACTTGTTCTGATTTGCATAAGGACAAACGTCTTTAAATCCCGCTTCAATAGTGCATCACAACTTCATACGCACAAATCTCAAGAAGCAAGCTTCAAACAACAGTGCATTTTATTTTTCTGTTCTCGCTCACTTGTAATAAGCTTAAAATAAGAAGCTAGGTGCCGTGATTTTGCTAACAAAGAGATTTGTGCTCTCGAAATCGTGAGTAGGTGTCAAAGTCGACCATTGTGGCGGCCATTTTGGGATTCTAACAAGTCTGTCCTTTACGCATAAATAAATACAATTCTTAAACATTCTGTATTTTTGGAAAAACATATAAATTTTGTAAATTTGATTCAATCATAAATAATTTCATTAACAAATTTTGCTTCACGACTGTGTAGTCTTGAAAGAACCGTCACACGCATGCGTGTCTTGGACCACAAAATGCGTATGGTATAAATATCAGTATAATATACATCATTTACAAATCATCAACCTCTCGAACCAATTGAATTGACTCGAGTTAGTATTTTTTAGTAAATTGAAATAAGTTAAATTTAATTCCGATAAAATGAGCCCTGAAGAAGGTTTGATCCAAACCGAAACGTCGGCGATTATTCGGTAAAATCAATAATCATTCCAACAATCATTTGTAAAACTTCACTAAGAGGCTGTTCATAAACCATGTAGACCACACTTTCGTCATCTTAGGAATTTCTGGTGGTATTCTTGGAAGAATGCTTGACGAAATTCCGGGTAAACTTATTGAGGGAATTCCTAGAAGAACACCCAGAGGAATTTTCGTTGGGATTTATGTAGGAATTCTCGTCATAATTCTTCCAAAATTTTTGGAGGAACTCAAATCTGAAGAATTCTGAAGGATTCTTAATGAGAATTTTTGACGTGATTGCTTCCAGATTTTCTATTGCGGTTCTTTGACAAATTCCAGTTGAAATGTCGGGAGTTTCTGCTGGAATTGCTGGTAAAATTTCTTTTGGGATTTCTGTTGGAACTGTGGGTTCCGATGGAATTCTTCTAAATTCCTGGACGATCCTCTTTCGGGTTTCGAGGAGGAAATCCTAACGATATTCCTGATGAGATTCCTGAATACGATTCCTGACGAAATTTCTATCGGGATTCTTAGTACAATTCTGACGGGACTCTTGAAGGAATTTCTAAAGAGATTAACGGTGAAATTCCTGACGGAATATCTAGGGGAATGCCTGATGGGATTCCTGGAGAAATTGTCGTTCCAAGGGAAAGTCTCGTCGGAATACCTGGAGAAGTTCATGACAAGAAGAATTTCGAGAGATATTCCTGTAAAGATTCCGAGTGGAATTCCTATAAGGATTCTTGGAAAAAAATCTGTCGGAATTTCAGTAGAAATTTTCGGCGAGATTGCTTTTAGAATTTCTGTGCTGTAGTTTTTGACAAATTTCAGTAATTCCTGGAGAGTTCCGTAACGAGATTCTTGGAAGAATTTCTGATTGAATTCCCAAAAAAATGTTGATTCGTGGCAGAACTAGAGCCGGGATGTCTGGAGAAATTTCCGACTAAATTCCAGGCATAATTTGAAAAGACACGGACACTGACACCGTCTTCATCCAGTGGCTGTACAAACTGAACTAAACTTAACACTAAACAACGGACTCGACACACATTACGAGCCCCAGTGGATACGACGAAGAAACATTTCTTGCGAAAAGTTTCATCACTCGGAGCGGGAATCGAATTCTCACCACATGGTATGGTTCAATTATACGCTTGGTAATGCTAACCGCACGGCCACAAGACTCCACAATTTCTGGATTTTTTTATTGGGATACATCCAAAAGTTGCTGTTAAAATTTCTATTAGGGTTTCTGGAGAAACTTCTGTCGGGATTCCTGGAGGAACTGTGGTTTCCGAAGAAATTCTTATAAGTTTCTGGACGAACTTTGAACGGGATTCTAGTAGAAAATCCAATCGATAATCCTGATGAGATCCCTGAATACGATTCCAGAAGGAATTTCTATCGGGATTCTTAGTAAAATTCTGTCAGGATTCTTGAAGGGATTTCTAAAGAGATAAATGGTGGATTACTGTCGGAAAATTCCTGTAGGGATTTCGGAAGAAAATCCTAATGAATTTATTGCAGCAATTTCTGGAAAAACTTAAGGATTTTTTTTGGGATTCCTGAAACTTTTCATCAATATTACAGGACAAGGTCCCGTGAGAATTTCTGGAGTAACTCACGTCAAGATTTCTGAAGGAACTTCAAGGTAAAATTCCGTTGGGGTTGCTTCAGGAGTTTCTGTAGAAGTTCCTAGGTGTATTTCTGTAGGAATTCCAGGAAAATTATTTGTTAGGATTCCTGGAGAAATTCCCGACCAGATTCCTGTAAGAAATCCTGATTGATTCTTATTGGGATTCTTATAAGAATTTCTGTGGGGATTATTATTAGAATTTCTAATGCGATTCTTTGATTCTGTGGAATTTCCGGACGATTATTTGTACGGATGGTTCAAAATAGAAATGCTACTTCCTGTTAGAATTCGAGTCATATTTTTTGGGAAAAAGTCTTCATCCGAAAATATCAGTCGAATTTGCTGGTAAAATTTATATTACAGTTTCTAATGGAATTATTATCGGGATTGATGGAGGACCTCTTGTCAGATTTCCCTTCAGATTGTTTCCTGTTGAGCTTCCTGAATATATTTCTTCGAAGATTCCTGGAGAAATTTCCGTCGATATTTATGAAGGAATTCTTGTCGGTATTCTTTGAGGAATTCGTTACGAGCTTCACGGAGATTCCCAAAAAAAAAACTTTTGTGATTCTTGAAGAAATTCCTGATTCGATTCTTGGAGGCCCAGAATTCCTAGAGCAAAGATTTCAAGATTCAAGACTTTAAATAATTTCTGGAGGAATTATAGGGTGACGAAGGGTATTATCGGCAGGTTTGTTCTCTTCGTCATGGGGGGTTTTTGTGGGCCGAATTGCCTGAAATTTGGGCATATAACTCAGCTTGGTGGGGAAGGATTTGAGGCCAACTTTGAGACCAACAGGTTTCAAAAAACCCCCCATGACGAAGAGAACAAAACTGCCGAGAATACGTAAGTTCCCCTATTTAGAGTACCTAGAGAATTTCCTTTCAGAATTCCGGTAGTGATACTCGTTGGAATTCTAAGGGACCCCGGGAGAATTGTTATGGAAATTCTCTGAGGAAACCAAAAATCCTGCAACCAATTTGCTTCGGAACTCCTGGAAATCCCTTTAGAATTCCCGGTGTAACTCAGTTTCCGGAAAATCTTCCCGAGTTTCCGGTGGAATTTCCCCGGATTTCTGAAGGAATTCTCCTTGGGATTTCTGGAGTAATTTCCAAAAAAATTATCCCAGGGTATTCCGAGTGAATCCCCCTTGGGATTTCTGGAGGAATTCCCCCTGCGATTTCCGGAGAAATTCCCCCTGGAATTTCCGGAGAAATTCCCCCTAGGATTTCCGGAGAAGTTCTCCCTGAGATTTCCGGTGAAATTCACCCTGACATTTCCGGAGGAGTTCCCCTTGGAATTTCCGGAGGATTGGCTCCTGGGATTCCGGGGGAATTGCCCCTGGTTTTTCCAGAAGAGTTTGCCGTGGAATTTCCAGACGAATTTCTCCTTGGATTTCCGGAAGAATTCCTTTCGCGATTTCCGTAGGAATTCCCCCTGGGATTTCCGGAGATATCTCCCCTGAGATTTCCGGAGATCTTCGACCTGGGATTTCCGGAGAAATTCCCCTTAGGATTTCCGGAGAAATTACTCCTGGGATTTCCGGAGAAATTACTCCTGGGATTTCCGGAGAAATTACTCCTGGGATTTCCGGAGAAATTACTCCTGGGATTTCCGGTGAAATTCACCCTGACATTTCCGGAGGAGTTCCTCTTGGAATTTTCGGGGGAATGGCTCCTAGGATTCTGGAGGAATTGCCCCTGGTGTTTCCGGAAGAGTTTCCCCTGGAATTTCCGGAAGAGTTTCCCCTGGGATTTCCGGAATAATTCCTTTCGCGAGTTCCGGAGGAATTGCCCTTGGAATCCCGGAGAAA